>NC_060130.1:20757485-22025291 GCF_021461395.2 Schistocerca americana | reverse complement strand
TAATCCCGATGCAATTTCTGTGTTGCATGGTCAATGTTGGGGGCCAAGGGATAAAGAAAACCTGCACTGGTGCATGGGAATCTACTACTGGTCTCCCAGGAGCCGCTCAAATCACAAACTCTTAAAAGATTCACTCTTCTTGTACTTACGTAGGTATTGTGCCTTTTGTATTCAATCCCGATGCAATTTCTGTGTTTCATGATCAATGTGAAATTCCAAGGGATACAGTAAACCTGCACTGGTGCATAGGAATCTAATACTGGTCTCCCATGAGCCGCTCAAAGCACAGACTCTTAGAAGATTTTCTCTTCTTGTACGTAAGTTGGCATTGTGCATTTTGCATTTAATCCCGATGCGATTTCTGCATTTCATGGTCAATGTGAAGGTCCAAGGGATACAGTACACCTGCACTGGAGCATCGGATCTAATACTGATCTCTCAGGAGCCGCTCAAAGCACAAACTATTAGATGATTAACTCTTCTTGTACTTAAGTCGGCATTGTCCCTTTTGTATTCAATCCCGATGCAATTTCTGTGTTTCATGGTCAATGTGAAGGTCCAAGCGATAGAGCAAACCTGCACTGGTGCAACGGAATCTAATACTGGTCTCCCAGGAGCCGCTCAGAGCCGAAACTCTTAGAAGATTCACTCTTCTTGTACTTAAGTCGTCATTGTGCCTTTTGTATTAATCCCGATGCAATTTCTGTGTTTCATGGTCAATGTTGGGGGCCAATTGATAAAGTAAACCTGCACTGGTGCATCATGATCTAATACTGGTCTCCCATGAGACGCTCAAAGCACAAACTCATAGAAGTGTCACTCTTCTTGTTCTTAAGTCGGAATTGTCCATTTTGTATTGAATGCCGATGCGATTTCTGTGTTTCTTGGTCAATGTGAAGGTCCAAGGGATACAGTAAACCTGCACTGATTCATCGAAATTTAATACTGGTCTCCCAGGAGCCGCTCAAAGCACTAACTCTTAAAAATTCTCTCTTCTTCTACTTGAGTTGGCATTGTCCCTTATGGATTCCCTCCCGAAGCGATTTCGGTGTTTCATTGTCAATGTGAAGGTCCAAAGGATACGGTAAACCTGCACTAGTGCATCGGAATCTAATACAGGTCTCCCATGAGCCGCTCAAATCCCAAACTCTTAGAAGATTTACTCTTCTTGTACGTAATCGGCATTGTGCATTTTGTAATCAATCCCGATGCAATTTCTGTGTTTCATGGTCAATGTGAAGGTCCAAGGGATGCAGTAAACCTGCACTGGTACATCGGAATGTAATACTGGTCTCCCAGGAGCCGCTCAAAGCACAAACCCTTACAAGATTCACTCTTCTTGTACTTATGTAGTTATTGTTCCCTTTGTATTCAATCCCAATGCAATTGCTGTGTTTCATGGTCAATGTGAAGGTCTAAGGGATACAGTAAATCTGCACAGGTGCATCGAAATCTAATACTGGACACCCAGGAGCCACTCAAATCTTAAACTCTTGTAAGATTCACTCCACTTGTACTTAAGTCGGCATTGTCCCATTTGAATTCAATCCCGTTGCAATATCTGTGTTTCATGGTCAATGTGAATGTCGAAGGGATACAGTAAACCTGCACTGGTTCATCGGAATCTAATACTGGTCTCCCATGAGCCGCTCAAAGCACAAACTCTTAGATGATTTACTCTTCTTGTACGTAAGTCGGCATTGTGCATTTTGTATTCAATCCCGATGCAATTTCTGCGTTTCATGGTCAATGTGAAGGTCCAAGGGATACGGTACACCTGCACTGGAGCATCGGAATCTAATACTGGTCTCCCAGGAGCCGCTCAAAGCAAAAACTCTTAGATGATTAACTTTTCTTGTACTTAAGTCGGCAGTCCCTTTTGTATTCAATCCCGATGCAATTTCTGTGTTTCATGGTCAATGTGAAGGTTCAAGGGATACAGTAGACCTGCACTGGTGTTTCGGAGTCTAATACTGGTCTCCCAGGACCCGCTCAAAGCACAAACTCTTACAAGATTCACTCTTCTTATACTTAAGTGGGCATTGTGCATTTTGTTTTCAATCCCGATGCAATATCTGTGTTTGATGGTCCATGTGAGGGTCCAAGGGATACAACAAATCAGCACAGGTGCATCGGAATCTAATACAGGTCTCCTAGGAGCCGCTCAAAGCACAATATCTTAGAAGATTCACTTATCTTGAACTAAAGACGGCATTGTGCCTATTGTATTTAATCCCGATGCAATTTCTGTGTTTCATGGTCTATGTGAAGGCTTAAGGGATACAGTAAACCTACACTGGAGCATCCGAATCTAATACTGGTCTCCCAGGCGCCGCTGAAATCACAAACTCTTAGAAGATTCACTCTTCTAGTACTTAAAACGGCATTGTTCCCCTTGTATTCATTCCTGAATCGAATTCTGAATTTCATGGTGAATGTGCGGTCCAAGGGATACAGTAAACCTTCACTGGTGGATTGGAATTTAATACTAGTCTCCCAGGAGCCGCCCAAATCACAAACTATTAGAAGATTCACTCTTCTTGTACTTATCGACATTGTGCATTTTGTATTCAATCCCGATGCAATTTCTGTGTTACATGGTCAATGTTGAGGGCCAAGGGATGCAGTAAACCTGCACTGGTGCATCGGAATCTAATACAGGTCTCCCAAGAGCCGCTCAAAGTACAAACTCTTAGATGAATAACTCTTCTTGTACTTAAGTCGGCAGTCCCTTTTGTATTAAATCCCGATGCAATTTCTGTGTTTCATGGTCAATGTGAAGTTCCAAGGGATACAGTAAACCTGCACTGGTGCATCGGAATCTAATACTGGTATCCCAGGGGCCGCTCAAAGCACAAACTCTGAAGTGATTCACCCTTCTTGAACTTAAGTCGGCATTGTCCCTTTTGTATTCAATCCCGATGCAATATCTGTGTTTCATCGTCAATGTGAAGGACCAAGGGATACGGTAAAACCTCACTCGTGCATCGGAACCTAATACTGGTCTCACAGGAGCCGCTCAAAGCACAAACTGTTAGAAGATTCAGGCTTCTTGTACTTAAGTCGGCATTGTCTCTTTTGTATTCAATCCTGATGCAATTTCTGTGTTTCATGGTCAATGTGGAGGTCCAAGGAATACAGTTAACTAGTACTTGTGCATCGGAATTTTATACTGGTCTCCCAGGAGCCGCTCAAAGCACAATCTCTTATAAGAATCAACCATCTTGTACTTAAGTCGGCATTGTCCCTTTTGTATTCAATCCCGATGCAATTTCTGTGTTTCATGGTCAATGTAAAGGTCCAAGGTATACAGTAAACCTGCACTGGTGCCGTGGAATCTACCACTGGCCCACCACGAGACGCTCAAACCACAATCTCTTAGAAAAAAAACTCTTATTGTACTTAGGTCGGCATTGTCCCATTTGTATTCATCCCCCAACGCAGTTTCTGTGTTTCATGGTCAATGTGAAGGTCCAAGGGATAGAGTAGACCTGCACTGTTGCTTTGGAGTCAAGTACTGGTCTCTCAGGAGCCGCTCAGAGCACAAACTCTTAGATGATTAACTCTTCTTGTACTTAAGTCGGTAGTCCCTTTTGCATTCAATGCCGATACAATTCCTGTGTTTCATGGTCATTGTGAAGGTCCAAGGGATACGGTAAACCTGCACTGGTGCATCGGAATCTATTACTGGTCTCCGAGGAGCCTCTCAAATCACAAACTTTTAGAAAATTCACTCTTTTTGCACTTAAGTTGGCATTGTGCATTTTGTATTCAATCCTGATGCAATTTCAGTGTTTCATGGTCAATGTGAAGGTCCAAGGGATACAGTACCGATACACTGGTACATCGGAAAGTAATACTGGTCTCCCAGGAGCCGCTCAATGCACAAACCCTTAGAAGATTCACTCATCTTGTACTTATGTAGTTATTGTCCGTTTTGTATTCAATCCCGATGCAATTTCTGTGTTTCATGGTCAATGTGAAGGTCCAAGGGATACACTAAACCTGCACAGGTGCATCGAAATCTAATACTGGACACCCAGGAGCCGCTCAAAGCTCAAACTCTTGTAAGATTTACTCTTGTTGTACTTAAGTTGGCATTGTCCCTTTTGAATCAATCCCGATGCAATTTCTGTGTTTTATGGTCAATGTGAAGGTTGAAGGGATGCAGTAAACCTGCTCTGGTGCATCGGAATCAAATACTGGTCTCCCATGAGCCGCTCAAAGCACAAACTCTTACAAGATTTACTCTTCTTGTTTGTAAGTCGGCATTGTGCATTTTGTATTCAATCCCGATGCAATTTCTGCGTTTCATGGTCAATGTGAACGGCCAAGGTATGCAGTAAACCTGCACTGGTGCATCGGAATCCAATACTGGTCTCCCAGGGGCCACTCAAAATACAAACTCTTAGATGATTAACTGTTCTCGTACTTACGTCGGCAGTCCCTTTTGTATTCAATCCCGATGCAATATCTGTGTTTCATGGTCAATGTGAAGGTCCAAGGGATACAGTAAACGTGCACTGGAGCATCGGAATCTAATACTGGTCTCCCAGGAGCCGCTCAAAGCACAAATTCTTAGAAGATTCACTCTTCTTGAACTTAAGTCGGTATTGTGCGTTTTGTAATCAATCCCGAAGCAAACTCTATTTTGCATGGTCAATGAGAATGTCCAAGGGATACAGAAAACCTGCACTGGTTCATCGGAATCGAATACTGGCCTGTCTTGAGCTGCTCAAACCACAAACTCTTATAAGATTCACTCTTCTTGTACTTAAGTCGGCATTGTGCCTCTTGTATTCAATCCCGATGCGATTTCTGTGTTTCATGGCCAATGTGATGGTCCAAGGGATACAGAAAACCTGCATTGGTGCTTCGGAATCTAATACTAGTCTCCCAGCAGCCGCGCAAACCACAAACTCTTAGAAAATTCAACTACTTGTACTTAAGTCGGCATTGTCCCTTTTGTATTCAATCCTGATGCAATTTCTGTGTTTCATTGTCAATGTGAAGGTCAAAGGGATATAGTAATCGTGCACTGGTGCTTCGGAATCTAATACAGGTCCCCCAAGAGACGCTCAAAGCACAAACTCTTCGAAGATGCACTCATCTTGTACTTAAGTTGGCATTGTGTGTTTTGTATCCAATCCCGATGCAATTTCTGTTTATCATAGGCAAATTGAAGGTCCAAGGGATACAGTAAACCTGCACTGGTGCATCGGAATTTAATACTGGTCTCCCAGGAGCCGCTCAAATCGCAAACTATTGGAAGATTCACTCTTCTAGACTTAAGTCGACAATGTTTCTTTTGTATTGGTCCCCATGCAATATCTGTGTTTCATGGTCAATGTGAATGTCCAAGGGATACAGTAAAACTGTACTGGTGCATCGGAATCTAAAACTGGTCTCCCAGGAGCCGCTCAAAGCACAAACCCTTAGAAGATTCGGTCTTCTTGTACTCAAGTCGGCATTGTGCCTTTTGTATTCAATCCCGATGCGATTTCTGTGTTTCATGGTCAATGCGAAGGTCCAAGGGATACAATAAACCTGCACTGGTTCATCGGAATCTAATACTGGTGTCCCAGGAGCAGCTCAAACCACAAACTCTTAGAAAACTCTCTCTACTTGTACTTATGTTGGCATTGTCAATTTTGTATTCAATCCCGATGAAATTTCTGTGATTCATGGTCAATGTGAAGGTCCAAGGGATACAGTAGACATGCAGTGGTGCATCGGAATCTAATACTGGTCTCCCAGGAGACGCTCAAAGCACAAACTCTTAGAAGATTCACTGTTCTTGTACTTACGTCGGCGTTGTGCCTTTTGTATTCAATCCCAATGCAATATCTGTGTTACATGGTCAATGTGAAGTTCCAAGGGATACAGTTAACCTGCACTGGTGCATCGGGATCTAATACAGGTCTCCCACGAGCCGCTCAAAGCACAAACTCTTAGAAGAATTACTCTACTTGTACGTAAGTCGGCATTGTGCGTTTTGTATTCAATCCCGTTGCAATTTCTGCGTTTCATGGTCAATGTGAAGGTCCAAGGGATACAGTAAGCCTCCACTAAAGCATCGGAATATAATACTGGTCTCTCAGGGGCCACTCAAAGCACAAACTCTTAGATTATTAACTCTTCTTGTACTTAAGTCAGCTGTCCCTTTTGTATTCAATCCCAATGCAATTTCTGTGAATCATTGTCAATGTGAAGGCCCAAGGGATACAGTAAATCTGCACTGGAGCATCGGAATCTAATACTGGTCTCCCAGGGGCCACTCAAAACACAACCGCTTAGATGATTATTTCTTCTTGTACTTAAGTCAGCAGTCCCTTTTGAATTCAATCCCGATGCAATTTCTGTGTTTCATTGTCAATGTGAAGGTCCAAGGGATACAGTAAACGTGCACTGGAGCATCGGAATCTAATACTGGTCTCCCAGGCGCCGCTCAAAGCACAAACTGTTAGAAGATCAACTCTTCTTGTACTTATGACGGCATTGTCCCTTTTGTATTCAATCCCTATGCAGTTTCTGTGTTTCGTGGTCAATGTGAAGGTCCAGATGATACAGTCAATCAGCACTGGTGCATCGGAATCTAATACTGGTCTCCCAGGAGCCGCTCAAAGCACAAATTCTTAGAAGATTCACTCTTCTTGAACTTAAGTCGGTATTGTGCGTTTCGTAATCAATCCCGAAGCAAACTCTATGTTGCATGGTCAATGAGAATGTCCAAGGGATACAGAAAACCTGCACTGGTTCATCGGAATCGAATACTGGCCTGTCTTGATCTGCTCAAACCACAAACTCTTATAAGATTCACTCTTCTTGTACTTAAGTCGGCATTGTGCCTCTTGTATTGAATCCCGATGCGATTTCTGTGTTTCATGGTCAATGTGATGGTCCAAGGGACATAGTAAACCTGCATTGGTGCATCGGAATCTAATACTGGTCTCCCAGCACCCGCGCAAACCACAAACTCTTAGAAAATTCAACTTCTTGTACTTAAGTCGGCATTGTCCCTTTTGTATTCAATCCCAATGCAATATCTGTGTTACATGGTCAATGTGAAGTTCCAAGGGATACAGTAAACCTGCACTGGTGCGTCGGGATCTAATACTGGTCTCCCATGAGCCGCTCAAAGCACAAACCCTTAGAAGAATTACTTTACTTGTACGTAAGTCAGCAGTCCCTTTTGTATTCAATCACAATTCAATTTCTGTGTTTCATTGTCAATGTGAAGGCCCAAGGGATACAGTAAAATTGCACTGGAGCATCGGAATCTAATACTGGTCTCTCAGGAGCCGCTCAAAGCACAAACTCTTAGATGATTAACTCTTCTTCTACTTAAGTCGGTAGTCCCTTTTGTATTCAATCCCGATGCAATTTCTGTGTTTCATGGTCAATGAGAAGGTCCAAGGGATACAGTAAACCTGCACTGGTGCATCAGAATCTAATACTGGTCTCCCAGGAGACGCTTAAAGCACAAACTCTTAGAAGATTCACTCTTCTGTTACTTAAGTCGGCATTGTCCTTTTGTATTCAATCCCAATGCGGTTTCTGTGTTTCATGGTCAATTTGAGGGTCCAAGGTATAGAGTAAACCTGCACTGGTGCATCGGTATCTAATGCTGGTCTCCCAGTAACCGCTCAAAGCACAATCACGAAGAAGATTCACTCTTCTTGTACTTAAGACGGCATTGTGCCTTTTGTATTCAATCCCGATGCAATTTCTGTGATTCATGGTCATTGTGAAGGTCCAAGGGATACAGTAAACCTGCACAGGTGCATCGGAATCTAATACTGGTATCCCAGGAGCCCCTCACAGCACAAACTCTGAAGTGATTCACTATTCTTGTACTTAAGTCGGCATTGTTCTTTTTGAATTTAATCCCGATGCAATATCTGTGTTTCATGGACAATGTGAAGGACCAAGGGATACAGTAAACCTGCACTGGTGCATCGGAATCTAATACTGGTCTCCCATGAGCCGCTCAAAGCTCAAACTCTTAGAAGTTTTACTCTTCTTGTACGTAGGTCGGCATTGTGCATTTTGTATTCAATCCCGTTGCAATTTCTGTGTTTCGCGGTCAATGTGAAGGTGCAAGGGATACAGTAAACCCGCACTGGAGCATCGGAATGTAATACTGGTCTCTCAGGGGCCACTCAAAACACGAACTCTTAGATGATTAACTCTTCTTGTACTTAACTCGGCAATCCCATTTGTATTCAATCCCGATGCAATTTCTGTAGTTTCATGGTGAATGTGAAGGGCCAAGGGATACAGTAAAATTGCACTGGAGCATCGGAATCTAATACAGGTCTCCCAGGAGCCGCTCAAAGCACAAACTCTTAGATGATTACTCTTCACTGTACTTAGGTCGGCATTGACCCTCTTGTATTCGATCCCGATGCAATTTCTGTATTTCATGGTCAATGTGAAAGTCCAAGGGATACAGTAAACCTGCACTGGTGTATCGGAATGTAATACTGGTCTTCCAGGAGCCGCTCAAAGCACAAACTGTTAGAAGATTCACCCTTCTTGTACTTAAGTCGGCATTGTCCCTTTTGTATTCAATCCCGATGAAATTTCTGTGTTTCATGGTCAATGTGAAGGTCCAAGGGATACAGTAAACGTGCACTGGAGCATCGGAATCTAATACTGGTCTCCCAGGCGCCGCTCAAAGCACAAACTGTTAGAAGATCAACTCTTCTTGTACTTATGACGGCATTGTCCCTTTTGTATTCAATCCCTATGCAGTTTCTGTGTTTCGTGGTCAATGTGAAGGTCCAGATGATACAGTAAACCATCACTGGTGCATCGGAATGTAATACTGGTCTCCCATGAGCCGCTCAAAGCACAAACTCTTAGCAGATTTACTCTTCTTGTACGTACGTCGGCATTGTGCATTTTGTATTCAATCGCGATGCAAATTCTGCGTTTCATGGTCAATGGGAGGGTCCAAGGGATACGGTACACCTGCACTGGAGCATCGGAATCTAATACTGGTTTCCCAGGAGCCACACAAAGCACAAACTCTTAGAAGATTAACTCTTCTTGTACTTAAGTCGGCACCCCCATTAGTATTCAATCCCGATGCAATATCTGTGTTTCATGGTCAATGTGAAGATCCAAGGGATACAGTAAACCTGCACTGGTGCTTCGGAATCTAATACTGGTCTCCCAGGACCCACTCAAAGCACAAACTCTTACAAGAATCACTCTTCTTATACTTAAGTGGGCATTGTGCAGTTTGTTTTCAATCCCGATGCAATATCTGTGTTTGATGGTCCATGTGAAGGTCCAAGGGATACAGTAAACCAGCACAGGTGCATCGGAATCTAATAGAGGTCTCCCAGGAGCCTCTCAAAGCACAATATCTAAGAAGATTCACTCTTCTTGTACTAAAGACGGCATTGTGCATTTGCATTTTATTCCGATGCAATTTATGTGTTTCAAGGTCATTGTGAAGGTCCAAGGGATACAGTAAACCTGCACAGGTGAAACGGAATCCGATACTGATATCCCAGGAGCCGCTCAAAACACAAACTCTGCAGAGAGTCACTCTTCTTGTACTTAAGTTGGCATTGTCCCTTTTGTATTCAATCTCGACGCAATATCTGTGTTTCATGGCCAATGTGAAGGACCACGGGATACAGTAAACCTGTACTGGTTCATCGGAATCGAATACTGGCCTCCCATGAGCCGCTCAAACCACAAACTCTTAGAAGATTCACTCTTCTTGTACTTAAGATTGTATTGTGCCTCTTGTATTCAATCCCGATGCGATATCTGTGTTTCAAGGTCAATGTGATGGTCCAAGGGATACAGTAAACCTGCACTGGTGCATCGGAATCTAATACTGGTCTCCCAGCAGCCACCCACCACAAACTCTTAGAAAATTCAACTTCTTGTACTTAAGTCGGCATTGTCCCTTTGGTATTCAATCCTGATGCAATTTCTGTGTTTCATTGTCAATGTGAAGGTCAAAGAGATACAGTAAATGTGCACTGGTACATCGGAATCTAATACAGGTCTTCCACGAGACGCTCAAATCACAAACTCTTCGAAGATTCACTCACCTTGTACTTATGTTGGCATTGTGAGTTTTGTATCCAATCCTGATGCAATTTCTTTTTATCATGGTCAAATTGAAGGGCCAAGGGATACATTAAACCTGTACTGGTGCAGCGGAATCTAATACTGGTCTCCCAGGAGCCGCTCAAAGCACAAACCCTTAGAAGATTCGGTCTTCTTGTATTCAAGTCGGCATTGTGCCTTTTGTATTCAATCCCGATGCGATTTCTGTGTTTCATGGTCATTGTGAATGTCCAAGAGATACAATAAACCTGCACTGGTTCAGCGGAATCAAATACTGGTCTCCCAGGAGCAGCCCAAAGCACAGACTCATCTTGTACTTATGTCGGCATTCTCCATTTTGTATTTAATCCCGACGAATTTTCTGTGTTTCATCGTCAATGTGATGGTCCAAGGGATACAGTAAACCTGCACTGGTGCATCGGAATCTAATACTGGTCTCCCAGGAGACGCTAAAAGCACAAACTCTTAGAAGATTCACTCTTCTTGTAGTTACGTCGGCATTGTGCTTTTTGTATTCAATCCCGATGCAATTTCTGTGTTTCATTATCAACGTGAAGGTCCAATGGCTACAGTAAACCTGCACTGGTGCATCAGAATCTAATACTGGTATCCAAGGAGCCGCTCAAAGCACAAACCCTTAGAAGATTAACTCTTCTTGTACTTTAGTCGGGATTTTCCCTTTTGTATTCAATCCCGATGCAATATCTGTGTTTCATGGTCAATGTAAAGGTCGAAGGGATACATTAAACCTGTACTGGCTCATCGGAATCTAATACTAATCTCCCAGGAGCTGCTCAAAGCACAATCTCTTGAAAGATTAACTCTTCTTGTACTTAAGTCGGCAGTCCCTTTTGTCTTCAATCCCAATGCAATTTCTTAGTTTCATGGTCAATGTGAAGATCCAAGGGATACAGTAAAACTGCACTGGTGCATCGAAATCTAATACTGGTCTCCCAGGAGCCGCTCAAACACAAACCCGTCGAAGATTCACTCTTCTTCTACTTAAGTCGTCATTGTCCCTCTTGTATTCAATCCCGTGCAATTTCTGTGTTTCATGGTCAATGGTAAGGTCCAAGGGATACAGTAAACCTGCGCAGGTGCATCGGAATCTGTTACTGGACACCCAGCAGCCGCTCAAAGCTCAAACTCTTGAATGATACACTCTTCCTGTACTTCAGTCGGCATTGTCTGTTATGTATTCCATCCCGATGCAATTTCTGTGTTTCATGGTCAATGTGAAGGTCCAAGGGATGCAGTAAACCTGCACTGGTGCATCGGGATCGAACACTGGTATCTGAGGAGCCGCTCAAAGCACAAACTCTTAGAAAATTCACTCTTCCTGTACTTAAGTTGGCATTGTATATTTTGTATTCAATCCCGATGCAATTTCTGTGTTTCATGGTCAAATTGAAGGTCCAGGGGATACAGTAAACCTGCACTGGTGCATCGGAATCTAATACTGGTCTCCCAGGAGCCGCTCAAAGCACAAACCCTTAGAAAATTCACTCTTCTTGTACGTATGTCGTTATTGACACTTTTGTATTCACTCCCGATGAAATTTCTGTGTTTCATGGTCAATGTGAAGGTCCAAGGGATACAGTAAACCAGCACAGGTGCATCGGAAACTAATACTGGACACCCAGGAGCCGCTCAAAGCTCAAACTCTTAGAAGATTCACTCTTCTTGTACATAAGTCGGCATTATTCCTTTTGTATTCAATCCGGATGCAAATTATGTGTTTCATGGTCAATGTGAAGGTCGAAGGAATACAGTAAACCTGCACTGGTGCGTGAGAATCTAATACTGGTCTGCGAGGAGGCGCTCAAAGCACAATCTCTTAGATGATTACCTCTTCTTGTACTGAAGACGGCAGTCCCTTTTGTATTGAATACCGATGCAATTTCCGTGTTTCATGGTCAATATGAAGGTCCAAGGGATGCAGTAAATCTGCACTGGTGCATCGGAATCCAATACTGGTCTCCCAGGAGCCGCTGAAAGCACAAACCACTCGAAGATTCACTCTTCTTGTTCTTAAGTCGGCGTTGTCCCTCTTGTATTCAATCCCGAGCAATTTCTGTGTTTCATGGTCAATGTGAAGGTCCAAGGGATACAGTAAACCCGCACTGGTGCATCGGAATCGAACACTGGTCTCCGAAGAGCCGCTCAAAGCACAAACTCTTAGAAGATTCGCTCTTCTGGTACTTAAGTCGGCATTGTCCCTCTTGTATTCAATCCCGATGCAATTTCTGAGTTTCATGGGCAATGTGAAGCTCCAAGGGATATAGTAAACTAGCACTGGTGCATCGGAATCTAATACTGGTCTCCCTGGAGTTCCTCAACAAACAACTTCTCAGAAAATTCACTCTTCTTGTACTGAAGTCGGCATTGTCCCGTTTGTATTCAATCTCGATGCAATTTCTGTGTTTCACGGTCAATGTGAACGTCGAACTGATACAGTAAACCTACGCTGGTGCATCGGAATCTAATACTGGTCTCCCAGGAGCCGCTCAAAGCACAAACTCTTTTAAGATTCACTCTTCTTGTACTTAAGTCGACATTGTATCTTTTGTATTGGTCCCCATGCAATTTCTGTGTTTCATGGTCAATAAGAAGATCTAAGGGGTACAGTAAACCTGTACTGGTGCATCGGAATCTAATACTGGTCTCCCAGGTGCCGCTCAAGGCACAAACTTCTAGCACATTCTCTCTTCTTGTACTCAAGCCCTCATTGTGCGTTTTTATTCAATCCCAATGCGATATCTGTGCTTCATGGTCAATGTGAAGGTCCAAGTGATACAATAAACCTGCACTGGTTCATCGGAATGTAATACTGGTCTCTTAGGAGCAGCTCAAACCACAAACCCTTCGAAAATTCCCTCATCTTGTACTAATGTCAGCATTCTCCATTTTGTATTCAATCCCGATGAAATTTCTGTGTTTCATGGTCAATGTGCAGGTCCATGGGATACAGTAAACCTGCACTGGTGCATCGGAATCTAATACTTGTCCCCCAGGAGCCGCTCAAAACACAATCCCTTAGAAGATTCACTATTCTCGTACTCAAGTCGGCATTGTGCCTTTAGTATTCAATCACGATGCGATTTCTGTGTTTCATGGTCAATGGGAAAGTCCAAGGGATACAATAAACCTGCACTGGTTCATCGGAATCTGATACTGGTCTCGCAGGAGCAGCTCAATATACAAACTTAAAAAAATTCCCTCATCTTGTACTTATGTCGGCATTGTCCATTTTGTATTGAATCCCGATGCAATTTCTGTGTTTCATGGTCAATCTGAAGGTCCAAGGGATACTGTAAACCTGCACTGGTGCATCGGAGTCTATTACTGGTCTCCCAGGAGCCGCTAAAAGCACAAAATCTTATAAGATTCACTTTTCTTGTACTTACGTCGGCATTGTCCCTTTCGTATTCAATCCCAATGCAATTTCTGTGTTTCATGATCAATGTGAAGATACAATGGGAACAGTAAACCTGCACTGGTACATCAGAATTTAATACTGGTCTCCCAGGAGCCGCACAAAACACTAACTCAGGGAAGATTCACTCTTCTTGTATTTAAGTGGACATTGTATCTTTCGTATTGGTCCCCATGCAATTTCTGTGTTTCATTGTCAATGTGAAGGTCCAAGGGATACAGTAAACCTGCACTGGTGCATCGGAATCTGAAAGTGGTCTACCAGGAACCGCTCAAAGCACAAACCCGTCGAAGATTCACTCTTCTTGTACTTAAGTCAGCATTGTTCGTCTTGTATTCAATCCCGAGCAATTTCTGTGTTTCATGGTCAATGTGAAGGTCCAAGGGATACAGTAAACCTGCACTGGTGCATCGGAATCGAACACAGGTCTACGAGGAGCCGCTCAAAGTACAAACTCTTAGAAAATTCACTTTTTTTGTACTTAAGTGGGCATTGTGTAATTTGTATTATATCCCGATGGAATTTCTGTGTCTCATGGTCAAATTGAAGGCCAAGGGATTCAGTAAACCTGCACTGGTGCACCGGAATCTAATACTGGTTCCCAGGAGCTGCTCGACTCACAAACCCTTAGAAAATTCACTCTTCTTGTACTTAAGTCGGCAGTCACTATTGTATTCATCCCGATGCAATTTCTGTGTTTCATGGTCAATGTGAAGGTCCAAGGGATACAGTAAACCTGCACTGGGGCATCGGAATCTAATACTGGTCTCCCAGGAGCCGCTCAAAGCACAACCCTGTCGAAGATTCACTCTTCTTGTACTTACGTCGGCATTGTCCCTCTTGAATCAATCGCGAGCAATTACTGTGTTTCATGGTCAACGTGAAAGTCCAAGGTATATAGTAACTCCTGCACAGGTGCATCGCAATCTAATACTGGACACCCAGGAGCCGCTCAAAGCTCAAACATCCTGAAAGATTCACTCTTCTTGTATTTCAGACGGGATTGTCCCTTATGTATTAAATCATGATGCAATTTCTGTGTTTCATGGTGAATGTGAAGGTCCAAGGGATACAGTAAACCTGCACTGGTGCATCGGAAACGAACACAGGTCTCTGAGGAGCCACTCAAAGCACAAACTCTTAGAAAATTCACTCATCTTGTACTTAAGTTGGCATAGTGTATTTTGTATTCAATTCCGATGCAATTACTGTGATTCATGGTCAAATTGAAGGTCGAGGGGATACAGTAAACCCGCACTGGTGCATCGGAATCGAACACTGGTCTCTGAGGAGCCGCTCAAAGCACAAATTCTTAGAAAATTCACTCTTCCTGTACTTAAGTTGCATTGTATATTTTGTATTCAATCCCGATGCAATTTCTGTGTTTCATGGTCAAATTGAAGGTCCAGGGGATACAGTAAACCTGCACTGGTACATCGGAATCTAATACTGGTCTCCCAGGAGCCGCTCAAAGCACAAACCCTTAGAAATTTGACTCTTCTTGTACCTATGTCGTTATTGACACTTTTGTATTCAGTCCCAATGCAATTTCTGTGTTTCATGGTCAATGTGAAGGTCCAAGGGATACAGTAAACCAGCACAGGTGCATCGGAAGTTAATACTGGACACCCAGTAGCCGCTCAAAGCTCAAACTCTTAGAAGATTCACTATTATTGTACATAAGTCGGCATTATCCCTTTTGTATTCAATCCGGATGCAAATTATGTGTTTCATGGTCAATGTGAAGGTAGAAGGGATACAGTAAACCTGCACTGGTGCATCGGAATCTAATACTGGTCTGCGAGGAGGCGCTCAAAGCATAATCTCTTAGATGATTACCTCTTCTTGTACTTAAGACGGCAGTCCCTTTTGTATTGAATACCGATGCAATTTCCGTGTTTCATGGTCAATGTGAAGGTCCAAGGGATACAGTAAACCTGCACTGGTGCATCGGAATCCAATACTGGTCTCCCAGGAGCTGCTGAAAGCACAGGCCATTCGAAGATTCACTCTTCTTGTTCTTAAGTCGGCGTTGTCCCTCTTGTATTCAATCCCGAGCAATTTCTGTGTTTCATGGTCAATGTGAAGGTCCAAGGGATACAGTAAACCCGCACTGGTGCATCGGAATCGAACACTGGTCTCCGAAGAGCCGCTTAAAGCACAAACTCTTAGAAGATTCGCTCTTCTGGTACTTAAGTCGGCATTGTCCCTCTTGTATTTAATCCCGATGCAATTTCTGTGTTTCATGATCAATGTGAAGCTCCAAGGGATATAGTAAACTAGCACTGGTGCATCGGAATCTAATACTGGTCTCCCAGGAGCCGCTCAAAGCACAAACTCTTATAAGATTCACTCTTCTTGTACTTAAGTCGACATTGTATCTTTTGTATTGGTCCCCATGCAATTTCTGTGTTTCATGGTCAATAAGAAGATCTAAGGGGTACAGTGAACCTGTACTGGTGAATCGGAATCTAATACTGGTCTCCCAGGTGCCACTCAAAGCACAAACTTTTAGAACATTCTCTCTTCTTATACTCAAGCCGGCATTGTGCGTTTTTATTCAATCCCGATGCGATATCTGTGTTTCATGGTCAATGTGAAGGTCCAAGTGATACAATAAACCTGCACTGGTTCATCGGAATGTAATACTGGTCTCTTAGGAGCAGCTCAAACCACAAACCCTTCGAAAATTCCCTCATCTTGTACTAATGTCAGCATTCTCCAATTTGTATTCAATCCCGATGAAATTTCTGTGTTTCATGGTCAATGTGCAGGTCCAAGGGATACAGTAAACCTGCACTGGTGCATCGGAATCTAATACTTGTCCCCCAGGAGCCGCTCAAATCACAAACCCTTAGAAGATTCACTACTCTTGCACTCAAGTCGGCATTGTGCCTTTAGTATTCAATCACGATGCGATTTCTGTGTTTCATGGTCAATGAGAAAGTCCAAGGGATACAATAAACCTGCACTGGTTCATCGGAATCTGATACTGGTCTCGCAGGAGCAGCTCAATATACAAACTTAAAAAAATTCCCTCATCTTGTACTTATGTCGGCATTGTCCATTTTGTATTGAATCCCGATGCAATTTCTGTGTTTCATGGTCAATCTGAAGGTCCAAGGGATACTGTAAACCTGCACTGGTGCATCGGAGTCTATTACTGGTCTCCCAGGAGCCGCTAAAAGCACAAAATCTTATAAGATTCACTTTTCTTGTACTTACGTCGGCATTGTCCCTTTCGTATTCAATCCCAATGCAATTTCTGTGTTTCATGATCAATGTGAAAATACAATGGCTACAGTAAACCTGCACTGGTGCATCAGAATTTAATACTGGTCTCCCAGGAGAAGCTCAAAACACTATCTCAGGGAAGATTCACTATTCTTGTACTTAAGTCGACATTGTAACTTTCGTATTGGTCCCCATGCAATTTCTGTGTTTCATTGTCAATGTGAAGGTCCAAGGGATACAGTAAACCTGTACTGGTGCATCGGAATCTAATACTGGTCTCCCAGGAGCCGCTCAGAGCACAAACTCTTAGAAGATTCACTCCTCTTGTTCTAAAGTCGGCATTGTCCGTCTTGTATTCAATCCTGAGCAATTTCTGTGTTTCATGGTCAATGTGAAGGTCCAAGGGATACAGTGAACCTGCACAGGTGCATCGGAATCTAATACTGGACTCCCAGGAGCCGCTCAATGCTCAAACTCTTGAAAGATTCACTCTTCTTGTGCTTCAGTCGGCATTGTCCCTTATGTATTTCATCCCGATGCAATTTCTGTGTTTCCTGGACAATGTGAAGGTCCAAGGGATACAGTAAACCTGCACTGGTGCATCAGAATCGAACACAGGTCTACGTGGAGCCGCTCAAAGCACAAATTCTTAGAAAATTCACTTTTTTTGTACTTAAGTGGGCATTGTGTAGTTTGTATTATATCCCGATGGAATTTCTGTGTCTCATGGTCAAATTGAAGGTCCAAGGGATTCAGTAAACCTGCACTGGTGCATCGGAATCTAATACTGGTCTCCCAGGAGCTGCTCAACCCACAAACCCTTAGAAAATTCACTCTTCTTGTTCTTACGTCGGCATTGTCCCTCTTGAATTCAATCGCGAGCAATTACTGTGTTTCATGGTCAACGTGAAAGTCCAAGGGATACAGTAACTCCTGCACAGGTGCATCGGAATCTAATACTGGACAACCAGGAGCCGCTCAAAGCTCAAACGTCCTGAAAGATTCACTCTTCTTGTACTTCAGACGGTATTGTCCCTTATGTATTAAATCATGATGCAATTTCTGTGTTTCGTGGTGAATGTGAAGGTCCAAGGGATACAGTAAACCTGCACTGATGCATCGGAATCGAACACAGGTCTCTGAGGAGCCGCTCAAAGCACAAACGTTTAGAAAATTCACTCTTCTTGTACTTAAGTTGGCATAGTGTATTTTGTATTCAATTCCGATGCAATTTCTGTGTTTCATGGTCAAATTGAAGGTCCAAGGGATTCAGAAAACCTGCACTAGTGCATCGGAATCTAATACTGGTCTCCCAGGAGCTGCTCAACCCATAAACTCTTAGAAAATTCACTCGTCTTGTACTTAAGTCGGCATTGCCCGTTTGTATTCAATCTCGATGCAATTTCTGTGATTCATGGTCAATGTGAAGGTCGAAGGGATACAGTAAACCTGCACTGCTGCATCGGAATCTAATACAGGTCTTCCTGGAGCAGCTCAAAGCACAAACTCTTAGAAGATTCGCTCTTCTGGTACATAAATCGGCATTGTGCATTTTGTATTTAATCCCAATGCAATTTCTCCGTTTCATGGTCAATGTGAAGGGCCAAGGGATGCAGTAAACCTTCACTGGTGCATCGGAAACTAATACTGGTCTCCCAGGGGCCACTCAAAACACAATCTCTTAGATGATTAACTCTTCTTGTACTTAAGTCGGCAGTCCCTTTTGTATTCAATCCCGATGCAATTTTTTTGTTTCATGGTCAATGTGCAGGTCCGAGGGATACAGTAAACCTGCACTGGTGCATTGGAATCTAATACTGGTCTCCCAGGAGCCGCTCAAAGCTCAAAGATCCTGAAAGATTCACTCTTCTTGTACTTCAGACGGTATTGTCCCTTATGTATTAAATCATGATGCAATTTCTGTGTTTCATGGTGAGTGTGAAGGTCCAAGGGATACAGTAAACCTGCACTGGTGCATCGGCATCGAACACAGGTCTCTGAGGAGCCGCTCAAAGCACAAACTCTTAGAAAATTCACTCTTCTTGTACTTAAGTTGGCATAGTGTATTTTGTATTTAATTCCGATGCAATTTCTGTGTTTCATGGTCAAATTGAAGGTCCAAGGGATTCAGTAAACCTGCACTAGTGCATCGGATTCTAATACTGGTCTCCCAGGAGCTGCTCAACCCATAAACTCTTAGAGAATTCACTCGTCTTGTACTTAAGTCGGCATTGTCCTGTTTGTATTCAATCTCGATGCAATTTCTGTGATTCATGGTCAATGTGAAGGTCGAAGGGATACTGTAAACCTGCACTGGTGCATCGGAATCTAATACTGGTCTTCCTGGAGCCGCTCAAAGCACAAACTCTTAGAAGATTCACTCTTCTGGTACTTAAATCGGCATTGTCCCTCTTGTATTCTATCCCGAAGCAATTTCTGTGTTTCATGGTCAATGTGAAGGTCCAAAAGATACAGTAAACCTGCACTAGTGCATCGGAATCTAATACCGGTTTCCCAGGAACCACTCAAACACAAACTTGTAGATGATTCACTCTTCTTGCACTCAAGTCGGCATTGTGCCTTTAGTATTCAATCCCGATGCGATTTCTGTGTTTCATGGTCATTGTGAATGTCCAAGAGATACAATAAACCTGCACTGGTTCATCGGAATCTAATACTGGTCTCCCAGGAGCAGCTCAAACCACACACCCTTAAAAAGTTCTCTCATCTTGTACTTATGTCGGCATTCTCCATTTTGTATTCAATCCCGATGAAATTACTGTGTTTCATGGTCAATGTGCTGATCCAAGGGATACCGTAAACCTGCACTGGTGTTACGGAATCTAATACTTGTCCCCCAGGAGCCGCTCAAAACACAAACCCTTAGAAGATTCACTACTCTTGTACTCAAGTCGGCATTGTGCCTTTAGTATTCAATGACGATGCGATTTCTGTGTTTCATGGTCAATGGGAAAGTCCAAGGGATACAATAAACCTGCACTGGTTCATCGGAATCTGATACTGGTCTCGCAGTAGCAGCTCAATCCACAAACTTTTAAAAAATTCTCTCATCTTGTACTTATGTCGGCATTGTCCATTTTGTATTGAATCCCGATGCAATTTCTGTGTTTCATGGTCAATGTGAAGGTCCAAGGGGTACTGTAAACCTGCACTGGTGCATGGGAGTCTATTACTGGTCTCCCAGGAGCCGCTAAAAGCACAAACTCTTAGAAGATTCACTTTTCCTGTACCTACATCGGCATTGTCCCTTTCGTATTCAGTCCCAATGCAATTTCTGTGTTTCATGATCAATGTGAAGATACAATGGCTACAGTAAACCTGCACTGGTGCATCAGAATTTAATACTGGTCTCACAGGAGCCACTCAAAACACTAACTCAGGGAAGATTCACTCTTCTTGTACTTAAGTCGACATTGTATCTTTCGTATTGGTCCCCATGCAATTTCTGTCATTCATTGTCAATGAGACGGTCCAAGGGATACAGTAAACCTGTACTGGTGCATTGGAATCTAACACTGGTCTCCCAGGAGCCGCTCAAAGCACAAACTCTTAGAAGAATCACTCCTCTTTTACTAAAGTCGGCAGTCCCTCTTGTATTCAATCACGATGCAATTTCTGATTTTCATGGTCAATGGGAAGGTCCAAGGGATACAGTAAACCAGCACTGGTGCATCGGAATCTTAAAGTGGTCTACCAGGAACCGCTCAAAGCACAAACCCGTCGAAGATTCACTCTTCTTGTACTTAAGTCAGCATTGTCCGTCTTGTATTCAATCCCGAGCAATTTCTGTGTTTCATGGTCAATGTGAAGGTCTAAGGGATACAGTAAACCTGCACAGGTGCATCGGAATTTAATACTGACACCCAGGAGCTGCTCAACCCACAAACCCTAAGAAAATTCACTCTTCTTGTACTTACGTCGGCATTGTCCCTCTTGAATTCAATCGCGAGCAATTACTGTGTTTCTTGGTCAACGTGAAAGTCCAAGGGATACAGTAACTCCTGCACAGGTGCATCGGAATCTAATACTGGACACCCAGGTGCCGCTCAAAGCTCAAACATCCTGAAAGATTCACTCTTCTTGTACTTCAGACGGTATTGTTCCTTATGTATTAAATCATGATGCAATTTCTGTGTTTCATGGTGAATGTGAAGGTCCAAGGGATACAGTAAACCTGCACTGGTGCATCGGAATCGAACACTGGTCTCTGAGGAGCCGCTCAAAGCACAAACTTTTAGAAAATTCACTCTTCTTGTACTTAAGTTCGCATAGTGTATTTTGTATTCAATTCCGATGCAATTTCTGTGTTTCATGGTCAAATTGAAGGTCCAGGGGATACAGTAAACCCGCACTGGTGCATCGGAATCGAACACTGGTCTCTGAGGAGCCGCTCAAAGCACAAACTCTTAGAAAATTCACTCTTCCTGTACTTAAGTTGCATTGTATATTTTGTATTCAATCCCGATGAAATTTCTGTGTTTCACGGTCAAATTGAAGGTCCAGGGGATACAGTAAACATGCACTGGTACTTCGGAAACTAATACTGGTCTCCCAGGAGCCGCTCAAAGCACAAACCCCTAGAAAATTCACTCTTCTTGTACGTATGTCGTTATTGACACTTTTGTATTCACTCCCGATGCAATTTCTGTGTTTCATGGTCAATGTGAAGGTCCAAGGGATACAGTAAACCAGCACAGGTGCATCGGAAACTAATACTGGACACCCAGGAGCCGCTCAAAGCTCAAACTCTTAGAAGATTCACTCTTCTTGTACATAAGTCGGCATTATCCCTTTTGTATTCAATCCGGATGCAAATTATGTGTTTCATGGTCAATGTGAAGGTCGAAGGGATACAGTAAACCTGCACTGGTGCATCGGAATCTAATACTGGTCTGCGAGGAGGCGCTCAAAGCACAATCTCTTAGATGATTACCTCTTCTTGTACTTAAGACGGCAGTCCCTTTTGTATTGAATACCGATGCAATTTTTGTGTTCCATGGTCAATGTGAAGGTCCAAGGGATACAGTAAACCTGCACTGGTGCATCGGAATCCAATACTAGTCTCCCAGGAGCCGCTGAAAGCACAAACCATTCTAAGATTCACTCTTCTTGTTCTTAAGTCGGCGTTGTCCCTCTTGTATTCAATCCCGAGCAATTTCTGTGTTTCTTGGTCAATGTGAAGGTCCAAGGGATACAGTAAACCCGCACTGGTGCATCGAAATCGAACACTGGTCTCCGAAGAGCCGCTCAAAGCACAAACTCTTAGAACATTCGCTCTTCTGGTACTTAAGTCGGCATTGTCCCTCTTGTATTCAATCCCGATGCAATTTCTGTGTTTCATGGGCAATGTGAAGCTCCAAGGGATATAGTATACTAGCACTGGTGCATAGGAATCTAATACTGGTCTCCCTGGAGCTCCTCAACAAACAACTTCTCAGAAAATGCACTTTTCTTGTAATAAAGTCGGCATTGTCTCGTTTGTATTCAATCTCGATGCAATTTCTGTGTTTCACGGTCAATGTGAACGTCGAACGGATACAGTAAACCTACACTGGTGCATCGGAATCCAATACTGGTCTCCCAGGAGCCGCTCAAAGCACAAACTCTTATAAGATTCACTCTTCTTGTACTTAAGTCGGCATTGTATCTTTTGTATTGGTCCCCATGCAATTTCTGTGTTTCATGGTCAATAAGAAGATCTAAGGGGTACAGTGAACCTGTACTGGTGCATCGGAATCTAATACTGGTCTCCCAGGTGCCGCTCAAAGCACAAACTTTTAGAACATTCTCTCTTTCTATACTCAAGCCGGCATAGTGATTTTTTATTCAATCCCGATGCGATATCTGTGTTTCATGGTCAATGTGAAGGTCCAAGTGATACAATAAACCTGCACTGGTTCATCAGGATGTAATACTGGTCTCTTAGGAGCAGCTCAAACCACAAACCCATCGAAAAATCCCTCATCTTGTACTAATGTCAGCATTCTCCATTTTGTATTCAATCCCGATGAAATTTCTGTGTTTTATGGTCAATGTGCAGGTCAAAGGGATACAGTAAACCTGCACTGGTGCATCGGAATCTAATACTTGTCCCCCGGGAGCCGCTCAAAACACAAACCCTTAGAAGATTCACTATTCTTGTACTCAAGTCGGCATTGTGCCTTTAGTATTTAATCACGATGCGATTTCTGTGTTTCATGGTCAATGGGAAAGGCCAAGGGATACAATAAACCTGCACTGGTTCATCGGAATCTGATACTGGTCTCACAGGAGCAGCTCAATCCACAAACTTTTAAAAAATTCTCTCATCTTGTACTTATGTCGGCATTGTCCATTTTGTATTCAATCCCGATGCAATTTCTGTGTTTCATGGTCAATGTGAAGGTCTAAGGGATACAGTAAACCTGCACAGGTGCATCGGAATCTAATACTGACACCCAGGAGCTGCTCAACCCACAAACCCTAAGAAAATTCACTCTTCTTGTACTTACGTCGGCATTGTCCCTCTTGAATTCAATCGCGAGCAATTACTGTGTTTCTTGGTCAACGTGAAAGTCCAAGGGATACAGTAACTCCTGCACAGGTGCATCGGAATCTAATACTGGACACTCAGGAGCCGCTCAAAGCTCAAACATCCTGAAAGATTCACTCTTCTTGTACTTCAGACGGTATTGTCCCTTATGTACTAAACATGATGCAATTTCTGTGTTTAATGGTGAATGTGAAGGCCCAAGGGATACAGCAAACCTGCACTGGTGCATCGGAATCGAACACTGGTCTCTGAGGAGCCGCTCAAAGCACAAACTTTTAGAAAATTCACTCTTCTTGTACTTAAGTTCGCATAGTGTATTTTGTATTCAATTCCGATGCAATTACTGTGTTTCATGGTCAAATTGAAGGTCCAAGGGATTCAGTAAACCTGCACTACTGCAGCGGAATCTAATACTGGTCTCCCAGGAGCTGCTCAACCCATAAACTCTTGGAAAATTCACTCGTCTTGTACTTAAGTCGGCATTGCCCGTTTGTATTCAATCTCGATGCAATTTCTGTGGCTCATGGTCAATGTGAAGGTCGAAGGGATACAGCAAACCTGCACTGCTGCATCGGAATCTAATACTGGTCTTCCTGGAGCCGCTTAAAGCACAAACTCTTAGAAGATTCGCTCTTCTGGTACTTAAATCGGCATTGTGCATTTTGTATTTAATCCCAATGCAATTTCTGCGTTTCATGGTCAATGTGAAGGGCCAAGGGATGCAGAAAACCTGCACTGGTGCATCGGAATCTAATACTGGTCTCCCAGGGGCCACTCAAAACACAATCTCTTAGATGATTAACTCTTCTTGTACTTAAGTCGGCAGTCCCTTTTGTATTCAATCCCGATGCAATTTCTTTGTTTCATGGTCAATGTGAAGGTCCGAGGGATACAGTAAACCTGCACTGGTGCATCGGAATTTAATACTAGTCACCCAGGAGCCGCTCAAAGCACAAACTCTTACAAGATTCACTATTCTTGTACTTAAGACGGCATTGTTCCCTTTGTGTTCTATCCCGATTCGATTTTTGAATTTCATGGTAAATGTGGCTGTCGAAGGGATACAGTAAACCTGCATTGGTGCATCAGAATCTAATACTGGTCTCCCAGGGGCCACTCAAAACACAATCTCTTAGATGATTAACTCTTCTTGTACTTAAGTCGGCAGTCCCTTTTGTATTCAATCCCGATGCAATTTCTGTGTTTCATGGTCAATGTGAAGGTCCAAGGGATACAGTAAACCTGCACTGGTGCATCGGAATCGAACACTGGTCTCTGAGGAGCCGCAAAAAGCTCAAACATCCTGAAAGATTCACTCTTCTTGTACTTCAGGCGGTATTGTCCCTTATGTATTAAATCATGATGCAATTTCTGTGTTTCATGGTCAAAATGAAGGTCCAAGGGATTCAGTAAACCTGCACTAGTGCATCGGATTCTAATACTGGTCTCCCAGGAGCTGCTCAACCCATAAACTCTTAGAAAATTCACTCGTCTTGTACTTAAGTCGGCATTGTCCCGTTTGTATTCAATCTCGATGCAATTTCTGTGATTCATGGTCAATGTGAAGGTCGAAGGGATACTGTAAACCTGCACTGGTGCATCGGAATCTAATACTGGTCTGCCTGGAGCCGCTGAAAGCACAAACTCTTAGAAGATTCGCTCTTCTGGTACTTAAATCGGCATTGTCCCTCTTGTATTCTATCCCGAAGCAATTTCTGTGTTTCATGGTCAATGTGAAGGACCAAAAGATACAGTAAACCTGCACTAGTGCATCGGAATCTAATACCGGTTTCCCAGGAACCGCTCAAACACAAACTTGTAGATGATTCACTCTTCTTGTACTTAAGTCGGCATTGTATCTTTTGTATTGGTCCCCATGCAATTTCTGTGTTTCATGGTCAATGTGAAAGTCCAAGGGATACAGTAAACCTGCACTGGTGCATCGGAATCTTATACTGGTCTCCCATGTGCCGCTCAACACACAAACTCTTAGGAGACTCACACTTCTTGTTATTAAGTCGGCATTTTCCATTTTGTATTCAATCCCGATGCGATTTCTGTGTGTCTTGGTCAATGTGAAGGTCAAAGGGATACAGTTATCCTGCACTGGTGAATCGGAATTTAATACTGGTCTCCCTGGAGCCGCTCAAAGCACATACTCTTACAAAATTCACCCTTCTTGTACTTGAGTCGGCATTGTCCCTTATGTATTCCATCCTGATGCAATTTCTGAGTTTCTGTGTGTGAAGGTCCAAGGGATTCGGTAAACCTGCACTGGTGCATCGGAATCTAATACTGGTCTCCGAGGAGCCGCTGAGAGCACAAACCCTTAGAAAATTCACTCTTCTTGCACTTAAGTTGGCATTGTGCATTTTATATTCAATCCCGTTGCAATTTCTGTGTTTCATGGTCAATGTAAAGGTCCAAGGGATACAGTAAACCTGAACTGGTGCATCGGAATATAATACTGGTCTCCCAGGAGCCGCTGAAAGCACAAACCCTTAGTAGACTCGCTCTTCTGGTACTTAAGTCGGCATTGTCCCTTTTGTGTTCAATCCCGGTGCAATTTCTGAGTTTCATGGGCAATGTGAAAGTCCAAGGGATACAGTAAACCAGCACTGGATCATCGGAATCTAATACTGGTCTCCCTGGAGCTGCTCAACCAACAACCTCTTAGAAATATCACACTCCTTGTACTTAAGTCGGCATATTCCCGTTTGTTTTCAATATCGATGCAATTTCTGTGTTTCATGGTTAATGTGAAGGTCCAAGGGATACAGTAAACCTGCACTGATGCATCGGAATCGAACAGTGGTCTCCAAGGAGTCGCTCAAAGCACAAATTCTTAGAAAATTCACTCTTCTTGCACCTAAGTTGGCATTGTGTATTTTGTAAACAATCCCGATGAAAATTCTGTGTTTCATTGTCAAATTGAAGGTCCAAGGGATACAGTAAACCTGCACTGGTGCAGCGGAATGTAATACTGATCACCAGGAGCCGCTAAAACACAAACTCCTAGAAGATTCGCTGTTCTATTACTTAAGTCGGCATTGTCCCGTTTGTATTCAATCTCGATGCAATTTCTGTGTTTCATGGTCAATGTGAAGGTCCAAGGGATACAGTAAACCTGCGCTGGTGCATCGGATTCAAACACTGGCCTCCGAGGAGCCGCTCGAAGCACAAACTCTTAGAGAATTTACACTTCTTGTACTTATTTTTGAATTGTGAATTTTGTATTCAATCCCGATGCAGTTTCTGTGTTTCATGGTCAATGTGAAGGTCCAATAGCTACAGTAAACCAGCACTGGTGCATTGAAATCTAATACTGGTCTCCCAGGAGCCGCTCAAAGCACAAATTCTTAGAAGATTAACTCTTTTTGTTCTGAAGTCGGTATTGTCCCTTTTGTATTTAATCCCGATGCAATTTCTGTGCTTCATGGTCAATGTGAAGGTCGAAGGGATACAGTAAACCTGCACTGGTGCATCGGAATCTAGTACTGGTCTCCCACGGGCCGCTCAAAGCACAAGCCCTTCGAAGATTCACTGTTGTTGTACTTATGTCGGCATTGTCCATCTTGTATTCAATCCCGAGCAATTTCTGTGTTTCACGGTCAATGTGAAGGTCCAAGGGATACAGTAAACCTGCACAGGATCATCGGAATCTAATACTGGACTCCCAGGTGCTGCTCAAATCTCAAACTCTTAGAAGATTCGCTCTTCATGTACTTCAGGCGGCATTGTCCCTTATGTATTCCATGCCGATGCAATTTCTGTGTTTCATGGTCATTGTGAAGGTCCAAGGGATACAGTAAGCCTGCACTGGTGCATCCGAATCGAACAGTGGTCTTCCAAGGAGTCGCTCAAAGCACAAATTCGTAGAAAATTCACTCTTCTTGTACTTAAGTTGGCATTGTGTATTTTGTAATCAATCCCGATGAAAATTCTTTGTTTCATGGTCAAATTGAAGGTCCAAGGGATACAGTAAACCTGCACTGGTGCATCGGAATCTAATACTGATCTCCCAGGAGCTGCTCAAACACAAACTCTTAGAGGATTCGCTCTTCTGGTACTTAAGTCGGCATTGTCCCGTTTGTATTTAATCTCAATGCAATTTCTGTGTTTCATGATCAATGTGAAGGTCGAAGGGATACAGTAAACCTGCGCTGGTGCATCGGAATCTAATACTGGTCTCCCAGAACCCGCTCAAAGCACAAGCCCTTCGAAGATTCACTGTTCTTGTACTTAAGTCGGCATTGTGCATCTTGTATTCAATCCCGAGCAATTTCCGTGTTTCATGGTCAATGTGAAGGTCCAAGGGATACAGCAAACCTGCACAGGTGCATCGGAATCTAATACTGGACACCCAGGAGCCGCTTATAGCTCAAACACTTAGAAGATTCGCTCTTCTGGTACTTAAGTCGGAATTGTCCCGTTTGTATTCAATCTCGATGCGATTTCTGTGTTTCTTGGTCAAAGTGAAGGTTAAAGGGATACAGTAAACCAACACTGGTGCATCGGAATCTAATACTGGTCTCCCAGGAGCCGCTCAAAGCACAAACTCTTAGAAGATTCACTCTTCATGCACTTAAGTCGGCATCGTGCATTTTGTATTCAATCCCGATGCAATTTCTGCGTTTCATGGTCAATGTGAAGGTCGAAGGGATACAGAAAACCTGCGCAGGTGCATCGGAATCTAATACTGGTCTCCCAGGAGCCGCTCAAAGCACAAACCCTTAGAAGATTAACTCTTTTGGTACTTAAGTCGGCGTTTTCCCTTTTGCATTCAATCCCGATGCAATTTATGTGTTTCATGGTCAATGTGAAGGTCCAAGGTATAGAGAAAACCTGCACTAATTCATCGGAATCTAATACTGCTCTCCCAGGAGCCGCTCAAAGCTCAAACTCTTAGAAGATTCACTCTTCTTGTACTTCCGTCGGCGTGTCCCTTAAGAATTCAATCCCGATGCAATTTCCGTGTTTCATGGTCAATGTGAAGCTCCAAGGGATACAGTAAACCTGCTCTGGTGCACCATAATCTAATACTGGTATCCCAGGCGCCGCTTATAGCACAACCTCTGAGGAGATCACTCTTCTTGTACTTAAGTCGACATTGTCCCTTTTGTATTCAATCCCGTCGCAATATCTGTGTTTCATGGTCAATGTGAAGGACCAACAGATACAGTTAACCTGCACCGGTGCATTGGATCCTAATACTGGTCTCCCAGGAGCCGCTCAAAGCACAAACACTTAGAAGATTCACTCTTATTGTACTTAGGTTGGAATTGTCTCTTTTGTATTCAATCCCGATCAATTTCTGTGTTTCATGGTCAATGAGTAGGTCCAAGGGATACAGTAAACCTGCACTGGTGCATCGGAATGTAATACTGGTCTCCCAGGAGCCCCTCAAATCACAAACTATTAGAAGATTCTCTCTTCTTGTACTGAAGTCGACATTGTATCGTTTGTATTGGTCCGCATGCAATTTCTGTGTTTCATAGTTAATGACAAGCTCCAAGGAATACAGTAAACCTCTACTGGTGCATCGGAATCTAATAATGGTCACCCAATAGCCTCTCAAAGCACAAACTCTTAGAAGATTCACCCTTCTTTTACTCAAGTCGGCATTGTGCTTTTGTATTTGATCCCGATGCGATTTCTGTGTTTCATGGTCAATGTGAAGGGCCAAGGGATACAGTAAACCTGCACTGGTGCAACGGAATCTAATATTGGTCTCCCAGGAGCCGCTCAAAGCACAAACTCTTAGTTGATTAACTCTTCTTGCACTTAAGTCGGCAGTCCTTTTGTATTCAATCCCGATGCAATTTCTGTGTTTCATGGTCAATGTATAGGTCGAAGGGATACAGTATACCTGCACTGGTGCATCGGAATTTAATAGTGGTCTCCCATGAGCCGCTCAAAGCAGAAACTCTTAGAAGACTCACTCTTCTTGTTCTTAAGTCGGCATTATCCCTTTTGTATTCAATCCCGATGCGATTTCTGTGTTTCTTGGGCAATGTGAGGGTCAGAGGGACACAGTAAACCTCCACTGGTGCATCGGAATTTAATACTGGTCTTTCTGGAGCCGCTCAAAGCACAAAATCTTACAAAATTCACTCTTCTTGTACTTGGGTCGGATTTTCACTTTAGTATTCTATCCTGATGCAATTTCTGTGTTTGATGGCCAATGTGAAGGTCCAAGGGATACGGTAAACCTGCACTGATGCATCGGAATCTAAAACTGGTCTCCGAGGAGCCGCTCAAAGCACAAACTCTTAGAAAATTTACTCTTCTTGCACTTAAGTTGGCATTGTGCATTTTGTATTCAATCCCGATGCAATTTCTGTGTTTCATGGTCAATGTAAAGGTCCAAGGGATGCAGTAACCTGCACACGTACATCGGAATCTAAAACCGGTCTCCCAGGAGACGCTCAAAGCACAAACCCTTAAAAGATTCACTCTTCTTGTACTTATGTGGTTATTGTCACTTTTGTATTCAATCCCGATGCGATTTCTGTGTTTCATGGTCAATGTGAAGGTACAAGGTATACAGTAGACTTGCACAGGTGCATCGGAATCAAATACTGGAGACCCAGGAGCCGCTCAAAACACAATCTCATAGAAGATTAACTCCTTTTATACTTAAGTCGGCATTTTCCCTTTTGTATTCAATCCCGATGCAATTTATGTGTTTCATGGTCAATGTGAAGGTCCAAGGGATACAGAAAACCTGCACTAATGCATCGGAATCTAATACTGGTCTCCCAGGAGCCGCTCAAAGCACAAACTATTAGTTGATTAACTCTTCTTGCACTTAAGTCGGCAGTCCTTTTGCATTCAATCCCGATGCAATTTCTATGTTTCATGGTCAATGTATAGGTCGAAGGGATACAGTAAACCTGCACTGGTGCATCGGAATCTAATAGTGGTGTCCCAGGAGCCACCCAAAGCACAAATCCTTCGAAGATTCATTCTTCCTGACTTAAGTCGGCATTGTCCCTCTTGTATTCAATCCCGAGCAATTTCTGTGTATCATGGTCAATGTGAATGTCCAAGGGATACAGTAAACCTGCACAGGTGCATCGGAATCTAATACTGGACACCCAGGACCCACTCAAAGCTCAAACTCCTAAAAGATTCACTCATCGTGTACTTCAGTCGGCATTGTCCCTTATGTATTCCATCCCGATTCAATTTCTGTGTTTCATGGTCAATGTGAAGGTCCAAGGGATACAGTAAACTTGCACTGGTGCATCGAAATCTAATAGTGGCCTCCCAGGAGCCGCTCATAACACAAACCCTTCGAAGATTCACTCATCTTGTACTTAAGTCGGCATTGTCCTTCTTGCATTCAATCCCGAGCAATTTCCGTGTTTCATGGTCAATGTGAAGCTCCAAGGGATACAGTAAACCTGCACTGGTGCATCGGAATCTAATACTGGACACCCAGGAGCCGCTCAAAGCTCAAACTCTTAGAAGATTCACTCTTCTTGTACTTCAGTCGGCGTGACCTTTATGAATTCAATCCCGATTCGATTTCTGCGTTTCATGGGCAATGTGGAGGTCCAAGGGTCCAGGGGATACAGTTAACCTGCACTGGTGCATCGGAATTTAATACTGGTCTCCCAGGACCCGCTCAAATCACAACCTAATAGAAGAATCACTCCTCTTGTACTTAAGTCATCATTGTATCTTTTGTATTGGTCCCCATGCAATTTCTATGTTGCATGGTCAATGTGAAGGTCCACGGGATACAGTAAACCTGCACTGGTGCATCGGAATCGATCACTGGTCTCCATGGAGTCGGTCAAAGCACAATTTCTTAGAAAATTCATTCTTCTTGTACTTAAGTTTCCATTGTGTATTTTGTATTCAATCCCGATGAAATTTCTGTGTTTCATGAAGAAATTGAAGGTCCAAGGGATACAGTAAACCTGCACAGGTGCATCGGAAACTAAAACTGATCTCCCAGGAGCCGCTCAAACACAAATTCTTAGAAGATTCGCACTTCTGGTACTTAAGTCGGCATTGTCCCGTTTGTATCTAATCTCGATGCAATTTCTGTGTTTCATAGTCAATGTGAAGGTCGAAGGGATACAGTAAACCTGCGCTGGTGCATCGGAATCTAATACTGGTCTCCCAGGAGCCGCTCAAAGCACAAACTCTTGGAAGATTCACTCTTCTTATACTGAAGTCGGCATTGTGCCTTATGTATTCAATCCCGATGAAATTTCTGTGTTTCATGGTCAATGTAAAGGGCCAAGGGATACAGTAAACCTGCACTGGTGCATCGGAATGTAATACTGGTCTCCCATGAGCCGATCAAAACACAAACTCTTAGAAGTTTCACTATTCTTGTACTAAAGTCGTCATTGTGTATTTTGTATTCAATCCCGATGCAATTTCTGTGTTTCATGGTCAATGTGAAGGTCCAAGGGATACAGTTAACTTGCACTGGTGCATCGGAATCTACTACTGGTCTCCCAGGAGCCGCTCAAAGAACAAACCCTTAAAAGATTAACTCTTCTTGTACTTAAGTCAGCATTGTCCCTTTTGTATTCAATCCCGACGCAATATCTGTGTTTCATGGTCAATGTGAAGGACCGACGGATACAGTAAATCTGCACTGGTGCATCGGAACCTAATACTGGTCTCCCAGGAGCCGCTCAAAGCACAAACTCTTAGAAGATTCACTCTTCTTGTACTTAAGTCGGCATTGTGCCTTATGTATTCAATCCCGATGCAATTTCTGTGTTTCATGGTCAATGTGAAGGGCCAAGGGATACAGTTAACCTGCACTGGTGCATCGGAATCTAATACTGATCTCCCATGAGCCGCTCAAAGCACAAACTCTTAGAAGATTCACTCCTCTTGTACTAAAGTTGGCATTGTGCATTTTGTATTTAATCCCTATGCAATTTCTGTGTTTCATGGTCAATGTGAAGGTCCAATGGCTACAGTAAACCTGCACTGGTGCATCGGAAACTAATACTGGTCTCCCAGGAGCCGCTTAAAGCACAAACCCTTAAAAGATTAGCTCTTTATGTAGTTAAGTTGGCATTGTCCTTTTGTATTCAATCCCGATGTAATTTCTGTGTTTCGTGGTCAATGTGAAGGTCGAAGGGATACAGTAAACCTTCACTGGTGCATCGGAATCTAACACTGGTCACCGAGGAGCAGCTCAAAGCACAAACTCTTAGAAGATTCACTCTTCTTGTACTTAGGTTGGGATTGTCTCTTTTGTATTCAATCCCGAAGCAATTTCTGTGTTTCATGGTCAATGTGAAGGTCCAAGGGATACAGTAAACCTGCACTTGTGCATCGAAATCAAATACTGGTCTCCCATGAGCCGCTCAAAGCACAAACTCTTAGAAGATTCACTCTTCTTGTACGTAAGTCGGCATTGTGCATTTTGTATTCAATCCCGATGTAAATTCTCCACTTCATGATCAAAGTGAAGGTGCAAGGGATACAGTAAACCTGCACTGGTGCATCGGAATGTAATTCTGGTGTCCCAGGAGCCCCTCAAATCACAAATTATTAGAAGATTGTCTCTTCCTGTACTTAAGTCGACATTGTATCTTTTGTATTGGTCTGCGTGCAATTTCTGTGTTTGATGGTCAATGTCAAGCTCTAAGGGATACAGTAAACCTGTACTGGTGCATCGGAATCCAATACTGGTCACCCAGGAGCCTCTCAAAGCACAAACTCTTAGAAGATCAGTCTTCTTGTACTCAAGTCGGCATTGTGCATTTGTATTCGATCCCGATGCGATTTCTGTGTTTCATGGTCAATGTAAAGGTCCAAGGAATTCAATAAACCTGCACTGGTGCAACGGAATCTAATATTGGTCTCCCAGGAGCTGCTCAGAGCAGAAACTCTTAGAAGACTCACTCTTCTTGTTCTTAAGTCGGCTTTGTCCCTTTTGTATTCAATCCCGATGCGATTTCTATGTTTCTTGGTTAATGTGAAGGTGCAAGAGATACAGCAAACCTACACTGGTGCATCGGAATTTAATACTGGTCTCCCAGGAGCCGCTCAAAGCACAAACTCTTCCAAAATTCACTCTTCTTGTACTTGAGTCGGAATTGTCCCTTACGTATTCCATCCTGATGCAATTTCTGTGTTTCATGGTCAATGTGAAGGTCCAAGTGATACTGTAAACCTTCACTGGTGCATCGGAATGTAATACTGGTCTCCGAGGAGCCGCTCAAAGCACAAATTCTTAGAATCCTCACTCTTCTTGCACTTAAGTTGGCATTGTGCATTTTGTATTTAATCCTGATGCAATTTCTGTGTTTCATGGTCAATGCGAAGGTCCAAGGGATACAGTAAACCTGCACTGGTGCAACGGAATGTAATACTGGTCTCCGAGGAGCCGCTCAAAGCACCAATTCTTAGAAGATTCACTCTTCTTTTACTTACGTCGGCATTGTGCTTTTTGTATTCAATCCCAACGCAATGTCTGTGTTTCATGATCAATGTGAAGGTCCAATGGCTACAGTAAAGCTGCACTGGTGCATCATAATGTAATACTGGTCTCCCAGGAGCCGCTCAAAGCACAAGCCCTTAGAGGATTAACTCATTTTGTACTTCAGTCGGCATTGTCCCTTATGTATTCAATCCCGATGCAATTTCTGTGTTTCATGGTGTAGCGTTGCTCTTGGGGGACAAAAAATAAAAAGAATTGTTACTTTTTTTTTTTAATGTCAAAAAATTGAATATTTTGGTGGGCCACTTGGCAACAGAATCAGGGATTTATTACGCTATTATAATAACATATGTTGACCATTAAATACCTGAATAAGAGCAGCATATTGATATATATATATATTTGAGATCACTCGGAAGAAACATTATCATTTCTGTGCATTTTTATAGTCGCGATACAGTCATACCCGGAACAACACTAAGGGACCAGAAGATTTATAGACTTTAAAAGAAAAGCAACACAACACAATTAAAAAAAAAATTGGCTCAGAAATAATAGGAAAACGATAATGTTCCTTCTGCCTCATGCTGCGTTCGGCCCATCAGCGTGATCGTAATTTCTGATGATGAAGTAACACAAAATAATTAAGTTAAGTAAATAAGGAGATGGACTCATCAAGGTTAATTTACGAAAATAAGCACACTTATCTTTAACACACGTTTTTTTTTTAGTGCTACATACCTTTTCATATTAAATTACAATAGATGACCATTGTGGTTAAATACTTTATACATAACAGTCAAAATGTCCTCTTGATGCTGTCTGTTCGATATCAGTTACTAGAAACTACATCTTTTCTGATTGTAAAAAATAACAATTAGCATATTCACTCAATATTTTCACATCAAATATAAAATACAGTTGTGGAACGCAGCAAGTCCGCGTCTGCCTCTCATGGAATACAAACAGTAAAAGGTGAGGCGCCAAAAGCCTCATTTGTCTTGAAATAACAGAATTCTTTTTTATACCATTAATCGATACATGTACATAGAGATTTACTGGCACCGCGCAAGAACGGCAAAGATAAAGAATAATTGATTCTGTCGCTGCTATGCGATGGTTCATTTCGTTTACTTTACAATTGTTCGATAACTTTAGGCCAACAGGCGTTTACTATTGAGCGTATATTAATGTTTGTGAGGCGAAAATTACTAATATTACACTGCCTCCCATGAGGAGGGAAGGAATACCGAAGGTATTACTTTCATCCTCATGCCCATTGGAATATTTGTAATTTTCGGGTGTAACACACAGGTTATTAAAAGTTTCATTTCATATTCATTCCATAAAAAAAGAATTAACGTTTCAATTTGTAATTACTGACGGTGGATCATTGTGAATTTGTTCTGTGTTTCTATCAGTGTTTGTATGGATTCAGTCTATCTTGATGATTCTTAAAATTAAGGCTATAAGTACACATATTTACAAAATTTATAAGGAAATAGAGTCACACTTCATTTTTCATCGTTGCAAAAGTAATTTGACTATCACAACTGGTACACAACTTTCTGTTTTGACAGTATTCATTATATTGTCATCGTCTTGTCGATTGATTGCCTTGTCCGTCGTCGCACTTAATTATACATTTATTTTCGTCGCACATACACTATTTATGATAGACGTGGATTGTAGAGCGGCCACTGGTGATGGCTTCGACAAGGAAGTCCATATCTTTCACTTTCAGGGCTCGTGTGTGGCTCTCCGAATTATTTCACATATGAAACAGATAAAATATCTTATATTAGAATAGCTTACAAAACTAATTTTATATACATGTGGGATGGGATATAGGAAGGATCGGATCCTTTGACGTATTTTCGTGTGCTTATTTTCATTCGTATCGTGACCTCTCGTCAAAGTTTACATTTCAACAGTGTTCAGAGGTGACCTTGTGACTTGTCTCTGTGTACAATTAGTCATTACAATAATTACGTTAACTTCTCTATCTTAGAGTCTCTCGGAAGGTTTATGATACATATAAAATGTTTTCAGTACTGGGTGTGAATGTTTTTGCTACAGAATGTAGCGCACAGCAACTGCGTTGGCGGTTGAACGTTTACATTATTTCGTCACGTGGTGGCTGTCCGCCTCCACTGTTGCGAGCAATCTTGAAATTCAGTCTGTGCGCGCGCACGTGACCGGAGCTTTCTTGCAGAGCGTTGATTTCGCGCTTGAGGTGCCGTGCGTCGCTTTTGTTCGGCGGATCGTGGCTTTGTGCTTTTTCGATTGCTGGAGGGAGCTTCTGCCACCGAAACTGCCTCACATCACTTCCTGTCCACTATCCAATTACGTATTCACAGGTAAGTGGTAGCTACCACTGCAACTGCATGTGTGGAATGACACTGATTATTACACACTGCACACATCAACGAATTTTTCACACATATGGTGCAGTAGAATACTGCCACTGAAAACCGTCGAACTTTAAAACTTCACTTGCACTGTGTCGAGCGTCTGCATGAACGGTGTATTAAAAGAAAGTCTCGCGTCATAACATCACACGGTGTTTACAAGTTGATTTACATACTAATATTTACAAGAGTTCATATAAATCGATAAATAATCTAATTGACCACTTTGAATCAAAACAATTGTTTCTTAATTAGTCTTTTTTTTTATTTAAGCCTACGGTCACAGGTAGGCTATTATAAGTCCTTTTTCTTTGACCAAATCCATTCCAATCTCCTTTACAAATTAATTTCATTCATAGTAATCTTTATCACGCTTGCTTATTCATTTTGTAGGACCAATACTTTTTCTTTTAGTGCTCGTCTTATTTAGTGACTTGTGAGGGGAGCTTCATTTATGTCAAAAGTTTTTCTCGTATGTGCTTGTCTTTAAAGAAAGTTCGAGGACAGATTTGAAAATAGCAATTCCGCCTCTGAGTTTCGTGTAGAAATACAAACAGTCGAAAAAAGAAAGGTGGGAAAAGCGGGTCTACTCGCTGATCGTCGACAGAATTTAAATTACTCCTCAACCAGGTCGAAACTTTAATTTACCTTGCGCATTACAAAAGCAATATGCGCGTCGCGAACCTACTCATTTTTATATGTAGTGCCTCACTTCCTAAGCACACGTGCATCTTTACAAGTTGATCCTGAGGAGTGGATAGGATCAAGGATCTTAAAGGATTTGCACTTAGGAAAGGGATTCAATAATCACATAATCACAGAGAAAACAGTAAATATTGCAGTGCACACTTAAAATAAAATCTATCACTTCAAGCATGTATATCTAATATGTATCTTGCTGCAGCTTGCTTACTACTCTTTGCTCATTTCTTAGACTAAGTCAAGTTTATGCATTACGCATTTGGGTATTAATTATCATTTGTATATATAAGCCTCTCACTAGAGTGTTGTTTGCTGCTGTCGCTACCTGTGAAGCTTGGGCGAGATCCTTATTCTATGTGCTGCTAGCTTGTGAATTTGCAGTATCGCTAATGCTCAATAGTACCGTGAAGTTGACATAATAAACCATCTGTTCATGCTTAATCCTATGTATCTGTTCACTTCAAAGAGATGTTATTTTATCGCTGGCACAGCACTGTGCTGGAATTTACAAGTTAAATCTACCGACTGTTTTACGCTAACAGGTGGTGCCTTATTTACGTCACCTTTGAAAATAGGGAATAACCTCATGGAATCGAATCTTTCTCACAACTTTCCTCTTTTGTCTGGACGTTTAAGTATTTCCTTTTAAAACAGGTCATTAATTTGTCCTCGATTAAATTTCACTTACTAATACTAAGCACATATAATCATCATTTTCATATTACTATTTAGTGAGAGAAGTGCATTATTCGCTCCTTCCTGCTCATTCTCAAATTACTATTTAGCGAGAGAAGTGCATTATTCGCTCCTTCCTCTTTCCTCATTTTAGTACTTTGGGGCTAATTAATACCTCTCGAGTACATCATTTTCCTTACATACTAACTTATAACTAAAATTGAAAATCGCCTCTAGGACATGTCCTCCTGTTTGCATAAAGATTATTCATGTAAATACTCGTCTACAACTTATTCTGTATTTTATTTTCCAGACGCGTTGTTTTAATACATAAGGTTTCCTTTCAGCACCGGTTAACGTCCGTAGTCAGTTCAGTTCCGTTCTTGTTACTCATTGGTTAATTCTGATCTCCAATACCTTAGAATTTTCTTACAGCTTAAATTAACTTAATTCCTGGCGTTATAAAATTTTCTTAAATCTTGATGGTGGAACAAACCTTTGATTTTATTCGTGGCAAGGTCAGATAACAAATAGCTACCAATGTGTGGTTTCCTCATTATCACAAAGGGACCTTCATAAATGTGTTGCCACTTACGATTCTTCTTTAACAACAGGGATGGTTTAAAGTGAGTCCTGACTAAAACCTTTTCTCCTTCTTTGAAATCTATAACTCTGTTTACCTTCTTATCAAATGCCTTTTTTCGGAGGTTAGCATACGTTGTCAATGATATGAGAGCTTGCCTGATTTTTGCGTCTAGGTCCAATTCGTTGTCTTGTAACTTTGGAAGGGGGTCTATCCACTCATTCCTCTCTTTTGATCTTGACATTAACTCATGTGGCGTGAATCCGGTCGACAGATGAGGAAGGTGGTTTACAATCTGTTCGAATGGTGTTACGAAGTCTACCCACTTAGATTGCTTATTCGGAATGTACGTCCTTATAAATCTGTTAAATTCTTTGAAGATTCTTTCTGTCGGATTCGATTGCGGTCGAAACAGGGATATCAAAATTTGTTTGATTCCATGGCGAGCAAGAAATGCACGCCACGGGCGTGATGTGAAATTTGAAGCATTATCAGACAAGATTGATTCTGGAACCCCGAATCGTGGGAAATAATCATTTTCAATGCGACGAATTATTGGATTTGCACAAGAAGATTTTACTGCGTACAGTCTTATGTGCTTAGAAAAATTGTCCAGGATTGCTACTAAGTATTTAGCGCCTCCCCTACCGGTGGGTAGTGGACCTGCTAAATCAATACTAAGAAGCTGGTTTGGCCTTTCAGCAACTATTGGATTTAGTGGAATTGAAGTGGAAATGTTTAAGGATTTTGCCTTTTGACAGATGACACAGTTTCTCAATAATTTATGAATTCTCTGGTGTAGATTCGGAACATAACAGTAAGTCGAGATTTTCCTTTTACATTTTTCTGGTCCGTAGTGACCCCATGAAATGTGAGTGTACCACAGAGATGTTCAATGAAATTTCGAGGGATGCAAACACACCACCCCTCAGATGACTCAGACGTCTTATGAAATAGCACTTGGTTATGAACTTTATAAAACTTGGACAACTTGTGGGCTGGATTTTCGTGAAGAATTTGTCTAACCTTTTTCCATTTTGGATCTGTATTTTGAAGAATCTGAATCTGCCTACATAACTGAAGAAAATACTTTGTGTGAATTGGATCTTTCATTAACAAAACTTTATAATTAGACATTTGTTCCACCAGTTCGCTGGTTTCTAGTAAGCCCTCAGGTGAGCGAGAAAGTGCGTCTGCTATACCATTATATTTACCTTTTATATATACAATGTCAAAGTCATATTCCTGCAGGAATAAGCACCATCGAGTAAGACGAGGGTGTTGCAACTTGCATGTAAGGAGGAATGATAAAGCTTGATGGTCTGAATAGACTTTAATTTTTCTTCCATAGATATAATAGTTAAATCGCCTAAAAGCCCATATTACGGCAAGTGCCTCCAACTCCGTAACCGAATAAGACTTCTCACACTCTGATAACACTCGACTCGCAAAGCTAATCACTTGGATTTGCTCGTGTCCATTTACTAATTGAATCTGGAAAAGACAAGCGCCGATACCCACAAAGGAAGCGTCTGCAGTAATACAAAATTCCTTATCCATCTGAGGATGATGGAGAATGTTACTGTTAACCAGACTGTCTTTAATTTTCTTAAATCCGTCTTGGCATTCCGGCGTCCAATTCCAATGTGAATTCTTTTTTAAAAGGTTGTGAAGAGCGGGATTGTTCAATACCTGATTAGGAACAAAACGTCTGAAAAATGACGTAAGACCGATAAATCCTCTCAGTTGCCTTTTTGTAACAGGGGTTGGAAAGTATTTTATAGCAGACAATTTTTCCGGGTCGGGTTTAATTCCTTCAGGGGTGATGATGTGTCCTAAAAATTTAATTTCACTTTTTCCAAACTTGGATTTCTTAAGATTTGCTGTAACACCATACTCTCTGAATCGTTGAAATATCTTTTGCAGAAGGGCCACATGATCTTCCCAATTTTTCGATGCTACAAGAACGTCATCCACATAGACTGTTACCTCATCTAAAAGTTCAGGACCTAGTACATAGTCAAGGGCAGAAATAAAAATTCCGGAACTCACATTTAGTCCAAATGGTACAACTTTGAAATGGTAAGATCTACCTGCAAATATAAAGGCAGTGTACTTCCTTGACTCCTGCGCAAGTTTTACTTGCCAGTAACTGCTTTTCAAATCAAGGGTACTCAAATACTTAACTCCATGAAACTTCTGCAGATGCTCTTCAAGAGCCTCTGGTCTCGTTCTTATGGGTACTATAATTTTATTGATTAATCTTGCATCTAGGACTAGCCTTACGCTACCATCTGATTTTAGCGCAGACAATAAAGGACTCGAATAAGGTGAATGAGATACTTCTATCACATTCCAGCGTAACATTTTCTTGATCTCGCATTTGACAGCTTCTCGTCTCGCATATGGAATGGAATAGCTTGTTCTACAGTAGGTTGAATGGGGCAGGACATCCATTCGATATTCAAAGCCTTTTATTAGTCCAGGTTTCTTAGAAAATACTTGAACGTAATCTGTTAACAAATTGTAAAGCTCATTCTTCTGTTGTTTGGATAATTCAATGGACTCACTAGCTTTACCGTATAATTCATTCTGACCGGGAATTAGGTCTTTATACTCATCGTCATTAACACTTTCAAGATCTGTCATGTCTTCTGTCTGACTGTACTGTTGTCTTTTAGTCCATGGCCGTACTGCTATTTGAAGCACCCCAAAGTTTGTCTTCACCTTACTTCTTAACAAATTTACAGTTACTTGTTGCTGACTCGCTACTAGAGTACAGATTCCACACTCGATGTCAATTTTAGCTTTCGTCTGCCTCAAGAATTCCATACTCAGGATACATGGCACTGATAGGTTTTTAACAATAAGAAAAATGCACGTTACTGAAATAGACTCTATCTGGATTTGAAGCTGAGTCTGAAGATTTACACGTTCTGTTAGTGGACCAATTGCTCCCGATACGGTGCAACCTTGAATTGGAAGTGATAAAACTTTGCATACAGAGGATATTGGCTTAAATAAACATAAAGATAAGACATTTATATTAGCTCCTGTATCTACAATGGCTGTTACTGGTATGTTGGCAATTGATACTCTTATGGAAGCTTGAACTTGTTCGTCCCATACGTCATCATTGTCTTTCGTCTGAGTGTCTGCTACTAGATCATCCCGTAAGTTTGTCTCTTTGTCATACCTAATTGTTTTAATTTCGTGTGGACTAAGGGACAGGGTGCCCCCATTCAAACCTGCAGCATCATCTAGGAGGCTCAAAGGTGCTGCTTTTAATTTTCCGCTCGACGCTTACTTTCCTGCTGATTTATATTTCTTAATGTTTCTTCCGTCTGGAACTGGTGTTGGTTTTGTGGTACGAACTCGGTTGGAAACGATTCTTGTTGTCCTGGCGTATTCGCTTGCGCATAATAAATTTGCGTATTATGCGGGCGTTTAGGCTTCAGAGTTCCCGAAGGTCCGTTCGCTTGTGGCTGAAAAGTATTTTGCTGTGGCTTGTGTTGATTGTAACCGTTAGTGAAAGGTGTACATTGGTGTCCACCTTGATTATGGCATTTATTTCTTTTCCACTGTCGATTTGAATCGTAAGACTGATCGTTTTGATAATTCCCGTTGATCGGTTGCGCGTTTCCATATTGCTGGGGCTGTTTGTTATAATGTGCATTTTCGTACTGAGGTGGTGACGAATTATATATTGGATTGTATCTCTGGCCGTTATTGTACTTATTTTTGTATTTGCTGTTGGAGTACGTAGTGTTTTTATTTTTGAAACCGTTGTGGGGTTGGTACTGGTTGTCGCTGTGACGCGCTTTCGCTCGGCCACCAGTGTTGCCTACGTATTCTGTATTGTGCTGGCCGCCTGCACTGAAGTGAGCGTTGCCAACATCAACTCTAGCGTCCTCGTAAATCAGATCTAACGAGTCTAACACAGATAGGAAAGTGTCCGTATCGTCCTCAGACACGTTTACTAACTTTTCTCTGATCCCAATCGGTAGCTTAGTTTTTAGAATCATAATAACGTCTTTGGCGGTGATCGGCGAATCCCAGAACTTGATTTTCGCTAAATACTTTTCAAAATATCTTCTCAAACCACCGCGCTTGCTGTTAAACACTTCGACGTTGTAAACCTCTTTTCTCAGGCGCTGCTGCACACCAGAACTCCAGAATTTAGCTAAAAACATCTGTTCAAACTCTTTGTAACTTTTACAAGAGTCGACCATTTCGGTTCCCCATAAGGCAGCATCGCCTACGATAAATCCACTAACGAATTGAATTCGCTATCGGTCACTCCAGCTATTCGGGAAAATTCCTGAAAAATTTCGGAGGAACACTATAGGATCAATTTCTCTTTTCTGTGGGTGAAAGGTCGGAAAAATACGATGTTTGATCACGCTTTCCTCCTGCATCAAACTGACAAAAGTGGGTGGGCTGGTAGTCTGGTTAACTTGTGCTTCTATAGAACTATGAGTTTGAGCGTTATCAAATGGTGAACGGTAGTGTACCTGCTGTTGTTCATTACTTCGTGGTGAATTATTCCACTCTCCTGACACGGAAGGTGGGGAATTTTCAATTTGACATTTTAGTGTACGAACTTCATCAACTATCTGTTGACGCCATTCAGGTAAATCTTGAGCTAACGTTCGTCTTATCTGGCCTAATTCTGACATCACCGTGTCTCCTGTTTTTCCAGGGGCTGCCAATATTTCAAAGGCCACGTTTTTGACCGTTCCCCTGAGTTCGTTCGTGACCTTGTTTTCTATGAATCCGTTTTTGTTTTTAATCCACTCTTGGTAGTGGTCGGACAATGCTTCAGCATGTGCCTTAACAGTATTCTTTATTTGATCCTTTACATTAAGAGTCTCAATCTGTTTGGAAAGATCATCAACAACATTCTCGATCGTGTCTACTGTGGTTTTAACTCCTTTGACCTCATCAGAGATTGCAGTGTAATCTTGTTTTAAGGTCGCAGCTTGTTTTTGATATTCTATCACTTTTGAATTTATCTGTCCCTGGGCTGCTTCGATTTTTTCATCTAACCGTTTTGAAATATCCTCTATTTTTGACTCTACTTGTGTGTCAATTTCTAGGCTCATGATCGTGATCTGACTACTGATTTGGCTTTGGACATTACCCAACAGGGTATTTAAATCAGCTGTTATGTCTGCCTTTAGTTCGGCCTTTACCGAATTTAACTGTGTATTTAGGTCATTTATCTCCGTTTGCAGATCTGTTTTTACTGAATTTATGTCTATTTTTAACGAATTTATTTCTGTTTTTACTGAATTTATGTCTTCTTTTACTGAGTTGCACAGATTTGTAAGGACCTGATTTTTATTATGCCGTCTTTCGGCCTTCTCTTTTTCTTCGCGGGCCTTTTCATCTAATCTTTCCTGTTTTTAGCTTTCGAACTTGCGTTCCATTATGGCTTCGATCATTGCAGCCAAGTCATTTTTTTCAAATGCGGGAGTAGTTTGCACACTAGGACCAGCTTCTAAAACTTCGGTCGAGGCTGCTTCTGCTTCCGCTCGTGTACCTATCGCGCGTGATCGTAATGGATGGTGAGGTCCATTCGCATCACCGCTGTCGTCTGGTTTTGTTTGTGTGCGCTGTTTACCGTCAGCCATGGTCGTGAATTATTTGTCAAATGTCAAAATGCTACAGATACTGTTTGTCACTGCCGTCAGTCGTTTGTCTGTGACGTAGTGCTATGGCTTACTGGGACCTAAGATAAAATTTTAACTCTGGGTAACTGACGTTCATTTACGCCAAGAAGACAAGATGGTTCCTACTAATTACAAACAAATGAAATATCTCACGTTTTACCCGTTTTGAGCGTAGTTATCCGCCATATCGTAATTTTTTTTATGCACTGACAACAATGGTACACTTTCACTGAATTTAACTACATAAGAATGGACTATGGACAAATTGAAATAAAGCTGTTTCAAGGCAAGGAAAGACAGGTTTACGTTCTGATCAACTAGAAAGATGCTACGTCACTACGAAAGCTTGGCTACTGCGTATAAAAATTTGACTTACTATGGCTGTCTTGATAATGATACAGCTGGATACTCGCGTTTTTTGGTAATTTCATCAATCGTTCTTCTGAATAAATTAAAAGGTTTTCCCACTTCTCTTTCTCGGTTGAATTGCATCCACATGAAAAAATGAAACAGTTATTAGAACAAGCACTGAAAAAATAATAAACACATACATGAAATGATTTTTGATCATGTCCCTGTTCGGGCGCCAAGTATAGCGTTGCTCTTGGGGGACAAACAATAAAAAGAATTGTTACTTTTTTTTTTAATGTCGAAAAAGTGAATATTTTGGTGGGCCACTTGGCAACAGAATCAGAGATTTATTACGCTATTATAATAACATACGTTGACCATTAAATACCTGAATAAGAGCAGCATATTGATATATATACATATATTTGAGATCGCTCAGAAGAAACATTATCATTTCTGTGCATTTTTATAGTCGCGATACAGTCATACCCGGAACAACACTAAGGGACCAGAAGATTTATATACCTTAAAAGAAATGCAGCACTACACAATTTAAAAAAATTGGTTCAGAAATAATAGGAAAACGATAATGTTCCTTCTGCCTCATGCTGCGTTCGGCCCATCAGGGTGATCGTAATTTCTGATGATGAAGTAACACAAAATAATTAAGTTAAGTAAATGAGGAGATGGACTCATCAAGGTTAATTTACGAAAATAAACACACTTATCTTTAACACACGTTTTTTTTTAATGCTACATACCTTTTCATATTAAATTACAATAGATGACCATTGTGGTTAAATACTTTATACATAACAGTCAAAATGTCCTCTTGATGCTGTCTGTTCGATATCAGTACTAGAAACTACATCTTTTCTAATTGTAAAAAATAACAATTAGCATATTCACTCAATATTTTCACATCAAATATAAAATACAGTTGTAGAACGCAGCAAGTCCACGTCCGCCTCTCATGGAATACAAACAGTAAAAGGTGAGGCGCCAAAAGCCTCATTTGTCTTGAAATAACAGAATTCTTTTTTATACCATTAATCGATACATGTACATAGAGATTTACTGGCACCGCGCAAGAATGACAAAGATAAAGAATAATGGATTCTGTCGCTGCTATGCGATGGTTCATTTCGTTTACTTTACAATTGTTCGATAGCTTTAGGCCAACAGGCGTTTACTATTAAGCGTATATTAATGTTTGTGAGGCGAAAATTACTAATATTACAATGGTCAATGTGAATATCGGAGGGATACAGCAAACCTGCACTGGTGCATCGGAATCTAATACTGGTCTCCCAGGAGCCACTCAAAGCACAAACTCTTAGATGATTAACTCTTCTTGTACTGAAGTCGGCAGTCCGTTTTGTATTCAATCCCGATGCATTTCTGTGTTTCATGGTCAATGTGAAGGTCCAAGGGATACAGTAAACCTGCACTGGGGCATCGGAATCTAATACTGGTCTCCCAGGAGCTGTTCAAAACACAAACTCTTATATGATTAACTCTTCTTGTACATAAGTAGGCTGTCCCTTTTCTATTCAATCCCGATGCAATTTCTGTGTATCATGGTAAATGTGAAGGCCCAAGGGATATAGTAAACCTGCACTGGCGCATCGGAATCTAATACTGGTCTCCCATGAGCCGCTCAAAGCACAAACTCATAGAATATTAACTCATCTTGTACTTAAGACGGCATTGGCATTTTGTATTCAATCCCGATGATATATCTGTGTTTCATGGTCAATGTGAAGGTCCAAGGGATACAGTAAAACTGCACCTGTGCATCGCAATCTAATACTTGTGTCCCAGGAGCCGCTCAAAGCACAAACCCTAAGAAGATTCACTGTTCTTTTACTTATGTCGGCATTGTCCCTTTTGTTCTCAATCCCGATGAGATTTCTGTGCTTCATGGTCAATGTGAAGGTGCAAGGGATACAGTAAACCTGCACTGGTGCATCGGAATCTTAAACTGGTCTCCCAGGAGCCGCTCAATACACAAACTCTTAGAGTATTAACTCTTCTCGTACTTAAGGCGGCATTGTGCATTTTGTATTCAATCCCGATGCAATTTCTGTGTTTCTTGGTCAATGAGTACGTCCAAGGGAGAGATTAAATCTGCACTGGTGCATCGGAATCTAATACTGGTATCCCAGGAACCGTTCCAAGCACAAACCGTTCGAGGATTCACTCTTCTTGTACTTAAGTCGGCATTGTCCCTCTTGTTTTCAATCCCGAGCAATTTCTGTGTTTTATGGTCAATGCGAAGGTCCAAGGGATACAGTAAACCTGCACAGGTCCATCGGAATCTTATACTGGACACCCAGGAGCCGCTCAAAGCTCAAACTCTTAGAAGATTCACTCTTCTTGTACTTCAGTCGGCATTGTCCATTTATGTATTCCATCCCGATGCTATTTCTGTGTTTCATGGTCAATGTGAAGGTCCAAGGGATACAGTAAACCTGCACTGGTGCATTGGATTAGAACACTGGTCTCCGAGGAGGCGCTCAAAGCACTAACTCTTAGAAAATTCACTCTTCTTGTACTATAGTTTAATATTGTGTATCTTGTATTCAATCCTGATGCAGTTTCTGTGTTTCATGGTCAATGTGAACGTAAAATGGATACAGTAAACCTGCACTAGTGCATCGGAATCTAATACTGGTCTCCCAGGAGACGCTCAAAGCACAATCCCTTAGAATATTCACTCTTCTTGTTCTCAAGTCGCCATTGTCCTTTTGTATTCAATCCCGATGCAATTTCTGTGTTTCATAGTCAATGTGAAGTTCCAAGGGATACAGTAAACCTGCACTGGTGCATCGGAAACTAATACAGGTCTCCCAGGAGCTGTTCAGAACACAAACTCTTAGATGATTAACTCTTTTTGTACATAAGTAGGCTGTCCCTTTTCTATTCAATCCCGATGCAATTTCTGTGTATCATGGTAAATGTGATGGTCCAAGGGATATAGTAAACCTGCGCTGGCGCATCGGAATCTAATACTGGTCTCCCATGAGCCGCTCAAAGCACAAACTCTTAGAATATTAACTCATCTTGTACTGAAGACGGCATTGTGCGTTTTGTATTCAATCCCGATCTAATATCTGTGTTTCATGGTCAATGTGAAGGACCAACCGATACAGTAAACCAGCACTGGTGCATCAGAATCTAATACTGGTCTCCCATGAGCCGCTCAAACCACAAAGCCTTAGAAGATTCACTCTTCTTGTACTTAAGTCGGCATTGGCATTTTGTATTCAATCCCGATGATATATCTGTGTTTCATGGTCAATGTGAAGGTCCAAGGGATACAGTAAACTTGCACCTGTGCATCGCAATCTAATACTGGTGTCCCAGGAGCCGCTCAAAGCACAAACCCTAAGAAGATTCACTCTTCTTTTACTTATGTCGGCATTGTCCCTTTTGTTCTCAATCCCGATGAGTTTTCTGTGCTTCATGGTCAATGTGAAGGTGCAAGGGATACAGTAAACCTGCACTGGTGCATCGGAATCTTATACTGGTCTCCCAGGAGCCGCTCAGTACACAAACTCTTAGAATATTAACTCTTCTCGTACTTAAGGCGGCATTGTGCATTTTGTATTTCATGGTCAATGTGAAGGTCCAAGGGATACAGTAAACCTGCACTGGTGCATTGGATTAGAACACTGGTCTCCGAGGAGGCGCTAAAACCACTAACTCTTAGAAAATTCACTCTTCTTGTACTATAGTTTAATATTGTGTATCTTGTATTCAATCCTGATGCAGTTTCTGTGTTTCATGGTCAATGTGAACGTCCAATGGATACAGTAAACCTGCACTAGTGCATCGGAATCTAATACTGGTCTCCCAGGAGACGCTCAAAGCACAATCCCTTAGAATATTCACTCTTCTTGTTCTTAAGTCGCCATTGTCCTTTTGTATTCAATCCCGATGCAATTTCTGTGTTTCATAGTCAATGTGAAGTTCCAAGGGATACAGTAAACCTGCACTGGTGCATCGGAAACTAATACTGGTCTCCCAGGAGCTGTTCAAAACACAAACTCTTAGATGATTAACTCTTCTTGTACATAAGTAGGCTGTCCCTTTTCTATTCAATCCCGATGCAATTTCTGTGTATCATGGTAAATGTGATGGTCCAAGGGATATAGTAAACCTGCGCTGGCGCATCGGAATCTAATACTGGTCTCCCATGAGCCGCTCAAAGCACAAACTCTTAGAATATTAACTCATCTTGTACTGAAGACGGCATTGTGCGTTTTGTATTCATTCCCGATCTAATATCTGTGTTTCATGGTCAATGTGAAGGACCAACCGATACAGTAAACCAGCACTGGTGCATCGGAATCTAATACTGGTCTCCCATGAGCCGCTCAAACCACAAAGCCTTAGAAGATTCACTCTTCTTGTACTTAAGTCGGCATTGCCCCTTTTGTATAGAATCCCGATGCAATGTCTGTGCTTCATGATCAGTGTGATGGACCAAGGGATACAGTAAACCTGCACTGGTGCATCGGAACCAAATAATGGTCTCCCAAGAGCCGCTCAAACCACAAACTCTTAGAAGATTGACTCCTCTTGTACTTAAGACGGCATTGTCTCTTTTGTATTCAATCCCGATGCTATTTCTGTGTTTCATGGTCAATGTGAAAGTCCAAGGGATACAGTAAACCTGCACTGGTGCATCGGAATGTAATTCTGGTCTCCGAGGAGCCGCTCAAAGCACAAACTCTTAGAAAATTCACTCTTCTTGTAATTAAGTTGGCATTGTGCATTTTGTATTGAATTGCTATGCAATTTATGTGTTTCGTGGTCAATGGGAAGGTCTAAGGGGTACAGTAAACCTGCACATGTGTATCGGAATGTAATACTGGACACCCAGGAGCCGCTCAAAGCTCAAACTATTAGAAGATACACTCTTCTTTTACTTAAGTCGGCTTGACCCTTTTGTATTCAATCCCGATGCAATTTCTCTGTTTCATGTTCAATGTGAAGGTCCATGGGATACAGTAAACCCGCACTGATGCATCGGAATCTGTTACTGGTCTCCTATAATCCGCTCAAACCACAAACCCTTAGAAGATTCACTCTCCTTGTACTTAAATCGGCATTGTGCATATTGTATTCATCCCCAATGCGATTTCTTTGTTTCATGGTCAATGTGAAGGTCCAAGGGATACAGTTAAACTGCACAGGTGCATCGTAATCTAATACTGGACACTCAGGAACCGCTCAAATCCCTAACTCTTAGAGGATTCACTCTTCTTGTACGTATGTCGTTATTAACCCTTTTGTATTCAATCCCGATTCAATTTCTGTGTTTCATGGTCAATGTGAAGGTCCAAGGGATACAGTTAACCTGCGTTGGTGCATCAGAATCTAATACTGGTATCCCAGGAGCCGCTCAAACTATAAACTGTGAAGAGATTCACTCTTCTTAGACTTAAGTCGGCATTGTCCCATTTGTATTCAATCCCGACGCAATATCTGTGTTTCATGAACAATGTGATGGACCAAGGGATACAGTAAACCTGCACTGGTGCATCAGAACCTAATACAGGTCTCCCAGGAGCTGCGCAAAACACAAACTCTTAGAAGTTTCACTCCTCTTGTACTTAAGTCAGCACTGTCTCATTTGTATTCAATTTCGATGCAATATCTGTGTCTCATGGTCAATGTGCAGGTCCAAGGGATACAGGTAACCAGGACTGGTACATCGAAATCTAATACTGGTCTCCCAGGAGCCGCACAAAACACAAATCCTTATAAGATTCACCCTTCTCATACTTATGTTGGCATTTTCACTGTTGTATTCAATCCCGATGCAAATTCTGAGTTTCATGGTCAATGTGAAGGTCCAAGGGATACAGTAAACGTGCACAGGTGCATCGGAATGTAATGCTGGACACCCAGGAGCCGCTCGAAGCTCAAACTCTAAGAAGATTGACTCTTCTTGTACTTAAGTTGGCATTGTGCATTTTGTATTCAATCCCGATGCAATTTCTGTTTTTCATTGTCAATGAGAAGGTCCAAGGGATACAGTAATCCTGCACTGGTGCATCGGAACCTGATACTGGTCTCCCAGGATCCGCTCAAAGCACAAACCCTGAGAAGATTCACTCTCCTTGTACTTAAGTCGGCATTGTCCCTGTTGTATTCAATCCCGATGCAATTTCGGTGTTCCGTGGTCAACGCGAAGGTGCAAGGGATACAGTAAATCTGCACAGGTGCATCGGAATGTAATGCCGGACATGCAGGAGCCGCTCAAAACTCAAACGTTTAGAAGATTCACTCTTCTTGTACTTAAGTTGGCATTGTGCATTTTGTATTCAATCCCGGTGCAATATCTGTGTTTCATGGTCAATGTGAAGGTACAAGGGATACAGTAAACCTGCACTGGTGCATCGGAATCTAATACTGGTCCCCCAGCAGCCTTTCAAAGCACGAACTCTTAGAAGATTCACTCTTCTTGTATCCAAGTCGGCATTGTCCCTTTTGTACTCAATCCCGACGCAATATCTGTGTTTCATGGTCAATGTGACGGTCCAAGGGATACAGTAAACCAGCACTGGTGCAACGGAATCAAATACTGGTCTCCCAGGAGCCGCTCAGAGCAGAAAGTCTTAGAAGATTCACTCTTCTTGTACTTAAGTCGGCATTGTGCCTTATGTATTCATTCCTGGTGCAATTTCTGTGTTTCATGGTCAATGTGAAGTTACAAGGGATACATTAAACCTGCACCTGTGCATCGCAATCTAATACTGGTCTCCCAGGAGCCGCTCAAAACACAAACCCTAAGAAGATTCACTCTTCTTGTACTTATGTCGGCATTGTCCCTTTTGTTCCCAATCCCGATGCGATTTCTGTGCTTCATGGTCAATGTGAAGGTCCAAGGGATACAGTAAACTATCACAGGTGCATCGGAATCTAACACTGGTCTCCCAGGAGCCGCTCAATACACAAACTCTTAGAATATTAACTCTTCTCGTACTTTAGGCGGCATTGTGGCTTTTGTATTCAATCCCGTTGCAATTTCTGTGTTTCTTGGTCAATGAGAAGGCCCAAGGGAGAGATTAAACCTGCACTGGTGCATCGGAATCTAATACTGGTATCCCAGCAGCCGCTCAAAGCACAAACTCTGAAGAGATTCATTCTTCTTGTACTTAAGTCGGCAATGTCCCTTTTGTATTCAATCCCGATGCAATATCTGTGCTTCATGATGAAAGTGATGGACCAAGGGATACAGTAAACCTACACTGGTGCATCGGAACCAAATACTGGTCTCCCAAGAGCCGCTCAAACACAAACTCTTAGAAAATTCACTCCTCTTGTACTTAAGACGGCATTGTCTCTTTTGTATTCAATCCAGATGCTATTTCTGTGTTTCATGGTCAATGTGAAAGTCCATGGGATACAGTAAACCTGCACTGGTGCAACGGAATCAAATACTGGTCTACCAGGAGCCGCCCAGAGCAGAAACTCTTAGAAGATTCACTCTTCTAGTACATAAGTCGGCATTGTGCATTATGTATTCAATCCCGAAGCAATTTCTGTGTGTCATGGTCAATGTGAAGGTCCAAGGGATACAGTAAACCAGCACTGGTGCATCGGAATCTAATACTGGTTTCCCATGTGCCGCTCAATGCACAAACCCTTTGAAGATTCACTCTTCTTGTACTTATGTCGGCATTGTCCCTTTTGTTCTCAATACCGATGCGATTTCTGTGTTTCATATTCAATGTGAAGGTCCAAGGGATACAGTAAACCAGCACTGGTGCATCGGAATCTAATAGTGGTCTCCGTGGAGCCGCTCAAAGCACAAACTCTTTGAAAATTCACTCTTCTTGCATTTAAGTTGGCATTGTGCATCTTGTATTAAATCACAATGCAATTACTGTGTTTCATGGGCAATGTGAAGGTCCAAGGGATACAATAAACCTGCACCTGTGCATCGCAATCTAATACTGGTTTCCGAGGAGCCGCTCAAAGCAGAAACCCATAGAAGATTCACTCTTCTTGTACTTATGTCGGCATTGTCTTTTCTGTACTCAATCTCGATGCGATTTCTGTATATCATGGTCAATGTGAATGTCCAAGGGATACAGTAAACCAGCACTTTTGCATCCGAATCTAATACTGGTCTCCCAGGAGCCGCTCAAATCACAATCTCTTAGAAGATTCACTCTTCTTGTACTTAAGTCGGCATTGAGCCATTTGTATTCAATCCCGATGCAATTTCTGTGTTTCATGGTCAATGTGAAGGTCCAAGGGATACAGTGAACCTGCAATGGTGCATCGGAATCTTATTCTGGTCTCCCAGGAGCCGTTCAATACACAAAATCTTAGAATATTAACTGTTCTTGTACTTAAGGCCGCATTGTGCCTTTTGTATTCAATCCCGATGCAATTTCAGTGTTTCATGGTCAATGTGAAGATCCAAGGGATACAGGTAAGCAGGGCTGGTGCATCGAAATCTAACACTGGTCTCCCAGGAGCTGCTCAAAGCACAAACTCTTAGAAGATTCACCATTCTTGTACTTAAGTCGGCATTGTCCCTTTTGTATTCAATCGCGATGCACTTTCTGTGTTTCATGGTCAATGTGAAGGACCAAGTGATACAGTAAACCTGCACTGGTGCATCGGAATCTAGCACTGGTATCCCAGGAGCCGCTCAAACCACATACTCTTAGAAGATTCACTTTTCTTGTAATAAAGTCGGCATCGTGAATAATGTATTCAATCCCGAAGCAATTTCTGTGTGTCGTGGTCAATGTGAATGTCCAAGGGATACACTAAACCAGCACTGGTGCATCGGAATCTAATACTGGTCTCCCATGAGTCGCTCAAACCACAAACCCTTAGAAGATTCACTCTTCTTGTACTTAATTCGGCATTGGCATTTTGTATTCAATCCCGATGCTATTTCTGTGTTTCATGGTCAATGTGAAGGTCCAAGGGATACTGTAAACCTACACTGGTGCATGGGAATGTAATACTGGTCTCCGAGGAGCCGCTCAAAACACAAATTCTTTGAAAAATCACTCTTCTTGCACTTAAGTTGGCATTGTGCATTTTGTATTCAATCCCGATGCAATTTCTGTGTTTCAAAGTCAATGTGAAGGTCCAAGGGATACAGTAAACCTGCACTTGTGCATCGCAATCTAATACTGGTCTCCCAGGAGCCGCTCAATGCACAAACCCTTTGAAGATTCACTCTTCTTGTACTTATGCCGGCATTGTCGCTTTTGTTCTCAATCCCGATGCGATTTCTGTGTTTCATGGTCAATGTGATGGTCCAAGGGATACAGTAAATCAGCACTGATGCATCGGAATCTAACACTGGTATCCCAGGAGCCGCTCAAACCACAAACTCTTAGAAGATTCACTTTTCTTGTACTAAAGTCGGCATCGTGAATAATGTATTCAATCCCAAAGCAATATCTGTGTGACGTGGTCAATGTGAATGTCCAAGGGATACAGTAAACCAGCACTGGTGCATCGGAATCTAATACTGGTCTCCCATGACTCGCTCAAACCACAAACCTTTAGTAGATTCACTCTTCTTGTACTTAATTCGGCATTGGCATTTTGTATTCAATCCCTAAGCTATTTCTGAGTTTCATGGTCAATGTGAAGGTCCAAGGGATACTGTAAACCTGCACTGGTGCATCGGAATGTAATACTGGTCTCCGAGGAGCCGCTCAACACACAAACTCTTATAATATTAACTCTTCTTGTACTTAGGGCGGCATTGTGCTTTTTCATTCAATCCCGATTCAATTTCTGTGTTTATTGGTCAATGTGAAGGCCAAAGGAGAGATTAAACCTGCACTGGTGCATCGGAATCTAATACCGGTATCCCAGGAGCCGCTCAAAGCACAAACTCTGAAGAGATTCATTCATCTTGTACTTAAGTCAGCATTGTCCCTTTTGTACTCAATCCCGATGCAATATCTGTGCTTCATGATCAATGTGATGGACCAAGGGATACAGTAATCCTGCACTGGTGCATCGGAACCTAATATTGGTCTCCCAAGAGCCGCTCAAATCGCAAACTCTTAGAAGATTCACTTCTGTTGTACTTAAGTCAGCATTGTCACTTTTGTATTCAATCCCGATTCAATTTCTGTGTTTCATGGTCAATGTGAAGGTCCAATTGATACAGTAAACCTGCAGTGGTGCATCGGAATCTAACACTGGTCACCAAGGAGCCGCTCTAACCACAAACCCTTAGAAGATTCACTCTTCTAGTACTTAAGTCGACATTGGCATTTTGTATTCAATCCCGATGCCATTTCTGTGTTTCATGGTCAATGTGAAGGGCCAAGGGATACAGTAAACCTGCACTTGTGCATCGCAATCTAATACTGGTCTCCCAGGAGCCGCTCAAACCACAAACCCTTAGAAGATTCATTCTTCTAATACTTAAGTCGACATTGGCATTTTGTATTCAATCCCGATGCTATTTCTGTGTTTCATGGTCAATTTGAAGGTCCAAGGGATACAGTAAACCAGCACTGGTGCATCAGAATCTAATACTGGTCTCCGAGGAGCTGCTCAAAACACAAAATCTTTGAAAATTCACTCTTCTTGCACTTAAGTTGGCATTGTCCCTTTTGTTTTCAATACCGATGCGATTTCTGTGTTTCATATTCAATGCGAAGGTCCAAGGGATACAGTAAACCAGCACTGGTGCATCGGAATCTAATACTGGTCTCCCAGGAGCCGCGCAAATCACAATTTCTTACAAAGTTCCCTCTTCTTGTACTTAAGTCGGCATTGACCCATTTGTATTCAATCCCGATGCAATATCTGTGACTCATGGTCAATGGGAAGGTCCAAGGGATACAGTAAACCTGCGCTGGTGCATCGGAAACTTATATTGGTCTCCCAGGAGCCGCTCACTACACAAACTCTTAGAATATTAACTCTGCTTGTACTTAAGGCGGCATCGTGCCTTTTGTATTCAATCCCGATGCAATATCTGTGTTTCTGGGTCAATGTGAAGGTCCAAGAGAGAATAATACTGCACTGGTGCATCGGAATCTAATACTGGTATCTCAGGAGCCGCTCAAAGCACAAACTCTGAAGAGATTCATTCTTCTTGTACTTAAGTCGGCATTGTCCCTTTTGTATTCTATCCCGATGCAACTTCTGTGTTTCATGGTCAATGTGAAGGTCCAAGTGATACAGTAAACCTGCACTGGTGCATCGGAATCTAACACTGGTCTCCCAGGAGGCGCTCAAACTACAAACTCTTCGAAAATTCACTCTTCTTAAACTTAAGTCGGCATTGTCTATTTTGTATTCAATCCCGATGCAATGACTGTGATTCATGGTCAATGTGAAAGTCCAAAGGATACAGTAAACCTGGACTGGTGCAACGGAATCAAATACTGGTCTCCTAGGAGCCGCTCAGAGCAGAAACTCGTAGAAGACTCACTCTTCTTGTACATAAGTCGGATTTTTGCCTTATGTATTCAGTCCCGAAGCAATTTCTGTGTGTCATGGTCAATGTGAAGGTCCAAGGGATACAGTAAACAAGCCCAAGTGGATCGGAATCTAATACTGGTCTCGGAGGAGCCGCTCAAAGCACAAACTCTTAGAAAATTCATTCTTCTTGTACTTAAGTTGGCATTGTGCATTTTGTTTTCAATCGCGATGTAATTTATGTGTTTCATGGACAGTGTGAAGGTCCAAGCGAGACAGTAAACCAGGAGCCGCTCAAAACTCATACTCTTAGAAGATTCACCCTTTTTGTACTTAAGTCGGCATTGTCCCTTATGTATTCCATCCCGATGCAATATCTGTGTTTCATGGTCAATGTGAAGGTCCGAGGGATACAGTAAACCTGCACTGGTGCATTGGAATCTAGTACTGGTCTCCCAGGAGCCGCCCAAACCACAAACTCTGAGAAAATTTACACTTCTTGTACTTAAGTCGGCTTGACCCTTTTGTATTCAATCCCGATGCAATTTCTCTGTTACATGGTCAATGTGAAGGTCCATGGGATACAGTAAACCCGCACTGGTGCATCGGAATCTATTACTGGTCTCCCATGAGCCGCTCAAACCACAAACCCTTAGTAGATTCACTCTTCTTATACTTAAATCGTCATTGTGCATTTTGTATTCAATCTCGATGCGATATCTTTCTTTCATGGCAAATATGAAGGTCCAAGGGATATAGTAAACCTTCACTGGTGCATCGGAATCTAATACTGGAATCCCAGGAACCGCTCAAAGCACAAACCCTTGAAAGTTTCACTCTTCTTGTACTTCAGTCATCATTGTCCCTTTTGTTTTCAATCCCGATGCAATTTCTGTGTTTCATGGTCAGTGTGAAGGTCCAAGGGATACAGTAAACCTGCACAGATGCATCGGAATCTAATACTGGACACCCGGGAGCCGCTCAAAACACAAACTCTTAGAAAATTCACTCATCTTGTACTTAAGTTGGCATTGTGCATTTTGTATTCTATTCCGATGCAATTTCTGTGTTTCATGGTCAATGTGAAGGTCTAAGGGATACAGTAAACCTGCGTTGGTGCATCGGAATCTAATACTGGTCTCCCAGGAGCCGCTCAATACACAAACTCTTAGAATATTAACTTTTCTTGTACTTAAGGCGGCATTCTGCCTATTGTATTCAATCCCGATGCAATATCTGTGTTTCATGGTCTATGCGAAGGTCCAAGGGAGCGAGGAAAACCTGCACTGGTGCAACGGAATCAAATACTGGTCTCCTAGGAGCCGCTCAGAGCAGAAACTCTTAGAAGATTCACTCTTCTTGTACATAAGTCGGATTTGTGCCTTATGTATTCAGTCCCGAAGCAATTTCTGTGTGTCATGGTCAATGTGAAGGTCCAAGGGATACAGTAAACTAGCACAGGTGCATCGGAATCTAATACTGGTCTCCGAGGAGCCGCTCAAAGCACAAACGCTTAGAAAATTCATCCTTTTTGTACTTAAGTTGGCATTGTGCATTTTGTATTCAATCGCAATGCAATTTATGTGTTTCATGGTCAATGGGAAGGTCCACGGGATACAGTAAACCTGCTCTGGTGCATCGGAAACTAACACTGGTCTCCCAGGAGCGGCCCAAACCACAAACTCTAAGAAAATTTACTCTTCTTGTACTTAAGTCGGCTTGACCCTTTTGTGTTCAATCCCGATGCAATTTCTCTGTTACATGGGCAATGTGAAGGTCCATGGGATACAGTAAACCTGCACAGTGCATCGGAATCTAATACTGGACACCCAGGAGCCGCTCAAAACTCAAACTCTTAGAAGATTCACTCTTTTTGCACTTAAGTCGGCATTGTCCCTATGTATTCCATCCCGATGCAATTCCTGTGTATCATGGTCAATGTTAAGGGCCAAGGGATACAGTAAACCCCCACTGGTGCATCGGAATCTAATACTGGTCTTTGAGGAGCCGCTCATAGCACAAACTCTTTGAAAATTCACTCTTCTTGTACTTAAGATGGCATTGTGCATTTTGTATTCAATCCCGTCGCAATTTCTGTGTTTCATTGTCAATGTGAAGGTGCAAGGGATACAGTATACCAGCACTGGTGCTTTGGAATCTAATACTGGTCTCCCAGGAGCCGCTCGAAACACAAACTCTTGGAAGTTTAACTCTTCTTGTACTTAAGTCAGCGTTGTCCCATTTGAATTCAATCCCTATTCAATTTCGGTGTCATGGTCAATGTGAAGGTCCAGGGGATACAGTAAACCAGCACTGGTGCATCTGAAACTAATACTGGTATCCCAGGAGCCGCTCAAAGCACAAACTCTGAAAAGATTCACTCATCTTGTACTTAAGTCGGCATTGTCCCTTTCGTATTCAATCCCGATGCAATATATGTGCTTCATGATTTAATGTGATGGACCAAGAGATACAGTAAACCTGAACAGGTGAATCGGGACCTAGTACTGGCCTCCCAGTAGCCGCTCAAAGCACAAACTCTTAAAAGTTTCACTCCTCTTGTACCTAAGTCGGCATTGTCTGTTTTGTATTCAATCCCGATGCAATTTCTGTGTTTCATGGTGAATGTGAAGGTCCACGCGATACAGTAAACCTGCTCTGGTGCATCGGAAACTAACACTGGTCTCCCAGGAGCCGCTCAAACCACAAACTCTTAGAAAATTCACTCTTACTGTACTTCAGTCGGCATTGTCCCTTTTGTATTCAATCCCGATGAAATTTCTGTGTTTCATGGTCAATGTGAAGGTACAAGGGATACAGTAAACCTGCACTGGTGCAACGGAATCTAATACTGGACTCCCAGGAGCCGCCCAGAGCACAAACTCTTAAAAGATTCACTCTTCTTGTACTTAAGTTGGCATTGTGCATTTTGTAATCAATCCCGATGCAATATCTGTGTCTCATGGTCAGAGTGAAGGTCCAAGGGATACAGTAAACCTGCACTGATGCAACGGAATCTGAGACTGGTCTCCCAAGAGCCGCTCAAAGCACAAAGTCTTAGAAGGTTCGATCTGCTTGTACTTAAGTCGGCACTGAGCATTATGTATTCAATCCAGATGCAATTTCTGTGTTTCATGGTCAGTGTTAAGGGCCAAGGGATACAGTAAACCGCCACTGGTGTATCGGAATGTAATACTGGTCTTTGAGGAGCCGCTCAAAGCACAAACTCTTTGAAAATTCACTCTTCTTGTACACAAGATGGCATTGTGCATTTTGTATTCAATCCCGATGCAATTTCTGTGTTTCATGGTCAATGTGAAGGTGCAAGGGAAACAGTGTACCAGCACTGGTACATCGGAATCTAATACTGGTCTCCCAGGAGCCGCTCAAAGCTCGAACTCTTAGAAGATGCACTCTTCTTGTACGTAACTCGGTTGTGCCTTTTGTATTCAATCCCGAAGCAATATCTGTGTTTCATGGTTAATGTGAAGGTCCAAGGGATACAGTAAACCTGAAGTGAAGCATCGGAATCTATAACTAGTGTCACAGGGACGGTTCAAAACATAGACAGTAAGATGAGTCAGTATTCTTCTACTTAAGTCGGCATTGTGCCTTTTTTTTTTAATTCCGATGCAATATCTGTGTTTCATCGTAAAAAAGAAGGACCAAGGGATACAGTAAACCTGAAGTGAAGCATCGGAATCTATAACTAGTGTCACAGGATTGGTTCAAATCATAGTCAGTAAGAAGAGTCAGTCTTCTTGTACTTAAGTCATCATTGTGCATTTTCTATTTAATTCCGATGCAATTTCTGTGTTTCATCGTCAATAAGATGGTCCAAGGGATACAGTAAACCTGGAGTGAAGCATCGGAATCTATAACTAGTGTCACAGGAATGGTTCAAAACATAGACAGAAAGAAAAGTCAGACTTCTTTTACATAAGTCGGCATTGTGCCTTTTGTATTTAATTCCGATGCAATTTCTGTGTTTCATCATCAACAAGAAGGTCCAAGGGATACAGTAAACCTGGAGAGATGCATCGGAATCTATAACTAGTGTCACAGGGACGGTTCAAATCATAGACAGTAAGATGAGTCAGTATTCTTGTACTTAAGTCGGCAATGTGCTTTTTGTATTTAATTCCGATGCAATTTCTGTGTTTCATCGCCACTAAGAAGGTCAGAGGGATACAGTAATCCTGAAGTTAAGCATCGGAATCTGTAACTAGTGTCACAGGAATGGTTCAAAGCATAGTCAGTAAGAAGAGTCAGTCTTCTTGTAGTTAAGTCTGCATTGTGCCTTTTGTATTTAAGTCCGATGCAATTTCTGTGTTTCATCGTCAATAAGTAGGTCCAAGGGATACAGTAAACCTGAAGTGATGCATCGGATTCTATAACTAGTGTCACAGCAAAGGTTCAATACATAGACAGTTGGAAGAGTCAGTCTTCTTGTACTTAAGTCGGCATTGTGCTTTTTGTAATCAATTCCGATGCAATTTCTGTGTTTCATCGTCAATAAGAAGGTGTAAGGGATACACTAAACCTGAGGTGAAGCATCGGAATCTATAGCTAATGTCACAAGAATGGTTCAAAACATAGTCAGTAAGAAGAGTCAGTCTTCTTGTACTTAATTCGGCATTGTGCCTTTTGTATTTAATTCCGATGCAATTTCTGTGTTTAGTCGTCAATAAGAAGGTCCTAGGGATACAGTAATCCTGAAGTGAAGCATCGGAAACTATGACTAGTGTCACAGGAATGGTTCAAAACATAGTCAGTAAGAAGAGTCAGTCTTCTTGTACTTATGTAAGTAATGTCCCTTTTGTATTTAATTCTGATGCAATTTCTGTGTTTCATCGTCAATAAGAAGGTCCAAGGGATACAGTAAACCTGAAGTGAAGCATCGGAATCTATAACTTGTGTCACAGGAATGGTTCAAAACATAGACAGTAGCAAGAGTCACTCTTCTTGTACTTAAGTCGGCATTGTGCCTATTGTATTTAATTCAGATGCAATATCTGTGTTTCATCGTCAATAAGAAGGTCCAAGGGACACAGTAAACCTGGTGTGAAGCATCGGAATCTATAACTAGTGTCACAGGAATGTTTCAAAGCATAGACAGGAGCAAGAGTCGCTCTTCTTGTACTTAAGTCGGCATTGCGCCTTTTGTATTTAATTCCGGCGCAATTTCTGTGTTTCATCGTCAATTAGAAGGTCAGAGGGATACAGTAAACCTGAAGTGAAGCATCGGAACCTTTAACTAGTGTCACAGGAATGGTTCAAAACATAGTCAGTAAGAAGCGTCAGTCTTCTTGTACTTAAGTCGGCATTTTGCTTTTTCTATTTAATTCTGATGAAATTTCTGTGTTTCATCGTCAATAAGAAGGTCCAACCGATACAGTAAACCGGGAGAGAAGCACCGGAATCTATAAGTAGTGTCACAGGAATGGTTCAAAACATAGACTGAAAGAAGAGTCAGTCTTCTGGTACTTTAGTCGGCATTGTGCCTTTTGTATTTAATTCCGATGCAATTTCTTGTTTACTCATAAAAAGAAGGCCTAAGGGATACAGGAAACCTGGAGTGAAGCATCGGAATCTATAACTAGTGTCACAGGAATGTTTCAAAGCATAGACAGGAGCAAGAGTCACTCTTCTTGTACTTAAGTCGGCATTGTGCCTTTTGTATTTAATTCCGGTGCAATTTCTGTGTTTCATCGTCAATTAGAAGGTCAGTGGGATACAGTAAACCTGAAGTGAAGCATCGGAATCTATAACTAGTGTCACAGGAATGGTTCAAAACATAGTCAGTAAGAAGCGTCAGTCTTCTTGTACTTAAGTCGGCATTTTGCTTTTTCTATTTAATTCTGATGAAATTTCTGTGTTCCATCGTCAATAAGAAGGTCCAAGCGATACAGTAAACCTGGAGAGAAGCACCGGAATCTATAAGTAGTGTCACAGGAATGGTTCAAAACATAGACTGAAAGAAGAGTCAGTCTTCTGGTACTTTAGTCGGCATTGTGCCTTTTCTATTTAATTCCGATGCAATATCTGTGTTTCATCGTCAATAAGAAGGGCCAAGGGATACAGTAAACCTGAAGTGAAGCATCGGAATCTATAACTAGTGTCACAGGAATGGTTCAAAACATAGTCAGTAAGAATCGTCAGTCTAATTGTACTTAAGTCGGCATTGTGCCTTTTCTGTTTAATTCTGATGCAATTTCTGTGTTTCATCGTCAATAAGAAGGTCCAAGGAATACTGTAAACCTGAAGTGAAGAATCGGAATCTGTAACTAGTGTCACAGGAATTGTTAAAAAACACACACAGTAGGAAGAGTCAGCCTTCTAGTACTTAAGTTGGCATTGTGCATATTCTATTTAATTCCGATGCAATTTCTGTGATTCATCGTCAATAAGACGGTCAGAAGGAACAGTAAACCCGAAGTGAAGCATCGGTATTTATAACTAGTGTCACAGGAGTGGTTCAAAACATAGTGAGTGAGAAGAGTCAGTCTTCTTGTTCTTAAGTCGGCATTGTGCCTTTTGTATTTAGTTCCGTTGCAATTTCTGTGTTTCATCGTCAATAAAAAGGTCCAAGGGATACAGTTAACCTGGAGTGAGGCATCGGAGTCTATAACTAGTGTCACAGGAATGGTTCAAACATAGACAGTAAGAAGAGTCAGTCTTCTTGTACTTAATTTGGCGTTGTGCCATTTGTATTTAATTCCGATGCAATTCCAGTGTTTCATCGTCAATAAGAAGGTCAGAGGGTACAGTAATCCTGAAGTTAAACATCGGAATCTATAACTAGTGTCACAGGAATGGTTCAAAGCATAGACAGTAAGAAGAGTCAGTCTTCTTGTAGTTAAGTCTGCATTGTGCCTTTTGTATTTAAGTCCGATGCAATTTCAGTGTTTCATCGTCAATAAGAAGGTCCAAGGGATACAGTAAACCTGGATTGAAGCATCGGAATTTATAACTAGTGTCACAGGGACGGTTCAAAACAAAGACAGTAAGATGAGTCAGTATTCTTGTACTTAAGTCGGCAATGTGATTTTTGTATTTAATTCCGATGCAATTTCTGTGTTTCATCGTCACTAAGAAGGTCAGAGGGATACAGTAATCCTGAAGTTAAGCAACGGAATCTATAACTAGTGTCACAGGAATGGTTCAGAGCATAGACAGTAAGAAGAGTCAGTCTTCTTGTAGTTAAGTCTGCATTGTGCCTTTTGTATTTAAGTCCGATGCAATTTCTGTGTTTCATCGTCAATAAGTAGGTCCAAGGGATACAGTAAACCTGAAGTGAAGCATCGGAACCTATAACTAGTGTCACAGGAATGGTTCAAAGCATAGACAGTAAGAAGAGTCAGTCTTCTTGTAGTTAAGTCTGCATTGTGCCTTTTGTATTTAAGTCCGATGCAATTTCTGTGTTTCATCGTCAATAAGTAGGTCCAAGGGATACAGTAAACCTGAAGTGAAGCATCGGAATCTATAACTAGTGTCACAGGGACGGTTCAAAACATAGACAGTAAGATGAGTCAGTATTCTTGTACTTAAGTCGGCAATGTGCTTTTTGTATTTAATTCCGATGCAATTTCTGTGTTTCATCGTCACTAAGAAGGTCAGAGGGATACAGTTATCCTGAAGTTAAACATCGGAATCTATAACTAGTGTCACAGGAATGGTTCAAAGCATAGTCAGTAAGAAGAGTCAGTCTTCTTGTAGTTAAGTCTGCATTGTGCCTTTTGTATTTAAGTCCGATGCAATTTCTGTGTTTCATCGTCAATAAGTAGGTCCAAGGGATACAGTAAACCTGAAGTGAAGCATCGGAATCTATAACTAGTGTCACAGGGACGGTTCAAAACATAGACAGTAAGATGAGTCAGTATTCTTGTACTTAAGTCGGCCATGTGCTTTGTGTATTTAATTCGGATGCAATGTCTGTGTTACATCGTCAATAAGAAGGTCTAAGGGATACAGTAAACCTGGAGTGAAGCATCGGAGTCTATAACTAGTGTCACAGGAATGGTTCAAAACATAGGCAGTAAGAAGAGTCAGTCGTCTTGTACTTAATTTGGCGTTGTGCCATTTGTATTTAATTCCGATGCAATTCCAGTGTTTCATCGTCAATAAGAAGGTCAGAGGGTACAGTAATCCTGAAGTTAAACATCGGAATCTATAACTAGTGTCACAGGAATGGTTCAAAACATAGACAGTAAGAAGAGTCAGTCTTCTTGTAGTTAAGTCTGCATTGTGCCTTTTGTATTTAAGTCCGATGCAATTTCAGTGTTTCATCGTCAATAAGAAGGTCCAAGGGATACAGTAAACCTGGATTGAGGCATCGGAATTTATAACTAGTGTCACAGGGACGGTTCAAAACAAAGACAGTAAGATGAGTCAGTATTCTTGTACTTAAGTCGGCAATGTGATTTTTGTATTTAATTCCGATGCAATTTCTGTGTTTCATCGTCACTAAGAAGGTCAGAGGGATACAGTAATCCTGAAGTTAAGCAACGGAATCTATAACTAGTGTCACAGGAATGGTTCAGAGCATAGACAGTAAGAAGAGTCAGTCTTCTTGTAGTTAAGTCTGCATTGTGCCTTTTGTATTTAAGTCCGATGCAATTTCTGTGTTTCATCGTCAATAAGTAGGTCCAAGGGATACAGTAAACCTGAAGTGAAGCATCGGAACCTATAACTAGTGTCACAGGAATGGTTCAAAGCATAGACAGTAAGAAGAGTCAGTCTTCTTGTAGTTAAGTCTGCATTGTGCCTTTTGTATTTAAGTCCGATGCATTTTCTGTGTTTCATCGTCAATAAGTAGGTCCAAGGGATACAGTAAACCTGAAGTGAAGCATCGGAATCTATAACTAGTGTCACAGGGACGGTTCAAAACATAGACAGTAAGATGAGTCAGTATTCTTGTACTTAAGTCGGCAATGTGCTTTTTGTATTTAATTCCGATGCAATTTCTGTGTTTCATCGTCACTAAGAAGGTCAGAGGGATACAGTTATCCTGAAGTTAAACATCGGAATCTATAACTAGTGTCACAGGAATGGTTCAAAGCATAGTCAGTAAGAAGAGTCAGTCTTCTTGTAGTTAAGTCTGCATTGTGCCTTTTGTATTTAAGTCCGATGCAATTTCTGTGTTTCATCGTCAATAAGTAGGTCCAAGGGATACAGTAAACCTGAAGTGAAGCATCGGAATCTATAACTAGTGTCATAGGGACGGTTCAAAACATAGACAGTAAGATGAGTCAGTATTCTTGTACTTAAGTCGGCCATGTGCTTTGTGTATTTAATTCGGATGCAATGTCTGTGTTACATCGTCAATAAGAAGGTCTAAGGGATACAGTAAACCTGGAGTGAAGCATCGGAGTCTATAACTAGTGTCACAGGAATGGTTCAAAACATAGGCAGTAAGAAGAGTCAGTCGTCTTGTACTTAATTCGGCATTGCGCCTTTTGTATTTAATTCCGATGCAATTTCTGTGTTTCATCGTCAATAAGAAGGTCCAAGGGATACATTAAACCTGGAGTGAAGCATCGGAATCTATAACTACAATCACAGGGACGGTTCAAAACATAGACAGTAAGATGAGTCAGTAATCTTGTACTTAAGTCGGCATTGTGCTTTTTGTATTTCATTCCGATGCAATTTCTGTGTTTCATCGTCACTATGAAGGTCAGAGGGATACAGTAATCCTGAAGTTAAGCATCGGAATCTATATCTAGTGTCATAGGAACGGTTCGAAGCATAGTCAGTAAGAAGAGTCAGTCTTCTTGTAGTAAAGTTGGCTTTGTGCCTTCTGTATTAAATTCCGATGCAATTTCTGTGTTTCATCGTCAATAAGAAGGTCCAAGGGATACAGTAAACCTGAAGTGAACCATCGGACTCTATAACTAGTGTCACAGGAATGGTTCAAGACATAGTCAGTAAGAAGAGTCAGTCTTCTTGTACTTAAGTCGGCATAGTGCCTTTTGTATTTAATTCTGTTGCAATTTCTGTGTTTCATCGTCAATAAGGTCAGAGGATACAGTAAACCTGAAGTGAAGCATCGGAATCTATAACTAGAGTCACAGGAATGGTTCAAAACATAGACAGTAGGAAAAGTCAGTCTACATGTACTTAAGTCGGCATTGTGTCTTTTGTATTTAATTCCGATGCAATTTCTGTGTTTCATTGTCAATAAGAAGGTCAGAGGGATACAGTATACCTGAAGTGAAGCATCGGAATCTATAACTAGAGTCACACGAATGGTTCAAAACATAGACAGTAAGAAGAGTCAGTCTTCTTGTACTTAAGTCGGCATTGTTTCTTTTGTATTTAATTCCGATGCTATTTCCGTGTTTCATCGTCAATAAGAAGGTGTAAAGGATACAGTAAACCTGAGGTGAAGCATCGGAATCTATAGCGAATGTTACAAGAATGGTTCAAAACATAGTCAGTAAGAAGAGTCAGTCTTCTTGTACTTAAGACGGCATTGTGCCTTTTGTACTTAATTCCGATGCAATTTCTGTGTTTAATCGTCAATAAGAAGGTCCAAGGGATACAGTAATCCTGAAGTTAAGCATCGGAATCTGTAACTAGTGTCACAGGAATGGTTCAAAACATACACAGTAGGAAGAGTCAGCCTTCTAGTACTTAAGTCGGCATTGTGCATATTCTATTTAATTCCGATGCAATTTCAGTGTTTCATCGTCAATAAGACGGTCAGAGGGATACAGTAAACCTGAAGTGAAGCATCGGTATTTATATCTAGTGTCACAGGAATGGTTCAAAACATAGTCAGAAAGAAGAGTCAGTCTTATTGTACTTAAGTCGGCATTGTACCTTTTGTATTTAATTCCGATGCAATTTGTGTATTTCATCGTCAATAAGAAGGACCAAGGGATACAGTAAACCTGGAGTGAAGCATCGGAATCTATAACTAGTACACAGGGATGGTTCAAAACATAGACAGTAAGAAGAGTCAGTCTTCTTGTACTTAAGTCGGCATTGTGCCTTTTGTATTTAGTTCCGTTGCAACTTCTGTGTTTCATCGTCAATAAAAAGGTCCAAGGGATACATTTAACCTGGAGTGAAGCATCGGAGTCTATAACTAGTGTCACAGGGACGGTTCAAAACATAGACAGTAAGAAAAGTCAGACTTCTTTTACTTAAGTCGGCTTTGTGCCTTTTGTATTTAATTCCGATGCAATTTCTGTGTTTCATCGTCAATAAGAAGGTCCAAGGGATACAGTAAACCTGGATTGAAGCATCGGAATTTATAACTAGTGTCACAGGGACGGTTCAAAACAAAGACAGTAAGATGAGTCAGTATTCTTGTACTTAAGTCGGCAATGTGATTTTTGTATTTAATTCCGATGCAATTTCTGTGTTTCATCGTCAATAAGAAGGTCCAAGGGATACAGTAATCCTGAAGTTAAGCAACGGAATCTATAACTAGTGTCACAGGAATGGTTCAGAGCATAGACAGTAAGAAGAGTCAGTCTTCTTGTAGTTAAGTCTGCATTGTGCCTTTTGTATTTAAGTCCGATGCAATTTCTGTGTTTCATCGTCAATAAGTAGGTCCAAGGGATACAGTAAACCTGAAGTGAAGCATCGGAACCTATAACTAGTGTCACAGGAATGGTTCAAAGCATAGACAGTAAGAAGAGTCAGTCTTCTTGTAGTTAAGTCTGCATTGTGCCTTTTGTATTTAAGTCCGATGCAATTTCTGTGTTTCATCGTCAATAAGTAGGTCCAAGGGATACAGTAAACCTGAAGTGAAGCATCGGAATCTATAACTAGTGTCACAGGGACGGTTCAAAACATAGACAGTAAGATGAGTCAGTATTCTTGTACTTAAGTCGGCCATGTGCTTTGTGTGTTTAATTCCGATGCAATTTCTGTGTTTCATCGTCACTAAGAAGGTCAGAGGGATACAGTAATCCTGAAGTTAAACATCGGAATCTATAACTAGTGTCACAGGAATGGTTCAAAGCATAGTGAGTAAGAAGAGTCAGTCTTCTTGTGGTTAAGTCTGCATTGTGCCTTTTGTATTTAAGTCCGATGCAATTTCTGTGTTTCATCGTCAATAAGTAGGTCCAAGGGATACAGTAAACCAGAAGTGAACCATCGGAATCTATAACTACTGTCACAGGAATGGTTCAAAACGTAGACAGTAGGAAAAGTCAGTCTACATGTACTTAAGTCGGCATTTTGCCTTTTGTATTTAATTCCGCTGTAATTTCTGTGTTTCATCGTCAATAAGAAGGTCAGAGGGATACAGTAAACCTGAAGTTAAGCATCGGAATCTATGACTAGTGTCACAGGAATGGTTCAAAGCATAGTCAGTAAGAGGAGTCAGTTTTCTTGTAGTTAAGTCGGCTTTGTGCCTTCTGTATTTACGAGGGCAGTTCAATAAGTAATGCAACACATTTTTTTTCTCGGCCAATTTTGGTTGAAAAAACCGGAAATTTCTTGTGGAATATTTTCAAACATTCCCGCTTCGTCTCGTATAGTTTCATTGTCTTCCGACAGGTGGCAGCGCTGTACGGAGCTGTTAAAATGGCGTCTGTAACGGATGTGCGTTGCAAACAACGGGCAGTGATCGAGTTTCTTTTGGCAGGAAACCAGGGCATCTCAGATATTCATAGGCGCTTGCAGAATGTCTACGGTGATCTGGCAGTGGACAAAAGCATGGTGAGTCGTTGGGCAAAGCGTGTGTCATCATCGCCGCAAGGTCAAGCAAAACTGTCTGATCTCGCACGTGCGGGCCGGCCGTGCACAGCTGTGACTCCTGCAATGGCGGAGCGTGGGAACACACTCGTTCGAGATGATCGACGGATCACCATCAAACAACTCTGTGCTCAACTTGACATCTCTGTTGGTAGTGCTGTCACAATTGTTCACCAGTTTGGATATTCAAAGGTTTCTTCCCGCTGTCTCCCTCGTTGTCTAACCGAACACCATAAAGAGCAAAGGAGAACCATCTGTGCGGAATTGCTTGCTCGTCATGTGGCTGAGGGTGACAATTTTTTGTCAAAGATTGTTACAGGCGATGAAACATGGGTTCATCACTTCGAACCTGAAACAAAACGGCAATCAATGGAGTGGCGCCACACCCACTCCCCTACCAAGATAAAGCTTAAAGCCATACCCTCAGCTGGTAAAGTCATGGTTACAGTCTTCTGGGAGGCTGAAGGGGTTATTCTGTTCGATGTCCTTCCCCATGGTCAAACGATCAACTCTGAAGTGTATTGTGCTACTCTTCAGAAATTGAAGAAACGACTTCAGCGTGTTCGTAGGCACAAAAATCTGAACGAACTTCTCCTTCTTCATGACAACGCAAGACCTCACACAAGTCTTCGAACCCGAGAGGAGCTCACAAAACTTCAGTGGACTGTTCTTCCTCATGCACCCTACAGCCCCGATCTCGCACCGTCGGATTTCCATATGTTTGGCCCAATGAAGGACGCAATCCGTGGGAGGCACTACGCGGATGATGAAGAAGTTAATGATGCAGTACGACGTTGGCTCCGACATCGACCAGTGGAATGGTACCGTGCAGGCATACAGGCCCTCATTTCAAGGTGGCGTAAGGCCGTAGCATTGAATGGAGATAACGTTGAAAAATAGTGTTGTGTAGCTAAAAGATTGGGGAATAACCTGGTGTATTTCAATGCTGAATAAAACAACCCCTGTTTCAGAAAAAAAATGTGTTGCATTACTTATTGAACTGCCCTCGTAATTCCGATGCAGTTTCTGTGTTTATCGTCAATAAGAAGGTCCAAGGGATACAGTAAACCTGAAGTGAACCATCGGACACTATAACTAGTGTCACAGGAATGGTTCAAAACATAGTCAGTAAGAAGAGTCAGTCTTCTTGTACTTAAGTCGGCATAGTGCCTTTTGTATTTAATTCCGATGCAATTTCTTTGTTTCATCATCAATAAGAAGGTCAGAGGATACAGTACACCTGAAGTGAAGCATCGGAATCAATAACTAGAGTCAAAGGAATGGTTCAAAACATAGACAGTAAGAAGAGTCAGTCTTCTTGTACTTAAGTCGGCATTGTGCCTCTTGTATTTAATTCCGATGCAATTTCTGTGTTTCATCGTCAATAAGAAGGTCAGATGGAAACAGTAAAACTGAAGTGAAGCATCGGAATCTATAACTAGTATCACAGGAATGGTTCTAAAACATAGACAGTAAGAAGAGACTGTCAGCTTGTACTTAAGTCGGTATGGTGCCTTTTGTATTTATTTCCGATGCAATTTCTGTGTTTCATCGTCAATAAGAAGGTCAGAGGGATACAGTAAACCTGAAGTGAGGCATCGGAATCTATAACTAGAGTCACACGAATGGTTCAAAACATAGACAGTAAGAAGAGTCAGTCTTCTTGTATTTAAGTCGGCATTGTTCCTTTTGTATTTAATTCCGATGCTATTTCTGTGTTTCATCGTCAATAAGAAGGTCCAAGGGATACAGTAAACCTGGAGTAAAGCATCGGAATCTATAACTAGTGTCACAGGGACGGTTCATAACATAGACAGTAAGATGAGTCAGTATTCTTGTACTTAAGTCGGCATTGTGAATTTTGTATTTAATTCCGATGCAACTTCTGTGTTTCATCGTCAATAAGAAGGTCTAAGGGATACAGTAAACCTGGAGTGAAGCATCGGAGTCTATAACTAGTGTCACAGGAATGGTTCAAAACATAGGCAGTAAGAAGAGTCAGTCGTCTTGTACTTAATTCGGCATTGCGCCTTTTGTATTTAATTCCGATGCAATTTCTGTGTTTGATCGTCAATAAGAAGGTCAGAGGGATACTGTAAGAGTGAAGTGAAGCATCGGAATCAATTAGTGTCACAGGAATGGTTTATAACAATGTCAGTAAGAAGAGTCAGTCTTGTTGTACTTAAGTCGGCATTGTGCCATTTGTATTTAATTCCGATGCAATTTCTGTGTTTCATCGTCACAAAGAAGGTCCAAGGGATACATTAAACCTGGAGTGAAGCATCGGAATCTATAACTACAATCACAGGGACGGTTCAAAACATAGACAGTAAGATGAGTCAGTAATCTTGTACTTAAGTCGGCATTGTGCTTTTTGTATTTAATTCCGATGCAATTTCTGTGTTTCATCGTCACTATGAAGGTCAGAGGGATACAGTAATCCTGAAGTTAAGCATCGGAATCTATAACTAGTGTTACTAGAACGGTTCGAAGCATAGTCAGTAAGAAGAGTCAGTCTTCTTGTAGTTAAGTCGGCTTTGTGCCTTCTGTATTTAATTCCGATGCAATTTCTGTGTTTCATCGTCAATAAGAAGGTCCAAGGGATACAGTAAACCTGAAGTGAACCATCGGACTCTATAACTAGTGTCACAGGAATGGTTCAAGACATAGTCAGTAAGAAGAGTCAGTCTTCTTGTACTTAAGTCGGCAAAGTGCCTTTTGTATTTAATTCTGTTGCAATTTCTGTGTTTCATCGTCAATAAGGTCAGAGGATACAGTAAACCTGAAGTGAAGCATCGGAATCTATAACTAGAGTCACAGGAATGGTTCAAAACATAGTCAGTAAGAAGAGTCAGTCTTCTTGTACTTAAGTCGGTATGGTGCCTTTTGTATTTAATTCCGATGCAATTTCTGTATTTCATCGTCAATAAGAAGGTCAGAGGGATACAGTAAACCTGAAGTGAAGCATCGGAATCTACAACTAGAGTCACACGAATGGTTCAAAACATAGAAAGTAAGATGAGTCAGTCCTCTTGTACTTAAGTCGGTATGGTGCCTTTTGTATTTAATTCCGATGCAATTTCTGTGTTTCATCGTCAATATGAAGGTCAGAGGGATACAGTAAACCTGGAGTGAAGCATCAGAGTCTATAACTAGTGTCACAGGAATGGTTCAAAACATAGGCAGTAAGAAGAGTCAGTCTTCTTGTACTTAATTCGGCATTGTGTCTTTTGTATTTAATTCCGATGCAATTTCTGTGATTCTTAGTCAATAAGAAGGTCAGAAGGATACAGTAATCCTGAAGTTAAGCATCTGAATCTATAACTAGTGTCACAGGAATGGTTCAAAGCATAGTCAGTAAGAAGAGTCAGTCTTCTTGTAGTTAAGTCGGCTTTGTGCCTTCTGTATTTAATTCCGATGCAATTTCTGTGTTTCATCATCAATAAGAAGGTCAGAGGGATACAGTAAACCTGAAGTGAAGCTTCGGAATCTATAACTAGAGTCACACGAATGGTTCAAAACATAGACAGTAAGAAGAGTCAGTCTTCTTGTATTTAAGTCGGCATTGTTCCCTTTGTATTTAATTCCGATGCTATTTCTGTGTTTCATCGTCAATAAGAATGTGTAAGGGATACAGTAAACCTGAGTTGAAGCATCGGAATCTATAGCTAATGTCACAAGAATTGTTCAAAACATAGTCAGTAAGAAGAGTCAGTCTTCTTGTACTCAAGTCGGCTTGTGCCTTTTGTACTTAATTCCGATGCAATTTCTGTGTTTAATCGTCAATAAGAAGGTCCAAGGGATACAGTAAACCTGAAGTCAAGCATCGGAATCTATGACTAGTGTCACAGGAATGGTTCAAAACATAGTCAGTAAGAAGAGTCAGTCTTCTTGTACTTCTGTCGGTATTGTGCCTTTTGTATTTAATTCCGATGAAATTTCTGTGTTTCATCGTCAATACGAAGGTCCAAGGGATACAGTAAACCTGAAGTGAAGCATCGGAATCTATAACTAGTGTCACAGGAATGGTTCAAACATAGTCAGTAAGAAGAGTCAGTCTTCTTGTACTTAAGTCGGCATAGTGCCTTTTGTATTTAATTCTGTTGCAATTTCTGTGTTTCATCGTCAATAAGGTCAGGGGATACAGTAAACCTGAAGTGAACCATCGGAATCTATAACTAGAGGCACACGAATGGTTCAAAACATAGAAAGTAAGATGAGTCAGTCTTCTTGTATTTAAGTCGGTATGGTGCCTTTTGTATTTAATTTCGATGCAATTTCTGTGTTTCATCGTCAATACGAAAGTCGGAGGGATACAGTAAACCTGAAGTGAAGCATCGGAATCTATAACTAGTGTCACAGGAATGGTTGAAAACATAGACAGTAGCAAGAGTCACTCTTCTTGTACTTAAGTCGGCATTGTGCCTATTGTATTTAATTCCGATGCAATTTCTGTGTTTCATCGTCAATAAGAGGGTCCAAGGGACACAGTAAACCTGGTGTGAAGCATCGGAATCTATAACTAGTGTCACAGGAATGGTTCAAACATAGACAGTAGGAAGAGTCAGTCTTCTTGTACTTATGTCGGCATTGTGCCTATTGCATTTAATTCCGATGCAATTTCAGTGTTTCATCGTCAATAAGATGGTCAGAGGGATACAGTAAACCTGGAGTGAAGCATCAGAGTCTATAACTAGTGTCACAGGAATGGTTCAAAACATAGTCAGTAAGAAGAGTCAGTCTTCTCGTACTTAATTCGGCATTGTGTCTTTTGTATTTAATTCCGATGCAATTTCTGTGATTCTTAGTCAATAAGAAGGTCAGAAGGATACAGTAAACCTGAAGTGAAGCATCGGAATCTATAACTAGTGTCACAGGAATGGTTCAAAACATAGTCAGTAAGAAGAGTCAGTGTTCTTGTACTTAAGTCGGCATTATGCCTTTTGTATTTAATTTCGATGCAATTTCTGTGTTTCATCGTCAATAAGAAGGTCCAAGGGATACAGTAAACCTGGAGTAAAGCATCGGAATCTATAACTAGTGTCAGAGGGACGGTTCAAAACATAGACAGTAAGATGAGTCAGTATTTTAGGACTTAAGTCGGCATTGTGCTTTTTGTATTTAATTCCGATGCTATTTCTGTGTTTAATCGTCAATAAGAGGGTCCAAGGGATACAGTAAACCTTAAGTGAAGCATCAGAATCTATAATTAGTTTCACAGGAATGGTTCAAAACATAGACAGGAGCAAGAGTCACTCTTCTTGTACTTAAGTCGGCTATGTGCCCATTGTATTTAATTCCGATGTAATTTCTGTGTTTCATCGTCAATAAGAAGGTCCAAGGGATACAGTAATCCTGAAGTTAAGCATTGGAATCTATGACTAGTGTCATAGGAATGGTTCATAACGTAGTCAGTAAGAAGAGTCAGTCTTCTTGTACTTATGTCGGTATTGTGCCTTTTGTATTTAATTCCGATACAATTTCTGTGTTTCATCGTCAATAAGAAGGTCCAAGGGATACAGTAAACCTTAAGTGAAGCATCAGTATCTATAATAAGTTTCACAGGAATGGTTCAAAACATAGACAGGAGCAAGAGTCACTCTTATTGTACTAAAGTCGGCATTGTGCCTATTGTATTTAATTCCGATGCAATTTCTGTGTTTCATCGTCAATAAGAAGGTCCAAGGGACACAGTAAACCTGGAGTGAAGCATCGGAATCTATAACTAGTGTCACAGGAATTTTTCAAAACACAGACAGTAGGAAGAGTCAGTCTTCTTGTACTTAAGTCGGCATTATGCCTTTTGTATTTAATTCCGATGCAATTTCTGTGTTTCATCGTCAATAAGAAGGTCAGAGGGATACAGTAAACCTGGAGTGAAGCATCGGAGTCTATAACCAGTGTCACAGGAATGGTTCCAAACATAGGCAGTAAGAAGGGTCAGTCTTCTTGTACTTAATTCGGCATTGTGCCTTTTGTATTTAACTATATGCAATGTCTGTGTTTCATCGTCTATACGAAGGTCCAAGGGACACAGTAAACCTGGAGTGAAGCATCGGAATCTATAACTAGTGTCACAGGAGTAGTTCAAAACAAAGACAGAAGGAAGAGTCAGTCTTCTAGTACTTAAGTCGGCATTGTGCAACTTGTATTTAATTCCGATGCTATTTCTGTGTTTAATCGTTAATACGAAAGTCCAAGGGATACCGTAATCCTGAAGTTAAGCATCGGAATCTATGACTAGTGTCACAGGAATGGTTCATAACGTAGTCAGTAAGAAGAGTCAGTCTTCTTGTACTTAAGTCGGCATTGTGCCTACTGTATTTAATTCCATGCAATTTCTGTGTTTCATCGTCAATACGAAGGTCCAAGGGACACAGTAAACCTGGAGTGAAGCATCGGAATCTATAACTAGTGTCACAGGAATAGTTCAAAACATAGACAGTAGGAAGAGTAGGTATTCTTGTACTTAAGTCGGCATTGTGCCTTTTGTATTTAATTCCGATGCAATTTCTGTATTTCATCGTCAATAAGAAGGTCAGAGGGATACAGTAAACCTGTAGTGAAGCATCGGAGTCTATATATAGTGTCACAGGAATGGTTCAACACATAGGCAGTAAGAAGAGTCAGTCTTCTCGTACTTAATTCGGCACTGTGCCTTTTGTATTTAATTCCTATCCAAATTCTTGTTTCATCGTCAAAAAGAAGGTCCAAGGGATACAGTAAACCTAGAGTGAAGCATCGGAATCTATAACTAGTGTCACAGGAATGGTTAAAAGCAAAAAACAGTAAGAAGAGTCAGTCTTCTTGTACATATGTCGGCATTGTGCCTTTTCTATTTAATTCCGATGCAATATCTGTATTTCATCGTCAAAAAGGAGGCCCAAGGGATACAGTAAACCCGAAGTGAAGCATCGTAATCTATAACTAGTGTCACAGGAATGGTTCAGAACATAGTCAGTAAGAAGCGTCAGTCTACTTGTCTTTAAGTCGGCATTGTGCCTTTTCTATTTAATTCTGATGCGATTTCTGTGTTTCATCGTCAATATGAAGGTCCAAGGGATACTGTAAACCTGAAGTGAAGCATCGGAATGTATAACTAGTGTCACAGGAATGGTTGAAAACATACACAGTAGGAAGAGTCAGCCTTCTAGTACTTAAGTCGGCATTGTGCATATTCTATTTAATTCCGATGCAATTTCTGTGTTTCATCGTCAATAAGACGGTCAGAGGGATACAGTAAACCTGAAGTGAAGCATCGGTATTTATAACTAGTGTCACAGGAATGGTTCAAAAGATAGTCAGTAAGAAGAGTCAGTCTTCTTGTACTTAAGTCGGCATTGTGCCTTTTGTATTTAATTCCGATGCAATTTCTGTGTTTCATCGTGAATAAGAAGGACCAAGGGATACAGCAAAACCTGGAGTGAAGCATCGGCTTCTATAACTAGTGTCACAGGGATGGTTAAACATAGACAGTAAGAAAAGGCAGTCTTCTTGTACTTAAGTCGGCATTGTGAATTTTGTATTTAGTTCCGATGCAATTTCTGTGTTTCATCGTCAATAAGAAGGTCCAAGGGATACAGTGTACCTGGAGTGAAGCATCGGAGTCTATAACTAGTGTCACAGGAATGGTTCAAACATAGACAGTAAGAAGAGTCAGTCTTCTTGTACTTAATTCGGCGTTGTGCCTTTTGTATTTAATTCCGATGAAATTTCAGTGTTTCATCGTCAATAAGAAGGTCAGAGGGATACAGTAAACCTGAAGTGAAGTATCGGAATCTAAAACTAGTGTCACAGGAATGGTTCAAAACATAGTCACTAAGAAGAGTCAGTCTTGTTGTGCTTAAGTCAGTATTGTGCCTTTTGTTTTTAATTCTGATGCAATTTCTGTGTTTCATCGTCAATAAGAAGGTCCAAGGGATACAGTAAACCTGGAGTGAAGCTTCGGAATCTATAACAAGTGTCACAGGGACGGTTCAAAACATAGACAGTAAGATGAGTCAGTATTCTTGTACTTAAGTCGGCAATGTGCTTTTTGTATTTAATTTCGATGCAATTTCTGTGTTTCATCGTCAATAAGAGGGTCCAAGGGATACAGTAAACCTGAAATGAACCATCGGAATCTATAACAAGTGTCACAGGAATGGTTCAAAACATACACGGTAGGAAGAGTCAGTCTTCTAGTACTTAAGTCGGCATTGTGCATTTTCTATTTAATTGCGATGCAAATTCTGTGTTTCATCGTCAATAAGACGGTCAGAGGGATACAGTAAACCTGAAGAGAAGCATCGGAATCTAGAACTAGTGTCTCAGGAATGGTTCAAAACATAGACAGTTGGAAGAATCAGTGTTCTTGTACTTAAGTCGGCATAGTGCCTTTTGTATTTAATTCCGATGCAATTTCTGTGTTTCATCGTCAATAAGAAGGTCAGAGGGATCCAGTAAACCTGAGGTGAAGCATCGGAATCTATAACTAGAGTCACACGAATGGTTCAAAACATAGGCAGTAAGAAGAGTCAAACTTCTTGTACTTAAGTCGGCATTGTTCCTTTTGTATTTAATTCCAATGCTATATCTGTGCTTCATCGTCAGTAAGAAGGTGTAAGGGATACAGTAAACCTGAGGTGAAGCATCGGAATCTATAGCTAACGTCACAAGAATGGTTCAAAACATAGTCAGTAAGAAGAGTCAGTCTTCCTGTACTTAAGTCGGCATAGTGCCTTTTGTATTTAATTCCGATGCAATTTCTGTGTTTCATCGTCAATAAGAAGGTCAGAGGATACAGTGAACCTGAAGTGAAGCATCGGAATCAATTAGTGTCCCAGGAATGGTTTAAAACATAGTCAGTAAGAAGAGTCAGTCATCTTGTACTTAAGTCGGCATTGTGCCTTTTGTATCTCATTCGGATGCATTTTCTGTGTTTCATCGTCAATAAGAAGGTCCAAGGGATACATTAAACCTGGAGTGAAACATGGGAATCTATAACTACAGTCACAGGGACGGTTCAAAACATAGACAGTAAGATGAGTCAGTATTCTTGTACCTAAGTTGGCATTGTGCTTTTTGTATTTAATTCCGATGCAATTTCTGTGTTTCATCGTCACTATGAAGGTCAGAGGGATACAGTAATCCTGAAGTTAAGCATCGGAATCTATAACTAGTGTCACAGGAATCGTTCAAGACATAGTCAGTAAGAAGAGTCAGTCTTCTTGTAGTTAAGTCGGCTTTGTGCCTTCTGTATTTAATTCCGATTCAATTTCTGTGCTTCATCGTCAATAAGAAGGTCCAAGGGATACAGTAAACCTGAAGTGAAGCATCGGAATCTATAACTAGAGTCACAGGAATGGTTCAAAACATAGACAGTGAGAAGAGTCAGTCTTCTTGTACTTAAGTCTTCATTGTGCCTCTTGTATTTAATTCCGATGCTATTTCTGTGTTTCTTTGTCAATAAGAAGGTCCAAGGGATACAGTAAACCTGAAGTGAAGCATCGGAATCTATAACTAGTGTCACAGGAATGGTTCAAAACATAGACAGGAGGAAGAGTCACCCTTCTTGTACTTAAGCCGGCATTGTGGATATTGAATTTAATTCCGATGCAATTTCTGTATTTCATCGTCAATAAGAAGGTCCAAGGGACACAGTAAACCTGGAGTGAAGCATCGGAATCTATAACTAGTGTCACAGGAATTTTTCAAACATAGCCAGTAGGAAGAGTCAGTCTTATTGTACTTAATTCGGCAATATGCCTTTTGTATTTAATTCCGATGCAATTTCTGTGTTTCATCGTCAATAAGAAGGTCACAGGGATACAGTAAACATGAGGTGAAGTATCGGAATCTATAACTAGAGTCACACGAATGGTTCAAACATAGACAGTAAGAAGAGTCAGTCTTCTTGTACTTAAGTCGGCATTGTTCCGCTTGTATTTAATTCCAATGCTATTTCTGTGTTTCATCGTCAATAAAAAGGTGTATGGGATACGGTAAACCTGAGGTGAAGCATCGGAATCTATAGCTAATGTCACAAGAATGGTTCAAAACATAGTCAGTAAGAAGAGTCAGTCTTCTTGTACTTAAGTCGGCATAGTGCCTTTTGTATTTAATTCCGATGCAATTTCTGTGTTTCATCGTCAATAAGAAGGTCAGAGGATACAGTAAACCTGAAGTAAAGCATCGGAATCAATTAGTGTCCCAGGAATGGTTTAAAACATATTCAGTTAGAAGAGTCAGTCATATTGTACTTAAGTCAGCATTGTGCCTTTTGTATTTAATTCCGATGCAATTTCTGCGTTACATCGTCAATAAGAAGGTCCAGGGGATACATTAAACCTGGAGTGAAGCATCGGAATCTGTAACTACAGTCACAGGGACAGATCAAAACATTGACAGTAAATGAGTCAGTATTCTTGTACTTAAGTCGGCATTGTGCTTTTTGTATTTAATCCGATGCAATTTATGTGTTTCATAGTCACTATGAAGGTTAGAGGGATACAGTAATCCTGAAGTTAAGAATCGGAATCTATAACTAGTGTCACAGGAATGGTTCAAAGAATAGTCAGTAAGCAGAGTCAGTCTTCTTGTAGTTAAATCGGCTTTGTGCCTTCTGTATTTAATTCCGATGGAATTTCTGTGCTTCATCGTCAATAAGAAGGTCCAAGGGATACAGAAAACCTGAAGTGTACCATCGGAATCTATAACTAGTGTCACAGGAATGGTTCAAAACATAGTCAGTAAGAAGAGTAGGTCTTCTTGTACTTAAGTCGGCATAGTGCCTTTTGTATTTAATCCCGATGCAATTTCTGTGTTTCATCGTCAATAAGAAGGTCAGAGGATACAGTAAACCTGAAGTGAAGCATCGGAATCTATAACTAGAGTCACAGGAATGGTTCAAAACATAGACAGTAAGAAGAGTCAGTCTTCTTGTACTTAAGTCGGCATTGTGGCTATTGTATTTAATTGCGATGCAATTTCTGTGTTTCATCGTCAATAAGAAAGTCCAAGGGACTCAGTAAACCTGGAGTGAAGCATCGGAATCAATAACTAGTGTCACAGGAATTTTTCAAACGTAGACAGTAGGAAGAGTCAGTCTTCTTGTACTTAAGTCGGCATAATGCCTTTTGTATTTAATTCCGATGCAATTTCTGTGTTTCATCGTCAATAAGAAGGTCAGAGGGATACAGTAAACCTGGAGTGAAGCATCGGAGTCTATAACTAGTGTCACAGAAATGGTTCAAAACATAGGCAGTAAGAAGGGTCAGTCTTCTTGTACTTAAATCGGCATTGTGCTTTTTGTATTAAATTCCATGCAATTTCTGTGTTTCATCGTCAATAAGAAGGTCCCAGTGACACAGTAAACTTGGTGTGAAGCATCGGAATCTATAACTAGTGTCACAGGAATGGTTCAAACATAGACAGTAGGAAGAGTCAGTCTTCTTGTACTTATGTCGGCATTGTGCCTATTGTATTTAATTCCGATGCAATTTCAGTGTTTAATCGTCAATATGAAGGTCAGAGGGATACAGTAAACCTGGAGTGAAGCATCAGAGTCTATAACTAGTGTCACAGGAATGGTTCAAAACATAGGCAGTAAGAAGAGTCAGTCTTCTTGTACTTAATTCGGCATTGTGTCTTTTGTATTTAATTCCGATGCAATTTCTGTGATTCTTAGTCAATAAGAGGGTCAGAAGGATACAGTAATCCTGAAGTTAAGCATCTGAATCTATAACTAGTGTCACAGGAATGGTTCAAAGCATAGTCAGTAAGAAGAGTCAGTCTTCTTGTAGTTAAGTCGGCTTTGTGCCTTCTGTATTTAATTCCGATGCAATTTCTGTGTTTCATCATCAATAAGAAGGTCAGAGGGATACGGTAAACCTGAAGTGAAGCATCGGAATCTGTAACTAGAGTCACACGAATGGTTCAAAACATAGACAGTAAGAAGAGTCAGTCTTCTTGTATTTAAGTCGGCATTGTTCCTTTTGTATTTAATTCCGATGCTATTTCTGTGTTTCATCGTCAATAAGAATGTGTAAGGGATACAGTAAACCTGAGGTGAAGCATCGGAATCTATAGCTAATGTCACAAGAGTGGTTCAAAACATAGTCAGTAAGAAGAGTCAGTCTTCTTGTACTCAAGTCGGCTTGTGCCTTTTCTACTTAATTCCGATGCAATTTCTGTGTCTAATCGTCAATAAGAAGGTCCAAGGGATACAGTAAACCTGAAGTTAAGCATCGGAATCTATGATTAGTGTCACAGGAATGGTTCAAAACATAGTCAGTAAGAAGAATCAGTCTTCTTGTACTTCTGTCGGTATTGTGCCTTTTGTATTTAATTCCGATGAAATTTCTGTGTTTCATCGTCAATACGAAGGTCCAAGGGATACAGTAAACCTGAAGTGAAGCATCGGAATCTATAACTAGTGTCACAGGAATGGTTCAAAACATAGACAGTAGCAAGAGTCATTCTTCTTGTGCTTAAGTCGGCATTGTGCCTATGGTATTTAATTCCGATGCAATTTCAGTGTTTCATCGTCAATAAGAAGGTCAGAGGGATACAGTAAACCTGGAGTGAAGCATCGGAGTCTATTACTAGTGTCACAGGAATGGTTCAAAACATAGTCAGTAAGAAGAGTCAGTCTTCTTGTACTTAAGTCGGCATAGTGCCTTTTGTATTTAATTCTGTTGCAATTTCTGTGTTTCATCGTCAATAAGGTCAGGGGATACAGTAAACCTGAAGTGAACCATCGGAATCTATAACTAGAGGCACACGAATGGTTCAAAACATAGAAAGTAAGATGAGTCAGTCTTCTTGTATTTAAGTCGGTATGGTGCCTTTTGTATTTAATTCCGATGCAATTTCTGTGTTTCATCGTCAATAAGAAAGTCGGAGGGATACAGTAAACCTGAAGTGAAGCATCGGAATCTATAACTAGTGTCACAGGAATGGTTCAAAACATAGACAGTAGCAAGAGTCACTCTTCTTGTACTTAAGTCGGCATTGTGCCTATTGTATTTAATTCCGATGCAATTTCTGTGTTTCATCGTCAATAAGACGGTCCAAGGGACACAGTAAACCTGGTGTGAAGCATCGGAATCTATAACTAGTGTCACAGGAATGGTTCAAACATAGACAGTAGGAAGAGTCAGTCTTCTTGTACTTATGTCGGCATTGTGCCTATTGCATTTAATTCCGATGCAATTTCAGTGTTTCATCGTCAATAAGATGGTCAGAGGGATACAGTAAACCTGGAGTGAAGCATCAGAGTCTATAACTAGTGTCACAGGAATGGTTCAAAACATAGGCAGTAAGAAGAGTCAGTCTTCTTGTACTTAATTCGGCATTGTGTCTTTTGTATTTAATTCCGATGCAATTTCTGTGATTCTTAGTCAATAAGAAGGTCAGAAGGATACAGTAAACCTGAAGTGAAGCATCGGAATCTATAACTAGTGTCACAGGAATGGTTCAAAACATAGTCAGTAAGAAGAGTCAGTGTTCTTGTACTTAAGTCGGCATTATGCCTTTTGTATTTAATTTCGATGCAATTTCTGTGTTTCATCGTCAATAAGAAGGTTCTAGGGATACAGTAAACCTGGAGTAAAGCATCGGAATCTATAACTAGTGTCACAGGGACGGTTCAAAACACAGACAGTAAGATGAGTCAGTATTTTAGGACTTAAGTCGGCATTGTGCCTTTTGTTTTTAATTCCCATGCAATTTCTGTGTTTCATCGTCAATAAGAAGGTCCAAGCTATACAGTAAACCTGGAGTGAAGCATCGGAGTCTATAACAAGTGTCACAGGAATGGTTCAAAACATAGACAGTAAGAAGAGTCAGTCTTCTTGTACTTAAGTCGGCATTGTGCCTATTGCATTTAATTCCGATGCAATTTCTGTGTTCCATCGTCAATAAGAAGGTCAGAGGGATACTGTAAGCCAGAAGTGAAGCATCGGAATCAATTAGGGTCACAGGAATGGTTTAAAACATTGTCAGTAAGAAGAGTCAGTCTTCTTGTACTTAAGTCGGCATTGTGCGTTTTGCATTTAATTCCGATGCAATTTCTGTGTTTCATCGTCAATAAGAAGGTCCAAGGAATTCATTAAACCTGGAGTGAAGCATCGGAATCTATAACTACAGTCACAGGGACGGTTCAAAACATAGACAGTAAGATGAGTCAGTATTCTTGTACTTAAGTCGGCATTGTGCTTTTTGTATTTAATTCCGATGCTATTTCTGTGTTTAATCGTCAATAAGAGGGTCCAAGGGATACAGTAAACCTTAAGTGAAGCATCAGAATCTATAATTAGTTTCACAGGAATGGTTCAAAACATAGACAGGAGCAAGAGTCACTCTTCTTGTACTTAAGTCGGCATTGTGCCTATTGTATTTAATACCGATGTAATTTCTGTGTTTCATCGTCAATAAGAAGGTCCAAGGGATACAGTAATCCTGAAGTTAAGCATTGGAATCTATGACTAGTGTCATAGGAATGGTTCAAAACGTAGTCAGTAAGAAGAGTCAGCCTTCTTGTACTTATGTCGGTATTGTGCCTTTTGTATTTAATTCCGATGCAATTTCTGTGTTTCATCGTCAATAAGATGGTCCAAGGGATACAGTAAACCTTAAGTGAAGCATCAGAATCTATAATTAGTTTCACAGGAATGGTTCAAAACATAGACAGGAGCAAGAGTCACTCTTATTGTACTAAAGTCGGCATTGTGCCTATTGTATTTAATTCCGATGCAATTTCTGTGTTTCATCGTCAATAAGACGGTCAGAGGGATACAGTAAACCTGAAGTGAAGCATCGGTATTTATAACTAGTGTCACAGGAATGGTTCAAAACATAGTCAGTAAGAAGAGTCAGTCCTCTTGTACTTAAGTCGGCATTGTGCCTTTTGTATTTAATTCCGATGCAATTTCTGTGTTTCATCGTGAATAAGAAGGACCAAGGGATACAGCAAAACCTGGAGTGAAGCATCGGCTTCTATAACTAGTGTCACAGGGATGGTTAAACATAGACAGTAAGAAAAGGCAGTCTTCTTGTACTTAAGTCGGCATTGTGAATTTTGTATTTAGTTCCGATGCAATTTCTGTGTTTCATCGTCAATAAGAAGGTCCAAGGGATACAGTGTACCTGGAGTGAAGCATCGGAGTCTATAACTAGTGTCACAGGCATGGTTCAAACATAGACAGTAAGAAGAGTCAGTCATCTTGTACTTAATTCGGCGTTGTGAGTTTTGTATTTAATTCCGATGCAATTTCAGTGTTTCATCGTCAATAAGAAGGTCAGAGGGATACAGTAAACATGAAGTGAAGTATCGGAATCTATAACTAGTGTCACAGGAGCGGTTCAAAACATAGTCACTAAGAAGAGTCAGTCTTCTTGTACTTAAGTCAGTATTGTGCCTTTTGAATTTAATTCTGATGCAATTTCTGTGTTTCATCGTCAATAAGAAGGTCCAAGGGATACAGTAAACCTGGAGTGAAGCTTCGGAATCTATAACAAGTGTCACAGGGACGGTTCAAAACACAGACAGTAAGATGAGTCAGTATTCTTGTACTTAAGTCGGCATTGTGCCTTTTCTATTTTATTCAGACGCAAGTTCTGTGTTTCATCGTCAATAAGAAGGTCCAAGGGATACAGTAAACCTGAAGTGAGGCATCGGAATCTATAACTAGTGTTACAGGATTGGTTCAAATCATAGTCAGTAAGAAGAGTCAGTCTTCTTGTACTTAAGTCATCATTGTGCATTATCTATTTAATTCCGATGCAATTTATGTGTTTCATCGTCAATAAGAAGGTCCAAAGGATACAGCAAACCAGGAGTGAAGCATCGGAATCTATAACTAGTGTCACAGGAAAGGTTCAAAACATAGACAGTAAGAAAAGTCAGACTTCTTTTACTTAAGTCGGCATTGTGCCTTTTGTATTTAATTCCGATGCAATGTCTGTGTTTCATCGTCAATAAGAAGGTCAGAGGGATACAGTAAACCTGAAGTGAAGTATCGGAATCTATAACTAGTGTCACAGGAATGGTTCAAAACATAGTCACTAAGAAGAGTCAGTCTTCTTGTACTTAAGTCAGTATTGTGCCTTTTGTATTTAATTCTGATGCAATTTCTGTGTCTCATCGTCAATAAGAAGGTTCAAGGGATACAGTAAACTTGGAGTGAAGCTTCGGAATCTATAACTAGTGTCACAGGGACGGCTCAAAACATAGACAGTAAGATGAGTCAGTATTCTTGTACTTAAGTCGGCAATGTGCTTTTTGTATTTAATTCCGATGCAATTTCTGTGTTTCATCGTCAATAAGAGGGTCCAAGGGATACAGTAAACCTGAAATGAACCATCGGAATCTATAACAAGTGTCACAGGAATTTTTCAAAACATACACGGTAGGAAGAGTCAGTCTTCTAGTACTTAAGTCGGCATTGCGCATTTTCTATTTAATTGCGATGCAAATTCTGTGTTTCATCGTCAATAAGACGGTCAGAGGGATACAGTAAACCTGAAGAGAAGCATCGGAATCTAGAACTAGTGTCTCAGGAATGGTTCAAAACATAGACAGTTGGAAGAATCAGTGTTCTTGTACTTAAGTCGGCATAGTGCCTTTTGTATTTAATTCCGATGCAATTTCTGTTTTTCATCGTCAATAAGAAGGTCAGAGGGATCCAGTAAACCTGAGGTGAAGCATCGGAATCTATAACTAGAGTCACACGAATGGTTCAAAACATAGACAGTAAGAAGAGTCAAACTTCTTGTACTTAAGTCGGCATTGTTCCTTTTGTATTTAATTCCAATGCTATTTCTGTGTTTCATCGTCAGTAAGAAGGTGTAAGGGATACAGTAAACCTGAGGTAAAGCATCGGAATCTATAGCTAACGTCACAAGAATGGTTCAAAACATAGTCAGTAAGAAGAGTCAGTATTCCTGTACTTAAGTCGGCATAGTGCCTTTTGTATTTAATTCCGATGCAATTTCTGTGTTTCATCGTCAATAAGAAGGTCAGAGGATACAGTGAACCTGAAGTGAAGCATCGGAATCAATTAGTGTCCCAGGAATGGTTTAAAACATAGTCAGTAAGAAGAGTCAGTCATCTTGTACTTAAGTCGGCATTGTGCCTTTTGTATCTCATTCGGATGCATTTTCTGTGTTTCATCGTCAATAAGAAGGTCCAAGGGATACATTAAACCTGGAGTGAAACATGGGAATCTATAACTACAGTCACAGGGAAGGTTCAAAACATAGACAGTAAGATGAGTCAGTATTCTTGTACCTAAGTCGGCATTGTGCTTTTTGTATTTAATTCCGATGCAATTTCTGTGTTTCATCGTCACTATGAAGGTAAGAGGGATACAGTAATCCTGAAGTTAAGCATCGGAATCTATAACTAGTGTCACAGGAATGGTTCAAGGCATAGTCAGTAAGAAGAGTCAGTCTTCTTGTAGTTAAGTCGGCTTTGTGCCTTCTGTATTTAATTCCGATGCAATTTCTGTGCTTCATCGTCAATAAGAAGGTCCAAGGGATACAGCAAACCTGATGTGAACCATCGGAATCTATAACTAGTGTCACAGGAATGGTTCAAAACATAGTCAGTAAGAAGAGTCAGTCTTCTTGTACTTAAGTCGGCATAGTGCCTTTTGTATTTAATTCCGATGCAATTTCTGTGTTTCATCGTCAATAAGAAGGTCATAGGATACAGTAAACCTGAAGTGAAGCATCGGAATCCATAACTAGAGTCACAGGAATGGTTCAAAACATAGACAGTGAGAAGAGTCAGTCTTCTTGTACTTAAGTCTTCATTGTGCCTCTTGTATTTAATTCCGATGCTATTTCTGTGTTTCATTGTCAATAAGAAGGTCCAAGGGATACAGTAAACCTGAAGTGAAGCATCGGAATCTATAACTAGTGTCACAGGAATTTTTCAAACATAGACAGTAGGAAGAGTCAGTCTTCTTGTACTTAATTCGGCAATATGCCTTTTGTATTTAATTCCGATGCAATTTCTGTGTTTCATCGTCAATAAGAAGGTCACAGGGATACAGTAAACATGAGGTGAAGTATCGGAATCTATAACTAGAGTCACACGAATGGTTCAAACATAGACAGTAAGAAGAGTCAGTCTTCTTGTACTTAAGTCGGCATTGTTCCTCTTGTATTTAATTCCAATGCTATTTCTGTGTTTCATCGTCAATAAAAAGGTGTATGGGATACGGTAAACGTGAGGTGAAGCATCGGAATCTATAGCTAATGTCACAAGAATGGTTCAAAACATAGTCAGTAAGAAGAGTCAGTCTTCTTGTACTTAAGTCGGCATAGTGCCTTTTGTATTTAATACCGATGCAATTTCTATGTTTCATGGTCAATAAGAAGGTCAGAGGATACAGTAAACCTGAAGTAAAGCATCGGAATCAATTAGTGTCCCAGGAATGGTTTAAAACATAGTCAGTTAAAAGAGTCAGTCATCTTGTACTTAAGTCAGCATTGTGCCTTTTGTATTTAATTCCGATGCAATTTCTGTGTTACATCGTCAATAAGAAGGTCCAGGGGATACATTAAACCTGGAGTGAAGCATCGGAATCTGTAACTACAGTCACAGGGACAGATCAAAACATAGACAGTAAGATGAGTCAGTATTCTTGTACTTAAGTCGGCATTGTGCTTTTTGTATTTAATCCGATGCAATTTATGTGTTTCATAGTCACTATGAAGGTTAGAGGGATACAGTAATCCTGAAGTTAAGAATCGGAATCTATAACTAGTGTCACAGGAATGGTTCAATGCATAGTCAGTAAGAAGAGTCAGTCTTCTTGTAGTTAAATCGGCTTTGTGCCTTCTGTATTTAATTCCGATGCAATTTCTGTGCTTCATCGTCAATAAGAAGGTCCAAGGATACAGAAAACCTGAAGTGTACCATCGGATTCTATAACTAGTGTCACAGGAATGGTTCAAAACATAGTCAGTAAGAAGAGTCAGTCTTCTTGTACTTAAGTCGGCATAGTGGCTTTTGTATTTAATCCCGATGCAATTTCTGTGTTTCATCGTCAATAAGAAGGTCAGAGGATACAGTAAACCTGAAGTGAAGCATCGGAATCTATAACTAGAGTCACAGGAATGGTTCAAAACATAGACAGTAAGAAGAGTCAGTCTTCTTGTACTTAAGTCGGCATTGTGGCTATTGTATTTTATTGCGATGCAATTTCTGTGTTTCATCGTCAATAAGAAAGTCCAAGGGACTCAGTAAACCTGGAGTGAAGCATCGGAATCAATAACTAGTGTCACAGGAATTTTTCAAACGTAGACAGTAGGCAGAGTCAGTCTTCTTGTACTTAAGTCGGCATAATGCCTTTTGTATTTAATTCCGATGCAATTTCTGTGTTTCATCGTCAATAAGAAGGTCAGAGGGATACAGTAAACCTGGAGTGAAGCATCGGAGTCTATAACTAGTGTCACAGAAATGGTTCAAAACATAGGCAGTAAGTAGGGCCAGTCTTCTTGTACTTAAATCGGCATTGTGCTTTATGTATTTAATTCCATGCAATTTCTGTGTTTCATCGTCAATAAGAAGGTCCAAGTGACACAGTAAACCTGTAGTGAAGCATCGGAATCTATAACTAGTGTCACAGGAATGGTTCAAACATAGACAGTAGGAAGAGTCAGTCTTCTTGTACTTAAGTCGGCATTGTGCCTTTTGTATTTATTTCCGATGCAATTTCTGTGTTTCGTCGTCAATAAGAAGGTCAGAGGGATACAGTAAACCTGTAGTGAAGCATCGGAGTCTATAACTAGTGTTACAGGAATGGTTCAAAGCATAGGCAGTAGGAAGAGTCAGTCTTCTTGTACTTAAGTCGGCATTGTGCCTTTTGGACTTAATTCCGATGCAATTTCAGTGTTTCATCGTCAATAAGAAGGTCAGAGGGATACAGTAAACCTGTAGTGAAGCATCGGAGACTATAACTAGTGTTACAGGAATGGGTCAAAGCATAGGCAGTAAGAAGAGTCAGTCTTCTTGTACTTAATTCGGCATTGCGCCTTTTGTATTTAATTCCGATGCAATATCTGTGTTTCATCGTCAATAAGAAGGTCAGAGGGATACTGTAAGCCTGAAGTGAAGCATCGGAATCAATTAGTGTCACAGGAATGGCTTAAAACATAGTCAGTAAGATGAGTCAGTCTTCTTGTACTTAAGTCGGCATTGTGCCTTTTGTATTTAATTCCGATGCAGTTTCTCTGTTTCATTGTCAATAAGAAGGTCCAAGGGATACATTAAACCTGGAGTGAAGCATCGGAATCTATAACTAGTGTCACAGGAATGGTTCAAACATAGACAGTGGGAAGAGTGAGTCTTCTTGTACTTAAGTCGGCATTGTGCCTTTTGTATTTAATTCCGATGCAATTTCTATCATTCTTCGTCAATACGAAGGTCACAGGGATACAGTAAACCTGAAGTGAAGCATCGGAATCTATAACTAGTGTCACAGGGACTGTTCAAAACATAGACAGTAAGATGAGACAGTATTCTTGTACTTAAGTCGGCATTGTGCTTTTTGTATTAAATTCCGATGCAATTTCTGTGTTTCATCGTCACTATGAAGGTCAGAGGGATACAGTAATCCTGAAGTGAAGCATCGGAATCTATAACTAGTGTCACAGGAATGGTTCAAAACATAGTCAGTAAGAAGAGTCAGTCTTCTTGTAGTTAAGTCGGCTTTGTGCCTTTTGTATTTAATTCCGATGCAATATCTGTGTTTCATCGTCAATAAGAAGGTCCAAGGGATACAGTAAACCTGAAGTGAACCATCGGAATCTATAACTAGTGTCACAGGAATGGTTCAAAACATAGACAGTAGGAAAAGTCAGTCCACATGTACTTAAGTCGGCATTGTGCCTTTTGTATTTAATTCCGATCCAATTTCTGTGTTTCATCGTCAATAAGAAGGTCAGAAGGATACAGTAATCCTGATGTGAAGCATCGGAATCTACAACTAGTGTCACAGGAATGATTCAAAACATAGTCAGTAAGAAGAGTCAGTCTTCTTGTACTTAAGTCGGCATTGTGCCTTTTGTATTTAATTCCGATGCAATTTCTGTGTTTCATCGTCAATACGATGGTCCAAGGGATACAGTAGACCTGAATTGAAGCATCCGAATCTATAACTAGTGACACAGGAATGGTTCAAAACATAGATAGTAAGAAGAGTCAGTCTTCTTGTACTTAAGTCGGCATTGTGCCTTTTGTATTTAATTCCGATGCAATTTCTGTCTTTCATCGTCAATACGAAGGTAAGAGGATACAGTAAACCTGAAGTGAAGCATCGGAATCTATAACTAGAATCACAGGAATGGTTCAAAACATAGACAGTAAGAAGAATCAGTCTTCTTGTACTTAAGTCGGCATTGTGCCTCTTGTTTTAATTTCCGATGCTATTTCTGTGTTTCATCGTCATTAAGAAGGTTAAGGGATACAATAAACCTGAAGTGAAGCATCGGAATCTATAGCTAGTGTCACAAGAATGGTTCAAAACGTTGTCAGTAAAAAGAGTCAGTCTTCTTGTACCTAAGTCGGCATTCTGCCTTTTGTATTTAATTCCGATGCAATTTCAGTGTTTCATCTTCAATTAGAATGTCCAAGGGATACATTAAACATGGAGTGAAGCATCGGAATCCATAACTACAATCACAGGGACGGTTCAAAACATAGACAGTAAAATGAGTCAGTATTCTTGTACTTAAGTCGGCATTGTGCTTTTCGTATTTAATTCCGATGCAATTTCTGTGTTTTATCGTCACTAAGAAGGTCAGAGGGATACAGTAGTCCTGAAGTTAAGCATCGGAATAATCAGTCTTCTTGTAGTTAAGTCGGCATTGTGCCTTTTCTATTTAATTCCGATGCAATTTCTGTGTTTCATCGTCAATAAGAAGGTCCAAGGGATACAGTAAACCTGAAATGAACCATCGGAATCTATAACTAGTGTCACAGGAATGGTTCAAAACATAGACAGTAGCAAAAGGCAGTCTACATGTACTTAAGAAGGCATTGTGCCTTTTGTAATTAATTCCGATGCAATTTCTGTGTTTCATCGTCAATAGGAAGGTCAGAGAGATACAGTAAACCTGATGTGAAGCATCGGAATCTATAACTAGTGTCACAGGAATGGTTCAAACCATAGTCAGTATAAAGTATCAGTCTTCATGTAGTGAAGTCGGCTTTGTGCCTATGTATTTAATTCCGATGCAATTTCTGTGTTTCATCGTCAATGAGAAGGTCCAAGGGATACAGTAGACCTGAATTGAAGCATCGGAATCTATAAGTAGTGTCACAGGAATGGTTCAAAACAAAGATAGTAGGAAGAGTCAGTCTTCTTGTACTTAAGCCGGCATTGTGAATTTTGTATTTAATTCCGATGCAATTTATGTGTTTCATCGTCAATAAGAAGGTCCAAGGGATACAGTAATCCTGAAGTTAAGCATCGGAATCTATGACTAGTGTCACAGGAATGGTTCAAAACATAGTCAGTAAGAATAGTCAGTCTTCTTGTACTTAAGTCGGTATTGTGCCTTTTATATTTAATTCCGATGCATTTTCAGTGTTTCATCGTCAATAAGAAGGTCCATGAGATACAGAAAACCTGAAGTGAAGAATCGGAAACTATAACTAGTCTCACAAGAATGGTTCAAAACATAGACAGTAGCAAGAGTCAGTCTTCTTGTACTTAAGTCGGCATTGTGCCTATTGTATTTAATTCCGATGCAATTTCTGTGTTTCATCGTCAATAAGAAGGTCCAAGGGACACAGTAAACCTGGAGTGAAGCATCGGAATCCATAACTAGTGTCACAGGAATGGTTCAAAGCATAGACAGTAAGAAGAGTCAGTCTTCTTGTACTTAAGTCGGCATTGTGCATTTTGTATTTAATTCCGATGCAATTTCTGTGTTTAATCGTCAATAAGAAGGTCCAAGGGATACAGTAATCCTGAAGTTTAGCATCGGAATCTATGACTAGTGTCACAGGAATGGTTCAAACATAGTCAGTAAGAAGAGTCAGTCTTCTTGTACTTATGTCGGTATTGTGCCTTTTGTATTTAATTCCGATGCAATTTCTGTGTTTCATCGTTAATAAGAAGGTCAGAGGGATACAGTAAACCTGGAGTGAAGGATCGGAGTCTATAACTAGTGTCACAGGAATGGTTCAAAACATAGGCAGTAAGAAGAGTCAGTCTTCTTGTACTTATTTCGGCATTGTGCCTTTTGTATTTACTTCCATGCAATTTCTGTGATTCTTCGTCAATACGAAGGTCAGAAGGATACAGTAAACCTGAAGTGAAGCATTGGAATCTATTAGTGTCTCAGGAATGGTTCAAAACATAGTCAGTAAGAAGAGTCAATCTTCTTGTACCTAAGTCGGCATCGCGCCTTTTGTATTTAATTCCAATGCAATTTCAATGTTTCATCTTCAATTAGAAGTCCCAAGGGATACGTTAAACATGGAGTGAAGCATCGGAATCCATAACTACAATCACAGGGACGGTTCAAAACATAGACAGTAAAATGAGTCAGTATTCTTGTACTTAAGTCGGCATTGTGCTTTTTGTATTTAATTCCGATGCAATTTCTGTGTTTTATCGTCACTAAGAAGGTCAGAGGGATACAGTAATCCCGAAGTTAAGCATCGGAATCTATAACTAGTGTCACAGGAATCGTTCAAATCATAGTCAGTAAGGAGAGTCAGTCTTCTTGTAGTTAAGTCGGCATTGTGCCTTTTCTATTTAATTCCGATGCAATTTCTGTGTTTCATCGTCAATAAGAAGGTCCAAGGGATACAGTAAACCTGAAATGAACCATCGGAATCTATAACTAGTGTCACAGGAATGGTTCAAAACATAGACAGGAGGAAAAGGCAGTCTACATGTACTTAAGAAGGCATTGTGCCTTTTGTATTTAATTCCGATGCAATTTCTGTGTTTCATCGTCAATAAGAAGGTGAGAGGGATACAGTAAACCTGATGTGAAGCATCGGAATCTGTAAGTAGTGTCACAGGAATGGTTCAAACCATAGTCAGTAAGAAGTATCAGTCTTTTTGTACTGAAGTCGGCTTTGTGCCTTTGTATTTAATTCCGATGCAATTTCTGTGTTTCATCGTCTATGAGAAGGTCCAAGGGAGACAATAAACCTGAATTGAAGCATCGGAATCTATAACTAGTGTCACAGGAATGGTTCAAAACAAAGACAGAAGGAAGAGTCGATCTTCTTGTACTTAAGTCGGCATTGTGAATTTTGTATTTAATTCCGATGCAATTTATGTGTGTCATCGTCAATAAGAAGGTCCAAGGGATACAGTAATCCTGAAGTGAAGAATCGTAAACTATAACTAGTCTCACAGGAATGGTTCAAAACATAGACAGTAGCAAGAGTCAGTCTTCTTGTACTGAAATCGGCATTGTGCCTATTGTATTTAATTCCGATGCAATTTCTGTGTTTCATCGTCAATAAGAAGGTCCAAGGGACACAGTAAACCTGGAGTGAAGCTTCGGAATCCATAACTAGTGTCACAGGAATGGTTCGAATCATAGACAGTAGGAAGAGTCAGTCTTCTTGTACTTAAGTCGGCATTGTGCCTTTTGTATTTAATTCCGATGCAATTTCTGTGTTTCATCGTCAATAAGAAGGTCAGAGGGATACAGTAAACCTGGAGTGAAGCATCGGAGTCTATAACTAGTGTCACAGGAATGGTTCAAAACATAGACAGTAAGAAGAGTCAGTCTTCTTGTACTTAATTCGGCATTGTGCCTTTTGTATTTAATTCCCATGCAATTTCTGTGTGTCATCGTCAATAAGAAGGTCCTAGGGATACGGTGAACCTGGAATGAAGCATCGGAATCTATAACTAGTGTCACAGGGACGGTTCAAAACATAGACAGTAAGATGAGTCAGTATTCTTGTACTTAAGTCGGCATTGTGCCTTTTGTATTTAATTCCGATGCAATGTCTGTGTTTCATCGTCAATAAGAAGGTCAGAGGGATACAGTAAACCTGAAGTGAAGTATCGGAATCTATAACTAGTGTCACAGGAATGGTTCAAAACATAGTCACTAAGAAGAGTCAGTCTTCTTGTACTTAAGTCAGTATTGTGCCTTTTGTATTTAATTCTGATGCAATTTCTGTGTCTCATCGTCAATAAGAAGGTCCAAGGGATACAGTAAACCTGGAGTGAAGCTTCGGAATCTATAACTAGTGTCACAGGGACGGCTCAAAACATAGACAGTAAGATGAGTCAGTATTCTTGTACTTAAGTCGGCAATGTGCTTTTTGTATTTAATTCCGATGCAATTTCTGTGTTTCATCGTCAATAAGAGGGTCCAAGGGATACAGTAAACCTGAAATGAACCATCGGAATCTATAACAAGTGTCACAGGAATGGTTCAAAACATACATGGTAGGAAGAGTCAGACTTCTAGTACTTAAGTCGGCATTGCGCATTTTCTATTTAATTGCGATGCAAATTCTGTGTTTCATCGTCAATAAGACTTTCAGAGGGATACAGTAAACCTGAAGAGAAGCATCGGAATCTAGAACTAGTGTCTCAGGAATGGTTCAAAACATAGACAGTTTTAAGAATCAGTGTTCTTGTACTTAAGTCGGCATAGTGCCTTTTGTATTTAATTCCGATGCAATTTCTGTGTTTCATCGTCAATAAGAAGGTCAGAGGGATCCAGTAAACCTGAGGTGAAGCATCGGAATCTATAACTAGAGTCACACGAATGGTTCAAAACATAGACAGTAAGAAGAGTCAAACTTCTTGTACTTAAGTCGGCATTGTTCCTTTTCTATTTAATTCCAATGCTATTTCTGTGTTTCATCGTCAGTAAGAAGGTGTAAGGGATACAATAAACCTGAGGTAAAGCATCGGAATCTATAGCTAACGTCACAAGAATGGTTCAAAACATAGTCAGTAAGAAGAGTCAGTCTTCCTGTACTTAAGTCGGCATAGTGCCTTTTGTATTTAATTCCGATGCAATTTCTGTGTTTCATCGTCAATAAGGTCAGAGGAAACAGTGAACCTGAAGTGAAGCATCGGAATCAATTAGTGCCCCAGGAATGGTTTAAAACATAGTCAGTAAGAAGAGTCAGTCATCTTGTACTTAAGTCGGCATTGTGCCTTTTGTATCTCATTCGGATGCATTTTCTGTGTTTCATCGTCAATAAGAAGGTCCAAGGGATACATTAAACCTGGAGTGAAACATGGGAATCTATAACTACAGTCACAGGGACGGTTCAAAACATAGACAGTAAGATGAGTCAGTATTCTTGTACTTAAGTCGGCATAGTGCCTTTTGTATTTAATTCCGATGCAATTTCTGTGTCTCATCGTCAATAAGAAGGTCATAGGATACAGTAAACCTGAAGTGAAGCATCGGAATCTATAACTAGAGTCACAGGAATGGTTCAAAACATAGACAGTGAGAAGAGTCAGTCTTCTTGTACTTAAGTCTTCATTGTGCCTCTTGTATTTAATTCCGATGCTATTTCTGTGTCTCATTGTCAATAAGAAGGTCCAAGGGATACAGTAAACCTGAAGTGAAGCATCGGAATCTATAACTAGTGTCACAGGAATGGTTCAAAACATAGACAGGAGGAAGAGTCACTCTTCTTGTACTTAAGCCGGCATTGTGGATATTGAATTTAATTCCGATGCAATTTCTGTATTTCATCGTCAATAAGAAGGTCCAAGGGACACAGTAAACCTGGAGTGAAGCATCGGAATCTATAACTAGTGTCACAGGAATTTTTCAAACATAGACAGTAGGAAGAGTCAGTCTTCTTGTACTTAATTCGGCAATATGCCTTTTGTATTTAATTCCGATGCAATTTCTGTGTTTCATCGTCAATAAAAAGGTCACAGGGATACAGTAAACATGAGGTGAAGTATCGGAATCTATAACTAGAGTCACACGAATGGTTCAAACATAGACAGTAAGAAGAGTCAGTCTTCTTGTACTTAAGTCGGAATTGTTCCTCTTGTATTTAATTCCAATGCTATTTCTGTGTTTCATCGTGAATAAAAAGGTGTATGGGATACGGTAAACCTGAGGTGAAGCATCGGAATCTATAGCTAATGTCACAAGAATGGTTCAAAACATAGTCAGTAAGAAGAGTCAGTCTTCTTGTACTTAAGTCGGCATAGTGCCTTTTGTATTTAATTCCGATGCAATTTCTGTGTTTCATGGTCAATAAGAAGGTCAGAGGATACAGTAAACCTGAAGTAAAGCATCGGAATCAATTAGTGACCCAGGTATGGTTTAAAACATAGTCAGTTAGAAGAGTCAGTCATCTTGTACTTAAGTCAGCATTGTGCCTTTTGTATTTAATTCCGATGCAATTTCTGTGTTACATCGTCAATAAGAAGGTCCAGGGGATACATTAAACCTGGAGTGAAGCGTCGGAATCTGTAACTACAGTCACGGGGACAGATCAAAACATAGACAGTAAGATGAGTCAGTATTCTTGTACTTAAGTCGGCATTGTGTTTTTTGTATTTAATCCGATGCAATTTATGTGTTTCATAGTCACTATGAAGGTTAGAGGGATACAGTAATCCTGAAGTTAAGAATCGGAATCTATAACTAGTGTCACAGGAATGGTTCAATGCATAGTCAGTAAGAAGAGTCAGTCTTCTTGTAGTTAAATCGGCTTTGTGCCTTCTGTATTTAATTCCGATGCAATTTCTGTGCTTCATCGTCAATAAGAAGGTCCAAGGATACAGAAAACCTGAAGTGTACCATCGGATTCTATAACTAGTGTCACAGGAATGGTTCAAAACATAGTCAGTAAGAAGAGTCAGTCTTCTTGTACTTAAGTCGGCGTAGTGCCTTTTGTATTTAATCCCGATGCAATTTCTGTGTTTCATCGTCAATAAGAAGGTCAGAGGACACAGTAAACCTGAAGTGAAGCATCGGAATCTATAACTAGAGTCACAGGAATGGTTCAAAACATAGACAGTAAGAAGAGTCAGTCTTATTGTACTTAAGTCGGCATTGTGGCTATTGTATTTAATTGTGATGCAATTTCTGTGTTTCATCGTCAATAAGAAAGTCCAAGGGACTCAGTAAACCTGTAGTGAAGCATCGGAATCTATAACTAGTGTCACAGGAATGGTTCAAACATAGACAGTAGGAAGAGTCAGTCTTCTTGTACTTAAGTCGGCATTGTGCCTTTTGTATTTATTTCCGATGCAATTTCTGTGTTTCGTCGTCAATAAGAAGGTCAGAGGGATACAGTAAACCTGTAGTGAAGCATCGGAGTCTATAACTAGTGTTACAGGAATGGTTCAAAGCATAGGCAGTAAGAAGAGTCAGTCTTCTTGTACTTAAGTCGGCATTGTGCCTTTTGTATTTAATTCCGATGCAATTTCTGTCATTCTTCGTCAATACGAAGGTCAGAGGGATACAGTAAACCTGAAGTGAAGCATCGGAATCTATAACTAGTGTCACAGGGACTGTTCAAAACATAGACAGTAAGATGAGACAGTATTCTTGTACTTAAGTCGGCATTGTGCTTTTTGTATTAAATTCCGATGCAATTTCTGTGTTTCATCGTCACTATGAAGGTCAGAGGGATACAGTAATCCTGAAGTGAAGCATCGGAATCTATAACTAGTGTCACAGGAATGGTTCAAAACATAGTCAGTAAGAAGAGTCAGTCTTCTTGTAGTTAAGTGGGCTTTGTGCCTTTTGTATTTAATTCCGATGCAATTTCTGTGTTTCATCGTCAATAAGAAGGTCCAAGGGATACAGTAAACCTGAAGTGAACCATCGGAATCTATAACTAGTGTCACAGGAATGGTTCAAAACATAGACAGTAGGAAAAGTCAGTCCACATGTACTTAAGTCGGCATTGTGACTTTTGTATTTAATTCCGATCCAATTTCTGTGTTTCATCGTCAATGAGAAGGTCAGAAGGATACAGTAATCCTGATGTGAAGCATCGGAATCTATAACTAGTGTCACAGGAATGATTCAAAACATAGTCAGTAAGAAGAGTCAGTCTTCTTGTACTTAAGTCGGCATTGTGCCTTTTGTATTTAATTCCGATGCAATTTCTGTGTTTCATCGTCAATACGAAGGTCCAAGGGATACAGTAGACCTGAATTGAAGCATCCGAATCTATAACTAGTGACACAGGAATGGTTCAAAACATAGATAGTAAGAAGAGTCAGTCTTCTTGTACTTAAGTCGGCATTGTGCCTTTTGTATTTAATTCCGATGCAATTTCTGTCTTTCATCGTCAATACGAAGGTCAGAGGATACAGTAAACCTGAAGTGAAGCATCGGAATCTATAACTAGAGTGACAGGAATGGTTCAAAACATAGACAGTAAGAAGAGTCAGTCTTCTTGTACTTAAGTCGGCATTGTGCTTTTTGTATTTAATTCCGATGCAATTTCTGTGTTTTATCGTCACTAAGAAGGTCAGAGGGATACAGTAATCCTGAAGTTAAGCATCGGAATCTATAACTAGTGTCACAGGAATCGGTCAAAGCATAGTCAGTAAGAAGAATCAGTCTTCTTGTAGTTAAGTCGGCATTGTGCCTTTTCTATTTAATTCCGATGCAATTTCTGTGTTTCATCGTCAATAAGAAGGTCCAAGGGATACAGTAAACCTGAAATGAACCATCGGAATCTATAGCTAGTGTCACAGGAATGGTTCAAAACATAGACAGTAGCAAAAGGCAGTCTACATGTACTTAAGAAGGCATTGTGCCTTTTGTAATTAATTCCGATGCAATTTCTGTGTTTCATCGTCAATAGGAAGGTCAGAGAGATACAGTAAACCTGATGTGAAGCATCGGAATCTATAACAAGTGTCACAGGAATGGTTCAAACCATAGTCAGTAAGAAGTATCAGTCTTCATGTAGTGAAGTCGGCTTTGTGCCTATGTATTTAATTCCGATGCAATTTCTGTGTTTCATCGTCAATGAGAAGGTCCAAGGGATACAGTAGACCTGAATTGAAGCATCGGAATCTATAAGTAGTGTCACAGGAATGGTTCAAAACAAAGATAGTAGGAAGAGTCAGTCTTCTTGTACTTAAGCCGGCATTGTGAATTTTGTATTTAATTCCGATGCAATTTATGTGTTTCATCGTCAATAAGAAGGTCCAAGGGATACAGTAATCCTGAAGTTAAGCATCGGAATCTATGACTAGTGTCACAGGAATGGTTCAAAACATAGTCAGTAAGAATAGTCAGTCTTCTTGTACTTAAGTCGGTATTGTGCCTTTTATATTTAATTCCGATGCATTTTCTGTGTTTCATCGTCAGTAGGAAGGTCCATGGGATGCAGAAAACCTGAAGTGAAGAATCGGAAACTATAACTAGTCTCACACGAATGGTTCAAAACATAGACAGTAGCAAGAGTCAGTCTTCTTGTACTTAAGTCGGCATTGTGCCTATTGTATTTAATTCCGATGCAATTTCTGTGTTTCATCGTCAATAAGAAGGTCCAAGGGACACAGTAAACCTGGAGTGAAGCATCGGAATCCATAACTAGTGTCACAGGAATGGTTCAAAGCATAGACAGTAAGAAGAGTCAGTCTTCTTGTACTTAAGTCGGCATTGTGCATTTTGTATTTAATTCCGATGCAATTTCTGTGTTTAATCGTCAATAAGAAGGTCCAAGGGATACAGTAACCCTGAAGTTTAGCATCGGAATCTATGACTAGTGTCACAGGAATGGTTCAAACATAGTCAGTAAGAAGAGTCAGTCTTCTTGTACTTATGTCGGTATTGTGCCTTTTGTATTTAATTCCGATGCAATATCTGTGTTTCATCGTTAATAAGAAGGTCAGAGGGATACAGTAAACCTGGAGTGAAGGTTTGGAGTCTATAACTAGTGTCACAGGAATGGTTCAAAACATAGGCAGTAAGAAGAGTCAGTCTTCTTGTACTTATTTCGGCATTGTGCCTTTTGTATTTAATTCCATGCAATTTCTGTGATTCTTCGTCAATACGAAGGTCAGAAGGATACAGTAAACCTGAAGTGAAGCATTGGAATCTATTAGTGTCTCAGGAATGGTTCAAAACATAGTCAGTAAGAAGAGTCAATCTTCTTGTACCTAAGTCGGCATTGCGCCTTTTGTATTTAATTCCAATGCAATTTCAATGTTTCATCTTCAATTAGAAGTCCCAAGGGATACGTTAAACATGGAGTGAAGCATCGGAATCCATAACTACAATCACAGGGACGGTTCAAAACATAGACAGTAAAATGAGTCAGTATTCTTGTACTTAAGTCGGCATTGTGCTTTTTGTATTTAATTCCGATGCAATTTCTGTGTTTTATCGTCACTAAGAAGGTCAGAGGGATACAGTAATCCCGAAGTTAAGCATCGGAATCTATAACTAGTGTCACAGGAATCGTTCAAATCATAGTCAGTAAGAAGAGTCAGTCTTCTTGTAGTTAAGTCGGCATTGTGCCTTTTCTATTTAATTCCGATGCAATTTCTGTGTTTCATCGTCAATAAGAAGGTCCAAGGGATACAGTAAACCTGAAATGAACCATCGGAATCTATAACTAGTGTCACAGGAATGGTTCAAAACATAGACAGTAGGAAAAGGCAGTCTACATGTACTTAAGAAGGCATTGTGATTTTTGTATTTAATTCCGATGCAATTTCAGTGTTTCATCGTCAATAAGAAGGTCAGAGGGATACAGTAAACCTGATGTGAAGCATCGGAATCTGTAACTAGTGTCACAGGAATGGTTCAAACCATAGTCAGTAAGAAGTATCAGTCTTTTTGTACTGAAGTCGGCTTTGTGCCTTTGTATTTAATTCCGATGCAATTTCTTTGTTTCATCGTCTATGAGAAGGTCCAAGGGATACAATAGACCTGAATTGAAGCATCGGAATCTATAACTAGTGTCACAGGAATGGTTCAAAACAAAGACAGAAGGAAGAGTCGATCTTCTTGTACTTAAGTCGGCATTGTGAATTTTGTATTTAATTCCGATGCAATTTATATGTTTCATCGTCAATAAGAAGGTCCAAGGGATACAGTAATCCTGAAGTGAAGAATCGTAAACTACAACTAGTCTCACAGGAATGGTTCAAAACATAGACAGTAGCAAGAGTCAGTCTTCTTGTACTGAAATCGGCATTGTGCCTATTGTATTTAATTCCGATGCAATTTCTGTGTTTCATCGTCAATAAGAAGGTCCAAGGGACACAGTAAACCTGGTGTGAAGCTTCGGAATCCATAACTAGTGTCACAGGAATGGTTCGAAACATAGGCAGTAGGAAGAGTCAGTCTTCTTGTACTTAAGTCGGCATTGTGCCTTTTGTATTTAATTCCGATGCAATTTCTGTGTTTCATCGTCAATAAGAAGGTCAGAGGGATACAGTAAACCTGGAGTGAAGCATCGGAGTCTATAACTAGTGTCACAGGAATGGTTCAAAACATAGACAGTAAGAAGAGTCAGTCTTCTTGTACTTAATTCGGCATTGTGCCTTTTGTATTTAATTCCCATGCAATTTCTGTGTGTCATCGTCAATAAGAAGGTCCTAGGGGTACGGTGAACCTGGAATGAAGCATCGGAATCTATAACTAGTGTCACAGGGGCGGTTCAAAACATAGACAGTAAGATGAGTCAGTATTCTTGTACTTAAGTCGGCATTGTGCCGTTTCTATTTAATTCCGATGCAATATCTGTGTTTCATCGTCAATAAGAAATTCCAAGGGATACAGTAACCTGAAGTGCAGCATCGGAATCTATAACTAGTCTCGCAGGAATGGTTCAAAACATAGTCAGTAAGAAGAGTCAGTCTTCTTGTACTTAAGTCATCATTGTGCATTATCTATTTAATTCTGATGCAATTTCTGTGTTTCATCGTCAATAAGAAGGTCCAAGGGATACAGTAAACCTGGAGTGAAGCATCGGAATCTATAACTGGTGTCACAGGAATGGTTCAAAACATAGACAGTAAGAAGAGTCAGACTTCTTTTACTTAAGTCAGCATTGTGCCTTTTGTATTTAATTCCGATGCAATTTCTGTGTTTCATCGTCAATAAGAAGGTCCAAGGGATACAGTAAACCTGCAGTGAAGCATCGGAGTCTATAACTAGTGTCACAGGAATGGTTCAAAACATAGACAGTAAAAAGAGTCAGTCCTCTTGTACTTAATTCGGCATTGTGCCTTTTGTATTTAATTCCGATGCAATTTCTGTGTTTCATCGTCAATAAGAAGGTGCAAGTGATACAGTAAACCTGAAGTGAAGCATCGGAATCTATAACTAGTGTCACAGGAATGGTTCAAAACATAGTCAGTAAGAAGAGTCAGTCTTCTTGTACTTAAGTCGGCATTGTGCCTGTTCTATTTAATTCCGATGCAATTTCTGTGTTTCATCGTCAATACGAAGGTCCAAGGGATACAGTTGACCTGAATTGAAGCATCCGAATCTATAACTAGTGTCACAGGAATGTTTCAAAACATAGACAGTAAGAAGAGTCAGTCTTCTTGTACTTAAGTCGGCATTGTGCCTTTTGTATTTAATTCCGATGCAATTTCTGTGTTTCATCGTCAATAAGAAGGTCAGAGGATACAGTAAACCTGAAGTTAAGCATCGGAATCTATAACTAGAGTCACAGGAATGGTTCAAAACATAAACAGTAAGAAGAGTCAATCTTCTTGTGCTTAAGTCGGCATTGTGCCTCTTGTTTTAATTTCCGATGCTATTTCTGTGTTTCATCGTCAATAAGAAGGTTAAGGGATACAGTAAACCTGAAGTGAAGCATCGGAATCTATAGCTAGTGTCACAAGAATGGTTCAAAACATTGTCAGTAAGAAGAGTCAGTCTTCTTGTACTTAAGTCGGCATTGTGCATTTTGTATTTAATTCCGATGCAATTTCTGTGTTTAATCGTCAATAAGAAGGTCCAAGGGATACAGTAATCCTGAAGTTAATCATCGGAATCTATGACTAGTGTCACAGGAATGGTTCAAAGCATAGTCAGTAAGAAGACTCAGTCTACTTGTACTTATGTCGGTATTGTGCCTTTTGTATTTAATTCCGATGCAATTTCTGTGTTTCATCGTCAATAAGAAGGTCCAAGGGATACAGTAGACCTGAAGTGAAGCATCGGAATCTATAACTAGTGTCACAGGAATGGTTCAAAACATAGACAGGAGCAAGAGTCACTCTTCTTGTACTTAAGTCGGCATTGTGCCTATTGTATTTAACTCCGATGCAATTTCTGTGTTTCATCGTCAATAAGAAGGTCAGAGGGATACAGTAAACCTGGAGTGAAGCATCGGAATCTATAACTAGTGCCACAGGAATGGTTCAAATCATAGACAGTAAGAAGAGTCAGTCTTCTTGTACTTAATTCGGCATTGTGCCTTTTGTATTTAATTCCCATGCAATTTCTGTGTGTCATCGTCAATAAGAAGGTCCTAGGGATACGGTGAACCTGGAATGAAGCATCGGAATCTATAACTAGTGACACAGGGACGGGGCAAAACATAGACAGTAAGATGAGTCAGTATTCTTGTACTTAAGTCGGCATTGTGCCATTTCTATTTAATTCCGATGCAATATCTGTGTTTCATCGTCAATAAGAAATTCCAAGGGATACAGTAAACCTGAAGTGAAGCATCGGAATCTATAACTAGTCTCACAGGAATGGTTCAAAACATAGTCAGTAAGAAGAGTCAGTCTTCTTGTACTTAAGTCATCATTGTGTATTATCTATTTAATTCTGATGCAATTTCTGTGTTTCATCGTCAATAAGAAGGTCCAAGGGATACAGTAAACCTGGAGTGAAGCATCGGAATCTATAATTAGTGTCACAGGAATGGTTCAAATCATAGACAGTAAGAAGAGTCAGACTTCTTTTACTTAAGTCAGCATTGTGCCTTTTGTATTTAATTCCGATTAAATTTCTGTGTTTCATCGTCAATAAGATGGTCAGAGGGATACAGTACACCTGAAGTGAAGCATCGGAATCTATAACTAGTGTCACATTAATGGTTTAAAACATAGTCAGTAAGAAGAGTCAGTCTTCTTGTACATAAGTCGGCATTGTGCCTTTTGTATTTATTTCCGATGCAATTTCTGTGTTTCATCGTCAACAAGAAGGTCCAAGGGATACATTAAACCTGGAGTGAAGCATCGGAATCTATATCTAGTGTCACAGGGACGGTTCAAAACATAGACAGTAAGATGTGTCAGTATTCTTGTACTTAAGTCGGCATTGTGCCTTTTGTATTTATTTCCGATGCAATTTCTGTGTTTCATCGTCAACAAGAAGGTCCAAGGGATACATTAAACCTGGAGTGAAGCATCGGAATCTATAACTAGTGTCACAGGAATTTTTCAAATCTTAGACAGTTGGAAGAGTCAGTCTTCTTGTACTTATGTCGGCATTGTGCCTTTTGTATTTAATTCCGATGCAATTTCTGTGTTTCATCGTCAATAAGAAGGACCAAGGGATACAGTAAACCTGAAATGAACCATCGGAATCTATAACTAGTGTCACAGGATTGGTTCAAAACATAAACAGTAGAAAATATCAGTCTGCATGTACTTAAATCGGCATTGTGCCTTTTGTATTTAATTCCGATGCAATATTTGTGTTTCATCGTCAATAAGAAGGTCAGAGGGATGCAGTAAACCTGATGTGAAGCATCGGAGTCTACAACTAGTGTCACAGGAATGGTTCAAAACATAGTCAGTAAGAAGAGTCAGTCTTCTTGTACTTAAGTCGGCATTGTGCCTTTTGTATTTAATTCCGATGCAAGTTCTGTGTTCCAGCGTCAATAAGAAGTTCCAAGGGATACAGTAGACCTGAATTGAAGCATCGGAATCTATAACTAGTGTCACAGAAATGGTTCAAAACATAGACTGTCAGAAGAGTCAGTCTTCATGTACTTTAGTCGGCTTTGTGCCTTTTGTATTTAATTCCGATGCAATTTCTGTGTTTCATCGTCAATAAGAAGGTTAGAGGGATACAGTAATCCTGAAATTAAGCATCGAAATCTATAACTAGTGTCACAGGAATGGTTCAAAACATAGTCAAAAAGAAGAGTCAGTCTTCTTGTACTTAAGTCGGTATTGTGCTTTTGTATTTAATTCCGATGCAATTTCTGTGTTTCATCGTCAATAAGAAGGTCCAAAGGGTACAGTAAACCTGGAGTGAAGCATCGGAATCTATAACTAGTGTCACATGGATGTTCAAATCATAGACTGTAAGAAAAGTCAGTCTTCTTGTACCTAAGTCGGCAATGTGCCTTTTGTATTTAATTCCGATGCAATTTTTGTGTTTCATCGTCAATAAGAAGGATAGAGGGATACAGTAATCCTGAAGTGAAGCATCGGAATCTATGACTAGTGTCACAGGAATGGTTCGAAACATAGTCAGTAAGAAGAGTCAGTCTCCTTGTACTTAAGTCGGTATTGTGCCTTTTGTATTTAATTCCGATGCAATTTCTGTGCTTCATCGTCAATAAGAAGGTCCAGGGGATACAGTAAACCTGAAATGAAGCATCGGAAAATGTAACTAGCGTCACAGGAATGGTTCAAAACATAGTCAGTAAGACGAGTCAGTCTTCTTGTACTTAATTCGGCATTGTGCCTTTTGTATTTAATTCTGATGCAATTTCTGTGTTTCATGGTCAGTAAGAAGGTCAGAAAGGATACAGTAAACCTGAAGTGAAGCATCGGAATCTATAACTAGTGTTACAGGAATGGTTCAAAACATAGTCAGTAAGAAGAGTCAGTCTTCTTGTACTTAAGTCGGCATTGTGCTTTTTGTATTTAATTCCGATGCAATTTCTGTGTTTCATCGTCAGTAAGAAGGTCCAAGGGATACAGTAAACCTGGAGTGAAGCATCGGAATCTATAACTAGTCTCACAGGGGCGGTTCAAAACATAGACAGTAAGATGAGTCAGTATTCTTGTACTTAAGTCGGCATTGTGCCTTTTCTATTTAATTCCGATGCAATTTCTGTGTTTCATCGTCAATAAGAAGGTCCAAGGGATACAGTAAACCTGAAGTGAAGCATCGGAATCTATAACTAGTGTCACAGGAATGGTTCAAAACATAGTCAGTAAGAAGAGACAGTCTTCTTGTACTTAAGTCATCATTGTGCATTTTCTATTTAATTCTGATGTAATTTCTGTGTTTCATCGTCAATAAGAAGGTCCAAGGGATACAGTAAACCTGCAGTGAGGCATTGGAATCTATAACTAGTGTCACAGGAATGGTTCAAAACACAGATAGTAAGAAGAGTCAGACTTCTTTTACTTAAGTCGGCATTGTGCCTTTTGTATTTAATTCCGATGCAATCTCTGTGTTTCATCGTTAATAAGAATGTCCAAGGGATACAGTAAACCTGGAGTGAAGCATCGGAGTCTGTAACTAGTGTCACAGGAATGGTTGAAAACATTGACAGTAAGAAGAGTCAGTCTTCTTGTACTTTGTTCGGCATTGTGCCTTTTGTATTTAATTCCGATGCAGTATCTGTGTTTCATCGTCAATATGAAGGTCAGAGTGCTACAGTAAACCTGATGTGAAGCATCGGAATCTATAACTAGTGTCACAGAAATGGTTTAAAACATAGTCAGTAAGAAGAGTAAGTCTTCTTGTACTTAAGTCGGTATCGTGCCTTTTGTATTTAATTCCGATGCAATTTCTGTGTTTCATCGTCAATAAGAAGGTCCAAGGGATGCAGTAAACCAGAAGTGAAGCATTGGAATCTATAACTAGTGTCACAGGGACGGTTCAAAACATAAACGCTAAGATGAATCAGTATTCTTGTACTTTAGTCGGCATTGTGCTTTTTGTACTTAATTCCGATGCAATTTTTGTGTTTCATCGTCACTAAGAAGGTCAGTGGGATACAGTAATCCTGAAGTTAAGCATCGGAATCTATAACTAGTGTCACAGGATGGTTCAAAACGTAGTCAGTAAGAAGAGTCAGTCTTCTTATACTTAAGTCGGCATTGTGCCTTTTGTATTTAATTCCGATGCAATTTCTGTGTTTCATCGTCAATAAGAAGGTCAGAGGGATACAGTAAACCTGAAGTGAAGCATCGGAATCTATAACTATTGTCACAGGAATGGTTCAAAACATAGACAGTAAGAAGAGTCAGTCTTCTTGTACGTAAGGCTACATTGTGCCTTTTGTATTTAATTCCGATGCAATTTCTGTGTTTCATCGTCAATAAGAAGGTCGAAGGGATACAGTAAACCTTGATTGAAGTCTTGGAATCTATAACTAGTGTCACAGGGATGGTTCAAAGCATAGACAGTAAGAAGAGTCAGTCTTCTTGTACTTAAGTCGGCATGTGCCATTTGTATTTAATTCCGATGCAATTTCTGTGTTTCATCGTCAATAAAAGGTCAGAGGGATACAGTAAACCTGAAGTGAAGCATCAGAATCTATGACTAGTGTCACAGCAATGGTTCAAAACATAGACAGTAGGAAGAGTCAGTCTTTTTGTACTTAAGTCGGCATTGTGCCTATTGTATTTAATTCCGATGCAATATCTGTGTTTCATCGTCAATAAGAAGGACCAAGGAATACAGTAAACCTGAAGTGAAGCATCGGAATGTATAACTAGTGTCACGGGAATGGTTCAAAACATAGTCAGTAAGAAGAGTCAGTCTTCTTGTACATAAGTCATCATTGTGCCTTTTCTATTTAATTCTGATGCAATATCTGTGTTTCATCATCAATACGAAGGTCCAAGGGATACAATAAACCTGGAGTGAAGCATCGGAATCTATAACTAGTGTCACAGGACTGGTTCAAAACATAGTCAGTTAGAAGAGACAGTCATCTTGTACTTAAGTCGGTATTGTGCCTTTTCCATTTAATTCCGATGCAATTTCTGTGTTTCATCGTCAATAAGAATGTCAAAGGGATTCAGTAAACCTGAAGTGAAGCATCGAAATCTAAAACTAGTATCACAGGAATTGTTCAAAACATAGACAGTAAGCAGAGACAGTCTTTTTGTACTTAATTCGGCATTGTGCCTTTTGTATTTAATTCCGATGCAATTTCTGTGTTTCATCGTCAATAAGAACGTCAGAGGGATACAGAAAATGTGAAGTGAAGCATCGGAATCTATAACTAGTGTCACAGGAATGGTTCAAAACATAGACAGTAAGAAGAGTCAGTCTTCTTGTACTTAAGTCGGCATTGTGCCTTTTGAATTTAATTCCGATGCAATTTCTGTGTTTCATCGTCACTAAGAAGGTCAGTGGGATATAGTATTCCTGAACTTAAGCATCGGAATCTATAACTAGTGTCACAGGAATGTTTCAAAACATAGTCAGTAAGAAGAGTCAGTCTTCTTGTAGTTAAGTCGGTAAGGTGCCTTTTCTATTTAATTCCGATGCAATTTCTGTGTTTCATAGTCAATAAGAAGGTCCAAGGGATACAGTAAACCTGAAGTGAAGCATCGGAATTTATAACTAGTGTCACAGGAATGGTTCAAAACATAGACAGTAGGAAGAGTCAGTCTTCTTGTACTTAAGTCGGTATTGTGCTTTTTGTATTTAATTCCGATGCAATTTCTGTGTTTCATCGTCAATAAGAAGGTCCAAGGAATACAGTAAACCTGGAATGAAGCATCGGAATCTATAACTAGTGTCACAGGGACAGGTCAAACCATAGACAGTAAGATGAGTCAGTATTCTTGTACTTAATTCAGCATTTTGCATTTTCTATTTAATTCTGATGCTTTTTCTGTGTTTCATCGTCAATAAGAAGGTCCAAGGGATACTGTAAACCTGGAGTGAAGCATCGGAATCTATAACTAGTGTCACATTAATGGTTCAAAACACAGACAGTAAGAAGAGTCAGACTTCTTTTTTTTAAGTCATCATTGTGCCTTTTGTATTTAATTCCGATGCAATTTCTGTGTTTCATCGTCAATAAGAAGGTCCAAGGAATACAGTAAACCTTGAGTGAACCATCAGAGTCTATAACTAGTGCCACAGAAATGGTTCAAAACATTGACAGTAAGAAGAGTCAGTCTTCTTGTACTTAATTCGGCATTGTGCCTTTTGTATTTAATTCCGATGCAATTTCTGTGTTTCATCGTCAATAAGAACGTCAGAGGGATACAGTAAAACTGGAGTGAAGCATCAAATTCTATAACTAGTGTCACAGGAATGGTTCAAAACATAGACAGTAAGATGAGTCAGTCTTCTTGTACTTAAGTCGGCATTGTGCCTTTTGTATTTATTTCCGATGCAATTTCTGTGTTTCATCGCCAATAAGAAGGTCCAAGGGATACAGTAAACCTGAAGTGAAGCATTCGAATCTATAACTTGTGTCACAGGAATGGTTCAAATCATAGTCAGTAAGAAGAGTCAGTCTTCTTGTACTTAAGTCGGCATTGTGCCTTTTGTATTTAACTTCGATGCAATTTCTGTGTTTCATCGTCACTAAGAAGGTCAGTGGGATATAGTAATCCTGAAGTTATGCATCGGAATTTATTACTAGTGTCACAGGAATGGTTCAAAACATAGTCAGTAGGAAGAGTCAGTCTTCTTGTACGTAAGTCGGCACTGTGAATTTTGTATTTAATTCCGATACAATTTCTGTGTTTCATCGTCAATACGAAGGTCAGAGGGATACAGTAAACCTGAAGTGAAGCATCGGAATCTATGACTAGTGTCACAGGAATGGTTTAAAACATAGACAGTAGGAAGAGTCAGGCTTCTTGTACTTAAGTCGGCATTGTGCTTTTTGTATTTAATTCCGATGCAATTTCTGAGTTTCATCGTCAATAAGAAGGTCCAAGGGATACAGTAAACCTGGAGTGAAGCATCGGAATCTATAACTAGTGTTACAGGGACGGTTCAAACCATAGACAGTAAGATGAGTCAGTATTCTTGTACTTAATTCGGCATTGTGCGTTTTCTATTTAATTCCGATGCAATTTCTGTGTTTCATCGTCAATAAGAAGGTCCAAGGGATACAGTAAACCCGAAGTGAAGCATCGGAATCTATAACTAGTGTCACAGAAATGGTTCAAAACATAGTCAGTATGAAGAGTCAGTCTTCTTGTACTTAAGTCATCATTGTGCATTTTCTAATTAATTCTGATGCTTTTTCTGTGTTTCATCGTCAATGAGAAGGTCCAAGGGATACTGTAAACCTGGAGTGAAGCATCGGAATCTATAACTAGTGTCACAGGAATGGTTCAAAATACAGACAGTGAGAAGAGTCAGACTTCTTTTACTTAAATTGGCATTGTGCCTTTTGTATTTAATTCCGATGCAATTTCTGAGTTTCATCGTCAATAAGATGGTCCAAGGGATACAGTAAACCTGGAGTGAAGCATCGGAATCTATAACTAGTGTTACAGGGACGGTTCAAACCATAGACAGTAAGATGAGTCAGTATTCTTGTACTTGATTCGGCATTGTGCGTTTTCTATTTAATTCCGATGCAATTTCTGTGTTTCATCGTCAATAAGAAGGTCCAAGGGATACAGTAAACCCGAAGTGAAGCATCGGAATCTATAACTAGTGTCACAGAAATGGTTCAAAACATAGTCAGTATGAAGAGTCAGTCTTCTTGTACTTAAGTCATCATTGTGCATTTTCTAATTAATTCTGATGCTTTTTCTGTGTTTCATCGTCAATGAGAAGGTCCAAGGGATACTGTAAACCTGGAGTGAAGCATCGGAATCTATAACTAGTGTCACAGGATTGGTTCAAACATAGACAGTAAGAAGAGTCAGTCTTCTTGTACTTAATTCGGCATTGTGCCTTTTGTATTTAATTCCGATGCAATTTCTGTGTTTCATCGCCAATAAGAAGGTCAGAGGGATACAGTAAACCTGATATGAAGCATCGTAATCTATAACTAGTGTCACAGGAAGGGTTCAAAACATAGTCAGTAAGAAGAGTCAGTCTTCTTGTACTTAAGTCGGTATTGTGCCATTTGTATATAATTCCGATGCAATTTCTGTGTTTCATCGTCAATAAGAACGTTCAAGGGACACAGTAAACCTGGAGTGAAGCATCGGAATCTATAACTAGTGTCAGAGGGACGGTTCAAAACATAGACAGTAAGATGAGTCAGTATTCTTGTACTCTAGTCGGCATTGTGCTTTTTGTATTTAATTCCGATGCAACTTCTGTGTTTCATCGTCACAAAGAAGGTGAGTGGGATACAGTAATCCTGAAGTGAAGCATCGGAATCTATAACTAGAGTCACAGGAATGGTTCAAAACATAGACAGTAGGAAGTGTCAGTCTTCTTGTACTTATGTCGGTATTGTGCCTTTTCTATTTAATTCCGATGCAATTTCTGTGTTTCATCGTCAATATGAAGGTCAAAGGGATACATTAAACCTGAAGTGAAGCATCGGAATCCATAACTAGTGTCACAGGAATGGTTCAGAACATAGAGAGTTGGAAGATTCAGTCTTCTTGTACCTAAGTCGGCATTGTGCCTTTTGTATTTCATTCCGATGCAATTTCTGTGTTTCATCGTCCATAAGAAGGTCCGAGGGATACAGTAAACCTCCAGTGAAGCATCGTAATAAAAAACTAGTGTCACAGGAATGGTTCAAAACATAGAGAGTTGGAAGAGTCAGTCTTCTTGTACTTAAGTCGGCATTGTGCTTTTTCTATCTAATTCCGATGCGATTTCTGTGTCTCATCGTCAATAGTAAGGTCCAAGGGATACAGTAAACCTGAAGCATCGGAATCTATGACTAGTGCCACAGGAATGGTTCAAAATATAGACAGTTAGAAGAGTCAGTCTTCTTGTACATAAGTCGGCATTGTGTTTTTGTATTTAATTCCGATGCAATTTCTGTGTTTCATCGTCAATAAGAAGGTCCAAGGGATACACTAAACCTGGAGTGAAGCATCGGCATCTATAACTAGTGTCAGAGGGACGGTTCAAAACATAGACAGTAAGATGATTCAGTATTCTTGTACTTTAGTCGGCATTGTGCTTTTTGTATTTAATTCCGATGCAAATTTCTGTGTTTCATCGTCACTAAGAAGGTCAGTGGGATACAGTAAACCTGAAGTGAAGCATTGGAATCTATAACTAGAGTCACAAAATGGTTCAAAACATAGACATAAGGAAGAGTCAGTCTTCTTGTACTTAAGTCGGTATTGTGCCTTTTCTATTTAATTCCGATGCAATTTCTGTGTTTCATCGTCAATATGAAGGTCAAAGGGATACAGTAAACCTGAAGTGAAGCATCGGAATCCATAACTAGTGTCACAGGAATGGTTCAAAACATAGAGATTTGGAAGATTCAGTCTTCTTGTACTTAAGTCGGCATTGTGCTTTTTTTATTTAATTCGGATGCAATTTCTGTGTTTCATCGTCAATAAGATGGTCCAAGGGATACAGTAAACCTAGAGTGAAGCATCGGAATCTATATCTAGTGTCACAGGAATGGTTCAAAACATAGACAGTAAGAAGAGTTAGTCTTTTTGTACATAATTCGGCATTGTGCCTTTTTTTTAAATTCCGATGCAATTTCTGTGTTTCATGGTCAATAAGAACGTCAGAGGGATATAGAAAATCTGAGGTAAAGCATCGGAATCTATAACTAGTTTCACAGGAATGGTTCTGAACATAGTCAGTAAGAAGAGTCAGTCTACTTGTAGTTAAGTCGGTATTGTGCCTTTGCTATTTAATTCTGATGTAATTTCTGTGTGTCATCGTCAACAAGAAGGTCCAAGGGATACAGTAAACTTGGAGTGAAGCATCGGAATCCATAACTAGTGTCACAGGGACGGTCCAAACCATAGACAGTAAGAAGAGTCAGTCTTCTTGTACTTAATCTGGCATTGTGCCTTTAGTAATTAATTCCAATGCAATTTCTGTGTTTCATCGTCAATAAGAAGGTCAGAGGGATACAGTAAACCTGATATAATGCATCGCAATCTATAACTAGTGTCACAGGAATGGTTCAAAGCATAGTCAGTAAGAAGAGTCAGTCTTCTTGTAGTTAAGTCTTCATTGTGCCTTTTGTACTAAATTCTGATGCAATTTCTGTGTTTCATCGTCAATAAGAAGGTCCAAGGGATACAGTAAACCTGGAGTGAAGCATCGGATCCATAACTAGTGTCAGTGGGACGGTTCAAAACATGGACAGTAAGATGAGTCAGTATTCTTGTACTTAATTCGGCATTGTGCGTTTTCTATTTAATTCCGATGCAATTTCTGTGTTTCATCGTCAATAAGAAGGTCAAAGGGATACAGTAAACCCGAAGTGAAGCATCGGAATCTATAACTAGTGTCACAGAAATGGTTCAAAACATAGTCAGTATGAAGAGTCAGTCTTCTTGTACTTAAGTCATCATTGTGCATTTTCTATTTAATTCTGATGCTTTTTCTGTGTTTCATCGTCAATAAGAAGGTCCAAGGGATACTGTAAACCTGAAGTGAAGCATCGGAATCCATAACTAGTGTCACAGGAATGGTTCAGAACATAGAGAGTTGGAAGATTCAGTCTTCTTGTACTTAAGTCGGCATTGTGCCTTTTGTATTTCATTCCGATGCAATTTCTGTGTTTCATCGTCAATAAGAAGGTCCACGGGATACAGCAAACCTTAAGTGAAGCATCAGAGTCTATAACTAGTGTCACGGGATTGGTTCAAACATAGACAGTAAGAAGAGTCAGTCTTCTTGTACTTAATTCGGCATTGTGGCTTTTGTATATAATTCCGATGCAATTTCTGTGTTTCATCGTCAATAAGAAGGTCAGAGGGATACAGTAAACCTGATATGAAGCATCGTAATCTATAACTAGTGTCACAGGAATGGTTCAAAACATAGTCAGTAAGAAGAGTCAGTCTTCTTGTACTTATGTCGGTATTGTGCCTTTTGTATATAATTCCGATGCAATTTCTGTGTTTCATCGTCAATAAGAACGTCCAAGGGACACAGTAAACCTGGAGTGAAGCATCGGAATCTATAACTAGTGTCAGAGGGACGGTTCAAAACATAGACAGTAAGATGAGTCAGTATTCTTGTACTTTAGTCGGCATTGTGCTTTTTGTCATTAATTCCGATGCAACTTCTGTGTTTCATCGTTACAAAGAAGGTGAGTGGGATACAGTAATCCTGAAGTGAAGCATCGGAATCTATAACTAGAGTCACAGGAATGGTTCAAAACATAGACAGTAGGAAGTGTCAGTCTTCTTGTACTTATGTCGGTATTGTGCCTTTTCTATTTAATTCCGATGCAATTTCTGTTTTTCATCGTCAATATGAAGGTCAAAGGGATACAGTAAACCTGAAGTGAAGCATCGGAATCCATAACTAGTGTCACAGGAATGGTTCAGAACATAGAGAGTTGGAAGATTCAGTCTTCTTGTACTTAAGTCGGCATTGTGCCTTTTGTATTTCATTCCGATGCAATTTCTGTGTTTCATCGTCCTTAAGAAGGTCCGAGGGATACAGTAAACCTCCAGTGAAGCATCGTAATAAAAAACTATAGTCACAGGAATGGTTCAAAACATAGAGAGTAGGAAGAGTCAGTCTTCTTGTACTTAAGTCGGCATTGTGCTTTTTCTATTTAATTCCGATGCGATTTCTGTGTCTCATCGTCAATTGGAAGGTCCAAGGGATACAGTAAACCTAAAGTGAAGCATCGGAATCTATGACTAGTGCCACAGGAATGGTTCAAAATATAGACAGTTAGAAGAGTCAGTCTTCTTGTACATAAGTCGGCATTGTGCTTTTTGGATTTAATTCCGATGCAATTTCTGTGATTCATCGTCAATAAGAAGGTCCAAGGGATACAGTAAACCTGGAGTGAAGCATCGGAATCTATAACTAGTGTCAGAGGGACGGTTCAAAACATAGACAGTAAGATGAGTCAGTATTCTTGTACTTTAGTCTGCATTGTGCTTTTTGTATTTAATTCCGATGCAACTTCTGTGTTTCATCGTCACAAAGAAGGTGAGTGGGATACAGTAATCCTGAAGTGAAGCATCAGAATCTATAACTAGAGTCACAGGAATGGTTCAAAACATAGACAGTGGGAAGTGTCAGTCTTCTTGTACTTATGTCGGTATTGTGCCTTTTCTATTTAATTCCGATGCAATTTCTGTGTTTCATCGTCAATATGAAGGTCAAAGGGATACAGTAAACCTGAAGTGAAGCATCGGAATCCATAACTAGTGTCACAGGAATGGTTCAGAGCATAGAGAGTTGGAAGATTCAGTCTTCTTGTACTTAAGACGGCATTGTGCTTTTTTTATTTAATTCGGATGCAATTTCTGTGTTTCATCGTCAATAAGATGGTCCAAGGGTTTCAGTAAACCTAGAGTGAAGCATCGGAATCTATATCTAGTGTCACAGGAATGGTTCAAAACATAGACAGTAAGAAGAGTTAGTCTTTTTGTACATAATTCGGCATTGTGCCTTTTTTTTTAAATTCCGATGCAATTTCTGTGTTTCATGGTCAGTAAGAACGTCAGAGGGATACAGAAAATCTGAAGTAAAGCATCGGAATCTATAACTAGTGTGACAGGAATGGTTCAAACATAGTCAGTAAGAAGAGTCAGTCTTCTTGTAGTTAAGTCGGTATTGTGCCTTTGCTATTTAATTCTGATGCAATTTCTGTGTGTCATCGTCAACAAGAAGGTCCAAGGGATACAGTAAACTTGGAGTGAAGCATCGGAATCCATAACTAGTGTCACAGGGACGGTTCAAACCATAGACAGTAAGAAGAGTCAGTCTTCTTGTACTTAATTCGGCATTGTGCCTTTAGTAATTAATTCCAATGCAATTTCTGTGTTTCATCGTCAATAAGAAGGTCAGAGGGATACAGTAAACCTGATATAATGCATCGCAATCTATAACTAGTGTCACAGGAATGGTTCAAAGCATAGTCAGTAAGAAGAGTCAGTCTTCTTGTAGTTAAGTCGGCATTGTGCCTTTTCTATTAAATTCTGATGCAATTTCTGTGTTTCATCGTCAATAAGAAGATCCAAGGGATACAGTAAACCTGGAGTGAAGCATCGGAATCTATAACTAGTGTCAGTGGGACGGTTCAAAACATGGACAGTAAGATGAGTCAGTCTTCTTGAACTTTAGTCGGCATTGTGCTTTTTGTATTTAATTCCGATGCAATTTCTGTGTTTCATCGTCACTAGGAAGGTCAGTGGGATACAGTAATCCTGAAGTTAAGCATCGGAATCTATAAGTAGTGTCACAGGAATGGTTCAAATCACAGTCAGTAAGAAGAGTCAGTCTTCATGTAGTTAAGTCGGCATTGTGCCTTTTCTATTTATTTCCGATGCAATTTCTGTGTTTCATCGTCAATAAGAAGGTCAGAGGGATACAGTAAACCTGAAGTGAAGCATCGGAATCAATAACTAGTGTCACACGAATGGTTCAAAACATAGACAGTTGGAAGAGTCAGTCTTCTTGTACTTAAGTCGGCATTGTGCCTTTTGTATTTAATTCCGATGAATTTCTGTGTTTTATCGTCAATAACAAGGTCAGAGGGATACAGTAAACCTGAAGTAAAGCATCGAAATCTATAACTAGTATCACAGGAATTGTTCAAAACATAGACAGTAAGCAGAGTCCGTCTTCCTGTACTTAAGTCGGTATTGTGCCTTTTGCATTTAATTCCGATGCAATTGCTGTGTTTCATCGTCAATAAGAAGGTCAAAGGGATACAGTAAACCCGAAGTGAAGCATCGGAATCTATAACTAGTGTCACAGAAATGGTTCAAAACATAGTCAGTATGAAGAGTCAGTCTTCTTGTACTTAAGTCATCATTGTGCATTTTCTATTTAATTCTGATGCTTTTTCTGTGTTTCATCGTCAATAAGAAGGTCCAAGGGATACTGTAAACCTGAAGTGAAGCATCGGAATCCATAACTAGTGTCACAGGAATGGTTCAGAACATAGAGAGTTGGAAGATTCAGTCTTCTTGTACTTAAGTCGGCATTGTGCCTTTTGTATTTCATTCCGATGCAATTTCTGTGTTTCATCGTCAATAAGAAGGTCCACGGGATACAGCAAACCTTAAGTGAAGCATCAGAGTCTATAACTAGTGTCACGGGATTGGTTCAAACATAGACAGTAAGAAGAGTCAGTCTTCTTGTACTTAATTCGGCATTGTGGCTTTTGTATATAATTCCGATGCAATTTCTGTGTTTCATCGTCAATAAGAAGGTCAGAGGGATACAGTAAACCTGATATGAAGCATCGTAATCTATAACTAGTGTCACAGGAATGGTTCAAAACATAGTCAGTAAGAAGAGTCAGTCTTCTTGTACTTATGTCGGTATTGTGCCTTTTGTATATAATTCCGATGCAATTTCTGTGTTTCATCGTCAATAAGAACGTCCAAGGGACACAGTAAACCTGGAGAGAAGCATCGGAATCTATAACTAGTGTCAGAGGGACGGTTCAAAACATAGACAGTAAGATGAGTCAGTATTCTTGTACTTTAGTCGGCATTGTGCTTTTTGTCATTAATTCCGATGCAACTTCTGTGTTTCATCGTTACAAAGAAGGTGAGTGGGATACAGTAATCCTGAAGTGAAGCATCGGAATCTATAACTAGAGTCACAGGAATGGTTCAAAACATAGACAGTAGGAAGTGTCAGTCTTCTTGTACTTATGTCGGTATTGTGCCTTTTCTATTTAATTCCGATGCAATTTCTGTGTTTCATCGTCAATATGAAGGTCAAAGGGATACAGTAAACCTGAAGTGAAGCATCGGAATCCATAACTAGTGTCACAGGAATGGTTCAGAACATAGAGAGTTGGAAGATTCAGTCTTCTTGTACTTAAGTCGGCATTGTGCCTTTTGTATTTAATTCCGATGCAATTTCATTGTTTCATCGCCAATAAGAAGGTCAGAGGGATACGGAAAACCTGAAGTGAAGCATCGGAATCTATAACTAGTGTCACAGGAATGGTTCAAAACATATTCAAAAAGAAGAGTCAGTCTTCTTGTACTTAAGTCGGCATTGTGCTTTTTCTATTTAATTCCGATGCGATTCCTGTGTCTCATCGTCAATAGGAAGGTCCAAGGGATACGGTGAACCTGAAGTGAAGCATCGGAATCTATAACTAGTGTCACAGGAATGGTTCAAAACATAGACAGTAAGAAGAGTCAGTCTTCTTGTACTTAAGTCGGCATTGTGCCTTTTGTATTTAATTCCGATGAATTTCTGTGTTTTATCGTCAATAACAAGGTCAGAGGGATACAGTAAACCTGAAGTAAAGCATCGAAATCTATAACTAGTATCACAGGAATTGTTCAAAACATAGACAGTAAGCAGAGTCCGTCTTCCTGTACTTAAGTCGGTATTGTGCCTTTTGCATTTAATTCCGATGCAATTGCTGTGTTTCATCGTCAATGAGATGGTCCAAGGGATACAGTAAACCTGAAGTGAAGCATCGCAATCTATGAGTAGTGTCACAGGAATGGTTCAAAACATAGAGAGTAGGAAGAGTCAGTCTTCTTGTTCTTTAGTCGGCATTGTGCCTAATGTTTTTAATTCTGATGCAATTTCTGTGCTTCATCGTCAATAAGAAGGTCCAAGGGATACAGTAAACCTGGAGTGAAGCATCGGAATCTATAACTAGTGTCACAGAAATGGTTCAAAACATAGACATTAAGAAGAGTCAGTCTTCTTGTACTTAAGTCGGCATTGTGCCTTTTGTATTTAATTCCAATGTAATTTCTGTGTTTTATCGTCAATAAGAAGGTCAGATGGATACAGTAACCACGAAGTGAAGCATCGGAATCTATAACTAGTGTCACAGGAATGGTTGAAAACATAGTCAGTAAGAAGAGCATTGTGCCTTTTGTATTTAATTCCGACGCAATTTCTGTGTTTCATCGTCAATAAGAAGGTCAGAGGGATACAGTAATCCTGAAGTAAAGCATCGGAATCTATGACTAGTGTCACATGAATGGTTCAAAACATAGTCAGTAAGAAGAGTCAGTCTTCTTGTACTTAAGTCGGTATTGTGCCTTTTGCATTTAATTCCGATGCAATTGCTGTGTGTCATCGTCAATGAGATGGTCCAAGGGATACAGTGAACCTGAAGTGAAGCATCGGAATCTATTAGTGTCTCAGGAATGGTTCAAAACATAGAGAGTAGGAAGAGTCAGTCTTCTTGTTCTTAAGTCGGCATTGTGCCTAATGTTTTTAATTCTGATGCAATTTCTGTGCTTCATCGTCAATAAGAATGTCTAAGGGATACAGTAAACCTGGACTGAAGAATCGGAATCTATAACTAGTGTCACAGAAATGGTTCAAAACATAGACATTAAGAAGAGTCAGTCTTCTTGTACTTAAGTCGGCATTGTGCCTTTTGTATTTAATTCCAATGTAATTTCTGTGTTTTATCATCAATAAGAAGGTCAGATGGATACAGTAACCATGAAGTGAAGCATCGGAATCTATAACTAGTGTCACAGGAATGGTTGAAAACATAGTCAGTAGGAAGAGTCAGTCTTCTTGTAATTAAGTCTGCATTGTACCTTTTGTAATTAATTCCGATGCAATTTCTGTGTTACATCGTCAATATCAAGGTCTAAGGGATACAGTAAACCTGGAGTGAAGCATCGGAATCTATAACTAGTGTCACAGGAATGGTTCACAACATAGACAGTAAGATGAGTCAGTCTTCTTGTAGTTAAGTCGGCATTGTGCCCTTTCTATTTAATTACGATGCAATTTCTGTGTTTCATCGTCAGTAAGAAGGTCCAAGTAATACAGTAAACCTGGAGTGAAGCATCGGAATCTATAACTAGTGTCACCGGAATGGTTCAAAACGTAGACAGTAAGAGGAGTCAGTCTTCTTGTACTTAAGTCGGCATTGTGTCTTTTGTGTTTAATTCCGATGTATATCTGTGTTTTATCGTCAATAAGAAGGTCTGAGGGATACAGTAAACCTGAAGTGAAGCATCGAAATCTATAACTAGTATCACAGGAATTGTTCATAACATAGACAGTAAGCAGAGTCAGTCTTCTTGTACTTAAGTCGGCATTGTGTTTTTTTTATTTAATTCAGATGCAATTTCTGTGTTTCATCGTCAATAAGAAGGTCCAAAGGATACAGTAAACCTAGAGTGAAGCATCGGAATCTATAACTAGTGTCACAGGAATGGTTCAAATCATAGACAGTAAAAATGGTCAATCTTTTTGTACTTAATTCGGCATTGTGCCTTTTGTATTTAATTCCGATGCAATTTCTGTGTTTCATCGTCAATAAGAACGTCAGAGGGATACAGTTAATCTGAAGTGAAGCATCGGAATCTATAACGAGTGTCACAGGAATGGTTCAAAACATAGACATTAGGAAGAGTCAGTCTTCTTGTACTTCTGTCGGCATTGTGCCTTTTGTATTTAATTCCAATGTAATTTCTGTGTTTTATCGTCAATAAGAAGGTCAGATGGATACAGTAACCATGAAGTGAAGCATCGGAATCTATAACTAGTGTCACACGAATGGTTCAAAACATAGTCAGTAAGAAGAGTCAGTCTTCTTGTAATTAAGTCGGCATTGTACCTTTTGTATTTAATTCCGATGCAATTTCTGTGTTACATCGTCAATATGAAGGTCTAAGGGATACAGTAAACCTGGAGTGAAGCATCGGAATCTATAACTAGTGTCACAGGAATGGTTCACAACATAGACAGTAAGATGAGTCAGTCTTCTTGTACTTAAGTCGGCATTGTGCCTTTTGTTTTTAATTCCTATGCAATTTCTGTGTTTCATCGCCAATAAGAAGGTCCAAGGGATACAGTAAACCCGAAGTGAATCATCAGAATCAATAACTAGTGTCACAGGAATGGTTCAAAACATTGTCAGTAAGAAGAGTCAGTCTACTTGTACTTAAGTCGGCATTATGCCTTTTGTATTTAATTCCGATGCAATTTCTGTGTTACATCGTCACTAAGAAGGTCAGTGTGATATAGTAATCCTGAAGGTAAGCATCGGAATCTATAACTAGTGTCACAGGAATGGTTCAAATCATAGTCAGTAAGAAGAGTCAGTCTTCTTGTAGTTAAGTCGGTATTGTGCCTTTTCTATTTAATTCCGATGCAATTTCTGTGTTTCATTGTCAATAAGAAGGTCCTAGGGATACAGTAAACCTGAAGTGTAGCATCGGAATTTATAACTAGTGTCACAGCAATGGTTCAAAACATAGTCAATAAGAAGAGTCAGTCTTCTTGTAGTTAAGTCGGCATTGTGCCCTTTCTATTTAATTACGATGCAATTTCTGTGTTTCATCGTCAGTAAGAAGGTCCAAGTAATACAGTAAACCTGGAGTGAAGCATCGGAATCTATAACTAGTGTCACCGGAATGGTTCAAAACATAGACAGTAAGAGGAGTCAGTCTTCTTGTACTTAAGTCGGCATTGTGTCTTTTGTGTTTAATTCCGATGTATATCTGTGTTTTATCGTCAATAAGAAGGTCTGAGGGATACAGTAAACCTGAAGTGAAGCATCGAAATCTATAACTAGTATCACAGGAATTGTTCATAACATAGACAGTAAGCAGAGTCAGTCTTCTTGTACTTAAGTCGGCATTGTGCTTTTTTTATTTAATTCAGATGCAATTTCTGTGTTTCATCGTCAATAAGAAGGTCCAAAGGATACAGTAAACCTAGAGTGAAGCATCGGAATCTATAACTAGTGTCACAGGAATGGTTCAAATCATAGACAGTAAAAATGGTCAATCTTTTTGTACTTAATTCGGCATTGTGCCTTTTGTATTTAATTCCGATGCAATTTCTGTGTTTCATCGTCAATAAGAACGTCAGAGGGATACAGTTAATCTGAAGTGAAGCATCGGAATCTATAACGAGTGTCACAGGAATGGTTCAAAACATAGACATTAGGAAGAGTCAGTCTTCTTGTACTTCTGTCGGCATTGTGCCTTTTGTATTTAATTCCAATGTAATTTCTGTGTTTTATCGTCAATAAGAAGGTCAGATGGATACAGTAACCATGAAGTGAAGCATCGGAATCTATAACTAGTGTCACACGAATGGTTCAAAACATAGTCAGTAAGAAGAGTCAGTCTTCTTGTAATTAAGTCGGCATTGTACCTTTTGTATTTAATTCCGATGCAATTTCTGTGTTACATCGTCAATATGAAGGTCTAAGGGATACAGTAAACCTGGAGTGAAGCATCGGAATCTATAACTAGTGTCACAGGAATGGTTCACAACATAGACAGTAAGATGAGTCAGTCTTCTTGTACTTAAGTCGGCATTGTGCCTTTTGTTTTTAATTCCTATGCAATTTCTGTGTTTCATCGCCAATAAGAAGGTCCAAGGGATACAGTAAACCCGAAGTGAATCATCAGAATCAATAACTAGTGTCACAGGAATGGTTCAAAACATTGTCAGTAAGAAGAGTCAGTCTACTTGTACTTAAGTCGGCATTATGCCTTTTGTATTTAATTCCGATGCAATTTCTGTGTTACATCGTCACTAAGAAGGTCAGTGGGATATAGTAATCCTGAAGGTAAGCATCGGAATCTATAACTAGTGTCACAGGAATGGTTCAAATCATAGTCAGTAAGAAGAGTCAGTCTTCTTGTAGTTAAGTCGGTATTGTGCCTTTTCTATTTAATTCCGATGCAATTTCTGTGTTTCATTGTCAATAAGAAGGTCCTAGGGATACAGTAAACCTGAAGTGTAGCATCGGAATTTGTAACTAGTGTCACAGCAATGGTTCAAAACATAGTCAATAAGAAGAGTCAGTCTTCTTGTAGGTAAGTCGGCATTGTGAATTTTGTATTTAATTCCGATACAATTTCTGTGTTTCATCGTCAATAAGAAGGTCCAAGGGGTACAGTAAACGTGGCGTGAAGCATCGGAATCTATAACTAGTGTCACAGGGACGGTTCAAAACATTTACAGTAAGAAGAGTCAGTTTTCTTGTACTTATGTCGGCATTGTGCCTTTTGTATTTAATTCCGACGCAATTTCTGTGTTTCATCGTCAATAAGAAGGTCAGAGGGATACAGTAATCCTGAAGTAAAGCATCGGAATCTATGACTAGTGTCACATGAATGGTTCAAAACATAGTCAGTAAGAAGAGTCAGTCTTCTTGTACTTAAGTCGGTATTGTGCCTTTTGGATTTAATTCCGATGCAATTGCTGTGTTTCATCGTCAATGAGATGGTGCAAGGGATACAGTAAACCTGAAGTGAAGCATCGGAATCTATGACTAGTGTCACAGGAATGGTTCAAAACATAGAGAGTAGGAAGAGTCAGTCTTCTTGTTCTTAAGTCGGCATTGTGCCTAATGTTTTTAATTCCGATGCAATTTGTGTGCTTCATCGTCAATAAGAAGGTCCAAGGGATACAGTAAACCTGGAGTGAACCATCGGAATCTATAACAAGGGTCACAGAAATGGTTCAAAACATAGTCAGTAAGAAGAGTCAGTCTCCTTGTACTTAAGTCGGCATTGTGTTTTTTGTATTTAATTCCGATGCAATTTCTGTGTTTCATCGTCACTAAGAAGGTCAGTGGGATACAGTAATCCTGGAGTTAAGCATCGGAATCTATAACTAGTGTCACAGGAATGGTTCAAACATAGTCAGTAAGAAGAGTCAGTCTTCTTGTAGGTAAGTCGGCATTGTTCCTTTTCTATTGAATTCCGATGCAATTTCTGTGTTTCATCGTCAATAAGAAGGTCAGAGGGATACAGTAAACCAGAAGTGAAGCATCAGAATCTATAACTAGTGTCACACGAATGGTTCAAAACATAGACAGTAGGAAGAGTCAGTCTTCTTGTACTTAAGTCGGCATTGTGCTTTTTCTATTTAATACTGAAGCGACTTCTGTGTCTCATCGTCATTAGGAAGGTCCAAGGGATACAGTAAACCCTAAGTGAAGCATCGGAATCTATAACTAGTGTCACAGGAATGGTTCAAAACATAGTCAGTAAGAAGAGTCAGTCTTCTTGTACTTATGTCGGCATTGTGCCTTTTGTATTTAATTCCGTTGCAATTTCTGTGTTTTATCGTCAATAAGAAGGTCAGAGGGATACAGTAAACCTGAAGTGAAGCATCGGAATATATAACTATTGTCACAGGAATGGTTTAAAACATAGTCAATAAGAAGAGTCAGTCTTCTTGTACTTAAGTCGGCATTGTCCTTTTTGTATTTAATTCCGATGCAAATTCTGTGTTTCATCGTCAATAAGAAGGTCCAAGGGATACAGTAAACCTGGAGTGAAGCATCGGAATTCATAACTAGTGTCACAGGGACGGTTCAACCCATAGACAGTAAGATGAGTCAGTAATCTTGTTCTTAAGTCGGCATTGTGCATTTTCTATTTAATTCCGATGCAATTTCTGTGTTTCATCGTCAATAAGAAGGTCCAAAAGATACAGTAAACCCGAAGTGAAGCATCGAAATCAATAACTAGTGTCACAGGAATGGTACAAATCATAGTCAGTAAGAAGAGTTAGTCTTCTTGTACTTAAGTCGGCATTGTGCTTTTTCTATTTAATTCCGATGCGATTTCTGTGTTTCATCGTCAATAAGAAGGTCAGAGGGATACAGTAAACCTGAAGTGAAGCATCGGAATCTATAACTAGTGTCACACGAATGGTTCAAAACATAGACAGTTGGAAGGGTCAGTCTTCTTGTACTTAAGTCGGCATTGTGCCTTTTGTATTTAATTCCGATGCAATTTCTGTGTTTCATTGTCAATAAGAAGGTCCAAGGGATACAGTAAACCTGAAATGAACCATCGGAATCTATAAGTAGTGTCACAGTAATGGTTCAAAACATAGTCACTAGGAAAAGTCAGTCTACATGTACTTAAGGCGGCATTGTGCCTTTTGTAAATAATTCCGATGCAATTTCTGTGTTTCATCGTCAATAAGGAGGTCAGAGGGATGCGGAAAACCTGAAGTGAAGCATCGGAATCTATAACTAGTGTCACAGGAATGGTTCAAAACATAGACATTAAGAAGAGTCAGTCTTCTTGTACTTAAGTCGGCATTGTGCCTTTTGCATTTAATTCCGATGCAATTTCTGTGTTTTATCGTCAATAAGGAGGTCAGAGGGATACAGTAAACATGAAGTGAAGCATCGGAATCTATAACTAGTGTCACAGGAATGGTTCAAAACATAGTCAGTAAGAAGAGTCAGTCTTCTTGTACTTAAGTCGGCATTGTGTTTTTTGTATTTAATTCCAATACAATTTCTGTGTTTCATCGTCACTAAGAAGGTCAGTGGGACACAGTAATCCTGGAGTTAAGCATCGGAATCTATAACTAGTGTCACAGGAATGGTTCAAACATAGTCAGTAAGAAGAGTCAGTCTTCTTGTAGTTAAGTCGGCATTGTTTTTTTCTATTTAATTCCGATGCAATTTCTGTGTTTCATCGTCAATAAGAAGGTCAGAGGGATACAGTAAACCAGAAGTGAAGCATCAGAATCTATAACTAGTGTCACACGAATGGTTCAAAACATAGACAGTTGGAAGAGTCAGTCTCCTTGTACTTAAGTCGGCATTGTGCTTTTTCTATTTAATTCCGATGCGATTTCTGTGTCTCATCGTCAATAGGAAGGTCCAAGGGATGCGGTAAACCTGAAGTGAAGCATCGGAATCCATAACTAGTGTCACAGGAATGGTTCAAAACATTGTCAGTAAGAAGAGTCAGTCTTTTTCTACTTAAGTCGGTATTGTGCTTTTTCTATTTAATTACGATGCAATTTCTGTGTTTCATCGTCAGTAAGAAGGTCCAAGTAATACAGTAAACCTGGAGTGAAGCATCGGAATCTATAACTAGTGTCACAGGAATGGTTCAAAACATAGACAGTAAGAAGAGTCAGTCTTCTTGTACTTAAGTCGGCATTGTGTTTTTTGTATTTAATTCCAATACAATTTCTGTGTTTCATCGTCACTAAGAAGGTCAGTGGGACACAGTAATCCTGGAGTTAAGCATCGGAATCTATAACTAGTGTCACAGGAATGGTTCAAACATAGTCAGTAAGAAGAGTCAGTCTTCTTGTAGTTAAGTCGGCATTGTGCCTTTTGTATTTATTTCCGAAGCAATTTCTGTGTTTCATCGTCAATAAGAATGTCCAAGGGATACACTAAACCTGAAATGAACCAACGGAATCTATAAGTAGTGTCACAGGAATGGTTCAGTACAGAGACAGTAGGAAAAGTCAGTCTACATGTACTTAAGGCTGCATTGTGCTTTTTCTATTTAATTCTGATGCAATTTCTGTGTTTCATCGCAACAAGAAGGTCAGAGGGATACAGTAAACCTGAAGTGAAGCATCAGAATCTAAAACTAGTGTCTCAGGAATGGTTCAAAACATAGTCAGTAAGGAGAGTCAGTCTTCTTGTACTTAAGTCGGCATTGTGCCTTTTGTATTTAATTCCGATGCAATTAGTGTGTTTCATCGTCAATAAGTAGATCCAAGGGATCCGGTAAACCTGAAGTGAAGCATCGGAATCTATAACTAGTGTCACAGGAATGGTTCAAAACATAGACAGTAGGAAGAGTCAGTCTTTTTGTACTTAAGTCGGCATTGTGCCTTTTCTATTTAATTCCGATGCAATTTCTGTGTTTTATCGTCAATAAGAAGGTCAGAGGGATACAGATAACTTGAAGTGAAGCATCCGAATCTATAGCTAGTGTCACAGGAATGGTTCAAAACATAGTCAGTAAGAAGAGTCCATCTTCTTGTACCTAAGTCGGCATTGTGCTTTTGTATTTAATTCCGATGCAATTTCTGTGTTTCATCGTCATAAAGAAGGTCCAAGGTATACAGTAAACCTGGAGTGAAACATCGGAATCTGTAACAAGTGTCACAGGAATGGTTCAAATCATAGACAGTAAGATGAGTCTGTCTTCTTGTACTTAAGTCGGCGTTGTGCCTTTTGTATTAAATTCCGATGCAATTTCTGTGTTTCATCGTCAATAAGAAGGTAGAAGGGATACAGTAAACCTGAAGTAAAGCATCGAAATCTAAAACTAGTATCACAGGAATGGTTCAAAACATAGACAGTAAGCAGAGTCAGTCTTCTTGTACTTAATTCGGCATTGTGCTTTTTTGCTTATTTCCGATGCAATTTCTGTGTTTAATCGTCAATAAGAATGTCCAAGGGGTACAGTAAACCTAGAGTGAAGCATCGGAATCTATAACTAGTGTCACAGGAATGGTTCAAATCATAGTCAGTAAGAAGAGTCAGTCTTCTTGTACTTAAGTCGGCTTTGTGCCCTTTGTATTTAATTCCGATGCAATTTGTGTGTTTCATCGTCAATAAGAAGGTATAAGGGATACAGTAAACCTGAAGTGATGCATCGGAATCTATAACTAGTGTCACAGGAATGGTTCAAATCATAGACAGTAAGAAGAGTTAGTCTTCCTGTACTTAATTCGGCATTGTGCCTTTAGTAATTAATTCCAATGCAATTTCTGTGTTTCATCGTCAATAAGATGGTCCAAAAGATACAGTAAACCCGAAGTGAAGCATCGAAATCAAGTACTAGTGTCACAGGAATGGTTCAAATCATAGTCAGTAAGAAGAGTTAGTCTTCTTGTACTTAAGTCGGCTTTGTGCCTTTTGTATTTTATTCCGATGCAATTTGTGTGTTTCATCGTCAGTAAGAAGGTCCAAGGGATACAGTAAACCTGGAGTGATGCATCGGAATCTATAACTAGTGTCACAGGAATGGTTCAAAACACAGACAGAAAGAAGAGTCAGACTTCTTTTACTTAAGTCCTCATTGTGCCTTTTGTATTTAATTTCGATGCAATTTCTGAGTTTCATCGTCAATAAGAACGTCCTAGTAATACAGTAAACCTGGAGTGAAGCATCAGAGTCTAAAACTAGTGTCACAGGAATAGTTCAAAACATAGACAGTAAGAAGAGTCAGTCTTCTTGTACTTAATTCGGCATTGTGCCTTTAGTAATTTATTCCAATGCAGTTTCTGTGTTTCATCGTCAATAAGAAGGTCAGAGGGATACAGTAAACCTGATATAAAGCATCGCAATCTATAACTAGTGTCACAGGAATGGTTCAAAACAGTCAGTAAGAAGAGTCAGTCTTCTTGTAGTTAAGTCGGCATTGTGCCTTTTCTATTAAATTCCGATGCAATTTCTGTGTTTCATCGTCAATAAGAAGGTCAAGGGATACAGTAAACCTGGAGTGAAACATCGGAATCTATAACTAGTGTCAGAGGGACGGATCAAAACATAGACATTAAGATGAGTCAGTCTTCTTGTACTTTAGTCGGCATTGTGCTTTTTGTATTTAATTCCGATGCAATTTCTGTGTTTCATCGTCACTACGAAGGTCAGTGGGATACAGTAATCCTGAAGTTAAGCATCGGAATCTATAAGTAGTGTCACATTAATGGTTCAAATAACAGTCAGTAAGAAGAGTCAGTCTTCTTGTAGTTAAGTCGGCATTGTGCCTTTTCTATTTATTTCCGATGCAATTTCTGTGTTTCATCGTCAATAAGAAGGTCAGAGGGATACAGTAAACCTGAAGTGATGCATCGGAATCTATAACTAGTGTCACACGAATGGTTCAAAACACAGACAGTTGGAAGAGTCAGTCTTCTTGTACTTAAGTTGGCATTGTGCCTTTTGTATTTAATTCCGATGCAATTTCTGTGTTTCATTGTCAATAAAAAGGTCCAAGGGATACAGTAAACCTGAAATGAACCATCGGAATCTATAACTAGTGTCACAGGAATGGTTCAAAACATAGTCAGTAGGAAAAGTCAGTCTACATGTACTTAAGGTGGCATTGTGCCTTTTGTATTTAATTCCGATGCAATTTCTGTGTTTCATCGTCAATAAGGAGGTCAGAGGGATGCGGAAAACCTGAAGTGAAGCATCGGAATCTATAACTAGTGTCACAGGAATGGTTCAAAACAATGTCAGTAAGAAGAGTCAGTCTTTCTCTACTTAAGTCGGCATTGTGCCTTTTCTTTTTAATTACGATGCAATTTCTGTGTTTCATCGTCAGTAAGAAGGTCCAAGTAATACAGTAAACCTGGAGTGAAGCATCGGACTCTATAACTAGTGTCACAGGAATGGTTCAAAACATAGACAGTAAGAAGAGTCAGTCTTTTTGTACTTAAGTCGGCATTGTGCCTTTTCTGTTTAATTCCGATGCAATTTCTGTGTTTTATCGTCAATAAGAAGGTCAGAGGGATACAGTTAACCTGAAGTGAAGCATCCGAATCTATAGCTAGTGTCACAGGAATGGTTCAAAACATAGTCAGTAAGAAGAGTCCATCTTCTTGTACCTAAGTCAGCATTGTGCTTTTGTATTTAATTCCGATGCAATTTCTGTGTTTCATCGTCATAAAGAAGGTCCAAGGTATACAGTAAACCTGGAGTGAAACATCGGAATCTGTAACTAGTGTCACAGGAATGGTTCAAATCATAGACAGTAAGATGAGTCTGTCTTCTTCTACTTAAGTCGGCGTTGTGCCTTTTGTATTAAATTGCGATGCAATTTCTGTGTTTCATCGTCAATAAGAAGGTAGAAGGGATACAGTAAACCTGAAGTAAAGCATCGAAATCTAAAACTAGTATCAAAGGAATGGTTCAAAACATAGACAGTAAGCAGAGTCAGTCTTCTTGTACTTAAGTCGGCATTGTGCTTTTTTGCTTATTTCCGATGCAATTTCTGTGTTTAATCGTCAATAAGAATGTCCAAGGGGTACAGTAAACCTAGAGTGAAGCATCGGAATCTATAACTAGTGTCACAGGAATGGTTCAAAACATAGTCAGTAAGAAGAGTCAGTCTTCTTGTACTTAAGTCGGCTTTGTGCCTTTTGTATTTAATTCCGATGCAATTTGTGTGTTTCATCGTCAATAAGAAGGTATAAGGGATACAGTAAACCTGAAGTGATGCATCGGAATCTGTAACTAGTGTCACAGGAATGGTTCAAATCATGGACAGTAAGAAGAGTTAGTCTTCCTGTACTTAATTCGGCATTGTGCCTTTAGTAATTAATTCCAATGCAATTTCTGTGTTTCATCGTCAATAAGAAGGTCCAAAAGATACAGTAAACCCGAAGTGAAGCATCGAAATCAATTACTAGTGTCACAGGAATGGTTCAAATCATAGTCAGTAAGAAGAGTTAGTCTTCTTGTACTTAAGTCGGCTTTGTGCCTTTTGTATTTAATTCCGATGCAATTTGTGTGTTTCATCGTCAGTAAGAAGGTCCAAGTAATACAGTAAACCTGGAGTGAAGCATCGGACTCTATAACAAGTGTCACAGGAATGGTTCAAAACATAGACAGTAAGAAGAGTCAGTCTTCTTGTACTTAAGTCGGCATTGTGCTTTTTCTATTTAATTCCGATGCGATTCCTGTGTCTCATCGTCAATAGGAAGGTCCAAGGGATGCGGTAAACCTGAAGTGAAGCATCGGAATCTATAACTAGTGTCACAGGAATGGTTCAAAACAATGTCAGTAAGAAAAGTCAGTCTTTTTCTACTTAAGTCGGAATTGTGCCTTTTCTATTTAATTACGATGCAATTTCTGTGTTTCATCGTCAGTAAGAAGGTCCAAGTAATACAGTAAACCTGGAGTGAAGCATCGGACTCTATAACTAGTGTCACAGGAATGGTTCAAAACATAGACAGTAAGAAGAGTCAAACTTTTTGTAGTTAATGCGGCATTGTGCCTTTTGTATTTAATTCCGATGCAATTTCTGTGTTTCATCGTAAATAAGAACGACAGAGGGATACAGTAAATCTGAAGTGAAGCATCGGAATCTAAAACTAGTGTCACAGGAATGGTTTAAAACATAGACATTAAGAAGAGTCAGTCTTCTTGTACTTAAGTCGGGATTGTGCCTTTTGTATTTAATTCCGATGTAATTTCTGTGTTTTATCGTCAATAAGGAGGTCAGAGGGATACAGTAAACATGAAGTGAAGCATCGGAATCTAAAACTAGTGTCACAGGAATGGTTCAAAACATAGTCAGTAAGAAGAGTCAGTCTTCTTGTACTTAAGTCGGCATTGTGCCTTTTGTATTTAATTCCGATGCAATTAGTGTTTTTCATCGTCAATAAGTAGGTCCAAGGGATACGGTAAACCTGAAGTGAAGCATCGGAATATATAACTAGTGTCACAGGAATGGTTCAAAACATAGACAGTAGGAAGAGTCAGTCTTCTTGTACTTAAGTCGGTATTGTGCCTTTTATATTTAATTCCGATGCAATTTCTGTGTTTCATCGTCAATAAGAAGGTTAGAGGGATACAGTAAACCTGAAGTGACGCATCGGAATCTATAACTAGTGTCACAGGAATGGTTCAAATCAAAGAGAGTTGGAAGATTCAGTCTTCTTGTAGTTAAGTCGGCATTGTGCCGTTTGTATTTCATTCCGATGCAATTTCTGTGTTTCATCGTCCATAAGAAGGTCCGAGGGCTACAGTAAACCTCAAGTGAAGCATCGGAATAAAAAACTAGTGTCACAGGAATGGTTAAAAACATAGAGAGTAGGAAGAGTCAGTCTTCTTGTACTTAAGTCGGCATTGTGCTTTTTCTATTTAATACCGATGCGACTTCTGTGTCTCATCGTCAATAGGAAGGTCCAAGGGATACAGTAAACCTGAAGTGAAGCATCGGAATCTATAACTAGTGTCACAGGAATGGTTCGAAACATAGTCAGTTAGAAGAGTCAGTCTTCTTGTACTTAAGTCGGCATTGTGCCTTTTCTATTTAATTCCGATGCAATTTCTGTGCTTCATCGTCAATTAGAAGGTCCAAGGGATACAGTAAACCTGGAGTGAAGCATTGGAATCTATAACTAGTGTCACACGAATGGTTCAAAACATAGACAGTAAGAAGAGTCAGTCCTCTTGTACTTATGTTGGCATTGTGCCTTTTGTATTTAATTCCGATGCAATTTCTGTGTTTTATCGTCAATAAGAAGGTCAGAGGGATACAGTTAACCTGAAGTGAAGCACCCGAATCTATAGCTAGTGTCACAGGAATGGTTCAAAACATAGTCAGTAAGAAGAGTCCATCTTCTTGTACCTAAGTCGGCATTGTGCTTTTGTATTTAATTCCGATGCAATTTCTGTGTTTCATCGTCATAAAGAAGGTCCAAGGTATGCAGTAAACCTGGAGTGAAGCATCGGAATCTGTAACTAGTGTCATAGGAATGGTTCAAAGCATAGACAGTAAGAAGAGTCGGTCTACTTGTACTTAAGTCGGCATTGTGCCTTTTGTATCTAATTCCGATGCAATTTCTGTGTTTCATCGTCAATAAGAAGGTCCGAAGGATACAGTAAACCTCAAGTGAAGCATCGGAATCTATAACTAGTGTCACAGGAATAGTTCAAAACATGAAGAGTAGGAAGAGTCAGTCTTCTTGTACTTATGTCGGCATTGTGCTTTTTCTATTTAATTCCTATGCGATTTCTGTGTCTCATCGTCAATAGGAAGGTCCAAGGGATACAGTAAACCTGAAGTGTAGCATCGGAATCTATAACTAGTGTCACATGAATGGTTCAAGACATAGACAGTAAGAAGAGTGAGTCTTATTGTACTTCAGTCGGCATTGTGCTTTTACATTTAATTCCGATGCAATTTCTGTGTTTCATCGTCAATAAGAAGGTCCATGGTGTACAGTAAACACGGAGTGAAGCATCGGAATCTGTAGGTAGTGTCACAGGAATGGTTCAAAACATAGACAGTAAGATGAGTCAGTCTTGTTGTACGTAAGTCGGCATTGTGCCTTTTGTATTTAATTCCGATGCAATTTATGTGTTTCATCGTCACTAAGAAGGTCAGTGGAATACAGTAATCCTGAAGTTAAGCAATCGGAATCTATAACTAGTGTCACAGAAATGGTTCAAAACATAGTCAGTAAGAAGAGTCAGTCTTCTTGTACTTAAGTCGGCATTGTGCTTCTTTTATTTAATTCCGATGCAATTTCTGTATTTAATCGTCAATAAGAATGTCCATGGGATACAGTAAACCTAGAGTGAAGCATCGGTATCTATAACTAGTGTCACAGGAATGTTTCAAATCATAGGGAGTTGGAAGATTCAGTCTTCTTGCACTTAAGTCGGCATTGTGCCTTTTGTATTTCATTCCGATGCAATTTCTGTGTTTCATCGTCCATAAGAATTTCCGAGGGATACAGTAAACCTCAAGTGAACCATCGGAATAAAAAACTAGTGTCACAGGAATGGTTATAAACGTAGAGAGTATTAAGAGTCAGTCTTCTTTTACTTACGTAGGCAATGTGCTTTTTCTATTTAATACCGATGCGACTTCTGTGTCTCATCGTCAATAGGAAGGTCCAAGGGATACAGTTAACCTGAAGTAAAGCATCGAAATCTATAACTAGTGTCACAGGAATGGTTCAAAACACAGTCAGTAAGAAGAGTCAGTCTTCTTGTACTTAAGTCGGCTTTGTGCCTTTTGTATTTAATTCCGTTGCAATTTAAGTGTTTCATCGTCAATAAGAAGGTATAAGGGATACAGTCAACCTGAAGTGATGCATCGGAATCTGTAACTAGTGTCACAGGAATGGTTCAAAACATAGACAGTAAGATGAGTCTTTCTTCTTGTACTTAAGTCGGCATTGTGCCTTTTCTATTAAATTCCGATGCAATTTCTGTGTTTCATCGTCAATAAGAAGGTCCAAGGGATACAGTAAACCGGAAGTGAAGCATCGAAATCTAAAACTAGTATCACAGGAATGGTTCAAAGCGTAGACAGTAAGGAGAGTCAGTCTTCTTGCACTTAAGTCGGCATTGTGGTTTTTTGCTTAATTCCGATGCAATTTCTGTGTTTAATCGTCAATAAGAATGTGCAAGGGATACAGTAAACCTAGAGTGAAGCATCGGAATCTATAACTAGTGTCACAGGAATGGTTCAAAACATAGTCAGTAAGAAGAGTCAGTTTTCTTGTACTTAAGTCGGCATTGTGCCTCTTGTATTTAATTCCGATGCAATTTGTGTGTTTCATCGTCAATAAGAAGGTATAAGGGATACAGTAAACCTGAAGTGATGCATCGGAATCTATAACTAGTGTCACAGGAATGGTTCAAAACATAGACAGTAGGAAGAGTTAGTCTTCTTGTACTTAAGTCGATATTGTGTCTTTTCTATCTAATTCCGATGCAATTTCTGTGTTTCATCGTCAATAAGAAGGTCAGAGGGATACAGTAAACCTGGAGTGAAGCATCGGAATCTGTAACTAGTGTCACAGGAATGGTTCAAAACATAGACAGTAAGATGAGTAAGTCTTGTTCTACTTAAGTCGGCATTGTGCCTTTTGTATTAAATTTCGATGCAATTTCTGTGTTTCATCGTCACTAAGAAGGTCAGTGGGATACAGTAATCCTGAAGTTAAGCATCGGAATCTATAACTAGTGTCACAGGAATGGTTGAAAGCATAGTCAGTAAGAAGAGTCAGTCTTCTTGTAATTAAGTCGGCATTGTACCTTTTGTATTTAATTCCGATGCAATTTCTGTGTTACATCGTCAATATGAAGGTCTAAGGGATACAGTAAACCTGGAGTGAAGCATCGGAATCTATAACTAATGTCACAGGAATGGTTCAAAACATAGTCAGTAAGATGAGTCAGTCTTCTTGTACTTAAGTCGCCATTGTGCCTTTTGTATTTAATTCCGATGCAATTTCTGTGTTACATCGTCACTAAGAAGGTCAGTGGGATATAGTAATCCTGAAGGTAATCATAGGAATCCATAACTAGTGTCACAGGAATGGTTCAAAACATAGTCAGTAAGAAGAGTCAGTCCTCTTGTAGTTAAGTCGGTATTGTGCCGTTTCTATTTAATTCCGATGCAATTTCTGTGTTTCATCGTCAATAAGAAGGTCAGAGGGATACAGTAAACCTGAAGTAAAGCATCGGAATCTATGACTAGAGTCACAGGAATGGTTCAAAACATAGTCAGTAACAAGAGTCAGTCTTCTTGGACTTAAGTCGGTATTGTGCCTCTTGTATTTATTTCCGATGCAATTTCTGTGTTTCATCGTCAATAACATGGTCCAAGGGATACAGTAAACCTGAAGTGAAGCATCGGAATCTATGACTAGTGTCACAGGAATGGTTCAAAACATAGACAGTAGGAAGAGTCAGTCTTCTTGTAATTAAGTCGGCATTGTGCTTTTGTATTTAATTCCGATGCAATTTCTGTGTTTCATCGTCAATAAGAAGGTCCAAGGTATACAGTAAACCTGGAGTGAAGCATTGGAATCTGTAACAAGTGTCACAGGAATGGTTCAAAACATAGACAGTAAGATGAGTAAGTCTTGTTGTAATTAAGTCGGCATTGTGCCTTTTGCATTAAATTACGATGCAATTTCTGTGTTTCATAGTCAATAAGAAGGTCCAAAGGATACAGTAAACCCGAAGTGAAGCATCGAAATCTAAATATAGTATCACAGGAATGGTTCAAAACATAGACAGTAAGCAGAGTCAGTCTTCTTGTACTTAAGTCGGCATTGTGCTTTTTTTATTTAATTCCGATGCAATTTCTGTGTTTAATCGTCAATAAGAATGTCCAAGGGATACAGTAAACCTAGAGTGAAGCATCGGAATCTATAACTAGTGTCACAGGGATGGTTCAAACATAGAGAGTAGGAAGAGTCGGTCTTCTTGTACTTAAGTCGGCATTGTGCTTTTTCTATTTAATTCCGATGCGATTTCTGTGTCTCATCGCCAATAGGAAGGTCCAAAGGATACAGTAAACCCGAAGTGAAGCATCGAAATCTAAATATAGTATCACAGGAATGGTTCAAAACATAGACAGTAAGAAGAGTCAGTCTTCTTGCACTTAATTCGGCATTGTGCCTTTTGTATTTAATTCCGATGCAATTTCTGTGTTTCATCGTCAATACGAAGGTCCAAGGGATACAGTAAACCTGGAGTGAAGCATCGGAATCTATAACTAGTGTCACAGGGATGGTTCAAAACATAGACAGTAAGAAGAGTCAGTCTTCTTGTACTTAAGCCGACATTGTGCCTTTGGTATTTAATTCCGATGCAATTTCTATGTTTCATCGTCTATAAGAAGGGCAGAGGGATACAGTAAACCCGAAGTGAAGCATCGGAATTTATAACTAGTGTCACAGGAATGGTTCAAAACATAGACGGTAGGAAGAGTCAGTCTTCTTGTACTTAAGTCGGCATTGCGCATTTTCTATTTAATTCCGATGCAATTTCTGTGTTTCATCGTCAATAAGAAGGTCCAAGGGATACAGTGAACCTGAAGTGAAGCCTCGGAATCTATAACTAGTGTCACAGGAATGGTTCAAAGCCTTGTCAGTAAGAAGAGCCAGTCCTCTTGTACTTAAGTCGGCATTGTGCCTTTTGTATTTAATTCCTATGCAATTTCTGTGTTTCATAATCAATCAGAAGGTCCAAGGGATAGAGTAAACCTGGAGTGAAGCATCGGAATCTGTAACTAGTGTCACAGGAGTGGTTCAAAACATAGATAGTAAGAAGAGTCAGTCTTCTTGTACTTAAGTCGGCATTGTGCATTTTTTATTTAATTCCGATGCAATTTCTCTGTTTTATCGTCAATACGAAGGTCGGAGGGATACAGTAAAGCTGAAGTGAAGCATCGGAATCTATAACCAGTGTTACAGGAATGGTTAAAAACATAGACTGTAAGAAGAGTCAGTCTTCTTGTACTTAAATCGCCATTGTGCCTTTTGTATTAAATTCCGATGTAATTTCTGTGTTTTATCGTCAATAAGAATGTCAGACTGACACAGTAAACCTGAAGTGAAGCATCGGAATCTGTAACTAGTGTCACAGGAATCGTTCAAAACATAGTAAGAAGAGTCAGCCTTCTTGTACTTAAGTCGGCATTGTGCCTTTTGTATTTAATTACGATGCAATTTCTATGTTTCATCGTCAATATGAAGGTACAAGGGATACAGTAAACCTGGAGTGAAGCATCGGAATCGATAACTGGTGTCACAGGAATGGTTCAAAACATAGACAGTAAGATGAGTCAGTCTTCTTGTACTTAAGCCGACATTGTGCTTTTGTATTTAATTCCGATGCAATTTCTATGTTTCATCGTAAATAAGAAGGTCCAAGGGATACAGTAAACCTGAAGTGAAGCATCGGAATCTATAACTAGTGTCACAGGAATGGTATAAACATAGAAAGTAGGAAGAGTCAGTCTTCTTGTACTTAAGTCGGTATTGTGCCTTTTCTATTTAATTCCGATGCAATTTCTGTGTTTCATCGTCAATTAGGAGGTCCAAGGGATACAATAAACCTGAAATGTACCATCGGAATCAATAACTAGTGCCACAGGAATGGTTCAAAACATAGACAGTAGGAAAAGTCAGTCTACACGTACTTAAGTCGGCATTGTGCCTTTTGTATTTAATTCCGATGCAATTTCTGTGTTTCATCGTCAATGAGAAGGTCCGAGGGATACAGTAAACCTAAAGTGAAGCATCGGAATCTCTAACTAGTGGCACAGGAATGGTTTTAAATTATAGTCAGTAAGAAGAGTCAGTCTTCTTGTACTTAAGTCGGCATTGTGCGTTTTGTATTTAATTCCGATGCAATTTGTGTGTTTCATCGCCAATAAGAAGGTCCAAGGGATACAGTAAACCTGAAGTGAAGCATCGGAATCTATAACTAGTGTCACAGGAATGGTTCAAAACATAGACAGTAGGAAGAGTCAGTCTTCTTGTACTTAAGTCGAAATTGTGCCTTTTCTATTTAATTGTGATGCAATTTCTGTGTTTCATCATCAATAAGAAGGCCAGAGGGATACAGTAAACCTGAAGTGAAACATCGGAATCTATAACTAGTGTCACAAAAATGGTCCAAAACATAGTCAGTTAGAAGAGTCAGTCTACTTGTACTTAAGTGGGCATTGTGCCTTTGTATTTAATTCCGATGCAATTTCTGTGCTTCATCGTCAATCGGAAGGTCAGAGGGATACTGTAATACTGAAGTGAATCATCGGAATCTATAACTAGTGTCACAGGAATGGTTCAAATCATAGAGAGATGGAAGAGTCAGTCCTCTTGTACTTAAGTCGGCATTGAGCCTTTTGTATTTCATTCCGATGCAATTTCTGTGTTTCATCGACCATAAGTAGGTCCAAGGGATACAGTAAATTTCAAGTAAAGCATCGGAATAAAAAACTATTGTCACAGGAATGGTTCAAAACATAAAGAGTAGGAAGAGTCAGCCTTCTTGTACTTAAGTCGGCATTGTGCTTTTTCTATTTAATTCCGATGCGATTTCTGTGTCTCATCGTCAATAGGAAGGTCCAAGGGATACAGTAGACCTGAAGTGTAGCATCGAAATCTTCAACTAGTGTCACATGAATTATTCAAAACATAGACAGTAAGAAGGGTCAGTCTTCTTGTACTTAATTCGGCATTGTGCCTTTTGTATTTAATTCCGATGCAATTTCTGTGTTCCATCATCAATAAGAAGGTCGGAGGCATACAGTAAACCTCAAGTGAAGCATCGGAATCTATAACTAGTGTCACAGGAATGGTTCAAAACAAAGTAAGTAAGAAGTGTCCGTCTTCTTGTACTTAAGTCGGCATTGTGCCTTTTGTATTTAATTACGATGCAATTTCTATGTTTCATCGTCAATAAGAAGGTCCAAGGGATACAGGAAACATGAAGTGAAGTATCGAAATCTATAACTAGTATCACAGAAATGGTTCAAAACATAGACAGTAAGCAGAGTCAGTCTTCTTGTACTTAAGTCGGCATTGTGCCTTTTGTATCTAATTCCGATGCAATTTCTGTGTTTCATCGACAATAAGAAGGGCAGAGGGATACAGTAAACCTGAGGTGAAGCATCGGAATCTATAACTAGTGTCACAGGAATGGTTCAAAACATAGAGAGATGGAAGAGTAAGTCTTCTTGTACTTAAGTCGGCATTGTGCCTTTTGTATTTAATTCCGATGCAATTTCTGTGTTTCATCATCAATAAGAAGGCCAGAGGGATACAGTAAGCCTGAAGTGAAGCATCGGAATCTATAACTAGTGTCACATGAATGGTTCAAAACACAGACAGTAAGAAGAGTCAGTCTTCTTGTACTAATTTCGGCATTGTGCCTTTTGTATTTAATTCCGATGCAATTTCTGTGTTTCATCGTCAATAAGAAGGTCAGAGGGAGACAGTAAACCTCAAGTGAAGCATCGGAATCTATAACTAGTGTCACAGGAATGGTTCAAAACTTAGTCAGTAAGAAGAGTCAGTCTTCTTGTACGTAAGTCGGCATTGTGCTTCTTGTATTTAATTCCGATGCAATTGCTGTGTTTCATCATCAATAAGAAGGTCCAAGGGATACAGTGAACCTGAAGTGAAGCCTCGGAATCTATAACTAGTGTCACAGGTATGGTTCAAAGCATTGTCAGTAAGAAGAGCCAGTCCTCTTGTACTTAAGTCGGCATTGTGCCTTTTGTATTTAATTCCGATGCAATTGCTGTGTTTCATCATCAATAAGAAGGTCCAAGGGATAGAGTAAACCTCAAGTGAAGCATCGGAATATAAAACTAGTGTCACAGGAATGGTTCAAAACATAGAGAGTAGGAAGAGTCAGTCTTCTTGTACTCAAGTCGGCATTGTGCCTTTTGTATTAAATTCCGATGTAATTTCTGTTTTTTATCGCCAATAAGAAGGTCAGACTGACACAGTAAACCTGAATTGAAGCATCGGAATCTATAACTAGTGTCACAGAAATGGTTCAAAACATAGTAGGAAGAGTCAGTCTTCTTGTACTTAAGTCGGCATTGTGCCTGTTGTATTTAATTCCGATGCAATTTCTGTGTTTCATCGTCAATATGAAGGTCCAAGGGATACAGTAAACCTGGAGTGAAGCATCGGAATCTATAACTAGTGTCACAGGAATGGTTCAAATCATAGACAGTAAGATGAGTCAGTCTTCTTGTACTTAAGCCGACATTGTGCCTTTTGTATTTAATTCCGATGCAATTTCTATGTTTCATCGCGAATAAGAAGGTCCAAGGGATACAGTAAACCTGAAGTGAAGCATCGGAATCTATAACTAGTGTCACAGGAATGGTTCAAAACATAAACAGTAGGAAGAGTCAGTCTTCTTGTACTTAATTCGGTATTGTGCCTTTTCTATTCAATTCCGATGCAATTTCTGTGTTTCATCGTCAATAAGAAGGTCAGATGGATACAGTAAAACTGAATTGAAGCATCGGAATCTGTAACTAGTGTCACAGGAATGGTTCAAAGCATAGAGAGATGGAAGAGTAAGCATTCTTGTACTTAAGTCGGCATTGTGCCTTTTGTATTTCATTCCGATGCAATTTCTGTGTTTCATCGTCCATAAGAAGGTCCGAGGGATACAGTAAACCTCAAGTGAAGCATCGGAATATAAAACTAGTGTCACAGGAATGGTTCAAAACATAGAGAGTAGGAAGAGTCAGTCTTCTTGTACTTGAGTCGGCATTGTGCTTTTTCTATTTAATTCCGATGCTATTTCTGTGTGTCATCGTCAATAGAAACGTCCAAGGGATACAGTATAACTGAAGTGAAGCATCGGAATCTGTAACTAGTGTCATATGAATAGTTCAAATCATAGACAGTAAGAAGAGTCAGTCTTCTTGTACTTAATTAGGCATTGTGCCTTGTGTATTTAATTCCGATACAATTTCTGTGTTTCATCGTTAATAAGAAGGTCAGAGGGATAAAGTAAATCTCAAGTGAAGCATCGGAATCTATAACTAGTGTCACAGGAATGGTTCAAAACATAGTCAGTAAGAAGAGTCAGTCTTCTTGTACATAAGTGGGCATTGTGCCTTTTGTATTTAATTCCGATGCAATTTCTGTGTTTCATCGTCAATAAGAAGGTCCAAGGGATGCAGTAAACCTGGAATGAAGTTTCGGAATCTATAACTAGTGTCACGGGAATGGTTCAAAGCATAGTCAGTAAGAAGAGCCAGTCTTCTTGTACTTAAGTCTTCATTGTGCCTTTTGTATTTAATTCCGGTGCAATTTCTGTGTTTCATTGTCAATAAGAACGTCCAAGGGATTCAGTAAACCTGGAGTGAAGCATCGGAATCTGTAACTAGTGTCACAGGAGTGGTTCAAAACTTAGTTTGTACGAAAAGTCAGTCTTCTTGTACTTAAGTCGCCATTGTGCCCTTTGTATTTAATTCGGATGCAATTTCTGTGTTTCATCGTCAATAAGAAGGTCTAAGGGATACAGTAAACCTGAAGTGAAGCATCAGAATCTATAACTAGTGTCACAGGAATGGTTCAAAACATAGTCAGTAAGAAGAGCCAGTCTTCTTGTACTTAAGACGGCATTGTCCCTTTTGTATTTAATTCCGATGCAATTTCTGTGTTTCATCGTCAATACGAAGGTCCAAGGGATACAGTAAACATGAAGTGAAGCACCGGAATTTGTAACTAGTGTCACATGAATGGGTCAAAACATAGACAGTAAGAAGAGTCAGTCTTCTTGTACTTAATTCGGCATTGACCTTTTGTATTTAATTCCGATGCAATTTCTGTGTTTCATCGTCAATAAGAAGGTCAGAGGGATACAGTAAACCTCAAGTGAAGCATCGGAATCTATAACTAGTGTCACAGGAATGTTTCAAAACTTAGTCAATAAGAAGAGTCAGTCTTCTTGTACGTAAGTCGGCATTGTGCCTCTTGTATTTAATTCCGATGCAATTTCTGTGTTTCATCGTCAAAACGAAGGTCCAAGGGATTCAGTAAACCTGGAGTGAAGCATCGGAATCTGTAACTAGTGTCACAGGGATGGTTCAAAACATAGACAGTAAGAAGAGTCAGTCTTCTTGTACTTAAGTCGGCATTGTGCGTTTTGTATTTAATTCCGTTGCAATTTCTGTGTTTCATCGTCAATAAGAAGGTCCAAGGGATACAGAAAACCTGACGTGAAGCATCGAAATCCATAACTAGTATCACAGAAATTGTTCAAATCATAGACAGTAAGCAGAGTCAGTCTTCTTGTACTTAAGTCGGCATTGTGCCATTTGTATTTAATTCCGATGCAATTTCTGTGTTTCATCGTCAATAAGAAAGGCAGAGGGATACAGTAAACCTGAAGTGAAGCATCGGAATTTATAACTAGTGTCACAGGAATGGCTCAAAACATAGACGGTAGGAAGAGTCTGTCTTCTTGTACTTAAGTCGGCATTGTGCATTTTCTATTTAATTCCGATGCAATTTCTGTGTTTCATCGTCAATAAGAAGGTCCAAGGGATACAGTGAACCTGAAGTGAAGCCTCGGAATCTATAACTAGTGTCACAGGAATGGTTCAAAGCATTGTCAGTTAGAAGAGCCAGTCCGCTTGTACTTAAGTCGGCATTGTGCCTTTTGTATTTAATTCCGATGCAGTTTCTGTCTTTCATCATCAATAAGAAGGTCCAAGGGATAGAGTAAACCTGGAGTGAAGCATCGGAATCTGTAACTAGTGTTACAGGAGTGGTTCAAAACATAGACAGTAAGAAGAGTCAGTCTTCTTGTACTTAAGTCGTCATTGTGCCTTTTTTATTTAATTCCGATGCAATTTCTCTGTTTTATCGTCAATAACAAGGTCAGAGGGATACAGTAAAGCTGAAGTGAAGCATCGGAATCTATAACTAGTGTTACAGGAATGGTTAAAAACATAGACTGTAAGAAGAGTCAGTCTTCTTGTACTCAAGTCGGCATTGTGCCTTTTGTATTAAATTCCGATGTTATTTCTGTGTTTTATCGTCAATAAGAAGGTCAGACTGACACAGTAAACCTGAATTGAAGCATCGGAATCTATAACTAGTGTCACAGGAATGGTTCAAAACATAGTAAGAAGAGTCAGTCTTCTTGTACTTAATTCGGCATTGTGCCTTTTGTATTTAATTCCGATGCAATTTCTGTGTTTCATCGTCAATATGAAGGTCCAAGGGATACAGTAAACCTGGAGTGAAGCATCGGAATCTATAACTAGTGTCACAGGAATGGTTCAAATCATAGACAGTAAGATGAGTCAGTCTTCTTATACTTAAGCCGACATTGTGCGTTTTGTATTTAATTCCGATGCAATTTCTATGTTTCATCGCCAATAAGAAGGTCCAAGGGATACAGTAAACCTGAAGTGAAACATCGGAATCTATAACTAGTGTCACAGGAATGGTTCAAAACATAAACAGTAGGAAGAGTCAGTCTTCTTGTACTTAAGTCGGTATTGCGCCTTTTGTATTTAATTCCGGTGCAATTTCTGTGTTTCATCGTCAATAAGAAGGTCAGAGGGATAAAGTAAATCTCAAGTGAAGTCTCGGAATCTATAACTAGTGTAACAGGAATGGTTCAAAACATAGTCAGTAAGAAGAGTCAGTCTTCATGTACATAAGTCTTCATTGTGCATTTTGTATTTAATTCCGATGCAATTTATGTGTTTCATCGTCAATAAGAAGGTCCAAGGGATACAGTAAACCTGGAATGAAGTTTCGGAATCTATAACTAGTGTCACAGGGATGGTTCAAAACATAGACTGTAGAAGGGTCAGTCTTCTTGTACTTATGTCGGCATTGTGCCTTTTGTATTTAATTCCGATGCAATTTCTGTGTTTCATCGTCAATAAGAAGGTCCAAGGGATACAGTGAACCTGAAGTGAAGCCTCGGAATCTATAACTAGTGTCACAGGAATGGTTCAAAGCATAGTCAGTAAGAAGAGCCAGTCTTCTTGTACTTAAGTCGGCATTGTGCCTTTTGTATTTAATTCCGGTGCAATTTCTGTGTTTCATTGTCAATAAGAACGTCCAAGGGATTCAGTAAACGTGGAGTGAAGCATCGGAATCTGTAACTATTGTCACAGGAGTGGTTCAAATCTTAGTTAGTAAAAAGAGTCAGTCTTCTAGTACTTAAGTTGTCATTGTGCCTTTAGTATTTAATTCGGATGCAATTTCTGTGTTTCATCGTCAATAAGAAGGTCTAAGGGATACAGTAAACCTGAAATGAAGCATCAGAACCTATAACTAGTGTCACAGGAATGGTTCAAAACATAGTCAGTAAGAAGAGCCAGTCTTCTTGTACTTAAGACGGCATTGTCCCTTTTGTATTTAATTCCGATGCAATTTCTGTGTTTAATCGTCAATACGAAGGTCCAAGGGATACAGTAAACATGAAGTGAACCACCGGAATTTATAACTAGTGTCACATGAATGGTTCAAAACATAGTCAGTAAGAAGAGTCAGTCTTCTTGTACTTAAGTCGCCATTGAGCCTTTTGTATTTAATTCCGATGCAATTTCTGTGTTTTATCGTCAATAAGAGGGTCCACGGGATACAGTAAATCTGGAGTGAAGCATCGGAATCTATAACTCGTGTCACGTGAATGGTTCAAATTATAGACAGTAAGAAGAGTCAGTCTTCTTGTACTTAATCCGGCGTTGTGCCTTTTGTATTTAATTCCGATGCAATTTCTGTGTTTCATCGTCAATAAAAAGGTCAGAGGGATACAGTAAACTACAACTGAAGCATCGGAATCTATAACTAGTGTCACAGGAATGGTTCAAAGCATAGTCAGTAAGAAGAGTCAGTCTTCTTGTACTTAAGTCGGCATTGTGCCTTTTGTATTTAATTCCGATGCAATTTCGTGTTTCATCGTCAATAAGAACGTCCAAGGGATTCAGTAAACCTGGAGTGAAGCACCGGAATCTGTAACTAGTGTCACAGGAGTGGTTCAAAACATAGTCAGTAAGATGAGACAGTCATCTTGTACTTAAGTCGGCATTGTGTCTTTTGTATTTAATTCCGATGCAATTTCTGTGTTTCATCGTCAATAAGAAGGTCCAAGGGATACAGAAAACCTGAAGTGAAGCATCGAAATCTATAACTAGTATCACAGAAATGGTTCAAAACATAGACAGTAAGCAGAGTCAGTCTTCTTGTACTTAAGTATGCATTGTGCCTTTTGTATTTAATTCCGATGCAATTTCTGTGTTTCATCGTCAATAAGAAGGGCAGAGGGATACAGTAAACCTGAAGCGAAGCATCGGAATTTATAACTAGTGTCACAGGAATGGTTCAAAACATAGACAGTAGGAAGTGACAGTCATCTTGTACTTAAGTCGGCATTGTGAATTTTCTATTTAATTCCGAAGCAATTTCTGTGTTCCATCGTCAATAAGAAGGTCCAAGGGATACAGTGAACCTGAAGTGAAGCCTCGGAATCTATAACTAGTGTCACAGGAATGGTTCAAATCATAGTCAGTAAGAAGAGTCAGTCTTCTTGTTCTTAAGTCGGCATTGTGCCTTTTGTATTTATCTCCGATGCAATTTCTGTGTTTCATCGTCAATAAGAAGGTTCAAGGAATACAGAAAACCTGAAGTGAAGCATCGAAATCTATAACTAGTATCACAGAAATGGTTCCTATCATAGACAGTAAGCAGAGTCAGTCTTCTTGTACTTAAGTCGGCATTGTGCCATTTGTATTTAATTCCGATGCAATTTCTGTGTTTCATCGTCAATAAGAAGGGCAGAGGGATACAGTAAACCTGAAGTGAAGCATCGGAATCTATAACTAATGTCACAGGAACGGTTCAAAGCATAGACAGTAGGAAGAGTCAGTCTTCTTGTACTAAATTGGGCATTGTGCATTTTCTATTTAATTCCGATGCAATTTCTGTGTTTCATCGTCAATAAGAAGGTCCAAGGGATACAGTGAACCTGAAGTGAGGCCTCAGAATCTATAACTAGTGTCACAGGAATGGTTCAAAGCATAGTCAGTAAGAAGAGCCAGTCTTCTTGTACTTAAGTCGGCATTGTGCCTTTTGTATTTAATTCCGATGCAATTTCTGTCTTTCATGGTCAATAAGAAGGTCCGAGGGATACAGTAAACATGGAGTGAAGCATCGGAATCTGTAACTAGCGTCACAGGAGTGGTTCAAAACAGAGACAGTAGGAAGAGTCAGTCTTCTTGTACTGAAGTCGGCATTGTGCCTTTTTTATTTAATTCCGATGCAATTTCTGTGTTTTATCGTCAATATGAAGGTCAGAGGGATACAGTAAATCTGAAGTGAAGCATCGGAATCTATAACTAGTGTCACAGGAATGGTTCAAAACATAGACAGTAAGAAGAGTCAGTCTTCTTGTACTTAAGTCAGCATTGTGCCTATTGTATTAAATTAAAATGTAATTTCTGTGTTTTATCGTCAATAAGAAGGTCAGACTGATACAATAAACCTGAAGTGAGGCATCGGAATCCATAACTAGTGTCACAGGAATGATTCAAGACATAGAGAGTAGGAAGAGTCAGTCTTCTTGTACTTAAGTCGGCATTGTGCTTTTTCTATTTAATTCCGATGCGATTTCTGTGTCTCATCGTCAATAGGAAGGTCCAAGGGATACAGTAAACCTGGAGTGAAGCATCGGAATCTATAACTAGTGTCACAGAGATGGTTCAAAACATAGACTGTGCGAAGAGTCAGTCTTCTTGTTCTTAAGTCGGCATTGTGCCTTTTGTATTTAATTCCGATGCAATTTCTGTGTTTCATCGTCAATAAGAAGGTCCAAGGAATAGAGAAAACCTGAAGTGAAGCATCGATACCTATAACTAGTATCACAGAAATGGTTCAAAACATAGACAGTAAGCAGAGTCAGTCTCCTTGTGCTTAAGTCGGCATTGTGCTTTTTGTATTTAATTCCGATGCAATTTCTGAGTTTCATCGTCAATAAGAAGGTCAAAGGGATACATTGAACCTGAAGTGAAGCCTCGGAATCTATAACTAGTGTCACAGGAATGGTTCAAAGCATAGTCAGTAACAAGAGCCAGTCTTCTTGTACTTAAGTCGGCATTGTGCCTTTTGTATTTAATTCCGATGCAATTTCTGTGTTTCATCGTCAATAGGAAGATCCAAGGGATACAGTAAACCTGGAGTGTAGCTTCGGAATCTGTAACTAGTGTCACAGGAGTGGTTCAAAACATAGTCAGTAAGAAGAATCAGTCTTCTTGTACTTAAGTCGCCATTGTGCCTTTTGTATTAATTTCCGATGCAATTTCTGTGTTTCATCGTCAATAAGAAGGTCTAAGGGATACACTAAACCTGAAGTGAAGCATCAGAATCTATAACTTGTGTCACAGGAACTTTTCAAAACATAGTCTGTAAGAAAAGCCAGTCTTCTTGTACTTAAGACGGCATTGTGCCTTTTGTATTTAATTCGGATGCAATTTCTGTGTTTCATCGTCATTAAGAAGGTCCAAGAGGTACAGTAAACCTGAAGTGAAGCACCGGAATCTATAACTAGTGTCACATGAATGGTTCAAACATAGTCAGTAAGAAGAGTCAGTCTTCTTGTACTAAAGTCGCCATTGTGCCTTTTTCATTTAATTCCGATGCAATTTCTGTGATTCATCGTCAATAAGAAGGTCCAAGGGATACAGTAAACCTGGAGTGAGGCATCAGATCTATAACTCGTGTCACATGAATGGTTCAAAACATAGACAGTAAGAAGCGTCAGTCTTCTTGTACTTAATCCGGCATTGTGCCTTTTGTATTTAATTCCGATGCAATTTCTGTGATTCATGGACAATAAGAAGGTCAGAGGGATACAGTAAACCTGAAGTGAAGCATCGGAATCTATAACTAGTGTCACAGGAATGGTTCAAAACATAGTCAGTAAGAAGAGTCAGTCTCCTTGTACATAAGTCGGCATTGTGCCTTTTGTATTTAATTCCGATGCAATTTCTGTGTTTCATCGTCAATATGAAGGTCTGTGGGATACAGTAAACCTGAAGTGAAGCATCGAAATCTATAACTAGTGTCACAGGAATGGTTCAAAACATAGACAGAAGAAGAGTCAGTCTTCTTGTACTTATGTCGGCATTGTGTCATTTGTATTTAATTCCGTTGCAATTTCTGTGTTTCATCGTCAATAAGAAGGGCAAAGGGATACAGTAAACCTGAAGTGAAGCATCGGAATCTATAACTAGTGTCACAGGAATGGTTCAAACCATAGACAGTAGGAAGAGTCAGTCTTCTTGTACTTAAGTCGGCATTGTGCATTTTCTATTTAATTCCGAGGCAATTTCTGTGTTTCATCGTCAATAAGAAGGTCCAAGGGATTAAGTAAACCTGGAGTGAAGCATCGGAATCTGTAACTAGTGTCACAGGAGTGGTTCAAAACATAGTCAGTAAGAAGAGTCAGTCTTCTTGTACTTAAGTCGCCATTGTGCCTTTTGTATTTAATTCCGATGCAATTTCTATGTTTCATCGTCAATAAGAAGGTCTAAGGGATACAGTAAACCTGAAGTGAAGCATCAGAATCTATAACTAGTGTCACAGGAACGGTTCAAAACATAGTCAGTAAGAAGAGCCAGTCTTCTTGCACTTAAGACGGTATTGTGTCTTTTGTATTTAATTCCGATGCAATTTCTGTGTTTCATCGTCAATACGAAGGTCCAAGGGATACAGTGCATCTGAATTGAAGCACCGGAATTTATAACTAGTGTCACATGAATGGTTCAAAACATAGTCAGTAAGAAGAGTCAGTCTTCTTGTACTTAAGTCGCCATTGTGCCTTTTGTATTAAATTCCGATGCAATTTCTGTGTTTCATCGTCAATAAGAAGGGCAGAGGGATACAGTAAACCTGAAGTGAAGCATCGGAATCTATAACTAATGTCACAGGAACGGTTCAAAACATAGACAGTAGGAAGAGTCAGTCTTCTTGTACTTAAGTCGGTATTGTGCACTTTCTATTTAATTCCGATGCAATTTCTGTGTTTCATCGTCAATAAGAAGGTCCAAGGGATACAGTGAACCTGAAGTGTAGCCTCAGAATCTATAACTAGTGTCACAGGAATGGTTCAAAGCATAGTCAGTAAGAAGAGCCAGTCTTCTTGTACTTAAGTCGGCATTGTGCCTTTTGTATTTAATTCCGATGCAATTTCTGTGTTTCATAGTCAATAAGAAGGTCCGAGGGATACAGTAAACCTGGAGTGAAGCATCGGAATCTGTAACTAGCGTCACAGGAGTGGTTCAAAACATAGACAGTAGGAAGCGTCAGTCTTCTTGTACTGAAGTCGGCATTGTGCCTTTTTTATTTAATTCCGATGCAATTTCTGTGTTTTATGGTCAATAGGAAGGTCCAAGGGATACAGTAAACCTGAAGTGAAGCATGGGAATCTATATTTAGTGCCACATGAATAGTTCAAAAAATAGACAGTAAGAAGAGTCAGTCTTCTTGTACTTAATTCGGCATTGTTCCTTTTGTATTTAATTCCGATGCAATTTCTGTGTTTCATCGTCAATAAGAAAGTCAGAGGGATACAGTAAATCTCAAGTGAAGCATCGGAATCTATAGCTAGTGTCACAGGAATGGTTCAAAACATAGTCAGTAAGAAGAGTCAGTCTTCTTGTACTTAAGTTGGCATTGTGCCTTTTGTATTTAATTCCGATGCAATTTCTGTATTTCATCGTCAATAAGAAGGTGCAAGGGATACAGAAAACCTGAAGTGAAGCATCGATACCTATAACTAGTATCACAGAAATGGTTCAAAACATAGACAGTAAGCAGAGTCAGTCTTCTTGTGCTTAAGTCGGCATTGTGCCTTTTGTATTCAATTCCGATGCAATTTCTGTGTTTCATCGTCAATAAGATGGGCAGAGGGATACAGTAAACCTGAAGTGAAGCATCGGAATTTATAACTGGTGTCACAGGAATGGTTCAAAACATAGACAGTAGGAAGAGTCAGTCTTCTTGTACTTAAGTCGGCATTGTGCATTTTCCATTTAATTCCGAAGCAATTTCTGTGTTTCATCGTCAATAAGAAGGTCAAAGGGATACAGTGAACCTGAAGTGAAGCCTCAGAATCTATAACTAGTGTCACAGGAATGGTTCAAAGCATAGTCAGTAAGAAGAGCCAGTCTTCTTGTACTTAAGTCGGCATTGTGCCTTTTGTATTTAATTCCGATGCAATTTCTGTGTTTCATAGTCAATAAGAAGGTCCGAGGGATACAGTAAACCTGGAGTGAAGCATCGGAATCTGTAACTAGCGTCACAGGAGTGGTTCAAAACGTAGACAGTAGGAAGCGTCAGTCTTCTTGTACTGAAGTCGGCATTGTGCCTTTTTTATTTAATTCCGATGCAATTTCTGTGTTTTATGGTCAATAGGAAGGTCCAAGGGATACAGTAAACCTGAAGTGAAGCATGGGAATCTATATTTAGTGTCACATGAATAGTTCAAAAAATAGACAGTAAGAAGAGTCAGTCTTCTTGTACTTAATTCGGCATTGTTCCTTTTGTATTTAATTCCGATGCAATTTCTGTGTTTCATCGTCAATAAGAAAGTCAGAGGGATACAGTAAATCTCAAGTGAAGCATCGGAATCTATAGCTAGTGTCACAGGAATGGTTCAAAACATAGTCAGTAAGAAGAGTCAGTCATCTTGTACTTAAGTCGGCATTGTGCCTTTTGTATTTAATTCCGACGCAATTTCTGTATTTCATCGTCAATAAGAAGGTCCAAGGGATACAGTAAACCTGGAGTGAAGCATCGGAATCTATAACTAGTGTCACAGAGATGGTTCAAAACATAGACTGTACGAAGAGTCAGTCTTCTTGTACTTAAGTCGGCATTGTGCCTTTTGTATTTAATTGCGATGCAATTTCTGTGTTTCATCGTCAATAAGAAGGTGCAAGGGATACAGAAAACCTGAAGTGAAGCATCGATACCTATAACTAGTATCACAGAAATGGTTCAAAACATAGACAGTAAGCAGAGTCAGTCTTCTTGTGCTTAAGTCGGCATTGTGCCTTTTGTATTCAATGCCGATGCAATTTCTGTGTTTCATCGTCAATAAGAAGGTCAAAGGGATACAGTGAACCTGAAGTGAAGCCTCGGAATCTATAACTAGTGTCACAGGAATGGTTCAAAGCATAGTCAGTAACAAGAGCCAGTCTTCTTGTACTTAAGTCGGCATTGTGCCTTTTGTATTTAATTCCGATGCAATTTCTGTCTTTCATCGTCAATAGGAAGATCCAAGGGATACAGTAAACCTGGAGTGAAGCATCGGAATCTGTAACTAGCGTCACAGGAGTGGTTCAAAACATAGACAGTAGGAAGCGTCAGTCTTCTTGTACTGAAGTCGGCATTGTGCCTTTTTTATTTAATTCCGATGCAATTTCTGTGTTTTATGGTCAATAGGAAGGTCCAAGGGATACAGTAAACCTGAAGTGAAGCATGGGAATCTATATTTAGTGTCACATGAATAGTTCAAAAAATAGACAGTAAGAAGAGTCAGTCTTCTTGTACTTAATTCGGCATTGTTCCTTTTGTATTTAATTCCGATGCAATTTCTGTGTTTCATCGTCAATAAGAAAGTCAGAGGGATACAGTAAATCTCAAGTGAAGCATCGGAATCTATAGCTAGTGTCACAGGAATGGTTCAAAACATAGTCAGTAAGAAGAGTCAGTGATCTTGTACTTAAGTCGGCATTGTGCCTTTTGTATTTAATTCCGACGCAATTTCTGTATTTCATCGTCAATAAGAAGGTCCAAGGGATACAGTAAACCTGGAGTGAAGCATCGGAATCTATAACTAGTGTCACAGAGATGGTTCGAAACATAGTCTGTACGAAGAGTCAGTCTTCTTGTACTTAAGTCGGCATTGTGCCTTTTGTATTTAATTGCGATGCAATTTCTGTGTTTCATCGTCAATAAGAAGGTGCAAGGGATACAGAAAACCTGAAGTGAAGCATCGATACCTATAACTAGTATCACAGAAATGGTTCAAAACATAGACAGTAAGCAGAGTCAGTCTTCTTGTGCTTAAGTCGGCATTGTGCCTTTTGTATTCAATGCCGATGCAATTTCTGTGTTTCATCGTCAATAAGAAGGTCAAAGGGATACAGTGAACCTGAAGTGAAGCCTCGGAATCTATAACTAGTGTCACAGGAATGGTTCAAAGCATAGTCAGTAACAAGAGCCAGTCTTCTTGTACTTAAGTCGGCATTGTGCCTTTTGTATTTAATTCCGATGCAATTTCTGTCTTTCATCGTCAATAGGAAGATCCAAGGGATACAGTAAACCTGGAGTGAAGCATCGGAATCTGTAACTAGTGGCACAGGAGTGGTTCAAAACATAGTCAGTAAGAAGAGTCAGTCTTCTTGTACTTAAGTCGCCATTGTGCCTTTTGTATTAATTTCCGATGCAATTTCTGTGTTTCATCGTCAATAAGAAGGTCTAGGGGATACAGTAAACCTGAAGTGAAGCATCAGAATCTATAACTAGTGTCACAGGAATGGTTCAAAACATAGTCAGTAAGAAAAGCCAGTCTTCTTGTACTTAAGACGGCATTGTGCCTTTTGTATTTAATTCGGATGCAATTTCTGTGTTTTATCGTCAATAAGAAGGTCCAAGGGATACAGTAAACCTGAAGTGAAGCACCGGAATCTATAACTAGTGTCACATGAATGGTTCAAACATAGTCAGTAAGAAGAGTCAGTCTTCTTGTACTAAAGTCGCCATTGTGCCTTTTTCATTTAATTCCGATGCAATTTCTGTGTTTCATCGTCAATAAGAAGGTCCAAGGGATACAGTAAACCTGGAGTGAGGCATCAGATCTATAACTCGTGTCACATGAATGGTTCAAAACATAGACAGTAAGAAGCGTCAGTCTTCTTGTACTTAATCCAGCAATGTGCCATTTGTATTTAATTCCGATGCAATTTCTGTGTTTCATGGTCAATAAGAAGGTCAGAGGGATACAGTAAACTTGAAGTGAAGCATCGGAATCTATAACTAGTGTCACAGGAATGGTTCAAAACATAGTCAGTAAGAAGAGTCAGTCTCCTTGTACATAAGTCGGCATTGTGCCTTTTGTATTTAATTCCGATGCAATTTCTGTGTTTCATCGTCAATAAGAAGGTCTGTGGGATACAGTAAACCTGAAGTGAAGCATCGAAATCTATAACTAGTGTCACAGGAATGGTTCAAAACATAGAAAGAAGAAGAGTCAGTCTTCTTGTACTTAAGTCGGCATCGTGACATTTGTATTTAATTCCGTTGCAATTTCTGTGTTTCATCGTCAATAAGAAGGGCAAAGGGATACAGTAAACCTGAAGTGAAGCATCGGAATCTATAACTAGTGTCACAGGAATGGTTCAATCCATAGATAGTAGGAAGAGTCAGTCATCTTGTACTTAAGTCGGCATTGTGCCTTTTGTATTTAATTCCGATGCAATTTCTGTATTTCATCGTCAATAAGAAGGTCCAAGGGATACAGTAAACCTGGAGTGAAGCATCGGAATCTATAACTAGTGTCACAGAAATGGTTCAAAACATAGACTGTGCGAAGAGTCAGTCTTCTTGTACTTAAGTCGGCATTGTGCCTTTTGTATTTAATTCCGATGCAATTTCTGTGTTTCATCGTCAATAAGAAGGTCCAAGGGATACAGAAAACCTGAAGTGAAGCATCGATACCTATAACTAGTATCACAGAAATGGTTCAAAACATAGACAGTAAGCAGAGTCAGTCTTCTTGTGCTTAAGTCGGCATTGTGCCTTTTGTATTTAATTCCGATGCAATTTCTGTGTTTCATCGTCAATAAGATGGGCAGAGGGATACAGTAAACCTGAAGTGAAGCATCGGAATTTATAACTGGTGTCACAGGAATGGTTCAAAACATAGACAGTAGGAAGAGTCAGTCTTCTTGTACTTAAGTCGGCATTGTGCATTTTCCATTTAATTCCGAAGCAATTTCTGTGTTTCATCGTCAATAAGAAGGTCAAAGGGATACAGTGAACCTGAAGTGAAGCCTCGGAATCTATAACTAGTGTCACAGGAATGGTTCAAAGCATAGTTAGTAACAAGAGCCAGTCTTCTTGTACTTAAGTCGGCATTGTGCCTTTTGTATTTAATTCCGATGCAATTTCTGTGTTTCATCGTCAATAGGAAGATCCAAGGGATACAGTAAACCTGGAGTGAAGCATCGGAATCTGTAACTAGTGGCACAGGAGTGGTTCAAAACATAGTCAGTAAGAAGAGTCAGTCTTCTTGTACTTAAGTCGCCATTGTGCCATTTGTATTAATTTCCGATGCAATTTCTGTGTTTCACCGTCAATAAGAAGGTCTAACGGATACAGTAAACCTGAAGTGAAGCATCAGAATCTATAACTAGTGTCACCGGAATGGTTCAAAACATAGTCAGTAAGAAAAGCCAGTCTTCTTGTACTTAAGACGGCGTTGTGCCTTTTGTATTTAGTTCGGATGCATATTTCTGTGTTTCATCGTCAATAAGAAGGTCCAAGGGATACAGTAAACCTGAAGTGAAGCACCGGAATCTATAACTAGTGTCACATGAATGGTTCAAACATAGTCAGTAAGAAGAGTCAGCCTTCTTGTACTAAAGTCGCCATTGTGCCTTTTTCATTTAATTCCGATGCAATTTCTGTCTTTCATCGTCAATAAGAAGGTCCAAGGGATACAGTAAACCTGGAGTGAGGCATCAGAACTATAACTCGTGTCACATGAATGGTTCAAAACATAGACAGTAAGAAGCGTCAGTCTTCTTGTACTTAAGTCGGCATTGTGCATTTTCCATTTAATTCCGAAGCAATTTCTGTGTTTCATCGTCAATAAGAAGGTCAAAGGGATACAGTGAACCTGAAGTGAAGCCTCGGAATCTATAACTAGTGTCACAGGAATGGTTCAAAGCATAGTCAGTAACAAGAGCCAGTCTTCTTGTACTTAAGTCGGCATTGTGCCTTTTGTATTTAATTCCGATGCAATTTCTGTGTATCATCGTCAATAGGAAGATCCAAGGGATACAGTAAACCTGGAGTGAAGCATCGGAATCTGTAACTAGTGGCACAGGAGTGGTTCAAAACATAGTCAGTAAGAAGAGTCAGTCTTCTTGTACTTAAGCCGCCATTGTGCCTTTTGTATTAATTTCCGATGCAATTTCTGTGTTTCATGGTCAATAAGAAGGTCAGAGGGATACAGTAAACTTGAAGTGAAGCATCGGAATCTATAACTAGTGTCACAGGAATTTTTCGAAACATAGTCAGTAAGAAGGGTCAGTCTCCTTGTACATAAGTCGGCATTGTGCCTTTTGTATTTAATTCCGATGCAATTTCTGTGTTTCATCGTCAATAAGAAGGTCTGTGGGATACAGTAAACCTGAAGTGAAGCATCGAAATCTATAACTAGTGTCTCAGGAATGGTTCAAAACATAGAAAGAAGAAGAGTCAGTCTTCTTGTACTTAAGTCGGCATCGTGACATTTGTATTTAATTCCGTTGCAATTTCTGTGTTTCATCGTCAATAAGAAGGGCAAAGGGATACAGTAAACCTGAAGTGAAGCATCGGAATCTATAACTAGTGTCACAGGAATGGTTCAAACCATAGATAGTAGGAAGAGTCACTCTTCTTGTACTTAAGTCGGCATTGTGCCTTTTCTATTTAATTCCGATGCAATTTCTGTGTTTCATCGTCAATAAGAAGGTCCAAGGGATACAGTAAACATGGAGTGAAGCATCGGAATCTGTAACTAGTGTCACAGGAATGGTTCAAATCATAGACAGTAAGATGAGTCAGTCTTCTTGTACTTAAGTCGACATTGTTCCTTTTTTATTTAAATCCGATGCAATATCTGTGTTTCATCGTCAATAAGAAGGACCAAGGGATACAGTAAACCTAGAGAGAAGCATCGGAATGTATAACTAGTGTCAAAGGAATGGTTCAAAACATAGACATAAGACCAGTCAGTCTTCTTGTACTTAATTCGGCATGGGCCATTTGTATTTAATTCCGACGCAATTTCTGTGTTTCATCGTCAATAAGAACGTCAGAGGGATACAGTAAACCTGAAGTGAAGCATCGGAATCTATAACTAGTGTCACATGAATGGTTCAAATCATAGACAGTGGCAAGACTCAGTGTTCTTTTACTTAAGTCGGCATTGTGCCTTTTGTATTTAATTCCGATACAATTTCTGTGTTTCATCGTCAATAAGAAGGTCCAAGGGATACAGAAAACCTGAAGTGAAGCATCGAAATCTATAACTAGTATCACAGAAATGGTTCAAATCATAGACAGTAAGCAGAGACAGTCTTCTTGTACTTAAGTCGGCATTGTGCCATTTGTATTTAATTCCGATGCAATTTCTGTGTTTCATCGTCAATAAGAAGGGCAGAGGGATACAGTAAACCTGAAGTGAAGCATCGGAATCTATAACTAGTGCCACAGGAATGGTTCAAAACATAGACAGTAGGCAGAGTCAGTCTTCTTGTACTTAAGTAGGCATTGTGCATTTTCTATTTAATTCCGATGCAATTTCTGTGTTTCATCGTCAAAGAGAAGGTCCAAGGGATACAGTACACCTGCAGTGAAGCCTCGGAATCTATAACTAGTGTCACAGGAATGGTTCAAAGCATAGTCAGTAAGAAGAGTCAGTCTTCTTGTACTAAAGTCGCCATTGTGCCTTTTTCATTTAATTCCGATGCAATTTCTGTGTTTCATCGTCAATAAGAAGGTCCAAGGGATACAGTAAACCTGGAGTGAGGCATCAGATCTATAACTCGTGTCACATGAATGGTTCAAAACATAGACAGTAAGAAGCGTCAGTCTTCTTGTACTTAATCCAGCAATGTGCCATTTGTATTTAATTCCGATGCAATTTCTGTGTTTCATGGTCAATAAGAAGGTCCAAGGGATACAGTAAACCTGAAGTGAAGCATCGGAATCTATAACTAGTGTCACAGGAATGGTTTAAAACATAAACAGTAGGAAGAGTCAGTCTTCTTGTACTTAAGTCGGTATTGTGCCTTTTCTATTTAATTCCAATGCAATTTCTGTGTTTCATCGTCAATAAGAAGGGCAAAGGGATACAGTAAACCTGAAGTGAAGCATCGGAATCTATAACTAGTGTCACAGGAATGGTTCAATCCATAGATAGTAGGAAGAGTCAGTCATCTTGTACTTAAGTCGGCATTGTGCCTTTTGTATTTAATTCCGATGCAATTTCTGTATTTCATCGTCAATAAGAAGGTCCAAGGGATACAGTAAACCTGGAGTGAAGCATCGGAATCTATAACTAGTGTCACAGAAATGGTTCAAAACATAGACTGTGCGAAGAGTCAGTCTTCTTGTACTTAAGTCGGCATTGTGCCTTTTGTATTTAATTCCGATGCAATTTCTGTGTTTCATCGTCAATAAGAAGGTCCAAGGGATACAGAAAACCTGAAGTGAAGCATCGATACCTATAACTAGTATCACAGAAATGGTTCAAAACATAGACAGTAAGCAGAGTCAGTCTTCTTGTGCTTAAGTCGTCATTGTGCCTTTTGTATTTAATTCCGATGCAATTTCTGTGTTTCATCGTCAATAAGATGGGCAGAGGGATACAGTAAACCTGAAGTGAAGCATCGGAATTTATAACTGGTGTCACAGGAATGGTTCAAAACATAGACAGTAGGAAGAGTCAGTCTTCTTGTACTTAAGTCGGCATTGTGCATTTTCCATTTAATTCCGAAGCAATTTCTGTGTTTCATCGTCAATAAGAAGGTCAAAGGGATACAGTGAACCTGAAGTGAAGCCTCGGAATCTATAACTAGTGTCACAGGAATGGTTCAAAGCATAGTTAGTAACAAGAGCCAGTCTTCTTGTACTTAAGTCGGCATTGTGCCTTTTGTATTTAATTCCGATGCAATTTCTGTGTTTCATCGTCAATAGGAAGATCCAAGGGATACAGTAAACCTGGAGTGAAGCATCGGAATCTGTAACTAGTGGCACAGGAGTGGTTCAAAACATAGTCAGTAAGAAGAGTCAGTCTTCTTGTACTTAAGTCGCCATTGTGCCATTTGTATTAATTTCCGATGCAATTTCTGTGTTTCACCGTCAATAAGAAGGTCTAACGGATACAGTAAACCTGAAGTGAAGCATCAGAATCTATAACTAGTGTCACCGGAATGGTTCAAAACATAGTCAGTAAGAAAAGCCAGTCTTCTTGTACTTAAGACGGCGTTGTGCCTTTTGTATTTAGTTCGGATGCATATTTCTGTGTTTCATCGTCAATAAGAAGGTCCAAGGGATACAGTAAACCTGAAGTGAAGCACCGGAATCTATAACTAGTGTCACATGAATGGTTCAAACATAGTCAGTAAGAAGAGTCAGCCTTCTTGTACTAAAGTCGCCATTGTGCCTTTTTCATTTAATTCCGATGCAATTTCTGTCTTTCATCGTCAATAAGAAGGTCCAAGGGATACAGTAAACCTGGAGTGAGGCATCAGATCTATAACTCGTGTCACATGAATGGTTCAAAACATAGACAGTAAGAAGCGTCAGTCTTCTTGTACTTAAGTCGGCATTGTGCATTTTCCATTTAATTCCGAAGCAATTTCTGTGTTTCATCGTCAATAAGAAGGTCAAAGGGATACAGTGAACCTGAAGTGAAGCCTCGGAATCTATAACTAGTGTCACAGGAATGGTTCAAAGCATAGTCAGTAACAAGAGCCAGTCTTCTTGTACTTAAGTCGGCATTGTGCCTTTTGTATTTAATTCCGATGCAATTTCTGTGTATCATCGTCAATAGGAAGATCCAAGGGATACAGTAAACCTGGAGTGAAGCATCGGAATCTGTAACTAGTGGCACATCAGTGGTTCAAAACATAGTCAGTAAGAAGAGTCAGTCTTCTTGTACTTAAGCCGCCATTGTGCCTTTTGTATTAATTTCCGATGCAATTTCTGTGTTTCATGGTCAATAAGAAGGTCAGAGGGATACAGTAAACTTGAAGTGAAGCATTGGAATCTATAACTAGTGTCACAGGAATTTTTCGAAACATAGTCAGTAAGAAGGGTCAGTCTCCTTGTACATAAGTCGGCATTGTGCCTTTTGTATTTAATTCCGATGCAATTTCTGTGTTTCATCGTCAATAAGAAGGTCTGTGGGATACAGTAAACCTGAAGTGAAGCATCGAAATCTATAACTAGTGTCTCAGGAATGGTTCAAAACATAGAAAGAAGAAGAGTCAGTCTTCTTGTACTTAAGTCGGCATCGTGACATTTGTATTTAATTCCGTTGCAATTTCTGTGTTTCATCGTCAATAAGAAGGGCAAAGGGATACAGTAAACCTGAAGTGAAGCATCGGAATCTATAACTAGTGTCACAGGAATGGTTCAAACCATAGATAGTAGGAAGAGTCACTCTTCTTGTACTTAAGTCGGCATTGTGCCTTTTCTATTTAATTCCGATGCAATTTCTGTGTTTCATCGTCAATAAGAAGGTCCAAGGGATACAGTAAACATGGAGTGAAGCATCGGAATCTGTAACTAGTGTCACAGGAATGGTTCAAATCATAGACAGTAAGATGAGTCAGTCTTCTTGTACTTAAGTCGACATTGTTCCTTTTTTATTTAAATCCGATGCAATATCTGTGTTTCATCGTCAATAAGAAGGACCAAGGGATACAGTAAACCTAGAGAGAAGCATCGGAATGTATAACTAGTGTCAAAGGAATGGTTCAAAACATAGACATAAGACCAGTCAGTCTTCTTGTACTTAATTCGGCATGGGCCATTTGTATTTAATTCCGACGCAATTTCTGTGTTTCATCGTCAATAAGAACGTCAGAGGGATACAGTAAACCTGAAGTGAAGCATCGGAATCTATAACTAGTGTCACATGAATGGTTCAAATCATAGACAGTGGCAAGACTCAGTGTTCTTTTACTTAAGTCGGCATTGTGCCTTTTGTATTTAATTCCGATACAATTTCTGTGTTTCATCGTCAATAAGAAGGTCCAAGGGATACAGAAAACCTGAAGTGAAGCATCGAAATCTATAACTAGTATCACAGAAATGGTTCAAATCATAGACAGTAAGCAGAGTCAGTCTTCTTGTACTTAAGTCGGCATTGTGCCATTTGTATTTAATTCCGATGCAATTTCTGTGTTTCATCGTCAATAAGAAGGGCAGAGGGATACAGTAAACCTGAAGTGAAGCATCGGAATCTATAACTAGTGCCACAGGAATGGTTCAAAACATAGACAGTAGGCAGAGTCAGTCTTCTTGTACTTAAGTAGGCATTGTGCATTTTCTATTTAATTCCGATGCAATTTCTGTGTTTCATCGTCAAAGAGAAGGTCCAAGGGATACAGTACACCTGCAGTGAAGCCTCGGAATCTATAACTAGTGTCACAGGAATGGTTCAAAGCATAGTCAGTAAGAAGAGCCAGTCTTCTTGTACTTAAGTCGGCATTCTGCCATTTGTATTTAATTCCGATGCAATTTCTGTGTTTCATCGTCAATAAGAAGGTCAGAGGGATACAGTAAACCTGAAGTGAAGCATCGGAATCTATAACTAGTGTTACAGGAATGGTTAAAAACATAGACTGTAAGAAGAGTCAGTCTTCTTGTACTTAAGTCGGCATTGTGCCTTTTGTATTAAGTTCCGATGTAATTTCTGTGTTTTATCGTCAATAAGAATGTCAGACTGACACAGTAAACCTGAAGTGAAGCATCGGAATCTATAACTAGTGTCACAGGAATCGTTCAAAACATAGTAAGAAGAGTCAGTCTTCTGTACTTAAGTCGGCATTGTGCCTTTTGCATTTAATTCCGATGCAATTTCTGTGTTTCATCGTCAATACGAAGGTCCGAGGGATACAGTAAACCTGGAGTGAAGCATCGGAATCTATAACTAGTGTCACAGGAATGGTTCAAAACATAGACAGTAAGATGAGTCAGTCTTCTTGTACTTAAGCCGACAATGTGCCTTTTGTATTTAATTCCGATGCAATTTCTATGTTTCATCTCCAATAAGAAGGTCCAAGGGATACAGTAAACCTGAAGTGAAGCATCGGAATTTATAACTAGTGTCACAGGAATGGTTCAAAGCATTGTCAGTAAGAAGAGCCAGTCCTCTTGTACTTAAGTCGGCATTGTGCCTTTTGTATTTGATTCCGATGCAATTTCTGTGTTTCATCATCAATAAGAAGGTCCAAGGGATAGAGTAAACCTGGAGTGAAGCATCGGAATCTGTAACTAGTGTCACAGGATTGGTTCATAACATAGACAGTAAGAAGAGTCAGTCTTATGGTACTTAAGTCAGCATTGTGCCTTTTTTATTTAATTCCGATGCAATTTCTCTGTTTTATCGTCAATAAGAAGGTCAGAGGGATACAGTAAAGCTGAAGTGAAGCATCGGAATGTATAACTAGTGTTACAGGAACTGTTAAAAACATAATCTGTAAGAAGAGTCAGTCTTCTTGTACTTAAGTCTTCATGGTGCCTTTTGTATTAAATTCCGATGTAATTTCTGTGTTTCATCGTCAATAAGAAGGTCAGACTGACACAATAAACCTGATGTGAAGTATGGGAATCTATAACTAGTGTCACACGAATGGTTGAAAACATAGTAAGAAGAGTCAGTCTTCTTGTACTTAAGTCGGCATTGTGCCTTTTGTATTTAAATCCGATGCAATTTCTGTGTTTCATCGTCAATATGAAGGTCCAAGGGATACAGTAAACCTGGAGTGAAGCATCGGAATCTATAACTAGTGTCACAGGAATGGTTCAAAACATAGACAGTAAGATGAGTCAGTCTTCTTGTGCTTAAGCCGACATTGTGCCTTTTGTATTTAATTCCGATGCAATTTTATGTTTCATCGCCAATACGAAGGTCCAAGGGATACAGTAAACCTGAAGTGAAGCATCGGAATCTATAACTAGTGTCACAGGAATGGTTTAAAACACAAACAGTAGGAAGAGTCAGTCTTCTTGTACTTAAGTCGGTATTGTGCCTTTTCTATTTAATTCCGATGCAATTTCTGTGTTTCATCGTCAATAAGAAGGTCAGATTGATACAGTAAAACTGAAGTGAAGCATCGGAATCTATAACTAGTGTCACAGGAATGGTTCAAAACATAGAGAGATGGAAGAGTAAGTCTTCTTGTACTTAAGTCGGCATTGTGCCTTTGTATTTCATTCCGATGCAATTTCTGTGTTTCGTCGTCCATAAGAAGGTCCGAGGGATACACTAAACCTCAAGTGAACCATCGGAATAAAAAACTAGTGCCAATGGAATGGTTCAAAACATAGAGAGTAGGAAGAGTCAGTCTTCTTGTACTTAATTCGGCATGGGCCATTTGTATTTAATTCCGACGCAATTTCTGTGTTTCATCGTCAATAAGAACGTCAGAGGGATACAGTAAATCTGAAGTGAAGCATCGGAATCTATAACTAGTGCCACAGGAATGGTTCAAAACATAGACAGTAGGCAGAGTCAGTCTTCTTGTACTTAAGTCGGCATTGTGCATTTTCTATGTAATTCCGATGCAATTTCTTTGTGTTATCGTCAATAAGAAGGTCAGAGGGATACAGTAAAGCTGAAGTGAAGCATCGGAATCTATAACTAGTGTTACAGGAATGGTTAAAAACATAGACTGTAAGAAGAGTCAGTCTTCTTGTACTTAAGTCGGCATTGTGCCTTTTGTATTAAATTCCGATGTAATTTGTGTGTTTTATCGTCAATAAGAAAGTCAGACTGACACAGTAAACCTGAAGTGAAGCATCGGAATCTATAACTAGTGTCACAGGAATCGTTCAAAACATAGTAAGAAGAGTCAGTCTTCTTGTACTTAAGTCGGCATTGTGCCTTTTGCATTTAATTCCGATGCAATTTCTGTGTTTCATCGTCAATACGAAGGTCCGAGGGATACAGTAAACCTGGAGTGAAGCATCGGAATCTATAACTAGTGTCACAGGAATGGTTCAAAACATAGACAGTAAAATGAGTCAGACTTCTTGTACTTAAGCCGACATTGTGCCTTTTGTATTTAATTCCGATGCAATTTCTATGTTTCATCTCCAATAAGAAGGTCCAAGGGATACAGTAAACCTGAAGTGAAGCATCGGAATTTATAACTAGTGTCACAGGAATGGTTGCAAGCATTGTCAGTAAGAAGAGCCAGTCCTCTTGTACTTAAGTCGGCATTGTGCCTTTTGCATTTAATTCCGATGCAATTTCTGTGTTTCATCGTCAATACGAAGGTCCGAGGGATACAGTAGACCTGGAGTGAAGCATCGGAATCTATAACTAGTGTCACAGGAATGGTTCAAAACATAGACAGTAAGATGAGTCAGTCTTCTTGTACTTAAGCCGACATTGTGCCTTTTGTATTTGATTCCGATGCAATTTCTGTGTTTCATCATCAATAAGAAGGTCCAAGGGATAGAGTAAACCTGGAGTGAAGCATCGGAATCTGTAACTAGTGTCACAGGATTGGTTCAAATCATAGACAGTAAGAAGAGTCAGTCTTATGGTACTTAAGTCAGCATTGTGCCTTTTTTATTTAATTCCGATGCAATTTCTCTGTTTTATCGTCAATAAGAAGGTCAGAGGGATACAGTAAAGCTGAAGTGAAGCATCGGAATGTATAACTAGTGTTACACGAATGGTTAAAAACATAATCTGTAAGAAGAGTCAGTCTTCTTGTACTTAAGTCTTCATGGTGCCTTTTGTATTAAATTCCGATGTAATTTCTGTGTTTCATCGTCAATAAGAAGGTCAGACTGACACAATAAACCTGAAGTGAAGTATCGGAATCTATAACTAGTGTCACAGGAATGGTTGAAAACATAGTAAGAAGAGTCAGTCTTCTTGTACTTAAGTCGGCATTGTGCCTTTTGTATTTAATTCCGATGCAATTTCTGTGTTTCATCGTCAATATGAAGGTCCAAGGGATACAGTAAACCTGGAGTGAAGCATCGGAATCTATAACTAGTGTCACAGGAATGGTTCAAAACATAGACAGTAAGATGAGTCAGTCTTCTTGTACTTAAGCCGACATTGTGCCTTTTGTATTTAATTCCGATGCAATTTTATGTTTCATCGCCAATACGAAGGTCCAAGGGATACAGTAAACCTGAAGTGAAGCATCGGAATCTATAACTAGTGTCACAGGAATGGTTTAAAACATAAACAGTAGGAAGAGTCAGTCTTCTTGTACTTAAGTCGGTATTGTGCCTTTTCTATTTAATTCCAATGCAATTTCTGTGTTTCATCGTCAATAAGAAGGTCAGATGGATACAGTAAAACTGAAGTTAAGCATCGGAATCTGTAACTAGTGTCACAGGAATGGTTCAAAACATAGAGAGATGGAAGAGTAAGTCTTCTTGTACTTAAGTCGGCATTGTGCTCTTTGTATTTCATTCCGATGCAATTTCTGTGTTTCGTCGTCCATAAGAAGGTCCGAGGGATACAGTAAAACTCAAGTGAAGCATCGGAATAAAAAACTAGTGCCAATGGAATGGTTCAAAACATAGAGAGTAGGAAGAGTCAGTCTTCTTGTACTTAAGTCGGCATTGTGCTTTTTCTATTTAATTCCGATGCGATTTCTGTGTCTCATCATCAATAGCAAGGTCCAAGGGATACAGTAAACCTGAAATGAAGCATCGGAATCTATAACTAGTGTCATATGAATAGTTCAAATCATAGACAGTAAGAAGAGTCAGTCTTCTTGTACTTAATTCGGCATTGTGCCTTTTGTATTGAATTCCGATGCAATTTCTGTGTTTCATCGTCAATAAGAAGGTCAGCGGGATACAGTAAACATGAACTGAGGCATCGGAATCTATAACTAGTGTCACAGGAATGGTTCAAAACATAGTCAGTAAGAAGAGTCAGTCTTCTTGTACTTAAGTCGGCATTGTGCCTTTTGTATTTAATTCCGATGCAAATTCGTGTTTCATCGTCAATAAGAACGTCCAAGGGGTTCATTAAACCTGGAGTGAAGCACCGGAATCTGTAACTAGTGTCACAGGAGTGGTTCAAAACATAGTCAGTAAGAAGAGTCAGTCTTCTTGTACTTAAGTCGCCATTGTGCCTTATGTATTAAATTCCGATGCAATTTCTGTGTTTCATCGTCAATAAGAAGGTCCACGGGATACAGTAAACCTGGAGTGAATCATCGGAATCTATAACTCGTGTCACATGGATGGTTCAAAACATAGACAGTAAGATGAGTCAGTCTTCTTGTACTTAATCCGGCATTGTGCATTTTGTATTTAATTCCGATGCAATTTCTGTGTTTCATCGTCAATAAGAAGGTCAGAGTGATACAGTAAACTTGAACTGAAGCATCGGAATCTATAACTAGTGTCACAGGAATGGTTGAAAACATAGTCGGTAAGAAGAGTCAGTCGTCTTGTACTTAAGTCGGCATTGTGCCTTTTGTATTTAATTCCGATGCAATATCTGTGTTTCATCGTCAATAAGAAGGTCAGTGGGATACAGTAAACCTGAAGTGAAGTATCGAAATCTATAACTAGTGTCACAGGAATGGTTCAAAACATAGTCAGTAAGAAGAGTCAGTCTTCTTGTTCTTGAGTCGGCATTGTGCCTTTTGTATTTAATTCCGATGCAATTTCAGTGATTCATCGTCAATATGAAGGTTCAAGGGATACAGTAAACCTGAAGTGAAGCAACGAAATCTATAACAATAGTCACAGGAATGGTTCAAACATAGACAAAAGAAGTGTCAGTCTTCTTGTACTTAAGTCGGCATTGTGCCTTTTGTATTTAATTCCTATGCAACTTCTGTGTTTCATCGTCAATAAGAAGGTCCAAGGGAGACAGTAAACCTGGAGTGAAGCATCGGAATCAATAACTAGTGTCACAGGGGTGGGTCAAAACATAGACAGTAAGAAGAGTCAGTATTCTTGTACTTAAGTCGGCATTGTGCCTTTTGTATTTAATTCCGATGCAATTTCTGTGTTTCATCTTCAATAAGATGGTCCTAGGGATACAGTAAACCTGAAGTGAAGCATCAGAGACTATAACTAGTGTCACAGGAATGGTTCAAATCATAGACAGTGGCAATAGTCAGTGTTCTTGTACTTAAGTCGGCATTGTGCCTTTTGTATTTAATTCCGATGCAATTTCTGTGTCTCATCGTCAATAAGAAGGTCCAAGGGATACAGAAAACCTGAAGTGAAGCATCGAAATTTATAACTAGTATCACAGAAATGGTTCAAATCATAGACAGTAAGCAGAGTCAGTCTTCTTGTACTGAAGTCGGCATTGTGCCATTTGTATTTAATTCCGATGCAATTTCTGTGTTTCATCGTCAATAAGAGGGGCAGAGGGATACAGTAAACCTGAAGTGAAGCATCGGAATCTATAACTAGTGTCACAGGAATGGTTCAAAACATAGACAGTAGGAAGACTCAGTCTTCTTGTACTTAAGTCGGCATTGTGCATTTTCTATTTAATTCCGATGCAATTTCTGTGTTTCATCGTCAATAAGAAGGTCCAAGGGATACAGTGAACCTGAAGTGAAGCCTCGGAATCTATTACTAGTGTCACAGGAATGGTTCAAAGCATAGTCAGTAAGAAGAGTCAGTCTTCTTGTACTTATGTCAGCATTGTGCCTTTTGTATTAAATTCCGATGTAATTTCTGTGTTTTATTGTCAAAAAGAGGGTCAGACTGATACAATAAACCTGAAGTGAAGCATCGGAATCTTTAGCTAGTGTCACAGGAATGGTTCAAGACATAGTAAGAAGAGTCAGTCTTCTTGTACTTAAGTCGGCATTGCGCCTTTTGTATTTAATTCCGATGCAATGTCTGTGTTTCATCGTCAATAAGAAGGTCCGATGGATACAGTAAAACTGAAGTGAAGCATCGGAATCTATAACTAGTGTTACAGGAATGGTTCAAAACATAGAGAGATGGAAGAGTAAGTCTTCTTGTACTTAAGTCGGCATTGTGCCTTTTGTATTTCATTCCGATGCAATTTCTGTGTTTCATCGTCCATAAGAAGGTCCGAGGGATACAGTAAACCTCAAGTGAAGCATCGGAATAAAAAACTAGTGTCACAGGAATGGTTCAAAACATAGAGAGTAGGAAGAGTCAGTCTTCTTGTACTTAAGTCGGCATTGTGCTATTTCTATTTAATTCCGATGCGATATCTGTGTCTCGTCGTCAATAGGAACGTCCAAGGGATACAGTAAACCTGAAGTGAAGCATCGGAATCTATAACTAGTGTCACATGAATAGTTCAAAACATAGACAGTAAGAAGAGTCAGTCTTCTTGTACTTAATTCGGCATTGTGCCTTTTGTATTTAATTCCGATGCAATTTCTGTGTTACATCGTCAATAAGAAGGTCAGAGGGCTACAGTAAACCTGAAGTGAAGCATCGATACCTATAACTAGTATCACAGAAATGGTTCAAAACATAGACAGTAAGCAGAGTCAGTCTTCTTGTACTTAAGTCGGCATTGTGCCTTTTGTATTTAATTCCGATGCAATTTCTGTGTTTCATCGTCAATAAGATGGGCAGAGGGATACAGTAAACCTGAAGTGAAGCATCGGAATTTATAACTAGTGTCACAGGAATGGTTCAAAACATAGACAGTAGGAAGAGTCAGTCTTCTTGTACTTAAGTCGGCATTGTGCGTTTTCTATTTAGTTCCGCAGCAATTTCTGTGTTTCATCGTCAATAAGAAAGTCAAAGGGATACAGTGAACCTGAAGTGAAGCCTCGGAATCTATAACTAGTGTCACAGGAATGGTTCAAAGCATAGTCAGTAACAAAGGCCAGTCTTCTTGTACTTAAGTCGGCATTGTGCCTTTTGTATTTAATTCCGATGCAATTTCTGTGTTTCATCGTCAATAGGAAGATCCAAGGGATACAGTAAACCTGGAGTGAAGCATCGGATTCTGTAACTAGTGTCACAGGAGTGGTTCAAAACATAGTCAGTGAGAAGAGTCAGTCATCTTGTACTTAAGTCGCCATTGTGCCTTTTGTATTTAATTCCGATGCAATTTCTGTGTTTCATCGTCAATAAGAAGGTCTAAGGGATACAGTAAACCTGAAGTGAAGCATCAGAATCTGTAACTAGTGTCACAGCAATGGTTCAAAACATAGTCAGTAAGAAAAGCCAGTCTTCTTGTACTTAAGACGGCATTGTGCCTTTTGTATTTAATTCGGATGCAATTTCTGTGTTTCATCGTCAATAAGAAGGTCCAACGGATACAGTAAACCTGAAGTGAAGCACCGGAATCTATAACTAGTGTCACATGAATAGTTCAAACATAGTCAGTAAGGAGAGTCAGTCTTCTTGTACTTAAGTCGCCATTGTGCCTTTTTCATTTAATTCCGATGCAATTTCTGTGTTTCATCGTCAATAAGAAGGTCCAAGGGATACAGTAAACCTGGAGTGAGGCATCAGATCTATAACTCGTGTCACATGAATGGTTCAAAACATAGACAGTAAGAAGAGTCAGTCTTCTTGTACTTAATTCAGCATGTGCCATTTGTATTTAATTGCGACGCAATTTCTGTGTTTCATCGTCAATAAGAACGTCAGAGGGATACAGTAAATCTGAAGTGAAGCATCAGAGTCTATAACTAGTGTCACAGGAATGGTTCAAAACATAGCCAGTAAGAAGAGTCAGTCTTCTTGTACTAAAGTCGGCATTGTGCCTTTTGTATTTAATTTCGATGCAATTTCTGTGTTTCATCGTCAATAAGAAGATCCAAGGGATACAGTAAACCTTGAGTGAAGAATCGGAACCTATAAGTAGTGTCACAGGGATGGTTCAAAGCATAGACAGTAAGAAGAGTCAGTATTCTTGTACTTAAATCGGCATTGTGCCTTTTGTATTTAATTCCGATGTAATTTCTGTGTTTCATCTTCAATAAGAAGGTCCTAGGGATACAGTAAACCTGAAGTGAAGCATCAGAGTCTATAACTAGTGTCACAGGAATGGTTCAAAACATAGTCAGTAAGAAGAGTCAGTCTCCTTGTACTTAATCCGGCATTGTGCCTTTTGTATTTAATTCCGATGCAATTTCTGTGTTTCATCGTCAATAAGAATGTCAGAGGGATACAGTAAACTTGAAGTGAAGCATCGGAATCTATAACTAGTGTCACAGGAATGGTTCAAAACATAGTCAGTAAGAAAAGTCAGTCTTCTTGTACATAAGTCGGCATTGTGCCTTTTGTATTTAATTCCGATGCAATTTCTGTGTTTCATCGTCAAGAAGAAGGTCTGTGGGATACAGTAAACCTAAAGTGAAGCATCGAAATCTATAACTAGTGTCACAGGAATGGTTCAAAACATAGACAGAAGAATTGTCAGTCTTCTTGTACTTATGTCGGCATTGTGCCATTTGTATTTAATTCCGTTGCAATTTCTGTGTTTCATCGTCAATAAGAAGGGCAGAGGGATACAGTAAACCTGAGGTGAAGCATCGGAATCTTTAACTAGTGTCACAGGAATGGTTCAACCATAGGCAGTAGGAAGAGTCAGTCTTCTTGTACTTAAGTCGGCATTGTGCCTTTTCTATTTAATTCCGATGCAATTTCTGTGTTTCATCGTCAATAAGAAGGTCCAAGGGATACAGTAAACCTGGAGTGAAGCATCGGAATCTGTAACTAGTGTCACAGGAATGGTTCAAATCATAGCCAGTAAGATGAGTCAGTCTTCTTGTGCTCAAGTTGACATTGTTCCTTTTTTATTTAAATCCGATGCAATTTCTGTGTTTCATCGTCAATAAGAAGGACCAAGGGATACAGTAAACCTAGAGTGAAGCATCGGAATCTATAACTAGTGTCAAGGGAATGGTTCAAAACATAGACAGTAAGACGAGTCAGCCTTCTTGTACTTAATACGGCATGTGCCATTTGTATTTAATTGCGACGCAGTTTCTGTGTTTCATCGTCAATAAGAACGTCAGAGGGATACAGTAAATCTGAAGTGAAGCATCAGAGTCTATAACTAGTGTCACAGGAATGGTTCAAAACATAGTCAGTAAGAAGAGTCAGTCTTCTTGTACTAAAGTCGGCATTGTGCCTTTTGTATTTAATTCCGATGCAATTTCTGTGTTTCATCGTCAATAAGAAGGTCCAAGGGATACAGTAAACCTGGAGTGAAGCATCGGAATCTATAAGTAGTGTCACAGGGATGGTTCAAAACATAGACAGTAAGAATAGTCAGTATTCTTGTACTTAAATAGGCATTGTGCCTTTTGTATTTAATTCCGATGTAATTTCTGTGTTTCATCTTCAATAAGAAGGTCCTAGGGATACACTAAACCTGAAGTGAAGCATCAGAGTCTATAACTAGTGTCACATGAATGGTTCAAAACATAGTCAGTAAGAAGAGTCAGTCTTCTTGTACTTAAGTCGGCATTGTGCCTTTTGTATTTAATTCCGATGCAATTTTTGTGTTTCATCGTCAATAAGAAGGTCCAAGGGATACAGTAAACCAGAAGTGAAGCATCGGAATCTATAACTAGTGTCACAGGAATGGTTCAAAACATAGACAGTGGCCAGAGGCAGTGTTCTTGTACTTAAGTCGGCATTGTGCCTTTTGTATTTAATTCCAATGCAATTTCTGTGTTTCATCTTCAATAAGAAGGCCATAGGGAAACAGTAAACCTGAAGTGAAGCATCAGAGTCTATAACTAGTGTCACAGGAATGGTTCAAAACATAGTCAGTAAGAAGAGTCAGTTCTCTTGTACTTAAGTCGGCATTGTGCCTTTTGTATTTAATTCCGATGCAATTTCTGTGTTTCATCGTCAAAAGAAGGTCCAAGGGATACAGTAAACCTGAAGTGAAGCAATGGAATCTATAACTGGTGTCACAGGAATGGTTCAAATCATAGACAGTGGCAACAGGCAGGGTTCTTGTACTTAAGTCGGCATTGTGCCTTTTGTATTTAATTCCGATGCAATTTCTGTGTTTCATCGACAATAACAAGGTCCAAGAGATACAGTAAACCTGGAGTGAAGCATCGGAATCTATAACTAGTGTCACAGGGATGGTTCAAATCATAGACAGTAAGAAGAGTCAGTATTCTTGTACATAAGTCGCCATTGTGCCTTTTGTATTTAATTCCGATGCAATTTCTGTGTTTCATCTTCAATAAGAAGGTCCTATGGATACAGTAAACCAGAAGTGAAGCATCAGAGTCTATAACTAGTGTCACAGGAATGGTTCAAAACATAGTCAGTAAGAAAAGTCAGTCTTCTTGGACTTAAGTCGGCATTGTGCCTTTTGTATTTAATTCCGGTGCAATTTCTGTGTTTCATCGTCAACAAGAAGGTCCAAGAGATAAAGTAAACCTGAAGTGAAGCATCGGAATCTATAACTAGTGTCACATGAATGGTTCAAATCATAGACAGTGGCAACAGGCAGGGTTCTTGTACTTAAGTCGGCATTGTGCCTTTTGTATTTAATTCCGATGCAATTTCTGTGGTTTCATCGTCAATAAGAAGGTCCAAGGGATACAGAAAACCTGAAGTGAAGCATCGAAATCTATAACTGGTATCACAGAAATGGTTCAAATCATAGATAGTAAGCAGAGTCAGCCTTCTTGTACTTAAGTCGGCATTGTGCCATTTGTATTTGATTCCGATGCAATTTCTGTGATCCATCGCCAATAAGAAGGGCAGAGGGATATAGTAAACCTGAAGCATCGGAATCTATAACTAGTGTCACAGGAATGGTTAAAAACATAGACAGTAAGAAGAGACAGTTTTCTTGTACTTAAGTCGGCATTGTGTCTTTTGTATTTAATTCCAATGAAATATCTGTGTTTCATCGTCAATAAGAAGGTCAGAGGGATACAGTAAATATGAAGTGAAGCATCGGAATCTATAACTAGTGTCACAGGAATGGTTCAAAACATAGTCAGTAAGTAGAGTCAGTCTTCTTGTACTTAAGTCGGCATTGTGCCTTTTGTATTTAATTCCGATGCAATTTCTATGTTTCATCGTCAATAAGAAGTTCCAAGGGATACAGTAAACCTGAAGTGAAGCATCAGAATCTATAACTAGTGTCACAGGAATGGTTCAAAACATAGTCAGTAAGAAGAGTCGGTCATCTTGTACTTAAGTCGGCATTGTGCCTTTTGTATTTATTTCAGATACAATTTCGGTGTTTCATTGTCAGAAAGAAGGTCCAAGGGATACAGTAAACCTGAAGTGAAGCACCGGTATCCATAACTAGTGTCACATGAATGGTTTAAAGCATAGTCAGTAAGAAGAATCAGTCTTCTTGTACTTAAGTCGCTATTGTGCCTTTTGTATTTAATTCCGATGCAATTTCTGTGTTTCATCGTCAATAAAAAGGTCCAAGGGAGTCAGTAAACCTGGAGTGAAGCATCGAAATCTATAACTAGTGTCACATAAATGGTTCAAAACATAGACAGTAAGAAGAGCAGTCTTCTTGTACTTAATTCGGCATTGTCCCTCTTGTATTTAATTCCGATTCAATTTCTGTGTTTCATCGGCAATACGAATGTCAGTGGGATACAGTAAACCTGAAGTGAGGCATCGGAATCTATAACTAGTGACACAAGGATGGTTCAAAACATAGACAGTAAGAAGAGTCAGTATTCTTGTACTTAAGTCGGCATTGTGCCTTTTGTATTTAATTCCGATACAATTTTTATGTTTCATCGTCAATAAGAACGTCCAAGGGATACAGTAAACCTGAAGTGAAGCACCGGAATCTATAACTAGTGTTACAGGAATGGTTCAAAACATAGTCAGTAAGAAGAGTCAGTCCTCTTGTACTTAAGTCGGCATTGTGCCTTTTATATTTATTTACGATGCAATTTCTGTGCTTCATTGTCAATAAGGAGGTCCAAGGGATACGGGAAACCGGGAGTGAAGCATCGGAATCTATAAGTAGTGTCACAGGAATGGTTCAAAGCGTAGTCAGTAAGAAGAGTCAGTCTTCTTGCACTTAATTCGGCATTGTGCCTTTTGTATTTAATTCCGATGCAATTTCTGTGTTTCATCGTCAATAAGAAGGTTCAAGGGATACAGTAAACCTGGAGTGAAGCATCAGAAACTATAACTAGTGTCACAGGAATGAATCAAATCATAGTCAGTAAGAAGAGTCAGTTTTCTTGTACTTCAGTCGGCATTGTGCCTTTTGTATTTCATTACGATGCAATTTCTGTGTTTCATCGTCAACAAGAAGGTCCAAGGGATACAGTAAACCTGAAGTGAAGTATCGGAATCTATAACTAGTGTCACAGGAATGGTTCAAAACATAGACAGTAGGAAGAGTCAGTCTTCTTCTACTTAAGTCTGCATTGTGCCTTTTCTATTTAATTCCGATGCAATTTCAGTGTATCATCGTCAATAAGAAGGTCCAAGGGATACAGTAATCCGGTAGTGAAGGATCGGAATCTATAACTATTGTCTCAGGAATGGTTCAAAACATTGACAGTAGGAAGAGTCAGTCTTCTTGTACTTAAGTCGGCACTGTGCCTTTTGTATTTAATTCCGATGCAATTTCTGTGTTTCATCGTCAATAAGAAGGTCCAAGGGATACAGTAAACCTGAAGTGAAGCCTCGGAATCTATAACTAGTGTCACAGGAATGGTTCAAAGCATAGTCAGTAAGAAGAGCCAGTCTTCTTGTACTTAAGTCGGCATTGTGCCTTTTGTATTTAATTCCGATGCAATTTCTGTGTTTCATCGTTAATAAAAAGGTCCAAGGGATACAGTAAACCTGCAGTGATGCATCGGAATCTGTAACTAGTGTCACAGGAGTGGTTCAAAACATAGACAGTAAGAAGAGTCAGTCTTCTTGTACTTAAGTCGGCATTGTGCCTTTTGTATTTAATTCCGACGCAATTTCTGTATTTCATCGTCAATAAGAAGGTCCAAGGGATACAGTAAACCCGGAGTGAAGCATCGGAATCTGTAACTAGTGCCACAGGAGTGGTTCAAAACATAGACAGTAAGAAGAGTCAGTCTTCTTGTACTTAAGTCGGCATTGTGCTTTTTGTATTTAATTCCGATGCAATTTCTATGTTTCATCGTCAATAAAAAGGTCCAAGGGATACAGTAAACCTGAAGTGAAGCATCAGAATCTATAACTAGTGTCACAGGAATGGTTCAAAACATAGTCAGTAAGAAGAGTCAGTCTTCTTGTACTTAAGTCGCCATTGTGCCTTTTGTATTTAATTCCGATGCAATTTCTGTGTTTCATCGTCAATAAGAAGGTCCAAGGGAGACAGTAAACCTGGAGTGAAGCATCGAAATCTATAACTAGTGTCACAGGAATGGTTCAAAACATAGACAGTAAGAAGAGTCAGTCTTCTTGTACATAATTCGGCATTGTCCCTTTTGTATTTAATTCCGATGCAATTTTTGTGTTTCATCCTCAATACGAAGGTCCAAGGGATACAGTAAACCGGGAGTAAAGGATCGGAATCTATAACTAGTGTCACAGGAATGGTTCAAAACTTAGTCAGTAAGAAGAGTCAGTCTTCTTGTACTTAAGTCGGCATAGTGCCTTTTGTATTTAATTCCGATGCAATTTCTGTGTTTCATCGTCAATAAGAAGGTCCAAGGGATACAGTAAACCTGGAGTGAAGTATCAGAATCTATAACTAGTGTCACAGGAATGAATCAAAACATAGTCAGTAAGAAGAGTCAGTTTTCTTGTACTTAAGTCAGCATTGTGCCTTTTGTATTTAATTCCGATGCAATTTCTGTGTTTCATCGTCAATAAGAAGGTCCAAGGGATACAGTATACCTGAAGTGAAGCCTCGGAATCTATAACTTGTGTCACAGGAATGGTTCAAAGCATAGTCAGTAAGAAGAGCCGGTCTTCTTGTAGTTAATTCGGCATTGTGCCTTTTGTATTTAATTCCGAAGCAATTTCTGTGTTTCATCGTCAATAAAAAGGTCCAAGGGATACAGTAAACCTGGAGTGATGCATCGGAATCTGTAACTAGTGTCACAGGAGTGGTTCAAAACATAGACACTAAGAAGAGTCAGTCTTCTTGTACTTAAGTCGGCATTGTGCCTTTTTTATTTAATTCCGATGCAATTTCTGTGTTTCATCGTCAATAAGAAGGTCCAAGGGAGACAGTACACCTGGAGTGAAGCATCGAAATCTATAACTAGTGTCACATAAATGGTTCAAAACATAGACAGTAAGAAGAGTCAGTCTTCTTGTACTTCATTCTGCATTGTCCCTTTTGTATTTAATTCCGATGCAATTTCTGTGTTTCATCGTCAATAAGAAGGTCCAAGGGATACAGTAAACCTGAAGTGATGTATCGGAATCTATAACTAGTGTCACAGGAATGGTTCAAAACATAGACAGTAGCAAGAGTCAGTCTTCTTGTACTTAAGTCTGCATTGTGCCTTTTCTATTTAATTCCGATGCAATTTCAGTGTATCATCGTCAATAAGAAGGTCCAAGGGATACAGTAATCCTGGAGTGAAGCATCGGAATCTATAACTAGTGTCACAGGAATGGTTCAAAACATTGACAGTAGGAAGAGTCAGTCATCTTGTACTTAAGTCAGCATTGTGCCTTTTGTATTTAATTCCGATGCAATTTCTGTGTTTCATCGTCAATAAGAATGTCCAAGGGATACAGTATACCTGAAGTGAAGCCTCGGAATCTATAACTAGTGTCACAGGAATGGTTCAAAGCATAGTCAGTAAGAAGAGCCAGTGTTCTTGTACTTAAGTCGGCATTGTGCTTTTTGTATTTAATTCCGATGCAATTTCTATGTTTCATCGTCAATAAAAAGGTCCAAGGGATACAGTAAACCTGAAGTGAAGCATCAGAATCTATAACTAGTGTCACAGGAATGGTTCAAAACATAGTCAGTAAGAAGAGTCAGTCTTCTTGTACTTAAGTCGGCATTGTGCCTTTTGTATTTATTTCCGATGCAATTTCGGTGTTTCATTGTCAAAAAGAAGGTCCAAGGGATACAGCAAACCTGAAGTGAAGCACCGGAATCTATAACTAGTGTCACATTAATGGTTTAAAGCATAGTCAGTAAGAAAAGTCAGTCTTCTTGTACTTAAGTCGCCATTGTGCCTTTTGTATTTAATTCCGATGCAATTTCTGTGTTTCATCGTCAATAAGAAGGTCCAAGGGATACAGTAAACCTGAAGTGATGTATCGGAATCTATAACTAGTGTCACAGGAATGGTTCAAAACATAGACAGTAGCAAGAGTCAGTCTTCTTGTACTTAAGTCTGCATTGTGCCTTTTCTATTTAATTCCGATGCAATTTCAGTGTATCATCGTCAATAAGAAGGTCCAAGGGATACAGTAATCCGGTAGTGAAGGATCGGAATCTATAACTATTGTCTCAGGAATGGTTCAAAACATTGACAGTAGGAAGAGTCAGTCTTCTTGTACTTAAGTCGGCACTGTGCCTTTTGTATTTAATTCCGATGCAATTTCTGTGTTTCATCGTCAATAAGAAGGTCCAAGGGATACAGTAAACCTGAAGTGAAGCCTCGGAATCTATAACTAGTGTCACAGGAATGGTTCAAAGCATAGTCAGTAAGAAGAGCCAGTCTTCTTGTACTTAAGTCGGCATTGTGCCTTTTGTATTTAATTCCGATGCAATTTCTGTGTTTCATCGTTAATAAAAAGGTCCAAGGGATACAGTAAACCTGCAGTGAAGCATCGGAATCTGTAACTAGTGTCACAGGAGTGGTTCAAAACATAGACAGTAAGAAGAGTCAGTCTTCTTGTACTTAAGTCGGCATTGTGCCTTTTGTATTTAATTCCGACGCAATTTCTGTATTTCATCGTCAATAAGAAGGTCCAAGGGATACAGTAAACCCGGAGTGAAGCATCGGAATCTGTAACTAGTGCCACAGGAGTGGTTCAAAACATAGACAGTAAGAAGAGTCAGTCTTCTTGTACTTAAGTCGGCATTGTGCTTTTTGTATTTAATTCCGATGCAATTTCTATGTTTCATCGTCAATAAAAAGGTCCAAGGGATACAGTAAACCTGAAGTGAAGCATCAGAATCTATAACTAGTGTCACAGGAATGGTTCAAAACATAGTCAGTAAGAAGAGTCAGTCTTCTTGTACTTAAGTCGCCATTGTGCCTTTTGTATTTAATTCCGATGCAATTTCTGTGTTTCATCGTCAATAAGAAGGTCCAAGGGAGACAGTAAACCTGGAGTGAAGCATCGAAATCTATAACTAGTGTCACAGGAATGGTTCAAAACATAGACAGTAAGAAGAGTCAGTCTTCTTGTACATAATTCGGCATTGTCCCTTTTGTATTTAATTCCGATGCAATTTCTGTGTTCATCGTCAATAAGAGTGTCAGAGGGATACAGTAAACCTGAAGTGAGGCATCGGAATCTATAACTAGTGTCACAGGAATGGTTCAAAACATAGTCAGTAAGAAGAGTCAGTCTTCTTGTACTTAAGTCCGCATTGTGCCTTTTGTACGAGTATTTAATTCCGATGCAATTTTTGTGTTTCATCGTCAATAAGAAGGTCCAAGGGATACAATAAACCTGAAGTGAAGCACCGGAATCTATAACTAGTGTTACAGGAATGGTTCAAATCATAGTCGGTAAGAAGAGTCAGTCTTCTTGTACTTAAGTCGGCATTGTGCCTTTTGTATTTAATTCCGATGCAATTTCTGTGTTTCATTGTCAATAAGGAGGTCCAAGGGATACAGTAAACCAGTAGTGAAACATCGGAATCTATAACTAGTGTCACAGGAATGGTTCAAAACATAGTCAGTAAGAAGAGTCAGTCTTCTTGTACTTAAGTCGGCATTGTGCCTTTTATATTTAATTCCGATGCAATTTTTGTGTTTCATCCTCAATACGAAGGTCCAAGGGATACAGTAAACCGGGAGTAAAGGATCGGAATCTATAACTAGTGTCACAGGAATGGTTCAAAACTTAGTCAGTAAGAAGAGTCAGTCTTCTTGTACTTAAGTCGGCATAGTGCCTTTTGTATTTAATTCCGATGCAATTTCTGTGTTTCATCGTCAATAAGAAGGTCCAAGGGATACAGTAAACCTGGAGTGAAGTATCAGAATCTATAACTAGTGTCACAGGAATGAATCAAAACATAGTCAGTAAGAAGAGTCAGTTTTCTTGTACTTAAGTCAGCATTGTGCCTTTTGTATTTAATTCCGATGCAATTTCTGTGTTTCATCGTCAATAAGAAGGTCCAAGGGATACAGTATACCTGAAGTGAAGCCTCGGAATCTATAACTTGTGTCACAGGAATGGTTCAAAGCATAGTCAGTAAGAAGAGCCGGTCTTCTTGTAGTTAATTCGGCATTGTGCCTTTTGTATTTAATTCCGAAGCAATTTCTGTGTTTCATCGTCAATAAAAAGGTCCAAGGGATACAGTAAACCTGGAGTGATGCATCGGAATCTGTAACTAGTGTCACAGGAGTGGTTCAAAACATAGACACTAAGAAGAGTCAGTCTTCTTGTACTTAAGTCGGCATTGTGCCTTTTTTATTTAATTCCGATGCAATTTCTGTGTTTCATCGTCAATGAGAAGGTCCAAGGGAGACAGTACACCTGGAGTGAAGCATCGAAATCTATAACTAGTGTCACATAAATGGTTCAAAACATAGACAGTAAGAAGAGTCAGTCTTCTTGTACTTCATTCTGCATTGTCCCTTTTGTATTTAATTCCGATGCAATTTCTGTGTTTCATCGTCAATAAGAAGGTCCAAGGGATACAGTAAACCTGAAGTGATGTATCGGAATCTATAACTAGTGTCACAGGAATGGTTCAAAACATAGACAGTAGCAAGAGTCAGTCTTCTTGTACTTAAGTCTGCATTGTGCCTTTTCTATTTAATTCCGATGCAATTTCAGTGTATCATCGTCAATAAGAAGGTCCAAGGGATACAGTAATCCTGGAGTGAAGCATCGGAATCTATAACTAGTGTCACAGGAATGGTTCAAAACATTGACAGTAGGAAGAGTCAGTCATCTTGTACTTAAGTCAGCATTGTGCCTTTTGTATTTAATTCCGATGCAATTTCTGTGTTTCATCGTCAATAAGAATGTCCAAGGGATACAGTATACCTGAAGTGAAGCCTCGGAATCTATAACTAGTGTCACAGGAATGGTTCAAAGCATAGTCAGTAAGAAGAGCCAGTGTTCTTGTACTTAAGTCGGCATTGTGCTTTTTGTATTTAATTCCGATGCAATTTCTATGTTTCATCGTCAATAAAAAGGTCCAAGGGATACAGTAAACCTGAAGTGAAGCATCAGAATCTATAACTAGTGTCACAGGAATGGTTCAAAACATAGTCAGTAAGAAGAGTCAGTCTTCTTGTACTTAAGTCGGCATTGTGCCTTTTGTATTTATTTCCGATGCAATTTCGGTGTTTCATTGTCAAAAAGAAGGTCCAAGGGATACAGCAAACCTGAAGTGAAGCACCGGAATCTATAACTAGTGTCACATTAATGGTTTAAAGCATAGTCAGTAAGAAAAGTCAGTCTTCTTGTACTTAAGTCGCCATTGTGCCTTTTGTATTTAATTCCGATGCAATTTCTGTGTTTCATCGTCAATAAGAAGGTCCAAGGGATACAGTAAACCTGAAGTGATGTATCGGAATCTATAACTAGTGTCACAGGAATGGTTCAAAACATAGACAGTAGCAAGAGTCAGTCTTCTTGTACTTAAGTCTGCATTGTGCCTTTTCTATTTAATTCCGATGCAATTTCAGTGTATCATCGTCAATAAGAAGGTCCAAGGGATACAGTAATCCTGGAGTGAAGCATCGGAATCTATAACTAGTGTCACAGGAATGGTTCAAAACATTGACAGTAGGAAGAGTCAGTCATCTTGTACTTAAGTCAGCATTGTGCCTTTTGTATTTAATTCCGATGCAATTTCTGTGTTTCATCGTCAATAAGAATGTCCAAGGGATACAGTATACCTGAAGTGAAGCCTCGGAATCTATAACTAGTGTCACAGGAATGGTTCAAAGCATAGTCAGTAAGAAGAGCCAGTGTTCTTGTACTTAAGTCGGCATTGTGCTTTTTGTATTTAATTCCGATGCAATTTCTATGTTTCATCGTCAATAAAAAGGTCCAAGGGATACAGTAAACCTGAAGTGAAGCATCAGAATCTATAACTAGTGTCACAGGAATGGTTCAAAACATAGTCAGTAAGAAGAGTCAGTCTTCTTGTACTTAAGTCGGCATTGTGCCTTTTGTATTTATTTCCGATGCAATTTCGGTGTTTCATTGTCAAAAAGAAGGTCCAAGGGATACAGCAAACCTGAAGTGAAGCACCGGAATCTATAACTAGTGTCACATTAATGGTTTAAAGCATAGTCAGTAAGAAAAGTCAGTCTTCTTGTACTTAAGTCGCCATTGTGCCTTTTGTATTTAATTCCTATGCAATTTCTGTGTTTCATCGTCAATAAGAAGGTCCAAGGGAGACAGTAAACCTGGAGTGAAGCACCGAAATCTATAACTAGTGTCACAGGAATGGTTCAGAACATAGACAGTAAGAAGAGTCAGTCTTCTTGTACATCATTCGGCATTGTCCCTTTTGTATTTAATTCCGATGCTATTTCTGTGTTCATCGTCAATAAGAATGTCAGAGGGATACAGTATACCTGGAGTGAAGCATCGGAATCTATAACTAGTGACACAGGGATGGTTCAAAACATAGACAGTAAGAAGAGTCAGTATTCTTGTACTTAAGTCGGCATTGTGCCTTTTGTATTTAATTCCGATGCAATTTTTGTGTTTCATCGTCAATAAGAAGGTCCAAGGGATACAATAAACCTGAAGTGAAGCACCGGAATCTATAACTAGTGTTACAGGAATGGTTCAAATCATAGTCAGTAAGAAGAGTCAGTCTTCTTGTACTTAAGTCGGCATTGTGCATTTTGTATTTAAATCCGATGCAATTTCTGTGTTTCATTGTCAATAAGGAGGTCCAAGGGATACAGTAAACCAGGAGTGAAACATCGGAATCTATAACTAGTGTCACAGGAATGGTTCAAAACATAGTCAGTAAGAAGAGTCAGTCTTCTTGTACTTAAGTCGGCATTGTGCCTTTTATATTTAATTCCGATGCAATTTTTGTGTTTCATCCTCAATACGAAGGTCCATGGGATACAGTAAACCGGGAGTAAAGGATCGGAATCTATAACTAGTGTCACAGGAATGGTACAAACTTAGTCAGTAAGAAGAGTCAGTCTTCTTGTACTTAAGTCGGCATAGTGCCTTTTGTATTTAATTCCGATGCAATTTCTGTGTTTCATCGTCAATAAGAAGGTCCAAGGGATACAGTAAACCTGGAGTGAAGTATCAGAATCTATAACTAGTGTCACAGGAATGAATCAAAACATAGTCAGTAAGAAGAGTCAGTTTTCTTGTACTTAAGTCAGCATTGTGCCTTTTGTATTTAATTCCGATGCAATTTCTGTGTTTCATCGTGAATAAAAAGGTCCAAGGGATACAGTAAACCTGGAGTGATGCATCGGAATCTGTAACTAGTGTCACAGGAGTGGTTCAAAACATAGACACTAAGAAGAGTCAGTCTTCTTGTACTTAAGTCGGCATTGTGCCTTTTTTATTTAATTCCGATGCAATTTCTGTGTTTCATCGTCAATAAGAAGGTCCAAGGGAGACAGTAAACCTGGAGTGAAGCATCGAAATCTATAACTTGTGTCACATAAATGGTTCAAAACATAGACAGTAAGAAGAGTCAGTCTTCTTGTACTTAATTCTGCATTGTCCCTTTTGTATTTAATTCCGATGCAATTTCTGTGTTTCATCGTCAATAAGAAGGTCCAAGGGATACAGTAAACCTGAAGTGATGTATCGGAATCTATAACTAGTGTCACAGGAATGGTTCAAAACATAGACAGTAGCAAGAGTCAGTCTTCTTGTACTTAAGTCTGCATTGTGCCTTTTCTATTTAATTCCGATGCAATTTCAGTGTATCATCGTCAATAAGAAGGTCCAAGGGATACAGTAATCCTGGAGTGAAGCATCGGAATCTATAACTAGTGTCACAGGAATGGTTCAAAACATTGACAGTAGGAAGAGTCAGTCATCTTGTACTTAAGTCAGCATTGTGCCTTTTGTATTTAATTCCGATGCAGTTTCTGTGTTTCATCGTCAATAAGAATGTCCAAGGGATACAGTATACCAGAAGTGAAGCCTCGGAATCTATAACTAGTGTCACAGGAATGGTTCAAAGCATAGTCAGTAAGAATAGCCAGTGTTCTTGTACTTAAGTCGGCATTGTGCTTTTTGTATTTAATTCCGATGCAATTTCTATGTTTCATCGTCAATAAAAAGTTCCAAGGGATACAGTAAACCTGAAGTGAAGCATCAGAATCTATAACTAGTGTCACAGGAATGGTTCAAAACATAGACAGTAAGAAGAGTCAGTCTTCTTGTACTTAAGTCGGCATTGTGCCTTTTGTACTTATTTCCGATGCAATTTCGGTGTTTCATTGTCAAAAAGAAGGTCCAAGGGATACAGCAAACCTGAAGTGAAGCACCGGAATCTATAACTAGTGTCACATTAATGGTTTAAAGCATAGTCAGTAAGAAAAGTCTGTCTTCTTGTACTTAAGTCGCCATTGTGCCTTTTGTATTTAATTCCGATGCAATTTCTGTGTTTCATCGTCAATAAGAAGGTCCAAGGGAGACCGTAAACCTGGAGTGAAGCACCGAAATCTATAACTAGTGTCACAGGAATGGTTCAAAACATAGACAGTAAGAAGAGTCAGTCTTCTTGTACATAATTCGGCATTGTCCCTTTTGTATTTAATTCCGATGCAAATTCTGTGTTCATCGTCAATAAGAATGTCAGAGGGATACAGTAAACCTGAAGTGAGGCATCGGAATCTATAACTAGTGTCACAGGAATGGTTCAAAACATAGTCAGTAAGACGAGTCAGTCTTCTTGTACTTAAGTCCGCATTGTGCCTTTCGTACGAGTATTTAATTCCGATGCAATTTCTGTGTTTCATCGTCTATAAGAAGGTCACAGGGATACAGTATACCTGGAGTGAAGCATCGGAATCTATAACTAGTGACACAGGGATGGTTCAAAACATAGACAGTAAGAAGAGTCAGTATTCTTGTACTTAAGTCGGCATTGTGCCTTTTGTATTTAATTCCGATGCAATTTTTGTGTTTCATCGTCAATAAGAAGGTCCAAGGGATACAATAAACCTGAAGTGAAGCACCGGAATCTATAACTAGTGTTACAGGAATGGTTCAAATCATAGTCAGTAAGAAGAGTCAGTCTTCTTGTACTTAAGTCGGCATTGTGCATTTTGTATTTAATTCGGACGCAATTTCTGTGTTTCATTGTCAATAAGGAGGTCCAAGGGATAGAGTAAACCAGGAGTGAAACATCGGAATCTATAACTAGTGTCACAGGAATGGTTCAAAACATAGTCAGTAAGAAGAGTCAGTCTTCTTGTACTTAAGTCGGCATTGTGCCTTTTATATTTAATTCCGATGCAATTTTTGTGTTTCATCCTCAATACGAAGGTCCAAGGGATACAGTAAACCGGGAGTAAAGGATCGGAATCTATAACTAGTGTCACAGGAATGGTTCAAAACTTAGTCAGTAAGAAGAGTCAGTCTTCTTGTACTTAAGTCGGCATAGTGCCTTTTGTATTTAATTCCGTTGCAATTTCTGTGTTTCATCGTCAATAAGAAGGTCCAAGGGATACAGTAAACCTGGAGTGAAGTATCAGAATCTATATCTAGTGTCACAGGAATGAATCAAAACATAGTCAGTAAGAAGAGTCAGTTTTCTTGTACTTAAGTCAGCATTGTGCCTTTTGTTTTTAATTCCGATGCAATTTCTGTGTTTCATTGTCAATAAGGAGGTCCAAGGGATACAGTAAACCAGTAGTGAAACATCGGAATCTATAACTAGTGTCACAGGAATGGTTCAAAACATAGTCAGTAAGAAGAGTCAGTCTTCTTGTACTTAAGTCGGCATTGTGCCTTTTATATTTAATTCCGATGCAATTTTTGTGTTTCATCCTCAATACGAAGGTCCAAGGGATACAGTAAACCGGGAGTAAAGGATCGGAATCTATAACTAGTGTCACAGGAATGGTTCAAAACTTAGTCAGTAAGAAGAGTCAGTCTTCTTGTACTTAAGTCGGCATAGTGCCTTTTGTATTTAATTCCGATGCAATTTCTGTGTTTCATCGTCAATAAGAAGGTCCAAGGGATACAGTAAACCTGGAGTGAAGTATCAGAATCTATAACTAGTGTCACAGGAATGAATCAAAACATAGTCAGTAAGAAGAGTCAGTTTTCTTGTACTTAAGTCAGCATTGTGCCTTTTGTATTTAATTCCGATGCAATTTCTGTGTTTCATCGTCAATAAGAAGGTCCAAGGGATACAGTATACCTGAAGTGAAGCCTCGGAATCTATAACTTGTGTCACAGGAATGGTTCAAAGCATAGTGAGTAAGAAGAGCCGGTCTTCTTGTACTTAATTCGGCATTGTGCCTTTTGTATTTAATTCCGAAGCAATTTCTGTGTTTCATCGTCAATAAAAAGGTCCAAGGGATACAGTAAACCTGGAGTGATGCATCGGAATCTGTAACTAGTGTCACAGGAGTGGTTCAAAACATAGACACTAAGAAGAGTCAGTCTTCTTGTACTTAAGTCGGCATTGTGCCTTTTTTATTTAATTCCGATGCAATTTCTGTGTTTCATCGTCAATAAGAAGGTCCAAGGGAGACAGTACACCTGGAGTGAAGCATCGAAATCTATAACTAGTGTCACATAAATGGTTCAAAACATAGACAGTAAGAAGAGTCAGTCTTCTTGTACTTCATTCTGCATTGTCCCTTTTGTATTTAATTCCGATGCAATTTCTGTGTTTCATCGTCAATAAGAAGGTCCAAGGGATACAGTAAACCTGAAGTGATGTATCGGAATCTATAACTAGTGTCACAGGAATGGTTCAAAACATAGACAGTAGCAAGAGTCAGTCTTCTTGTACTTAAGTCTGCATTGTGCCTTTTCTATTTAATTCCGATGCAATTTCAGTGTATCATCGTCAATAAGAAGGTCCAAGGGATACAGTAATCCTGGAGTAAAGCATCGGAATCTATAACTAGTGTCACAGGAATGGTTCAAAACATTGACAGTAGGAAGAGTCAGTCATCTTGTACTTAAGTCAGCATTGTGCCTTTTGTATTTAATTCCGATGCAATTTCTGTGTTTCATCGTCAATAAGAATGTCAAAGGGATACAGTATACCTGAAGTGAAGCCTCGGAATCTATAACTAGTGTCACAGGAATAGTTCAAAACATAGTCAGTAAGAAGAGCCAGTGTTCTTGTACTTAAGTCGGCATTGTGCTTTTTGTATTTAATTCCGATGCAATTTCTATGTTTCATCGTCAATAAAAAGGTCCAAGGGATACAGTAAACCTGAAGTGAAGCATCAGAATCTATAACTAGTGTCACAGGAATGGTTCAAAACATAGTCAGTAAGAAGAGTCAGTCTTCTTGTACTTAAGTCGGCATTGTGCCTTTTGTATTTATTTCCGATGCAATTTCGGTGTTTCATTGTCAAAAAGAAGGTCCAAGGGATACAGCAAACCTGAAGTGAAGCACCGGAATCTATAACTAGTGTCACATTAATGGTTTAAAGCATAGTCAGTAAGAAAAGTCAGTCTTCTTGTACTTAAGTCGCCATTGTGCCTTTTGTATTTAATTCCGATGCAATTTCTGTGTTTCATCGTCAATAAGAAGGTCCAAGGGAGACAGTAAACCTGGAGTGAAGCACCGAAATCTATAACTAGTGTCACAGGAATGGTTCAGAACATAGACAGTAAGAAGAGTCAGTCTTCTTGTACATCATTCGGCATTGTCCCTTTTGTATTTAATTCCGATGCTATTTCTGTGTTCATCGTCAATAAGAATGTCAGAGGGATACAGTAAACCTGAAGTGAGGCATCGGAATCTATAACTAGTGTCACAGGAATGGTTCAAAACATAGTCAGTAAGAAGAGTCTGTCTTCTTGTACTTAAGTCCGCATTGTGCCTTTTGTACGAGTATTTAATTCCGATGCAATTTCTGTGTTTCATCGTCAATAAGATGGTCAAAGGGATACAGTATACCTGGAGTGAAGCATCGGAATCTATAACTAGTGACACAGGGATGGTTCAAAACATAGACAGTAAGAAGAGTCAGTATTCTTGTACTTAAGTCGGCATTGTGCCTTTTGTATTTAATTCCGATGCAATTTTTGTGTTTCATCGTCAATAAGAAGGTCCAAGGGATACAATAAACCTGAAGTGAAGCACCGGAATCTATAACTAGTGTTACAGGAATGGTTCAAATCATAGTCAGTAAGAAGAGTCAGTCTTCTTGTACTTAAGTCGGCATTGTGCATTTTGTATTTAAATCCGATGCAATTTCTGTGTTTCATTGTCAATAAGGAGGTCCAAGGGATACAGTAAACCAGGAGTGAAACATCGGAATCTATAACTAGTGTCACAGGAATGGTTCAAAACATAGTCAGTAAGAAGAGTCAGTCTTCTTGTACTTAAGTCGGCATTGTGCCTTTTATATTTAATTCCGATGCAATTTTTGTGTTTCATCCTCAATACGAAGGTCCATGGGATACAGTAAACCGGGAGTAAAGGATCGGAATCTATAACTAGTGTCACAGGAATGGTTCAAAACTTAGTCAGTAAGAAGAGTCAGTCTTCTTGTACTTAAGTCGGCATAGTGCCTTTTGTATTTAATTCCGATGCAATTTCTGTGTTTCATCGTCAATAAGAAGGTCCAAGGGATACAGTAAACCTGGAGTGAAGTATCAGAATCTATAACTAGTGTCACAGGAATGAATCAAAACATAGTCAGTAAGAAGAGTCAGTTTTCTTGTACTTAAGTCAGCATTGTGCCTTTTGTATTTAATTCCGATGCAATTTCTGTGTTTCATCGTCAATAAGAAGGTGCAAGGGATACAGTATACCTGAAGTGAAGCCTCGGAATCTATAACTTGTGTCACAGGAATGGTTCAAAGCATAGTCAGTAAGAAGAGCCGGTCTTCTTGTACTTAAGTCGGCATTGTGCCTTTTGTATTTAATTCCGATGCATTTTCTGTGTTTCATCGTCAATAAAAAGGTCCAAGGGATACAGTAAACCTGGAGTGATGCATCGGAATCTGTAACTAGTGTCACAGGAGTGGTTCAAAACATAGACACTAAGAAGAGTCAGTCTTCTTGTACTTAAGTCGGCATTGTGCCTTTTTTATTTAATTCCGATGCAATTTCTGTGTTTCATTGTCAATAAGAAGGTCCAAGGGAGACAGTAAACCTGGAGTGAAGCATCGAAATCTATAACTAGTGTCACATAAATGGTTCAAAACATAGACAGTAAGAAGAGTCAGTCTTCTTGTACTTAATTCGGCATTGTCCCTTTTGTATTTAATTCCGATGCAATTTCTGTGTTTCATCGTCAATAAGAAGGTCCAAGGGATACAGTAAACCTGAAGTGATGTATCGGAATCTATAACTAGTGTCACAGGAATGGTTCAAAACATAGACAGTAGCAAGAGTCAGTCTTCTTGTACTTAAGTCTGCATTGTGCCTTTTCTATTTAATTCCGATGCAATTTCAGTGTATCATCGTCAATAAGAAGGTCCAAGGGATACAGTAATCCTGGAGTGAAGCATCGGAATCTATAACTAGTGTCACAGGAATGGTTCAAAACATTGACAGTAGGAAGAGTCAGTCATCTTGTACTTAAGTCAGCATTGTGCCTTTTGTATTTAATTCCGATGCAATTTCTGTGTTTCATCGTCAATAAGAATGTCCAAGGGATACAGTATACCTGAAGTGAAGCCTCGGAATCTATAACTAGTGTCACAGGAATGGTTCAAAGCATAGTCAGTAAGAATAGCCAGTGTTCTTGTACTTAAGTCGGCATTGTGCTTTTTGTATTTAATTCCGATGCAATTTCTATGTTTCATCGTCAATAAAAAGTTCCAAGGGATACAGTAAACCTGAAGTGAAGCATCAGAATCTATAACTAGTGTCACAGGAATGGTTCAAAACATAGACAGTAAGAAGAGTCAGTCTTCTTGTACTTAAGTCGGCATTGTGCCTTTTGTACTTATTTCCGATGCAATTTCGGTGTTTCATTGTCAAAAAGAAGGTCCAAGGGATACAGCAAACCTGAAGTGAAGCACCGGAATCTATAACTAGTGTCACATTAATGGTTTAAAGCATAGTCAGTAAGAAAAGTCTGTCTTCTTGTACTTAAGTCGCCATTGTGCCTTTTGTATTTAATTCCGATGCAATTTCTGTGTTTCATCGTCAATAAGAAGGTCCAAGGGAGACAGTAAACCTGGAGTGAAGCACCGAAATCTATAACTAGTGTCACAGGAATGGTTCAAAACATAGACAGTAAGAAGAGTCAGTCTTCTTGTACATAATTCGGCATTGTCCCTTTTGTATTTAATTCCGATGCAATTTCTGTGTTCATCGTCAATAAGAATGTCAGAGGGATACAGTAAACCTGAAGTGAGGCATCGGAATCTATAACTAGTGTCACAGGAATGGTTCAAAACATAGTCAGTAAGACGAGTCAGTCTTCTTGTACTTAAGTCCGCATTATGCCTTTCGTACGAGTATTTAATTCCGATGCAATTTCTGTGTTTCATCGTCAATAAGAAGGTCACAGGGATACAGTATACCTGGAGTGAAGCATCGGAATCTATAACTAGTGACACAGGGATGGTTCAAAACATAGACAGTAAGAAGAGTCAGTATTCTTGTACTTAAGTCGGCATTGTGCCTTTTGTATTTAATTCCGATGCAATTTTTGTGTTTCATCGTCAATAAGAAGGTCCAAGGGATACAATAAACCTGAAGTGAAGCACCGGAATCTATAACTAGTGTTACAGGAATGGTTCAAATCATAGTCAGTAAGAAGAGTCAGTCTTCTTGTACTTAAGTCGGCATTGTGCATTTTGTATTTAATTCCGATGCAATTTCTGTGTTTCATTGTCAATAAGGAGGTCCAAGGGATAGAGTAAACCAGGAGTGAAACATCGGAATCTATAACTAGTGTCACAGGAATGGTTCAAAACATAGTCAGTAAGAAGAGTCAGTCTTCTTGTACTTAAGTCGGCATTGTGCCTTTTATATTTAATTCCGATGCAATTTTTGTGTTTCATCCTCAATACGAAGGTCCAAGGGATACAGTAAACCGGGAGTAAAGGATCGGAATCTATAACTAGTGTCACAGGAATGGTTCAAAACTTAGTCAGTAAGAAGAGTCAGTCTTCTTGTACTTAAGTCGGCATAGTGCCTTTTGTATTTAATTCCGTTGCAATTTCTGTGTTTCATCGTCAATAAGAAGGTCCAAGGGATACAGTAAACCTGGAGTGAAGTATCAGAATCTATATCTAGTGTCACAGGAATGAATCAAAACATAGTCAGTAAGAAGAGTCAGTTTTCTTGTACTTAAGTCAGCATTGTGCCTTTTGTATTTAATTCCGATGCAATTTCTGTGTTTCATCGTCAATAAGAAGGTCCAAGGAATACAGTATACCTGAAGTGAAGCCTCGGAATCTATAACTTGTGTCACAGGAATGGTTCAAAGCATAGTCAGTAAGAAGAGCCGGTCTTCTTGTACTTAAGTCGGCATTGTGCCTTTTGTATTTAATTCCGTTGCAATTTCTGTGTTTCATCGTCAATAAAAAGGTCCAAGGGATACAGTAAACCTGGAGTGATGCATCGGAATCTGTAACTAGTGTCACAGGAGTGGTTCAAAACATAGACACTAAGAAGAGTCAGTCTTCTTGTACTTAAGTCGGCATTGTGCCTTTTTTATTTAATTCCGATGCAATTTCTGTGTTTCATCGTCAATAAGAAGGTCCAAGGGAGACAGTAAACCTGGAGTGAAGCATCGAAATCTATAACTAGTGTCACATAAATGGTTCAAAACATAGACAGTAAGAAGAGTCAGTCTTCTTGTACTTAATTCTGCATTATCCCTTTTGTATTTAATTCCGATGCAATTTCTGTGTTTCATCGTCAATAAGAAGGTCCATGGGATACAGTAAACCTGAACTGATGTATCGGAATCTATAACTAGTGTCACGGGAATGGTTCAAAACATAGACAGTAGCAAGAGTCAGTCTTCTTTTACTTAAGTCTGCATTGTGCCTTTTCTATTTAATTCCGATGCAATTTCAGTGTGTCATCGTCAATAAGAAGGTCCAAGGGATACAGTAATCCTGGAGTGAAGCATCGGAATCTATAACTAGTGTCACAGGAATGGTTCAAAACATTGACAGTAGGAAGCGTCAGTCATCTTGTACTTAAGTCAGCATTGTGCCTTTTGTATTTAATTCCGATGCAATTTCTGTGTTTCATCGTCAATAAGAATGTCCAAGGGATACAGTATACCTGAAGTGAAGCCTCGGAATCTATAACTAGTGTCACAGGAATGGTTCAAAGCATAGTCAGTAAGAAGAGCCAGTGTTCTTGTACTTAAGTCGGCATTGTGCTTTTTGTATTTAATTCCTTTGCAATTTCTGTGTTTCATCGTCAATAAAAAGGTCCAAGGGATACAGCAAATCTGAAGTGAAGCATCGGAAGCTATTACTAGAGTCACAGGAATGGTTCAAAACATAGACAGTAAGAAGAGTCAGTCTTCTTGTACTAAAGTCGGCATTGTGCCTTTTATATTAAATTCCTATGTAACTTCTCTGTTTTATCGTCAATAAGAAGGTCAGAATGATACAGTAAACCTGAAGTGAAGCATCGGAATCTATAACTAGGGTCACAGGAATGGTTCAAGACATAGTAAGAAGAGTCAGTCTTATGGTACTTAAGTCGGCATTGTGCCTTTTGTATTTAATTCCGATGCAATTTCTGTGTTTCATCGTCAATATGAATGTCCAAGGGTTACAGTAAACCTGGAGTGAAGCATCGGAATCCATAACTAGCGTCAGAGGAATGAATCAAAACATAGCCAGTAAGAAGAGTCAGTCTTCTTGTACTTAAGTCCGCATTGTGCCTTTTGTATTTAATTCCGATGCAATTTCTGTGTTTCATCGTCAATAAGAAGGTCCAAGGGATACAGTAAACCTAAAGTGAAGCACCGGAATCTATAACTAGTATTACAGGAATGGTTCAAAACATAGTCAGTAAGAAGAGTCAGTCTTCTTGTACTTAAGTCGGCATTGTGCCTTTTGTATTTAATTCCGATGCAATTTCTGTGTTTCATTGTCAATAAGGAGGTCCAAGGGATACAGTAAACCAGAAGTGAAGCATCGGAATCTATAACTACTGTCACAGGAATGGTTCAAACATAGTCAGTAAGAAGAGTCAGTCTTCTTGTACTTAAGTCGGCATTGTGACTTTTGTATTTAATTCCGATGCAATTTTTGTGTTTCATCCTCAATACGAAGGTCCAAGGGATACAGTAAACCGGGAGTGATGCATCGGAATCTATAACTAGTATTACAGGAATGGTTCAAAACATAGTCAGTAAGAAGAGTCAGTCTTCTTGTACTTAAGTCGGCATTGTGCCTTTTGTATTTAATTCCGATGCAATTTCTGTGTTTCATTGTCAATAAGGAGGTCCAAGGGATACAGTAAACCAGAAGTGAAGCATCGGAATCTATAACTACTGTCACAGGAATGGTTCAAACATAGTCAGTAAGAAGAGTCAGTCTTCTTGTACTTAAGTCGGCATTGTGACTTTTGTATTTAATTCCGATGCAATTTTTGTGTTTCATCCTCAATACGAAGGTCCAAGGGATACAGTAAACCGGGAGTGATGCATCGGAATCTATAACTAGTGTCACAGGAATGGTTCAAAACTTAGTCAGTAAGAAGAGTCAGCCTTCTTGTACTTAAGTCGGCATTGTGCCTTTTGTATTTAATTCCGATGCAATTTCTATGATTCATCGTCAATAAGATTGTCCAAGTGATACAGTAAACCTGAAGTGAAGCATCAGAATCTATAACTGGTGTCACAGGAATGGTTCAAAACGTAGTCAGTAAGAAGAGTCAGTCTTCTTGTACTTAAGTCGGCATTGTGCCTTTTTTATTTAATTCCGATGCAATTTCTGTGTTTCATCGTCAATAAGAAGGTCCAGGGGAGACAGTAAACCTGGAGTGAAGCATCGAAATCTATAACTAGTGTCTCATAAATGGTTCAAAACATAGACAGTAAGAAGAGTCAGTCTTCTTGTACTTAATTCTGCATTGTCCCTTTTGTATTTAATTCTGATGCAATTTCTGTGTTTCATCGTCAATAAGAAGGTCCAAGGGATACTGTAAACCTGAAGTGATGTATCGGAATCTATAACTAGTGTCACAGGAATGGTTCAAAACATAGACAGTAGCAAGAGTCAGTCTTCTTGTACTTAAGTCTGCATTGTGCCTTTTCTATTTAATTCCGATGCAATTTCAGTGTATCATCGTCAATAAGTAGGTCCAAGGGATACAGTAATCCTGGAGTGAAGCATCGGAATCTATAACTAGTGTCACAGGAATGGTTCAAAACATTGACAGTAGGAAGAGTCAGTCATCTTGTACTTAAGTCAGCATTGTGCCTTTTGTATTTAATTCCCATGCAATTTCTGTGTTTCATCGTCAATAAGAATGTCCAAGGGATACAGTATACCTGAAGTGGAGCCTCGGAATCTATAACTAGTGTCACAGGAATGGTTCAAATCATAGTCAGTAAGAAGAGCCAGTGTTCTTGTACTTAAGTCGGCATTGTGCTTTTTGTATTCAATTCCGTTGCAATTTCTATGTTTCATCGTCAATAAAAAGGTCCAAGGGAGACAGTAAACCTGAAGTGAAGCATCAGAATCTATAACTAGTGTCACAGGAATGGTTCAAATCATAGTCAGTAAGAAGAGTCAGTCTTCTTGTACTTAAGTCGGCATTGTGCCTTTTGTATTTATTTCCGATGCAATTTCGGTGTTTCATTGTCAAAAAGAAGGTCCAAGGGATACAGCAAACCTGAAGTGAAGCACCGGAATCTATAACTAGTGTCACATTAATGGTTTAAAGCATAGTCAGTAAGAAAAGTCTGTCTTCTTGTACTTAAGTCGCCATTGTGCCTTTTGTATTTAATTCCGATGCAATTTCTGTGTTTCATCGTCAATAAGAAGGTCCAAGGGAGACAGTAAACCTGGAGTGAAGCACCGAAATCTATAACTAGTGTCACAGGAATGGTTCAAAACATAGACAGTAAGAAGAGTCAGTCTTCTTGTACATAATTCGGCATTGTCCCTTTTGTATTTAATTCCGATGCAATTTCTGTGTTCATCGTCAATAAGAATGTCAGAGGGATACAGTAAACCTGAAGTGAGGCATCGGAATCTATAACTAGTGTCACAGGAATGGTTCAAAACATAGTCAGTAAGAAGAGTCAGTCTTCTTGTACTTAAGTCCGCATTGTGCCTTTCGTACGAGTATTTAATTCCGATGCAATTTCTGTGTTTCATCGTCAATAAGAAGGTCAAAGGGATACAGTATACCTGGAGTGAAGCATCGGAATCTATAACTAGTGACACAGGGATGGTTCAAAACATAGACAGTAAGAAGAGTCAGTATTCTTGTACTTAAGTCGGCATTGTGCCTTTTGTATTTAATTCCGATGCAATTTTTGTGTTTCATCGTCAATAAGAAGGTCCAAGGGATACAATAAACCTGAAGTGAAGCACCGGAATCTATAACTAGTGTTACAGGAATGGTTCAAATCATAGTCAGTAAGAAGAGTCAGTCTTCTTGTACTTAAGTCGGCATTGTGCATTTTGTATTTAATTCCGATGCAATTTCTGTGTTTCATTGTCAATAAGGAGGTCCAAGGGATACAGTAAACCAGGAGTGAAACATCGGAATCTGTAACTAGTGTCACAGGAATGGTTCAAAACATAGTCAGTAAGAAGAGTCAGTCTTCTTGTACTTAAGTCGGCATTGTGCCTTTTATATTTAATTCCGATGCAATTTTTGTGTTTCATCCTCAATACGAAGGTCCAAGGTATACAGTAAACCGGGAGTAAAGGATCGGAATCTATAACTAGTGTCACAGGAATGGTTCAAAACTTAGTCAGTAAGAAGAGTCAGTCTTCTTGGACTTAAGTCGGCATAGTGCCTTTTGTATTTAATTCCGATGCAATTTCTGTGTTTCATCGCCAATAAGAGGGTCCAAGGGATACAGTAAACCTGGAGTGAAGTATCAGAATCTATATCTAGTGTCACAGGAATGAATCAAAACATAGTCAGTAAGAAGAGTCAGTTTTCTTGTACTTAAGTCAGCATTGTGCCTTTTGTATTTAATTCCGATGCAATTTCTGTGTTTCATCGTCAATAAGATGGTCCAAGGGATACAGTATACCTGAAGTGAAGCCTCGGAATCTATAACTTGTGTCACAGGAATGGTTCAAAGCATAGTCAGTAAGAAGAGCCGGTCTTCTTGTACTTAAGTCGGCATTGTGCCTTTTGTATTTAATTCCGATGCAATTTCTGTGTTTCATCGTCAATAAAAAGGTCCAAGGGATACAGTAAACCTGGAGTGATGCATCGGAATCTGTAACTAGTGTCACAGGAGTGGTTCAAAACATAGACACTAAGAAGAGTCAGTCTTCTTGTACTTAAGTCGGCATTGTGCCTTTCTTATTTAATTCCGATGCAATTTCTGTGTTTCATCGTCAATAAGAAGGTCCAAGGGAGACAGTAAACCTGGAGTGAAGCATCGAAATCTATAACTAGTGTCACATAAATGGTTCAAAACATAGACAGTAAGAAGAGTCAGTCTTCTTGTACTTAATTCTGCATTGTCCCTTTTGTATTTAATTCCGATGCAATTTCTGTGTTTCATCGTCAATAAGAAGGTCCATGGGATACAGTAAACCTGAAGTGATGTATCGGAATCTATAACTAGTGTCACGGGAATGGTTCAAAACATAAACAGTAGCAAGAGTCAGTCTTCTTGTACTTAAGTCTGCATTGTGCCTTTTCTATTTAATTCCGATGCAATTTCAGTGTATCATCGTCAATAAGAAGGTCCAAGGGATACAGTAATCCTGGAGTGAAGCATCGGAATCTATAACTAGTGTCACAGGAATGGTTCAAAACATTGACAGTAGGAAGAGTCAGTCATCTTGTACTTAAGTCAGCATTGTGCCTTTTGTATTTAATTCCGATGCAATTTCTGTGTTTCATTGTCAATAAGAATGTCCAAGGGATACAGTATACCTGAAGTGAAGCCTCGGAATCTATAACTAGTGTCACAGGAATGGTTCAAAGCATAGTCAGTAAGAAGAGCCAGTGTTCTTGTACTTAAGTCGGCATTGTGCCTTTTGTATTTAATTCCGATGCAATTTCTGTGTTTCATCGTCAATAAAAAGGTCCAAGGGATACAGTAAATCTGAAGTGAAGCATCGGAATCTATTACTAGAGTCACAGGAATGGTTCAAAACATAGACAGTAAGAAGAGTCAGTCTTCTTGTATTAAAGTCGGCATTGTGCCTTTTATATTAAATTCCTATGTAACTTCTCTGTTTTATCGTCAATAAGAAGGTCAGACTGATACAGTAAACCTGAAGTGAAGCATCGGAATCTATAACTAGGGTCACAGGAATGGTTCAAGACATAGTAAGAAGAGTCAGTCTTCTTGTACTTAAGTCGGCATTGTGCCTTTTGTATTTAATTCCGATGCAATTTCTGTGTTTCATCGTCAATATGAATGTCCAAGGGTTACAGTAAACCTGGAGTGAAGCATCGGAATCTATAACTAGTGTCAGAGGAATGAATCAAAACATAGTCAGTAAGAAGAGTCAGTCTTCTTGTACTTAAGTCGGCATTGTCCCTTTTGTATTTAATTCCGATGCAATTTCTGTGTTTCATCGTCAATGAGAATGTCAGAGGGATACAGTAAACCTGAAGTGAGGCATCGGAATCTATAACTAGTGTCACAGGAATAGTTCCAAACATAGTCAGTAAGAAGAGTCAGTCTTCTTGTACTTAAGTCCGCATTTTGCCTTTTGTATTTAATTCCGATGCAATTTCTGTGTTTCATCGTCAATAAGAAGGTCCAAGGGATACAGTAAACCTAAAGTGAAGCACCGGAATCTATAACTAGTATTACAGGAATGGTTCAAAACATAGTCAGTAAGAAGAGTCAGTCTTCTTGTACTTAAGTCGGCATTGTGCCTTTTGTATTTAATTCCGATGCAATTTCTGTGTTTCATTGTCAATAAGGAGGTCCAAGGGATACAGTAAACCAGAGGTGAAGCATCGGAATCTATAACTAGTGTCACAGGAATGGTTCAAACATAGTCAGTAAGAAGAGTCAGTCTTCTTGTGCTTAAGTCGGCATTGTGCCTTTTGTATTTAATTCCGATGCAATTTTTGTGTTTCATCCTCAATACGAAGGTCCAAGGGATACAGTAAACCGGGAGTGATGCATCGGAATCTATAACTAGTGTCACAGGAATGGTTCAAAACTTAGTCAGTAAGAAGAGTCAGTCTTCTTGTACTTAAGTCGGCATTGTGCCTTTTGTATTTAATTCCGATGCAATTTCTATGTTTCATCGTCAATAAGATTGTCCAAGGGATACAGTAAACCTGAAGTGAAGCATCAGAATCTATAACTGGTGTCACAGGAATGGTTCAAAACGTAGTCAGTAAGAAGAGTCAGTCTTCTTGTACTTAAGTCGGCATTGTGCCTATTGTATTTATTTCCGATGCAATTGCGGTGTTTCATTGTCAAACAGAAGGTCCAAGGGATACAGTAAACCTGAAGTGAAGCACCGGAATCTATAACTAGTGTCACATGAATGGTTTAAAGCATAGTCAGTAAGAAGAGTCAGTCTTCTTGTACTTAAGTCCGCATTGTGTCATTTGTATTTAATTCCGATGCAATTTCTGTGTTTCATCGTCAATAAGAAAGTTAAAGGGATACAGTAAACCTGGAGTGAAGCATCGGAATCTATAACTAGTGACACAGGGATGGTTCAAAACATAGACAGTAAGAAGAGTCAGTCATCTTGTACTTAAGTCATCATTGTGCCTTTTGTATTCAATTCCGATGCAATTTCTGTGTTTCATCGTCAATAAGAAGGTCAGAGGGATACAGTAGACCTGGAGTGAAGCATCGGAATCTATAACTACTGTCACAGGAGTGGTTCAAAACGTAGACAGCAGGATGAGTCAGTCTTATTGTACTTAAGTTGGCATTGTGCCTTGTGTATTTTATTCTGATGCAATTTCTGTGTTTCATCGTCAATAAGAAGGTCTGAGGGAAACAGTAAACCTGAAGTGAAGCATCGGAATCTATAACTAGTGTCACAGGAATGGTTCGAACATAGACAGTGAGAAGAGTCCGTCTTCTTGTACTTAAGTCGGCATTGTGCCTTTTGTATTTCATTCCGATGCAATTTCTGTGTTTCATCGTCAATACGAAGGTCAGAGGGATACAGGAAACCTGAAGTGAAGCATCGGAATCTAAAACTAGTGTCACAGGAATCGTTCAAATCATAGACAGTAGGAAGAGTCAGTCCTCTTGTACTTAAGTCGGCATTGTGCCTTTTGTATTTAATTCCGTTGCAATTTCTGTGTTTCATCGTCAATAAGAAGGTCAGAGGGATACAGTAAACCTGAAGTGAAGCATCGGAATCTATAACTAGTGTCACAGGAATGGTTCAAAGCATAGTCAGTAAGAAGAGTCAGTGTACTTGTACTTAAGTCGGCATTGTGCCTTTTGTAATTAATTCCGATGCAATTTCTGTGTTTCATCGTCAATAAGAAGGTCCAAGGGATACAGTAAACCTGCAGTGAAGCATCGGAATCTGTTACTAGTGTCACAGGAATGGTTCAAAACATAGACAGTAAGATGAGTCAGTCTTCTTGTACTTAAGTCGGCATTGTGCTTTTTTATTTAATTCCGATGCAATTTCTGTGTTTCATCGTCAATAAAAAGTTCCAAGGGATACAGTAAACCTGGAGTGAAGCATCGGAATCTATAACTAGTGTCACAGGAGTGGTTCAAAACATAGACAGTAAGAAGAGTCAGTCTTCTTGTACTTAAGTCGGCATTGTGCCTTTTTTATTTAATTCCGATGCAATTTCTGTGTTTCATCGTCAATAAGAAGGTCCAAGGGAGACAGTAAACCTGGAGTGAAGCATCGAAATCTATAACTAGTGTCACATAAATGGTTCAAAACATAGACAGTAAGAAGAGTCAGTCTTCTTGTACTTAATTCGGCATTGTCCCTTTTGTATTTAATTCCGATGCAATTTCTGTGTTTCATCGTCAATAAGAAGGTCCAAGGGATACAGTAAACCTGAAGTGAAGTATCGGAATCTATAACTAGTGTCACAGGAATGGTTCAAATCATAGACAGTAGCAAGAGTCAGTCTTCTTGTACTTAAGTCTGCATTGTGCCTTTTCTATTTAATTCCGATGCAATTTCAGTGTATCATCGTCAATAAGAGGGTCCAAGGGGTACAGTAATCCTGGAGTGAAGCATCGGAATCTATAACTAGTGTCACAGGAATGGTTAAAAACATTGACAGTAGGAAGAGTCAGTCATCTTGTACTTAAGTCAGCATTGTGCCTTTTGTATTTAATTCCGATGCAATTTCTGTGTTTCATCGTCAATAAGAAGGTCCAAGGGATACAGTATACCTGAAGTGAAGCCTCGGAATCTATAACTAGTGTCACAGGAATGGTTCAAAGCATAGTCAGTAAGAAGAGCCAGTCTTCTTGTACTTAAGTCGGCATTGTGCCTTTTATATTTAATTCCGATGCAATTTCTGTGTTTCATCGTCAATAAAAAGGTCCAAGGGATACAGTAAACCTGGAGTGAAGCATCGGAATCTGTAACTAGTGTCACAGGAGTGGTTCAAAACATAGACAGTAAGAAGAGTCAGTCTTCTTGTACTTAAGTCGGCATTGTGCCTTCTTTATTTAATTCCGATGCGATTTCTGTGTTTTATCGTCACTAAGAAGGTCAGAGGGATACAGTAAATCTGAAGTGAAGCATCGGAATCTATAACTAGAGTCACAGGAATGGTTCAAAACATAGACAGTAAGATGAGTCAGTCTTCTTGTACTAAAGTCGGCATTGTGCCTTTTATATTAAATTCCTATGTAATTTCTCTGTTTTATCGTCAATAAGAAGGTCAGACTGATACAGTAAACCTGAAGTGAAGCATCGGAATCAATAACTAGTGTCACAGGAATGGTTCAAGGCATAGTAAGAAGAGTCAGTCTTCTTGTACTTAAGTCGGCATTGTGCCTTTTGTATTTAATTCCGATGCAATTTCTGTGTTTCATCGTCAATATGAATGTCCAAGGGTTACAGTAAACCTGGAGTGAAGCAACGGAATCTATAACTAGTGTCACAGGAACGAATCAAACATAGTCAGTAAGAAGAGTCAGACTTCTTGTACTTAAGTCGGCATTATGCCTTTTCTTATTAATACCTATGCCATTCCTGTGTTTCATCGTCAATAAGAAGGTCCAAGGGATATAGTAATTCTGGAGTGAAGCATATGAATCGATAACTAGTGTCACAGGAATGGTTCAAAAAATAGACAGTAAGTAGAGTCAGTCTTCATGTACTTAATTCGGCATTGCGCTTTTATATTTAATTCCGATGCAATTTCTGTGTTTCATCGTCAATAAGAAGGTCCAAGGGATACAGTAAACCTGGAGTGAAGCATCAGAATCTATAACTAGTGTCACAGGAACGGTTCAAAGCATAGACAGTAAGAAGAGTCAGTTTTCTTGTACTTAAGTAGGCATTGTGTCTTTTGTATTTAATTCCGATGAAATTTCTGTGTATCATCGCCAATAAGAAGGTCAGAGGGATACAGTAAATCTGAAGTGAAGCATCGGAATCTATAACTAGTGTCACAGGAATGGTTCAAAACATAGTCAGTAAGAAGAGTCAGTCTTCTTGTACTTAAGTCGGCATTGTGCCTTTTGTATTTAATTCCGATGCAATTTCTATGTTTCGACGTCAATAAGAAGGTCCAAGGGATACAGTAAACCTGAAGTGAAGCATCAGAATCTGTAACTGGTGTCACGGGAATGGTTCAAAACGTAGTCAGTAAGAAGAGTCAGTCTTCTTGTACTTAAGTCGGCATTGTGCCTTTTGTATTTATTTGCGATGCAATTTCGGTGTTTCATTGTCAAAAAGAAGGTCCAAGGGATACAGTAAACCTGAAGTGAAGCACCGGAATCTATAACTAGTGTTACATGAATGGTTTAAAGCATAGTCAGTAAGAAGAGTCAGTCTTCTTGTACTTAAGTCGCCATTGTGGCTTTTGTATTTAATTCCGATGCAATGTTTGTGTTTCATTGTCAATAAGATGGTCCAAGGGAGACAGTAAACCTGGAGTGAAGCATCGAAATCTATAACTAGTGTCACATAAATGGTTCAAAATATAGACAGTAAGAAGAGTCAGTCTTCTTGTACTTAATTCGGCATTGTCCCTTTTGTATTTAATTCCGATGCAATTTCTGTGGTTCATCGTCAATAAGAATGTCAGAGGCATACAGTAAACTTGAAGTGAGGCATCGGAATCTATAACTGGTGTCACAGGAATGGTTCAAAGCATAGTCAGTAAGAAGAGCCAGTCTTCTTGTACTTAAGTCGGCATTGTGCCTTTTGTATTTAATTCCGATGCAATTTCTGTGTTTCATCGTCAATAAAAAGGTTAAAGGGATACAGTAAACCTGGAGTGAAGCATCGGAATCTGTAACTAGTGTCACAGGAGTGGTTCAAAACATAGACAGTAAGAAGAGTCAGTCTTCTTGTACTTAAGTCGGCATTGTGCCTTCTTTATTTAATTCCGATGCAATTTCTGTGTTTTATCGTCAATAAGAAGGTCAGAGGGATACAGTAAATCTGAAGTGAAGCATCGGAATCTATAACTAGAGTCACAGGAATGGTTCAAAACATAGACAGTAAGAAGAGTCAGTCTTCTTGTACTAAAGTCGGCATTGTGCCTTTTATATTAAATTCCAATGTAATTTCTCTGTTTTATCGTCAATAAGAAGGTCAGACTGATACAGTAAACCTGAAGTGAAGCATCGGAATCTATAACTAGTGTCACAGGAATGGTTCAAGACATAGTAAGAAGAGTCAGTCTTCTTGTACTTAAGTCGGCATTGTGCCTTTTGTATTTAATTCCGATGCAATCTCTGTGTTTCAACGTCAATATGAATGTCCAAGGGTTACAGTAAACCTGGAGTGAAGCATCGGAATCTATAACTAGTGTCACAGGAATGAATCAAAACATAGTCAGTAAGAAGAGTCAGTCTTCTTGTACTTAAGTCGGCATTGTGCCTTTTCTTATTAATACCTATGCCATTTCTGTGTTTCATCGTCAATAAGAAGGTCCAAGGGATATAGTAAACCTGGAGTGAAGCATATGAATCGATAACTAGTGTCACAGGAATGGTTCAAAAAATAGACAGTAAGTAGAGTCAGTCTTCATGTACTTAATTCGGCATTGCGCTTTTATATTTAATTCCGATGCAATTTCTGTGTTTCATCGTCAATAAGAAGGTCCAAGGGATACAGTGAACCTGGAGTGAAGCATCGGAATCTATAACCAGTGTCACAGGAACGGTTCAAAGCATAGACAGTAAGAAGAGTCAGTTTTCTTGTACTTAAGTAGGCATTGTGTCTTTTGTATTTAATTCCGATGAAATTTCTGTGTATCATCGCCAATAAGAAGGTCAGAGGGATACAGTAAATCTGAAGTGAAGCATCGGAATCCATAACCAGTGTCACAGGAATGGTTCAAAACATAGTCAGTAAGAAGAGTCAGTCTTCTTGTACTTAAGTCGGCATTGTGCCTTTTTTATTTAATTCCGATGCAATTTCTATGTTTCATCGTCAATAAGAAGGTCCAAGGGATACAGTAAACCTGAAGTGAAGCATCAGAATCTGTAACTGGTGTCACAGGAATGGTTCAAAACGTAGTCAGTAAGAAGAGTCAGTCTTCTTGTACTTAAGTCGGCATTGTGCCTTTTGTATTTATTTCCGATGCAATTTCTGTGTTTCATTGTCAAAAAGAAGGTCCAAGGGATACAGTAAACCTGAAGTGAAGCACCGGAATCCATAACTAGTGTCACATGAATGGTTTAAAGCATAGTCAGTAAGAAGAGTCAGTCTGCTTGTACTTAAGTCGCCATTGTGCCTTTTGTATTTAATTCCGATGCAATGTTTGTGTTTCATTGTCAATAAGATGGTCCAAGGGAGACAGTAAACCTGGAGTGAAGCATCGAAATCTATAACTAGTGTCACTTAAATGGTTCAAAACATAGACAGTAAGAAGAGTCAGTCTTCTTGTACTTAATTCGGCATTGTCCCTTTTGTATTTAATTCCGATGCAATTTCTGTGTTTCATCGTCAATAAGAATGTCAGAGGGATACAGTAAACCTGAAGTGAGGCACCGGAATCTATAACTAGTGTCACAGGAATAGTTCAAAACATAGTCAGTAAGAAGAGTCAGTCTTCTTGTACTTAAGTCGGCATTGTGCCTTTTGTATTTAATTCCGATGCAATTTCTGTGTTTCATTGTCAATAAGGAGGTCCAAGGGATACAGTAAACCAGGAGTGAAGCATCGGAATCTATAACTAGTGTCACAGGAATGGTTCAAACATAGTCAGTAAGAAGAGTCGGTCTTCTTGTACTTAAGTCGGCATTGTGCCTTTTGTATTTAATTCCGATGCAATTTTTGTGTTTCATCCTCAATACGAAGGTCCAAGGGATATAGTAAACCGGGAGTGATGCATCGGAATCTATAACTAGTGTCACAGAAATGGTTCAAAACTTAGTCAGTAAGAAGAGACAGCCTTCTTGTACTTAAGTCGGCATTGTGCCCATTGTATTTATTTCCGATGCAATTGCGGTGTTTCATTGTCAAACAGAAGGTCCAAGGGATACAGTAAACCTGAAGTGAAGCACCGGAATCTATAACTAGTGTCAGATGAATGGTTTAAAGCATAGTCAGTAAGAAGAATCAGTCTTCTTGTACTTAAGTCCGCATTGTGCCTTTTGTATTTAATTGCGATACAATTTCTGTGTTTCATCGTCAATAAGAAGGTTAAAGGGATACAGTAAACCTGGAGTGAAGCATCGGAATCTATAACTAGTGACACAGGGATGGTTCAAAACATAGACAGTAAGAAGAGTCAGTCATCTTGTACTTAAGTCGGAATTGTGCCTTTTGTATTCATTTCCGATGCAATTTCTGTGTTTCATCGTCAATAAGAAGGTCAGAGGGATACAGCAGACCTGGAGTGAGGCATCGGAATCTATAACTAGTGTCACAGGAATGGTTCAAAACGTAGACAGCAGGAAGAGTCAGTCTTATTGTACTTAAGTTGGCATTGTGCCTTGTGTATTTTATTCCGATGCAATTTCTGTGTTTCATCGTCAATAAGAAGGTCTGAGGGAAACAGTAAACCTGAAGTGAAGCATCGGAATCTATAACTAGTGTCACAGGAATGGTTCGAACATAGACAGTGAGAAGAGTCCGTCTTCTTGTACTTAAGTCGGCATTGTGCCTTTTGTATTTAATTCCGATGCAATTTCTGTGTTTCATCGTCAATACGAAGGTCAGAGGGATACAGGAAACCTGAAGTTAAGCATCGGAATCTAAAACTAGTGTCACAGGAATCGTTCAAATCATAGAGAGTAGGAAGAGTCAGTCTTCTTGTACTTAAGTCGGCATTGTGCCTTTTGTATTTACTTCCGATGCAATTTCTGTGTTTCATCGTCAATAAGAAGGTCAGAGGGATACAGTAAACCTGAAGTGAAGCATCGGAATCTATAACTAGTGTCACATTAAGGGTTCAAAGGATAGTCAGTAAGAAGAGTCAGTCTTCTTGTACTTAAGCCGCCATTGTGCCTTTTGTATTTAATTCCGATGCAATTTCTGTGTTTCATCGTCAATAGGAAGGTCCAAGGGACACAGTAAACCTGGAGTGTAGCATAGGAATCTATAACTAGTCTCACATGAATTGTTCAAAGAATAGACAGTAAGATGAGTCAGTCTTCTTGTACTTAAGTCGGCATTGTGCCTTTTTTATTTAATTCCGATGCAATTTCTGTGTTTCATCGTCAATAAGAAGGTCAGAGGGATACAGTTAATCTGAAGTGAAACACCGGAATCTATAACTAGTGTCACATGAATGGTTTAAAGCATAGTCAGTAAGAAGAGTCAGTCTTCTTGTACTTATGTCGTTATGGTGCCTTTTGTATTTAATTCCGATGCAATTTCTGTGTTGCATCGTCAATAAGAAGGTCCAAGGGATACAATAAACGTGGAGTGAAGCATCGGAATCTATAACTAGTGTCACATGAATGGTTCAAAGCATAGTCAGTAAGAAGAGTCAGTCTTCTTGTCTGTCGCTATTGTGCTTTTTGTATTTATTTCCGATGCAATTTCTGTGTTTCATCGTCAACAAGAAGGTCCAAGAGATACAGTAAACCTGAAGTAAAGTATCGGAATCTATAACTAGTGTCACAGGAGTGGTTCAAAACATAGACAGTAGGAAGAGTCAGTCTTCTTGTACTTAAGTCTGCATTGTGCTTTTTCTATTTAATTCCAATGCAATTTCTGTGTTTCATCGTCAATAGGAAGGTCCAAGGGATACAGTACACCGGGAGTGAAGCATCGGAATCTATAACTAGTGACACAGGAATGGTTCAAATCGTAGACAGTAGAAAGAGTCAGTCTTCTTGTACATAAGTCGGCATTGTGCCTTTTGTATTTAATTCCGATGCAATTTCTGTGTTTCATCCTCAATACGAAGGTCCAAGGGATACAGTAAACCGGGAGTGATGCATCGGAATCTATAACTAGTGTCACAGAAATGGTTCAAAACTTAGTCAGTAAGAAGAGTCAGCCTTCTTGTACTTAAGTCGGCATTGTGCCCATTGTATTTATTTCCGATGCAATTGCGGTGTTTCATTGTCAAACAGAAGGTCCAAGGGATACAGTAAACCTGAAGTGAAGCACCGGAATCTATAACTAGTGTCACATGAATGGTTTAAAGCATAGTCAGTAAGAAGAGTCAGTCTTCTTGTACGTAAGTCCGCATTGTGCCTTTTGTATTTAATTGCGATACAATTTCTGTGTTTCATCGTCAATAAGAAGGTTAAAGGGATACAGTAAACCTGGAATGAAGCATCGGAATCTATAACTAGTGACACAGGGATGGTTCAAAACATAGACAGTAAGAAGAGTCAGTCATCTTGTACTTAAGTCGGAATTGTGCCTTTTGTATTCATTTCCGATGCAATTTCTGTGTTTCATCGTCAATAAGAAGGCCAGAGGGATACAGCAAACCTGGAGTGAAGCATCGGAATCTATAACTAGTGTCACAGGAATGGTTCAAAACGTAGACAGCAGGAAGAGTCAGTCTTATTGTACTTAAGTTGGCATTGTGCCTTGTGTATTTTATTCCGATGCAATTTCTGTGTTTCATCGTCAATAAGAAGGTCTGAGGGAAACAGTAAACCTGAAGTGAAGCATCGGAATCTATAACTAGTGTCACAGGAATGGTTCGAACATAGACAGTGAGAAGAGTCCGTCTTCTTGTACTTAAGTCGGCATTGTGCCTTTTGTATTTAATTCCGATGCAATTTCTGTGTTTCATCGTCAATACGAAGGTCAGAGGGATACAGGAAACCTGAAGTTAAGCATCGGAATCTAAAACTAGTGTCACAGGAATCGTTCGAATCATAGACAGTAGGAAGAGTCAGTCTTCTTGTACTTAAGTCGGCATTGTGCCTTTTGTATTTACTTCCGATGCAATTTCTGTGTTTCATCGTCAATAAGAAGGTCAGAGGGATACAGTAAACCTGAAGTGAAGCATCGGAATCTATAACTAGTGTCACATTAAGGGTTCAAAGCATAGTCAGTAAGAAGAGTCAGTCTTCTTGTACTTAAGCCGCCATTGTGCCTTTTGTATTTAATTCCGATGCAATTTCTGTGTTTCATCGTCAATAGGAAGGTCCAAGGGACACAGTAAACCTGGAGTGTAGCATAGGAATCTATAACTAGTCTCACATGAATTGTTCAAAGAATAGACAGTAAGATGAGTCAGTCTTCTTGTACTTAAGTCGGCATTGTGCCTTTTTTATTTAATTCTGATGCAATTTCTGTGTTTCATCGTCAATAAGAAGGTCCAAGGGATACAGTAAACCTATAGTGAAGCATCGGAATCTATTACTAGTGTCACAGGAATGGTTCAAATCATAGACAGTAAGAAGAGTCAGTCCTCTTGTACTTAATCCGGCATTGTGCATTTTGTATTTAATTCCGACGCAGTTTCTGTGTTTCATCGTCAATAAGAACGTCAGAGGGATACAGTAAATCTCAAGTGAAGCATCGGAATCTATAACTAGTGTCACAGGAATGGTTCAAAACATAGTCAGTAAGAAGAGTCAGTCTTCTGGTACTAAGGTCGGCATTGTGCCTTTTGTATTTAATTCCGATATAATTTCTGTGTTTCATCGTCAATAAGAAGGTCAGAGGGATACAGTTAATCTGAAGTGAAACACCGGAATCTATAACTAGTGTCACATGAATGGTTTAAAGCATAGTCAGTAAGAAGAGTCAGTCTTCTTGTACTTATGTCGTTATGGTGCCTTTTGTATTTAATTCCGATGCAATTTCTGTGTTGCATCGTCAACAAGAAGGTCCAAGAGATACAGTAAACCTGAAGTAAAGTATCGGAATCTATAACTAGTGTCACAGGAGTGGTTCAAAACATAGACTGTAGGAAGAGTCAGTCTTCTTGTACTTAAGTCTGCATTGTGCTTTTTCTATTTAATTCCAATGCAATTTCTGTGTTTCATCGTCAATAGGAAGGTCCAAGGGATACAGTACACCGGGAGTGAAGCATCGGAATCTATAACTAGTGACACAGGAATGGTTCAAATCGTAGACAGTAGAAAGAGTCAGTCTTCTTGTACATAAGTCGGCATTGTGCCTTTTGTATTTAATTCCGATGCAATTTCTGTGTTTCATCCTCAATACGAAGGTCCAAGGGATACAGTAAACCGGGAGTGATGCATCGGAATCTGTAACTAGTGTCACATTAAGGGTTCAAAGCATAGTCAGTAAGAAGAGTCAGTCTTCTTGTACTTAAGCCGCCATTGTGCCTTTTGTATTTAATTCCGATGCAATTTCTGTGTTTCATCGTCAATAGGAAGGTCCAAGGGACACAGTAAACCTGGAGTGTAGCATAGGAATCTATAACTAGTCTCACATGAATTGTTCAAAGAATAGACAGTAAGAAGAGTCAGCCCTCATGTACTTAAATCGGCATTGTGTCTTTTGTATTCAATTCCGATGCAATTTCTGTGTTTCATCGTCAATAAGAAGGTCAGAGGGATACAGTAAACCTGAAGTGAAGCATCGGAATCTATTACTAGTGTCACAGGAATGGTTCAAAACATAGTCAGTGAGAAGAGTCAGTCTTCTTGTACTTAAGTCGGCATTGTGCCTTTTGTATTCATTTCCGATGCAATTTCTGTGTTTCATCGTCAATAAGAAGGTCAGAGCGATACAGTAAACCTGAAGTGAAACACCGGAATCTATAACTAGTGTCACATGAATGGTTCAAAGCATAGTCAGTAAGAAGAGTCAGTCTTCTTGTCTGTCGCTATTGTGCTTTTTGAATTTATTTCCGATGCAATTTCTGTGTTTCATCGTCAACAAGAAGGTCCAAGAGATACAGTAAACCTGAAGTGAAGTATCGGAATCTATAACTAGTGTCACAGGAGTGGTTCAAAACATAGACAGTAGGAAGAGTCAGTCTTCTTGTACATAAGTCGGCATTGTGCCTTTTGTATTTAATTCCGATGCAATTTCTGTGTTTCATCGTCAATAAGCAGAGGGATACAGTAGACCTGAAGTGAATCATCGGAATCTATAACTAGTGTCACAGGAATGGTTCAAAGCATAGACAGTTTGAAGAGTCAGTCTTATTGTACTTAAGTCGGCATTGTGCCTTTTGTATTTAATTCCGATGCAATTTCTGTGTTTCATCGTCAATAAGTAGGTCCAAGGGATCCAGGAAACTTGGAGTGAAGCACCGGAATATATAACAAGTGTCACAGGAATGGTTCAAAACATAGTCAGTAAGAAGAGTCAGTCTTCTTGTACTTAAGTCGCCATTGTGCCATTTGTATAAAATTCCGATGCAATTTCTGTGTTTCATCGTAAATAAGAAGGTCCATGGGATACAGTAAACCTGAAGTGAAGCATCGGAATCTATAACTAGTGTCACAGGAATGGTTCGGACATAGACAGTGAGAAGAGTCAGTCTTCTTGTACTTAAGTCGGCATTGTGCCTTTTGTATTTAATTCCGATGCAATTTCTGTGTTTCATCGTCAACAAGAAGGTCAGAGGGATACAGTAAACCCGAAGTGAAGCATCAGAATCTAAAACTAGTGTCACAGGAATGGTTCAAATCATAGACAGTAGGAAGAGTCAGTCTTCTTGTACTTAAGTCGGCATTGTGCCTTTTGTATTTAATTCCGATGCAATTTCTGTGTTTCATCGTCAATAAGTAGGTCCAAGGGATCCAGGAAACCAGGAGTGAAGCACCGGAATATATAACTAGTGTCACAGGAATGGTTCAAAGCATAGTCAGTAAGAAGTGTCAGTCTTCTTGTACTTAAGTCGCCATTGTGCCTTTTGTATTAAATTCCGATGCAATTCCTGTGTTTCATCGTAAAGAAGAAGGTCCAAGGGATACAGTAAACCTGGAGTGAATCATCGGAATCTATAACTAGTGTCACAGGAATGGTTCAAATCATAGACAGTAAGAAGAGTCAGTCTTCTTGTACTTAAGTCGGCATTGTCCCTTTTGTATTTAATTCCGTTGCAATTTCTGTGTTTCATCGTCAATAAGAGGGTCAGAGGGATACAGTAAACCTGAAGTGAAGCATCGGAATCCATAACTAGTGTCACAGGAATGGTAAAAACATAGAAAGTAGGAAGAGTCAGTCTTCTTGTACTTAAGTCGGCATTGTGCCTTTCTCATTTAATTCCGATGCAATTGCTGTGTTTCATCGTTAATACGAAGGTCCAAGGGATACAGTAAACCTGCAGTGAAGCATGGGAATCTGTAACTAGTGTCACAGGAATGGTTCAAAACACAGACAGTAAGATGAGTCAGTCTTCTTGTACTTAAGTCGGCATTGTGCCTTTTTCATTTAATTCCGATGCAATTTCTGTGTTTCATCGTCAATAAGACGGTCCAAGGAATACAGTAAACCTAGAGTGAAGCATCGGAATCAAGTACTAGTGTCACAAGAATGGTTCAAAGCATAGACAGTAAGAAGAGTCAGTCTTCTTGTACTTAATTCGGCATTGTGCATTTTGTATTTAATTCCGACGCAATTTCTGTGTTTCATCGTCAATAGGAACGTCCGAGGGATACAGTAAATCTGAAGTGAAGCATCGGAATCTATAACTAGTGTCACAGGCATGGTTCAAATCATAGACAGTAGGAAGAGTCAGTCTTATTGTACTTAAGTCGGCATTGTGCCTTTTGTATTTTATTCCGATGCAATTTCTGTGTTTCATCGTAAATAAGAAGGTCTGAGGGATACAGTAAACCTGAAGTGAAGCATCGGAATCTATAACTAGTGTCACAGGAATGGATCAAACGTAGACAGTGAGAAGAGTCAGTCTTCTTGTACTTAAGACGGCATTGTGCCTTTTGTATTTAATTCCGATGCAATTTCTGTGTTTCATCGTCAATAAGAAGGTCAGAGGGATACAGTAAACATGAAGTGAAGCATCGAAACCTAAAACTAGTGTCACAGGAATGGTTCAAATCATAGACAGTAGGAAGAGTCAGTCTTCTTGTACTTGAGTCGGCATTGTGATTTTTGTATTTAATTCCGATGCAATTTCTATGTTTCATCGTCAAAAGTAGGTCCAAGGGATCCAGGAAACCTGAAGTGAAGCACCGGAATATATACACAGTGTCACAGGAATGGTTCAAATCATAGACAGTAAGAAGAGTCAGTCTTCTTGTACATAAGTCGGCATTGTCCCTTTTGTATTTAATTCCGTTGCAATTTCAGTGTTTCATCGTCAATAAGAAGGTCAGAGGGATACAGTAAACCTGAAGTGAAGCATCGGAATCTATAAGTAGTGTCACAGGAATGGTAAAAACATAGAAAGTAGGAAGAGTCAGTCTTCTTGTACTTAAGTCGGCATTGTGCCTTCTCTATTTAATTCCAATGCAATTTCTGTGTTTCATCGTCAATAAGAAGGTCCAAAGGATACAGTAAACCTGAAGTGAAGCACCGGAATCTATAACTAGTGTCACGGGAATGGTTCAAATCATAGACAGTAAGAAGAGTCAGTCTTCTTGTACTTAAGACGGCATTGTGCCTTTTGTATTTAATTCCGATGCAATTTCTGTGTTTCATCGTCAATAAGAAGGTCAGAGGGATACAGTAAACATGAAGTGAAGCATCGGAACCTAAAGCTAGTTTTACAGGAATGGTTCAAATCATAGACAGTAAGAAGAGTCAGTCTTCTTGAACTTAATTCGGCACTGTGCCTTTTGGATTTAATTCCGATGCAATTTCTGTGTTTCTTCGTTAATAAGAAGGTCAGAGGGATACAGTAAACCTGTAGTGAGGCATCGGAATCTATAACTAGTGTCACAGGAATGGTTAAAAACATAGTCAGTAAGAAGAGTCAGTCTTCTTGTACTTAAGTCCGCATTGTGCCTTTTGTATTTAATTCCGATGCAATTTCTGTGTTTCATCGTCAATAAGAAGGTTAAAGGGATACAGTAAACCTGGAGTGAAGCATCGGAATCTATAACTAGTGACACAGGGATGGTTCAAAACATAGACAGTAAGAAGAGTCAGTCATCTTGTACTTAAGTCGGCATTGTGCCTTTTGTATTCAATTCCGATGCAATTTCTGTGTTTCATCGTCAATAAGAAGGTCGGAGGGATACAGTAGACCTGGAGTGAAGCATCGGAATCTATAACTAGTGTCACAGGAATGGTTCAAAACATAGACAGCAGGAAGAGTCAGTCTTATTGTACTTAAGTTGGCATTGTGCCTTTTGTATTTTATTCCGATGCAATTTCTGTGTTTCATCGTCAATAAGAAGGTCTGAGGGAAACAGTAAACCTGCAGTGAAGCATCGGAATCTGTAACTAGTGTCACAGGAATGGTTCAAAACACAGACAGTAAGATGAGTCAGTCTTCTTGTACTTAAGTCGGCATTGTGCCTTTTTCATTTAATTCCGATGCAATTTCTGTGTTTCGTCGTCAATAAGACGGTCCAAGGAATACAGTAAACCTAGAGTGAAGCATCGGAATCAAGTACTAGTGTCACAAGAATGGTTCAAAGCATAGACAGTAAGAAGAGTCAGTCTTCTTGTACTTAATTCGGCATTGTGCATTTTGTATTTAATTCCGACGCAATTTCTGTGTTTCATCGTCAATAAGAACGTCCGAGGGATACAGTAAATCTGAAGTGAAGCATCGGAATCTATAACTAGTGTCACAGGCATGGTTCAAATCGTAGACAGTAGGAAGAGTCAGTCTTATTGTACTTAAGTCGGCATTGTGCCTTTTGTATTTTATTCCGATGCAATTTCTGTGTTTCATCGTAAATAAGAAGGTCTGAGGGATACAGTAAACCTGAAGTGAAGCATCGGAATCTATAACTAGTGTCACAGGAATGGATCAAACGTAGACAGTGAGAAGAGTCAGTCTTCTTGTACTTAAGACGGCATTGTGCCTTTTGTATTTAATTCCGATGGAATTTCTGTGTTTCATCGTCAATAAGAAGGTCAGAGGGATACAGTAAACATGAAGTGAAGCATCGAAACCTAAAACTAGTGTCACAGGAATGGTTCAAATCATAGACAGTAGGAAGAGTCAGTCTTCTTGTACTTGAGTCGGCATTGTGATTTTTGTATTTAATTCCGATGCAATTTCTATGTTTCATCGTCAATAAGTAGGGCCAAGGGATCCAGGAAACCTGAAGTGAAGCACCGGAATATATACATAGTGTCACAGGAATGGTTCAAATCATAGACAGTAAGAAGAGTCAGTCTTCTTGTACATAAGTTGGCATTGTCCCTTTTGTATTTAATTCCGTTGCAATTTCAGTGTTTCATCGTCAATAAGAAGGTCAGAGGGATACAGTAAACCTGAAGTGAAGCATCGGAATCTATAAGTAGTGTCACAGGAATGGTAAAAACATAGAAAGTAGGAAGAGTCAGTCTTCTTGTACTTAAGTCGGCATTGTGCCTTATCTATTTAATTCCAATGCAATTGCTGTGTTTCATCGTCAATAAGAAGGTCCAAAGGATACAGTAAACCTGAAGTGAAGCATCGGAATCTATAACTAGTGTCACGGGAATGGTTCAAATCATAGACAGTAAGAAGAGTCAGTCTTCTTGTACTTAAGACGGCATTGTGCCTTTTGTATTTAATTCCGATGCAATTTCTGTGTTTCATCGTCAATAAGAAGGTCAGAGGGATACAGTAAACATGAAGTGAAGCATCGGAACCTAAAGCTAGTGTTACAGGAATGGTTCAAATCATAGACAGTAAGAAGAGTCAGTCTTCTTGAACTTAATTCGGCACTGTGCCTTTTGGATTTAATTCCGATGCAATTTCAGTGTTTCTTCGTTAATAAGAAGGTCAGAGGGATACAGTAAACCTGTAGTGAGGCATCGGAATCTATAACTAGTGTCACAGGAATGGTTAAAAACATAGTCAGTAAGAAGAGTCAGTCTTCTTGTACTTAAGTCCGCATCGTGCCTTTTGTATTTAATTCCGATGCAATTTCTGTGTTTCATCGTCAATAAGAAGGTTAAAGGGATACAGTAAACCTGGAGTGAAGCATCGGAATCTATAACTAGTGACACAGGGATGGTTCAAAACATAGACAGTAAGAAGAGTCAGTCATCTTGTACTTAAGTCGGCATAGTGCCTTTTGTATTCAATTCCGATGCAATTTCTGTGTTTCATCGTCAATAAGAAGGTCAGAGGGATACAGTAGACCTGGAGTGAAGCATCGGAATCTATAACTAGTGTCACAGGAATGGTTCAAAACATAGACAGCAGGAAGAGTCAGTCTTATTGTACTTAAGTTGGCATTGTGCCTTTTGTATTTTATTCCGATGCAATTTCTGTGTTTCATCGTCAATAAGAAGGTCTGAGGGAAACAGTAAACCTGAAGTGAAGCATCGGAATCTATAACTCGTGTCACAGGAATGGTTCATACATAGACAGTGAGAAGAGTCCGTCTTCTTGTACTTAAGTCGGCATTGTGCCTTTTGTATTTAATTCTGATGCAATTTCTGTGTTTCATCGTCAATACGAAGGTCAGAGGGATACAGTAAACCTGAAGTGAAGCATCGGAATCTAAAACTAGTGTCACAGGAATCGTTCAATTCATAGACAGTAGGAAAAGTCTGTCTTCTTGTACTTAAGTCGGCATTGTGCCTTTTGCATTTAATTCCGTTGCAATTTCTGTGTTTCATCGTCAATAAGAAGGTCAGAGGGATACAGTAAACCTGAAGTGAAGCATCGGAATCTATAACTAGTGTCACAGGAATGGTTCAAACCATAGTCAGTAAGAAGAGTCAGTGTACTTGTACTTAAGTCGGCATTGTGCCTTTTGTAATTAATTCCGATGCAATTTCTGTGTTTCATCGTCAATAAGAAGGTCCAAGGGATACAGTAAACCTGCAGTGAAGCATCGGAATCTGTTACTAGTGTCACAGGAATGGTTCAAAGCATAGACAGTAAGATGAGTCAGTCTTCTTGTACTTAAGTCGGCATTGTGCCTTTTTTATTTAATTCCGAAGCAATTTCTGTGTTTCATCGTCAATAAGGTTGTTCAAGGGATACAGTAAACCTAGAGTGAAGCATCGGAATCTATTACTAGTGTCACAGGAGTGGTTCAAAACATAGACAGTAAGAAGAGGCAGTCTTCTTGTACTTAATTCGGCATTGTGCATTTTGTATTTAATTCCGACGCAATTTCTGTGTTTCATCGTCAATAAGAACGTCCGAGGGATACAGTAAATCTGAAGTGAAGCATCGGAATCTATAACTAGTGTCACAGGAATGGTTCAAATCATAGACTGTAGGAAGAGTCAGTCTTATTGTACTTAAGTCGGCATTGTGCCTTTTGTATATTATTCCGATGCAATTTCTGTGTTTCATCGTAAATATTAAGGTCTGAGGGATACAGTAAACCTGAAGTGAAGCATCGGAATCTATAACTAGTGTCACAGGAATGGATCAAACGTAGACAGTGAGAAGAGTCAGTCTTCTTGTACTTAAGACGGCATTGTGCCTTTTGTAATTAATTCCGATGCAATTTCTGTGTTTCATCGTCAATAAGAAGGTCAGAGGGATACAGTAAACATGAAGTGAAGCATCGGAACCTAAAACTAGTGTCACAGGAATGGTTCAAATCATAGACAGTAGGAAGAGTCAGTCTTCTTGTACTTGAGTCGGCATTGTGATTTTTGTATTTAATTCCGATGCAACTTCTGTGTTCATCGTCAATAAGTAGGTCCAAGCGATCCAGGAAACCTGAAGTGAAGCACCGGAATATATACATAGTGTCACAGGAATGGTTCAAATCGTAGACAGTAAGAAGAGTCAGTCTTCTTGTACATAAGTCGGCATTGTCCCTTTTGTATTTAATTCCGTTGCAATTTCAGTGTTTCATCGTCAATAAGAAGGTCAGGGGGATACAGTAAACCTGAAGTGAAGCATCGGAATCTATAAGTAGTGTCACAGGAAGGGTAAAAACATAGAAAGTAGGAAGCGTCAGTCTTCCTGTACTTAAGTCGGCATTGTGCCTTCTCTATTTAATTCCTATGCAATTGCTGTGTTTCATCGTCAATAAGAAGGTCCAAAGGATACAGTAAACCTGAAGTGAAGCATCGGAATCTATAACTAGTGTCACGGGAATGGTTCAAATCATAGACAGTAAGAAGAGTCAGTCTTCTTGTACTTAAGACGGCATTGTGCCTTTTGTATTTAATTCCGATGAAATTTCTGTGTTTCATCGTCAATAAGAAGGTGCAAGGGATACAGAAAACCTGAAGTGAAGCATCGATACCTATAACTAGTATCACAGAAATGGTTCAAAACATAGACAGTAAGCAGAGTCAGTCTTCTTGTGCTTAAGTCGGCATTGTGCCTTTTGTATTCAATTCCGATGCAATTTCTGTGTTTCATCGTCAATAAGATGGGCAGAGGGATACAGTAAACCTGAAGTGAAGCATCGGAATCTATAACTAGTGTCACAGGAAAGGTTCAAAACACAGACAGTAAGATGAGTCAGTCTTCTTGTACTTAAGTCGGCATTGTGCCTTTTTCATTTAATTCCGATGCAATTTCTGTGTTTCATCGTCAATAAGACGGTACAAGGAATACAGTAAACCTAGAGTGAAGCATCGGAATCAAGTACTAGTGTCACAAGAATGGTTCAAAGCATAGACAGTAAGAAGAGTCAGTCTTCTTGTACTTAATTCGGCATTGTGCATTTTGTATTGAATTCCGACGCAATTTCTGTGTTTCATCGTCAATAAGAACGTCCGAGGGATACAGTAAATCTGAAGTGAAGCATCGGAATCTATAACTAGTGTCACAGGCATGGTTCAAATCATAGACAGTAGGAAGAGTCAGTCTTATTGTACTTAAGTCGGCATTGTGCCTTTTGTATTTTATTCCGATGCAATTTCTGTGTTTCATCGTAAATAAGAAGGTCTGAGGGATACAGTAAACCTGAAGTGAAGCATCGGAATCTATAACTAGTGTCACAGGAATGGATCAAACGTAGACAGTGAGAAGAGTCAGTCTTCTTGTACTTAAGACGGCATTGTGCCTTTTGTATTTAGTTCCGATGCAATTTCTGTGTTTCATCGTCAATAAGAAGGTCAGAGGGATACAGTAAACATGAAGTGAAGCATCGAAACCTAAAACTAGTGTCACAGGAATGGTTCAAATCATAGACAGTAGGAAGAGTCTGTCTTCTTGTACTTGAGTCGGCATTGTGATTTTTGTATTTAATTCCGATGCAATTTCTGTGTTTCATCGTCAAGAAGTAGGTCCAAGGGATCCAGGAAACCTGAAGTGAAGCACCGGAATATATACATAGTGTCACAGGAATGGTTCAAATCATAGACAGTAAGAAGAGTCAGTCTACTTGTACATAAGTCGGCATTGTCCCTTTTGTATTTAATTCCGTTGCAATTTCAGTGTTTCATCGTCAACAGGAAGGTCAGAGGGATACAGTAAACCTGAAGTGAAGCATCAGAATCTATAAGTAGTGTCACAGGAATGGTAAAAAAATTGAAAGTAGGAAGAGTCAGTCTTCTTGTACTTGAGTCGGCATTGTGCCTTCTCTATTTAATTCCGATGCAATTTCTGTGTTTCATCGTCAATAAGAAGGTCCAAGGGATACAGTAAACCTGCAGTGAAGCATCGGAATCTGTTACTAGTGCCATAGGAATGGTTCAAAACATAGACAGTAAGAAGAGTCAGTCCTCTTGTAATTAATCCGGCATTGTGCATTTTGTATTTAATTCCGACGCAATTTCTATGTTTCATCGTCAATAAGAAGGTCAGAGGGATACAGTAAATCTCAAGTGAAGCATCGGAATCTATAACTAGTGTCACAGGAATGGTTCAAAACATAGTCAGTAAGAAGAGTCAGTCTTCTTGTACTTAAGTCGGCATTGTGCCTTTTGTATTTAATTCCGATGCAATTTCTGTGTTTCGTCGTCAATAAGAAGGACCAAGGGATACAGTAAACCTGGTGTGAAGCATCGGAATCAATAACTAATGTCACAGGAATGAATTAAAACAATGTCAGTAAGAAGAGTCAGTCTTCTTGTACTAAAGTCGGCATTGTGCCTTTTGTATTTAATTCCGAAGCAATTTCTGTGTTTCATCGTCAATAAGGTTGTTCAAGGGATACAGTAAACCTAGAGTGAAGCATCGGAATCTATTACTAGTGTCACAGGAGTGGTTCAAAACATAGACAGTAAGAAGAGGCAGTCTTCTTGTACTTAATTCGGCATTGTGCATTTTGTATTTAATTCCGACGCAATTTCTGTATTTCATCGTCAATAAGAACGTCCGAGGGATACAGTAAATCCGAAGTGAAGCATCGGAATCTATAACTAGTGTCACAGGAATGGTTCAAATCATAGACAGTAGGAAGAGTCAGTCTTATTGTACTTAAGTCGGCATTGTGCCTTTTGTATATTATTCCGATGCAATTTCTGTGTTTCATCGTAAATAAGAAGGTCTGAGGGATACAGTAAACCTGAAGTGAAGCATCGGAATCTATAACTAGTGTCACAGGAATGGATCAAACGTAGACAGTGAGAAGAGTCAGTCTTCTTGTACTTAAGACGGCATTGTGCCTTTTGTATTTAATTCCGATGCAATTTCTGTGTTTCATCGTCAATAAGAAGGTCAGAGGGATACAGTAAACATGAAGTGAAGCATCGGAACCTAAAACTAGTGACACAGGAATGGTTCAAATCATAGACAGTAGGAAGAGTCAGTCTTCTTGTACTTGAGTCGGCATTGTGATTTTTGTATTTAATTCCGATGCCACTTCTGTGTTTCATCGTCAATAAGTAGGTCCAAGGGATCCAGGAAACCTGAAGTGAAGCACCGGAATATATACATAGTGTCACAGGAATGGTTCAAATCGTAGACAGTAAGAAGAGTCAGTCTTCTTGTACATAAGTCGGCATTGTCCCTTTTGTATTTAATTCCGATGCTATTTCTGTGTTTCATCGTCAATAAGAAGGTCAGAGGGATACAGTAAACATGAAGTAAAGCATCGGAACCTAAAACTAGTGACACAGGAATGGTTCAAATCATAGACAGTAGGAAGAGTCAGTCTTCTTGTACTTGAGTCGGCATTGTGATTTTTGTATTTAATTCCGATGCAACTTCTGTGTTTCATCGTCAATAAGTAGGTCCAAGGGATCCAGGAAACCTGAAGTGAAGCACCGGAATATATACATAGTGTCACAGGAATGGTTCAAATCGTAGACAGTAAGAAGAGTCAGTCTTCTTGTACTTAAGACGGCATTGTGCCTTTTGTATTTAATTCTGATGAAATTTCTGTGTTTCATCGTCAATAAGAAGGTCAGAGGGATACAGTAAACATGAAGTGAAGCATCGGAACCTAAAACTAGTGTCACAGGAATGGTTCAAATCATAGACAGTAGGAAGAGTCAGTCTTCTTGTACTTGAGTCGGCATTGTGATTTTTGTATTTAATTCCGACGCAATTTCTGTGTTTCATCGTCAATAAGTAGGTCCAAGGGATCCAGGAAACCTGAAGTGAAGCACCGGAATATATACATAGTGTCACAGGAATTGTTCAAATCATAGACAGTAAGAAGAGTCAGTCTTCTTGTACATAAGTCGGCATTGTCCCTTTTGTATTTAATTCCGTTGCAATTTCAGTGTTTCATCGTCAATAAGAAGGTCAGAGGGATACAGTAAACCTGAAGTGAAGCATCGGAATCTATAAGTAGTGTCACAGGAATGGTAAAAACATAGAAAGCAGGAAGAGTCAGTGTTCTTGTACTTAAGTCGGCATTGTGCCTTCTCTATTTAATTCCAATGCAATTGCTGTGTTTCATCGTCAATAAGAAGGTCCAAAGGATACAGTAAACCTGAAGTGAAGCATCGGAATCTATAACTAGTGTCACGGGAATGGTTCAAATCATAGACAGTAAGAAGAGTCAGTCTTCTTGTACTTAAGACGGCATTGTGCCTTTTGTATTTAATTCCGATGTAATTTCTGTGTTTCATCGTCAATAAGAAGGTCAGAGGAATACAGTAAACATGAAGTGTAGCATCGGAACCTAAAACTAGTGTCACAGGAATGGTTCAAATCATAGACAGTAAGAAGAGTCAGTCTTCTTGAACTTAATTCGGCACTGTGCCTTTTGGATTTAATTCCGATGCAATTTCTGTGTTTCATTGTCAATAAGAAGGTTAAAGGGATACAGTAAACCTGTAGTGAGGCATCGGAATCTATAACTAGTGTCACAGGAATGGTTCAAAACATAGTCAGTGAGAAGAGTCAGTCTTCTTGTACTTAAGTCCGCATTGTGCCTTTTGTATTTAATTCCGATGCAATTTCTGTGTTTCATTGTCAATAAGAAGGTTAAAGGGATACAGTAAACCTGGAGTGAAGCATCGGAATCTATAACTAGTGACACAGGGATGGTTCAAAACATAGACAGTAAGAAGAGTCAGTCATCTTGTACTTAAGTCGGCATTGTAACTTTTGTATTCAATTCCGATGCAATTTCTGTGTTTCATCGTCAGTAAGAAGGTCAGAGGGATACAGTAGACCTGGAGTGAAGCATCGGAATGTATAACTAGTGTCACAGGAATGGTTCAAAGCATAGACAGCAGGAAGAGTCAGTCTTATTGTACTTAAGTTGGCATTGTGCCTTTTGTATTTTATTCCGATGCAATTTCTGTGTTTCATCGTCAATAAGAAGGTCTGAGGGATACAGTAAACCTAGAGTGAAGCATCGGAATCTATTACTAGTGTCACAGGAATGGTTCAAAACATAGACAGTAATAAGAGTCAGTCCTCTTGTACTTAATCCGGCATTGTGCATTTTGTATTTAATTCCGACGCAATTTCTGTGTTTCATCGTCAATAAGAAGGTCAGAGGGATACAGTAAATCTCAAGTGAAGCATCGGAATCTATAACTAGTGTCACAGGAATGGTTCAAAACATAGTAAGTAAGAAGAGTCAGTCGTCTTGTACTTAAGCCGGCATTGTGCCTTTTGTATTTAATTCCGATGCAATTTCTGTGTTTCGTCGTCAATAAGAAGGACCAAGGGATGCAGTAAACCTGGTGTGAAGCATCGGAATCAATAACTAATGTCACAGGAATGGTAAAAACATAGAAAGTAGGAAGAGTCAGTCTTCTTGTACTTAAGTCGGCATTGTGCCTTTCTCATTTAATTCCGATGCAATTGCTGTGTTTCATCGTTAATACGAAGGTCCAAGGGATACAGTAAACCTGCAGTGAAGCATGGGAATCTGTAACTAGTGTCACAGGAATGGTTCAAAACACAGACAGTAAGATGAGTCAGTCTTCTTGTACTTAAGTCGGCATTGTGCCTTTTTCATTTAATTCCGATGCAATTTCTGTGTTTCATCGTCAATAAGACGGTCCAAGGAATACAGTAAACCTAGAGTGAAGCATCGGAATCAAGTACTAGTGTCACAAGAATGGTTCAAAGCATAGACAGTAAGAAGAGTCAGTCTTCTTGTACTTAATTCGGCATTGTGCATTTTGTATTTAATTCCGACGCAATTTCTGTGTTTCATCGTCAATAAGAACGTCCGAGGGATACAGTAAATCTGAAGTGAAGCATCGGAATCTATAACTAGTGTCACAGGCATGGTTCAAATCATAGACAGTAGGAAGAGTCAGTCTTATTGTACTTAAGTCGGCATTGTGCCTTTTGTATTTTATTCCGATGCAATTTCTGTGTTTCATCGTAAATAAGAAGGTCTGAGGGATACAGTAAACCTGAAGTGAAGCATCGGAATCTATAACTAGTGTCACAGGAATGGATCAAACGTAGACAGTGAGAAGAGTCAGTCTTCTTGTACTTAAGACGGCATTGTGCCTTTTGTATTTAATTCCGATGCAATTTCTGTGTTTCATCGTCAATAAGAAGGTCAGAGGGATACAGTAAACATGAAGTGAAGCATCGAAACCTAAAACTAGTGTCACAAGAATGGTTCAAATCATAGACAGTAGGAAGAGTCAGTCTTCTTGTACTTGAGTCGGCATTGTGATTTTTGTATTTAATTCCGATGCAATTTCTATGTTTCATCGTCAATAAGTAGGTCCAAGGGATCCAGGAAACCTGAAGTGAAGCACCGGAATATATACATAGTGGCACAGGAATGGTTCAAATCATAGACAGTAAGAAGAGTCAGTCTTCTTGTACATAAGTCGGCATTGTCCCTTTTGTATTTAATTCCGTTGCAATTTCAGTGTTTCATCGTCAATAAGAAGGTCAGAGGGATACAGTAAACCTGAAGTGAAGCATTGGAATCTATAAGTAGTGTCACAGGAATGGTAAAAACATAGAAAGTAGGAAGAGTCAGTCTTCTTGTACTTAAGTCGGCATTGTGCCTTCTCTATTTAATTCCAATGCAATTTCTGTGTTTCATCGTCAATAAGAAGGTCCAAAGGATACAGTAAACCTAAAGTGAAGCATCGGAATCTATAACTAGTGTCACGGGAATGGTTCAAATCATAGACAGTAAGAAGAGTCAGTCTTCTTGTACTTAAGACGGCATTGTGCCTTTTGTATTTAATTCCGATGCAATTTCTGTGTTTCATCGTCAATAAGAAGGTCAGAGGGATACAGTAAACATGAAGTGAAGCATCGGAACCTAAAGCTAGTGTTACAGGAATGGTTCAAATCATAGACAGTAAGAAGAGTCAGTCTTCTTGAACTTAATTCGGCACTGTGCCTTTTGGATTTAATTCCGATGCAATTTCTGTGTTTCTTCGTTAATAGAAGGTCAGAGGGATACAGTAAACCTGTAGTGAGGCATCGGAATCTATAACTAGTGTCACAGGAATGGTTAAAAACATAGTCAGTAAGAAGAGTCAGTCTTCTTGTACTTAAGTCCGCATTGTGCCTTTTGTATTTAATTCCGATGCAATTTCTGTGTTTCATCGTCAATAAGAAGGTTAAAGGGATACAGTAAACCTGGAGTGAAGCATCGGAATCTATAACTAGTGACACAGGGATGGTTCAAAACATAGACAGTAAGAAGAGTCAGTCATCTTGTACTTAAGTCGGCATTGTGCCTTTTGTATTCAATTCCGATGCAATTTCTGTGTTTCATCGTCAATAAGAAGGTCGGAGGGATACAGTAGACCTGGAGTGAAGCATCGGAATCTATAACTAGTGTCACAGGAATGGTTCAAAACATAGACAGCAGGAAGAGTCAGTCTTATTGTACTTAAGTTGGCATTGTGCCTTTTGTATTTTATTCCGATGCAATTTCTGTGTTTCATCGTCAATAAGAAGGTCTGAGGGAAACAGTAAACCTGCAGTGAAGCATCGGAATCTGTAACTAGTGTCACAGGAATGGTTCAAAACACAGACAGTAAGATGAGTCAGTCTTCTTGTACTTAAGTCGGCATTGTGCCTTTTTCATTTAATTCCGATGCAATTTCTGTGTTTCGTCGTCAATAAGACGGTCCAAGGAATACAGTAAACCTAGAGTGAAGCATCGGAATCAAGTACTAGTGTCACAAGAATGGTTCAAATCATAGACAGTAAGAAGAGTCAGTCTTCTTGTACTTAATTCGGCATTGTGCATTTTGTATTTAATTCCGACGCAATTTCTGTGTTTCATCGTCAATAAGAACGTCCGAGGGATACAGTAAACCTGAAGTGAAGCATCGGAATCTATAACTAGTGTCACAGGAATGGATCAAACGTAGACAGTGAGAAGAGTCAGTCTTCTTGTACTTAAGACGGCATTGTGCCTTTTGTATTTAATTCCGATGGAATTTCTGTGTTTCATCGTCAATAAGAAGGTCAGAGGGATACAGTAAACATGAAGTGAAGCATCGAAACCTAAAACTAGTGTCACAGGAATGGTTCAAATCATAGACAGTAGGAAGAGTCAGTCTTCTTGTACTTGAGTCGGCATTGTGATTCTTGTATTTAATTCCGATGCAATTTCTATGTTTCATCGTCAATAAGTAGGTCCAAGGGATCCAGGAAACCTGAAGTGAAGCACCGGAATATATACATAGTGTCACAGGAATGGTTCAAATCATAGACAGTAAGAAGAGTCAGTCTTCTTGTACATAAGTTGGCATTGTCCCTTTTGTATTTAATTCCGTTGCAATTTCAGTGTTTCATCGTCAATAAGAAGGTCAGAGGGATACAGTAAACCTGAAGTGAAGCATCGGAATCTATAAGTAGTGTCACAGGAATGGTAAAAACATAGAAAGTAGGAAGAGTCAGTCTTCTTGTACTTAAGTCGGCATTGTGCCTTCTCTATTTAATTCCAATACAATTGCTGTGTTTCATCGTCAATAAGAAGGTCCAAAGGATACAGTAAACCTGAAGTGAAGCATCGGAATCTATAACTAGTGTCACGGGAATGGTTCAAATCATAGACAGTAAGAAGAGTCAGTCTTCTTGTACTTAAGACGGCATTGTGCCTTTTGTATTTAATTCCGATGCAATTTCTGTGTTTCATCGTCAATAAGAAGGTCAGAGGGATACAGTAAACATGAAGTGAAGCATCGGAACCTAAAGCTAGTGTTACAGGAATGGTTCAAATCATAGACAGTAAGAAGAGTCAGTCTTCTTGAACTTAATTCGGCACTGTGCCTTTTGGATTTAATTCCGATGCAATTTCTGTGTTTCTTCGTTAATAAGAAGGTCAGAGGGATACAGTAAACCTGTAGTGAGGCATCGGAATCTATAACTAGTGTCACAGGAATGGTTAAAAACATAGTCAGTAAGAAGAGTCAGTCTTCTTGTACTTAAGTCCGCATTGTGCCTTTTGTATTTAATTCCGATGCCATTTCTGTGTTTCATCGTCAATAAGAAGGTTAAAGGGATACAGTAAACCTGGAGTGAAGCATCGGAATCTATAACTAGTGACACAGGGATGGTTCAAAACATAGACAGTAAGAAGAGTCAGTCATCTTGTACTTAAGTCGGCATAGTGCCTTTTGTATTCAAATCCGATGCAATTTCTGTGTTTCATCGTCAATAAGAAGGTCAGAGGGATACAGTAGACCTGGAGTGAAGCATCGGAATCTATAACTAGTGTCACAGGAATGGTTCAAAACATAGACAGCAGGAAGAGTCAGTCTTATTGTACTTAAGTTGGCATTGTGCCTTTTGTATTTTATTCCGATGCAATTTCTGTGTTTCATCGTCAATAAGAAGGTCTGAGGGAAACAGTAAACCTGAAGTGAAGCATCGGAATCTATAACTAGTGTCACAGGAATGGTTCATACATAGACAGTGAGAAGAGTCCGTCTTCTTGTACTTAAGTCGGCATTGTGCCTTTTGTATTTAATTCTGATGCAATTTCTGTGTTTCATCGTCAATACGAAGGTCAGAGGGATACAGTAAACCTGAAGTGAAGCATCGGAATCTAAAACTAGTGTCACAGGAATCGTTCAATTCATAGACAGTAGGAAAAGTCTGTCTTCTTGTACTTAAGTCGGCATTGTGCCTTTTGCATTTAATTCCGTTGCAATTTCTGTGTTTCATCGTCAATAAGAAGGTCAGAGGGATACAGTAAACCTGAAGTGAAGCATCGGAATCTATAACTAGTGTCACAGGAATGGTTCAAATCATAGTCAGTAAGAAGAGTCAGTGTACTTGTACTTAAGTCGGCATTGTGCCTTTTGTAATTAATTCCGATGCAATTTCTGTGTTTCATCGTCAATAAGAAGGTCCAAGGGATACAGTAAACCTGCAGTGAAGCATCGGAATCTGTTACTAGTGTCACAGGAATGGTTCAAAGCATAGACAGTAAGATGAGTCAGTCTTCTTGTACTTAAGTCGGCATTGTGCCTTTTTTATTTAATTCCGATGCAATTTCTGTGTTTCATCGTCAATAAGAAGGTCCAAGGGACACAGTAAACCTAGAGTGAAGCATCGGAATCTATTACTAGTGTCACAGGAATGGTTCAAAACATAGACAGTAAGAAGAGTCAGTCCTCTTGTACTTAATCCGGCATTGTGCATTTTGTATTTATTTCCGACGCAATTTCTATGTTTCATCGTCAATAAGAATGTCAGAGGGATACAGTAAATCTCAAGTGAAGCATCGGAATCCATAACTAGTGTCACAGGAATGGTTCAAAACATAGTCAGTAAGAAGAGTCAGTCTTCTTGTACTTAAGTCGGCATTGTGCATTTTGTATTTAATTCCGATGCAATTTCTGTGTTTCGTCGTCAATAAGAAGGACCAAGGGATACAGTAAACCTGGTGTGAAGCATCGGAATCAATAACTAATGTCACAGGTATGAATTAAAACAACGTCAGTAAGAAGAGTCAGTCTTCTTGTACTAAAGTCGGCATTGTGCCTTTTGTATTTAATTCCGAAGCAGTTTCTGTGTTTCATCGTCAATAAGGTTGTTCAAGGGATACAGTAAACCTAGAGTGAAGCATCGGAATCTATTACTAGTGTCACAGGAGTGGTTCAAAACATAGACAGTAAGAAGAGGCAGTCTTCTTGTACTTAATTCGGCATTGTGCATTTTGTATTTAATTCCGACGCAATTTCTGTGTTTCATCGTCAATAAGAACGTCCGAGGGATACAGTAAATCTGAAGTGAAGCATCGGAATCTATAACTAGTGTCACAGGAATGGTTCAAATCATAGACAGTAGGAAGAGTCAGTCTTATTGTACTTAAGTCGGCATTGTGCCTTTTGTATATTATTCCGATGCAATTTCTGTGTTTCATCGTAAATATTAAGGTCTGAGGGATACAGTAAACCTGAAGTGAAGCATCGGAATCTATAACTAGTGTCACAGGAATGGATCAAACGTAGACAGTGAGAAGAGTCAGTCTTCTTGTACTTAAGACGGCATTGTGCCTTTTGTATTTAATTCCGATGCAATTTCTGTGTTTCATCGTCAATAAGAAGGTCAGAGGGATACAGTAAACATGAAGTGAAGCATCGGAACCTAAAACTAGTGTCACAGGAATGGTTCAAATCATAGACAGTAGGAAGAGTCAGTCTTCTTGTACTTGAGTCGGCATTGTGATTTTTGTATTTAATTCCGATGCAACTTCTGTGTTCATCGTCAATAAGTCGGTCCAAGGGATCCAGGAAACCTGAAGTTAAGCACCGGAATATATACATAGTGTCACAAGAATGGTTCAAATCGTAGACAGTAAGAAGAGTCAGTCTTCTTGTACATAAGTCGGCATTGTCCCTTTTGTATTTAATTCCGTTGCAATTTCAGTGTTTCATCGTCAATAAGAAGGTCAGGGGGATACAGTAAACCTGAAGTGAAGCATCGGAATCTATAAGTAGTGTCACAGGAAGGGTAAAAACATAGAAAGTAGGAAGCGTCAGTCTTCTTGTACTTAAGTCGGCATTGTGCCTTCTCTATTTAATTCCAATGCAATTGCTGTGTTTCATCGTCAATAAGAAGGTCCAAAGGATACAGTAAACCTGAAGTGAAGCATCGGAATCTATAACTAGTGTCACGGGAATGGTTCAAATCATAGACAGTAAGAAGAGTCAGTCTTCTTGTACTTAAGACGGCATTGTGCCTTTTGTATTTATTTCCGATGAAATTTCTGTGTTTCATCGTCAATAAGAAGGTGCAAGGGATACAGAAAACCTGAAGTGAAGCATCGATACCTATAACTAGTATCACAGAAATGGTTCAAAACATAGACAGTAAGCAGAGTCAGTCTTCTTGTGCTTAAGTCGGCATTGTGCCTTTTGTATTCAATTCCGATGCAATTTCTGTGTTTCATCGTCAATAAGATGGGCAGAGGGATACAGTAAACCTGAAGTGAAGCATCGGAATCTGTAACTAGTGTCACAGGAAAGGTTCAAAACACAGACAGTAAGATGAGTCAGTCTTCTTGTACTTAAGTCGGCATTGTGCCTTTTTCATTTAATTCCGATGCAATTTCTGTGTTTCATCGTCAATAAGACGGTACAAGGAATACAGTAAACCTAGAGTGAAGCATCGGAATCAAGTACTAGTGTCACAAGAATGGTTCAAAGCATAGACAGTAAGAAGAGTCAGTCTTCTTGTACTTAATTCGGCATTGTGCATTTTGTATTTAATTCCGACGCAATTTCTGTGCTTCATCGTCAATAAGAACGTCCGAGGGATACAGTAAATCTGAAGAGAAGCATCGGAATCTATAACTAGTGTCACAGGCATGGTTCAAATCATAGACAGTAGGAAGAGTCAGTCTTATTGTACTTAAGTCGGCATTGTGCCTTTTGTATTTTATTCCGATGCAATTTCTGTGTTTCATCGTAAATAAGAAGGTCTGAGGGATACAGTAAACCTGAAGTGAAGCATCGGAATCTATAACTAGTGTCACAGGAATGGATCAAACGTAGACAGTGAGAAGAGTCAGTCTTCTTGTACTTAAGACGGCATTGTGCCTTTTGTATTTAATTCCGATGCATTTTCTGTGTTTCATCGTCAATAAGAAGGTCAGAGGGATACAGTAAACATGAAGTGAAGCATCGAAACCTAAAACTAGTGTCACAGGAATGGTTCAAATCATAGACAGTAGGAAGAGTCAGTCTTCTTGTACTTGAGTCGGCATTGTGATTTTTGTATTTAATTGCGATGCAATTTCTGTGTTTCATCGTCAATAAGTAGGTCCAAGGGATCCAGGAAACCTGAAGTGAAGCACCGGAATATATGCATAGTGTCACAGGAATAGTTCAAATCATAGACAGTAAGAAGAGTCAGTCTACTTGTACGTAAGTCGGCATTGTCCCTTTTGTATTTAATTCCGTTGCAATTTCAGTGTTTCATCGTCAATAAGAAGGTCAGAGGGATACAGTAAACCTGAAGTGAAGCATCGGAATCTATAAGTAGTGTCACAGGAATGGTAAAAACATAGAAAGTAGGAAGAGTCAGTCTTCTTGTACTTAAGTCGGCATTGTGCCTTCTCTATTTAATTCCAATGCAATTGCTGTGTTTCATCGTCAATAAGAAGGTCCAAAGGATACAGTAAACCTGAAGTGAAGCATCGGAATCTATAACTAGTGTCACGGGAATGGTTCAAATCATAGACAGTAAGAAGAGTCAGTCTTCTTGTACTTAAGACGGCATTGTGCCTTTTGTATTTAATTCCGATGCAATTTCTGTGTTTCATCGTCAATAAGAAGGTCAGAGGGATACAGTAAACATGAAGTGAAGCATCGGAACCTAAAGCTAGTGTTACAGGAATGGTTCAAATCATAGACAGTAAGAAGAGTCAGTCTTCTTGAACTTAATTCGGCACTGTGCCTTTTGGATTTAATTCCGATGCAATTTCTGTGTTTCTTCGTTAATAAGAAGGTCAGAGGGATACAGTAAACCTGTAGTGAGGCATCGGAATCTATAACTAGTGACACAGGGATGGTTCAAAACATAGACAGTAAGAAGAGTCAGTCATCTTGTACTTAAGTCGGCATAGTGCCTTTTGTATTCATATCCGATGCAATTTCTGTGTTTCATCGTCAATAAGAAGGTCAGAGGGATACAGTAGACCTGGAGTGAAGCATCGGAATCTATAACTAGTGTCACAGGAATGGTTCAAAACATAGACAGCAGGAAGAGTCAGTCTTATTGTACTTAAGTTGGCATTGTGCCTTTTGTATTTTATTCCGATGCAATTTCTGTGTTTCATCGTCAATAAGAAGGTCTGAGGGAAACAGTAAACCTGAAGTGAAGCATCGGAATCTATAACTAGTGTCACAGGAATGGTTCATACATAGACAGTGAGAAGAGTCCGTCTTCTTGTACTTAAGTCGGCATTGTGCCTTTTGTATTTAATTCTGATGCAATTTCTGTGTTTCATCGTCAATACGAAGGTCAGAGGGATACAGTAAACCTGAAGTGAAGCATCGGAATCTAAAACTAGTGTCACAGGAATCGTTCAATTCATAGACAGTAGGAAAAGTCTGTCTTCTTGTACTTAAGTCGGCATTGTGCCTTTTGCATTTAATTCCGTTGCAATTTCTGTGTTTCATCGTCAATAAGAAGGTCAGAGGGATACAGTAAACCTGAAGTGAAGCATCGGAATCTATAACTAGTGTCACAGGAATGGTTCAAATCATAGTCAGTAAGAAGAGTCAGTGTACTTGTACTTAAGTCGGCATTGTGCCTTTTGTAATTAATTCCGATGCAATTTCTGTGTTTCATCGTCAATAAGAAGGTCCAAGGGATACAGTAAACCTGCAGTGAAGCATCGGAATCTGTTACTAGTGTCACAGGAATGGTTCAAAGCATAGACAGTAAGATGAGTCAGTCTTCTTGTACTTAAGTCGGCATTGTGCCTTTTTTATTTAATTCCGATGCAATTTCTGTGTTTCATCGTCAATAAGAAGGTCCAAGGGACACAGTAAACCTAGAGTGAAGCATCGGAATCTATTACTAGTGTCACAGGAATGGTTCAAAACATAGACAGTAAGAAGAGTCAGTCCTCTTGTACTTAATCCGGCATTGTGCATTTTGTATTTATTTCCGACGCAATTTCTATGTTTCATCGTCAATAAGAATGTCAGAGGGATACAGTAAATCTCAAGTGAAGCATCGGAATCCATAACTAGTGTCACAGGAATGGTTCAAAACATAGTCAGTAAGAAGAGTCAGTCTTCTTGTACTTAAGTCGGCATTGTGCATTTTGTATTTAATTCCGATGCAATTTCTGTGTTTCGTCGTCAATAAGAAGGACCAAGGGATACAGTAAACCTGGTGTGAAGCATCGGAATCAATAACTAATGTCACAGGTATGAATTAAAACAACGTCAGTAAGAAGAGTCAGTCTTCTTGTACTAAAGTCGGCATTGTGCCTTTTGTATTTAATTCCGAAGCAGTTTCTGTGTTTCATCGTCAATAAGGTTGTTCAAGGGATACAGTAAACCTAGAGTGAAGCATCGGAATCTATTACTAGTGTCACAGGAGTGGTTCAAAACATAGACAGTAAGAAGAGGCAGTCTTCTTGTACTTAATTCGGCATTGTGCATTTTGTATTTAATTCCGACGCAATTTCTGTGTTTCATCGTCAATAAGAACGTCCGAGGGATACAGTAAATCTGAAGTGAAGCATCGGAATCTATAACTAGTGTCACAGGAATGGTTCAAATCATAGACAGTAGGAAGAGTCAGTCTTATTGTACTTAAGTCGGCATTGTGCCTTTTGTATATTATTCCGATGCAATTTCTGTGTTTCATCGTAAATATTAAGGTCTGAGGGATACAGTAAACCTGAAGTGAAGCATCGGAATCTATAACTAGTGTCACAGGAATGGATCAAACGTAGACAGTGAGAAGAGTCAGTCTTCTTGTACTTAAGACGGCATTGTGCCTTTTGTATTTAATTCCGATGCAATTTCTGTGTTTCATCGTCAATAAGAAGGTCAGAGGGATACAGTAAACATGAAGTGAAGCATCGGAACCTAAAACTAGTGTCACAGGAATGGTTCAAATCATAGACAGTAGGAAGAGTCAGTCTTCTTGTACTTGAGTCGGCATTGTGATTTTTGTATTTAATTCCGATGCAACTTCTGTGTTCATCGTCAATAAGTCGGTCCAAGGGATCCAGGAAACCTGAAGTTAAGCACCGGAATATATACATAGTGTCACAGGAATGGTTCAAATCGTAGACAGTAAGAAGAGTCAGTCTTCTTGTACATAAGTCGGCATTGTCCCTTTTGTATTTAATTCCGTTGCAATTTCAGTGTTTCATCGTCAATAAGAAGGTCAGGGGGATACAGTAAACCTGAAGTGAAGCATCGGAATCTATAAGTAGTGTCACAGGAAGGGTAAAAACATAGAAAGTAGGAAGCGTCAGTCTTCTTGTACTTAAGTCGGCATTGTGCCTTCTCTATTTAATTCCAATGCAATTGCTGTGTTTCATCGTCAATAAGAAGGTCCAAAGGATACAGTAAACCTGAAGTGAAGCATCGGAATCTATAACTAGTGTCACGGGAATGGTTCAAATCATAGACAGTAAGAAGAGTCAGTCTTCTTGTACATAAGACGGCATTGTGCCTTTTGTATTTATTTCCGATGAAATTTCTGTGTTTCATCGTCAATAAGAAGGTGCAAGGGATACAGAAAACCTGAAGTGAAGCATCGATACCTATAACTAGTATCACAGAAATGGTTCAAAACATAGACAGTAAGCAGAGTCAGTCTTCTTGTGCTTAAGTCGGCATTGTGCCTTTTGTATTCAATTCCGATGCAATTTCTGTGTTTCATCGTCAATAAGATGGGCAGAGGGATACAGTAAACCTGAAGTGAAGCATCGGAATCTGTAACTAGTGTCACAGGAAAGGTTCAAAACACAGACAGTAAGATGAGTCAGTCTTCTTGTACTTAAGTCGGCATTGTGCCTTTTTCATTTAATTCCGATGCAATTTCTGTGTTTCATCGTCAATAAGACGGTACAAGGAATACAGTAAACCTAGAGTGAAGCATCGGAATCAAGTACTAGTGTCACAAGAATGGTTCAAAGCATAGACAGTAAGAAGAGTCAGTCTTCTTGTACTTAATTCGGCATTGTGCATTTTGTATTTAATTCCGACGCAATTTCTGTGCTTCATCGTCAATAAGAACGTCCGAGGGATACAGTAAATCTGAAGAGAAGCATCGGAATCTATAACTAGTGTCACAGGCATGGTTCAAATCATAGACAGTAGGAAGAGTCAGTCTTATTGTACTTAAGTCGGCATTGTGCCTTTTGTATTTTATTCCGATGCAATTTCTGTGTTTCATCGTAAATAAGAAGGTCTGAGGGATACAGTAAACCTGAAGTGAAGCATCGGAATCTATAACTAGTGTCACAGGAATGGATCAAACGTAGACAGTGAGAAGAGTCAGTCTTCTTGTACTTAAGACGGCATTGTGCCTTTTGTATTTAATTCCGATGCATTTTCTGTGTTTCATCGTCAATAAGAAGGTCAGAGGGATACAGTAAACATGAAGTGAAGCATCGAAACCTAAAACTAGTGTCACAGGAATGGTTCAAATCATAGACAGTAGGAAGAGTCAGTCTTCTTGTACTTGAGTCGGCATTGTGATTTTTGTATTTAATTGCGATGCAATTTCTGTGTTTCATCGTCAATAAGTAGGTCCAAGGGATCCAGGAAACCTGAAGTGAAGCACCGGAATATATGCATAGTGTCACAGGAATAGTTCAAATCATAGACAGTAAGAAGAGTCAGTCTACTTGTACGTAAGTCGGCATTGTCCCTTTTGTATTTAATTCCGTTGCAATTTCAGTGTTTCATCGTCAATAAGAAGGTCAGAGGGATACAGTAAACCTGAAGTGAAGCATCAGAATCTATAAGTAGTGTCACAGGAATGGTAAAAAAATTGAAAGTAGGAAGAGTCAGTCTTCTTGTACTTGAGTCGGCATTGTGCCTTCTCTATTTAATTCCGATGCAATTTCTGTGTTTCATCGTCAATAAGAAGGTCCAAGGGATACAGTAAACCTGCAGTGAAGCATCGGAATCTGTTACTAGTGCCATAGGAATGGTTCAAAACATAGACAGTAAGATGAGTCAGTCTTCTTGTACTTAAGTCGGCATTGTGCCTTTTTTATTTAATTCCGATGCAATTTCTGTGTTTCATCGTCAATAAGAAGGTCCAAGGGATACAGTAAACATAGAGTGAAGCATCGGAATCTATTACTAGTGTCACAGGAATGGTTCAAAACATAGACAGTAAGAAGAGTCAGTCCTCTTGTAATTAATCCGGCATTGTGCATTTTGTATTTAATTCCGACGCAATTTATATGTTTCATCGTCAATAAGAAGGTCAGAGGGATACAGTAAATCTCAAGTGAAGCATCGGAATCTATAACTAGTGTCACAGGAATGGTTCAAAACATAGTCAGTAAGAAGAGTCAGTCTTCTTGTACTTAAGTCGGCATTGTGCCTTTTGTATTTAATTCCGATGCAATTTCTGTGTTTCGTCGTCAATAAGAAGGACCAAGGGATACAGTAAACCTGGTGTGAAGCATCGGAAACAATAACTAATGTCACAGGAATGAATTAAAACAATGTCAGTAAGAAGAGTCAGTCTTCTTGTACTAAAGTCGGCATTGTGCCTTTTGTATTTAATTCCGAAGCAATTTCTGTGTTTCATCGTCAATAAGGTTGTTCAAGGGATAAAGTAAACCTAGAGTGAAGCATCGGAATCTATTACTAGTGTCACAGGAGTGGTTCAAAACATAGACAGTAAGAAGAGGCAGTCTTCTTGTACTTAATTCGGCATTGTGCATTTTGTATTTAATTCCGACGCAATTTCTGTGTTTCATCGTCAATAAGAAGGTCAGAGGGATACAGTAAACATGAAGTGAAGCATCGGAACCTAAAACTAGTGACACAGGAATGGTTCAAATCATAGACAGTAGGAAGAGTCAGTCTTCTTGTACTTGAGTCGGCATTGTGATTTTTGTATTTAATTCCGATGCCACTTCTGTGTTTCATCGTCAATAAGTAGGTCCAAGGGATCCAGGAAACCTGAAGTGAAGCACCGGAATATATACATAGTGTCACAGGAATGGTTCAAATCGTAGACAGTAAGAAGAGTCAGTCTTCTTGTACATAAGTCGGCATTGTCCCTTTTGTATTTAATTCCGATGCAATTTCTGTGTTTCATCGTCAATAAGAAGGTCAGAGGGATACAGTAAACCTGAAGTGAAGCATCGGAATCTATAACTAGTGTCACAGGAATGGATCAAACGTAGACAGTGAGAAGAGTCAGTCTTCTTGTACTTAAGACGGCATTGTGCCTTTTGTATTTATTTCCGATGCAATTTCTGTGTTTCATCGTCAATAAGAAGGTCAGAGGGATACAGTAAACATGAAGTGAAGCATCGGAACCTAAAACTAGTGACACAGGAATGGTTCAAATCATAGACAGTAGGAAGAGTCAGTCTTCTTGTACTTGAGTCGGCATTGTGATTTTTGTATTTAATTCCGATGCAACTTCTGTGTTCATCGTCAATAAGTCGGTCCAAGGGATCCAGGAAACCTGAAGTTAAGCACCGGAATATATACATAGTGTCACAAGAATGGTTCAAATCGTAGACAGTAAGAAGAGTCAGTCTTCTTGTACATAAGTCGGCATTGTCCCTTTTGTATTTAATTCCGTTGCAATTTCAGTGTTTCATCGTCAATAAGAAGGTCAGGGGGATACAGTAAACCTGAAGTGAAGCATCGGAATCTATAAGTAGTGTCACAGGAAGGGTAAAAACATAGAAAGTAGGAAGCGTCAGTCTTCTTGTACTTAAGTCGGCATTGTGCCTTCTCTATTTAATTCCAATGCAATTGCTGTGTTTCATCGTCAATAAGAAGGTCCAAAGGATACAGTAAACCTGAAGTGAAGCATCGGAATCTATAACTAGTGTCACGGGAATGGTTCAAATCATAGACAGTAAGAAGAGTCAGTCTTCTTGTACTTAAGACGGCATTGTGCCTTTTGTATTTATTTCCGATGAAATTTCTGTGTTTCATCGTCAATAAGAAGGTGCAAGGGATACAGAAAACCTGAAGTGAAGCATCGATACCTATAACTAGTATCACAGAAATGGTTCAAAACATAGACAGTAAGCAGAGTCAGTCTTCTTGTGCTTAAGTCGGCATTGTGCCTTTTGTATTCAATTCCGATGCAATTTCTGTGTTTCATCGTCAATAAGATGGGCAGAGGGATACAGTAAACCTGAAGTGAAGCATCGGAATCTGTAACTAGTGTCACAGGAAAGGTTCAAAACACAGACAGTAAGATGAGTCAGTCTTCTTGTACTTAAGTCGGCATTGTGCCTTTTTCATTTAATTCCGATGCAATTTCTGTGTTTCATCGTCAATAAGACGGTACAAGGAATACAGTAAACCTAGAGTGAAGCATCGGAATCAAGTACTAGTGTCACAAGAATGGTTCAAAGCATAGACAGTAAGAAGAGTCAGTCTTCTTGTACTTAATTCGGCATTGTGCATTTTGTATTTAATTCCGACGCAATTTCTGTGCTTCATCGTCAATAAGAACGTCCGAGGGATACAGTAAATCTGAAGAGAAGCATCGGAATCTATAACTAGTGTCACAGGCATGGTTCAAATCATAGACAGTAGGAAGAGTCAGTCTTATTGTACTTAAGTCGGCATTGTGCCTTTTGTATTTTATTCCGATGCAATTTCTGTGTTTCATCGTAAATAAGAAGGTCTGAGGGATACAGTAAACCTGAAGTGAAGCATCGGAATCTATAACTAGTGTCACAGGAATGGATCAAACGTAGACAGTGAGAAGAGTCAGTCTTCTTGTACTTAAGACGGCATTGTGCCTTTTGTATTTAATTCCGATGCATTTTCTGTGTTTCATCGTCAATAAGAAGGTCAGAGGGATACAGTAAACATGAAGTGAAGCATCGAAACCTAAAACTAGTGTCACAGGAATGGTTCAAATCATAGACAGTAGGAAGAGTCAGTCTTCTTGTACTTGAGTCGGCATTGTGATTTTTGTATTTAATTGCGATGCAATTTCTGTGTTTCATCGTCAATAAGTAGGTCCAAGGGATCCAGGAAACCTGAAGTGAAGCACCGGAATATATGCATAGTGTCACAGGAATAGTTCAAATCATAGACAGTAAGAAGAGTCAGTCTACTTGTACGTAAGTCGGCATTGTCCCTTTTGTATTTAATTCCGTTGCAATTTCAGTGTTTCATCGTCAATAAGAAGGTCAGAGGGATACAGTAAACCTGAAGTGAAGCATCGGAATCTATAAGTAGTGTCACAGGAATGGTAAAAACATAGAAAGTAGGAAGAGTCAGTCTTCTTGTACTTAAGTCGGCATTGTGCCTTCTCTATTTAATTCCAATGCAATTGCTGTGTTTCATCGTCAATAAGAAGGTCCAAAGGATACAGTAAACCTGAAGTGAAGCATCGGAATCTATAACTAGTGTCACGGGAATGGTTCAAATCATAGACAGTAAGAAGAGTCAGTCTTCTTGTACTTAAGACGGCATTGTGCCTTTTGTATTTAATTCCGATGCAATTTCTGTGTTTCATCGTCAATAAGAAGGTCAGAGGGATACAGTAAACATGAAGTGAAGCATCGGAACCTAAAGCTAGTGTTACAGGAATGGTTCAAATCATAGACAGTAAGAAGAGTCAGTCTTCTTGAACTTAATTCGGCACTGTGCCTTTTGGATTTAATTCCGATGCAATTTCTGTGTTTCTTCGTTAATAAGAAGGTCAGAGGGATACAGTAAACCTGTAGTGAGGCATCGGAATCTATAACTAGTGTCACAGGAATGGTTAAAAACATAGTCAGTAAGAAGAGTCAGTCTTCTTGTACTTAAGTCCGCATTGTGCCTTTTGTATTTAATTCCGATGCCATTTCTGTGTTTCATCGTCAATAAGAAGGTTAAAGGGATACAGTAAACCTGGAGTGAAGCATCGGAATCTATAACTAGTGACACAGGGATGGTTCAAAACATAGACAGTAAGAAGAGTCAGTCATCTTGTACTTAAGTCGGCATAGTGCCTTTTGTATTCAAATCCGATGCAATTTCTGTGTTTCATCGTCAATAAGAAGGTCAGAGGGATACAGTAGACCTGGAGTGAAGCATCGGAATCTATAACTAGTGTCACAGGAATGGTTCAAAACATAGACAGCAGGAAGAGTCAGTCTTATTGTACTTAAGTTGGCATTGTGCCTTTTGTATTTTATTCCGATGCAATTTCTGTGTTTCATCGTCAATAAGAAGGTCTGAGGGAAACAGTAAACCTGAAGTGAAGCATCGGAATCTATAACTAGTGTCACAGGAATGGTTCATACATAGACAGTGAGAAGAGTCCGTCTTCTTGTACTTAAGTCGGCATTGTGCCTTTTGTATTTAATTCTGATGCAATTTCTGTGTTTCATCGTCAATACGAAGGTCAGAGGGATACAGTAAACCTGAAGTGAAGCATCGGAATCTAAAACTAGTGTCACAGGAATCGTTCAATTCATAGACAGTAGGAAAAGTCTGTCTTCTTGTACTTAAGTCGGCATTGTGCCTTTTGCATTTAATTCCGTTGCAATTTCTGTGTTTCATCGTCAATAAGAAGGTCAGAGGGATACAGTAAACCTGAAGTGAAGCATCGGAATCTATAACTAGTGTCACAGGAATGGTTCAAATCATAGTCAGTAAGAAGAGTCAGTGTACTTGTACTTAAGTCGGCATTGTGCCTTTTGTAATTAATTCCGATGCAATTTCTGTGTTTCATCGTCAATAAGAAGGTCCAAGGGATACAGTAAACCTGCAGTGAAGCATCGGAATCTGTTACTAGTGTCACAGGAATGGTTCAAAGCATAGACAGTAAGATGAGTCAGTCTTCTTGTACTTAAGTCGGCATTGTGCCTTTTTTATTTAATTCCGATGCAATTTCTGTGTTTCATCGTCAATAAGAAGGTCCAAGGGACACAGTAAACCTAGAGTGAAGCATCGGAATCTATTACTAGTGTCACAGGAATGGTTCAAAACATAGACAGTAAGAAGAGTCAGTCCTCTTGTACTTAATCCGGCATTGTGCATTTTGTATTTATTTCCGACGCAATTTCTATGTTTCATCGTCAATAAGAATGTCAGAGGGATACAGTAAATCTCAAGTGAAGCATCGGAATCCATAACTAGTGTCACAGGAATGGTTCAAAACATAGTCAGTAAGAAGAGTCAGTCTTCTTGTACTTAAGTCGGCATTGTGCATTTTGTATTTAATTCCGATGCAATTTCTGTGTTTCGTCGTCAATAAGAAGGACCAAGGGATACAGTAAACCTGGTGTGAAGCATCGGAATCAATAACTAATGTCACAGGTATGAATTAAAACAACGTCAGTAAGAAGAGTCAGTCTTCTTGTACTAAAGTCGGCATTGTGCCTTTTGTATTTAATTCCGAAGCAGTTTCTGTGTTTCATCGTCAATAAGGTTGTTCAAGGGATACAGTAAACCTAGAGTGAAGCATCGGAATCTATTACTAGTGTCACAGGAGTGGTTCAAAACATAGACAGTAAGAAGAGGCAGTCTTCTTGTACTTAATTCGGCATTGTGCATTTTGTATTTAATTCCGACGCAATTTCTGTGTTTCATCGTCAATAAGAACGTCCGAGGGATACAGTAAATCTGAAGTGAAGCATCGGAATCTATAACTAGTGTCACAGGAATGGTTCAAATCATAGACAGTAGGAAGAGTCAGTCTTATTGTACTTAAGTCGGCATTGTGCCTTTTGTATATTATTCCGATGCAATTTCTGTGTTTCATCGTAAATATTAAGGTCTGAGGGATACAGTAAACCTGAAGTGAAGCATCGGAATCTATAACTAGTGTCACAGGAATGGATCAAACGTAGACAGTGAGAAGAGTCAGTCTTCTTGTACTTAAGACGGCATTGTGCCTTTTGTATTTAATTCCGATGCAATTTCTGTGTTTCATCGTCAATAAGAAGGTCAGAGGGATACAGTAAACATGAAGTGAAGCATCGGAACCTAAAACTAGTGTCACAGGAATGGTTCAAATCATAGACAGTAGGAAGAGTCAGTCTTCTTGTACTTGAGTCGGCATTGTGATTTTTGTATTTAATTCCGATGCAACTTCTGTGTTCATCGTCAATAAGTCGGTCCAAGGGATCCAGGAAACCTGAAGTTAAGCACCGGAATATATACATAGTGTCACAGGAATGGTTCAAATCGTAGACAGTAAGAAGAGTCAGTCTTCTTGTACATAAGTCGGCATTGTCCCTTTTGTATTTAATTCCGTTGCAATTTCAGTGTTTCATCGTCAATAAGAAGGTCAGGGGGATACAGTAAACCTGAAGTGAAGCATCGGAATCTATAAGTAGTGTCACAGGAAGGGTAAAAACATAGAAAGTAGGAAGCGTCAGTCTTCTTGTACTTAAGTCGGCATTGTGCCTTCTCTATTTAATTCCAATGCAATTGCTGTGTTTCATCGTCAATAAGAAGGTCCAAAGGATACAGTAAACCTGAAGTGAAGCATCGGAATCTATAACTAGTGTCACGGGAATGGTTCAAATCATAGACAGTAAGAAGAGTCAGTCTTCTTGTACTTAAGACGGCATTGTGCCTTTTGTATTTATTTCCGATGAAATTTCTGTGTTTCATCGTCAATAAGAAGGTGCAAGGGATACAGAAAACCTGAAGTGAAGCATCGATACCTATAACTAGTATCACAGAAATGGTTCAAAACATAGACAGTAAGCAGAGTCAGTCTTCTTGTGCTTAAGTCGGCATTGTGCCTTTTGTATTCAATTCCGATGCAATTTCTGTGTTTCATCGTCAATAAGATGGGCAGAGGGATACAGTAAACCTGAAGTGAAGCATCGGAATCTGTAACTAGTGTCACAGGAAAGGTTCAAAACACAGACAGTAAGATGAGTCAGTCTTCTTGTACTTAAGTCGGCATTGTGCCTTTTTCATTTAATTCCGATGCAATTTCTGTGTTTCATCGTCAATAAGACGGTACAAGGAATACAGTAAACCTAGAGTGAAGCATCGGAATCAAGTACTAGTGTCACAAGAATGGTTCAAAGCATAGACAGTAAGAAGAGTCAGTCTTCTTGTACTTAATTCGGCATTGTGCATTTTGTATTTAATTCCGACGCAATTTCTGTGCTTCATCGTCAATAAGAACGTCCGAGGGATACAGTAAATCTGAAGAGAAGCATCGGAATCTATAACTAGTGTCACAGGCATGGTTCAAATCATAGACAGTAGGAAGAGTCAGTCTTATTGTACTTAAGTCGGCATTGTGCCTTTTGTATTTTATTCCGATGCAATTTCTGTGTTTCATCGTAAATAAGAAGGTCTGAGGGATACAGTAAACCTGAAGTGAAGCATCGGAATCTATAACTAGTGTCACAGGAATGGATCAAACGTAGACAGTGAGAAGAGTCAGTCTTCTTGTACTTAAGACGGCATTGTGCCTTTTGTATTTAATTCCGATGCATTTTCTGTGTTTCATCGTCAATAAGAAGGTCAGAGGGATACAGTAAACATGAAGTGAAGCATCGAAACCTAAAACTAGTGTCACAGGAATGGTTCAAATCATAGACAGTAGGAAGAGTCAGTCTTCTTGTACTTGAGTCGGCATTGTGATTTTTGTATTTAATTGCGATGCAATTTCTGTGTTTCATCGTCAATAAGTAGGTCCAAGGGATCCAGGAAACCTGAAGTGAAGCACCGGAATATATGCATAGTGTCACAGGAATAGTTCAAATCATAGACAGTAAGAAGAGTCAGTCTACTTGTACGTAAGTCGGCATTGTCCCTTTTGTATTTAATTCCGTTGCAATTTCAGTGTTTCATCGTCAATAAGAAGGTCAGAGGGATACAGTAAACCTGAAGTGAAGCATCAGAATCTATAAGTAGTGTCACAGGAATGGTAAAAAAATTGAAAGTAGGAAGAGTCAGTCTTCTTGTACTTGAGTCGGCATTGTGCCTTCTCTATTTAATTCCGATGCAATTTCTGTGTTTCATCGTCAATAAGAAGGTCCAAGGGATACAGTAAACCTGCAGTGAAGCATCGGAATCTGTTACTAGTGCCATAGGAATGGTTCAAAACATAGACAGTAAGATGAGTCAGTCTTCTTGTACTTAAGTCGGCATTGTGCCTTTTTTATTTAATTCCGATGCAATTTCTGTGTTTCATCGTCAATAAGAAGGTCCAAGGGATACAGTAAACATAGAGTGAAGCATCGGAATCTATTACTAGTGTCACAGGAATGGTTCAAAACATAGACAGTAAGAAGAGTCAGTCCTCTTGTAATTAATCCGGCATTGTGCATTTTGTATTTAATTCCGACGCAATTTATATGTTTCATCGTCAATAAGAAGGTCAGAGGGATACAGTAAATCTCAAGTGAAGCATCGGAATCTATAACTAGTGTCACAGGAATGGTTCAAAACATAGTCAGTAAGAAGAGTCAGTCTTCTTGTACTTAAGTCGGCATTGTGCCTTTTGTATTTAATTCCGATGCAATTTCTGTGTTTCGTCGTCAATAAGAAGGACCAAGGGATACAGTAAACCTGGTGTGAAGCATCGGAAACAATAACTAATGTCACAGGAATGAATTAAAACAATGTCAGTAAGAAGAGTCAGTCTTCTTGTACTAAAGTCGGCATTGTGCCTTTTGTATTTAATTCCGAAGCAATTTCTGTGTTTCATCGTCAATAAGGTTGTTCAAGGGATAAAGTAAACCTAGAGTGAAGCATCGGAATCTATTACTAGTGTCACAGGAGTGGTTCAAAACATAGACAGTAAGAAGAGGCAGTCTTCTTGTACTTAATTCGGCATTGTGCATTTTGTATTTAATTCCGACGCAATTTCTGTGTTTCATCGTCAATAAGAAGGTCAGAGGGATACAGTAAACATGAAGTGAAGCATCGGAACCTAAAACTAGTGACACAGGAATGGTTCAAATCATAGACAGTAGGAAGAGTCAGTCTTCTTGTACTTGAGTCGGCATTGTGATTTTTGTATTTAATTCCGATGCCACTTCTGTGTTTCATCGTCAATAAGTAGGTCCAAGGGATCCAGGAAACCTGAAGTGAAGCACCGGAATATATACATAGTGTCACAGGAATGGTTCAAATCGTAGACAGTAAGAAGAGTCAGTCTTCTTGTACATAAGTCGGCATTGTCCCTTTTGTATTTAATTCCGATGCAATTTCTGTGTTTCATCGTCAATAAGAAGGTCAGAGGGATACAGTAAACCTGAAGTGAAGCATCGGAATCTATAACTAGTGTCACAGGAATGGATCAAACGTAGACAGTGAGAAGAGTCAGTCTTCTTGTACTTAAGACGGCATTGTGCCTTTTGTATTTATTTCCGATGCAATTTCTGTGTTTCATCGTCAATAAGAAGGTCAGAGGGATACAGTAAACATGAAGTGAAGCATCGGAACCTAAAACTAGTGACACAGGAATGGTTCAAATCATAGACAGTAGGAAGAGTCAGTCTTCTTGTACTTGAGTCGGCATTGTGATTTTTGTATTTAATTCCGATGCCACTTCTGTGTTTCATCGTCAATAAGTAGGTCCAAGGGATCCAGGAAACCTGAAGTGAAGCACCGGAATATATACATAGTGTCACAGGAATGGTTCAAATCGTAGACAGTAAGAAGAGTCAGTCTTCTTGTACATAAGTCGGCATTGTCCCTTTTGTATTTAATTCCGATGCAATTTCTGTGTTTCATCGTCAATAAGAAGGTCAGAGGGATAGAGTAAACATGAAGTAAAGCATCGGAACCTAAAACTAGTGACACAGGAATGGTTCAAATCATAGACAGTAGGAAGAGTCAGTCTTCTTGTACTTGAGTCGGCATTGTGATTTTTGTATTTAATTCCGATGCAACTTCTGTGTTTCATCGTCAATAAATAGGTCCAAGGGATCCAGGAAACCTGAAGTGAAGCACCGGAATATATACATAGTGTCACAGGAATGGTTCAAATCGTAGACAGTAAGAAGAGTCAGTCTTCTTGTACTTAAGACGGCATTGTGCCTTTTGTATTTAATTCCGATGAAATTTCTGTGTTTCATCGTCAATAAGAAGGTCAGAGGGATACAGTAAACATGAAGTGAAGCATCGGAACCTAAAACTAGTGTCACAGGAATGGTTCAAATCATAGACAGTAGGAAGAGTCAGTCTTCTTGTACTTGAGTCGGCATTGTGATTTTTGTATTTAATTCCGATGCAATTTCTGTGTTTCATCGTCAATAAGTAGGTCCAAGGGATCCAGGAAACCTGAAGTGAAGCACCGGAATATATACATAGTGTCACAGGAATGGTTCAAATCATAGACAGTAAGAAGAGTCAGTCTTCTTGTACATAAGTCGGCATTGTCCCTTTTGTATTTAATTCCGTTGCAATTTCAGTGTTTCATCGTCAATAAGAAGGTCAGAGGGATACAGTAAACCTGAAGTGAAGCATCGGAATCTATAAGTAGTGTCACAGGAATGGTAAAAACATAGAAAGCAGGAAGAGTCAGTCTTCTTGTACTTAAGTCGGCATTGTGCCTTCTCTATTTAATTCCAATGCAATTGCTGTGTTTCATCGTCAATAAGAAGGTCCAAAGGATACAGTAAACCTGAAGTGAAGCATCGGAATCTATAACTAGTGTCACGGGATTGGTTCAAATCATAGACAGTAAGAAGAGTCAGTCTTCTTGTACTTCAGACGGCATTGTGCCTTTTGTATTTAATTCCGATGCAATTTCTGTGTTTCATCGTCAATAAGAAGGTCAGAGGAATACAGTAAACATGAAGTGAAGCATCGGAACCTAAAACTAGTGTCACAGGAATGGTTCAAATCATAGACAGTAAGAAGAGTCAGTCTTCTTGAACTTAATTCGGCACTGTGCCTTTTGGATTTAATTCCGATGCAATTTCTGTGTTTCTTCGTTAATAAGAAGGTCAGAGGGATACAGTAAACCTGTAGTGAGGCATCGGAATCTATAACTAGTGTCACAGGAATGGTTCAAAACATAGTCAGTGAGAAGAGTCAGTCTTCTTGTACTTAAGTCCGCATTGTGCCTTTTGTATTTAATTCCGATGCAATTTCTGTGTTTCATTGTCAATAAGAAGGTTAAAGGGATACAGTAAACCTGGAGTGAAGCATCGGAATCTATAACTAGTGACACAGGGATGGTTCAAAACATAGACAGTAAGAAGAGTCAGTCATCTTGTACTTAAGTCGGCATTGTAACTTTTGTATTCAATTCCGATGCAATTTCTGTGTTTCATCGTCAGTAAGAAGGTCAGAGGGATACAGTAGACCTGGAGTGAAGCATCGGAATGTATAACTAGTGTCACAGGAATGGTTCAAAACATAGACAGCAGGAAGAGTCAGTCTTATTGTACTTAAGTTGGCATTGTGCCTTTTGTATTTTATTCCGATGCAATTTCTGTGTTTCATCGTCAATAAGAAGGTCTGAGGGATACAGTAAACCTAGAGTGAAGCATCGGAATCTATTACTAGTGTCACAGGAGTGGTTCAAAACATAGACAGTAAGAAGAATCAGTCTTCCTGTACTTAAGTCGGCGTTGTGCCTTTTGTATATAATTCCGATGCAATTTCTCTGTTTCATCGTCAATAAGAAGGTCCAAGGGATACAGTAAACCTGGAGTAAAGCATCGGAATCTATAACTAGTGTCACAGGAATGGTTCAAAGCGTAGACAGTAAGAGGAGTCAGTCTTCTTGTACTTATGTCGTTATGGTGCCTTTTGTATTTAATTCCGATGCAATTTCTGTGTTGCATCGTCAATAAGAAGGTCCAAGGGATACAATAAACGTGGAGTGAAGCATCGGAATCTATAACTAGTGTCACAAGAATGGTTCAAAACATCGACAGTAAGAAGAGTCAGTCTTATTGTACTTAATTCGGCATTGTGCCTCTTGTATTTAATTCCGATGCAATATCTATGTTTCATCGTCAATAAGAAGGTCAGAGGGATACAGTAAACCTGAAGTGAAGCATCGGAATCTATAACTAGTGTCACAGCATTGGTTCAAAGCATAGTCAGTAAGAAGAATCAGTCTTCTTGTACTTAAGTCGGCATTGTGCCTTTTGTATTTATTTCCGATGCAATTTCTGTGTTTCATCGTCAATAAGAAGGTCAAAGGGATACAGTAAACCTGAAGTGAAACACCGGAATCTATAACTAGTGTCACATTAAGGGTTCAAAGCATAGTCAGTAAGAAGAGTCAGTCGTCTTGTACTTAAGTCGCCATTGTGCCTTTTGTATTTAATTTCGATGCAATTTCTGTGTTTCATCGTCAATAGGAAGGTCCAAGGGATACAGTAAACCTGGAGTGTAGCATAGGAATCTATAACTAGTCTCACATGAATTGTTCAAAGCATAGACAGTAAGAAGAGTCAGTCTTCTTGTACGTAATTCGGCATTATGCCTTTTGTATCTAATTCCGATGCAATTTCTGTGTTTCATCGTCAATAAGAAGGTCAGAGGGATACAGTAAACCTGAAGTGAAGCATCGGAATCTATTACTAGTGTCACAGGAATGGTTCAAAACATAGTCAGTGAGAAGAGTCAGTGTTCTTGTACTTAAGTCGGCATTGTGCTTTTGTATTCATTTCCGATGCAATTTCTGTGTTTCATCGTCAATAAGAAGGTCAGAGGGATACAGTAAACCTGAAGTGAAACACCGGAATCTATAACTAGTGTCACATGAATGGTTCAAAGCATAGTCAGTAAGAAGAGTCAGTCTTCTTGTACTTATGTCGCTATTGTGCTTTTTGTATTTATTTCCGATGCAATTTCTGTGTTTCATCGTCAACGAGAAGGTCCAAGAGATACAGTAAACCTGAAGTGAAGTATCGGAATCTATAACTAGTGTCACAGGAGTGGATCAAAACGTAGACAGTTGGAAGAGTCAGTCTTCTTGTACTTAAGTCTGCATTGTGCCTTTTCTATTTAATTCCGATGCAATTTCTGCGTTTCATCGTCAATAGGAAGGTCCAAGGGATACAGTAAACCGGGAGTGAAGCATCGGAATCTGAAACTAGTGACACAGGAATGGTTCAAATCATAGACAGTAGAAAGAGTCAGTCTTCTTGTACATAAGTCGGCATCGTGCCTTTTGTATTTAATTCCGATGCAATTTCTGTGTTTCATCGTCAATAAGAAGGTCAGAGGGATACAGTAGACCTGAAGTGAATCATCGGAATATATAACTAGTGTCACAGGAATGGTTCAAAGCATAGACAGTTTGAAGAGTCAGTCTTATTATACTTAAGTCGGCATTGTGCCTTTTGTATTTAATTCCGATGCAATTTCTGTGTTTCATCGTCAATAAGTAGGTCCAAGGGATCCAGGAAACTTGGAGTGAAGCACCGGAATATATAACAAGTGTCACAGGAATGGTTCAAAACATAGTCAGTAAGAAGAGTCAGTCTTCTTGTACTTAAGTCGCCATTGTGCCTTTTGTATTAAATTCCGATGCAATTTCTGTGTTTCATCGTAAATAAGAAGGTCTAAGGGATACAGTAAACCTGAAGTGAAGCATCGGAATCTATAACTAGTGTCACAGGAATGGTTCGAACATAGACAGCGAGAAGAGTCAGTCTTCTGGTACTTAAGTCGGCATTGTGCCTTTTGTATTTAATTCCGATGCAATTTCTGTGTTTCATCATCAACAAGAAGGTCAGAGGGATACAGTAAACCCGAAGTGAAGCATCAGAATCTAAAACTAGAATCACAGGAATGGTTCAAATCATAGACAGTAGGAAGAGTCAGTCTTCTTGTACTTAAGTCGGCATTGTGCCTTTTGTATTTAATTCCGATGCAATTTCTGTGTTTCATCGTCAATAAGTAGGTCCAAGGGATCCAGGAAACCAGGAGTGAAGCACCGGAATATATAACTAGTGTCACAGGAATGGTTCAAACATAGTCAGTAAGAAGAGTCAGTCTTCTTGTACTTAAGTCGCCATTGTTCCTTTTGTATTAAATTCCGATGCAATTCCTGTGTTTCATCGTAAATAAGAAGGTCAAAGGGATACAGTAAACCTGGAGTGATTCATCGGAATCTATAACTAGTGTCACAGGAATGGTTCAAATCATAGACAGTAAGAAGAGTCAGTCTTCTTGTACTTAATTCGGCATTGTCCCTTTTGTATTTAATTCCCTTGCAATTTCTGTGTCTCATCGTCTATAAGAAGGTCAGAGGGATACAGTAAACCTGAAGTGAAGCATCGGAATCCATAACTAGTGTCACAGGAATGGTAAAAACGTAGAAAGTAGGAAGAGTCAGTCTTCTTGTACTTAAGTCGGCATTGTGCCTTTTTCATTTAATTCCGATGCAATTTCTGTGTTTCATCGTCAATAACACGGTCCAAGGGATACAGTAAACCTAGAGTGAAGCATCGGAATCTATAACTAGTGTCACAGCAATGGATCAAACATAGACAGTGAGAAGAGTCAGTGTTCTTGTACTTAAGACGGCATTATGCCTTTTGTATTTAATTCCGATGCAATTTCTGTGTTTCATCGTCAATAAGAAGGTCAGAGGGATACAGTAAACATGAAGGGAAGCATCGGAACCTAAAACTAGTGTCACAGGAATGGTTCAAATCATAGACAGTAGGAAGAGTCAGTCTTCTTGTACTTGAGTCGGCATTGTGATTTTTGTATTTAATTCCGATGCAATTCCTGTGTTTCATCGTCAATAAGTAGGTCCAAGGGATCCAGGAAACCTGAAGTGAAGCACCGGAATATATACATAGTGTCACAGGAATGGTTCAAAATATAGTGAGTAAGAAGAGTCAGTCTTCTTGTACTTAAGTCGGCATTGTGCCTTTTGTATATAATTCCGATGCAATTTCTGTGTTTCATCGTCAGTAAGAGGGTCCAAGGGATACAGTAAACCTGGAGTGAAGCATCGGAATCTATAAATAGTGTGACAGGAATCGTTCAAAGCATAGACAGTAAGAAGAGTCAGTTTTCTTGTACTTAAGTGGGCATTGTGTCTTTTGTATTTAATTCCGATGAAATTTCCGTGCTTCATCGTCAATAAGAAGGTCAGAGGGATACAGTAAATCTGAAGTGAAGCTTCGGAATCTATAACTAGTGTCACAGGAATGGTTCAAAACTGAGTTAGTAAGAAGAGCCAGTCTTCTTGTACTTAAGTCGTCATTGTGCCTTTTTTATTTAATTCCGATGCAATTTCTGTGTTTCATCGTCAATAAGAAGATCCAAGGGATACAGTAAACCTGAAGTGATGCATCAGAATCTATAACTAGTGTCACAGGAATTGTTCAAAACATAGTCAGTAAGAAGAGTCAGTCTTCTTGTACTTAAGTCGGCATTGTGCCTTTTGCATTTAATTCCGATGCAAATTCTGTGCTTCAACGTCAATAAGGAGGTCAGAGGGATACAGTAAACCTGAAGTGAAGCATCGGAATCTATAACTAGTGTCACAGGAATGGTTCAAAACATAGTCATTAAGAAGAGTCAGTCTTCCTGTACTTAAGTCGCCATTGTGCCTTTTGTATTTAATTCCTATGCAATTTCTGTGTTCTTCGTCAATAAGAAGGCCCAAGGGATACAGTAAACCTGGAGTGAAGCATATGAATCTTTAAATAGTGTCACATGAATTGTTCAAAACATAGACAGTAAGAAGAGTCAGTCTTCTTGTACTTATTTCGGAATTGTGCCTTCTGTATTTATTTCCGATTCAATTACTGTGTTTCATCGATAATAAGAAGGTCAGAGGGATACAGTAAACCTGAAGTCAAGCATCGGAATCTATTACTAGTGTCACAGGAATGGTTCAAAACATAGTCAGTAAGAAGAGTCAGTCTTCTTGTACTGAAGTCGGCATTGTGCCTTTTGTATTTAATCCAATGCAATTTCTGTGTTTCATCGTCAATAAGAAGGTCCAAGGGATACAGTAAACCTGGAGTGAAGCATCGGAATCTATAACTAGTGACACAGGGATGGTTCATAACATAGACAGTAAGAAGACTCAGTATTCTTGTACTTAAGTCGGCATTGTGCCTTTTGTATTTAATTCCGATGCAATTTCTGTGTTTCATCGTCAATAAGAATGTCCAAGGGATACAGTAAACCTGAAGTGAAGCACCGGAATCTATAAGTAGAGTTACAGGAATGGTTCAAAACATAGTCTGTAAGAAGAGTCAGTCTTCTTGTACGTCAGTCGACATTGTACCTTTTGTATTTAATTCCGATGCAATTTCTGTGTTTCATAGTCAACAAGAAGGTCCAAGGGATACAGTAAACCTGAAGTGAAGTATCGGAATCTATAACTAGTGTCACAGGAGTGGTTCAAAACATAGACAGTAGGAAGAGTCAGTCTTCTCGTACTTAAGTCTGCATTGTGCCTTTTCTATTTTATTCCGATGCAATTTCTGTGTTTCATCGTCAATAGGAAGGTCCAAGGGATACAGTAAACCGGGAGTGAAGCATCGAATCTATAACTAGTGACACAGGAATGGTTCAAATCATAGACAGTAGGAAGAGTCAGTCTTCTTGTACTTAAGTCGGCATTGTGCCTTTTGTATTTAATTCCGATGCAAATTCTGTGTTTCATCGTCAATAAGAAGCTCAGAGGGATACAGTAGACCTGAAGTGAAGCATCGGAATCTGTAACTAGTGTCACAGGAATGGTCAAAGCGTAGACAGTAGGAAGAGTCAGTCTTATTGTACTTAAGTCGGCATTGTGCCTTTTGTTTTTTATTCCGAAGAAATTTCTGTGTTTCATCGTCTATAAGAAGGTCTGAGGGATACAGTAAACCTGCAGTGAAGCATCGGAATCTGTAACTAGTGTCACAGGAATGGTTCAAATCATAGACAGTAGGAAGAGTCAGTCTTCTTGTACGTAAGTCGCCATTGTGCCTTTTGTATTAAGTTCCGATGCAATTTCTGTGTTTGATCGTAAATACGAAGGTCCAAGGGATACAGTAAACCTGGAGTGAAGCACCGGAATATATAACTAGTGTCACAGGAATGGTTCAAAACATAGTCAGTAAGAAGAGTCAGTCTTCTTGTACTTAAGTCGGCATTGTCCCTTTTGTATTTAAGTCCGTTGCAATTTCTGTGTTTTATCGTCAATAAGAAGGTCAGAGGGAGACAGTAAACCTGGAGTGAAGCATCGGAATCTATAACTAGTGACACAGGAATAGTAAAAACATAGAAAGTAGGAACAGTCAGTCTTCTTGTACTTAGGTCGGCGTTGTGCTTTCTCTATTTAATTCCGATGCAATTGCTGTGTTTCATCGTCAATAAGAAGGTCCAAGGGATACAGTAAGCCTGAATTGAAGCATCGGGATCTGTAACTAATGTCACAGGAATAGTTCAAAGCATAGTCAGTAAGAAGAGTCAGTGTTCTTGTACTTAAGTCGGCATTGTGCTTTTGTATTTAATTCCGATGCAATTTCTGTGTTTCATCGTCAATACGGAGGTCCAGGGGATACAGTAAACCTGCAGTGAAGCATTGGAATCTGTAACTAGTGTCACAGAAATGGTTCAAACATAGACAGTGAGAAGAGTCAGTCTTCTTGTACTTAAGTCGGCATTGTGCCTTTTGTATTTAATTCCGATGCAATTTCTGTGTTTAATTGTCAATAAGAAGGTCAGAGAGGTACAGTAAACCTGAAGTGAAGCATCGGAATCTGAAAGTAGTGTCACAGGAATGGTTCAGAACATAGACAGTAAGAAGAGTCAGTCTTCTTGTACTTAATTCGGCATTGTGCATTTTGTATTTAATTCCGACGCAATTTCTGTGTTTCATCGTCAATAAGAACGTCAGAGGGATACAGTAAATCTGAAGTGAAGCATCGGAATCTATAACTAGTGTCACAGGAATGGTTCAAAGCATAGACAGTAGGAAGAGTCAGTCTTCTTGTACTTAAGTCGGCATTATGCCTTTTGTATTTAATTCCGATGAAATTTCTGTGTTTCATCGTCAATAAGTAGGTCCAAGGGATCCAGGAAACCTGAAGGAAGCACCGGAATATATAACTAGTGTCACAGGAACGGTTCGAAACATAGTCAGTAAGAATAGTCAGTCTTCTTGTACTTAATTCGGCACTGTGCATTTTGTAATTAATTCCGACGCCATTTCTGTGTATCATCGTCAATAAGAACGTCAGAGGGATACAGTAAATCTGAAGTGAAGCATCGGAATCTATAACTAGTGTCACAGGAATGGTTCAAAACATAGACAGTAGGAAGAGTCAGTCTTATTGTACTTAAGGCGGCATTGTGCCTTTTGTATTTTATTCCGTTGCAATTTCTGTGTTTCATCGTCAATAAGAAGGTCTGAGGGATACAGTAAACCCGAAGCGAAGCATCGGAATCTATCACTAGTGTCACAGGAATGGTTCAAACATAGACAGTGAGAAGAGTCAGTCTTCTTGTACTTAATTCGGCATTGTGCCTTTTGTATTTAATTCCGATGCAATTTCTGTGTTTCATCGTCAATAAGAAGGTCAGAGGGATACAGTAAGCCTGAAGTGAAGCATCGGAATCTGAAACTAGTGTCACAGGAATGGTTCAAATCATAGACAGTAGGAAGAGTCAGTCTTCTTGTACTTAAGTCGGCATTGTGCCTTTTGTATTTAATTCCGATGCAATTTCTGTGTTTCATCGTCAATAAGTAGGTTCAAGGGATCCAGGAAACCTGAAGTGAAGCACCGGAATATATAACTAGTGTCACAGGAATGGTTCAAAACATAGTCAGTAAGAAGAGTCAGTCTTCTTGTACTTAAGTCGCTATTGTGCCTTTTGTATTAAAGTCCGATGCAATTTCTGTGTTTCATCGTAAATAAGAAGGTCCAAGGGATACAGTATACCTGGAGTGAATCGTCGGAATCTATAACTAGTGTCACAGGAATGGTTCAAATCGTAGACAATAAGAAGAGTCAGTCTTCTTGTTCTTAAGTCGGCATTGTCCCTTTTGTATTTAATTCCGTTGCAATTTCTGTGTTTCATCGTCAATAAGAAGGTCAGAGGGATACAGTAAACCTGAAGTGAAGCATCGGAATCTGTAACTAGTGTCACAGGAATGGTAAAAACATAGAAAGTAGGAAGAGTCAGTCTTCTTGTACTTAACTCGGCATTGGCCTTCTCAATTTAATTCCGATGCAATTGCTGTGTTTCATCGTCAATAAGATGGTCCAAGGGATACATTAAACCTGAAGTGAAGCATCGGAATCTATAACTAGTGTCACAGGAATGGTTCAAAGCATAGACAGTAAGAAGAGTCAGTCTAATTGTACTTAAGTCGGCATTGTGCCTTTTGTATTTTATTCCGATGCCTTTTCTGTGTTTCATCGTACATGAGAAGGTCTGAGGGATACAGTAAACCTGAATTGAAGCATCGGAATCTATAACTAGTGTCACAGGAATGGATCAAACATAGACAGTGAGAAGAGTCAGTCTACTTGTACTTAAGTCGGCATTGTGCCTTTTGTATTTGATTCCGGTGCAATTTCTGGGTTTCATCGTCAATAAGAAGGTCAGAGGGATACAGTAAACCTGAAGTGAAGCATCGGAATCTAAAACTAGTGTCACAGGAATGGTTCAAATCATACACAGTAGGAAGAGTCAGTCTTCTTGTACTCAAGTCGGCCTTGTGAATTTTGTATTTAATTCCAATGCAATTTCTGTGTTTCATCGTCAATAAGTATGTCCAAAGGATCCAGGAAACCTGAAGTGAATCACCGGAATATATAACTAGTGTCACAGGAATGGTTCAAAACATAGTCAGTAAGAAGAGTCAGTCTTCTTGTCCGTAAGTCGCCATTGTGCCTTTTGTATTAAATTCCGATGTAATTTCTGTGTTTCATCGTAATTAAGAAGGTCCAAGGGATACAGTAAACCTGGAGTGAATCATCGGAATCTATAACTAGTGCCACAGGAATGATTTAAATCATAGACAGTAAGAGGAGTCAGTCCTCTTGTACTTAAGTCGTCATTGTCCCTTTTGTATTTAATTCCGTTGCAATTTCTGTGTTTCATCGTCAATAAGAAGGTCAGAGGGATACAGTAAACCTGAAGTGAAGCATCGGAATCTATAACTAGTGTCACAGGAATGGTAAAAACATAGAAAGTAGGAAGAGTCAATCTTCTTGTACTTAAGTCGGCATTGTGCCTTCTCTATTTAATTCCAATGCAATTGCTGTGTTTCATCGTCAATAAGAAGGTCCAAGGGATACAGTAAACCTGAAGTGAAGCATCGGAATCTATAACTAGTGTCACAGGAATGGTTCAAAGCATAGTCAGTGAGAAGAGTTAGTGTTCTTGTACCTAAGTCGGCATTGTGCCTCTTGTATGTAATTCCGATGCAATTTCGTTGTTTCATCGTCAATAAGAAGGTCCAAGGGATACAGTAAACCTGCAGTTAAGAATCGGAATCTGTAACTAGTGTCACAGGAATGGTCCAAAACGTAGACAGTAACATGAGTCAGTCTTCTTGTACTTAAGTCGGCATTGTGCCTTTTTTGTTTAATTCCGATGCAATTTCTGTGTTTCATCGTCAATAAGAAGGTCCAAGGTATACAGTAAACCTAGAGTGAAGCATCGGAATCTATTACTAGTGTCACAGGAATGGTTCAAAACATAGTCAGTAAGAAGAGTCAGTCTTCTTGTACTGAAGTCGGCATTGTGCTTTTTGTATTTACTTCCGATGCAATTTCTGTGTTTCATCGTCAATAAGAAGGTCCAAGGGATACAGTAAACCGGGAGTGAAGCATCGGAATCTATAACTAGTGACACAGAAATCGTTCAAAACATAGTCAGTAAGAAGAGTCAGTGTTCTTGTACTTAAGTCGGCATTGTGCCTTTTGTATCGAATTCCGATGCAATTTCTGTGTTTCATCGTCAATAAGAAGGTCCAAGGGATACAGTGAACCTGGAGTGAACCATCGGAATCTATAACTAGTGTCACAGGAATGAATCAAAACATAGTCGGTAAGAAGTGTCAGTCTTCTTGTACTAAGGTCGGCATTGTGCCTTGTGTATTTAATTCCGATGCAATTTCTGTGTTTCATCGTCACTAAGTTGGTCCAATTGATCCAGTGAACCTGAAGTGAAGCACCGGAATATATAACTAGTGTCACAGGAATGGTTAAAAGCATAGTGAGTAAGAAGAGTCAGTCTTCTTGTACTTAAGTCGCCATTGTGCCTTTTGTATTAAATTCCGATGCAATTTCTGTGCTTCATCGTCTATAAGAAGGTCCAAGGGATACAGTAAACCTGAAGTGAAGCATCGAAATCTATAACTAGTGTCACAGGAATGGTTCAAAACATAGACAGAAGAAGTGTCAGTCTTCTTGTACTTATGTCGGCATTGTCCCTTTTGAATTTAATTCCGTTGCAATTTCTGTGTTTCATCGTTAATAAGAAGGTCAGAGGGATATAGTAAACCTTAAGTGAAGCATCGGAATCTATAACTAGTGTCACAGGAATGGTAAAAACATAGAAAGTAGGAAGAGTCAGTCTTCTTGTACTTAAGTCGGCATTGTACCTTCTCTAATTAATTCCGATGCAATTGTTGTGTTTCATCCTCAATAAGAAGGTCCAAGGGATACAGTAAACCTGGTATGAAGCATCGGAATCTATAACTAGTGTCACAGGAGTGGTTCAAAGCGTAGTCAGTAAGAACAGTCAGTCTTCTTGTACTAAAGTCGGCATTGTGCCCTTTGTATTTAATTACGATGCAATTTCTGTGTTTCATCGTCAATAAGAAGGTCCAAGCGATACAGTAAACCGGGAGTGAAGCATCGGAATCTATAACTAGTGTCACAGAAATGGTTTAAAACATAGTCAGTAAAAAGAGTCAGTCTTCTTGTACTTAAGTCGGCATTGTGCCTTTTGTATTTAATTCCGATGCAATTTCTGTGTTTCATTGTCAATAAGAAGGTCACAGGGATACAGTAAACCTGCAGTGAAGCATCGGAATCTGTAACTAGTGTCACAGGAATGGTTCAAAACATAGACAGTAAGACGAGTCAGTCATTTTGTACTTAAGTCGGCATTGTGCATTTTTTATTTAATTCCGATGCAATTTCTGTGTTTCATCGTCAATAAGAAGGTCCAAGGGATACAGTAAACCTAGAGGGAAGCATCGGAAACTATTACTAGAGTCACAGGAATGGTTCAAAACATAGACAGTAAGAAGAGTCAGTCTTCTTGTACTTAATTCGGCATTGTGCATTTTGTCTTTAATTCCGACGCAATTTCTGTGTTTCATCGTCAATAAGAACGTCAGAGGGATACAGTAACTCTGAAGTGAAGCATCGGAATCTATAACTAGTGTCACAGGAATGGTTCAAAACATAGTCAGTAAGAACAGTCAGTCTTCTTGTACTAAAGTCGGCATTGTGCTTTTTGTATTTAATTCCGATGCAATTTCTGTGTTTCATCGTCAATAAGAAGGTCCAAGGGATACAGTAAACCGGGAGTGAAGCATCGGAATCTATAACTAGTGACACAGAAATGGTTCAAAACATAGTCAGTAAGAAGAGTCAGTCTTCTTGTACTTAAGTCGGCATTGTGGCTTTTGTATCAAATTCCGATGCAAATTCTGTGTTTCATCGTCAATAAGAAGGTCCAAGGGATACAGTAAACCTGGTGTGAAGCATCGGAATCTATAACTAGTGGCACAGGAATGGTTCAAAACATAGTCAGTGAGAACAGTCAGTCTTCTTGTACTAAAGTCGGCATTGTGCCTTTTGTATTTAATTACGATGCAATTTCTGTGTTTCATCGTTAATAAGAAGGTCAGAGGGATACAGTAAACCTGAAGTGAAGCATCGGAATCTGTAACTAGTGTCACAGGAAATTTTCATAACATAGTCAGTAAGAAAACCGGCGTTCTACGGATCGGAGCGTGGAATGTCAGATCCCTTAATCGGGCAGGTAGGTTAGAAAATTTAAAAAGGGAAATGGATAGGTTGAAGTTAGATATAGTGGGAATTAGTGAAGTTCGGTGGCAGGAGGAACAAGACTTCTGGTCAGGTGACTACAGGGTTATAAACACAAAATCAGATAGGGGTAATGCAGGAGTAGGTTTAATAATGAATAGGAAAATAGGAATGCGGGTAAGCTACTACAAACAGCATAGTGAACGCATTATTGTGGCCAAGATAGATACGAAGCCCACACCTACTACAGTAGTACAAGTTTATATGCCAACTAGCTCTGCAGATGACGAAGAAATTGAAGAAATGTATGATGAAATAAAAGAAATTATTCAGATTGTGAAGGGAGACGAAAATTTAATAGTCATGGGTGACTGGAATTCGAGTGTAGGAAAAGGGAGAGAAGGAAACATAGTAGGTGAATATGGATTGAGGGACAGAAATGAAAAAGGAAGCCGCCTGGTAGAATTTTGCACAGAGCACAACATAATCATAACTAACACTTGGTTTAAGAATCATGAAAGAAGGTTGTATACATGGAAGAACCCTGGAGATACTAAAAGGTATCAGATAGATTATATAATTGTAAGACAGAGATTTAGGAACCAGGTTTTAAATTGTAAGACATTTCCAGGGGCAGATGTGGACTCTGACCACAATCTATTGGTTATGACCTGTAGATTAAAACTGAAGAAGCTGCAAAAAGGTGGGAATTTAAGGAGATGGGACCTGGATAAACTAAAAGAACCGGAGGTTGTACAGAGATTCAGGGAGAGCATAAGGGAGCAATTGACAGGAATGGGGGAAACAAATACAGTAGAAGAAGAATGGGTAGCTTTGAGGGATGAAGTAGTGAAGGCAGCAGAGGATCAAGTAGGTAAAAAGACGAGGGCTAGTAGAAATCCTTGGGTAACAGAAGAAATATTGAATTTAATTGATGAAAGGAGGAAATATAAAAATGCAGTAAGTGAAACAGGCAAAAAGGAATACAAACGTCTCAAAAATGAGATCGACAGGAAGTGCAAAATGGCTAAGCAGGGATGGCTAGAGGACAAATGTAAGGATGTAGAGGCCTATCTCACTAGGGGTAAGATAGATACCGCCTACAGGAAAATTAAAGAGACCTTTGGAGATAAGAGAACGACTTGTATGAATATCAAGAGCTCAGATGGAAACCCAGTTCTAAGCAAAGAAGGGAAAGCAGAAAGGTGGAAGGAGTATATAGAGGGCCTATACAAGGGCGATGTACTTGAGGACAATATTATGGAAATGGAAGAGGATGTAGATGAAGATGAAATGGGAGATATGATACTGCGTGAAGAGTTTGACAGAGCACTGAAAGACCTGAGTCGAAACAAGGCCCCCGGAGTAGACAATATTCCATTGGAACTACTGACGGCCGTGGGAGAGCCAGTCCTGACAAAACTCTACCATCTGGTGAGCAAGATGTATGAGACAGGCGAAATACCCTCAGACTTCAAGAAGAATATAATAATTCCAATCCCAAAGAAAGCAGGTGTTGACAGATGTGAAAATTACCGAACTATCAGCTTAATAAGTCACAGCTGCAAAATACTAACACGAATTCTTTACAGACGAATGGAAAAACTGGTAGAGGCCAACCTCGGGGAAGATCAGTTTGGATTCCGTAGAAACATTGGAACACGTGAGGCAATACTGACCTTACGACTTATCTTAGAAGAAAGATTAAGGAAAGGCAAACCTACGTTTCTAGCATTTGTAGACTTAGAGAAAGCTTTTGACAATGTTGACTGGAATACTCTCTTCCAAATTCTAAAGGTGGCAGGGGTAAAATACAGGGAGCGAAAGGCTATTTACAATTTGTACAGAAACCAGATGGCAGTTATAAGAGTCGAGGGACATGAAAGGGAAGCAGTGGTTGGGAAGGGAGTAAGACAGGGTTGTAGCCTCTCCCCGATGTTGTTCAATCTGTATATTGAGCAAGCGGTAAAGGAAACAAAAGAAAAATTCGGAGTAGGTATTAAAATTCATGGAGAAGAAATAAAAACTTTGAGGTTCGCCGATGACATTGTAATTCTGTCAGAGACAGCAAAGGACTTGGAAGAGCAGTTGAATGGAATGGACAGTGTCTTGAAAGGAGGATATAAGATGAACATCAACAAAAGCAAAACAAGGATAATGGAATGTAGTCTAATTAAGTCGGGTGATGCTGAGGGAATTAGATTAGGAAATGAGGCACTTAAAGTAGTAAAGGAGTTTTGCTATTTGGGGAGCAAAATAACTGATGATGGTCGAAGTAGAGAAGATATAAAATGTAGGCTGGCAATGGCAAGGAAAGCGTTTCTGAAGAAGAGAAATTTGTTAACATCCAGTATTGATTTAAGTGTCAGGAAGTCATTTCTGAAAGTATTCGTATGGAGTGTAGCCATGTATGGAAGTGAAACATGGACGATAACCAGTTTGGACAAGAAGAGAATAGAAGCTTTCGAAATGTGGTGCTACAGAAGAATGCTGAAGATTAGATGGGTAGATCACGTAACTAATGAGGAAGTATTGAATAGGATTGGGGAGAAGAGAAGTTTGTGGCACAACGTGACCAGAAGAAGGGATCGGTTGGTAGGACATGTTCTGAGGCATCAAGGGATCACCAATTTAGTATTGGAGGGCAGCGTGGAGGGTAAAAATCGTAGAGGGAGACCAAGAGATGAATACACTAAGCAGATTCAGAAGGATGTAGGTTGCAGTAGGTACTGGGAGATGAAAAAGCTTGCACAGGATAGAGTAGCATGGAGAGCTGCATCAAACCAGTCTCAGGACTGAAGACCACAACAACAACAGTCAGTAAGAAGAGTCAGTCTTCTTGTACTTAAGTCGGCATTGTGCCTTTTGTATTTAATTCCGATGCCATTTCTGTGGTTCATCGTCAATAAGAAGGTCCAACAGATACAGTAAACCTAATGTGAAGCATCGAAATCTATAACTAGTGTCACAGGAATGGTTCAAAACATAGACAGAAGAAGTGTCAGTCTTCTTGTACATAAGTCGGCATTGTCCCTTTTGAATTTAATTCCGTTGCAATTTCTGTGTTTCATCGTTAATACGAAGGTCAGAGGGATACAGTAAACCTGAAGTGAAGCATCGGAATCTATAACTAGTGTCACAGGAATGGTAAAAACATAGAAAGTAGGAAGAGTCAGTCTTCTTGTACTTAAGTCGGCATTGCGCCTTCTCTAATTAATTCCGATGCAATTGTTGTGTTTCATCGTCAATAAGAAGGTCCAAAGGATACAGTAAACCTGAAGTGAAGCATCGGAATCTATAACTAGTGTCACAGGAATGGTTCAAAGCATAGTCAGTAAGAAGAGTCAGTGTTCTTGTACTTAAGTCGGCATTGTGCCTTTTGTATTTACTTCCGATGCAATTTCTGTGTTTCATCGTCAATAAGAAGGTCACAGGGATGCAGTAAACCTGCAGTGAAGCATCGGAATCTGTAACTAGTGTCACAGGAATGGTTCACAACATAGACAGTAAGAAGAATCAGTCTTCGTGTACTTAGGTCGGCATTATGCCTTTTGTATTTAATTCCGATGCAATTTCTGTGTTTCATCGTCAATAAGAAGGTCCAAGGGATACAGTAAACCTGGTGTGAAGCATTGGAATCTATAACTAGTGTCACAGGAATGAATCAAAACATAGTAAGAAGAGTCAGTCTTCTTATACCAAAGTCGGCAATGTGCCTTTTGTATTTAACTCCGATGCAATTTCTGTGTTTCATCGTCATTAAGAGGGTCCAAGGGATACAGTAAACCAAGACTGAAGCATCGGAATCTATTACTAGTGTCACAGGGATGGTTCAAAACATAGACAGTAAGAAGAGTCAGTCTTCTTGTACATAATTCGGCGTTGTGCATTTTGTATTTAATTCCGACGCAATTTCTGTGTTTCATCGTCAATAAGAACGTCAGAGGGATACAGTAAATCTGAAGTGAAGCATCGGAATACATAACTAGTGTCACAGGAATGGTTCAAAACGTAGTCAGTAAGAAGAGTCAGTCTTCTTGTACTTAATTCGGCATTGTGCATTTTGTATTTAATTCCGACGCAATATCTGTGTTTCATCGTCAATAAGAAGGTCCAAGGGATACAGTAAACCTGGAGTGAAGCATCGGAATCTATAACTAGTGTCACAGGAGTGAATCAAAACATAGTCAGTAAGAAGAGTCAGTCTTCTTGTACTTATGTCGGCATTGTAACTTTTGTATTTAAGTCCGATGCAATTTCTGTGTTTCATCGTCAATAAGAAGGTCAGAGGGATACAGTAAACCTGAAGTGAAGCATCGGATCTATAACTAGTGTCACAGGAATGGTACAAAGCATAGTCAGTAAGAAGAGTCAGTGTTCTTATACTTAAATCGGCATTGTGCCCTTTGTATTTAAATCCGATGCAATTTCTGTGTTTCATCGTCAATAAGCAGGTCACAGGGATACAGTAAACCTGCAGGGAAGCATCGGAATCTGTAACTAGTGTCACAGGAATGGTTCAAAACATAGACAGTAAGATGAGTCAGTCTTCTTGTACTTAAGTCGGCATTGTGCCTTTTTTATTTAATTCCGATGCAATTTCTGTGTTTCATCGTCAATAAGGAGGTCCAAGGGATACAGTAAACCTAGAGTGAAGCATCGGAATCTGTTACTAGTGTCACAGGAATGGTTCAAAACATAGACAGTAAGAAGAGTCAGTCTTCTTGTACTTAATTCGGCATTGTGCATTTTGTATTTAATTCCGATGCAATTTCTGTGTTTCATCGTCAATAAGAACGTCAGAGGGATACAGTAAATCTGAAGTGAAGCATCGGAATCTATAACTAGTGTCACAGGAATGGTTCAAAACATAGTCAGTAAGGACAGTCAGTCTTCTAGTACTAAAGTCGGCATTGTGCCTTTTGTATTTAATTCCGATGCAATTTCTGTGTTTCATCGTCAATAAGAAAGTCCAAGGGGTACAGTAACCCGGGAGTGAAGCATCGGAATCTATAACTAGTGTCACAGAAATTGTTCAAAAAATAGTCAGTAAGAAGAGTCAGTCTTCTTGTACTTAAATCGTCATTATGCATTTTGTATTTAAATCCGATGCAATTTCTGTGTTTCATCGTCAACAAGAAGGTCCAAGGGATACAGTAAACCTGGTGTGAAGCATCGGAATCTACAACTAGTGTCAGAGGAATGAATTAAAACATAGTCAGTAAGAAGAGTCAGTCTTCTTGTACCAAAGTCGGCAATGTGCCTTTTGTATTTAATTCCGATGCAATTTCTGTGTTTCATCGTCATTAAGAGGGTCCAAGGGATTCAGTAAACCAAGAGTGAAGCATCGGAATCTATTACTAGTGTCACAGGAGTGGTTCAAAACATAGACAGTAAGAAGAGTCAGTCTTCTTGAACTTAATTCGGCATTGTGCACTTTGTATTTAATTCCGACGCAATTTCTGTGTTTCATCGTCAATAAGAACGTCAGAGGGATACAGTACATTGAAGTGAAGCATCGGAATCCATAACTAGTGTCACAGGTATGGTTCAAAACATAGTAAGAAGAGTCAGTCTTCTTGTACATAAGTCGGCATTGTGATTTTTTGTATTTAATTCCAATGCAATTTCTGTGTTTCATCGTCAATAAGAAGGTCCAAGGGATACTGAAAACCTGGAGTGAAGCATCGGAATCTATAAGTAGTGTCACAGGAATGGTTCAAATCATAGACAGTAAGATGAGTCAGTCTTCTTGTACTTAATTCGGCACTGTGCCTTTTGGATTTAATTCCGATGCGATTTTTGTGTTTCATCGTTAATAAGAAGGTCAGAGGGATACAGTAAACCTGAAGTGAAGCATCGGAATCTAAAACTAGTGTCACAGGAATGGTTCATAACATAGTCAGTAAGAAGAGTCATTCTTCTTGTTCTTAAGTCGGCATTGTCCCTTTTGTATTTAATTCCGTTGCAATTTCTGTGTTTCATCGTCAATAAGGTCAGAGGGATACAGTAAACCTGAAGTGAAGCATCGGAATCTATAACTAGTGTCACAGGAATGGTAAAAACATAGAAAGTAGGAAGAGTCAGTCTTCTTGTACTTAAGCCGGCATTATGACTTCTCTAATTAATTCCGATGCAATTGCTGTGTTTCATCGTCAATAAGACGGTCCAAGGGATACAGTAAACCTGAAGTGAGGCATCGGAATCTATAAGTAGTGTCACAGGAATGGTTTAAAGCATAGACAGTAAGATGAGTCAGTCTTCTTGTACTTAAGTCGACATTGTGCCTTTTGTATTTAATTCCGAAGCAATTTCTGTGTTTCATCGTCAATAAGAAGGTCACAGGGATACAGTAAACCTGCAGTGAAGCATCGGAATCTGTAACTAGTGTCACAGGAATGGTTCAAAACATAGACAGTAAGATGAGTCAGTCTTCTTGTACTTAAGTCGGCAATGTGCCTTTTGTATTTAATTCCGATGCAATTTCTGTGTTTCATCGTCAATAAGAAGGTCCAGGGGATACAGTAAACCGGAGTGAAGCATCGGAATCTAAAACTAGTGTCACAGAAATGGTTCAAAACGTAGTCAGTAAGAAGAGTCAGTCTTCTTGTACCAAAGTCGGCAATGTGCCTTTTGTATTTAATTCCGATGCAATTTCTGTGTTTCATCGTCATTACGAGGGTCCAAGGGATACAGTAAACCAAGAGTGAAGCATCGGAATCTATTACTAGTGTCACAGGAATGGTTCAAAACATACACAGTAAGAAGAGTCAGTCTTCTTGAACATAATTCGACATTGTGCCTTTTGTATTTAAGTCCGATGCAAATTCTGTGTTTCATCGTCAATAAGAAGGTCACAGGGATACAGTAAACCTGCAGGGAAGCATCGGAATCTATTACTAGTGTCACAGGAATGGTTGAAAACATAGACAGTAAGATGAGTCAGTCTTCTTGTACTTAATTCGGCACTGTGCCTTTTGGATTTAATTCCGATGCGATTTTTGTGTTTCATCGTTAATAAGAAGGTCAGAGGGATACAGTAAACCTGAAGTGAAGCATCGGAATCTAAAACTAGTGTCACAGGAATGGTTCACAACATAGTCAGTAAGAAGAGTCATTCTTCTTGTTCCTAAGTCGGCATTGTCCCTTTTGTATTTAATTCCGTTGCAATTTCTGTGTTTCATCGTCAATAAGGTCAGAGGGATACAGTAAACCTGAAGTGAAGCATCGGAATCTATAACTAGTGTCACAGGAATGGTAAAAACATAGTAAGTAGGAAGAGACAGTCTTCTTGTACTTAAGTCGGCATTGTGACTTCTCTAATTAATTCCGATGCAATTGCTGTGTTTCATCGTCAATAAGACGGTCCAAGGGATACAGTAAACCTGAAGTGAGGCATCGGAATCTATAAGTAGTGTCACAGGAATGGTTCAAAGCATAGTCACTAAGAAGAGTCAGTTTTCTTGTACTTAAGTCGGCATTGTGCCTTTTGTATTTTATTCCGAAGCAATTTCTGTGTTTCATCGTCAATAAGAACGTCACAGGGATACAGTAAACCTGCAGTGAAGCATCGGAATCTGTAACTAGTGTCACAGGAATGGTTCAAAACATAGACAGTAAGATGAGTCAGTCTTCTTGTACTTAAGTCGGCATTGTGCCTTTTTTATTTAATTCCGATGCTATTTCTGTGTTTCATCGTTAACAAGAAGGTCCAAGGGATACAGTAAACCTAGAGTGAAGCATGGGAATCTATTACTAGTGTCACAGGAATGGTTCAAAGCATAGACAGTAAGAACAGTCAGTCTTCTTGTACTAAAGTCGGCATTGTGCCTTTTGTATTTAATTCCGATGCAATTTCTGTGTTTCATCGTCAATAAGAAGGTCCAAGGGATACAGTAAACCGGGAGTGAAGCATCGGAATCTATAACTAGTGTCACAGAAATGGTTCAAAACATAGTCAGTAAGAAGAGTCAGTCTTCTTGTACCAAAGTCGGCAATGTGCCTTTTGTATTTAATTCCGATGCAATTTCTGTGTTTCATCGTCATTACGAGGGTCCAAGGGATACAGTAAACCAAGAGTGAAGGATCGGAATCTATTACTAGTGTCACAGGAATGGTTCAAAACATAGACAGTAAGAAGAGTCAGACTGTTTGAACATAATTCGACATTGTGCCTTTTGTATTTAAGTCCGATGCAAATTCTGTGTTTCATCGTCAATAAGAAGGTAAGAGGGATACAGTAAACCTAAAGTGAAGCATCGGAATCTACAACTAGTGTCACAGGAATGGTTCAAAACATAGTCAGTAGGAAGAGTCAGTCTTCTTGTACTTATGTCGGCATTGTAACTTTTGTATTTAAGTCCGATGCAATTTCTGTGTTTCATCGTCAATAAGAAGGTCAGAGGGATACAGTAAACCTGAAGTGAAGCATCGGATCTATAACTAGTGTCACAGGAATGGTACAAAGCATAGTCAGTAAGAAGAGTCAGTGTTCTTATACTTAAATCGGCATTGTGCCCTTTGTATTTAAATCCGATGCAATTTCTGTGTTTCATCGTCAATAAGCAGGTCACAGGGATACAGTAAACCTGCAGGGAAGCATCGGAATCTGTAACTAGTGTCACAGGAATGGTTCAAAACATAGACAGTAAGATGAGTCAGTCTTCTTGTACTTAAGTCGGCATTGTGCCTTTCGTATTTAATTCCGATGCAATTTCTGTGCTTCATCGTCAATGAGAAGGTACAAGGGATACAGTAAACCTAGAGTGAAGCATCGGAATCAAATAACTAGTGTCACAGGAATGGTAAAAACATAGAAAGTAGGAAGAGTCAGTCTTCTTGTACTTAAGTCGGCATTGTGACTTCTCTAAATAATTCCGATGCAATTGCTGTGTTTCATCGTCAATAAGACGGTCCAAGGGATACAGTAAACCTAGAGTAAAGCATGGGAATCTATTACTAGTGTCACAGGAATGGTTCAAAACATAGACAGTAAGAACAGTCAGTCTTCTTGTACTAAAGTCGGCATTGTGCCTTTTGTATTTAATTCCGATGCAATTTCTGTGTTTCATCGTCAATAAGAAGGTCCAAGGGATACAGTAAACCGGGAGTGAAGCATCGGAATCTATAACTAGTGTCACAGATATGGTTCAAAACATAGTCAGTAAGAAGAGTCAGTCTTCTTGAACATAATTCGACATTGTGCCTTTTGTATTTAAGTCCGATGCAAATTCTGTGTTTCATCGTCAATAAGAAGGTAAGAGGGATACAGTAAACCTAAAGTGAAGCATCGCAATCTATAACTAGTGTCACAGGAATGGTTCAAAACATAGACAGTAGGAAGAGTCAGTCTTCTTGTACTTAAGTCGGCATTGTGCCTTTTCTATTTAATTCCTATGCAATTTCTGTGTTTCATCGTCAATAAGAAGGTCCAAGGGATATAGTAAACCTGGAGTGAAGCATCGGAATCTGTAACTAGTGTCACAGGAATGGTTCTAACATAGACAGTAAGTAGAGCCAGTCTTCTTGTACTTAAGTCGGCATTGTGCCTTGTTTATTTAATTCCGATGCAATTTTTGTGTTTCATCGTCAATAAGAAGGTCCAAGGGATACTGTAAACCTGGACTGAAGCATCGGAATCTATAACTAGTGTCACATGAATGGTTCAAAGCACAGACAGTAAGAAGAGTCAGTTTTCTTGTACTTAAGTGGGCATTGTGTCTTTTGTATTTAATTCCTATGAAATTTCTGTGTTTCATCGTCAATAAGAAGGTCAGAGGGATACAGTAGATCTGAAGTGAAGCATCGGAATCTATAACTAGTGTCACAGGATTGGTTCAAAACGTAGTCAGTAAGAAGAGTCAGTCTTCTTGTACTTAAGTCGGCATTGCGCCTTTTGTATTTAATTCCGATGCAATTTCTGTGTTTCATCTTCATTAAGAAGTTCCAAGGGATACAGTAAACCAGAAGGGAGGCATCAGAGTCTATAACTAGTGTCACAGGAATCGTTCAAAACATAGTCAGTAAGAAGAATCAGTCTTCTTGCACATAAGTCGGCATTGTGCCTTTTGTATTTAATTCCGATGCAATTTCTGTGCTTCATCGTCAATGAGAAGGTACAAGGGATACAGTAAACCTGAAGTGAAGCATCGGAATCTATAACTAGTGTCACAGGAATGGTTCAAAACGTAGACAGTAGGAAGAGTCAGTCTTCTTGTACTTAAGTCGGCATTGTGCCTTTTCTATTTAATTCCTATGCAATTTCTTTGTTTCATCGTTAATAAGAACGTGCAAGGGATATAGTAAACCTGGAGTGAAGCATCGGAATCTATAACTAGTGTCACAGGAATGGTTCAAAACATAGACAGTGAGTAGAGTCAGTCTTCTTGTACTTAGGTCGGCATTGTGCCTTTTTTATTTAATTCCGATGCAATTCCTGTGTTTCATCGGCAATAAGAAGGTCAGAGGGATACAGTAAATCTGAAGTGAAGCATCGGAATCTATAACTAGTGTCACAGGAATGGTTCAAAACATAGTCAGTAAGAAGCGTCAGTCTACTTGTACTTAAGTCGGCATTGTGCCTTTTGTATTGGATTCCGATGCAATTTCTATGTTTCATCGTCAATAAGAAGTTCCAAGGGATACAGAAAACCTGAAGTGAAGCATCAGAATCTATAACTAGTGTCACAGGAATGGTTTAAAACACAGTCAGTAAGAAGAGTCAGTCTTCTTGTACTTAAGTCGGCATTGTGCCTTTGTGTTTATTTCCGATGCAATTTCTGTGTTTCATCGTCAATAAGAAGGTCCAAGGGATACAGTAAACCTGAAGAGAAGCACGAGAATCTAAAACTAATGTCACATGAATGGTTCAAAGTATAGTCAGTAAGAAGAGTCAGTCTTCTTGTACTTAAGTCGCCATTGTGCCTTTTGTATTTAATTCGGATGCAATTTCTGTGTATCATCGGCAATAAGAAGGTCCAAGGGATACAGTAAACCTGGACTGAAGCATCGGAATCTATAACTAGTGTCACATGAATGGTTCAAAACATAGACAGTAAGAGGAGTCAGTCTTCTTGTACTTAATTCGGCATTGTGCGTTTTGTATTTAATTCCGATGCAATTTCAGTGTTTCATCGTCAATAAGAAGGTCAGAGGGATACAGTAAACCAGAAGTGAAGCATCGGAATCTATAACTAGTGTCACAGGAATGGTTCAAAACATAGTCAGTACGACGAGTCAGTCTTCTTCTACTTAAGGCGGTATTGTGCCTTTTTCATTTAATTCCGATGCAATTTCTGTGTTTCATCGTCAATAAGAAGGTCCAAGGGATACAGTAAACCTGGAGTGAAGCATCGGAATCTATAACTAGTGTGACAGGAATGGTTCAAAGCATAGACAGTAAGAAGATTTAGTTTTCTTGTACTTAAGTGGGTATTGTGTCTTTTGTATTTAATTCCTATGAAATTTCTGTGTTTCATCGTCAATAGGAAGGTCAGAGGGATACAGTAAATCTGAAGTGAAGCATCGGAATCTATAACTAGTGTCACAGGAATATTTCAAAACATAGTCACTAAGAAGAGTCAGTCTTCTTGTCCTTAAGTCGGCATTGTGAATTTTGTATTTGATTCCGATGCTATTTCTATGTTTCATCGTCAATAAGAAGGTCCAAGGGATACAGTAAACCTGAAGTGAAGCATCAGAATCTATAACTAGTGTCACAGGAATGGTTCAAACCATAGTCAGTAAGAAGAGTCAGTCTTCTTGTACTTAAGTCGGCATTATGCCTTTTGTATTTATTTCCGATGCAATTTCTGTGTTTCATCGTCAATAAGAAGGTCCAAGGGATACAGTAAACCTGAAATGAAGCACCGGAATCTAAAACTAATGTCACATGAATGGTTCAAAGCATAGTCAGTAAGAAGAGTCAGTATTCTTGTACTTAAGTCGCCATTGTGCCTTTTGTATTTAATTCGGATGCAATTTCTGTGTATCATCGTCAATAAGAAGGTCCAAGGGATACAGTAATTCTGGACTGAAGCATCGGAATCTATAACTAGTGTCACATGAATGGTTCAAAACATAGACAGTAAGAGGAGTCAGTCTTCTTGTACTTAATTCGGCATTGTGCGTTTTGTATTCAATTCCGATGCAATTTCTGTGTTTCATCGTCAATAAGAAGGTCAGAGGGATACAGTAAACCAGAAGTGAAGCATCGGAATCTATAACTAGTGTCACAGGAATGGTTCAAAACATAGTCAGTACGAAGAGTCAGTCTTCTTGTACTTAAGGCGGTATTGTGCCTTTTTCATTTAATTCCGATGCAATTTCTGTGTTTCATCTTCAATAAGAAGGTCCAAGGGATACAGTAAACCTGGACTGAAGCATCGGAATGTAAAACTAGTGTCACATGAATGGTTCAAAACATAGACATTAAGAAGAGTCAGTCTTCTTGTACTTAATGCGGCATTGTGCCTTTTGTATTTAATTCCGATGCAATTTCTGTGTTTCATCGTCAATAAGAAGGTCCAAGGGATACAGTAAACCTGAAGTGAAGCATCGGAATCTATAACTAGTGTCACAGGAATGGTTCAAAACATAGATAGTAGGAAGAGTCAGTCATCTTGTACTTAAGTCTGCATTGTGCCTTTTGTATTTAATTCCGATCAGTTTCTGTGTTTCATCGTCAATAAGAAGGTCAGATGGATACAGTAAACCTGAAGTGAAGCATTGAAATCTATAACTATTGTCACAGGAATGGTTCAAACATAGACAGTAGGAAGAGTCAGTCTTCTTGTACTTAAGTCGGCATTGTGCCTTTTGCATTTAATTTCGATGCAATTTCTGTGATTCATCGTCAATAACAAGGTCCAAGGGATACAGTTAACCTGGAGTGAAGCATCGGAATCTATAACTAGTGACACAGGGATGGTTCAAAGCATAGACAGTAAGAAGAGTCAGTATTCTTGTACTTAAGTCGGCATTGTGCCTTTTGTATTCAATTCCGATGCAATTTCTGTGCTTCATCGTCAATAAGAAGGTCCAGGGGATACAGTAAACCTAAAGTGAAGCACCGGAATCTATAACAAGTCTTACAGGAATGGTTCAAAACATAGTCAGTAAGAAGAGTCAGTCTTCTTGTACTTAAGTCGGCATTGCGCCTTTTGTATTTAATTCCGATGCAATTTCTGTGTTTCATCTTCATTAAGAAGTTCCAAGGGATACACTAAACCTGAAGTGAAGCATCAGAGTCTATAACTTGTGTCACAGGAATGGATCAAAACATAGTCAGTAAGAAGAATCAGTCTTCTTGTACATAAGTCGGCATTGTGCCTTTTGTATTTAATTCCGATGCAATTTCTGTGCTTCATCGTCAATGAGAAGGTCCAAGGGATACAGTAAACCTGAAGTGAAGCATCGGAATCTATTACTACTGTCACAGCAATGGTTCAAAGCATAGACAGTAGGAAGAGTCAGTCTTCTTGTACTTAAGTGGGCATTGTGTCTTTTGTATTTATTTCCGATGACATTTCTTTGTTTCATCGTCAATAAGAAGGGCAGAGGGATAAAGAAAATCTGAAGTGAAGCATCAGAACCTATAACTAGTGTCATAGGAATGGTTCAAAACATAGTCAGTAAGTAGAGTCAGTCTTCTTGTACTGAAGTCGGCATTGTGCCTTTTGTAATTAATTCCGATGCAATTTCTATGTTGCATCGTCAATAAAAAGGTCCAAGGGATTCAGGAAACCTGGAGTGATGCATCGGAATCTATAACTAGTGTCACAGGAAGTATTCAAAACATAGACAGCAGGAAGAGTCAGTCTTCTTGTAGTTAAGTCTGCATTGTGCCTTTTCAATTTATTCCGATGCAATTTCTGTGTTTCATCGTCAATAAGAAGGTCCAAGGGATACAGTAAACCGGGAGTGAAGCATCGGAATCTATAACTAGTGTCACAGGAATGGTTCAAACATAAACAGTAGGAAGAGTCAGTCTTCTTGTACTTAAGTCGGCATTGTGCCTTTTGTATTTAATTCCGATGCAATTTCTGTGTTTCATCGTCTATAAGAAGGTCAGAGGGATATAGTAGACCTGAAGTGAAGCATCGGAATTTATAACTAGTGTAACAGGAATGGTTCAAAACATAGACAGTAGGAAGAGTCAGTCTTATTGTACTTAAGTCGGCATTGTGCCTTTTGTATTTTATTCCGATGCAATTTCTGTGCTTCATCGTCAATAAGAAGGTCTACAGAGATACAGTAAACCTCAAGTGAAGCATCGGAATCTATAACTAGTGTCACAAGAATGGTTCAAATATAGACAGTAAGAAGAGTCAGTCTTCTTGTACTTAAGTCGGCATTGTGCCTTTTGCATTTAATTCCGATGCAATTTCTGTGATTCATCGTCAATAAGAAGGTCAGAGGGATACAGTAAACCTGAAGTGAAGCATCGGAATCTAAAACTAGTGTCACAGGAATGGATCAAATTGTAGATAGTAGGAAGAGTCAGTCTTCTTGTACTTATGTCGGCATTGTGTCTTTTCTATTTAATTCCGATGCAATTTCTGTGTTTCATCGTCAATAAGTAGGTGCAAGGGATCCAGTAAACCTGTAGTGAAGCACCGGAATATATAACTAGTGTCACAGGAATGGTTCAAAACATAGTCAGTAAGAAGAATCAGTCTTCTTGTACATAAGTCGGCATTGTGCCTTTTGTATTTAATTCCGATGCAATTTCTGTGCTTCATCGTCAATGAGAAGGTACAAGGGATACAGTAAACCTGAAGTGAAGCATCGGAATCTATAACTAGTGTCACAGGAATGGTTCAAAGCATAGACAGTAGGAAGAGTCAGTCTTCTTGTACGTAAGTCGGCATTGTGCCTTTTGTATTTAATTCCGATGCAATTTCTGTGTTTCATCGTCAATAAGAAGGTCTAAGAGATACAGTAAACCTGAAGTGAAGCATCGGAATCTATAACTAGTGTCACAGGAATGGTTCAAAACGTAGACAGTAGTAAGAGTCAGTCTTCTTGTACTTAAGTCGGCAATGTGCCTTTTCTATTTAATTCCTATGCAATTTCTGTGTTTCATCGTCAATAAGAACGTCCAAGGGATATAGTAAACCTGGAGTGAAGCATCGGAATCTATAACTAGTGTCACAGGAATGGTTCAAACATAGACAGTAGGAAGAGTCAGTCTTCTTGTACTTAAGTCGGCATTGTGCCTTTTGTATTTAATTCCGATGCAATTTCTGTGTTTCATCGTCTATAAGAAGGTCAGAGGGATACAGTAGACCTGAAGTGAAGCATCGGAATCTATAACAAGTGACACAGGGATGGTTCAAAACATAGACCGTAAGAAGAGTCAGTATTCTTGCACTTAGGTCGGCATTGTGCCTTTTGTATTTAATTCCGATGCAATATCTGTGTTTCATTGTCAATAAGGAGGTCCAAATGATACAGTAAACCTGGAGTGAAGCATCGGAATCTATAACTAGTGTCGCAGGAGTGGTTCAAAACATACTCAGTAAGAAGAGTCCGTCTTCTTGTACTTAAGTCGGCATTGTGCATTTTGTATTTAATTCCAATGCAATTTTTGTGTTTCATCCTCAACACGAAGGTCCAAGGGATAGAGTAAACCGGGAGTGAAGCATCGGAATCTATAACTAGTGTCACAGGAATGGTTCAAAACATAGTCAGTAAGAAGAGTCAGTCCTCTTGTACTTAAGTCGGCATTGTGCCTTTTGTATTTAATTCCGATGCAATTTCTGTGTTTCATCGTCAATAAGAAGGTCTAAGAGATACAGTAAACCTGAAGTGAAGCATCGGAATCTATAACTAGTGTCACAGGAATGGTTCAAAACGTAGACAGTAGGAAGAGTCAGTCTTCTTGTACTTGAGTCGGCATTGTGCCTTTTGTATTTAATTCCGATGCAATTTCTGTGTTTCATCGTCTATAAGAAGGTCAGAGGGATACAGTAGACCTGAAGTGAAGCATCGGAATCTATAACTAGTGACACAGGGATGGTTCAAAACATAGACCGTAAGAAGAGTCAGTATTCTTGTACTTAGGTCGGCATTGTGCGTTTTGTATTTAATTCCGATGCAATATCTGTGTTTCATTGTCAATAAGGAGGTCCAAATGATACAGTAAACCTGGAGTGAAGCATCGGAATCTATAACTAGTGTCGCAGGAGTGGTTCAAAACATAGTCAGTAAGAAGAGTCAGTTTTCTTGTACTTATATCGGCATTGTGCCTTTTGTAATTAATTCCGATGCATTTCTGTGTTTCATCGTCAATAAGGAGGTCAGAGGGATAGAGTAAACCGGGAGTGAAGCATCGGAATCTATAACTAGTGTCACAGGAATGGTTCAAAACATAGTCAGTAAGAAGAGTCAGTCCTCTTGTACCTAAGTCGGCATTGTGCCTTTTGTATTTAATTCCGATGCAATTTCTGTGTTTCATCGTCTACAAGAAGGTCCAAGAGATACAGTAATCCTGAAGTGAAGCATCGGAATCTATAACTAGTGTTACAGGAATTATTCAAAACATAGACAGTAGGAAGAGTCAGTCTTCTTGTACTTAAGTCTGCATTGTGCCTTTTCTATTTAATTCCGATGCAATTTCTGTGTTTCATCGTCAATAAGAAGGTCCAAGGGATACAGTAAACCGGGAGTGAAGCATCGGAATCTATAACCAGTGTCACAGGAATGGTTCAAACATAGACAGTAGGAAGAGTCAGTCTTCTTGTACTTAAGTCGGCATTGTGCCTTTTGTATTTAATTCCGATGCAATTTCTGTGTTTCATCGTCTATAAGAAGGTCAGAGGGATACAGTAGACCTGAAGTGAAGCATCGGAATTTATAACTAGTGTAACAGGAATGGTTCAAAACATAGACAGTAGGAAGAGTCAGTCTTATTGTACTTAAGTCGGCATTGTGCCTTTTGTATTTTATTCCGATGCAATTTCTGTGCTTCATCGTCAATAAGAAGGTCTACAGAGATACAGTAAACCTCAAGTGAAGCATCGGAATCTATAACTAGTGTCACAAGAATGGTTCAAACATAGACAGTAAGAAGAGTCAGTCTTCTTGTACTTAAGTCGGCATTGTGCCTTTTGTATTTAATTCCGATGCAATTTCTGTGATTCATCGTCAATAAGAAGGTCAGAGGGATACAGTAAACCTAAAGTGAAGCATCGGAATCTAAAACTAGTGTCACAGGAATGGTTCAAATTGTAGATAGTAGGAAGAGTCAGTCTTCTTGTACTTAAGTCGGCATTGTGCCTTTTCTATTTAATTCCGATGCAATTTCTGTGTTTCATCGTCAATAAGTAGGTGCAAGGGATCCAGTAAACCTGTAGTGAAGCACCGGAATATATAACTAGTGTCACAGGTATGGTTGAAAACATAGTCAGTAAGAAGAATCAGTCTTCTTGTACATAAGTCGGCATTGTGCCTTTTGTATTTAATTCCGATGCAATTTCTGTGCTTCATCGTCAATGAGAAGGTACAAGGGATACAGTAAACCTGAAGTGAAGCATCGGAATCTATAACTAGTGTCACAGGAATGGTTCAAAGCATAGACAGTAGGAAGAGTCAGTCTTCTTGTACGTAAGTCGGCATTTGACTTTTGTATTTAATTCCGATGCAATTTCTGTGTTTCATCGTCAATAAGAAGGTCAGAGAGATACAGTAAACCTGAAGTGAAGCATCGGAATCTATAACTAGTGTCACAGGAATGGTTCAAAACGTAGACAGTAGGAAGAGTCAGTCTTCTTGTACTTAAGTCGGCATTGTGCCTTTTCTATTTAATTCCTATGCAATTTCTGTGTTTCATCGTCAATAAGAAGGTCAGAGAGATACTGTAAACCTGAAGTGAAGCATCGGAATCTATAACTAGTGTCACAGGAATGGTTCAAATCATAGACAGTGAGTAAAGTCAGTCTTCTTGTACTTAGGTCGGCATTGTGCCTTTTTTATTTAATTCCGATGCAATTTCTGTGTTTCATCGGCAATAAGAAGGTCCAAGGGATACTGTAAACCTGGAGAGAAGCATCGGAATCTATAACTAGTGTCACAGGAATGGTTGAGAACATAGACAGTAGGAAGAGTCAGTCATCTTGCACTTAAGTCTGCATTGTGCCTTTTGTATTTAATTCCGATCAATTTCTGTGTTTCATCGTCAATAAGAAGGTCAGAGGGATACAGTAAACCTGAAGTGAAGCATCGAAATCTATAACTATTGTCACAGGAATGGTTCAAAACATAGACAGTAGGAAGAGTCAGTCTTCTTGTACTTAAGTCGGCATTGTGCCTCTTGCATTTAATTCCGATGCAATTTCTGTGCTTCATCGTCAATAAGAAGGTCTACAGAGATACAGTAGACTTGAAGTGAAGCATCGGAATCTATAACTAGTGACACAGGGATGGTTCAAAACATAGACCGTAAGAAGAGTCAGTATTCTTGTACTTAGGTCGGCATTGTGCCTTTTGTATTTAATTCCGATGCAATATCTGTGTTTCATTGTCAATAAGGAGGTCCAAATGATACAGTAAACCTGGAGTGAAGCATCGGAATCTATAACTAGTGTCGCAGGAGTGGTTCAAAACTTACTCAGTAAGAAGAGTCCGTCTTCTTGTACTTAAGTCGGCATTGTGCATTTTGTATTTAATTCCAATGCAATTTTTGTGTTTCATCCTCAACACGAAGGTCCAAGGGATAGAGTAAACCGGGAGTGAAGCATCGGAATCTATATCTAGTGTCACAGGAATGGTTCAAAACATAGTCAGTAAGAAGAGTCAGTCCTCTTGTACTTAAGTCGGCATTGTGCCTTTTGTATTTAATTCCGATGCAATTTCTGTGTTTCATCGTCTACAAGAAGGTCCAAGGGATACAGTAATCCTGAAGTGAAGCATCGGAATCTATAACTAGTGTCACAGGAATTATTCAAAACATAGACAGTAGGAAGAGTCAGTCTTCTTGTACTTAAGTCTGCATTGTGCCTTTTCTATTTAATTCCGATGCAATTTCTGTGTTTCATCGTCAATAAGAAGGTCCAAGGGATACAGTAAACCGGGAGTGAAGCATCGGAATCTATAACCAGTGTCACAGGAATGGTTCAAACATAGACAGTAGGAAGAGTCAGTCTTCTTGTACTTAAGTCGGCATTGTGCCTTTTGTATTTAATTCCGATGCAATTTCTGTGTTTCATCGTCTATAAGAAGGTCAGAGGGATACAGTAGACCTGAAGTGAAGCATCGGAATTTATAACTAGTGTAACAGGAATGGTTCAAAACATAGACAGTAGGAAGAGTCAGTCTTATTGTACTTAAGTCGGCATTGTGCCTTTTGTATTTTATTCCGATGCAATTTCTGTGCTTCATCGTCAATAAGAAGGTCTACAGAGATACAGTAAACCTCAAGTGAAGCATCGGAATCTATAACTAGTGTCACAAGAATGGTTCAAACATAGACAGTAAGAAGAGTCAGTCTTCTTGTACTTAAGTCGGCATTGTGCCTTTTGTATTTAATTCCGATGCAATTTCTGTGATTCATCGTCAATAAGAAGGTCAGAGGGATACAGTAAACCTAAAGTGAAGCATCGGAATCTAAAACTAGTGTCACAGGAATGGTTCAAATTGTAGATAGTAGGAAGATTCAGTCTTCTTGTACTTAAGTCGGCATTGTGCCTTTTCTACTTAATTCCGATGCAATTTCTGTGTTTCATCGTCAATAAGTAGGTGCAAGGGATCCAGTAAACCTGTAGTGAAGCACCGGAATATATAACTAGTGTCACAGGAATGGTTCAAAACATAGTCAGTAAGAAGAATCAGTCTTCTTGTACATAAGTCGGCATTGTGCCTTTTGTATTTAATTCCGATGCAATTTCTGTGCTTCATCGTCAATGAGAAGGTACAAGGGATACAGTAAACCTGAAGTGAAGCATCGGAATCTATAACTAGTGTCACAGGAATGGTTCAAAGCATAGACAGTAGGAAGAGTCAGTCTTCTTGTACGTAAGTCGGCATTGTGACTTTTGTATTTAATTCCGATGCAATTTCTGTGTTTCATCGTCAATAAGAAGGTCAGAGAGATACAGTAAACCTGAAGTGAAGCATCGGAATCTATAACTAGTATCACAGGAATGGTTCAAAACGTAGACAGTAGGAAGAGTCAGTCTTCTTGTACTTAAGTCGGCATTGTGCCTTTTCTATTTAATTCCTATGCAATTTCTGTGTTTCATCGTCAATAAGAACGTCCAAGGGATATAGTAAACCTGGAGTGAAGCATCGGAATCTATAACTAGTGTCACAGGAATGGTTCAAACATAGACAGTAGGAAGAGTCAGTCTTCTTGTACTTAAGTCGGCATTGTGCCTTTTGTATTTAATTCCGATGCAATTTCTGTGTTTCATCGTCTATAAGAAGGTCAGAGGGATACAGTAGACCTGAAGTGAAGCATCGGAATCTATAACTAGTGACACAGGGATGGTTCAAAACATAGACCGTAAGAAGAGTCAGTATTCTTGTACTTAGGTCGGCATTGTGCGTTTTGTATTTAATTCCGATGCAATATCTGTGTTTCATTGTCAATAAGGTGGTCCAAATGATACAGTAAACCTGGAGTGAAGCATCGGAATCTATAACTAGTGTCGCAGGAGTGGTTCAAAACATACTCAGTAAGAAGAGCCCGTCTTCTTGTACTTAAGTCGGCATTGTGCATTTTGTATTTATTTCCAATGCAATTTTTGTGTTTCATCCTCAACACGAAGGTCCAAGGGATAGAGTAAACCGGGAGTGAAGCATCGGAATCTATAACTAGTGTCACAGGAATGGTTCAAAACATAGTCAGTAAGAAGAGTCAGTCCTCTTGTACTTAAGTCGGCATTGTGCATTTTGTATTTAATTCCAATGCAATTTTTGTGTTTCATCCTCAACACGAAGGTCCAAGGGATAGAGTAAACCGGGAGTGAAGCATCGGAATCTATAACTAGTGTCACAGGAATGGTTCAAAACATAGTCAGTAAGAAGAGTCAGTCCTCTTGTACTAAAGTCGGCATTGTGCCTTTTGTATTTAATTCCGATGCAATTTCTGTGTTTCATCGTCTACAAGAAGGTCCAAGGGATACAGTAATCCTGAAGTGAAGCATCGGAATCTATAACTAGTGTCACAGGAATGGTTCAAAGCATAGACAGCAGGAAGAGTCAGTCTTCTTGTACGTAAGTCCGCATTGTGCCTTTTGTATTTAATTCCGATGCAATTTCTGTGATTCATCGTCAATAAGAAGGTCAGAGGGATACAGTAAACCTAAAGTGAAGCATCGGAATCTAAAACTAGTGTCACAGGAATGGTTCAAATTGTAGATAGTAGGAAGAGTCAGTCTTCTTGTACTTAAGTCGGCATTGTGCCTTTTCTATTTAATTCCGATGCAATTTCTGTGTTTCATCGTCAATAAGTAGGTGCAAGGGATCCAGGAAACCTGTAGTGAAGCACCGGAATATATAACTAGTGTCACAGGAATGGTTGAAAACATAGTCAGTAAGAAGAATCAGTCTTCTTGTACATAAGTCGGCATTGTGCCTTTTGTATTTAATTCCGATGCAATTTCTGTGCTTCATCGTCAATGAGAAGGTACAAGGGATACAGTAAACCTGAAGTGAAGCATCGGAATTTATAACTAGTGTCACAGGAATGGTTCAAAGCATAGACAGTAGGAAGAGTCAGTCTTCTTGTACGTAAGTCGGCATTTGACTTTTGTATTTAATTCCGATGCAATTTCTGTGTTTCATCGTCAATAAGAAGGTCAGAGAGATACAGTAAACCTGAAGTGAAGCATCGGAATCTATAACTAGTGTCACAGGAATGGTTCAAAACGTAGACAGTAGGAAGAGTCAGTCTTCTTGTACTTAAGTCGGCATTGTGCCTTTTCTATTTAATTCCTATGCAATTTCTGTGTTTCATCGTCAATAAGAAGGTCAGAGAGATACTGTAAACCTGAAGTGAAGCATCGGAATCTATAACTAGTGTCACAGGAATGGTTCAAATCATAGACAGTGAGTAGAGTCAGTCTTCTTGTACTTAGGTCGGCATTGTGCCTTTTTTATTTAATTCCGATGCAATTTCTGTGTTTCATCGGCAATAAGAAGGTCCAAGGGATACTGTAAACCTGGAGAGAAGCATCGGAATCTATAACTAGTGTCACAGGAATGGTTGAGAACATAGACAGTAGGAAGAGTCAGTCATCTTGCACTTAAGTCTGCATTGTGCCTTTTGTATTTAATTCCGATCAATTTCTGTGTTTCATCGTCAATAAGAAGGTCAGAGGGATACAGTAAACCTGAAGTGAAGCATCGAAATCTATAACTATTGTCACAGGAATGGTTCAAAACATAGACAGTAGGAAGAATCAGTCTTCTTGTACTTAAGTCGGCATTGTGCCTTTTGCATTTAATTCCGATGCAATTTCTGTGCTTCATCGTCAATAAGAAGGTCTACAGAGATACAGTAGACTTGAAGTGAAGCATCGGAATCTATAACTAGTGACACAGGGATGGTTCAAAACATAGACCGTAAGAAGAGTCAGTATTCTTGTACTTAGGTCGGCATTGTGCCTTTTGTATTTAATTCCGATGCAATATCTGTGTTTCATTGTCAATAAGGAGGTCCAAATGATACAGTAAACCTGGAGTGAAGCATCGGAATCTATAACTAGTGTCGCAGGAGTGGTTCAAAACTTACTCAGTAAGAAGAGTCCGTCTTCTTGTACTTAAGTCGGCATTGTGCATTTTGTATTTAATTCCAATGCAATTTTTGTGTTTCATCCTCAACACGAAGGTCCAAGGGATAGAGTAAACCGGGAGTGAAGCATCGGAATCTATATCTAGTGTCACAGGAATGGTTCAAAACATAGTCAGTAAGAAGAGTCAGTCCTCTTGTACTTAAGTCGGCATTGTGCCTTTTGTATTTAATTCCGATGCAATTTCTGTGTTTCATCGTCTACAAGAAGGTCCAAGGGATACAGTAATCCTGAAGTGAAGCATCGGAATCTATAACTAGTGTCACAGGAATTATTCAAAACATAGACAGTAGGAAGAGTCAGTCTTCTTGTACTTAAGTCTGCATTGTGCCTTTTCTATTTAATTCCGATGCAATTTCTGTGTTTCATCGTCAATAAGAAGGTCCAAGGGATACAGCAAACCGGGAGTGAAGCATCGGAATCTATAACCAGTGTCACAGGAATGGTTCAAACATAGACAGTAGGAAGAGTCAGTCTTCTTGTACTTAAGTCGGCATTGTGCCTTTTGTATTTAATTCCGATGCAATTTCTGTGTTTCATCGTCTATAAGAAGGTCAGAGGGATACAGTAGACCTGAAGTGAAGCATCGGAATTTATAACTAGTGTAACAGGAATGGTTCAAAACATAGACAGTAGGAAGAGTCAGTCTTATTGTACTTAAGTCGGCATTGTGCCTTTTGTATTTTATTCCGATGCAATTTCTGTGCTTCATCGTCAATAAGAAGGTCTACAGAGATACAGTAAACCTCAAGTGAAGCATCGGAATCTATAACTAGTGTCACAAGAATGGTTCAAACATAGACAGTAAGAAGAGTCAGTCTTCTTGTACTTAAGTCGGCATTGTGCCTTTTGTATTTAATTCCGATGCAATTTCTGTGATTCATCGTCAATAAGAAGGTCAGAGGGATACAGTAAACCTAAAGTGAAGCATCGGAATCTAAAACTAGTGTCACAGGAATGGTTCAAATTGTAGATAGTAGGAAGAGTCAGTCTTCTTGTACTTAAGTCGGCATTGTGCCTTTTCTACTTAATTCCGATGCAATTTCTGTGTTTCATCGTCAATAAGTAGGTGCAAGGGATCCAGTAAACCTGAAGTGAAGCATCGGAATCTATAACTAGTGTCACAGGAATGGTTCAAAGCATAGACAGTAGGAAGAGTCAGTCTTCTTGTACGTAAGTCGGCATTGTGACTTTTGTATTTAATTCCGATGCAATTTCTGTGTTTCATCGTCAATAAGAAGGTCAGAGAGATACAGTAAACCTGAAGTGAAGCATCGGAATCTATAACTAGTATCACAGGAATGGTTCAAAACGTAGACAGTAGGAAGAGTCAGTCTTCTTGTACTTAAGTCGGCATTGTGCCTTTTCTATTTAATTCCTATGCAATTTCTGTGTTTCATCGTCAATAAGAACGTCCAAGGGATATAGTAAACCTGGAGTGAAGCATCGGAATCTATAACTAGTGTCACAGGAATGGTTCAAACATAGACAGTAGGAAGAGTCAGTCTTCTTGTACTTAAGTCGGCATTGTGCCTTTTGTATTTAATTCCGATGCAATTTCTGTGTTTCATCGTCTATAAGAAGGTCAGAGGGATACAGTAGACCTGAAGTGAAGCATCGGAATCTATAACTAGTGACACAGGGATGGTTCAAAACATAGACCGTAAGAAGAGTCAGTATTCTTGTACTTAGGTCGGCATTGTGCGTTTTGTATTTAATTCCGATGCAATATCTGTGTTTCATTGTCAATAAGGAGGTCCAAATGATACAGTAAACCTGGAGTGAAGCATCGGAATCTATAACTAGTGTCGCAGGAGTGGTTCAAAACATACTCAGTAAGAAGAGTCCGTCTTCTTGTACTTTAGTCGGCATTGTGCATTTTGTATTTAATTCCAATGCAATTTTTGTGTTTCATCCTCAACACGAAGGTCCAAGGGATAGAGTAAACCGGGAGTGAAGCATCGGAATCTATAACTAGTGTCACAGGAATGGTTCAAAACATAGTCAGTAAGAAGAGTCAGTCCTCTTGTACTTAAGTCGGCATTGTGCATTTTGTATTTAATTCCAATGCAATTTTTGTGTTTCATCCTCAACACGAAGGTCCAAGGGATAGAGTAAACCGGGAGTGAAGCATCGGAATCTATAACTAGTGTCACAGGAATGGTTCGAAACATAGTCAGTAAGAAGAGTCAGTCCTCTTGTACTTAAGTCGGCATTGTGCCTTTTGTATTTAATTCCGATGCAATTTCTGTGTTTCATCGTCTACAAGAAGGTCCAAGGGATACAGTAATCCTGAAGTGAAGCATCGGAATCTATAACTAGTGTCACAGGAATGGTTCAAAGCATAGACAGCAGGAAGAGTCAGTCTTCTTGTACGTAAGTCCGCATTGTGCCTTTTGTATTTAATTCCGATGCAATTTCTGTGTTTCATCGTCAATAAGAAGGTCTAAGAGATACAGTAAACCTGAAGTGAAGCATCGGAATCTATAACTAGTGTCACAGGAATGGTTCAAAACGTAGACAGTAGGAAGAGTCAGTCTTTTTGTACTTAAGTCGGCATTGTGCCTTTTCTATTTAATTCCTATGCAATTTCTGTGTTTCATCGTCAATAAGAACGTCCAAGGGATATAGTAAACCTGGAGTGAAGCATCGGAATCTATAACTAGTCTCACAGGAATGGTTCAAAACATAGTAAGAAGAATCAGTCTTCTTGTACATAAGTCGGCATTGTGCCTTTTGTATTTAATTCCGATGCAATTTCTGTGCTTCATCGGCAATGAGAAGGTACAAGGGATACAGTAAACCTGATATGAAGCATCGGAATCTATAACTAGTGTCAGAGGAATGGTTCAAAGCATAGACAGTAGGAAGAGTCAGTCTTCTTGTACGTAAGTCGGCATTGTGCCTTTTGTACTTAATTCCGATGCAATTTCTGTGTTTCATCGTCAATAAGAAGGTCTAAGAGATACAGTAAACCTGAAGTGAAGCATCGGAATCTATAACTAGTGTCACAGGAATGGTTCAAAACGTAGACAGTAGGAAGAGTCAGTCTTCTTGTACTTGAGTCGGCATTGTGCCTTTTGTATTTAATTCCGATGCAATTTCTGTGTTTCATCGTCTATAAGAAGGTCAGAGGGATACAGTAGACCTGAAGTGAAGCATCGGAATCTATAACTAGTGACACAGGGATGGTTCAAAACATAGACCGTAAGAAGAGTCAGTATTCTTGTACTTAGGTCGGCATTGTGCGTTTTGTATTTAATTCCGATGCAATATCTGTGTTTCATTGTCAATAAGGAGGTCCAAATGATACAGTAAACCTGGAGTGAAGCATCGGAATCTATAACTAGTGTCGCAGGAGTGGTTCAAAACATACTCAGTAAGAAGAGTCCGCCTTCTTGTACTTAAGTCGGCATTGTGCATTTTGTATTTAATTCCAATGCAATTTTTGTGTTTCATCCTCAACACGAAGGTCCAAGGGATAGAGTAAACCGGGAGTGAAGCATCGGAATCTATAACTAGTGTCACAGGAATGGTTCAAAACATAGTCAGTAAGAAGAGTCAGTCCTCTTGTACCTAAGTCGGCATTGTGCCTTTTGTATTTAATTCCGATGCAATTTCTGTGTTTCATCGTCTACAAGAAGGTCCAAGAGATACAGTAATCCTGAAGTGAAGCATCGGAATCTATAACTAGTGTTACAGGAATTATTCAAAACATAGACAGTAGGAAGAGTCAGTCTTCTTGTACTTAAGTCTGCATTGTGCCTTTTCTATTTAATTCCTATGCAATTTCTGTGTTTCATCGTCAATAAGAACGTCCAAGGGATATAGTAAACCTGGAGTGAAGCATCGGAATCTATAACTAGTGTCACAGGAATGGTTCAAAACATAGTAAGAAGAATCAGTCTTCTTGTACATAAGTCGGCATTGTGCCTTTTGTATTAAATTCCGATGCAATTTCTGTGCTTCATCGTCAATGAGAAGGTACAAGGGATACAGTAAACCTGATATGAAGCATCGGAATCTATAACTAGTGTCAGAGGAATGGTTCAAAGCATAGACAGTAGGAAGAGTCAGTCTTCTTGTACGTAAGTCGGCATTGTGCCTTTTGTACTTAATTCCGATGCAATTTCTGTGTTTCATCGTCAATAAGAAGGTCTAAGAGATACAGTAAACCTGAAGTGAAGCATCGGAATCTATAACTAGTGTCACAGGAATGGTTCAAAACGTAGACAGTAGGAAGAGTCAGTCTTCTTGTGCTTGAGTCGGCATTGTGCCTTTTGTATTTAATTCCGATGCAATTTCTGTGTTTCATCGTCTATAAGAAGGTCAGAGGGATACAGTAGACCTGAAGTGAAGCATCGGAATCTATAACTAGTGACACAGGGATGGTTCAAAACATAGACCGTAAGAAGAGTCAGTATTCTTGTACTTAGGTCGGCATTGTGCGTTTTGTATTTAATTCCGATGCAATATCTGTGTTTCATTGTCAATAAGGAGGTCCAAATGATACAGTAAACCTGGAGTGAAGCATCGGAATCTATAACTAGTGTCGCAGGAGTGGTTCAAAACATACTCAGTAAGAAGAGTCCGCCTTCTTGTACTTAAGTCGGCATTGTGCATTTTGTATTTAATTCCAATGCAATTTTTGTGTTTCATCCTCAACACGAAGGTCCAAGGGATAGAGTAAACCGGGAGTGAAGCATCGGAATCTATAACTAGTGTCACAGGAATGGTTCAAAACATAGTCAGTAAGAAGAGTCAGTCCTCTTGTACCTAAGTCGGCATTGTGCCTTTTGTATTTAATTCCGATGCAATTTCTGTGTTTCATCGTCTACAAGAAGGTCCAAGAGATACAGTAATCCTGAAGTGAAGCATCGGAATCTATAACTAGTGTTACAGGAATTATTCAAAACATAGACAGTAGGAAGAGTCAGTCTTCTTGTACTTAAGTCTGCATTGTGCCTTTTCTATTTAATTCCGATGCAATTTCTGTGTTTCATCGTCAATAAGAATGTCCAAGGGATACAGTAAATCGGGAGTGAAGCATCGGAATCTATAACCAGTGTCACAGGAATGGTTCAAACATAGACAGTAGGAAGAGTCAGTCTTCTTGTACTTAAGTCGGCATTGTGCCTTTTGTATTTAATTCCGATGCAATTTCTGTGTTTCATCGTCTATAAGAAGGTCAGAGGGATACAGTAGACCTGAAGTGAAGCATCGGAATTTATAACTAGTGTAACAGGAATGGTTCAAAACATAGACAGTAGGAAGAATCAGTCTTATTGTACTTAAGTCGGCATTGTGCCTTTTGTATTTTATTCCGATGCAATTTCTGTGCTTCATCGTCAATAAGAAGGTCTACAGAGAAACAGTAAACCTCAAGTGAAGCATCGGAATCTATAACTAGTGTCACAAGAATGGTTCAAACATAGACAGTAAGAAGAGTCAGTCTTCTTGTACTTAAGTCGGCATTGTGCCTTTTGTATTTAATTCCGATGCAATTTCTGTGATTCATCGTCAATAAGAAGGTCAGAGGGATACAGTAAACCTAAAGTGAAGCATCGGAATCTAACACTAGTGTCACAGGAATGGTTCAAATTGCAGATAGTAGGAAGAGTCAGTCTTCTTGTACTTAAGTCGGCATTGTGCCTTTTCTATTTAATTCCGATGCAATTTCTGTGTTTCATCGTCAATAAGTAGGTGCAAGGGATCCAGTAAACCTGTAGTGAAGCACCGGAATATATAACTAGTGTCACAGGAATGGTTCAAAACATAGTCAGTAAGAAGAATCAGTCTTCTTGTACATAAGTCGGCATTGTGCCTTTTGTATTTAATTCCGATGCAATTTCTGTGCTTCATCGTCAATGAGAAGGTACAAGGGATACAGTAAACCTGAAGTGAAGCATCGGAATCTATAACTAGTGTCACAGGAATGGTTCAAAGCATAGACAGTAGGAAGAGTCAGTCTTCTTGTACGTAAGTCGGCATTGTGACTTTTGTATTTAATTCCGATGCAATTTCTGTGTTTCATCGTCAATAAGAAGGTCAGAGAGATACAGTAAACCTGAAGTGAAGCATCGGAATCTATAACTAGTGTCACAGGAATGGTTCAAAACGTAGACAGTAGGAAGAGTCAGTCTTCTTGTACTTAAGTCGGCATTGTGCTTTTTCTATTTAATTCCTATGCAATTTCTGTGTTTCATCGTCAATAAGAAGGTCAGAGAGATACTGTAAACCTGAAGTGAAGCATCGGAATCTATAACTAGTGTCACAGGAATGGTTCAAATCATAGACAGTGAGTAGAGTCAGTCTTCTTGTACTTAGGTCGGCATTGTGCCTTTTTTATTTAATTCCGATGCAATTTCTGTGTTTCATCGGCAATAAGAAGGTCCAAGGGATACTGTAAACCTGGAGAGAAGCATCGGAATCTATAACTAGTGTCACAGGAATGGTTGAGAACATAGACAGTAGGAAGAGTCAGTCATCTTGCACTTAAGTCTGCATTGTGCCTTTTGTATTTAATTCCGATCAATTTCTGTGTTTCATCGTCAATAAGAAGGTCAGAGGGATACAGTAAACCTGAAGTGAAGCATCGAAATCTATAACTATTGTCACAGGAATGGTTCAAAACATAGACAGTAGGAAGAGTCAGTCTTCTTGTACTTAAGTCGGCATTGTGCCTTTTGCATTTAATTCCGATGCAATTTCTGTGATTCATCGTCAGTAACAAGGTCCAAGGGATACAGTTAACCTGGAGTGAAGCATCGGAATCTATAACTAGTGACACAGGGATGGTTCAAAGCATAGACAGTAAGAAGAGTCAGTATTCTTGTACTTAAGTCGGCATTGTGCCTTTTGTATTTAATTCCGATGCAATTTCTGTGCTTCATCGTCAATAAGAAGGTCCAGGGGATACAGTAAACCTGAAGTGAAGCACCGGAATCTATAACAAGTCTTACAGGAATGGTTCAAACCATAGTCAGTAAGAAGAGTCAGTCTTCTTGTACTTAAGTCGGCATTGCGCCTTCTGTATTTAATTCCGATGCAATTTCTGTGTTTCATCTTCATTAGGAAGTTCCAAGGGATACAGTAAACCTGAAGTGAAGCATCAGAGTCTATAACTAGTGTCACAGGAATGGTTCAAACATAGTCAGTAAGAAGAGTCAGTCTTCTTGTACTTAGGTCGGCATTGCGCTTTTTGTATTTAATTCCGATGCAATTTCTGTGTTTCATCTTCATTAAGAAGTTCCAAGGGATACAGTAAACCTGAAGTGAAGCATCAGAGTCTATAACTAGTGTCACAGGAACGGTTCAAACCATAGTCAGTAAGAAGAATCAGTCTTCTTGTACATAAGTCGGCATTGTGCCTTTTGTATTTAATTCCGATGCAATTTCTGTGCTTCATCGTCAATGAGAAGGTCCAAGGGATACAGTAAACCTGAAGTGAAGCATCGGAATCTATAACTACTGTCACAGCAATGGTTCAATTCATAGACAGTAAGAAGAGTAAGTTTTCTTGTACTTAAGTGGGAATTGTGTCTTTTGTATTTAATTCCGATGACATTTCTTTGTTTCATCGTCAATAAGAAGGGCAGAGGGATACAGAAAATCTGAAGTGAAGCATCGGAACCTATAACTAGTGTCATAGGAATGGTTCAAAACATAGTCAGTAAGTAGAGTCAGTCTTCTTGTACTGAAGTCGGCATTGTGCCTTTTGTAATTAATTCCGATGCAATTTCTATGTTGCACCGTCAATAAGAAGGTCCAAGGGATTCAGGAAACCTGGAGTGATGCATCGGAATCTATAACTAGTGTCACAGGAAGTATTCAAATCATAGACAGTAGGAAGAGTCAGTCTTCTTGTACTTAAGTCGGCATTGTGCCTTTTGTATTTAATTCCGATGCAATTTCTGTGTTTCATCGTCTATAAGAAGGTCAGAGGGATACAGTAAACCTGAAGTGAAGCATCGAAATCTATAACTATTGTCACAGGAATGGTTCAAAACATAGACAGTAGGAAGAGTCAGTCTTCTTGTACTTAAGTCGGCATTGTGCTTTTGTATTTAATTCCGATGCAATTTCTGTGTTTCATTGTCAATAAGGAGGTCCAAATGATACAGTAAACCTGGAGTGAAGCATCGGAATCTATAACTAGTGTCGCAGGAATGGTTCAAAACATACTCAGTAAGAAGAGTCCGTCTTCTTGTACTTAAGTCGGCGTTGTGCATTTTGTATTTAATTCCAATGCAATTTTTGTGTTTCATCCTCAATACGAAGGTCCAAGGGATAGAGTAAACCGGGAGTGAAGCATTGGAATCTATAACTAGTGTCACAGGAATGGTTCAAAACATAGTCAGTAAGAAGAGTCAGTCCTCTTGTACTTAAGTCGGCATTGTGCCTTTTGTATTTAATTCCGATGCAATTTCTGTGTTTCATCGTCTACAAGAAGGTCCAAGGGATACAGTAATCCTTAAGTGAAGCATCGGAATCTATAACTAGTGCCACAGGAATGGTTCAAAACATAGACAGTAGGAAGAGTCAGTCTTCTTGTACTTAAGTCTGCATTGTGCCTTTTCTATTTAATTCCGATGCAATTTCTGTGTTTCATCGTCAATAAGAAGGTCCAAGGGATACAGTAAACCTGGAGTGATGCATCGGAATCTAGAACTAGTGTCACAGGAATGGTTCAAAGCATAGACAGTAAGAAGATTTAGTTTTCTTGTACTTAAGTGGGCATTGTGTCTTTTGTATTTAATTCCGATGAAATTTCTGTCTTTCATCGTCAATAAGAAGGTCAGAGGGATACAGTAAATTTGAAATGAAGCATCGGAATCTATAACTAGTGTCACAGGAATGGTTCAAAACATAGTCAGTAAGATGGGTCAGTCTTCTTGTACTTAAGTCGGCATTGTGCCTTTTGTATTTGATTCCGATGCAATTTCTATCTTTCATCGTCAATAAGAAGGTCCAAGGGATACAGTAAACCTGAAGTGAAGCATCAGAATCTATAACTAGTGTCACAGGAATGGTTCGAAACATAGTCAGTAAGAAGAGTCAGTCTTCTTGTACTTAAGTCGGCATTGTGCCTTTAGTATTTATTTCCGAAGCAATTTCTGTGTTTCATCGTCATTAAGAAGGTCCAAGGGATACAGTAAACCTGAAGTGAAGCACCGGAATCTAAAACTAATGTCACATGAATGGTTCGAAGCATTGTCAGTAAGAAGAGTCAGTCTTCTTGTACTTAAGTCGCCATTGTGCCTTTTGTATTTAATTCCGATGCAATTTCTGTGTTTCATCGTCAATAAGAAGGTCCAAGGGATACAGAAAACCTGGACTGAAGCATCAGAATCTAAAACTAGCGTCACATGAATGGTTCAAAACATAGACATTAAGAAGAGTCAGTCTTCTTGTACTTAATTCGGCATTGTGCCTTTTGTGTTTAATTCCGATGCAATTTCTGTGTTTCATCGTCAATAAGAAGGTCCAACAGATACAGTAAACCTGAAGTGAAGCATCGGAATCTATAACTAGTGTCACAGGAATGGTTCAAAACATAGACAGTAGGAAGAGTCAGTCTTCTTGTACGTAAGTCGGCATTGTGCCTTTTGTATTTAATTCCGATCAATTTCTGTGTTTCATCGTCAATAAGAAGGTCAGAGGGATACAGTAAAACTGAAGTGAAGCATCGAAATCTATAACTATTGTCACAGGAATGGTTCAAAACATAGACAGTAGGAAGAGTCAGTCTCCTTGTACTTAAGTCGGCATTGTGACTTTTGTATTTAACTCCGATGCAATTTCTGTGATTCATCGTCAATATGAGGGTCAGAGGGATACAGTAAACCTGAAGTGAAGCATCAGAGTCTATAACTAGTGTCACAGGAACGGTTCAAAACATAGTCAGTAAGAAGAATCAGTCTTCTTGTACATAAATCGGCATTGTGCCTTTTGTATTTAATTCCGATGCAATTTCTGTGCTTCATCGTCAATGAGAAGGTCCAAGGGATACAGTAAACCTGAAGTGAAGCATCGGAATCTATAACTACTGTCACAGCAATGGTTCAAAGCATAGACAGTAGGAAGAGACAGTCTTCTTGTACGTAAGTCGGCATTGTGCCTTTTGTATTTAATTCCGATGCAATTTCTGTGTTTCATCGTCAATAAGTAGGTGCAAGGGATCCAGTAAACCTGAAGTGAAGCACCGGAATATATAACTAGTGTCACAGGAATGTTTCAAAACATAGTCAGTAAGAAGAGTCAGTCTTCTTGTACTTAAGTCGCCATTGTGCCCTTTGTATTAAATTCCGATGCAATTTCTGTGTTTGATCGTAAATAAGAAGGTCCAAGGGATACAGTAAACCTGGATTGAAGCATCGGAATCAATAACTAGGGTCACAGGAATGGTTCAAATCATAGACAGTGGGAAGAGTCAGTCTTCTTGTACTTATGTCGGCATTGTGCCTTTTGTATTTAATTCCGATGCAATTTTTGTGTTTCATCGTCAATAAGAAGGTCAGAGGGATACAGTAAACCAGAAGTGAAGCATCGGAATGTATAACTAGTGTCACAGGAATGGTTCAAAACATAGTCAGTAAGTAGAGCATGTCTTCTTGTACTGAAGTCGGCATTGTGCCTTTTGTAATTAATTCCGATGCAATTTCTGTGTTTCATCGTCAATAAGAAGGTCTAAGGGATACCGTAAACCTGGAGTGATGCATCGGAATCTATAACTAGTGTCACAGGAATGGTTCAGAACATAGACAGTAGGAAGAGTCAGTCTTCTTGTACTTAAGTCTGCATTGTGCCTTTTGTATTTAATTCCGATCAATTTCTGTGTTTCATCGTCAATAAGAAGGTCAGAGGGATACAGTAAACCTGAAGTGAAGCATCGAAATCAATAACTATTGTCACAGGAATGGTTCAAAACATAGACAGTAGGAAGAGTCAGTCTTCTTGTACTTAAGTCGGCATTGTGCCTTTTGCATTTAATTCCGATGCAATTTCTGTGATTCATCGTCAATAACAAGGTCCAAGGGATACAGTTAACCTGCAGTGATGCATCGGAATCTATAACTAGTGACACAGGGATGGTTCAAAACATAGACAGTAAGAAGAGTCAGTATTCTTGTACTTAAGTCGGCATTGTGCCTTTTGTATTTAATTCCGATGCAATTTCTGTGCTTCATCGTCAATGAGAAGGTCCAAGGGATACAGTAAACCTGAAGTGAAGCATCGGAATCTATAACTACTGTCACAGCAATGGTTCAAAGCATAGACAGTAGGAAGAGACAGTCTTCTTGTACGTAAGTCGGCATTGTGCCTTTTGTATTTAATTCCGATGCAATTTCTGTGTTTCATCGTCAATAAGTAGGTGCAAGGGATCCAGTATACCTGAAGTGAAGCACCGGAATATATAACTAGTGTCACTGGAATGTTTCAAAACATAGTCAGTAAGAAGAGTCAGTCATCTTGTACTTAAGTCGCCATTGTGCCCTTTGTATTAAATTCAGATGCAATTACTGTGTTTGAACGTAAATAAGAAGGTCCAAGGGATACAGTAAACCTGGAGTGAAGCATCGGAATCAATAACTAGGGTCACAGGAATGGTTCAAATCATAGACAGTGGGAAGAGTCAGTCTTCTTGTACTTAAGTCTGCATTGTGCCTTTTGCATTTAATTCCGATCAATTTTTGTGTTTCATCGTCAATAAGAAGGTCAGAGGGATACAGTAAACCTGAAGTGAAGCACCGGAATCTATAACAAGTGTTACAGGAATGGTTAAAAACATAGTCAGTAAGAAGACTCAGTCTTCTTGTACTTAAGTCGGCATTGTGCCTTTTCTATTAAATTCCGATGCAATTTCTGTGTTTCATCTTCATTAAGAAGTTCCAAGGGATACAGTAAACCTGAAGTGAAGCATCAGAGTCTATAACTAGTGTCACAGGATTGGTTCAAAACATAGTCAGTAAGAAGAATCAGTCTTCTTGTACTTATGTCGGCATTGTGCCTTTTGTATTTAATTCCGATGCAATTTCTGTGTTTCATCGTCAATGAGAAGGTCCAAGGGATACAGCAAACCTGAAGTGAAGCATCGGAATCTATAACTAGTGTCACAGGAATGGTGCTAAGCATAGACAGTAGGAAGAGTCAGTCTTCTTGTACGTAAGTCGGCATTGTGCCTTTTGTATTTAATTTCGATGCAATTTCTGTGTTTCATCGTCAATAAGAAGGTCAGAGAGATACAGTAAACCTGAAGTGAACCATCGTAATCTACAAATAGTGTCACAGGAATGGTTCAAAACGTAGACAGTGGGAAGAGTCAGTTTTCTTGTACTTAAGTCGGCATTGTGCCTTTTCTAATTAATTCCTAAGCAATTTCTGTGTTTCATCGTCAATAAGAAGGTCCAAGGGATATAGTAAATCTGGAGTGAAGCATCGGAATCTATAACTAGTGTCACACGAATGGTTCAAACATAGACAGTGAGTAGAGTCAGTCTTCTTGTACTTAAGTCGGCATTGTGCCTTTTTTATTTAATTCCGATGCAATTTATGTGTTTCATCGGCAATAAGAAGGTCCAAGGGATACTGTAAACCTGGAGTGAAGCATCGGAATCTATAACTAGTGTCACAGGAATGGTTCAAAGCATAGACAGTAAGAAGAGGCAGTTTTCTTGTACTTAAGTGGGCATTGTGTCTTTTGTATTTAGTTCCGATGACATTACTGTGTTTCATCGTCAATAAGAAGGGCAGAGGGATACAGAAAATCTTAAGTGAAGCATCGGAACCTATAACTAGTGTCATAGGAATGGTTCATAACATAGTCAGTAAGTAGAGCATGTCTTCTTGTACTGAAGTCGGCATTGTGCCTTTTGTAATTAATTCCGATGCAATTTCTATGTTGCATCGTCAATAAGAATGTCCAAGGGATACAGTAAACCTGAAGTGAAGCATCAGAATCTATAACTAGTGTCACAGGAATGGTTCAAAACACAGTCAGTAAGAAAAGTCAGTCTTCTTGTACTTAAGTCGGCATTGTGCATTTTGTATTTATTTCCGATGCAACTTCTGTGTTTCATCGTCAATAAGAAGGTCCAAGGGATACAGTAAACCTGGAGTGAAGCATCGGAATCTATAACTAGTGTCACAGCAATGGTTCAAAACATAGTCAGTAAGGCGAGTCAGTCTTCTTGTACTTATTTCGGCATTGTGCCATTTGTATTTAATTCCGATGCAATCTCTGTGTTTCATCGTCAACAAGAAGGTCCAAGGGATACAGTAAACCTGAAGTGAAGTATCGGAATCTATAACTAGTGTCACAGGAATGGTTCAAAACATAGACAGTAGGAAGAGTCAGTCTTCTTGTACTTAAGCCTTGCATTGTGCTTTTTCTATTTAATTCCGATTCAATTTCTGTGTTTCATCGTATATAAGAAGGTCCAAGGGATACAGTAAACCGGGAGTGAAGCATCGGAAACTATAACTAGTGTCACAGGAATGGTTCAAACATAGACAGTAGGAAGAGTCAGTCTTCTTTTACTTATGTCGGCAGTGTGCCTTTTGTATTTAATTCCGATGCAATTTCTGTGTTTCATCGTCAATAAGAAGGTCAGAGGGATACAGGAGACCTGAAGTGAAGCATCGGAATCTATAACTAGTGTCACAGGAATGGTTCAAAACATAGACAGTAGGAAGAGTCAGTCTTATTGTACTTAAGTCGGCATTGTGCCTTTTGTATTTTATTCCGATGCAATTTCTGTGCTTCATCGTCAATAAGAAGGTCTAAAGAGATACAGTAAACCTCAAGTGAAGCATCGGAATCTATAACTAGTGTCACAGGAATGGTTCAAGACATAGACAGTAGGAAGAGTCAGTCTTATTGTACTTAAGTCGGCATTGTGCCTTTTGTATTCTATTCCGATGCAATTTGTGTGCTTCATCGGCAGTAAGAAGGTCTAAAGAGATACAGTAAATCTCAAGTGAAGCATCGGAATCTATACCTAGTGTCACAAGAATGGTTCAAACACAGTAAGTAAGAAGAGTCAGTCTTCTTGTACTTAAGTCGCCATTGTGCCCTTTGTAATAAATTCTGATGCAATTTCTGTGTTTCATCGTAAACAAGAAGGTCCAAGGGATACAGTAAACCTGGAGTGAAGCATCGGAATCAATAACTAGTGTCACAGGAATGGTTCAAATCATAGACAGTAGGAAGAGTCAGTCTTCTTGTACTTAAGTCTGCATTGTGCTTTTTCTAGTTAATTCCGATGCAATTTCTGTGTTTCATCGTCAATAAGAAGGTCCAAGGGATTCAGTAAACCGGGAGTGAAGCATCGGAATCTATAACTAGTGTCACAGGAATGGTTCAAAACATAGTCAGTAAGAAGAGTCAGTCCTCTTGTACTTAAGTCGGCATTGTGCCTTTTGAATTTAATTCCGATGCAATTTCTGTGTTTCATCGTCAATAAGACGGTCCAAGGGATACAGTAAACCGGGAGTGATGCATCGGAATCTATAACTAGTGTCACAGGAATGGTTCAAGACATAGACAGTAGGAAGAGTCAGTCTTCTTGTACTTAAGTCGGCATTGTGCCTTTTGTATTTAATTCCGATGCAATTTCTGTGTTTCATCGTCAATAAGAAGGTCAGAGGGATACAGTAGGCCTGAGGTGAAGCATCGGAATCTATAACTAGTGTCACAGGTATGGTTCAAAACATAGTCAGTAAGATGAGTCAGTGTTCTTGTACTTAAATCGGCACTGTGCCCTTTGTATTCAATTCCGATGCAATTTCTGTGCTTCATCGTCAATAAGAAGGGCCAAGGGATACAGTAAACCTGCAGTGAAGCATCGGAATCTGTAACTAGTGTCACAGGAATTGTTCAAAACATAGACAGTAAGATGAGTCAGTCTTCTTGTTATTAAGTCGGCATTGTGCCTTTTTTATTTAATTCCGATGCAATTTCTGTGTTTCATCGTCAATAAGAAGGTCCAAGGGATACAGTAAACCTAGAGTGAAGATCGAAATCTATTACTAGTGTCACAGGAATGGTTCAAAACATAGTCAATAAGAAGAGTCAGTCTTCTTGTACTTAATTCGGCATTGTGCATTTTGTATGTAATTCCGACGCAATTTCTGTGTTTCATCGTCAATAAGAACGTCAGAGGGATACAGTAAATCTGAAGTAAATCGTCGTAATCTATAACTAGTGTCACAGGAATGGTTCAAATCATAGTCAGTAAGATGAGTCAGTCATCTTGTACCAAAGTCGGAATTGTGACTTTTGTATTTAATTCCGAAGCAATTTCTGTGTTTCATCGTCAATAAGAAGGTCCAAGGGATACAGTAAACCTGCAGTGAAGCATCGGAATCTGTAACTGGTGTCACAGCAATGGTTCAAAACATCGATAGTAAGAAGAGTCAGTCTTCTTGTACATAAGTCGGCATTGTGCCTTTTTATTTAATTCCGATGCAAGTTCTGTGTTTCATCGTCAATAGGAAGGTCAGAGGGATACAGTAAACCTGTAGTGAAGCATCGGAATCTATAACTAGTGTCACAGGAATGGTTCAAATCATAGATAGTAAGAAGAGTCAGTCTTCTTGTACTTAATTCGGCAATGTGCCCTTTGGATTTAATTCCGATGCAATTTCTGTGTATCATTGTCAATAAGAAGGTCAGAGGGATACAGTAAACCTGAAGTTAAGCATCGGAATCTATAACTAGTGTCACAGGAATTGTTCAAAACATAGTCAATAAGAAGAGTCAGTCTTCTTGTACTTAAGTCGGCATTGTGCCTTTTGTATTTAATTCCGATGCAATTTCTGTGCTTCATCGTCAATAAGAAGGTCCAAGGGATACAGTAAAGCTGAAGTGAAGCATCGGAATCTATAACTAGTGTCACAGGAATGGTTCAAAACATAGAGAGTAAGATGAGACAGTCTTTTAGTACCTAAGTCGGCATTGAGCCTTTTGTATTTAATTCCGATGAAATTGCTATGTTTCATCGTCAATGAAAGGACAGAGGGATACAGTAAACCTGAAATGCAGCATCGGATTCTATAACTAGTGTCACAGGTATGGTTCAAAACATAGACAGTAAGAAGAGTAAGTTTTCTTGTACTTAATTCGGCATATTGCTTTTTGAATTTAATTCCGATGCAAATTCTGTGTTTCGTCGTCAATAAGATGGTCCAAGGGATACATTAAACCTGAAGTGAAGCATCGGAATCTATAACTAGTGTCACATGAATGGTTCAAAACATAGACAGTAAGAAGAGTCAGTTTTCTTGTACTTAAGTCGGCATTGTGCCTTTTGTATTCAATTCTGATGCAATTTCTGTGTTTCATCGTCAATAAGAAGGTCAGAGGGATACAGTAAACCTGAAGTGAAGCATCGGAATCTATAACTAGTGTCACAGGAATGGTTCAAAACATATCCAGTAAGAAGAGTCAGTTTTCTTGTGCTTAAGTCGGCATTGTGCTTTTTGTATTTTTATTCCGATGGAATATGTGTGTTTCATCGTCAATAAGAAGGTCAGAGGGATACAGTAAACCGGAAGTGAAGCATCGGAATCCATAACTAGTGTCACATGAATGGTTCAACACATAGACAGTAAGAAGAGTCAGTTATCTTGTACTGAAGTCGGCATTGTGCCTATTGTATTTAATTCCGATGCTATTTCTGTGTTTCATCGTCAATAAGACGGTCCAAGCGATACAGTAAACCGCGAGTGATGCATCGGAATCTATAACTAGTGTCACAGGAATGGTTCAAACATAGACAGTAGGAAGAGTCAGTCTTCTTGTACTTAAGTCGGCATTGTGCCTTTTGTATTTAATTCCGATGCAATTTCTGTGTTTCATTGTCAATAAGAAGGTCAGAGGGATACAGTAGGCCTGAAGTGAAGCATCGGAATCTATAACTAGTGTCACAGGAATGGTTCAAAACATAGTCAGTAAGATGAGTCAGTGTTCTTGTACTTAAATCAGTATTGTGCCCTTTGTATTTAATTCCGATGCAATTTCTGTGCTTCATCGTCAATAAGAAGGTCCAAGGGATACAGTAAACCTGCAGTGAAGCATCGGAATCTGTAACTAGTGTCACAGGAATTGTTCAAAACATAGACAGTAAGATGAGTCAGTCTTCTTGTTATTAAGTCGGCATTGTGCCTTTTTTTATTTAATTCCGATGCAATTTCTGTGTTTCATCGTCAATAAGAAGGTCCAAGGGATACAGTAAACCTAGAGTGAAGATCGAAATCTATTACTAGTGTCACGGGAATGGTTCAAATCATAGACAATAAGAAGAGTCAGTCTTCTTGTACTTAATTCGGCATTGTGCATTTTGTATGTAATTCCGACGCAATTTCTGTGTTTCATCGTCAATAAGAACGTCAGAGGGATACAGTAAATCTGAAGTGAATCATCGTAATCTATAACTAGTGTCACAGAAAAGGTTCAAATCATAGTCAGTAAGATGAGTCAGTCATCTTGTACTAAAGTCGGAATTGTGACTTTTGTATTTAATTCCGAAGCAATTTCTGTGTTTCATCGTCAATAAGAAGTTCCAAGGGATACAGTAAAACTGAAGTGAAGCACCGTAATCTATAACTAGTGTCACAGGAATGGTTCAAATCATAGTCAGTAAGAACAGTCAGTCTTCTTGTACTTAAGTCGGCATTGTACCTTTTGTATTTAATTCCGATGCAATTTTGTGTTTCATCGTCAATAAGAAGGTCCAAGGGATACAGTAAACCTGCAGTGAAGCATCGGAATCTGTAACTGGTGTCACAGTAATGGTTCAAAACATCGATAGTAAGAAGAGTCAGTCTTCTTGTACATAAGTCGGCATTGTGCCTTTTTATTTAATTCCGATGCAAGTTCTGTGATTCATCGTCAATAAGAAGGTCAGAGGGATACAGTAAAGCTGAAGTGAAGCATCGGAATCTATAACTAGCGTCACAGGAATGGTTCAAAGCATAGAGAGTGAGATGAGACAGTCCCCTTGTACCTAAGTCGGCATTGAGCCTTTTGTATTTAATTCCGATGCAATTTCTATGTTTCATCGTCAATATAAGGACAGAGGGATGCAGTAAACCTGAAATGAAGCATCGGATTCTATAACTAGTGTCACAGGAATGGTTCAAAACATAGACAGTAAGAAGAGTAAGTTTTCTTGTACTTAAGTCGGCATTGTGCTTTTTGAATTTAATTCCGATGCAAATTCTGTGTTTCGTCGTCAATAAGATGGTCCAAGGGATACATTAAACCTGAAGTGAAGCGTCGGAATCTATAACTAGTGTCACATGAATGGTTCAAAACATAGACAGGAAGAAGAGCCAGTTTTCTTGTACTTAAGTCGGCACTGTGCCTTTTGTATTCAATTCCGATGCAATTTCTGTGTTTCATCGTCAATAAGAAGGTCAGAGGGATACAGTAAACCTGAAGTGAAGCATCGGAATCTATAACTAGTGTCACAGGAATGGTTAAAACATAGACAGTAAGAAGAGTCAGTTTCTTGTACTTAAGTCGGCATTGTGCCTTTTGTATTTAATTCCGATGGAATATGTGTGTTTCATCGTCAATAAGAAGGTCAGAGGGATACAGTAAACCGGAAGTGAAGCATCGGAATCCATAACTAGTGTCACATGAATGGTTCAACACATAGACAGTAAGAAGAGTCAGTTATCTTGTACTGAAGTCGGCATTGTGCCTATTGTATTTAATTCCGATGCTATTTCTGTGTTTCATCGTCAATAAGAAGGTGAGAGGGATACAGTAAACCGGAAGTGAAGGATCGGAATCCATAACTAGTGTCACAGGACTGGTTCAAAACATAGACAGTAAGAAGAGTCAGTTTTCTTGTACTTAATTCGGCATTGTGCCTTTTGCGTTTAATTCCGATGCAATTTCTGTGTTTCGTTGTCAATAAGAAGGACAGAGGGATACAGTAAACCTTAAGTGAAGATACAGAATCTATAACTAGTGTCACAGGAATGGTTCAAACATAAACAGTAGGAAGAGTCAGTCTTCTTGTATTTTAATCGGCATTGTGCCTTTTCTATTTAATTCCGATGCAATTTCTGTATTTCATCGTCAATAAGAAGGTCCAAGGTATATAGCAAACCTGGAGTGAAGCATCGGAATCTATAACTAGTGTCACAGGAATGGTTCAAGACATAGACAGTAAGAAGAATCAGTCTTCTTGTACTTAGGCGGCATTGTGCCTTTTTTATTTAATTGCGATGCAATTTCTGTGTTTCATCGTCAATAAGAAGGTCCAAGGGATACAGTAAATTTGAAGTGAAGCATCGGAATCTATAACTAGTGTCACAGGAATGGTTCAAAACATAGTCAGTAAGAAGGGTCAGTCTTCTTGTACTTAAGTCGGCATTGTGCCTTTTCTATTTAATTCCGAAGCAATTTCTGTGTTTCATCGTCAATAAGAAGGTCAGATGGATACAGTAAACCTGAAGTGAATCATCAGAATCTATAACTAGTGTCACAGGAATGGTTCAAAACATAGTCAGTAAGAAGAGTCAGTCTTCTTGTACTTAAGTCGGCATTGTGCCTTTTGTATTTAATTCCGATGCAATTTCTGTGTTTCATCGTCAATAAGAAGGTCCAAGGGATACAGTAAACCTGAAGTGAGGCATCGACATCTATAACTGGTGTCACAGGAATGGTTCAAAACATAGTCAGAAGAAGAGTCAGTCTTCTTTTACTTAAGTCGGCATTGTCCCTTTTGTATTTAGTTCCGTTGCAATTTCTGTGTTTCATCGTCAATAAAAGGGTCAGAGGGATACAGTAAACCTGAAGTGAAGCATCGGAATCTATAACTAGTGTCACAGGAATGGTATAAACGTAGAAAGTAGGAAGAGTCAGTCTTCTTGTACTTAAGTCGGCATTGTGCCTTCTCTATTTAATTCCGATGCATTTGCTGTGTTTCATCGTCAATGAGAATGTCCAAGGGATACAATAAACCTGAAGTGAAGCATCGGAATCTATAACTAGAGTCACAGGAATGGTTCAAATCATAGACAGTAAGAAGAGTCAGTGTTCTTGTACTTAAGTCGGCATTGTGCCCTTTGTATATAATTCTGATGCAATTTCTGTCTTTCATCGTCAATAAGAAGGTCCAAGGGATACAGTAAACCTGCAGTGAAGCATCGGAATCTGTAACTAGTGTCACAGGAATGGTTCAAAGCATAGACACTAAGATGAGTCAGTCTTCTTGTACTTCTCTCGGCATTGTGCCTTTTTTATTTAATTCCGATGCAATTTCTGTGTTTCATCGTCAATAAGAAGGTCCAAGGGATACAGTAATCCTAGAGTGAAGATCGGAATCTATTACTAGTGTCACAGGAAGGGTTCAAAACATAGACAGTAAGAAGAGTCAGTCTTCTTGTACTTAATTCGGCATTGTGCATTTTGTATTTAATTTCGACGCAATTTCTGTGTTTCATCGTCAATAAGAACGTCAGAGGGATACAGTAAATCTGAAGTGAAGCATCGGAATCTATAACTAGTGTCACAGGAATGGTTCAAATCATAGTCAGTAAGATGAGTCAGTCATCTTGTACTAAAGTCGGCATTGTGCCTTTTGTATTTAATTCCGATGCAATTTCTGTATTTTATCGTCAATAAGAAGGTCCAAGAGATACAGTAAACCTGAAGTGAAGCATCGGAATCTATAACTAGTGTCACAGGAATGGTTCAAAACATAGAGAGTAAGAAGAGTCAGTTTTCTTGTACTTAAGTCGGCATTGTGCCTTTTGTATTTAATTCCGATGCAATATCTGTGTTTCCTCGTCAATAAGAAGGACAGAGGGATACAGTAAACATGAAGTGAAGCACCGGAATCTACAACTAGTGTCACAGGAATGGTTAAAACATAGACAGTAAGAAGAGTCAGTTTTTCCTTGTACTTAAGTCGGCATTGTGCCTTTTGTATTTGATTCCGATGCTATTTCTGTGTTTCATCGTCAATAAGAAGGTCAGAGGGATACAGTAAACCTGAAGTGAAGCATCGGAATCTATAACTAGCGTCACAGGAATGGTTCAAAACATAGACAGTAAGAAGAGTCACTTTTTTTTGTACTTAAGTCGGCAACGTGTCTTTTGTATATATATCCGATGCAATATCTGTGTTTCATCGTCAATAAGAAGGACAGACGGATACATTAATCCTGAAGTGAAGCATCGGAACCTATAACTAGTGTCACAGGAATGGTTAAAACATAGACAGTAAGAAGAGTCAGTTTTTCCTTGTACTTAAGTCGGCATTGTGCCTTTTGTATTTAATTCCGATGCAATTTCTGTGATTCATCGTCAATAAGAAGGTCAGAGGGATAAAGTGAACCTGAAGTGAAGCATCGGAATCTATAACTAGTGTCACATGAATGGTTCAACTCATAGACAGTAAGAAGTGTCAGTTATCTTGTACTTAAGTCGGCATTGTGCCTTTTGTATTTAATTCCGTTGCTATTTCTGTGTTTCATCGTCAATAAGAAGGTCAGAGGGATACACCAAACCGGAAGTGAAGCATCGGAATCTATAACTGGTGTCACAGAAATGGTTCAAAGCATAGACAGTAAGAAGAGTCAGTTTTCTTGTACTTAAGTCGGCATTGTGCCTTTTGTATTTAATTCCGATGCAATTTCTGTGTTTCATCGCCAATTAGAAGGTCAGAGGGAGGCAGTGAACCACGAAGTTGAGCATCCGAATCCATAACTAGTGTCACAGGAAAGGTTCAAAACATAGACAGTAAGAAGAGCCAGCCTTCTTGTACTTGAGTCGGCATTGTGCCTTTTGTATTTAATTCCGATGCAATTTCTGTGTTTCATCGTCAATAAGATGGTCACAGGGTTACAGTAAAGCAGATGTGAAGCATCGGAATCTATAACTAGTGTCACAGGAATGGTTCAAAACATAGAGAGTAAGATGAGACAGTCTTCTTGGTCCTAAGTCGGCATTGAGCCTTTTGTATTTAATTCCGATGCAATTTCTGTGTTTCATCGTCAATATATGGTCAGAGGGATACAGTAAACCTTAAGTGAAGCATCGGAATCTATAACTAGTGTCACAGGAATGGTTCAAAACATAGAGAGTAAGTAGAGTCAGTTTTCTTGTACTTAAGTCGGCATTGTGCTTTTTGAATTTAATTCCGATGCAAATTCTGTGTTTCGTCGTCAATAAGAAGGTCCAAGGCATACATTAAACCTGATCTGAAGCATCGGAATCTATAACTAGTGTCACATGAATGGTTCAAAACATAGACACTAAGATGAGTCAGTCTTCTTGTACTTCTCTCGGCATTGTGCCTTTTTTATTTAATTCCGATGCAATTTCTGTGTTTCATCGTCAATAAGAAGGTCCAAGGGATACAGTAATCCTAGAGTGAAGATCGGAATCTATTACTAGTGTCACAGGAAGGGTTCAAAACATAGACAGTAAGAAGAGTCAGTCTTCTTGTACTTAATTCGGCATTGTGCATTTTGTATTTAATTTCGACGCAATTTCTGTGTTTCATCGTCAATAAGAACGTCAGAGGGATACAGTAAATCTGAAGTGAAGCATCGGAATCTATAACTAGTGTCACAGGAATGGTTCAAATCATAGTCAGTAAGATGAGTCAGTCATCTTGTACTAAAGTCGGCATTGTGCCTTTTGTATTTAATTCCGATGCAATTTCTGTATTTTATCGTCAATAAGAAGGTCCAAGAGATACAGTAAACCTGAAGTGAAGCATCGGAATCTATAACTAGTGTCACAGGAATGGTTCAAAACATAGAGAGTAAGAAGAGTCAGTTTTCTTGTACTTAAGTCGGCATTGTGCCTTTTGTATTTAATTCCGATGCAATATCTGTGTTTCCTCGTCAATAAGAAGGACAGAGGGATACAGTAAACATGAAGTGAAGCACCGGAATCTACAACTAGTGTCACAGGAATGGTTAAAACATAGACAGTAAGAAGAGTCAGTTTTTCCTTGTACTTAAGTCGGCATTGTGCCTTTTGTATTTGATTCCGATGCTATTTCTGTGTTTCATCGTCAATAAGAAGGTCAGAGGGATACAGTAAACCTGAAGTGAAGCATCGGAATCTATAACTAGCGTCACAGGAATGGTTCAAAACATAGACAGTAAGAAGAGTCACTTTTTTTTGTACTTAAGTCGGCAACGTGTCTTTTGTATATATATCCGATGCAATATCTGTGTTTCATCGTCAATAAGAAGGACAGACGGATACATTAATCCTGAAGTGAAGCATCGGAACCTATAACTAGTGTCACAGGAATGGTTAAAACATAGACAGTAAGAAGAGTCAGTTTTTCCTTGTACTTAAGTCGGCATTGTGCCTTTTGTATTTAATTCCGATGCAATTTCTGTGATTCATCGTCAATAAGAAGGTCAGAGGGATAAAGTGAACCTGAAGTGAAGCATCGGAATCTATAACTAGTGTCACATGAATGGTTCAACTCATAGACAGTAAGAAGTGTCAGTTATCTTGTACTTAAGTCGGCATTGTGCCTTTTGTATTTAATTCCGTTGCTATTTCTGTGTTTCATCGTCAATAAGAAGGTCAGAGGGATACACCAAACCGGAAGTGAAGCATCGGAATCTATAACTGGTGTCACAGAAATGGTTCAAAGCATAGACAGTAAGAAGAGTCAGTTTTCTTGTACTTAAGTCGGCATTGTGCCTTTTGTATTTAATTCCGATGCAATTTCTGTGTTTCATCGCCAATTAGAAGGTCAGAGGGAGGCAGTGAACCACGAAGTTGAGCATCCGAATCCATAACTAGTGTCACAGGAAAGGTTCAAAACATAGACAGTAAGAAGAGCCAGCCTTCTTGTACTTGAGTCGGCATTGTGCCTTTTGTATTTAATTCCGATGCAATTTCTGTGTTTCATCGTCAATAAGATGGTCACAGGGTTACAGTAAAGCAGATGTGAAGCATCGGAATCTATAACTAGTGTCACAGGAATGGTTCAAAACATAGAGAGTAAGATGAGACAGTCTTCTTGGTCCTAAGTCGGCATTGAGCCTTTTGTATTTAATTCCGATGCAATTTCTGTGTTTCATCGTCAATATATGGTCAGAGGGATACAGTAAACCTTAAGTGAAGCATCGGAATCTATAACTAGTGTCACAGGAATGGTTCAAAACATAGAGAGTAAGTAGAGTCAGTTTTCTTGTACTTAAGTCGGCATTGTGCTTTTTGAATTTAATTCCGATGCAAATTCTGTGTTTCGTCGTCAATAAGAAGGTCCAAGGCATACATTAAACCTGATCTGAAGCATCGGAATCTATAACTAGTGTCACATGAATGGTTCAAAACATAGACAGTAAGAAGAGTCAGTTTTCTTGTACTTAAGTCGGCATTGTGCATTTTGTATTCAATTCCGATGCAATTTCTGTGTTTCATCGTCAATAAGAAGGTCAGTGGGATACAGTAAACCTGAAGTGAAGCATCGGAATCTATAACTAGTGTCACAGGAATGGTTCAAAACATATCCAGGAAGAAGAGTCAGTTTTCTTGTACTTAAGTCGGCATTGTGCCTTTTGTATTTAATTCCGATGCAATTTCTGTGTTTCATCGTAAATAAGAAGGTCAGAGGGATACAGTAAACCTGAAGTGAAGCATCGGAATGTATAACTAGTGTCACAGGAATGGTCCAAAACATAGACAGTAAGAAGAGACAGTTTTCTTGTCCTTAAGCCGGCATTGTGCATTTTGCGTTTAATTCCGATGCAATTTCTGTGTTTCGTCGTCAATAAGAAGGACAGAGGGATACAGTAAACCTTAAGTGAAGAATCGGAATCTATAACTAGTGTCACAGGAACGGTTCAAACATAGACAGTAGGAAGAGTCAGTATTCTTGTATTTTAATCGGCATTGTGCTTTTTCTATTTAATTCCGATGCAATTTCTGTATTTCATCGTCAATAAGAAGGTCCAAGGTATATAGTAAACCTGGAGTGAAGCATCGGAATCTATAACTAGTGTCACAGGGATGGTTCAAGTCATAGACAGTAAGAAGAGTCAGTCTTCTTGTACTTAGGCGGCATTGTGCCTTTTTTATTTAATTCCGATGCAATTTCTGTGTTTCATCGTCAATAAGAAGGTCCAAGGGATACAGTAAATTTGAAGTGAAGCATCGGAAGCTATAACTAGTGTCACAGGAATGGTTCAAAACATAGTCAGTAAGAAGGGTCAGTCTTCTTGTACTTAAGTCGGCATTGTGCCTTTTGTATTTAATTCCGATGCTATTTCTGTGTTTCATCGTCAATAAGAAGGTCAGAGGGATACAGTAAACCGGAAGTGAAGCATCGGAATCTATAACTAGTGTCACAGGAATGGTTAAAACATAGACAGTAAGAAGAGTCAGTTTTTCCTTGTACTTAAGTCGGCATTGTGCCTTTTGTATTTAAATCCGATGCAATTTCTGTGATTCATCGTCAATAAGAAGGTCAGAGGGATAAAGTGAACCTGAAGTGAAGCATCGGAATCTATAACTAGTGTCACATGAATGGTTCAATCATAGACAGTAAGAAGAGTCAGTTATCTTGTACTTAAGTCGGCATTGTGCCTTTTGTATTTAATTCCGATGCTATTTCTGTGTTTCATCGTCAATAAGAAGGTCAGAGGGATACACTAAACCGGAAGTGAAGCATCGGAATATATAACTAGTGTCACAGAAATGGTTCAAAGCATAGACAGTAAGAAGAGTCAGTTTTCTTGTACTTAAGTCGGCATTGTGCCTTTTGTATTTAATTCCGATGCAATTTTTGTGTTTCATCGCCAATAAGAAGGTCAGAGGGAGGCAGGAACCTGAAGTTGAGGATCCGAATCCATAACTAGTGTCACAGGAAAGGTTCAAAACATAGACAGTTAGAAGAGCCAGCCTTCTTGTACTTGAGTCGGCATTGTGCCTTTTGTATTTAATTCCGATGCCATTTCTGTGTTTCATCGTCAATAATATGGTCACAGGGATACAGTAATGCTGATGTGAAGCATCGGAATCTATAACTAGTGTCACAGGAATGGTTCAAAACATATCCAGTAAGAAGAGTCAGTTTTCTTGTACTTAAGTCGGCATTGTGCCTTTTGTATTTAATTCCGATGCAATTTCTGTGTTCAATCGTCAATAAGAGGGTCAGAGGGATACAGTAAATCTGAAGTGAAGCATCGGAATCTATAGCCAGTGTCACAGGAATGGTTCAAAACATAGACAGTAAGAAGAGTCAGTTTTCTTGTACTTAAGTGGCATTGTGAATCTTGTATTTAATTCCGATGCAATTTCTGTGTTTCATCGTAAATGAGATGGTCAGAGGGATACAGTAAACCTGAAGTGAAGCATCGGAATCTATAACTAGTGTCACAGGAATGGTCCAAGACATAGACAGTAAGAAGAGACAGTTTTCTTGTCCTTAAGCAGGCATTGTGCATTTTGCGTTTAATTCCGATGCAATTTCTGTGTTTCGTCGTCAATAAGAAGGAGAGAGGGATACAGTAAACCTTAAGTGAAGAATCGGAATCTATAACTAGTGTCACAGGAATGGTTCAACCATAGACACTAGGAAGAGTCAGTCTTCTTGTATTTTAATCGGCATTGTGCCTTTTCTATTTAATTCCGATGCAATTTCTGTATTTCATCGTCAATAAGAAGGTCCAAGGTATATAGTAAACCTGGAGTGAAGCATCGGAATCTATAACTAGTGTCACAGGAATGGTTCAAGACATAGACAGTAAGAAGAGTCACTTTTCTTCTACTTAAGTCGGCATCGTGCCTTTTGTATTTAATTCCGATGCTATTTCTGTGTTTCATCGTCAATAAGAAGGACAGAGGGATACACTAAACCGGAAGTGATGCATCGGAATCTATAACTAGTGTCACAGAAATGGTTCAAAGCATAGACATTAAGATGAGTCAGTTTTCTTGTACTTAAGTCGGCATTGTGCCTTTTGTATTTAATTCCGATGCAATTTCTGCGTTTCATCGCCAATAAGAACGTCAGAGGGAGGCAGTGAAGCTGAAGTTGAGCATCCGAATCCATAACTAGTGTCACAGGAAAGGTTCAAAACATAGACAGTAAGAAGAGCCAGCCTTCTTTTACTTGAGTCGGAATTGTGCCTTTTGTATTTAATTCCGATGCAATTTCTGTGTTTCATCGTCAATAAGATGGCCACAGGGATACAGTAAAGCTGATGTGAAGCATCGGAATCTATAACTAGTGTCACAGGAAAGGTTCAAAACATAGACAGTAAATAGAGTCAGTTTTCCTGTACTTAAGTCGGCATTGTGCTTTTTGAATTTAATTCCGATGCAAATTCTGTGTTTCGTCGTCAATAAGAAGGTCCAAGGCATACATTAAACCTGAACTGAAGCATCGGAATCTATAACTAGTGTCACATGAATGGTTCAAAACATAGACAGTAAGAAGAGTCAGTTTTCTTGTACTTAAGTCGGCATTGTGCATTTTGTATTCAATTCCGATGCAATTTCTGTGTTTCATCCTCAATAAGAAGGTAAGTGGGATACAGTAAACCTGAAGTGAAGCATCGGAATCTATACCTAGTGTCACTGTAATGGTTCAAAACATATCCAGTAAGAAGAGTCAGTTTTCTTGTACTTAAGTCGGCATTGTGCCTTTTGTATTTAATTCCGATGCAATTTCTGTGTTCAATCGTGAATAAGAAGGTCAGAGGGATACAGTAAATCTGAAGTGAAGCATCGGAATCTATAGCCAGTGTCACAGGAATGGTTCACAACATAGACAGTAAGAAGAGTCACTTTTCTTGTACTTAAGTCGGCATTGTGCCTTTTGTATTTAATGCCGATGCAATTTCTGTGTTTCATCGTAAATACGAAGGTCAGAGGGATACAGTAAACCTGAAGTGAAGCATCGGAATCTATAACTAGTGTCACAGGAATGGTCCAAAACATAGACAGCAAGAAGAGACAGTTTTCTTGTCCTTAAGCCGGCATTGTGCATTTTGCGTTTAATTCCGATGCAATTTCTGTGTTTCGTCGTCAATAAGAAGGACAGAGGGATACAGTAAACCTTAAGTGAAGAATCGGAATCTATAACTAGTGTCACAGGAATGGTTCAAACCTAGACAGTAGGAAGAGTCAGTCTTCTTGTATTTTAATCGGCATTGTGCCTTTTCTATTTAATTCCGATGCAATTTCTGTATTTCATCGTCAATAAGAAGGTCCAAGGTATATAGTAAACCTGGAGTGAAGCATCGGAATCTATAACTAGTGTCACAGGAATGGTTCAAGACATAGACAGTAAGAAGAGTCAGTCTTCTTGTACTTAGGCGGCATTGTGCCTTTTTTATTTAATTCCGATGCAATTTCTGTGTTTCATCGTCAATAAGAAGGTCCAAGGGATACAGTAAATTTGAAGTGAAGCATCGGAAGTTATAACTAGTGTCACAGGAATGGTTCAAAACATAGTCAGTAAGAAGGGTCAGTCTTCTTGTACATAAGTCGGCATTGTGCCTTTTCTATTTAATTCCGAAGCAATTTCTGTGTTTCATCGTCAATAAGAAGGTCAGAGGGATACAGTAAACCTGAAGTGAATCATCAGAATCTATAACTAGTGTCACAGGAATGGTTCAAAACATAGTCAGTAAGAAGAGTCAGTCTTCTTGTACTTAAGTCGGCATTGTGCCTTTTGTATTTAATTCCGATGCAATTTCTGTGTTTCATCGTCAATAAGAAGGTCCAAGGGATACAGTAAACCTGAAGTAAAGCATCGACATCTATAACTGGTGTCACAGGAATGGTTCAAAACATAGACGGAAGAAGAGTCAGTCTTCTTTTACTTAAGTCGGCATTGTTCCTTTTGTATTTAGTTCCGTTGCAATTTCTGTGTTTCATCGTCAATAGGAGGGTCAGAGGGATACAGTAAACCTGAAGTGAAGCATCGGAATCTATAACTAGTGTCACAGGAATGGTATAAACATAGAAAGTAGGAAGAGTCAGTCTTCTTGTACTTAAGTCGGCATTGTGCCTGCTCTATTTAATTCCGATGCATTTGCTGTGTTTCATCGTCAATAAGAAAGTCCATGGGATACAGTAAACCTGAAGTGAAGCATCGGAATCTATAACTAGTGTCACAGGAATGGTTCATAGCATAGTCAGTAAGAAGAGTCAGTGTTCTTGTACTTAAGTCGGCATTGTGCCTTTTGTATTTAATTCCGATGCAATTTCTGTGTTTCATTGTCAATAAGAAGGTCCAAGGGATACAGTAAACCTGGAGTGAAGCATCGGAATCTGTAACTAGTGTCACAGGAATGGTTCAAAACATAGACAGTAAGATGAGTCAGTCTTCTTGTACTTAACTCGGCATTGTGCCTTTTTTATTTAATTCCGATGCAATTTCTGTGTTTCATCGTCAATAAGAAGGTCCAAGGGATACAGTAATCCTAGAGTGAAGATCGGAATCTATTACTAGTGTCACAGGAAGGGTTCAAAACATAGACAGTAAGAAGAGTCAGTCTTCTTGTACTTAATTCGGCATTGTGCATTTTGTATTCAATTTCGACGCAATTTCTGTGTTTCATCGTCAATAAGAACGTCAGAGGGATACAGTAAATCCGAAGTTAAGCATCGGAATCAATAACTAGAGTCACAGGAATGGTTCAAATCATAGTCAGTAAGATGAGTCAGTCATCTTGTACTAAAGTCGGCATTGTGCCTTTTGTATTTAATTCCGATGCAATTTCTGTATTTCATCGTCAATAAGAAGGTCCAAGAGATACAGTAAACCTGAAGTGAAGCATCGGAATCTATAACTAGTGTCACAGGAATGGTTCAAAACATAGACAGTAAGAAGAGTTAGTTTTCTTGTACTTAATTCGGCATTGTGCCTTTTGTCTTTAATTCCGATGCAATATCTGTGTTTCCTCGTCAATAAGAAGGACAGAGGGATACAGTAAACCTGAAGTGAAGCATCGGAATCTATAACTAGTGTCACAGGAATGGTTAAAACATAGACAGTAAGAAGAGTCAGTTTTTCCTTGTACTTAAGTCGGCATTGTGCCTTTTGTATTTAATTCCGATGCTATTTCTGTGTTTCATCGTCAATAAGAAGGTCAGAGGTATACAGTAAACTGGAAGTGAAGCATCGGAATCTATAACTAGTGTCACAGGAATGGTTCAAATCATAGACAGTAAGAAGAGTCAGTTTTCTTGTACTTAAGTCGGCATTGTGCCTTTTGTATTTAATTCCGATGCAATTTCTGTGTTTCATCGTCAATAAGAAGGTCAGAGGGAAACAGTAAACCTGAAGTGAAGCATCGGAATCTATAACTAGCGTCACAGGAATGGTTCAAAACATAGACAGTAAGAAGAGTCACTTTTCTTGTACTTAAGTCGGCATCGTGCCTTTTGTATATATATCCGATGCAATATCTGTGTTTCATCGTCAATAAGAAGGACAGATGGATACGTTAATCCTGAAGTGAAGCATCGGAACCTATAACTAGTGTCACAGGAATGGTCAAAACATAGACAGTAAGAAGAGTCAGTTTTTCCTTCTACTTAAGTCGGCATTGTGCCTTTTGTATTTAATTCCGATGCAATTTCTGTGATTCATCGTCAATAAGAAAGTCAGAGGGATAAAGTGAACCTGAAGTGAAGCATCGGGATCTATAACTAGTGTCACATGAATGGTTCAACTCATAGACCGTAAGAAGAGTCAGTTATCTTGTACTTAAGTCGGCATTGTGCCTTTTGTATTTAATTGAAATGCTATTTCTGTGTTTCAACGTCAATAAGAAGGTCAGAGGGATACACTAAACCGGAAGTGAAGAATCGGAATCTATAACTAGTGTCACAGGAATGGCTCAAAGCATAGACAGTAAGAAGAGTCAGTTTTCTTGTACTTAAGTCGGCATTGTGCCTTTTGTATTTAATTCCGATGCAATTTCTGTGTTTCATTGCCAATAAGAAGGTCAGAGGGAGGCAGTGAACCTGAAGTTGAGCATCCGAATCCATAACTAGTGTCACAGGAAAGGTTCAAAACATAGACAGTAAGAAGAGTCAGTTTTCTTGTACTTAAGTCGGCATTGTGCCTTTTGTATTTAATTCCGATGCAATTTCTCTGTTTCGTCGTCAGTAAGAAGGACAGAGGGATACAGTAAAAATGAACTGAAGCATCGGAATCTATAACTAGTGTCACAGGAATGGTTCAAAACATAGACAGTAAGAAGAGTCAGTTTTCTTGCACTTAAGTCGGCATCGTGCCTTTTGTATATATATCCGATGTAATATCTGTGTTTCATCGTCAATAAGAAGGTCAGAGGGATACAGTAAACCTGAAGTGAAGCATCGGAATCTATAACTAGTGTCACAGGAATGGTTCAAAACATAGACAGTAACAAGAGTCAGTTATCTTGTACATAAGTCGGCATTGTGCCTTTTGTATTTAATTCCGATGATATTTCTGTGATTCATCGTAAATAAGAAGGTCAGAGGGATACAGTAAACCTGAAGTGAAGCATCGGAGTCTATAACTAGTGTCACATGAATGGTTCAACTCATAGACAGTAAGAAGAGTCAGTTTTCTTGCACTTAAGTCGGCATTGTGCCTTTTGTATTTAATTCCGATGCAATTTCTGTGTATCATCGCCAATAAGAAGGTCAGAGGGAGGCAGTGAACCTGGAGTGGAGCAACCGAATCCAAAACTAGTGTCACAGGAAAGGTTTAAAACATAGACAGAAAGAAGAGCCAGTCTTCTTGTACTTGAGTCGGCATTGTGCCTTTTGTATTTAATTCCGATGCAATTTCTGTGTTTCATCGACAGTAAGGAGGTCAGAGGGATACAGTAAACCTGAAGTAAAGCATCGGAATCTATAACTAGTGTCACAGGAATGGTTCAAAACATAGACAGTAAGACGAGTCAGTTATCTTGTACTTAAGTCGACATTGTGCCTTTTGTATTTAATTCCGATGCTATTTCTGTGTTTCATCGTCAATAAGAAGGTCGGAGGGATACACTAAACCGGAAGTGAAGCATCGGAATCTATAACTAGTGTCACAGGAATGGTTCAAAGCATAGACAGTCAGAATAGTCAGTTTTCTTGTACTTATGTCGGCATTGTGCCTTTTGTATTTAATTCCGATGCAATTTCCGTGTTTCATCGGCAATAAGAAGGTCAGAGGGAGGCAGTGAATCTGAAGTTGAGCATCCGAATCCATAACTAGTGTCACAGGAAAGGTTCAAAACATAGACAGTAAGAAGAGCCAGTCTTCTTGTACTTGAGTCGGCATTGTGCCTTTTGTATTTAATTTCGATGCAATTTCTGTGTTTCATCGTCAATAAGATGGGCACAGAGATTCAGTAAAGCTGATGTGAAGCATCGGAATCTATAACTAGTGTCACAGGAATGGTTCAAAACATAGAGAGTAAGATGAGTCAGTCTTCTTGTACCTAAGTCGGCATTGAGCCTTTTGTATTTAATTCCGATGCAATTTCTGTGTTTCATCGTCAATATAAAGTCAGAGGGATACAGTAAACCTTAAGTGAAGCATCGGAATCTATAACTAGTGTCACAGGAATGGTTCAAAACATAGACAGTAAGAAGAGTCAGTTTTCTTGTACTTAAGTCGGCATTGTGCCTTTTGTATTTAATTCCGATGCAATTTCTCTGTTTCGTCGTCAGTAAGAAGGACAGAGGGATACAGTAAACCTTAGGTGAAGAATCGGAATCTATAACTAGTGTAACAGAAATGGTTCAAAACATAGACAGTAAGAAGAGTCACTTTTCTTGTACTTAAGTCGGCATCGTGCCTTTTGTATATATATCCGATGCAATATCTGTGTTTCATCGTCAATAAGAAGGACAGATGGATACGTTAATCCTGAAGTGAAGCATCGGAACCTATAACTAGTGTCACAGGAATGGTTAAAACATAGACAGTAAGAAGAGTCAGTTTTCTTGTACTTAAGTCGGCATTGTGCCTTTTGTATTTAATTCCGATGCAATTTCTGTGTTTCATCGTCAATAAGAAGGTCAGAGGGAAACAGTAAACCTGAAGTGAAGCATCGGAAACTATAACTAGCGTCACAGGAATGGTTCAAAGCATAGAAAGTAAGGAGAGTCACTTTTCTTGTACTTAAGTCGGCATCGTGCCTTTTGTATATATATCCGATGAAATATCTGTGTTTCATCGTCAATAAGAAGGACAGATGGATACGTTAATCCTGAAGTGAAGCATCGGAACCTATAACTAGTGTCACAGGAATGGTTAAAACATAGACAGTAAGAAGAGTCAGTTTTTCCTTGTACTTAAGTCGGCACTGTGCCTTTTGTATTTAATTCCGGTGCAATTTCTGTGATTCATCGTCAATAAGAAAGTCAGAGGGGTAAAGTGAACCTGAAGTGAAGCATCGGAACCTATAACTAGTGTCACATGAATGGTTCAACTCATAGACCGTAAGAAGAGTCAGTTATCTTGTACTTAAGTCGGCATTGTGCCTTTTGTATTTAATTCCAATGCTATTTCTGTGTTTCATTGTCAATAAGAAGGTCAGAGGGATACACTAAACCGGAAGTGAAGCATCGGAATCTATAACTAGTGTCACAGGAATGGCTCAAAGTATAGACAGTAAGAAGAGTCAGTTTTCTTGTACTTAAGTCGGCATTGTGCCTTTTGTATTTAATTCCGATGCAATTTCTGTGTTTCATCGCCAATAAGAAGGTCAGAGGGAGGCAGTGAACCTGAAGTTGAGCATCCGAATCCATAACTAGTGTCACAGGAAAGGTTCATAACATAGACAGTAAGAAGAGTCAGTTTTCTTGTACTTAAGTCGGCATTGTGCCTTTTGTATTTAATTCCGATGCAATTTCTCTGTTTCGTCGTCAGTAAGAAGGACAGAGGGATACAGTAAACCTCAGGTGAAGAATCGGAATCTATAACTAGTGTAACAGAAATGGTTAAAACATAGACAGTAAGAAGAGTCAGTTTTCTTGTACTTAAGTCGGCATTGTACCTTTTATATTTAATTCCGATGCAATTTCTGTGATTCATCGTCAATAAGAAGGTCAGAGGGATACAGTAAAAATGAACTGAAGCATCGGAATCTATAACTAGTGTCACGTGAATGGTTCAACACATAGACAGTAAGGAGAGTCAGTTATCTTGTACTTAAGTCGGCATTGTGCATTTTGTATTTAATTCCGATGCAATTTCTGTGATTCATCGTCAATAAGAAGGTCAGAGGGATACAGTGAAACTGAAGTGAAGCATCGGAATCTATAACTAGTGTCACATGAATGGTTCAATTCATAGACAGTAAGAAGAGTCAGTTATCTTGTACTTAAGTCGGCATTGTGCCTTTTGTATTTAATTCCGATGCTACTTCTGTGTTTCATCGTCAATAAGAAGGTCAGAGGGATACAGTAAACCGGAAGTGAAGCATCGGAATCTATAACTAGTGTCACAGGAATGGTTCAAAACATAGACAGTAAGAAGAGTCAGTTTTCTTGCACTTAAGTCGGCATTGTGCCTTTTGTATTTAATCCCGATGCAATTTCTGTGTTTCATCGTCAATAAGAAGGTCAGAGGGATACAGTAAACCTGAAGTGAAGCATCGGAATCTATAACTAGCGTCACAGGAATGGTTCAAACATAGACAGTAAGAAGAGTCAGTTTTCTTGTACTTAAGTCGGCATCGTGCCTTTTGTATATATATCCGATGTAATATCTGTGTTTCATCGTCAATAAGAAGGTCAGAGGGATACAGTAAACCTGAAGTGAAGCATCGGAATCTATAACTAGCGTCACAGGAATGGTTCAAAACATAGACAGTAAGAAGAGTCAATTTTCGTGTACTTAAGTCGGCATTGTGCCTTTTCTATTTATTTCCGATGCAATTTCTGTTTTTCATCGTCAATAAGAAGGTCAGAGGGATACGGTGAACCTGAAGTGAAGCATGGGAATCCATAACTAGTGTCACAGGAATGGTTCAAAACATAGACAGTAACAAGAGTCAGTTATCTTGTACATAAGTCGGAATTGTGCCCTTTGTATTTAATTCCGATGAAAATTCTGTGTTTCATGGTCAATAAGAAGGTCAGAGGGATACAGTAAACCTGAAGTGAAGCATCGGAATCTATAACTAGTGTCACAGGAATGGTTCAAAACATAGACAGTAAGAAGAGTCAGTTTTCTTGTACATAAGTCGGCATTGTGCCTTTTGTATTTAATTCCGATTCAATTTCTGTGTTTCCTCGTCAATACGAAGGACAGTGGGATACAGTAAACCTGAAGTGAAGCATCGGAATCTATAACTAGTGTCACAGGAATGGTTAAAACATAGACAGTAAGAAGAGTCAGTTTTTCCTTGTATTTAAGTCGGCATTGTGCCTTTTGTATTTAATTCCGATGATATTTCTGTGATTCATCGTAAATAAGAAGGTCAGAGGGATACAGTAAACCTGAAGTGAAGCATCGGAATCTATAAGTAGTGTCACATGAATGGTTCAACTCATAGACAGTAAGAAGAGTCAGTTATCTTGTACTTAAGTCGGCATTGTGCTCTTTTTTTAATTCCGATGCTATTTCTGTGTTTCATCGTCAATAAGAAGGTCAGAGAGATACATTAAACCGGAAGTGAAGCATCGGAATCTATATCTAGTGTCACAGGATTGGTTCAAAACATAGACAGTAAGAAGAGTCAGTTTTCTTGTACTTAAGTCGGCATTGTGCCTTTTGTATTTAATCCCGATGCAATTTCTGTGTTTCATCGTCAATAAGAAGGTCAGAGGGATACAGTAAACCTGAAGTGAAGCATCGGAATCTATAAGTAGCGTCACAGGAATGGTTCAAACATAGAAAGTAAGAAGAGTCAGTTTTCTTGTACTTATGTCGGCATCGTGCCTTTTGTATATATATCCGATGTAATATCTGTGTTTCATCGTCAATAAGGTCAGAGGGATACAGTAAACCTGCAGTGAAGCATCGGAATCTATAACTAGCGTCACAGGAATGGTTCAAAACATAGACAGTAAGAAGAGTCAATTTTCGTGTACTTTAGTCGGCATTGTGCCTTTTCTATTTATTTCCGATGCAATTTCTGTGTTTCATCGTCAATAACAAGGTCAGAGGGATACGGTGAACCTGAAGTGAAGCATGGGAATCTATAACTAGTGTCACAGGAATGGTTCAAAACATAGACAGTAACAAGAGTCAGTTATCTTGTACATAAGTCGGAATTGTGCGCTTTGTATTTAATTCCGATGAAATTTCTGTGTTTCATCGTCAATAAGAAGGTCAGAGGGATACAGTAAACCTGAAGTGAAGCATCGGAATCTATAACTAGTGTCACAGGAATGGTTCTAAACATAGACAGTAAGAAGAGTCAGTTTTCTTGTACTTAAGTCGGCATTGTGCCTTTTGTATTTAATTCCGATGCAATTTCTGTATTTCCTCGTCAATACGAAGGACAGTGGGATACAGTAAACCTGAAGTGAAGCATCGGAATCTATAACTAGTGTCACAGGAATGGTTAAAACATAGACAGTAAGAAGAGTCAGTTTTTCCTTGTATTTAAGTCGGCATTGTGTCTTTTGTATTTAATTCCGATGCAATTTCTGTGTTCAATCGTCAATAAGAAGGTCAGAGGGATACAGTAAACCTGAAGTGAAGCATCGGAATCTATAACTAGTGTCACATGAATGGTTCAACTCATAGACAGTAAGAAGAGTCAGTTATCTTGTACTTAACTCGGCATTGTGCTCTTTTTTTAATTCCGATGCTATTTCTGTGTTTCATAGTCAATAAGAAGGTCAGAGGGATACAGTAAACCGGAAGTGAAGCATCGGAATCCATAACTAGTGTCACAGGAATGGTTCAAAACATAGACAGTAAGAAGAGTCAGTTTTCTTGTACTTACGTTGGCATTGTGCCTTTTGTATTTAATTCCGATGCAATTTCTGTGTATCATCGCCAATAAGAAGGTCAGAAGGAGGCAGTGAACCTGAAATGGAGCAACCGAATCCATAACTAGTGTCACAGGAAAGGTTTAAAGCATAGACAGAATGAAGAGCCAGTCTTCTTGTACTTGAGTCGGCATTGTGCCTTTTGTATTTAATTCCGATGCAATTTCTGTGTTTCATCGACAGTAAGGAGGTCAGAGGGATACAGTAAACCTGAAGTAAAGCATCGGAATCTATAACTAGTGTCACAGGAATGGTTCAAACCATAGACAGTAAGAAGAGTCAGTTATCTTGTACTTAAGTCGGCATTGTGCCTTTTGTATTTAATTCCGATGCTATTTCTGTGTTTCATCGTCAATAAGAAGGTCGGAGGGATACACTAAACCGGAAGTGAAGCATCGGAATCTATAACTAGTGTCACAGGAATGGTTCAAAGCATAGACAGTAAGAAGAGTCAGTTTTCTTGTACTTAAGTCGGCATTGTGCCTTTTGTATTTAATTCCGATGCAATTTCTGTGTTTCATCGCCAATAAGAAGGTCAGAGGGAGGCAGTGAACCTGAAGTTGAGCATCCGAATCCATAACTAGTATCACAGGAAAGGTTCAAATCATAGACAGTAAGAAGAGCCAGTCTTCTTGTACTTGAGTCGGCATTGTGCCTTTTGTATTTAATTCCGATGCAATTTCTGTGTTTCATCGTCAATAAGATGGGCACAGGGATACAGTAAAGCTGATGTGAAGCATCGGAATCTATAACTAGTGTCACAGGAATAGTTCAAAACATAGAGAGTAAGATGAGACAGTCTTCTTGTACCTAAGTCGGCATTGAGCCTTTTGTATTTAATTCCGATGCAATTTCTGTGTTCAATCGTCAATAAGAAGGTCAGAGGATACAGTAAATCTGAAGTGAAGCATCGGAATCTATAGCCAGAGTCATAGGAATGGTTCAAAACATAGACAGTAAGAAGAGTCAGTTTTCTTGTACTTAAGTCGGCATTGTGCCTTTTGTATTTAATTCCGATGCAATTTCTGTGTTTCATCGTAAATAAGAAGGTCAGAGGGATACATTAAACCTGAAGTGAAGCATCGGAATCTATAACTAGTGTCACAGGAATGGTCCAAAACATAGACAGTAAGAAGAGACAGTCTTCTTGTTCTTAAGCCGGCATTGTGCATTTTGTATTTAATTCCGATGCAATTTCTGTGTTTCATCGTCTATAAGAAGGTCAGAGGGATACAGTAAAGCTGAAGTGAAGCATCGGAATCTATATCTAGTGTCACAGGAATGGTTCAAAACTTAGACAGTAAGAAGAGTCAGTTTTCTTGTACCTCAGTCGGCATTATGCTTTTTGTATTTAATTCCGATGGAATATCTGTGTTTCATCGTCAATAAGAAGGTCAGAGGGATACAGTAAACCGGAAGTGAAGCATCGGAATCCATAACTAGTGTCACATGAATGGTTCAGCACATAGACAGTAAGAAGAGTCAGTTATCTTGTACTTAAGTCGGCATTGTGCCTTTTGCATTTAATTCCGATGCTATTTCTGTGTTTCATCGTCAATAAGAAGGTCAGAGGGATACAGTAAACCGGAAGTGAAGCATCGGAATCTATAACTAGTGTCACAGGACTGGTTCAAAACATAGACAGTAAGAAGAGTCAGTTTTCTTGTACTTAAGTCGGCATTGTGCCTTTTGTATTTAATTCCGATGCAATTTCTCTGTTTCATCGTCAATAAGAAGGACAGAGGGATACAGTAAACCTTAAGTGAAGAATCGGAATCTATAACTAGTGTCACAGAAATGGTTAAAACATAGACAGTAAGAAGAGTCAGTTTTCTTGTAATTAAGTCGGCATTGTACCTTTTATATTTAATTCCGATGCAATTTCTGTGATTCATCGTCAATAAGAAGGTCAGAGGGATACAGTGAAACTGAAGTGAAGCATCGGAATCTATAACTAGTGTCACATGAATGGTTCAACTCATAGACAGTAAGAAGAGTCAGTTATCTTGTACATAAGTCGGCATTGTGCCTTTTGTATTTAATTCCGATGCTACTTCTGTGTTTCATCGTCAATAAGAAGGTCAGAGGGATACAGTAAGCCGGAAGTGAAGCATCGGAATCTATAACTAGTGTCACAGGAATGGTTCAAAACATAGACAGTAAGAAGAGTCAGGTTTCTTGCACTTAAGTCGGCATTGTGCCTTATGTATTTAATCCCGATGCAATTTCTGTGTTTCATCGTCAATAAGAAGGTCAGAGGGATACAGTAAACCTGAAGTGAAGCATCGGAATCTATAACTAGCGTCACAGGAATGGTTCAAACATAGACAGTAAGAAGAGTCAGTTTTCTAGTACTTAAGTCGGCATCGTTCCTTTTGTATATATATCCGATGTAATATCTGTGTTTCATCGTCAATAAGAAGGTCAGAGGGATACAGTAAACCTGAAGTGAAGCATCGGAATCTATAACTAGCGTCACAGGAATGGTTCAAAGCATAGAGAGTAAGAAGAGTCAATTTTCGTGTACTTAAGTCGGCATTGTGCCTTTTCTATTTATTTCCGATGCAATTTCTGTGTTTCATCGTCAATAAGAAGGTCAGAGGGATACAGTAAACCTGAAGTGAAGCATCGGAATCTATAACTAGTGTCACAGGAATGGTTCAAAACATAGACAGTAAGAAGAGTCAGTTTTCTTGTACTTAAGTCGGCATTGTGCCTTTTGTATTTAATTCCGATTCAATTTCTGTGTTTCCTCGTCAATACGAAGGACAGTGGGATACAGTAAACCTGAAGTGAAGCATCGGAATCTATAACTAGTGTCACAGGAATGGTTAAAACATAGACAGTAAGAAGAGTCAGTTTTTCCTTGTATTTAAGTCGGCATTGTGCCTTTTGTATTTAATTCCGATGATATTTCTGTGATTCATCGTAAATAAGAAGGTCAGAGGGATACAGTAAACCTGAAGTGAAGCATCGAATCTATAACTAGTGTCACATGAATGGTTCAACTCATAGACAGTAACAAGAGTCAGTTATCTTGTACTTAAGTCGGCATTGTGCCTTTTGTATTTAATTCCGATGCTATTTATGTGTTTCATCGTCAATAAAAAGGTCAGAGGGATACAGTAAACCGGAAGTGAAGCATCGGAATCTATAACTAGTGTCACAGGAATTGTTCAAAACATAGACAGTAAGAAGAGTCAGTTTTCTTGTACTTAAGTCGGCATTGTGCCTTTTGTATTTAATTCCGATGCAATTTCTGTGTATCATCACCAATAAGAAGGTCGGAGGGAGGCAGTGAACCTGACGTGGAGCAACGGAATCCATAACTAGTGTCACAGGAAAGGTTTAAAACATAGACAGAAAGAAGGGCCAGTCTTCTTGTACTTGAGTCGGCATTGTGCCTTTTGTATTTAATTCCGATGCATTTTCTGTGTTCCATCGACAGTAAGGAGGTCAGAGGGATACAGTAAACCTGAAGTAAAGCATCGGAATCTATAACTAGTGTCACAGGAATGGTTCAAATCATAGACAGTAAGAAGAGCCAGCCTACTTGTACTTGAGTCGGAATTGTGCCTTTTGTATTTCATTCCGATGCAATTTCTGTGTTTCATCGTCAATAAGAAGGTCACAGGGATACAGTGAAGCTGAAGTGAAGCATCGGAATCTATAACTAGTGTCACAGGAATGGTTCAAAACATAGAGAGTAAGATGAGACAGTCTTCTTGTACCTAAGTCGGCATTGAACCTTTTGTATTTAATTCCGATGCAATTTCTGTGTTTCATCGTCAATATAGGGACAGAGGGATACAGTAAACCTGAAATGAAGCATCGGATTCTATAACTAGTGTCACAGGAATGGTTCAAAACATAGACAGTAAGAAGAGTAAGTTTTCTTGTACTTAAGTCGGCATTGTGCTTTTTGAATTTAATTCCGATGCAAATTCTGTGTTTCGTCGTCAATAAGATGGTCCAAGGGATACATTAAACCTGAAGTGAAGCATCGGAATCTATAACTAGTGTCACATGAATGGTTCAAAACATAGACAGTAAGAAGAGTCAGTTATCTTGTACTTAAGTCGGCATTGTGCCTTTTGTATATAATTCCGATGATATTTCTGTGTTTCGTCATCAATAAGAAGGACAGTGGGATACAGTAAACCTGAAGTGAAGCATCGGAATCTATAACTAGTGTCACAGGAATTGTTAAATCATAGACAGTAAGAAGAGTCAGTTATTCCTTGTATTTAAGTCGGCATTGTGCCTTTTGTATTTAATTCCGATGATATATCTGTGTTTCATCGTAAATAAGAAGGTCAGAGGGATACAGTAAACCTGAAGTGAAGCATCGGAATCTATAACTAGTGTCACATGAATGGTTCAACTCATTGACAGTAAGAAGAGTCAGTTATCTTGTACTTAAGTCGGCATTGTGCCTTTTGTATTTAATTCCGATGCTATTTCTGTGTTTCATCGTCAATAAGAAGGTCAGAGGGATACAGTAAACCGGAAGTAAAGCATCGGAATCTATAACTAGTGTCACAGGAATGGTTCAAAACATAGACAGTAAGAAGAGTCAGTTTTCTTGTACTTAAGTCGGCATTGTGCCTTTTGTATTTAATTCCGATGCAATTTCTGTGTATCATCGCCAATAAGAAGGTCAGAGGGATACAGTAAACCGGATGTGAAGCATCGGAATCTATAACTAGTGTCACAGGAATGGTTCAAAACATAGAGAGTAAGATGAGACAGTCTTCTTGTACCTAAGTCGGCATTGAGCCTTTTGTATTTAATTGCGATGCAATTTCTGTGTTTCATCGTCAATACTAGGACAGAGGGATACAGTAAACCTGAAATGAAGCATCGGATTCTATAACTAGTGTCACAGGAATGGTTCAAAACATAGACAGTAATAAGAGCAAGTTTTCTTGTACTTAAGTCAGCATTGTGCTTTTTGAATTTAATTCCGATGCAAATTCTGTGTTTCGTCGTCAATAAGATGGTCCAAGGGATACATTAAACCTGAAGTGAAGCATCGGAATCTATAACTAGTGTCACATGAATGGTTCAAAACATAGACAGTAAGAAGAGTCAGTTATCTTGTACGTAAGTCGGCATTGTGCCTTTTGACTATAATTCCGATGATATTTCTGTGTTTCATCATCAATAAGAAGGTTAGAGGGATACAGTAAACCGGATGTGAAGCATCGGAATCTATAACTAGTGTCACAGGAATGGTTCAAAACATAGACAGTAACAAGAGTCAGTTTTCTTGTACTTAAGTCGGAATTGTGCCTTATGTATTTAATTCCGATAAAATTTCTGTGTTTCAACGTCAATAAGAAGGTTAGAGGGATACAGTAAACCTGAAGTGAAGCATCGGAATCTATAACTAGTGTCACTGGAATGGTTCAAAACATAGACAGTAAGAAGAGTCAGTTTTCTTGTACTTAAGTCGGCATTGTGCCTTTTGTATTTAATTCCGATTCAATTTCTGTGTTTCCTCGTCAATACGAAGGACAATGGGATACAGTAAACCTGAAGTGAAGCATCGGAATCTATAACTAGTGTCACAGGAATGGTTAAATCATAGACAGTAAGAAGAGTCAGTTTTTCCTTGTATTTAAGTCGGCATTGTGCCTTTTGTATTTAATTCCGATGATATTTCTGTGATTCATCGTAACTAAGAAGGTGAGAGGGATACAGTAAACCTGAAGTGAAGCATCGGAATCTATAACTAGTGTCACATGAATGGTTCAACTCATAGACAGTAAAAAGAGTAAGTTATCTTGTACTTAAGTCGGCATTGTGCCTTTTGTATTTAATTCCGATGCAATTTCTGTGTATCATCGCCAATAAGAAGGTCAGAGGGTGGCAGTGAACCTGAAGTGGAGCAACCGAATCCATAACTAGTGTCACAGGAAAGGTTTAAAACATAGACAGAAAGAAGAGCCAGTCTTCTTGTACTTGAGTCGGCATTGTGCCTTTTGTATTTAATTCCGATGCAATTTCTGTGTTTCATCGACAGTAAGGAGGTCAGAGGGATACAGTAAACCTGAAGTAAAGCATCGGAATCTATAACTAGTGTCACAGGAATGGTTCAAAACATAGACAGTAAGAAGAGCCCGCCTTCTTGTACTTTAGTCGGAATTGTGCCTTTTGTATTTAATTCCGATGCAATTTCTGTGTTTCATCGTCAATAAGAAGGTCACAGGGATACAATAAAGCTGAAGTGAAGCATCGGAATCTATAACTAGTGTCACAGGAATGGTTCAAAACATAGAGAGTAAGATGAGACAGTCTTCTTGTACCTAAGTCGGCATTGAGCCTTTTGTATTTAATTCCGATGCAATTTCTGTGTTTCATCGTCAATATAAGGACAGAGGTATACAGTAAACCTGAAATGAAGCATCGGATTCTATAACTAGTGTCACAGGAATGGTTCAAAACATAGACAGTAAGAAGATTAAGTTTTCTTGTACTTAAATCGGCATTGTGCTTTTTGAATTTAATTCCGATGCAAATTCTGGTTTTCGTCGTCAATAAGATGGTCCAAGGGATACATTAAACCTGAAGTGAAGCATCGGAATCTATAACTAGTGTAACATGAATGGTTCAAAACATAGACAGTAAGAAGAGTCAGTTATCTTGTACTGAAGTCGGCATTGTGTATTTTGTATTTAATTCCGATGCAATTTCTGTGTTTCCTCGTCAATAAGAAGGACAGATGGAAACAGTAAACCTGAAGTGAAAAATCGGAATCTATAACTAGTGTCCCAGGAATGGTTAAAACATAGACAGTAAGAAGAGTCAGTTTTCTTGTACTTAAGTCGGCATTGTGCCTTTTGTATTTAATTCCGTTGCAATTTCTGTGTTTCATCGTCAATAAGAAGGTCAGAGGGATACAGTAAACCTGAAGTGAAGCATCGGAATCTATTACTAGTGTCACATGAATAGTTCAAAATATAGACAGTAAGAAGAGTCAGTTTTCTAATACTTACGTCAGCATTGTGCCTTTTGTATTTAATTCCGATGAAATTTCTGTGTTTCATCGTTAATAAGAAGGCAGAGGGATACAGTAAACCTGAAGTGAATCATCGGAATCCATAACTAGTGTCACAGGAATGGTTCAAAACATAGACAATAAGAAGAGTCAGTTCTCTTGAACTTAAGTCAGCATTGTGCCTTTTGTATTTAATTCCGTTGCAATTTCTGTGTTTCATCGTCAATAAGAAGGTCAGAGGTATACAGTAAACCTGAAGTGAAGCATCGGAATCACTATATAGTGTCACAGGAATGGTTCAAACATAGACAGTAAGAAGAGTCAGTTCTCTTGTACTTAATTCGGCATTGTGCCTGTTCTATTTAATTCCGAAGCAATTTCTGTGTTTCATCGTCAATAAGAACGTCAGAGGGATACAGTAAACCTGAGGTGAAGCATCGGAATCTGTAACTAGTGTCACAGGAATGGTTCAAAGCATAGACTGTAAGAAGAGTCGGTTTTCTTGTACGTAAGTCGGCATTGTTCCTTTTGTATTTAACTCCGATGCAATTTCTGTGTTTCATCGTCAATATGAAGGTCAGAGGGATACAGGAAACCAGAAGTGAAGCATCGGAATGTGTAACTAGTGTCACAGGAATGATTCAAAACATAGACAGTAAAGAAGAGTCAGTTTTCTTGTACATAAGTCGGCATTGTGCATTTTGTATTTAATTCCGATGCAATTTCTGTGTATCATCGTCAATAAGAAGGTCAGAGGGATAAACTAAAAATGAAGTGAAGCATCGGAATCTATAACTAGTGTCACATGAATGGTTCAACACATAGACAGTAAGAAGAGTCAGTTATCTTGTACTTAAGTCGGCATTGTGCCTCTTGTATTTAATTCCGTTGGAATTTCAGTGTTTCATCGTCAATAAGAAGGTCACAGGGATACAGTGAACCTGAAGAGAAGCATCGGAATCTATAACTAGTGTCACAGGAATGGTTCAAAACATAGACAGTGGGAAGAGTCAGTCTTCGTGTACTTAAGTCGGCATTGTGCCTTTTGTATTAAATTCCGATGCAGTTTCTGTGTTTCATCGTCAATACGAAGGTCAGAGGGATACGGTAAACCTGAAGTGAAGCATCGGAATCTATAACTAGTGTCACAGGAATGGTTCAAAACACAGACAGTAACAAGAGTCAGTTATCTTGTACTTAAGTCGGAATTGTGCCCTTTGTATTTAATTCCGATGAAATTTCTGTGTTTCATCGTCAATACGAAGGTGAGAGGGATACAGTAAACCTGAAGTGAAGCATCGGAATCTATAACTAGTGTCACAGGAATGGTTCAAAACATAGACAGTAAGAAGAGTTAGTCTTCTTGTACTTAAGTCGGCATTGTGCCTTTTGTATTTAATTCCGATGCAGTTTCTGTGTTTCATCGTCAATACGAAGGTCAGAGGGATACGGTAAACCTGAAGTGAAGCATCGGAATCTATAACTAGTGTCACAGGAATGGTTCAAAACATAGACAGTAAGAAGAGTCAGTTTTCTTGTTCTTAAGTCGGCATTGTGCCTTTTGTATTTAATTCCGATACAATTTCTGTGTTTCCTCGTCAATAAGAAGGTAAGAGGGATACAGTAAACCTGAAGTGTAGCATCGGCATCTATAACTAGTGTCACAGGAATGGTTCAAAGCATAGACAGTAAGAAGAGTCAGTATTCTTGTACTTAAGTCGGCATTGTGCCTTTTGTATTTAATTCCGATGCAATTTCTGTCTTTCATCGTCACTGTGAGGGTCAGAGGAATACAGTAAACTTGAAATGAAGCAACGGAATCTATAACTAGTGTCACAGGAATGGTTCAAAACATAGACAGTAAGAAGAGTCAGTTTTCTTGTACTTAAGTCGTCATTGTGCCATTTGTATTTAGTTCCGACGCAATATCTGTGTTTCATCGTCAATAAGAAGGTCAGAGGGATACATAAAACCTGAAGTGAAGCATCGGAATCTATAACTAGTGTCACAGGAATGGTTCAAAGCATAGACTGTAAGAAGAGTCGGTTTTCTTGTACGTAAGTCGGCATTGTTCCTTTTGTATTTAACTACGATGCAATTTCTGTGTTTCATCGTCAATATGAAGGTCAGAGGAATACAGTAAACTTGAAATGAAGCAACGGAATCTATAACTAGTGTCACAGGAATGGTTCAAAACATAGACAGTAAGAAGAGTCAGTTTTCTTGTACTTAAGTCGTCATTGTGCCTTTTGTATTTAATTCCGATACAATTTCTGTGTTTCTTCGTCAATAAGAAGGACAGAGGGATGCAGTAAACCTGAAGTGAAGCATTGGAATCTATAACTAGCGTCACAGGAATGGTTAAAACACAGACAGTAAGAAGAGTCAGTTTTTCCTTGTACTTAAGTCGGCATTGTGCCTTTTGTATTTAATTCCGATGCAATTTCTGTGATTCATCGTCAATAAGAAGGTCAGAGGGATACAGTGAACCTGAAGTGAAGCATCGGAATCTATAACTAGATTCACATGAATGGTTCAACTCATAGACAGTAACAAGAGTCAGTTATCTTGTACTTACGTCGGCATTGTGCCTTTTGTATTTAATTTCGATGCTATTTCTGTGTTTCATCGTCAATAAGAAGGTCAGAGGGATACAGTAAACCGGAAGTGAAGCATCGGAATCTATAACTAGTGTCACGGGAATGGATCAAAACATAGACAGAAAGAAGAGCCAGTCTTCTTGTACTTGAGTCGGCATTGTGCCTTTTGTATTTAATTCCGATGCAATTTCTGTGTTTCATCGACAGTAAGGAGGTCAGAGGGATACAGTAAACCTGAAGTAAAGCATCGGAATCTATAACTAGTGTCACAGGAATGGTTCAAAACATAGACAGTAAGAAGAGCCCGCCTTCTTGTACTTTAGTCGGAATTGAGCCTTTTGTATTTAATTCCGATGCAATTTCTGTGTTTCATCGTCAATAAGAAGGTCACAGGGATACAATAAAGCTGAAGTGAAGCATCGGAATCTATAACTAGTGTCACAGGAATGGTTCAAAACATAGAGAGTAAGATGAGACAGTCTTCTTGTACCTAAGTCGGCATTGAGCCTTTTGTATTTAATTCCGATGCAATTTCTGTGTTTCATCCTCAATATAAGGACAGAGGTATACAGTAAACCTGAAATGAAGCATCGGATTCTATAACTAGTGTCACAGGAATGGTTCAAAACATAGACAGTAAGAAGATTAAGTTTTCTTGTACTTAAATCGGCATTGTGCTTTTTGAATTTAATTCCGATGCAAATTCTGGTTTTCGTCGTCAATAAGACGGTCCAAGGGATACATTAAACCTGAAGTGAAGCATCGGAATCTATAACTAGTGTCACATGAATGGTTCAAAACATAGACAGTAAGAAGAGTCAGTTATCTTGTACTGAAGTCGGCATTGTGTATTTTGTATTTAATTCCGATGCAATTTCTGTGTTTCCTCGTCAATAAGAAGGACAGATGGAAACAGTAAACCTGAAGTGAAAAATCGGAATCTATAACTAGTGTCCCAGGAATGGTTAAAACATAGACAGTAAGAAGAGTCAGTTTTCTTGTACTTAAGTCGGCATTGTGCCTTTTGTATTTAATTCCGTTGCAATTTCTGTGTTTCATCGTCAATAAGAAGGTCAGAGGGATACAGTAAACCTGAAGTGAAGCATCGGAATCTATTACTAGTGTCACATGAATAGTTCAAAATATAGACAGTAAGAAGAGTCAGTTTTCTAATACTTACGTCAGCATTGTGCCTTTTGTATTTAATTCCGATGAAATTTCTGTGTTTCATCGTTAATAAGAAGGCAGAGGGATACAGTAAACCTGAAGTGAATCATCGGAATCCATAACTAGTGTCACAGGAATGGTTCAAAACATAGACAATAAGAAGAGTCAGTTCTCTTGAACTTAAGTCAGCATTGTGCCTTTTGTATTTAATTCCGTTGCAATTTCTGTGTTTCATCGTCAATAAGAAGGTCAGAGGGATACAGTAAACCTGAAGTGAAGCATCGGAATCACTATATAGTGTCACAGGAATGGTTCAAACATAGACAGTAAGAAGAGTCAGTTCTCTTGTACTTAATTCGGCATTGTGCCTGTTCTATTTAATTCCGAAGCAATTTCTGTGTTTCATCGTCAATAAGAACGACAGAGGGATACAGTAAACCTGAGGTGAAGCATCGGAATCTGTAACTAGTGTCACAGGAATGGTTCAAAGCATAGACTGTAAGAAGAGTCGGTTTTCTTGTACGTAAGTCGGCATTGTTCCTTTTGTATTTAACTCCGATGCAATTTCTGTGTTTCATCGTCAATATGAAGGTCAGAGGGATACAGGAAACCAGAAGTGAAGCATCGGAATGTATAACTAGTGTCACAGGAATGATTCAAAACATAGACAGTAAAGAAGAGTCAGTTTTCTTGTACATAAGTCGGCATTGTGCATTTTGTATTTAATTCCGATGCAATTTCTGTGTATCATCGTCAATAAGAAGGTCAGAGGGATAAACTAAAAATGAAGTGAAGCATCGGAATCTATAACTAGTGTCACATGAATGGTTCAACATATAGACAGTAAGAAGAGTCAGTTATCTTGTACTTAAGTCGGCATTGTGCCTCTTGTATTTAATTCCGTTGGAATTTCAGTGTTTCATCGTCAATAAGAAGGTCACAGGGATACAGTGAACCTGAAGAGAAGCATCGGAATCTATAACTAGTGTCACAGGAATGGTTCAAAACATAGACAGTGGGAAGAGTCAGTCTTCGTGTACTTAAGTCGGCATTGTGCCTTTTGTATTAAATTCCGATGCAGTTTCTGTGTTTCATCGTCAATACGAAGGTCAGAGGGATACGGTAAACCTGAAGTGAAGCATCGGAATCTATAACTAGTGTCACAGGAATGGTTCAAAACACAGACAGTAACAAGAGTCAGTTATCTTGTACTTAAGTCGGAATTGTGCCCTTTGTATTTAATTCCGATGAAATTTCTGTGTTTCATCGTCAATACGAAGGTGGGAGGGATACAGTAAACCTGAAGTGAAGCATCGGAATCTATAACTAGTGTCACAGGAATGGTTCAAAACATAGACAGTAAGAAGAGTCAGTCTTCTTGTACTTAAGTCGGCATTGTGCCTTTTGTATTTAATTCCGATGCAGTTTCTGTGTTTCATCGTCAATACGAAGGTCAGAGGGATACGGTAAACCTGAAGTGAAGCATCGGAATCTATAACTAGTGTCACAGGAATGGTTCAAAACATAGACAGTAAGAAGAGTCAGTTTTCTTGTTCTTAAGTCGGCATTGTGCCTTTTGTATTTAATTCCGATACAATTTCTGTGTTTCCTCGTCACTGTGAGGGTCAGAGGAATACAGTAAACTTGAAATGAAGCAACGGAATCTATAACTAGTGTCACAGGAATGGTTCAAAACATAGACAGTAAGAAGAGTCAGTTTTCTTGTACTTAAGTCGTCATTGTGCCATTTGTATTTAGTTCCGACGCAATATCTGTGTTTCATCGTCAATAAGAAGGTCAGAGGGATACATAAAACCTGAAGTGAAGCATCGGAATCTATAACTAGTGTCACAGGAATGGTTCAAAGCATAGACTGTAAGAAGAGTCGGTTTTCTTGTACGTAAGTCGGCATTGTTCCTTTTGTATTTAACTACGATGCAATTTCTGTGTTTCATCGTCAATATGAAGGACAGAGGGATACAGTAAACCAGAAGTGAAGCATCGGAATATATAACTAGTGTCACAGGAATGGTTCAAATCATAGACAGTAAAGAAGAGTCAGTTTTCTTGTACATAAGTCGGCATTGTGCATTTTGTATTTAATTCCGATGCAATTTCTGTGTATCATCATAAATAAGAAGGTCAGAGGGATACAATAAAAATGAAGTGAAGCATCGGAATCTATAACTAGTGTCACATGAATGGTTCAACACAAAGACAGTAAGAAGGGTCAGTTATCTTTTACTTAAGTCGGAATTGTGCCCTTTGTATTTAATTCCGATGAAATTTCTGTGTTTCATCGTCAATACGAAGGTGAGAGGGATACAGTAAACCTGAAGTGAAGCATCGGAATCTATAACTAGTGTCACAGGAATGGTTCAAAACATAGACAGTAAGATGAGTCTGTTTTCTTGTACTTAAGTCGGCATTGTGCCTTTTGTATTTAATTCCGATACAATTTCTGTGTTTCTTCGTCAATAAGAAGGACAGAGGGATGCAGTAAACCTGAAGTGAAGCATTGGAATCTATAACTAGTGTCACAGGAATGGTTAAAACACAGACAGTAAGAAGAGTCAGTTTTTCCTTGTACTTAAGTCGGCATTGTGCCTTTTGTATTTAATTCCGATGCAATTTCTGTGATTCATCGTCAATAAGAAGGTCAGAGGGATACAGTGAACCTGAAGTGAAGCATCGGAATCTATAACTAGATTCACATGAATGGTTCAACTCATAGACAGTAACAAGAGTCAGTTATCTTGTACTTACGTCGGCATTGTGCCTTTTGTATTTAATTTCGATGCTATTTCTGTGTTTCATCGTCAATAAGAAGGTCAGAGGGATACAGTAAACCGGAAGTGAAGCATCGGAATCTATAACTAGTGTCACGGGAATGGATCAAAACATAGACAGAAAGAAGAGCCAGTCTTCTTGTACTTGAGTCGGCATTGTGCCTTTTGTATTTAATTCCGATGCAATTTCTGTGTTTCATCGACAGTAAGGAGGTCAGAGGGATACAGTAAACCTGAAGTAAAGCATCGGAATCTATAACTAGTGTCACAGGAATGGTTCAAAACATAGACAGTAAGAAGAGCACGCCTTCTTGTACTTTAGTCGGAATTGAGCCTTTTGTATTTAATTCCGATGCAATTTCTGTGTTTCATCGTCAATAAGAAGGTCACAGGGATACAATAAAGCTGAAGTGAAGCATCGGAATCTATAACTAGTGTCACAGGAATGGTTCAAAACATAGAGAGTAAGATGAGACAGTCTTCTTGTACCTAAGTCGGCATTGAGCCTTTTGTATTTAATTCCGATGCAATTTCTGTGTTTCATCCTCAATATAAGGACAGAGGTATACAGTAAACCTGAAATGAAGCATCGGATTCTATAACTAGTGTCACAGGAATGGTTCAAAACATAGACAGTAAGAAGATTAAGTTTTCTTGTACTTAAATCGGCATTGTGCTTTTTGAATTTAATTCCGATGCAAATTCTGGTTTTCGTCGTCAATAAGATGGTCCAAGGGATACATTAAACCTGAAGTGAAGCATCGGAATCTATAACTAGTGTCACATGAATGGTTCAAAACATAGACAGTAAGAAGAGTCAGTTATCTTGTACTGAAGTCGGCATTGTGTATTTTGTATTTAATTCCGATGCAATTTCTGTGTTTCCTCGTCAATAAGAAGGACAGATGGAAACAGTAAACCTGAAGTGAAAAATCGGAATCTATAACTAGTGTCCCAGGAATGGTTAAAACATAGACAGTAAGAAGAGTCAGTTTTCTTGTACTTAAGTCGGCATTGTGCCTTTTGTATTTAATTCCGTTGCAATTTCTGTGTTTCATCGTCAATAAGAAGGTCAGAGGGTTACAGTAAACCTGAAGTGAAGCATCGGAATCTATTACTAGTGTCACATGAATAGTTCAAAATATAGACAGTAAGAAGAGTCAGTTTTCTAATACTTACGTCAGCATTGTGCCTTTTGTATTTAATTCCGATGAAATTTCTGTGTTTCATCGTTAATAAGAAGGCAGAGGGATACAGTAAACCTGAAGTGAATCATCGGAATCCATAACTAGTGTCACAGGAATGGTTCAAAACATAGACAATAAGAAGAGTCAGTTCTCTTGAACTTAAGTCGGCATTGTGCCTTTTGTATTTAATTCCGTTGCAATTTCTGTGTTTCATCGTCAATAAGAAGGTCAGAGGGATACAGTAAACCTGAAGTGAAGCATCGGAATCACTATATAGTGTCACAGGAATGGTTCAAACATAGACAGTAAGAAGAGTCAGTTCTCTTGTACTTAATTCGGCATTGTGCCTGTTCTATTTAATTCCGAAGCAATTTCTGTGTTTCATCGTCAATAAGAACGTCAGAGGGATACAGTAAACCTGAGGTGAAGCATCGGAATCTGTAACTAGTGTCACAGGAATGGTTCAAAGCATAGACTGTAAGAAGAGTCGGTTTCCTTGTACGTAAGTCGGCATTGTTCCTTTTGTATTTAACTCCGATGCAATTTCTGTGTTTCATCGTCAATATGAAGGTCAGAGGGATACAGGAAACCAGAAGTGAAGCATCGGAATGTATAACTAGTGTCACAGGAATGATTCAAAACATAGACAGTAAAGAAGAGTCAGTTTTCTTGTACATAAGTCGGCATTGTGCATTTTGTATTTAATTCCGATGCAATTTCTGTGTATCATCGTCAATAAGAAGGTCAGAGGGATAAACTAAAAATGAAGTGAAGCATCGGAATCTATAACTAGTGTCACATGAATGGTTCAACACATAGACAGTAAGAAGAGTCAGTTATCTTGTACTTAAGTCGGCATTGTGCCTCTTGTATTTAATTCCGTTGGAATTTCAGTGTTTCATCGTCAATAAGAAGGTCACAGGGATACAGTGAACCTGAAGAGAAGCATCGGAATCTATAACTAGTGTCACAGGAATGGTTCAAAACATAGACAGTGGGAAGAGTCAGTCTTCGTGTACTTAAGTCGGCATTGTGCCTTTTGTATTAAATTCCGATGCAGTTTCTGTGTTTCATCGTCAATACGAAGGTCAGAGGGATACGGTAAACCTGAAGTGAAGCATCGGAATCTATAACTAGTGTCACAGGAATGGTTCAAAACACAGACAGTAACAAGAGTCAGTTATCTTGTACTTAAGTCGGAATTGTGCCCTTTGTATTTAATTCCGATGAAATTTCTGTGTTTCATCGTCAATACGAAGGTGAGAGGGATACAGTAAACCTGAAGTGAAGCATCGGAATCTATAACTAGTGTCACAGGAATGGTTCAAAACATAGACAGTAAGAAGAGTCAGTCTTCTTGTACTTAAGTCGGCATTGTGCCTTTTGTATTTAATTCCGATGCAGTTTCTGTGTTTCATCGTCAATACGAAGGTCAGAGGGATACGGTAAACCTGAAGTGAAGCATCGGAATCTATAACTAGTGTCACAGGAATGGTTCAAAACATAGACAGTAAGAAGAGTCAGTTTTCTTGTTCTTAAGTCGGCATTGTGCCTTTTGTATTTAATTCCGATACAATTTCTGTGTTTCCTCGTCAATAAGAAGGTAAGAGGGATACAGTAAACCTGAAGTGTAGCATCGGCATCTATAACTAGTGTCACAGGAATGGTTCAAAGCATAGACAGTAAGAAGAGTCAGTATTCTTGTACTTAAGTCGGCATTGTGCCTTTTGTATTTAATTCCGATGCAATTTCTGTCTTTCATCGTCACTGTGAGGGTCAGAGGAATACAGTAAACTTGAAATGAAGCAACGGAATCTATAACTAGTGTCACAGGAATGGTTCAAAACATAGACAGTAAGAAGAGTCAGTTTTCTTGTACTTAAGTCGTCATTGTGCCATTTGTATTTAGTTCCGACGCAATATCTGTGTTTCATCGTCAATAAGAAGGTCAGAGGGATACATAAAACCTGAAGTGAAGCATCGGAATCTATAACTAGTGTCACAGGAATGGTTCAAAGCATAGACTGTAAGAAGAGTCGGTTTTCTTGTACGTAAGTCGGCATTGTTCCTTTTGTATTTAACTCCGATGCAATTTCTGTGTTTCATCGTCAATATGAAGGTCAGAGGGATACAGTAAACCAGAAGTGAAGCATCGGAATATATAACTAGTGTCACAGGAATGGTTCAAAACATAGACAGTAAAGAAGAGTCAGTTTTCTTGTACATAAGTCGGCATTGTGCATTTTGTATTTAATTCCGATGCAATTTCTGTGTATCATCATAAATAAGAAGGTCAGAGGGATACAATAAAAATGAAGTGAAGCATCGGAATCTATAACTAGTGTCACATGAATGGTTCAACACAAAGACAGTAAGAAGGGTCAGTTATCTTGTACTTAAGTCGGAATTGTGCCCTTTGTATTTAATTCCGATGAAATTTCTGTGTTTCATCGTCAATACGAAGGTGAGAGGGATACAGTAAACCTGAAGTGAAGCATCGGAATCTATAACTAGTGTCACAGGAATGGTTCAAAACATAGACAGTAAGATGAGTCTGTTTTCTTGTACTTAAGTCGGCATTGTGCCTTTTGTATTTAATTCCGATACAATTTCTGTGTTTCTTCGTCAATAAGAAGGACAGAGGGATACAGTAAACCTGAAGTGAAGCATTGGAATCTATAACTAGTGTCACAGGAATGGTTAAAACACAGACAGTAAGAAGAGTCAGTTTTTCCTTGTACTTAAGTCGGCATTGTGCCTTTTGTATTTAATTCCGATGCAATTTCTGTGATTCATCGTCAATAAGAAGGTCAGAGGGATACAGTGAACCTGAAGTGAAGCATCGGAATCTATAACTAGATTCACATGAATGGTTCAACTCATAGACAGTAACAAGAGTCAGTTATCTTGTACTTACGTCGGCACTGTGCCTTTTGTATTTAATTTCGATGCTATTTCTGTGTTTCATCGTCAATAAGAAGGTCAGAGGGATACAGTAAACCGGAAGTGAAGCATCGGAATCTATAACTAGTGTCACGGGAATGGATCAAAACATAGACAGTAAGAAGAGTCAGTTTTCTTGCACTTAAGTCGGCATTGTGCCTTTTGTATTTAATCCCGATGCAATTTCTGTGTTTCATCGTCAATAAGAAGGTCAGAGGGATACAGTAAACCTGAAGTGAAGCATCGGAATCTATAACTAGCGTCACAGGAATGGTTCAAACATAGACAGTAAGAAGAGTCAGTTTTCTTGTACTTAAGTCGACATCGTGCCTTTTGTATATATATCCGATATAATATCTGTGTTTCATCGTCAATAAGAAGGTCAGAGGGATACAGTAAACCTGAAGTGAAGCATCGCAATCTATAACTAGCGTCACAGGAATGGTTCAAATCATAGACAGTAAGAAGAGTCAGTTTTCTTGTACTTAAGTCGGCATTGTGCCTTTTGTATTTAATTCCGATGCAATTTCTCTGTATCATCGCCAATATGAAGGTCAGAGGGAGGCAGTGAACCTGAAGTGGAGCAACCGAATCCATAACTAGTGTCACAGGAATGGTTCAAAACATAGAGAGTGAGATGAGACAGTCTTCTTGTACCTAAGTCGGCATTGAGCCTTTTGTGTTTAATTCCGATGCAATTTCTCTGTTTCATCGTCAATATAAGGACAGAGGGATACAGTATACCTGAAATGAAGCATCGGATTTTATAACTAGTGTCACAGGAATGGTTCAAAACATAGACAGTAAGAAGAGTCAGTTTTCTTGTACTTAAGTCGGCATTGTGCTTTTTGAATTTAATTCCGATGCAAATTCTGTGTTTCGTCGTCAATAAGAAGGTCCAAGGGATCCATTAAACCTGAAGTGAAGCGTCGGAATCTATAACTAGTGTTACATGAATGGCTCAAAACATAGACAGTAAGAAGAGTCAGTTTTCTTGTACTTAAGTCGGCATTGTGCCTTTTGTATCCAATTCCGAAGCAATTTCTGTGTTTCATCGTCAATAAGAAGGTCAGAGGGATACAGTAAACCGGAAGTGAAGCATCGGAATCCATAACTAGTGTCACATGAATGGTTCAACACATAGACAGTAAGAAGAGTCAGTTATCTTGTACTGAAGTCGGCATTGTGCCTTTTGTATTTAATTCCGATGCTATTTATGTGTTTCATTGTCAATAAGAAGGTCAGAGGGATACAGTAAACCGGAAGTGAAGCATCGGAATCTATAACTAGTGTCACAGGACTGGTTCAAAACATAGACAGTAAGAAGAGTCAGTTTTCTTGTACCTAAGTGGGCATTGTGCCTTTTGCGTTTAATTCCGATGCAATTTCTGTGTTTCGTCGTCAATAAGAAGGACAGAGGGATACAGTAAATCTTAAGTGAAGAATCGGAATCTATAACTAGTGTCACAGGAATTGGTCAAATATAGACAGTAGGAAGAGTCAGTCTTCTTGTATTTAGGTCGGCATTGTGGCTTTTCTATTTAATTCCGATGCAATTTATGTATTTCATCGTCAATAAGAAGGTCCAAGGTATATAGTAAACCTGGAGTTAAGCATCGGAATCTATAACTAGTGTCACAGGAATGGTTCAAGACATAGACAGTAAGTAGAGTCAGTCTTCTTGTACTTAGGCGGCATTGTGACTTTTTTCTTTAATTCCGATGCAATTTCTGTGTTTCATCGTCAATAAGAAGGTCCAAGGGATACAGTAAATCTGAAGTGAAGCATCGGAAGCTATAACTAGTGTCACAGGAATGGTCAAAACATAGTCAGTAAGAAGAGTCAGTCTTCTTGTACTTAAGTCGGCATTGTGCCTTTTGTATTTAATTCCGATGCAATTTCTGTGTTTCATCGTCAATAAGAAGGTCAGAGGGATACAGTAAACCTGAAGTGAAGCATCGGAATCTATAACTAGTGTCACAGGAATGGTATAAACATAGAAAGTAGGAAGAGTCAGTCTTCTTGTACTAAAGTCGGGATTGTGCCTTCTCCATTTAAATCCGATGCATTTGCTGTGTTTCATCGTCAATAAGAAAGTCCAAGGGATACAGTAAACCTGAAGTGAAGCATCGGATTCTATAACTAGTGTCACTGGAATGGTTCAAACATAGTCAGTAAGAAGAGTCAGTGTTCTTGTACTTAAGTCGGTATTGTGCCTTTTGTATTTTTTTCCGATGCAATTTCTGTGTTTCATCGTCAATAAGAAGGTCCAAGGGATACAGTAAACCTGCAGTGAAGCATCGGAATCTGTAACTAGTGTCACAGGAATGGTTCAAAACATAGACAGTAAGATGAGTCAGTCTTCTTGTACTTAACTCGGCATTGTCCGTTTTTTATTTAATTCCGATGCAATTTCTGTGTTTCATCGTCAATACGAAGGTCAGAGGGATACGGTAAACCTGAAGTGAAGCATCGGAATCTATAACTAGTGTCACAGGTATGGTTCAAAACATAGACAGTAAGAAGAGTCAGTTTTCTGGTTCTTAAGTCGGCATTGTGCCTTTTGTATTTAATTCCGATACAATTTCTGTGTTTCCTCGTCAATAAGAAGGTAAGAGGGATACAGTAAACCTGAAGTGTAGCATCGGCATCTATAACTAGTGTCACAGGAATGGTTCAAAGCATAGACAGTAAGAAGAGTCAGTATTCTTGTACTTAAGTCGGCATTGTGCCTTTTGTATTTAATTCCGATGCAATTTCTGTCTTTCATCGTCACTGTGAGGGTCAGAGGAATACAGTAAACTTGAAATGAAGCAACGGACTCTATAACTAGTGTCACAGGAATGGTTCAAAACATAGACAGTAAGAAGAGTCAGTTTTCTTGTACTTAAGTCGTCATTGTGCCATTTGTATTTAGTTCCGACGCATTATCTGTGTTTCATCGTCAATAAGAAGGTCAGAGGGATACATTAAACCTGAAGTGAAGCATCGGAATCTATAACTAGTGTCACAGGAATGGTTCAAAGCATAGACTGTAAGAAGAGTCGGTTTTCTTGTACGTAAGTCGGCATTGTTCCTTTTGTATTTAACTCCGATGCAATTTCTGTGTTTCATCGTCAATATGAAGGTCAGAGGGATACAGGAAACCAGAAGTGAAGCATCGGAATGTATAACTAGTGTCACAGGAATGATTCAAAACATAGACAGTAAAGAAGAGTCAGTTTTCTTGTACATAAGTCGGCATTGTGCATTTTGTATTTAATTCCGATGCAATTTCTGTGTATCATCGTCAATAAGAAGGTCAGAGGGATAAACTAAAAATGAAGTGAAGCATCGGAATCTATAACTAGTGTCACATGAATGGTTCAACACATAGACAGTAAAAAGAGTCAGTTATCTTGTACTTAAGTCGGCATTGTGCCTCTTGTATTTAATTCCGTTGGAATTTCAGTGTTTCATCGTCAATAAGAAGGTCACAGGGATACAGTGAACCTGAAGAGAAGCATCGGAATCTATAACTAGTGTCACAGGAATGGTTCAAAACATAGACAGTGGGAAGAGTCAGTCTTCGTGTACTTATGTCGGCATTGTGCCTTTTGTATTAAATTCCGATGCAGTTTCTGTGTTTCATCGTCAATACGAAGGTCAGAGGGATACGGTAAACCTGAAGTGGAGCATCGGAATCTATAACTAGTGTCACAGGAATGGTTCAAAACACAGACAGTAACAAGAGTCAGTTATCTTGTACTTAAGTCGGAATTGTGCCCTTTGTATTTAATTCCGATGAAATTTCTGTGTTTCATCGTCAATACGAAGGTGAGAGGGATACAGTAAACCTGAAGTGAAGCATCGGAATCTATAACTAGTGTCACAGGAATGGTTCAAAACATAGACAGTAAGAAGAGTCAGTCTTCTTGTACTTAAGTCGGCATTGTGCCTTTTGTATTTAATTCCGATGCAGTTTCTGTGTTTCATCGTCAATACGAAGGTCAGAGGGATACGGTAAACCTGAAGTGAAGCATCGGAATCTATAACTAGTGTCACAGGAATGGTTCAAAACATAGACAGTAAGAAGAGTCAGTTTTCTTGTTCTTAAGTCGGCATTGTGCCTTTTGTATTTAATTCCGATACAATTTCTGTGTTTCCTCGTCAATAAGAAGGTAAGAGGGATACAGTAAACCTGAAGTGTAGCATCGGCATCTATAACTAGTGTCACAGGAATGGTTCAAAACATAGACAGTAAGAAGAGTCAGTATTCTTGTACTTAAGTCGGCATTGTGCCTTTTGTATTTAATTCCGATGCAATTTCTGTCTTTCATCGTCACTGTGAGGGTCAGAGGAATACAGTAAACTTGAAATGAAGCAACGGAATCTATAACTAGTGTCACAGCAATGGTTCAAAACATAGACAGTAAGAAGAGTCAGTTTTCTTGTACTTAAGTCGTCATTGTGCCATTTGTATTTAGTTCCGACGCAATATCTGTGTTTCATCGTCAATAAGAAGGTCAGAGGGATACATAAAACCTGAAGTGAAGCATCGGAATCTATAACTAGTGTCACAGGAATGGTTCAAAGCATAAACTGTAAGAAGAGTCGGTTTTCTTGTACGTAAGTCGGCATTGTTCCTTTTGTATTTAACTCCGATGCAATTTCTGTGTTTCATCGTCAATATGAAGGTCAGAGGGATACAGTAAACCAGAAGTGAAGCATCGGAATATATAACTAGTGTCACAGGAATGGTTCAAAACATAGACAGTAAAGAAGAGTCAGTTTTCTTGTACATAAGTCGGCATTGTGCATTTTGTATTTAATTCCGATGCAATTTCTGTGTATCATCATAAATAAGAAGGTCAGAGGGATACAATAAAAATGAAGTGGAGCATCGGAATCTATAACTAGTGTCACATGAGTGGTTCAACACAAAGACAGTAAGAAGGGTCAGTTATCTTGTACTTAAGTCGGAATTGTGCCCTTTGTATTTAATTCCGATGAAATTTCTGTGTTTCATCGTCAATACGAAGGTGAGAGGGATACAGTAAACCTGAAGTGAAGCATCGGAATCTATAACTAGTGTCACAGGAATGGTTCAAAACATAGACAGTAAGATGAGTCTGTTTTCTTGTACTTAAGTCGGCATTGTGCCTTTTGTATTTAATTCCGATACAATTTCTGTGTTTCTTCGTCAATACGAAGGACAGAGGGATACAGTAAACCTGAAGTGAAGCATCGGAATCTATAACTAGTGTCACAGGAATGGTTAAAACACAGACAGTAAGAAGAGTCAGTTTTTCCTTGTACTTAAGTCGGCATTGTGCCTTTTGTATTTAATTCCGATGCAATTTCTGTGATTCATCGTCAATAAGAAGGTCAGAGGGATACAGTGAACCTGAAGTGAAGCATCGGAATCTATAACTAGATTCACATGAATGGTTCAACTCATAGACAGTAACAAGAGTCAGTTATCTTGTACTTACGTCGGCATTGTGCCTTTTGTATTTAATTTCGATGCTATTTCTGTGTTTCATCGTCAATAAGAAGGTCAGAGGGATACAGTAAACCGGAAGTGAAGCATCGGAATCTATAACTAGTGTCACGGGAATGGATCAAAACATAGACAGTAAGAAGAGTCAGTTTTCTTGCACTTAAGTCGGCATTGTGCCTTTTGTATTTAATCCCGATGCAATTTCTGTGTTTCATCGTCAATAAGAAGGTCAGAGGGATACAGTAAACCTGAAGTGAAGCATCGGAATCTATAACTAGCGTCACGGGAATGGTTCAAACATAGACAGTAAGAAGAGTCAGTTTTCTTGTACTTAAGTCGACATCGTGCCTTTTGTATATATATCCGATATAATATCTGTGTTTCATCGTCAATAAGAAGGTCAGAGGGATACAGTAAACCTGAAGTGAAGCATCGCAATCTATAACTAGCGTCACAGGAATGGTTCAAATCATAGACAGTAAGAAGAGTCAGTTTTCTTGTACTTAAGTCGGCATTGTGCCTTTTGTATTTAATTCCGATGCAATTTCTCTGTATCATCGCCAATATGAAGGTCAGAGGGAGGCAGTGAACCTGAAGTGGAGCAACCGAATCCATAACTAGTGTCACAGGAATGGTTCAAAACATAGAGAGTGAGATGAGACAGTCTTCTTGTACCTAAGTCGGCATTGAGCCTTTTGTATTTAATTCCGATGCAATTTCTGTATTTCATCGTCAATAAGAAGGTCCAAGGTATATAGTAAACCTGGAGTTAAGCATCGGAATCTATAACTAGTGTCACAGGAATGGTTCAGGACATAGACAGTAAGTAGAGTCAGTCTTCTTGTACTTAGGCGGCATTGTGACTTTTTTCTTTAATTCCGATGCAATTTCTGTGTTTCATCGTCAATAAGAAGGTCCAAGGGATACAGTAAATCTGAAGTGAAGCATCGGAAGCTATAACTAGTGTCACAGGAATGGTCAAAACATAGTCAGTAAGAAGAGTCAGTCTTCTTGTACTTAAGTCGGCATTGTGCCTTTTGTATTTAATTCCGATGCAATTTCTGTGTTTCATCGTCAATAAGAAGGTCAGAGGGATACAGTAAACCTGAAGTGAAGCATCGGAATCTATAACTAGTGTCACAGGAATGGTATAAACATAGAAAGTAGGAAGAGTCAGTCTTCTTGTACTAAAGTCGGGATTGTGCCTTCTCTATTTAAATCCGATGCATTTGCTGTGTTTCATCGTCAATAAGAAAGTCCAAGGGATACAGTAAACCTGAAGTGAAGCATCGGATTCTATAACTAGTGTCACTGGAATGGTTCAAACATAGTCAGTAAGAAGAGTCAGTGTTCTTGTACTTAAGTCGGCATTGTGCCTTTTGTATTTAATTCCTATGCAATTTCTGTGTTTCATCGTCAATAAGAAGGTCCAAGGGATACAGTAAACCTGCAGTGAAGCATCGGAATCTGTAACTAGTGTCACATGGAATGGTTCAAAACATAGACAGTAAGATGAGTCAGTCTTCTTGTACTTAACTCGGCATTGTCCGTTTTTTATTTAATTCCGATGCAATTTCTGTGTTTCATCGTCAATACGAAGGTCAGAGGGATACGGTAAACCTGAAGTGAAGCATCGGAATCTATAACTAGTGTCACAGGAATGGTTCAAAACATAGACAGTAAGAAGAGTCAGTTTTCTGGTTCTTAAGTCGGCATTGTGCCTTTTGTATTTAATTCCGATACAATTTCTGTGTTTCCTCGTCAATAAGAAGGTAAGAGGGATACAGTAAACCTGAAGTGTAGCATCGGCATCTATAACTAGTGTCACAGGAATGGTTCAAAGCATAGACAGTAAGAAGAGTCAGTATTCTTGTACTTAAGTCGGCATTGTGCCTTTTGTATTTAATTCCGATGCAATTTCTGTCTTTCATCGTCACTGTGAGGGTCAGAGGAATACAGTAAACTTGAAATGAAGCAACGGACTCTATAACTAGTGTCACAGGAATGGTTCAAAACATAGACAGTAAGAAGAGTCAGTTTTCTTGTACTTAAGTCGTCATTGTGCCATTTGTATTTAGTTCCGACGCATTATCTGTGTTTCATCGTCCATAAGAAGGTCAGAGGGATACATTAGACCTGAAGTGAAGCATCGGAATCTATAACTAGTGTCACAGGAATGGTTCAAAGCATAGACTGTAAGAAGAGTCGGTTTTCTTGTACGTAAGTCGGCATTGTTCCTTTTGTATTTAACTCCGATGCAATTTCTGTGTTTCATCGTCAATATGAAGGTCAGAGGGATACAGTAAACCAGAAGTGAAGCATCGGAATATATAACTAGTGTCACAGGAATGGTTCAAAACATAGACAGTAAAGAAGAGTCAGTTTTCTTGTACATAAGTCGGCATTGTGCATTTTGCATTTAATTCCGATGCAATTTCTGTGTATCATCATAAATAAGAAGGTCAGAGGGATACAGTAAAAATGAAGTGAAGCATCGGAATCTATAACTAGTGTCACATGAATGGTTCAACACAAAGACAGTAAGAAGGGTCAGTTATCTTGTACTTAAGTCGGCATTGTGCCTTTTGTATTTAATTCCGTTGGAATTTCAGTGTTTCATCGTCAATAAGAAGGTCACAGGGATACAGTGAACCTGAAGTGAATCATCGGAATCTATAACTAGTGTCACAGGAATGGTTCAAAACATAGACAGTGGGAAGAGTCAGTCTTCGTGTACTTAAGTCAGCATTGTGCCTATTGTATTTAATTCCGATGCAATTTCTGTGTTTCATCGTCAATACGAAGGTCAGAGGGATACGGTAAACCTGAAGTGAAGCATCGGAATCTATAACTAGTGTCACAGGAATGGTTCAAAACACAGACAGTAACAAGAGTCAGTTATCTTGTACTTAAGTCGGAATTGTGCCCTTTGTATTTAATTCCGATGAAATTTCTGTGTTTCATCGTCAATACGAAGGTGAGAGGGATACAGTAAACCTGAAGTGAAGCATCGGAATCTATAACTAGTGTTACAGGAATGGTTCAAAACATAGACAGTAAGATGAGTCTGTTTTCTTGTACTTAAGTCGGCATTGTGCCTTTTGTATTTAATTCCGATACAATTTCTGTGTTTCTTCGTCAATAAGAAGGACAGAGGGATACAGTAAACCTGAAGTGAAGCATCGGAATCTATAACTAGTGTCACAGGAATGGTTAAAACACAGACAGTAAGAAGAGTCAGTTTTTCCTTGTACTTAAGTCGGCATTGTGCCTTTTGTATTTAATTCCGATGCAATTTCTGTGATTCATCGTCAATAAGAAGGTCAGAGGGATACAGTGAACCTGAAGTGAAGCATCGGAATCTATAACTAGTGTCACATGAATGGTTCAACTCATAGACAGTAACAAGAGTCAGTTATCTTGTACTTACGTCGGCATTGTGCCTTTTGTATTTAATTTCGATGCTATTTCTGTGTTTCATCGTCAATAAGAAGGTCAGAGGGATACAGTAAACCGGAAGTGAAGCATCGGAATCTATAACTAGTGTCACGGGAATGGATCAAAACATAGACAGTAAGAAGAGTCAGTTTTCTTGCACTTAAGTCGGCATTGTGCCTTTTGTATTTAATCCCGATGCAATTTCTGTGTTTCATCGTCAATAAGAAGGTCAGAGGGATACAGTAAACCTGAAGTGAAGCATCGGAATCTATAACTAGTGTCACAGGAATGGTTCAAACATAGACAGTAAGAAGAGTCAGTTTTCTTGTACTTAAGTCGACATCGTGCCTTTTGTATATATATCCGATATAATATCTGTGTTTCATCGTCAATAAGAAGGTCAGAGGGATACAGTAAACCTGAAGTGAAGCATCGCAATCTATAACTAGCGTCACAGGAATGGTTCAAAACATAGACAGTAAGAAGAGTCAGTTTTCTTGTACTTAAGTCGGCATTGTGCCTTTTGTATTTAATTCCGATGCAATTTCTCTGTATCATCGCCAATATGAAGGTCAGAGGGAGGCAGTGAACCTGAAGTGGAGCAACCGAATCCATAACTAGTGTCACAGGAATGGTTCAAAACATAGAGAGTGAGATGAGACAGTCTTCTTGTACCTAAGTCGGCATTGAGCCTTTTGTATTTAATTCCGATGCAATTTCTCTGTTTCATCGTCAATATAAGGACAGAGGGATACAGTATACCTGAAATGAAGCATCGGATTTTATAACTAGTGTCACAGGAATGGTTCAAAACATAGACAGTAAGAAGAGTCAGTTTTCTTGTACTTAAGTCGGCATTGTGCTTTTTGAATTTAATTCCGATGCAAATTCTGTGTTTCGTCGTCAATAAGAAGGTCCAAGGGATCCATTAAACCTGAAGTGAAGCGTCGGAATCTATAACTAGTGTCACATGAATGGCTCAAAACATAGACAGTAGGAAGAGTCAGTTTTCTTGTACTTAAGTCGGCATTGTGCCTTTTGTATCCAATTCCGAAGCAATTTCTGTGTTTCATCGTTAATAAGAAGGTCAGAGGGATACAGTAAACCGGAAGTGATGCATCGGAATCCATAACTAGTGTCACATGAATGGTTCAACACATAGACAGTAAGAAGAGTCAGTTATCTTGTACTGAAGTCGGCATTGTGCCTTTTGTATTTAATTCCGATGCTATTTATGTGTTTCATTGTCAATAAGAAGGTCAGAGGGATACAGTAAACCGGAAGTGAAGCATCGGAATCTATAACTAGTGTCACAGGACTGGTTCAAAACATAGACAGTAAGAAGAGTCAGTTTTCTTGTACCTAAGTGGGCATTGTGCCTTTTGCGTTTAATTCCGATGCAATTTCTGTGTTTCGTCGTCAATAAGAAGGACAGAGGGATACAGTAAATCTTAAGTGAAGAATCGGAATCTATAACTAGTGTCACAGGAATTGTTCAAATATAGACAGTAGGAAGAGTCTGTCTTCTTGTATTTAGGTCGGCATTGTGCCTTTTCTATTTAATTCCGATGCAATTTCTGTATTTCATCGTCAATAAGAAGGTCCAAGGTATATAGTAAACCTGGAGTTAAGCATCGGAATCTATAACTAGTGTCACAGGAATGGTTCAAGACATAGACAGTAAGTAGAGTCAGTCTTCTTGTACTTAGGCGGCATTGTGTCTTTTTTCTTTAATTCCGATGCAATTTCTGTGTTTCATCGTCAATAAGAAGGTCCAAGGGATACAGTAAATCTGAAGTGAAGCATCGGAAGCTATAACTAGTGTCACAGGAATGGTCAAAACATAGTCAGTAAGAAGAGTCAGTCTTCTTGTACTTAAGTCGGCATTGTGCCTATTGTATTTAATTCCGATGCAATTTCTGTGTTTCATCGTCAGTAAGAAGGTCAGAGGGATACAGTAAACCTGAAGTGAAGCATCGGAATCTATAACTAGTGTCACAGGAATGGTATAAACATAGAAAGTAGGAAGAGTCAGTCTTCTTGTACTAAAGTCGGGATTGTGCCTTCTCTATTTAAATCCGATGCATTTGCTGTGTTTCATCGTCAATAAGAAAGTCCAAGGGATACAGTAAACCTGAAGTGAAGCATCGGATTCTATAACTAGTGTCACTGGAATGGTTCAAACATAGTCAGTAAGAAGAGTCAGTGTTCTTGTACTTAAGTCGGCATTGTGCCTTTTGTATTTAATTCCGATGCAATTTCTGTGTTTCATCGTCAATAAGAAGGTCCAAGGGATACAGTAAACCTGCAGTGAAGCATCGGAATCTGTAACTAGTGTCACAGGAATGGTTCAAAACATAGACAGTAAGATGAGTCAGTCTTCTTGTACTTAACTCGGCATTGTCCGTTTTTTATTTAATTCCGATGCAATTTCTGTGTTTCATCGTCAATACGAAGGTCAGAGGGATACGGTAAACCTGAAGTGAAGCATCGGAATCTATAACTAGTGTCACAGGAATGGTTCAAAACATAGACAGTAAGAAGAGTCAGTTTTCTGGTTCTTAAGTCGGCATTGTGCCTTTTGTATTTAATTCCGATACAATTTCTGTGTTTCCTCGTCAATAAGAAGGTAAGAGGGATACAGTAAACCTGAAGTGTAGCATCGGCATCTATAACTAGTGTCACAGGAATGGTTCAAAGCATAGACAGTAAGAAGAGTCAGTATTCTTGTACTTAAGTCGGCATTGTGCCTTTTGTATTTAATTGCGATGCAATTTCTGTCTTTCATCGTCACTGTGAGGGTCAGAGGAATACAGTAAACTTGAAATGAAGCAACGGACTCTATAACTAGTGTCACAGGAATGGTTCAAAACATAGACAGTAAGAAGAGTCAGTTTTCTTGTACTTAAGTCGTCATTGTGCCATTTGTATTTAGTTCCGACGCATTATCTGTGTTTCATCGTCAATAAGAAGGTCAGAGGGATACATTAAACCTGAAGTGAAGCATCGGAATCTATAACTAGTGTCACAGGAATGGTTCAAAGCATAGACTGTAAGAAGAGTCGGTTTTCTTGTACGTAAGTCGGCATTGTTCCTTTTGTATTTAACTCCGATGCAATTTCTGTGTTTCATCGTCAATATGAAGGTCAGAGGGATACAGTAAACCAGAAGTGAAGCATCGGAATATATAACTAGTGTCACAGGAATGGTTCAAAACATAGACAGTAAAGAAGAGTCAGTTTTCTTGTACATAAGTCGGCATTGTGCATTTTGTATTTAATTCCGATGCAATTTCTGTGTATCATCATAAATAAGAAGGTCAGAGGGATACAGTAAAAATGAAGTGAAGCATCGGAATCTATAACTAGTGTCACATGAATGGTTCAACACAAAGACAGTAAGAAGGGTCAGTTATCTTGTACTTAAGTCGGCATTGTGCCTTTTGTATTTAATTCCGTTGGAATTTCAGTGTTTCATCGTCAATAAGAAGGTCACAGGGATACAGTGAACCTGAAGTGAATCATCGGAATCTATAACTAGTGTCACAGGAATGGTTCAAAACATAGACAGTGGGAAGAGTCAGTCTTCGTGTACTTAAGTCAGCATTGTGCCTATTGTATTTAATTCCGATGCAATTTCTGTGTTTCATCGTCAATACGAAGGTCAGAGGGATACGGTAAACCTGAAGTGAAGCATCGGAATCTATAACTAGTGTCACAGGAATGGTTCAAAACACAGACAGTAACAAGAGTCAGTTATCTTGTACTTAAGTCGGAATTGTGCCCTTTGTATTTAATTCCGATGAAATTTCTGTGTTTCATCGTCAATACGAAGGTGAGAGGGATACAGTAAACCTGAAGTGAAGCATCGGAATCTATAACTAGTGTCACAGGATTGGTTCAAAACATAGACAGTAAGATGAGTCTGTTTTCTTGTACTTAAGTCGGCATTGTGCCTTTTGTATTTAATTCCGATACAATTTCTGTGTTTCTTCGTCAATAAGAAGGACAGAGGGATACAGTAAACCTGAAGTGAAGCATCGGAATCTATAACTAGTGTCACAGGAATGGTTAAAACACAGACAGTAAGAAGAGTCAGTTTTTCCTTGTACTTAAGTCGGCATTGTGCCTTTTGTATTTAATTCCGATGCAATTTCTGTGATTCATCGTCAATAAGAAGGTCAGAGGGATACAGTGAACCTGAAGTGAAGCATCGGAATCTATAACTAGTGTCACATGAATGGTTCAACTCATAGACAGTAACAAGAGTCAGTTATCTTGTACTTACGTCGGCATTGTGCCTTTTGTATTTAATTTCGATGCTATTTCTGTGTTTCATCGTCAATAAGAAGGTCAGAGGGATACAGTAGACCAGAAGTGAAGCATCGGAATCTATAACTAGTGTCACGGGAATGGATCAAAACATAGACAGTAAGAAGAGTCAGTTTTCTTGCACTTAAGTCGGCATTGTGCCTTTTGTATTTAATCCCGATGCAATTTCTGTGTTTCATCGTCAATAACAAGGTCAGAGGGATACAGTAAACCTGAAGTGAAGCATCGGAATCTATAACTAGTGTCACAGGAATGGTTCAAACATAGACAGTAAGAAGAGTCAGTTTTCTTGTACTTAAGTCGACATCGTGCCTTTTGTATATATATCCGATATAATATCTGTGTTTCATCGTCAATAAGGAGGTCAGAGGGATACAGTAAACCTGAAGTGAAGCATCGCAATCTATAACTAGCGTCACAGGAATGGTTCAAAACATAGACAGTAAGAAGAGTCAGTTTTCTTGTACTTAAGTCGGCATTGTGCCTTTTGTATTTAATTCCGATGCAATTTCTCTGTATCATCGCCAATATGAAGGTCAGAGGGAGGCAGTGAACCTGAAGTGGAGCAACCGAATCCATAACTAGTGTCACAGGAATGGTTCAAAACATAGAGAGTGAGATGAGACAGTCTTCTTGTACCTAAGTCGGCATTGAGCCTTTTGTATTTAATTCCGATGCAATTTCTCTGTTTCATCGTCAATATAAGGACAGAGGGATACAGTATACCTGAAATGAAGCATCGGATTTTATTACTAGTGTCACAGGAATGGTTCAAATCATAGTCAGTAAGATGAGTCAGTCATCTTGTACTAAAGTCATCATTGTGCCTTTTGTATTTAATTCCGATGCAATTTCTGTGTTTCATCGTCAATAAGAAGGTCCAAGAGAAACAGTAAACCTGAAGTGAAGCATCGGAATCTATAACTAGCGTCACAGGAATGGTTCAAAACATAGACAGTAAGAAGAGTCAGTTTTCTTGTACTTAAGTCGGCATCGTGCCTTTTGTATATATATCCGATGCAATATCTGTGTTTCATCGTCAATAAGAAGGACAGAGGGAGACATTAAACCTGAAGTGAAGCATCGGAATCTATTACTAGTGTCACAGGAATGGTTAAAACAAAGACAGTAAGAAGAGTCAGTTTTCTTGTACTTAAGTCGGCATTGTGCCTTTTGTATTTAATTCCGATGCAATTTCTGTGTTTCATCGCCAATACGAAGGTCAGAGGGAGGCAGTGAACCTGAAGTTGAGCATCCGAATCCATAACTAGTGTCACAGGAAAGGTTCAAAACATAGACAGTAAGAAGAGCCAGTCTTCTTGTATTTGAGTCGGCATTGTGCGTTTTGTATTTAATTCCGATGCAATTTCTGTGTTTCATCGTCAATAAGATGGTCACAGGGATACAGTAAAGCTGAAGTGAAGCATCGGAATCTATAACTAGTGCCACAGGAATGGTTCAAAACATAGAGAGTAAGATAAGACAGTCTTCTTGTACCTAAGTCGGCATTGAGCTTTTTGTATTTAATTCCGATGCAATTTCTGTGTTTCATCGTCAATAGGAAGGTCAGAGGGATACAGTAAACCTGAAGTGAAGCATCGGAATCTATAACTAGTGTCACAGGAATGGTTCAAAACATATCCAGTAAGAAGAGTCAGTTTTCTTGTACTTAAGTCGGCATTGTGCCTTTTGTATTTAATTCCGATGCAATTTCTGTGTTCAATCGTCAATAAGAAGGTCAGAGGGATACAGTAAATCTGAAGTGAAGCATCGGAATCCATAGCCAGTGTCACAGAAATGGTTCAAAACATAGACAGTAAGAAGAGTCAGTTTTCTTGTACTTAAGTCGGCATTGTGCCTTTTGTATTTAATTCCGATGCAATTTCTGTGTTTCATCGTAAATAAGAAGGTCAGAGGGATACAGTAAACCTGAAGTGAAGCATCGGAATCTATAACTAGTGTCACAGGAATGGTCCAAAACATAGACAGTAAGAAGAGACAGTTTTCTTGTTCTTAAGCCGGCATTGGGCATTTTGTATTTAATTCCGATGCAATATCTGTGTTTCATCGTCAATAAGAAGGACAGAGGGATACAGTAAACCTGAAGTGAAGCATCGGAATCTATAACTAGTGTCACAGGAATGGTTAAAACATAGACAGTAAGAAGTGTGAGTTTTTCCTTGTACTTAAGTCGGCATTGTGCCTTTTGTATTTAATTCCGATGCAATATCTGCGATTCATCGTCAATAAGAAGGTTAGAGGGATACAGTGAACCTGAACTGAAGCATCGGATTCTATAACTAGTGTCACAGGAATGGTTCAAACATAGTCAGTAAGAAGAGTCAGTGTTCTTGTACTTAAGTGGGCATTGTGCCTTTTGTATTTAATTCCGATGCAATATCTGTGTTTCATCGTCAATAAGAAGGTCCAAGGGATACAGTAAAACTGCAGTGAAGCATCGGAATCTGTAACTAGTGTCACAGGAATGGTTCAAAACATAGACAGTAAGATGAGTCAGTCTTCTTGTACTTAACTCGGCATTGTCCCTTTTTTATTTAATTCCGGTGCAATTTCTGTGTTTCATCGTCAATAAGAAGGTCCAAGGGAAACAGTAGTCCTAGAGGGAAGATCGGAATCTATTACTAGTGTCACAGGAATGGTTCAAACATAGACAGTAATAAGAGTCAGTCTTCTTGTACTTAATTCGGCATTGTGCATTTTGTGTTTAATTCCGACGCAATTTCTGTGTTTCATCGTCAATAACAACGTCAGAGGGATACAGTAAATCTGAAGCGAAGCATCGGAATCTATAACTAGTGTCACAGGAATGGTTCAAATCACAGTCAGAAAGATGAGTCAGTCATCTTGTACTAAAGTCGGCATTGTGCCTTTTGTATTTAATTCCGATGCAATATCTGTATTTCATCGTCAATAAGAAGGTCCAAGAGATACAGTAAACCTGAAGTGAAGCATCGGAATCTATAAATAGTGTCACAGGAATGGTTCAAAACATAGACAGTGGGAAGAGTCAGTCTTCGTGTACGTAAGTCGGCATTGTGCCTTTTGTATGTAATTCCGATGCAATTTCTGTGTTTCATCGTCAATACGAAGGTCAGAGGGATACGGTAAACCTGAAGTGAAGCATCGGAATCTATAACTAGTGTCACAGGAATGGATCAAAACATAGACAGTAACAAGAGTCAGTTATCTTTTACTTAAGTCGGAATTGTGCCCTTTGTATTTAATTCCGATGCTATTTCTGTGTTTCATCGTCATTAAGAAGGTCAGAGGGATACAGTAAACCGGAAGCGAAGCATCGGTATCTATAACTAGTGTCACAGGAATGGTTCAAAACATAGACAGTAAGAAGAGTCAGTTTTCTTGTACTTAAGTCGGCATTGTCCCTTTTGTATTTAATTCCGATGCAATTTCTGTGTATCATCGCCAATAAGAAGGTCAGAGGGAGGCAGTGAACCTGAAGTGAGGCAACCGAATCCATAACTAGTGTCACAGGAAAGGGTCAAAACATAGACAGAAAGAAGAGCCAGTCTTCTTGTACTTGAGTCGGCATTGTGCCTTTTGTATTTAATTCCGATGCAATTTCTGTGTTTCATCGACAGTAAGGAGGTCAGAGGGATACAGTGAACCTGAAGTAAAGCATCGGAATCTATAACTAGTGTCACAGGAATGGTTCAAAACATAGACAGTAAGAAGAGCCAGCCTTCTTGTACTTGAGTCGGAATTGTGCCTTCTGTATTTAATTCCGATGCAATTTCTGTGTTTCATCGTCAATAAGAAGGTCATAGGGATACAGTAAAGCTGAAGTGAAGCATCGGAATCTATAACTAGTGTCACAGGAATGGTTCAAAACATAGAGAGTAAGACGAGACAGTCTTCTTGTACCTAAGTCGGCATTGAGCCTTTTGTATTTAATTCCGATGCAATATCTCTGTTTCATCGTCAATATAAGGACAGAGGGATACAGTATACCTGAAATGAAGCATCGGATTCTATAACTAGTGTCACAGGAATGGTTCAAAACATAGACAGTAAGAAGAGTCAGTTTTCTTGTACTTAAGTCGGCATTGTGCCCTTTGTATTCAATTCCGCTGCAATTTCTGTGTTTCATCGTCAATAAGAAGGTCAGAGGGATACAGTAAACCTGAAGTGAAGCATCGGATTCTATAACTAGTGTCAAACGAATGGTTCAAAACATATCCAGTAAGAAGAGTCAGTTTTCTTGTACTTAAGTCGGCATTGTGCTTTTAGTATTTAACTCCGATGGAATATCTGTGTTTCATCGTCAATAAGAAGGTCAGAGGGATACAGTAAACCGGAAGTGAAGCATCGGAATCCATAACTAGTGTCACATGAATGGTTCAACACATAGACAGTAAGAAGAGTCAGTTATCTTGTACTGAAGTCGGCATTGTGCCTTTTGTATTTAATTCCGATGCTATTTCTGTGTTTCATCGTCAATAAGAAGGTCAGAGGGATACAGTAAACCGGAAGTGAAGCATCGGAGGCTATAACTAGTGTCACAGGACTGGTTCAAAACATAGACAGTAAGAAGAGTCAGTTTTCTTGTACTTAAGTCGGCATTGTGCCTTTTGCGTTTAATTCCGTTGCAATTTCTGTGTTTCGTCGTCAATAAGAAGGACAGATGGATACAGTAAACCTTAAGTAAAGAATCGGAATCTATAACTAGTGTCACAGGAATGGTTCAAAGCATAGTCAGTAAGAAGAGTCAGTGTTCTTGTACTTAAGGCGGCATTGTGCCTTTTGTATTTAAATCCGATGCAATTTCTGTGTTTCATCGTCAATAAGAAGGTCCAAGGGATACCCTAAACCTGCAGTGAAGCATCTGAATCTGTAACTAGTGTCACAGGAATGGTTCAAAACATAGACAGTAAGATGAGTCAGTCTTCTTGTACTTAACTCGGCATTGTGCCTTTTATATTTAATTCCGATGCAATTTCTGTATTTCATCGTCAATAAGAAGGTCCAAGGGATATAGTAAACATGGAGCTAAGCATCGGAATCTATAACTAGTGTCATAGGAATGGATCAAGACGTAGAAAGTAAGAAGAGTCAGTCTTCTTGTACTTAGGCGGTATTGTGCCTTTTTTATTTAATTCCGGTGCAATTTCTGTGTTTCATCATCAGTAAGAACGTCCAAGGGATACAGTAAATCTGAAGTGAAGCATCTGAAGCTATAACTAGTGTCACAGGAATGGTTCAAAACATAGTCAATAAGTAGGGTCAGTCTTCTTGTACTTAAGTCGGCATTGTGCCTTTTCTATTTAATTCCGAAGCAATTTCTGTGTCTCATCGTCAATAAGAAGGTCAGAGGGATACAGTACACCTGAAGTGAATCATCAGAATCTATAACTAGTGTCACAGGAATGGTTCAAAACGTAGTCAGTAAGAAGAGTCAGTCTTCTTGTACTTAAGTCGGCATTGTGCCTTTTGTATTTAATTCCGATGCAATTTCTGTGTTTCATCGTCAATAAGAAGGTCCAAGGGATACAGTAAACCTGAATTGAAGCATCGACATCGATAACTGGTGTCACAGGAATGGTTCAAACATAGACAGAAGAAGAGTCAGTCTTCTTTTACTTAAGTCGGCATTTTCCCTTTTGTATTTAGTTCCGTTGCAATTTCTGTGTTTCATCGTCAATAAGAGGGTCAGAGGGATACAGTAAACCTGAAGTGATGCATCGGAATCTATAACTAGTGTCACAGGAATGGTATAAACATAGAAAGTAGGAAGAGTCAGTCTTCTTGTACTTAAGTCGGCATTGTGCCTTCTCTATTTAATTCCGATGCATTTGCTGTGTTTCATCGTCAATAAGAAAGTCCAAGGGATACAGTAAACCTGAAGTGAAGTATCGGAATCTATAACTTGTGTCACAGGAATGGTTCAAAGCATAGTCAGTAAGAAGAGTCAGTGTTCTTGTACTTAAGGCGGCATTGTGCCTTTTGTATTTAAATCCGATGCAATTTCTGTGTTTCATCGTCAATAAGAAGGTCCAAGGGATACCCTAAACCTGCAGTGAAGCATCTGAATCTGTAACTAGTGTCACAGGAATGGTTCAAAACATAGACAGTAAGATGAGTCAGTCTTCTTGTACTTAACTCGGCATTGTGCCTTTTATATTTAATTCCGATGCAATTTCTGTGTTTCATCGTCAATAAGAAGGTCCAAGGGATACAGTAATCCTAGAGTGAAAATCGGAATCTATTACTAGTGTCACAGGAATGGTTCAAAACATAGACAGTAAGAAGAGTCAGTCTTCTAGTACTTAATTCGGCATTGTGCATTTAATATTTAATTCCGACGCAATTTCTGTGTTTCATCGTCAATAAGAACGTCAGAGGGATACAGTAAATGTGAAGTGAAGCATCGGAATCTATAACTAGTGTCACAGGAATGGTTCAAATCATAGTCAGTAAGATGAGTCAGTCATCTTGTACTAAAGTCATCATTGTGCCTTTTGTATTTAATTCCGATGCAATTTCTGTATTTCATCGTCAATAAGAAGGTCCAAGAGATACACTAAAACTGAAGTAAACCATCGGAATCTATAACTAGTGTCACAGGAATGGTCCAAAACATAGACAGTAAGAAGAGACAGTTTTCTTGTTCTTAAGCCGGCATTGTGCACTTTGTATTTAATTCCGATGCAATTTCTGTGTTTCATCGTCAATAAGAAGGACAGAGGGATACAGCAAACCTGAAGTAAATCATCGGAATCTATAACTAGTGTCACAGGAATGGTTAAAACATAGACAGTAAGAAGAGTCAGTTTTTCCTTGTACTTAAGTCGGCATTGTGCCTTTTGTATTTAATTCCGATGCAATTTCTGTGATTCATCGTAAATAAGAAGGTCAGAGGGATACAGTAAACCTGAAGTGAAGCATCGGAATCTATAACTAGTGTCACAGGAGTGGTCCAAAACATAGACAGTAAGAAGAGACAGTTTTCATGTTCTTAAGCCGGTATTGTGCATTTTGTATTCAATTCCGATGCAAATTCTGTGTTTCATCGTCAATAAGAAGGTCAGAGGGATGCAGTGAAGCTGAAGTGAAGCATCGGAATCTATATCTAGTGTCACAGGAATGGTTCAAAACTTAGACAGTAAGAATAGTCAGTTTTCTTGTACTTAAGTCGGCATTGTGCTTTTTGTATTTAATTCCGATGGAATATCTGTGTTTCATCGTCAATAAGAAGGTCAGAGGGATACAGCAAACCGGAAGTGAAGCATCGGAATCCATAACTAGTGTCACATGAATGGTTCAACACATAGACAGTAAGAAGAGTCAGTTATCTTGTACTGAAGTCGGCATTGTGCCTTTTGTATTTAATTCCAAAGCTATTTCTGTGTTTCATCGTCAATAAGAAGGTCAGAGGGATACAGTAAACCGAATGCGAAGCATCGGAATCTATAACTAGTGTCACAGGAATGGTTCAAAACATAGACAGTAAGAAGAGTCAGTTTTCTTGTACATAAGTCGGCATTGTGCCTTTTGTATTTAATTCCGATGCAATATCTGTGTTTCATCGTCAATAAGAAGGTTAGAGGGATACAGTAAACCTGAAGTGAATCATCGGAATCTATAACTAGTGTCACATGAATGGTTCAACACATTGACAGTAAGAAGAGTCAGTTATATTGTGCCTAAGTCGGCATTGTGCCTTTTGTATTTAATTCCGATGCAATTTCTGTGATTCATCGTCAATAAGAAGGTCAGAGGGATACAGTAAAAATGAAGTGAAGCATCGGAATCTATAACTAGTGTCACAGGAATGGTTCAACACATTTACAGTAAGAAGAGTCAGTTATATTGTACTTAAGTCGGCATTGTGCCTTTTGTATTTAATTCCGAAGCTATTTCTGTGTTTCATCGTCAATAAGAAGGTCAGAGGGAGACAGTAAACCGGAGGTGAAGCATCGGAATCTATAACTAGTGTCACAGGAATGGTTCAAAACATACACAGTAAGAAGAGTCAGTTTTCTTGTACTTAAATCGGCATTGTGCCTTTTGTATTTAATTCCGATGCAATTTCTATGTTTCATCGTCAATAAGAAGGTCAGAGGGATACAGTAAACCTGAAGTGAAGCATCGGAATCTATTACTAGTGTCACATGAATAGTTCAAAATATAGACAGTAAGAAGAGTCAGTTTTCTTGTACTTAAGTCGGCATTGTGCCTTTTGTATTTGATTCCGATGCAATTTCTGTGTTTCAATGTCAATAAGAAGGTCAGAGGGATACAGTAAACCTGAAGTGAATCATCGGAATCTATAACTAGTGTCACAGGAATGGTTAAAAACATTGACAGTAAGAAGAGTCAGTTTTCTTGAACTTAAGTCGGCATTGTGCCTTTTGTATATAATTCCGTTGCAATTTCTGTGTTTCATCGTCAATAAGAAGGTCAGAGGGATACAGTAAACCTGAGGTGAAGCATCGGAAACTTTAACTAGTGTCACAGGAATGGTTCAAAACATAGACAGTAAGAAGAGTCAGTTTTCGTGTAGTTAAGTCAGCTTTGTGCCTTTTCTATTTAATTCCGATGCAATTTCTGTGTTTCATCGTCAATACGAAGGTCAGAGGGATACGGTAAACCTGAAGTGAAGCATCGGAATCTATAACTAGTGTCACAAGAATGGTTCATAACTTAGACAGTAAGAAGAGTCAGTTTCCTTGTACTTAAGTTGGAATTGTGCTGTTTGTATTCAATTCCGATGCAATTTCTGTGTTTCATAGTCAATAAGAAGGTCAGAGGAATACAGAAAACCTGTAGTGAAGCATCGGAACCTATAACTAGTGTCACATGAATGGTTCAAAACATAGACAGTAAGAAGAGTCAGTTTCCTTGTACTTAAGTTGGAATTGTGCTGTTTGTATTCAATTCCGATGCAATTTCTGTGTTTCATAGTCAATAAGAAGGTATGAGGGATACTGTAAACCTGAAGTGAAGCATCGGAATCACTATTTAGCGTCACAGGAATGGTTCAAACATAGACAGTAAGAAGAGTCAGTTTCCTTGTACTTAAGTCGGCATTGTGCCTTTTGTATTTAATTCCGATGCAATTTCTGTGTTTCATCGTAAATAAGAAGGTCAGAGGGATACAGTAAACCTGAAGTGAAGCATCGGAAACTATAACTAGTGTCACAGGAATGGTCCAAAACATAGACAGTAAGAAGAGACAGTTTTCTTGTTCTTAAGCCGGCATTGTGCATTTTGTATTTAATTCCGATGCAATTTCTGTGATTCATCGTAAATAAGAAGGTCAGAGGGATACAGTAAACCTGAAGTGAAGCATCGGAATCTATAACTAGTGTCACAGGAATGGTCCAAAACATAGACAATAAGAAGAGACAGTTTTCTTGTTCTTAAGCCGGCATTGTGCATTTTGTATTTAATTCCGATGCAATTTCTGTGTTTCATCGTCAATAAGAAGGTCAGAGGGATACAGTGAAGCTGAAGTGAAGCATCGGAATCTATATCTAGTGTCACAGGAATGGTTCAAAACTTAGACAGTAGGAAGAGTCAGTTTTCTTGTACTTAAGTCGGCATTGTGCTTTTTGTATTTAATTCCGATGGAATATCTGTGTTTCATCGTCAATAAGAAGGTCAGAGGGATACAGTAAACCGGAAGTGAAGCATCGGAATCCATAACTAGTGTCAGATGAATGGTTCAACACATAGACAGTAAGAAGAGTCAGTTATCTTGTACTTAAGTCGGCATTGTGCCTTTTGTATTTAATTCCGATGCAATTTCTGTGTTTCGTCGTCAATAAGAAGGACAGAGGGATACAGTAAACCTTAAGTGAAGAATCGGAATCTATAACTAGTGTCACACGAATGGTTAAAACATAGACAGTAAGAAGAGTCAGTTTTCTTGTACTTAAGTCGGCATTGTACCTTTTATATTTAATTCCGATGCTATTTCTGTGATTCATCGTCAATAAGAAGGTCAGAGGGATATAGTAATAATTAACTGAAGCATCGGAATCTATAACTAGTGTCACGTGAATGGTTCAACTCATAGACAGTAAGAAAAGTCAGTTATCTTGTACTGAAGTCGGCATTGTGCCTTTGGAATATAATTCCGATGATATTTCTGTGTTTCAGCATCAATAAGAAGGTCAGAGGGATACAGTAAACCGGAAGTGAAGCATCGGAATCTATAACTAGTGTCACAGGAATGGTTCAAAACATAGACAGTAAGAAGAGTCGGTTTTCTTGTACTTATGTCGTCATTGTGCCATTTGTATTTAGTTCCGACGCAATATCTGAGTTTCATCGTCAATAAGAAGGTCAGAGGGATACAGTAAACCCGAAGTGAAGCATCGGAATCTATAACTAGTGTCACAGGAATGTTTCAAACATAGACAGTAAGAAGAGTCAGTTTTCCTGCACTTAAGTCGTCATTGTGCCATTTGTATTTAATTCCGATGCAATTTCTGTGATTCATCGTCAATAAGAAGGTCAGAGGGATACAGTAAAAATGTAGTGAAGCATCGGAATCTATAACTAGTGTCACATGAATGGTTCAACACATAGACAGTAAGAAGAGTCAGTTATCTTGTACTTAAGTCGGCATTGTGCCTTTTGTATTTAATTCCAAAGCTATTTCTGTGTTTCATCGTCAATAAGAAGGTCAGAGGGATACAGAAAACCGGATGCGAAGCATCGGAATCTATAACTAGTGTCAAAGGAATGGTTCAAAACATAGACAGTAAGAAGAGTCAGTTTTCTTGTACTTAAGTCGGCTTTGTGCCTTTTGTATTTAATTCCGATGCAATTTCTGTGTTTCATCGTCAATAAGAAGGTCAGAGGGATACAGTAAAAATGAAGTGAATCATTGGAATCTATAACTAGTGTCACAGGAATGGTTCAAAACATAGACAATAAGAAGAGTCAGTTTTCTTGAACTTAATTCGGCATTGTACCTTTTTTATTTAATTCCGTTGCAATTTCTGTGTTTCATCGTCAATAAGAAGGTCAGAGGTATACAGTAAACCTGAAGTGAAGCATCGGAATCACTATTTAGTGTCACAGGAATGGTTCAAACATAGACAGTAAGAAGAGTCAGTTTTCTTGTACTTAATTCGGCATTGTGCCTTTTCTATTTAATTCCGATGCTATTTCTGTGTTTCATCGTCAATAAGAAGGTCAGAGGGATACAGTAAACCTGAAGTGAAGCATCGGCATCTATTACTAGTGTCACAGGAATGGTTCAAACATAGACAGTAAGAAGAGTCAGTTTCCTTGTACTTAAGTCGGCATTGTGCCTTTTGTATTTCATTCCGATGCAATTTCTGTGTTTCATCGTCAATAAGAAGGTCAGAGGGATACAGTAAACCTCAAGTGAAGCATCGGAATCTATAACTAGTGTCACAGGAATGGTTCAAAACATAGACAGTAAGAAGAGTCAGTTTTCTTGTACTTAAGTCGGCATTGTGCCTTTTGTATATAATTCCGATGCAATTTCTGTGTTTCATCGTCACTAAGAAGGTCAGAGGGATACAGAAAACCGGATGCGAAGCATCGGAATCTATAACTAGTGTCACAGGAATGTTTCAAAACATAGACAGTAAGAAGAGTCGGTTTTCTTGTACTTATGTCGTCATTGTGCCATTTGTATTTAGTTCCGACGCAATATCTGAGTTTCATCGTCAATAAGAAGGTCAGAGGGATACAGTAAACCTGAAGTGAAGCATCGGAATCTATAACTAGTGTCACATGAATTTTTCAAACATAGACAGTAAGAAGAGTCAATTTTCTTGTACATAAGTCGGCATTGTGCCTTTTGTATTTATTTCCGATGCAATTTCTGTGTTTCATCGTCACTAAGAAGGTCAGAGGAATACGGTGAACCTGAAGTGAAGCATCGGAATCTATAACTAGTGTCACAGGAATGGTACAAAACATAGACAGTAAGAAGAGACAGTTTTCTTGTTCTTAAGCCGGCATTGTGCATTTTGTATTTAATTCCGATGCAATTTCTGTGTTTCATCGTCAATAAGAAGGACAGAGGGATACAGTAAACCTGAAGTGAAGCATCGGAATCTATAACTAGTGTCACAGGAATGGTTAAAACATAGACAGTAAGAAGAGTCATTTATTCCTTGTACTTAAGTCGGCATTGTGCCTTTTGTATTTAATTCCGATGCAATTTCTGTGATTCATCGTAAATAAGAAGGTCAGAGGGATACAGTAAACCTGAAGTGAAGCATCGGAATCTATAACTAGTGTCACAGGAATGGTCCAAAACATAGACAGTAAGAAGAGACAGTTTTCTTGTTCTTGAGCCGGCATTGTGCATTTTGTATTTAATTCCGATGCAATTTCTGTGTTTCATCGTCAATAAGAAGGACAGAGGGATACAGTAAACCTGAAGTGAAGCATCGGAATCTATAACTAGTGTCACAGGAATGGTTAAAACATAGACAGTAAGAAGAGTCAGTTATTCCTTGTACTTAAGTCGGCATTGTGCCTTTTGTATTTAATTCCGATGCAATTTCTGTGATTCATCGTAAATAAGAAGGTCAGAGGGATACAGTAAACCGGAAGTGAAGCATCGGAATCCATAACTAGTGTCAGATGAATGGTTCAACACATAGACAGTAAGAAGAGTCAGTTATCTTGTACTTAAGTCGGCATTGTGCCTTTTGTATTTAATTCCGATGCAATTTCTGTGTTTCGTCGTCAATAAGAAGGACAGAGGGATACAGTAAACCTTAAGTGAAGAATCGGAATCTATAACTAGTGTCACACGAATGGTTAAAACATAGACAGTAAGAAGAGTCAGTTTTCTTGTACTTAAGTCGGCATTGTACCTTTTATATTTAAGTCCGATGCAATTTCTGTGATTCATCGTCAATAAGAAGGTCAGAGGGATATAGTAAAAATGAACTGAAGCATCGGAATCTATAACTAGTGTCACGTGAATGGTTCAACTCATAGACAGTAAGAAAAGTCAGTTATCGTGTACTTAAGTCGGCATTGTGCCTTTTGTATATAATTCCGATGATATTTCTGTGTTTCATCATCAATAAGAAGGTCAGAGGGATACAGTAAACCGGAAGTGAAGCATCGGAATCTATAACTAGTGTCACAGGAATGGATCAAATCATAGACAGTAACAAGAGTCAGTTTTCTTGTACCTAAGTCGGAATTGTGCCTTATGTACTTAATTCCGATGAAATTTCTGTGTTTCAACGTCAATAAGAGGGTCAGAGGGATACAGTAAACCTGAAGTGAAGCATCGGAATCTATGACTAGTGTCACTGGAATGGTTCAAAACATAGACAGTAAGAAGAGTCAGTTTTCTTGTACTTAAGTCGACATTGTGCCATTTGTATTTAATTCCGATGCAATTTCTGTGTTTCCTCGTCAATAAGAAGGACAGAGGGATATAGTAAACCTGAAGTGAAAAATCGGAATCTATAACTAGTGTCACAGGAATGGTTAAAACATAGACGGTAAGAAGAGTCAGTTTTCTTGTACTTAAGTCGGCATTGTGAATTTTGTATTTAATTTCGATGCAATTTCTGTGATTCATCGTCAATAAGAAGGTCAGAGGGATACAGTAAAAATGTAGTGAAGCATCGGAATCTATAACTAGTGTCACATGAATGGTTCAACACATAGACAGTAAAAAGAGTCAGTTATCCTGTATTTAAGGCGGCATTGTGCCTTTTGTATTTAATTCCGAAGCTATTTCTGTGTTTCATCGTCAATAAGAAGGTCAGAGGGATACAGTAAACCGGATGCGAAGCATCGGAATCTATAACTAGTGTCACAGGAATGGTTCAAAACATAGACAGTAAGAAGAGTCAGTTTTCTTGTACTTAAGTCGGCTTTGTGCCTTTTGTATTTAATTCCGATGCAATTTCTGTGTTCCATCGTCAATAAGAAGGTCAGAGGGATACAGTAAACCTGAAGTGAATCATCGGAATCTATAACTAGTGTCAAAGGAATGGTTCAAAACATAGACAATAAGAAGAGTCAGTTTTCTTGAACTTAATTCGGCATTGTGCCTTTTGTATTTAATTCCGTTGCAATTTCTGTGTTTCATCGTCAATAAGAAGGTCACAGGTATACAGTAAACCTGAAGTGAAGCATCGGAATCACTATTTAGTGTCACAGGAATGGTTCAAACATAGACAGTAAGAAGAGTCAGTTTTCTTGTACTTAATTCGGCATTGTGCCTTTTCTATTTAATTCCGATGCAATTTCTGTGTTTCATCGTCAATAAGAAGGTCAGAGGGATACAGTAAACCTGAAGTGAAGCATCGGCATCTATTACTAGTGTCACAGCAATGGTTCAAAACATAGAGAGTTAGAAGAGTCAGTATTCTTGTACTTCAGTCGGCATTGTTCCTTTTCTATTTAATTCCGATGCCATTTCTATGTTTCATCGTCAATAAGAAGGTCAGAGGTATGCAGTAAACCTGAAGTGAAGAATCGGCAACTATAACTAGTGTCACAGGAATGGTTCAAAACATAGACAGTAAGAAGAGTCAGTTTTCTGTACTTAAGTCGGCATTGTGTCTTTTGTATTTAATTCCGATGCAATTTCTGTGTTTCATCGTCAATAAGAGGGTCAGAGGGTTACAGTAAACCTGAAGTGATGCATCGGAATCCACAACTAGTGTCACAGGAATAGTTCAAAACATAGACAGTAAGAAGAGTCAGTTTTCTTGTACTTATGTCGGCATTGTGCCTTTTGTATTTATTTCCGATGCAATTTCTGTCTTTCATCGTCACTACGAGGGTAAGAGGAATACAGTAAACTTGAAATGAAGCATCGGAATCTATAACTAGTGTCACAGGAATGGTTCATAACTTAGACAGTAAGAAGAGTCAGTTTTCTTGAACTTAAGTAGACATTGTGCCTTTTGTATTTAATTCCGATGCGGTTTCTGTGTTTCATCGTCAATAAGAAGGTCAGAGGGATACTGTAAACCTGAAGTGAAGCATCGGAATCTATAACTAGTGTCACATGAATGGTTCAAAGCATAGACAGTAAGAAGAGTCAGTTTTCTTGTACTTAAGTTGGAATTGTGCTGTTTGTATTCAATTCCGATGCAATTTCTGTGTTTCATAGTCAATAAGAAGGAAGATGGATACTGTAAACCTGAAGTGAAGCATCTGAATCACTATTTAGTGACACAGGAATGGTTCAAACGCAGACAGTAAGAAGAGTCAGTTTTCTTATACTTAATTCGGCATTGTGCCTTTTGTATTTAATTCCAATGCAATTTCTGTGTTTCATCAACAATAAGAAGGTCAGAGGGATGCAGTAAACCTGAAGTGAAGAATCGGCAACTATAACTAGTGTCACAGGAATGGTTCAAAACATAGACAGTAAGAAGAGTCAGTTTCCTTGTACGTAAGTCGGCATTGTGCCTTTTGTATTTAATTCCGATGCAATTTCTGTGTTTCATCGTCAATAAGAAGGTCAGAGGGATACAGTAAACCTGAAGAGAAGCATCGGAATCTATAACTAGTGTCACAGGAATGGTTCAAAACATAGACAGTAAGAAAAGTCAGTTTTCTTGTACATAAGTCGGCATTGTGCCTTTTGTATTTAATTACGATGCAATTTCTGTGTTTCATCGTCACTAAGAAGGTCAGAGGAATACGGTGAACCTGAAGTGAAGCATCGTAATCTATAACAAGTGTCACAGGAATGGTTCAAAACATAGGCTGTAAGAAGAGTCAGTTTTCTTGTACTTAAGTCGTCATTGTGCCATTTGTATTTAGTTCCGACGCAATATCTGTATTTCATCGTCAATAAGCAGGTCAGAGGGATACAGTAAACCTGAAGTGAAGCATCGGAATCTATAACTAGTGTCACAGGAATGGTTCAAATCATAGACTGTAAGAAGAGTCAGTTTTCTTGTACTTAAGTCGGCATTGTTCCTTTTGTATTTAACTCCGATGCAATTTCTGTGTTTCATCGACAATATGAAGGTCAGAGGGATACAGTAAACCTGAGGTGAAGCATCGGAATATATAACTAGTGTCACAGGAATGGTTCAAAACATAGACAATAAAGAAGTGTCAGTTTTCTTGTACTTAATTCGCCATTGTGCAATTTGTATTTAATTCCGATGCAATATCTGTGTTTCATCGTCAATAAGAAGGTCAGAGGGATACAGTAAACCTGAAGTGAAGCATCGGAATCTATAACTAGTGTCACATGAATTTTTCAAACATAGACAGTAAGAAGAGTCAATTTTCTTGTACATAAGTCGGCATTGTGCCTTTTGTATTTAATTCCGATGGAAGTTCTGTGTATCATCGTCAATAAGAAGGTCACAAAAATACAGTAAACCTGAATTGATGCATCGGAATCTATAACTAGTGTCACAGGAATGGTTCAAAGCATAGACTGTAAGAAGAGTCGGTTTTCTTGTACGTAAGTCGGCATTGTTTCTTTTGTATTTAACTCCGATGCAATTTCTGTGTTTCATCGTCAATATGAAGGTCAGAGGGATACAGTAAGCCAGAAGTGAAGCATCAGAATATATAACTAGTGTCACAGGAATGGTTCAAAACATAGACAGTAAAGAAGAGTCAGTTTTCTTGTACTTAAGTCGGCATTGTGCATTTTGTATTTAATTCCGATGCAATTTCTGTGTTTCATCGTCAATAAGAAGGTCAGAGGGATACAGTAAAAATGAAGTGAAGCATCGGAATCTATAACTAGTGTCACATTAATGGTTCAACACATAGACAGTAAGAAGAGTCAGTTATCTTGTACTTAAGTCGGCATTGTGCCTTTTGTATTTAATTCCGATGCTATTTCTGTGTTTCGTCGACAATACGAAGGTCAGAGGGATACAGGAAACCGGAAGTGAAGCATCGGAATCTATAACTAGTGTCACAGGAATGGTTCAAAACATAGACAGTAACAAGAGTCAGTTTTCTTGTACTTAAGTCGGAATTGTGCCTTATGTATTTAATTCCGGTGAAATTTCTGTGTTTCTTCGACAATAAGAAGGTCAGAGGGATACAGTAAACCTGAAGTGAAGCATAGGAATCTATAACTAGTGTTACTGGAATGGTTCAAAACATAGACAGTAAGAAGAGTCAGTTTTCTTGTACTTAAGTCGGCAATGTGCCTTTTGTATTTAATTCCGATGCAATTTCTGTGTTTCATCGTCAATAAGAAGGTCAGAAAGATACAGCAAAAATGAAGTGAAGCATCGGTATCTATAACTAGTGTCACATGAATGGTTCAACACATTGACAGTAAGAAGAGTCAGTTATATTGTACTTAAGTCGGCATTGTGCCTTTTGGATTTAATTCCGAAGCTATTTCTGTGTTTCATCGTCAATACGAAGGTCAGAGGTATACGGTAATCCTGAAGTGAAGCATCGGAATCTATAACTAGTGTCACAGGAATGGTTCATAACTTAGACAGTAAGAAGAGTCAGTTTTCTTGATCTTAAGTAGACATTGTGCCTTTTGTATTTAATTCCGATGCGATTTCTGTGTTTCATCGTCAATAAGAAGGTCAGAGGGATACAGTAAACCTGAAGTGAAGCATCGGAATCTATAACTAGTGTCACATGAATGGTTCAAAACATAGACAGTAAGAAGAGTCAGTTTTCTTGTACTTAAGTTGGAATTGTGCTGTTTGTATTCAATTCCGATGCACTTTCTGTGTTTCATAGTCAATAAGTAGGCCAGAGGGATACTGTAAACCGGAAGTGAAGCGTCGGAATCACTATTTAGTGTCACAGAAATGGATCAAACATAGACAGTAAGAAGAGTCAGTTTTCTTCTACTTAATTCGGCATTGTGCCTTTTCTACTTAATTCCGATGCAATTTCTGTGTTTCATCGCCAATAAGAAGGTCAGAGGGATACAGTAAACCTGAAGTGAATCATCGGAATCTAAAACTAGTGTCACAGGAATGGTTCAAAACATAGACAGTAAGAAGAGTCAATCTTTTTGTGCTTAAGTCGGCATTGTTCCCTTTCTATTTAATTCCGATGCAATTTCTATGTTTCATCGTCAATAAGTAGGTCAGAGGGATACAGTTAACCTGAAGTGAAGCATCGGAATCTATAACTAGTGTCACATGAATGGTTCAAAACATAGACAGCAAAAAGAGTCAGTTTTCTTGTACTTAAGGCGGCATTGTGCCTTTTGTATTTAATTCCGATGCAATTTCTGTGTTTCGTCGTCAATAAGAAGGTCACAGGGGTACAGTAAACCTGAAGTGAAGCATCGGAATCTATAACTAGTGTCACAGGAATGGTTCAAAACATAGACAGTAAGAAGAGTCAGTTTTCTTGTACTTATGTCGGCATTGTGCATTTTGTATATATTTCCGATGCAATTTCTGTCTTTCATCGTCACTAAGAGGGTCAGAGGAATACAGTAAACTTGAAATGAAGCATCGGAATCTATAACTAGTGTCACAGGAATGGTTCAAAACATAGACAGTAAGAAGGGTCAGTTTTCTTGTACTTAAGTCGTCATTGTGCCATTTGTATTTAGTTCCGACGCAATATCTGTGTTTCATCGTCAATAAGAAGGTCAGAGGGATACAGTAAACCTGAAGTGAAGCATCGGAATCTATAACTAGTGTCACAGGAATGTTTCAAAGCATAGACTGTAAGAAGAGTCGGTTTTCTTGTACGTAAAACGGCATTATTCCTTTTGTATTTAACTCCTATGCAATTTCTGTGTTTCATCGTCAATATGAAGGTCAGAGGGATACAGTACACCAGAAGTGAAGCATCGGAATATATAACTAGTGTCACATGAATGGTTCGAAACATAGACAGTAAAGAAGAATCAGTTTTCTTGTATTTAAGTCGGCATTGTGCATTTTGTATTTAATTCCGATGCAATTTCTGTGTTTCATCGTCAATAAGAAGGTCAGAGAGATACAGTAAAAATGAAGTGAAACATCAGAATCTATAACTAGTGTCACATGAATGGTTCAACACATTGACAGTAAGAAGAGTCAGTTATATTGTACTTAAGTCGGCATTGTTCCTTTTGTATTTAATTCCGAAGCTATTTCTGTGTTACATCGTCAATAAGAATGTCAGAGGGATACAGTAAACCGGAGGTGAAGCATCGGAATCTATAACTAGTGTCACAGGAATGGTTCAAAACATAGACAGTAAGAAGAGTCAGTTTTCTTGTACTTAAGTCGGCATTGTGCCTTTTGTATTTGATTCCGATGCAATTTCTGTGTTTCAATGTCAATAAGAAGGTCAGAGGGATACATTAAACCTGAAGTGAATCATCGGAATCTATAACTAGTGTCACAGGAATGGTTCAAAACATAGACAGTAAGAAGAGTCAGTTTTCTTGAACTTAAGTCGGCATTGTGCCTTTTTTATATAATTCCGTTGCAATTTCTGTGTTTCATCGTCAATAAGAAGGTCAGAGGGATACAGTAAACCTGAGGTGAAGCATCGGAAACTTTAACTAGTGTCACAGGAATGGTTCAAAACATAGACAGTAAGAAGAGTCAATTTTCGTGTAGTTAAGTCAGCTTTGTGCCTTTTCTATTTAATTCCGATGCAATTTCTGTGTTTCATCGTCAATAAGAAGGTCAGAGAGATACAGTAAAAATGAAGTGAAACATCGGAATCTACAACTAGTGTCACATGAATGGTTCAACACATTGACAGTAAGAAGAGTCAGTTATATTGTACTTAAGTCGGCATTGTGCCTTTTGGATTTAATTCCGAAGCTATTTCTGTGTTTCATCGTCAATACGAAGGTCAGAGGTATACGGTAATCCTGAAGTGAAGCATCGGAATCTATAACTAGTGTCACAGGAATGGTTCAAAGCATAGGCAGTAAGAAGAGTCAGTTTTCTTGTACTTAAGTTGGAATTGTGCTGTTTGTATTCAATTCCGATGCAATTTCTGTGTTTCATAGTCAATAAGAAGGAAGAGGGATACTGTAAACCTGAAGTGAAGCAGCGGAATCACTATTTAGTGTCACAGGAATGGTTCAAACGTAGACAGTAAGAAGAGTCAGTTTTCTTGTACTTAATTCGGCATTGTGCCTTTTGTATTTAATTCCGATGCAATTTCTGTATTTCATCAACAATAAGAAGGTCAGAGGGATGCAGTAAACCTGAAGTGAAGAATCGGCAACTATAACTAGTGTCACAGGAATGGTTCAAAACATAGACAGTAAGAAGAGTCAGTTTCCTTGTACTTAAGTCGGCATTGTGCCTTTTGTATTTAATTCCGATGCAATTTCTGTGTTTCATCGTCAATAAGAAGGTCAGAGGGATACAGGTAACCTGAAGAGAAGCATCGTAATCTATAACTAGTGGCACAGGAATGGTTCAAATCATAGACAGTAAGAAGAGTCAGTTTTCTTGGACTTAAGTCGTCATTGTGCCGTTTGTATTTAGTTCCGACGCAATATCTGTGTTTCATCGTCAATAAGAAGGTCAGAGGGATACAGTAAACCTGAAGTGAAGCATCGGAATCTATAAATAGTGTCACAGGAATGGTTCAAATCATAGACTGTAAGAAGAGTCAGTTTTCTTGTACTTAAGTCGGCATTGTGCCATTTGTATTTAGTTCCGACGCAATATCTGTGTTTCATCGTCAATAAGAAGGTCAGAGGGATACAGTAAACCGGAGGTGAAGCATCGGAATCTATAACTAGTGTCACAGGAATGGTTCAAAACATAGACAGTAAGAAGAGTCAGTTTTCTTGTACTTAAGTCGGCATTGTGCCTTTTGTATTTGATTCCGATGCAATTTCTGTGTTTCAATGTCAATAAGAAGGTCAGAGGGATACATTAAACCTGAAGTGAATCATCGGAATCTATAACTAGTGTCACAGGAATGGTTCAAAACATAGACAGTAAGAAGAGTCAGTTTTCTTGAACTTAAGTCGGCATTGTGCCTTTTTTATATAATTCCGTTGCAATTTCTGTGTTTCATCGTCAATAAGAAGGTCAGAGGGATACAGTAAACCTGAGGCGAAGCATCGGAAACTTTAACTAGTGTCACAGGAATGGTTCAAAACATAGCCAGTAAGAAGAGTCAATTTTCGTGTAGTTAAGTCAGCTTTGTGCCTTCTCTATTTAATTCCGATGCAATTTCTGTGTTTCATCGTCAATACGAAGGTCAGAGGGATACGGTAAACCTGAAGTGAGGCATCGGAATCTATAACTAGTGTCACAGGAATGGTTCGTAACTTAGACAGTAAGAAGAGTCATATTTCTTGAACTTAAGTAGACATTGTGCCTTTTGTATTTAATTCCGATGCGATTTCTGCGTTTCATCGTCAATAAGAAGGTCAGAGGGATACAGTAAACCTGAAGTGAAGCATCGGAATCTATAACTAGTGTCACATGAATGGTTCAAAGCATAGACAGTAAGAAGAGTCAGTTTTCTTGTACTTAAGTTGGAATTGTGCTGTTTGTATTCAATTCCGATGCAATATCTGTGTTTCATAGTCAATAAGAAGGAAGAGGGATACTGTAAACCTGAAGTGAAGCAGCGGAATCACTATTTAGTGTCACAGGAATGGTTCAAACGTAGAAAGTAAGAAGAGTCAGTTTTCTTGTACTTAATTCGGCATTGTGCCTTTTGTATTTAATTCCGATGCAATTTCTGTGTTTCATCAACAATAAGAAGGTCAGAGGGATGCAGTAAACCTGAAGTGAAGAATCGGCAACTATAACTAGTGTCACAGGAATGGTTCAAAACATAGACAGTAAGAAGAGTCAGTTTCCTTGTACTTAAGTCGGCATTGTGCCTTTTGTATTTAATTCCGATGCAATTTCTGTGTTTCATCGTCAATAAGAAGGTCAGAGGGATACATGTACCCTGAAGAGAAGCATCGTAATCTATAACTAGTGTCACAGGAGTGGTTCAAAACATAGACAGTAAGAAGAGTCAGTTTTCTTGTACTTAAGTCGTCATTGTGCCATTTGTATTTAGTTCCGACGCAATATCTATGTTTCATCGTCAATATGAAGGTCAGAGGGATACAGTAAACCTGAAGTGAAGCATCGGAATCTATAAATAGTGTCACAGGAATGGTTCAAATCATAGACTGTAAGAAGAGTCAGTTTTCTTGTACTTAAGTCGGCATTGTGCCATTTGTATTTAGTTCCGACGCAATATCTGTGTTTCATCGTCAATAAGAAGGTCAGAGGGATACAGTAAACCGGAGGTGAAGCATCGGAATCTATAACTAGTGTCACAGGAATGGTTCAAAACATAGACAGTAAGAAGAGTCAGTTTTCTTGTACTTAAGTCGGCATTGTGCCTTTTGTATTTGATTCCGATGCAATTTCTGTGTTTCAATGTCAATAAGAAGGTCAGAGGGATACATTAAACCTGAAGTGAATCATCGGAATCTATAACTAGTGTCACAGGAATGGTTCAAAACATAGACAGTAAGAAGAGTCAGTTTTCTTGAACTTAAGTCGGCATTGTGCCTTTTTTATATAATTCCGTTGCAATTTCTGTGTTTCATCGTCAATAAGAAGGTCAGAGGGATACAGTAAACCTGAGGCGAAGCATCGGAAACTTTAACTAGTGTCACAGGAATGGTTCAAAACATAGCCAGTAAGAAGAGTCAATTTTCGTGTAGTTAAGTCAGCTTTGTGCCTTCTCTATTTAATTCCGATGCAATTTCTGTGTTTCATCGTCAATACGAAGGTCAGAGGGATACGGTAAACCTGAAGTGAGGCATCGGAATCTATAACTAGTGTCACAGGAATGGTTCGTAACTTAGACAGTAAGAAGAGTCATATTTCTTGAACTTAAGTAGACATTGTGCCTTTTGTATTTAATTCCGATGCGATTTCTGCGTTTCATCGTCAATAAGAAGGTCAGAGGGATACAGTAAACCTGAAGTGAAGCATCGGAATCTATAACTAGTGTCACATGAATGGTTCAAAGCATAGACAGTAAGAAGAGTCAGTTTTCTTGTACTTAAGTTGGAATTGTGCTGTTTGTATTCAATTCCGATGCAATATCTGTGTTTCATAGTCAATAAGAAGGAAGAGGGATACTGTAAACCTGAAGTGAAGCAGCGGAATCACTATTTAGTGTCACAGGAATGGTTCAAACGTAGAAAGTAAGAAGAGTCAGTTTTCTTGTACTTAATTCGGCATTGTGCCTTTTGTATTTAATTCCGATGCAATTTCTGTGTTTCATCAACAATAAGAAGGTCAGAGGGATGCAGTAAACCTGAAGTGAAGAATCGGCAACTATAACTAGTGTCACAGGAATGGTTCAAAACATAGACAGTAAGAAGAGTCAGTTTCCTTGTACTTAAGTCGGCATTGTGCCTTTTGTATTTAATTCCGATGCAATTTCTGTGTTTCATCGTCAATAAGAAGGTCAGAGGGATACATGTACCCTGAAGAGAAGCATCGTAATCTATAACTAGTGTCACAGGAGTGGTTCAAAACATAGACAGTAAGAAGAGTCAGTTTTCTTGTACTTAAGTCGTCATTGTGCCATTTGTATTTAGTTCCGACGCAATATCTATGTTTCATCGTCAATATGAAGGTCAGAGGGATACAGTAAACCTGAAGTGAAGCATCGGAATATATAACTAGTGTCACAGGAATGGTTCAAAACATAGACAATAAAGAAGTGTCAGTTTTCTTGTACTTAAGTCGGCATTGTGCATTTTGTATTTAATTCCGATGCAATTTCTGTGTTTCATCGTCAATAAGAAGGTCAGAGGGATACAGTAAACCTGAAGTGAAGCATCGGAATCTATAACTAGTGTCACAGGAATGTTTCAAACATAGACAGTGAGAAGAGTCAGTTTTCTTGTACTTATGTCGTCATTGTGCCATTTGTATTTAATTCCGATGCAATTTCTGTGTTTCATCGTCAATAAGAAGGTCAGAGGGATACAGTAAACCTGAAGTGAAGCATCAGAATCTATAACTAGTGTCACATGAATGGTTCAAAGCATAGACAGTAAGAAGAGTCAGTTTTCTTGTACTTAAGTTGGAATTGTGCTGTTTGTATTTAACTCCGATGCAATTTCTGTGTTTCATAGTCAATAAGAAGGAAGAGGGATACAGTAAACCAGAAGTGAAGCATCGGAATATATAACTAGTGTCACAGGAATGGTTCAAAACATAGACAGTAAAGAAGAGTCAGTTTTCTTGTACTTAAGTCGGCATTGTGCATTTTGTATTTAATTCCGATGCAATTTCTGTGTTTCATCGTCAATAAGAAGGTCAGAGGGATACAGTAAAAATGGAGGTAAGCATCGGAATCAATAACTAGTGTCACATGAATGGTTCAACACATAGACAGTAAGAAGAGTCAGTTATCTTGTACTTAAGTCGGCATTGTGCCTTTCGTATTTAATTCCGATGCTATTTCTGTGTTTCATCGTCCATAAGAAGGTCAGAGGGATACAGCAAACCGGAAGTGAAGCATCGGAATCTATAACTAGTGTCACAGGAATGGTTCAAAACACAGACAGTAACAAGAGTCAGTTTTCTTGTACTTAAGTCGGAATTGTGCCTTATGTATTTAATTCCGGTGAAATTTCTGTGTTTCTTCGTCAATAAGAAGGTCAGAGGGATACAGTAAACCTGAAGTGAAGCACGGAATCTATAACTAGTGTCACTGGAATGGTTCAAAACATAGAGACTAAGAAGAGTCAGTTTTCTTGTACTTAAGTCGGCATTGTGCCTTTTGTATTTAATTCCGATGCAATTTCTGTGATTCATCGTCAATAAGAAGGTCAGAGGGATACAGTAAAGATGAAGTGAAGCATCGGAATCTATAACTAGTGTCACATGACAGTAAGAAGAGTCAGTTATATTGTACTTAAGTCGGCATTGTGCCTTTTGTATTTAATTCCGAAGCTATATCTGTGTTTCATCGTCAATACGAAGGTCAGAGGGATACGGTAATCCTGAAGTGAAGCATCGGAATCTATAACTAGTGTCACAGGAATGGCTCATAACTTAGACAGTAAGAAAAGTCAGTTTTCTTGAACTTAAGTAGACATTGTGCCTTTTGTATTTAATTCCGATGCGATTTCTGTGTTTCATCGTCAATAAGAAGGTCAGAGGGATACAGTAAACCTGAAGTGAAGCATCGGAATCTATAACTAGTGTCACATGAATGGTTCAAAACATAGACAGTAAGAAGAGTCAGTTTTCTTGTACTTAAGTTGGAATTGTGCTGTTTGTATTCAATTTCGATGCAATTTCTGTGTTTCATAGTCAATAAGTAGGTGAGAGGGATACTGTAAACCTGAAGTGAAGCATCGGAATCACTATTTAGTGTCACAGGAATGGTTCAAACATAGACAGTAAGAAGAGTCAGTTTTCTTGTACTTAATTCGGCATTGTGCCTTTTCTATTTAATTCCGATGCAATTTCTGTGTTTCATCGTCAATAAGAAGGTCAGAGGGATACAGTAAACCTGAAGTGAAGCATCGGAATCTATAACTAGTGTCACAGGAATGTTTCAAACATAGACAGTAAGATGAGTCAGTTTTCTTGTACTTAAGTCGTCATTGTGCCATTTGTATTTAATTCCGATGCAATTTCTGTGTTTCATCGTCAATAAGAAGGTCAGAGGCATTCAGTAAACCTGAAGTGAAGCATCGGAATCTATAACTAGTGTCACATGAATTTTTCAAACATAGACAGTAAGAAGAGTCAATTTTCTTGTACATAAGTCGGCATTGTGCCTTTTCTATTTAAGTCCGATGCAGTTTCATTGTTTCATCGTCTATACGAAGGTCAGAGGGATACAGTAAACCTGAAGTGATGCATCGGAATCTATAACTAGTGTTACATGAATGGTTCAAACATAGACAGTAAGAAGAGTCAGTTTTCTTGTACTTAAGTCGGCATTGTGCCTTTTGTATTTAATTCCGATGCAAGTTCTGTGTATAATCGTCAATAAGAAGGTCACAAAAATACAGTAAACCTGAATTGATGCATCGGAATCTATAACTAGTGTCACAGGAATAGTTCAAAACATAGACAGTAAGAAGAGTCAGTTTTCTTGTACTTATGTCGGCATTGTACCTTTTGAATTTAATTCCGATGCAATTTCTGTTTTTCATCGTCACAAAGAGGGTCAGAGGAATACAGCAAACTTGAAATGAAGCACCGGAATCTATAACTAGTGTCACAGGAATGGTTCAAAACATAGACAGTAAGAAGAGTCAGTTTTCTTGTACTTAAGTCGGCATTGTGCCTTTTGCATTTAGTTCCGACGCAAAATCTGTGTTTCATCGTCAATAAGAAGGTCAGAGGGATACAGTAAACCTGAAGTGAAGCATCGGAATCTATAACTAGTGTCTCAGGAATGGTTCAAAGCATAGACTGTAAGAAGAGTCGGTTTTCTTGTACGTAAGTCGGCATTGTTCCTTTTGTATTTAACTCCGATGCAATTTCTGTGTTTCATCGTCAATATGAAGGTCAGAGGGATACAGTAAACCAAAAGTGAAGCATCGGAATATATAACTAGTGTCACAGGAATGGTTCAAAACATAGACAGTAAAGAAGAGTCAGTTTTCTTGTACTTAAGTCGGCATTGTGCATTTTGTATTTAATTCCGATGCAATTTCTGTGTTTCATCGTCAATAAGAAGGTCAGAGGGATACAGTAAAAATGAAGTGAAGCATCGGAATCTATAACTAGTGTCACATGAATGGTTCAACACATAGACAGTAAGAAGAGTCAGTTATCTTGTACTTAAGTCGGCATTGTGCCTTTTGTATTTAATTCCGATGCTATTTCTGTGTTTCATCGTCAATAAGAACGTCAGAGGGATACAGCAAACCGGAAGTGAAGCATCTCAATCTATAACTGGTGTCACAGGAATGGTTCAAAACATAGACAGTAACAAGAGTCAGTTTTCTTGTACTTAAGTCGGAATTGTGCCTTATGTATTTAATTCCGGTGAAATGTCTGTGTTTCTTCGTCAATAAGAAGGTCAGAGGGATACAGTAAACCTGAAGTGAAGCATCGGAATCTATAACTAGTGTCACTGGAATGGTTCAAAACATAGACAGTAAGAAGAGTCAGTTTTCTTGTACTTAAGTCGGCATTGTGCCTTTTGTATTTAATTCCGATGCAATTTCTGTGATTCATCGTCAATAAGAAGGTCAGAGCTATACAGTAAAAATGAAGTGAAGCATCGGAATCTATAACTAGTGTCACATGAATGGTTCAACACATTGACAGTAAGAAGAGTCAGTTATATTGTACTTAAGTCGGCATTGTGCCTTTTGAATTGAATTCCGAAGCTATATCTGTGTTTCATCGTCAATACGAAGGTCAGAGGGATACGGTAATCCTGAAGTGAAGCATCGGAATCTATAACTAGTGTCACAGGAATGGTTCATAACTTAGACAGTAAGAAGAGTCATTTTTCTTGTACTTAAGTTGGAATTGTGCTGTTCGTATTCAATTCCGATGCAATTTCTGTGTTTCATAGTCAATAAGTAGGTCAGAGGGATACTGTAAACCTGAAGTGAAGCAACGGAATCACTATTTAGTGTCACAGGAATGGTTCAAACATAGACAGTAAGAAGAGTCAGTTTTCTTGTACTTAATTCGGCATTGTGCCTTTTCTATTTAATTCCGATGCAGTTTCTGTGTTTCATCGTCAATAAGAAGGTCAGAGGGATACAGTTAACCTGAAGTGAAGCATCGGAATCTATAACTAGTGTCACAGGAATGGATCAAAACACAGACAGTAAGAAGAGTCAGTTTTCTTGTACTTAAGTCGGCGTTGTGCCTTTTGTATTTAATTCCGATGCAATTTCTGTGTTTCATCAATAATAAGAAGGTTAGAGGGATGCAGTAAACCTGAAGTAAAGAATCGGCAACTATAACTAGTGTCACAGGAATGGTTCAAAACAAAGACAGTAAGAAGAGTCAGTTTTCTTGTACTTAAGTCGGCATTGTGAATTTTGTATTTAATTCCGATGCAATTTCTGTGTTTCATCGTCAATAAGAAGGTCAGAGGGATACAGTAAACCTGAAGTGAAGCATCGGAATCTATAACTAGTGTCACAGGAATGGTTCAAAACATAGACAGTAGGAAAAGTCAGTTGTCTTGTACTTAAGTCGGCATTGTGCTTTTTGTATTTAATTCCGATGTAATTTCTGTGTTTCATCGTCACTAAGAAGGTCAGAGGAATACGGTGAACCTGAAGTGAAGCATCGGAATCTATAACTAGTGTCACAGGAATGGTTCAAAACATAGACAGCAAGAAGAGTCAGTTTTCTTGTACTTAAGTCGTCATTGTGCCATTTGTATTTAGTTCCGACGCAATATCTGTGTTTCATCGTCAATAAGAAGGTCAGAGGGATACAGTAAACCTGAAGTGAAGCATCGGAATCTATAACTAGTGTCACAGGAATGGTTCAAATCATAGACTGTAAGAAGAGTCAGTTTTCTTGTACTTAAGTCGACATTGTTCCTTTTGTATTTAACTCCGATGCAATTTCTGTGTTTCATCGTCAATATGAAGGTCAGAGGGATACAGTAAACCTGAAGTGAAGCATCGGAATATATAACTAGTGTCACAGGAATGGTTCAAAACATAGACAATAAAGAAGTGTCAGTTTTCTTGTACTTAAGTCGGCATTGTGCATTTTGTATTTAATTCCGATGCAATTTATGTGTTTCATCGTCAACACGAAGGTCAGAGGGATACAGTAAACCTGAAGTGAAGCATCGGAATCTATAACTAGTGTCACAGGAATGTTTCAAACATAGACAGTAAGAAGAGTCAGTTTTCTTGTACTTAAGTCGTCATTGTGCCATTTGTATTTAATTCCGATGCAATTTCTGTGTTTCATCGTCAATAAGAAGGTCAGAGGGATACAGTAAACCTGAAGTGAAGCATCGGAATCTATAACTAGTGTCACATGAATTTTTCAAACATAGACAGTAAGAAGAGTCAGTTTTCTTGTACATAAGTCAGCATTGTTCCTTTTCTATTTAAGCCCGATGCAATTTCAGTGTTTCATCGTCTATACGAAGGTCAGAGGGATACAGTAAACCTGAAGTGAATCATCGGAATCTATAATTAGTGTCACATGAATGGTTCAAAACACAGAAAGTAAGAAGAGTCTGCTTTCTTGTACATAAGTCGGCATTGTGCCTTTTGTATTTAATTCCGATGCAATTTCAGTGTTTCATCGCCAATAAGAAAGTCAGAGGGATACAGTATACCTGAAGTGAAGCATCGGAATCTATAACTAGTGTTACATGAATGGTTCAAACATAGACAGTAAGAAGAGTCAGTTTTCTTGTAGATAAGTCGGCATTGTGCCTTTTGTATTTAATTCCGATGCAAGTTCTGTGTATCATCGTCAATAAGAAGGTCACAAAAATACAGTAAACCTGAAGTGAAGCATCGGAATACTTAAATTGTGTCACATGAATGGTTCAAAACATAGAGAGTAAGAAGAGTGAGTTTTCTTGTACTAAAGTGGGCATTGTGCCTTTTGTATTTAATTCCGATGCAATTTCTGTGTTTCATCGTCAATAAGAAGGTCAGAGGGATACAGTAAACCTGAAGTGAAGCATCGGAATCTATATCTAGTGTTAGATGAATTTTTCAAACATAGACAGTAAGAAGAGTTAGTTTTCTTGTACTTAAGTCGGCATTGTTCCTTTTCTATTTAATTCCGATGCAATTTCTATGTTTTATCGTCAATACGAAGGTCAGAGGGATACAGTAAACCTGAAGTGAAGCATCGGAATCTATAACTAGTGTCACAGGAATGGTTCAAAACATAGACAGTAAGAAGTGTCAGTTTTCTTGTACTTAAGTCGGCATTGTTCCTTTTCTATTTAATTCCGATGCAATTTTATATGTTTCATCGTCAATAAGAAGGTCAGACGGATACAGTACACCTGTAGTGAAGCATCGGAATCTATAACTAGTGTCACAGGAATGGATCCGAACATAGACATTAAGAAGAGTCAGTATTCTTGTACTTAAGTCGGCATTGTGCCTTTTGTATTTAATTCCGAAGCAATTTCTCTGATTCATCGTCAATAAGAAGGTCAGAGGGATACAGAAAACCTTAAGGAAAGCATCGGGATCTATAACTAATGTCACACGAATGGTTTAAAACATAGACAGTAAGAAGAGTCATTTTTTCTGTACTTAAGTCGGCATTGTGCCTTTTGTATTTAATTCCGATATAATTTCTGTGTTTCATTGTCAATAAGAAAGTCAGAGGAATACAATAAACCTGAAGTGAAGCATCGGAATCTATAACTAGTGTCACATGAATGGTTCTCAACATAGACAGTAAGAAGAGTCAGCTTTCTTGTACTTAAAACGGCAATGTGCCTTTTGTATTTAATTCCGATGCAATTTCTGTGATTCATCGTCAATAAGAAGGTCAGAGGGATACAGTAAAAATGAAGTGAAGCATCGGAATCTATAACTAGTGTCACATGAATGGTTCAACACATTGACAGTAAGAAGAGTCAGTTATATTGTACTTAAGTCGGCATTGTGCCTTTTGTATTTAATTCCGAAGCTATATCTGTGTTTCATCGTCAATACGAAGGTCAGAGGAATACGGTAATCCTTAAGTGAAGCGTCGGAATCTATAACTAGTGTCACAGGAATGGTTCATAACTTAGACAGTAAGAAGAGTCAGTTTTCTTGAACTTAAGTAGACATTGTGCCTTTTGTATTTAATTCCGATGCGATTTCTGTGTTTCATCGTCAATAAGAAGGTCAGAGGGATACAGTAAACCTGAAGTGAAACATCGGAATCTATAACTAGTGTCACATGAATGGTTCAAAACATAGACAGTAAGAAGAGTCAGTTTTCTTGTACTTAAGTTGGAATTGTGCTGTTTGTATTCAATTCCGATGCAATTTCTGTGTTTCATAGTCAATAAGTAGGTCAGATTGATACTGTAAACCTGAAGTGAAGCATCGGAATCACTATTTAGTGTCACAGGAATGGTTCAAACATAGACAGTAAGAAGAGTCAGTTTTATTGTACTTAATTCGGCATTGTGCCTTTTCTATTTAATTCCGATGCAATTTCTGTGCTTCATCGTCAATAAGAAGGTCAGAGATATACAGTAAACCTGAAGTGAAGCATCGGAATCTATAACTAGTGTCACAGGGATGGTTCAAACAATAGACAGTAAGAAGAGTCAGTTTTCTTGTACTTAAGTCGTCATTGTGCCATTTGTATTTAATTCCGATGCAATTTCTGTGTTTCATCGTCAATAAGAAGGTCAGAGGCATACAGTAAACCTGAAGTGAAGCATCGGAATCTATAACTAGTGTCACATGAATTTTTCAAACATAGACAGTAAGAAGAGTCAATTTTCTTGTACATAAGTCGGCATTGTGCCTTTTCTATTTAAGTCCGATGCAATTTCATTGTTTCATCGTCTATACGAAGGTCAGAGGGTTACAGTAAACCTGAAGTGATGCATCGGAATCTATAACTAGTGTTACATGAATGGTTCAAACATAGACAGTAAGAAGAGTCAGTTTTCTTGTACATAAGTCGGCATTGTGCCTTTTGTATTTAATTCCGATGCAAGTTCTGTGTATCATCGTCAATAAGAAGGTCACAAAAATACAGTAAACCTGAATTGATGCATCGGAATCTATAACTAGTGTCACAGGAATGGATCAAAACACAGACAGTAAGAAGAGTCAGTTTTCTTGTACTTAAGTCGGCGTTGTGCCTTTTGTATTTAATTCCGATGCAATTTCTGTGTTTCATCAACAATAAGAAGGTCAGAGGGATGCAGTAAACCTGAAGTGAAGAATCGGCAACTATAACTAGTGTCACAGGAATGGTTCAAAACATAGACAGTAAGAAGAGTCAGATTTCTTGTACTTAAGTCGGCATTGTGCCTTTTGTAATTAATTCCGATGCAATTTCTGTGTTTCATCGTCAATAAGAAGGTCAGAGGGATACAGTAAACCTGAAGTGAAGCATCGGAATCTATAACTAGTGTCACAAGAATTGTTCAAAACATAGACAGTAAGAAGAGTCAGTTTTCTTGTACTTAAGTCGGCATTGTGCTTTTTGTATTTAATTCCAATGTAATTTCTGTGTTTCATCGTCACTAAGAAGGTCAGAGGAATACGGTGAACCTGAAGTGAAGCATCGGAATCTATAACTAGTGTCACAGGAATGGTTCAAACATAGACAGTAAGAAGAGTCAGTTTTCTTGTACTTAAGTCGTCATTGTTCCATTTGTATTTAGTTCCGACGCAATATCTATGTTTCATCGTCAATAAGAAGGTCAGAGGGATACAGTAAACCTGAAGTGAAGCATCGGAATCTATAACTAGTGTCACAGGAATGGTTCAAATCATAGACTGTAAGAAGAGTCAGTTTTCTTGTACTTAAGTCGACATTGTTCCTTTTGTATTTAACTCCGATGCAATTTCTGTGTTTCATCGTCAATATGAAGGTCAGAGGGATACAGTAAACCTGAAGTGAAGCATCGGAATATATAACTAGTGTCACAGGAATGGTTCAAAACATAGACAATAAAGAAGTGTCAGTTTTCTGGTACTTAAGTCGGCATTGTGCATTTTGTATTTAATTCCGATGCAATTTCTGTGTTTCATCGTCAACACGAAGGTCAGAGGGATACAGTAAACATGAAGTGAAGCATCGGAATCTATAACTAGTGTCACAGGAATGTTTCAAACATAGACAGTAAGAAGAGTCAGTTTTCTTGTACTTAAGTCGTCATTGTGCCATTTGTATTTAATTCCGATGCAATTTCTGTGTTTCATCGTCAATAAGAAGGTCAGAGGGATACAGTAAACCTGAAGTGAAGCATCGGAATCTATAACTAGTGTCACATGAATTTTTCAAACATAGACAGTAAGAAGAGTCAGTTTTCTTGTACATAAGTCGGCATTGTGCCTTTTCTATTTAAGCCCGATGCAATTTCAGTGTTTCATCGTCTATACGAATGTCAGAGGGATACAGTAATCCTGAAGTGAAGCATCGGAATCTATAATTAGTGTCACATGAATGGTTCAAAACATAGAAAGTAAGAAGAGTCTGTTTTCTTGTACGTAAGTCGGCATTGTGCCTTTTGTATTTAATTCCGATGCAATTTCAGTGTTTCATTGCCAATAAGAAAGTCAGAGGGATACAGTATACCTGAAGTGAAGCATCGGAATCTATAACTAGTGTTACATGAATGGTTCAAACATAGACAGTAAGAAGAGTCAGTTTTCTTGCAGATAAGTCGGCATTGTGCCTTTTGTATTTAATTCCGATGCAAGTTCTGTGTATCATCGTCAATAAGAAGGTCACAAAAATACAGTAAACCTGAAGTGAAGCATCGGAATTTTTTAATTTGTTTCACATGAATGGTTCAAAACATAGAGAGTAAGAAGAGTGAGTTTTCTTGTACTAAAGTGGGCATTGTGCCTTTTGTATTTAATTCCGAAGTAATTTCTGTGTTTCATCGTCAATAAGAAGGTCAGAGGGATACGGTAAACCTGAAGTGAAGCATCGGAATCTATAACTAGTGTCACAGGGATGGTTCAAACCATAGACAGTAAGAAGAGTCAGTTTTCTTGTACTTAAGTCGGCATTGTGCCTTTTGTATTTAATTCCGATATAATTTCTGTGTTTCATCGTCAATAAGAAGGTCAGAGGGATACAATAAACCTGAAGGGAAGCATCGGAATCTATAACTAGTGTCACATGAATGGTTCTCAACATAGACAGTAAGAAGAGTCAGCTTTCTTGTACTTAAAACGGCAATGTGCTTTTTGTATTTAATTCCGATGCAATTTCTGTGTTTCATCGTCAATAAGAAGGTCAGGAGGATACAGTAAACCAGAAGTGAAGCCTCGGAATCTATATTTAGTGGCACAGGAATTGTTCAAAACATAGACAGTAAGAAGAGTCAGTTTTCTTGTACTTAAGTCGGCATTGTGCCTTTTCTATTTAATTCCGATGCAATTTCTGTGTTTCATCGTCAATAAGAAGGTCAGAGGGATACAGTAAACGTGAAGTGAAGCATCGGAATCTATAACTAGTGTCATTGGAATGGTTCAAAACATAGACAGTAAGAAGAGTCAGTTTTCTTGTACTTAAGTCGGCATTGTGCCTTTTGTAATTAATTCCGATGCAATTTCTGTGTTTCATTGTCAATAAGAAGGTCAGAGGGATACAGTAAACCTGAAGTGAAGCATCGTAATCTATAACTAGTGTCACAGGAATGGTTCAAAACATAGACAGTAAGAAGAGTCAGTTTTCTTGTACTTAAGTCGGCATTGTGCTTTTTGTATTTAATTCCGATGTAATTTCTGTGTTTCATCGTCACTAAGAAAGTCAGAGGAATACGGTGAACCTGAAGTGAAGCATCGGAATCTATAACTAGTGTCACAGGAATGGTTCAAAACATAGACAGTAAGAAGAGTCAGTTTTCTTGTACTTAAGTCGTCATTGTTCCATTTGTATTTAGTTCCGACGCAATATCTGTGTTTCATCGTCGATAAGAAGGTCAGAGGGATACAGTAAACCTGAAGTGAAGCATCGGAATCTATAACTAGTGTCACAGGAATGGTTCAAATCATAGACTGTAAGAAGAGTCAGTTTTCTTGTACTTAAGTCGACATTGTTCCTTTTGTATTTAACTCCGATGCAATTTCTGTGTTTCATCGTCAATATGAAGGTCAGAGGGATACAGTAAACCTGAAGTAAAGCATCGGAATATATAACTAGTGTCACAGGAATGGTTCAAAACATAGACAATAAAGAAGTGTCAGTTTTCTTGTACTTAAGTCGGCATTGTGCATTTTGTATTTAATTCCGATGCAATTTCTGTGTTTCATCGTCAACACGAAGGTCAGAGGGATACAGTAAACCTGAAGTGAAGCATCGGAATCTATAACTAGTGCCACAGGGATGGTTCAAACCATAGACAGTAAGAAGAGTCAGATTTCTTGTACTTAAGTCGGCATTGTGCCTTTTGTAATTAATTCCGATGCAATTTCTGTGTTTCATCGTCAATAAGAAGGTCAGAGGGATACAGTAAACCTGAAGTGAAGCATCGGAATCTATAACTAGTGTCACAAGAATTGTTCAAAACATAGACAGTAAGAAGAGTCAGTTTTCTTGTACTTAAGTCGGCATTGTGCTTTTTGTATTTAATTCCAATGTAATTTCTGTGTTTCATCGTCACTAAGAAGGTCAGAGGAATACGGTGAACCTGAAGTGAAGCATCGGAATCTATAACTAGTGTCACAGGAATGGTTCAAACATAGACAGTAAGAAGAGTCAGTTTTCTTGTACTTAAGTCGTCATTGTTCCATTTGTATTTAGTTCCGACGCAATATCTATGTTTCATCGTCAATAAGAAGGTCAGAGGGATACAGTAAACCTGAAGTGAAGCATCGGAATCTATAACTAGTGTCACAGGAATGGTTCAAATCATAGACTGTAAGAAGAGTCAGTTTTCTTGTACTTAAGTCGACATTGTTCCTTTTGTATTTAACTCCGATGCAATTTCTGTGTTTCATCGTCAATATGAAGGTCAGAGGGATACAGTAAACCTGAAGTGAAGCATCGGAATATATAACTAGTGTCACAGGAATGGTTCAAAACATAGACAATAAAGAAGTGTCAGTTTTCTGGTACTTAAGTCGGCATTGTGCATTTTGTATTTAATTCCGATGCAATTTCTGTGTTTCATCGTCAACACGAAGGTCAGAGGGATACAGTAAACATGAAGTGAAGCATCGGAATCTATAACTAGTGTCACAGGAATGTTTCAAACATAGACAGTAAGAAGAGTCAGTTTTCTTGTACTTAAGTCGTCATTGTGCCATTTGTATTTAATTCCGATGCAATTTCTGTGTTTCATCGTCAATAAGAAGGTCAGAGGGATACAGTAAACCTGAAGTGAAGCATCGGAATCTATAACTAGTGTCACATGAATTTTTCAAACATAGACAGTAAGAAGAGTCAGTTTTCTTGTACATAAGTCGGCATTGTGCCTTTTCTATTTAAGCCCGATGCAATTTCAGTGTTTCATCGTCTATACGAATGTCAGAGGGATACAGTAATCCTGAAGTGAAGCATCGGAATCTATAATTAGTGTCACATGAATGGTTCAAAACATAGAAAGTAAGAAGAGTCTGTTTTCTTGTACGTAAGTCGGCATTGTGCCTTTTGTATTTAATTCCGATGCAATTTCAGTGTTTCATTGCCAATAAGAAAGTCAGAGGGATACAGTATACCTGAAGTGAAGCATCTGAATCTATAACTAGTGTTACATGAATGGTTCAAACATAGACAGTAAGAAGAGTCAGTTTTCTTGCAGATAAGTCGGCATTGTGCCTTTTGTATTTAATTCCGATGCAAGTTCTGTGTATCATCGTCAATAAGAAGGTCACAAAAATACAGTAAACCTGAAGTGAAGCATCGGAATTTTTTAATTTGTTTCACATGAATGGTTCAAAACATAGAGAGTAAGAAGAGTGAGTTTTCTTGTACTAAAGTGGGCATTGTGCCTTTTGTATTTAATTCCGAAGTAATTTCTGTGTTTCATCGTCAATAAGAAGGTCAGAGGGATACAGTAAACCTGAAGTGAAGCATCGGAATCTATAACTAGTGTCACAGGGATGGTTCAAACCATAGACAGTAAGAAGAGTCAGTTTTCTTGTACTTAAGTCGGCATTGTGCCTTTTGTATTTAATTCCGATATAATTTCTGTGTTTCATCGTCAATAAGAAGGTCAGAGGGATACAATAAACCTGAAGGGAAGCATCGGAATCTATAACTAGTGTCACATGAATGGTTCTCAACATAGACAGTAAGAAGAGTCAGCTTTCTTGTACTTAAAACGGCAATGTGCTTTTTGTATTTAATTCCGATGCAATTTCTGTGTTTCATCGTCAATAAGAAGGTCAGGAGGATACAGTAAACCAGAAGTGAAGCCTCGGAATCTATATTTAGTGGCACAGGAATTGTTCAAAACATAGACAGTAAGAAGAGTCAGTTTTCTTGTACTTAAGTCGGCATTGTGCCTTTTCTATTTAATTCCGATGCAATTTCTGTGTTTCATCGTCAATAAGAAGGTCAGAGGGATACAGTAAACGTGAAGTGAAGCATCGGAATCTATAACTAGTGTCATTGGAATGGTTCAAAACATAGACAGTAAGAAGAGTCAGTTTTCTTGTACTTAAGTCGGCATTGTGCCTTTTGTAATTAATTCCGATGCAATTTCTGTGTTTCATTGTCAATAAGAAGGTCAGAGGGATACAGTAAACCTGAAGTGAAGCATCGTAATCTATAACTAGTGTCACAGGAATGGTTCAAAACATAGACAGTAAGAAGAGTCAGTTTTCTTGTACTTAAGTCGGCATTGTGCTTTTTGTATTTAATTCCGATGTAATTTCTGTGTTTCATCGTCACTAAGAAAGTCAGAGGAATACGGTGAACCTGAAGTGAAGCATCGGAATCTATAACTAGTGTCACAGGAATGGTTCAAAACATAGACAGTAAGAAGAGTCAGTTTTCTTGTACTTAAGTCGTCATTGTTCCATTTGTATTTAGTTCCGACGCAATATCTGTGTTTCATCGTCGATAAGAAGGTCAGAGGGATACAGTAAACCTGAAGTGAAGCATCGGAATCTATAACTAGTGTCACAGGAATGGTTCAAATCATAGACTGTAAGAAGAGTCAGTTTTCTTGTACTTAAGTCGACATTGTTCCTTTTGTATTTAACTCCGATGCAATTTCTGTGTTTCATCGTCAATATGAAGGTCAGAGGGATACAGTAAACCTGAAGTAAAGCATCGGAATATATAACTAGTGTCACAGGAATGGTTCAAAACATAGACAATAAAGAAGTGTCAGTTTTCTTGTACTTAAGTCGGCATTGTGCATTTTGTATTTAATTCCGATGCAATTTCTGTGTTTCATCGTCAACACGAAGGTCAGAGGGATACAGTAAACCTGAAGTGAAGCATCGGAATCTATAACTAGTGCCACAGGGATGGTTCAAACCATAGACAGTAAGAAGAGTCAGTTTTCTTGTACTTAAGTCGGCATTGTGCCTTTTGTATTTAATTCCGATATAATTTCTGTGTTTCATCGTCAATAAGAAGGTCAGAGGGATACAATATACCTGAAGTGAAGCATCGGAATCTATAACTAGTGTCACATGAATGGTTCTCAACATAGACAGTAAGAAGAGTCAGCTTTCTTGTACTTAAAACGGCAATGTGCTTTTTGTATTTAATTCCGATGCAATTTCTGTGTTTCATCGTCAATAAGAAGGTCAGGAGGATACAGTAAACCTGAAGATAAGCCTCGGAATCTATATTTAGTGGCACAGGAATTGTTCAAAACATAGACAGTAAGAAGAGTCAGTTTTCTTGTACTTAAGTCGGCATTGTGCCTTTTCTATTTAATTCCGATGCAATTTCTGTGTTTCATCGTCAATAAGAAGGTCAGAGGGATACAGTAAACGTGAAGTGAAGCATCGGAATCTATAACTAGTGTCATAGGAATGGTTCAAAACATAGACAGTAAGAAGAGTCAATTTTCTTGTATTTAAACTGGCACTGTTCTTTTTCTATTTAATTCCGATGCAATTTCTATGTTTCATCGTCAATAAGAAGGTCAGCGGGATACAGTAAACCTGAAGTGAAGCATCAGATTCTATAACTAGTGTCACAGGAACCTTTCAAAACATAGACAGTAAGAAGAGTCAGTTTTCTTGTACTCTAGTCGGCGTTGTGCCATTTGTATGTAATTCCGATTCAATTTCTGTGTTTCATCGTCAATAAGAAGGTCAGAGGGATACAGTTAACTTGAAGTGAAGCATCGGAATCTATAGCTAGTGTCACAGGAACGGTTCAAAACAAAGGCAGTAAGAAGAGTCAGTTTTCTTGTACTTAAGTCAGCATTGTGCCTATTGTATTTATTTCCGATGCAATTTCAGTGTTCCATCGTCAATAAGAAAGTCAGAGGGATACAGTGAACCTTAAGTGAAGCGTCGGAATCTATAACTAGTGTCACAGGAATGGTTCAAAACATACACAGTAAGAAGAGTCAGTTCCCTTGTACTTAAGTCGTCATTGTGCCTTTTGTATTTAATTCCGATGCAATTTCTGTGTTTCATCGTCAATAAGAAGGTCAGAGGGATACAGTAAACCTGACGTGAAGCATCGGAATCTATAACTAGTGTCACTGGAATGGTTCAAAGCATAGACTGGAAGAAGAGTCACTTTTCTTGTATTTAAGTCGGCATTGCGCCTTTTGTATTTAATTCCGATGCAATTTCTGTGTTGCATCGTCAATAAGAAGGTCAGAGGGATACAGTTAACCTGAAGTGAAGCATCGGAATCTATAGCTAGTGTCACAGGAATGGTTCAAAACAAAGACAGTAAGAAGAGTCAGTTTTCTTGTACTTAAGTCGGCATTGTGCCTTTTTTTTTAAAATTCCGATGCAATTTCAGTGTTGCATCGTCAATAAGAACGTTAGAGGGTACAGTGAACCTGAAGTAAAGCATCGGAATCTATAACTAGTGTCACAGGAATGGTTCAAATCATACACAGTAAGAAGAGTCAGTACCCCTTGTACTTAAGTCGCCATTGTGCCTTTCCTATTTAATTCCGATTCAATTTCTGTGTTCCGTCGTCAATAAGAAGGTCCAAAGGATGCAGTAATGCTGATGTGAAGCATAGGAATCTAAAACCGGTCTCACAAGAAAGGTTCAAAACATAGACAGTAAGAAGAGAAAGACTTCTTGTACCTGAGCCGGAATTGTGCCTTTTGTATTTAATTCCTATGCAATTTCTGTGTTTTATCGTCAATAAGACGGTCAGAGGGACACAGTAAACCTGAAGTGAAGCATCGGTATCTATAACTAGTGTCACAGGAATGGTTCAAATCATAGACAGTAGGAAGAGTCAGTCTTCTTGTACTTAAATCGGCATTGTGGCTTTTGTATTTGATTCCGATGCAATTTCTGTGTTCTTCGTCAATCAGAGAGTCAGCTGGATACAGTAAACCTGAAGTGAAGCATCGGAATCTATAACTAGTGTCACAGGAATGGTTCAAAACATAGACAGTAAGAAGAGTCAGTTTTCATGTACTTATGTCGGCATTGTGCCTTTTGTATTTAAATCCGATGCAATTTCTGTGTTTCATCGTCAATAAGAAGGTCAGAGGGATACAGTAAACCTGAAGTGAAGCATCGGAATCCATAACTAGTGTTACATGAATGGTTCAAACATAGGCAGTAAGAAGATTCAGGTTTCTTGTACATAAGTCGGCATTGTGCCTTTTGTATTTAATTCCAATTCAAGTTCTGTGTATCATCGTCAATAACAAGGTCACAAAATTACAGTAAACCTGAAGTGAAACATCGGAATCTACAATTTGTGTCACATGAATGGTTCAAAACACAGAGAGTAAGAAGAGTAAGTTTTCTTGTACTAAAGTCGGCATTGTGCCTTTTGTATTTAATTCCAATGCAATTTCTGTGTTTCATCGTCAATATGAAGGTCAGAGGGATACTGTAAACCTGAAGTGAAGCATCGGAATCAATAACTAGTGTTACATGAATGGTTCAAACATAGACAGTAAGAAGAGTCAGTTTTCTTGTACATAAGTCGGCATTGTGCCTTTTGTATTTAATTCCGATGCAAGTTCTGTGTATCATCGTCAATAAGAAGGTCACAAAAATACAGTAAACCTGAAGTGAAGCATCGGAATCTATAATTTGTGTCACATGAATGGGTCAAAACATAGAGAGTAAGATGAGTCAGTTTTCTTGTACTAAAGTCGGCATTGTGCCTTTTGTATTTAATTCCGATGCAATTTATGTGTTTCATCGTCAACAAGAAGGTCAGAGGGATACAGTAAACCTGAAGTGAAGCATCGGAATCTATAACTAGTGTCACAGGAATGGTTCAAAACATAGACATTAAGAAGAGTCAGTTTTCTTGTACTTAAGTCATCATTGTGCCATTTGTATTTAATTCCGATGCAATATCTGTGTTTCATCGTCAATAAGAAGGTCAGAGGGATACAGTAAACGTTAAGTGAACCATCGGAATCTATAACTAATGTCACAGGAATGGTTCAAAACATAGACTGTAGGAAGACTCAGTTTTCTTGTACTTAAGTCGGCTTTGTGCCTTTTGTATATAACTCCGATACAATTTCTGTGTTTCTTCGTCAATAAGAAGGTCAGAGGGATACAGTGAACCTGAAGAGAAGCATCGGAATCAATAACTAGTGTCACAGGAATGGTTCAAACATTGACAGGAAGAAGAGTCAGTTTTTCTGTATTTATGTCGGCATTGTGCCTTTAGTATTTAATTCCGATGCAATTTCTGTGTTTCATCGTCAATAAGAAGGTCAGAGGGAAACAGTAAAACTGAAGTGAAGCATCGGAATCTATAACTAGTGTCACATGAATGGTTCTCAACATAGACAGTAAGAAGAGTCAGCTTTCTTGTACTTAAGTCGGCAATGTGCCTTTTGTATTTAATTTCGAAGCAATTTCTCTGATTCATCGTCAATAGGAAGGTCAGAGGGATACAGAAAACCTTAAGTAAAGCATCGGAATCTATAACTAGTGTCACATGAATGGTTTACAACATAGACAGTAAGAAGAGTCAGCTTTCTTGTACTTAAGTCGGCAATGTGCTTTTTGTAATTAATTCCGATGCAATTTCTGTGTTTCATCGTCAATAACAGGGTCAGGGGGATACAGTAAACCTGAAGTGAAGCCTCGGATTCTATAACTAGTGTCACAGGAATGGTTCAAAACATAGACAGTAAGAAGAGTCAGTTTTCATGTACTTCAGTCGGCATTGTGCCTTTTGTATTTAAATCCGAAGCAATTTCTGTGTTTCATCGTCAATAAGAAGGTCAGAGGGATACAGTAAACCTGAAGTGAAGCATCGGAATCTATAACTAGTGTTACATGAATGGTTCAAACATAGGCAGTAAGAAGATTCAGTTTTCTTGTACATAAGTCGGCATTGTGTCTTTTGTATTTAATTCCGACGCAAGTTCTGTGTATCATCGTCAATAACAAGGTCACAAAATTACAGTAAACCTGAAGTGAAACATCGGAATCTACAATTTGTGTCACATGAATGGTTCAAAACATAGAGAGTAAGAGGAGTCAGTTTTCTTATACTAAAGTCGGCATTGTGCCTTTTGTATTTAATTCCAATGCAATTTCTGTGTTTCATCGTCAATAAGCAGGTCGGAGGGATACTGTAAACCTGAAGTAAGGCATCGGAATCTATAACTAGTGTTACATGAATGGTTCAAACATAGACAGTAAGAAGAGTCAGTTTTCTTGTACATAAGTCGGCATTGTGCCTTTTGTATTTAATTCCGATGCAAGTTCTGTGTATCATCGTCAATAAGAAGGTCACAAAAATACAGTAAACCTGAAGTGAAGCATCGGAATCTATAATTTGTGTCACATGAATGGATCAAAACATAGAGAGTAAGAAGAGTCAGTTTTCTTGCACTAATGTCGGCTTTGTGGCTTTTGTATATAACTCCGATACAATTTCTGTGTTTCTTCGTCAATAAGAAGGTCAGAGGGATACAGTAAACCTGAAGTGAAGCATCGGAATCAATAACTAGTGTCACAGGAATGGTTCAAACACTGACAGTAAGAAGAGCCAGTTTTTCGGTACTTATGTCGGCATTGTGCCTTTAGTATTTAATTCCGATGCAATTTCTGTGTTTCATCGTCAATAAGAAGGTCAGAGGGATACAGTAATTCTGAAGTGAAGCATCGGAATCTATAACTAGTGTCACATGATTGGTTCAAACATAGACAGTAAGAAGAGTCAGTTTTCTTGTACATAGGTCGGCATTGTGCCTTTTGTATTTAATTGCGATGCAATTTCTGTGTTTCATCGCTAATAAGAAAATCAGAGGGATACAGTAAACCTGAAGTGAAGCATCGGAATCTATAATTGGTGTCACATGAATGGTTCAAATCATAGAGAGTAAGAAGGGTCAGTTTTCTTGTACTTAAGTCGGCATTGTGCCGTTAGTATTTAATTTCGATGCAATTTCTGTGTTTCATCGTCAATAAGAAGGTCAGAGGGATACAGTAAACCTAAAGTGAAGCATCGGAATCTATAACTAGTGTCACAGGAATGGTTCAAACCGTAGACAGTAAGAAGAGTCAGATTTCCTGAACTTAAGTCGGCATTGTGCCTTTTCTACTTAATTCCGATTCAATTTCTGTGTTTCATCGTCAATAAAAAGGTCCAAGGGATCCAGTAAACCTGAAGTGAAGCATCAGAATCTATAACTAGTGTCACATGAATGGTTCAAAACATAGACAGTAAGAAGAGTCTGTTTTCCCTTACTTAAGTCGGCATTGTGCCTTTTGTATTTAATTCCGATGCAAGTTCTGTGTATCATCGTCAATAAGAAGGTCAGAGGGATACTGTAAACCTGAAGTGAAGTATCGGAATCTGTATTTAGTGTCACAGGAATTGTTCAAAACATAGACAGTAAGAAGAGTCAGTTTTCTTGTACATAAGTCGGCATTGTGCCTTTTGTATTTAGTTCCGGTGCAAGTTCTGTGTATCATCGTCAATAAGAAGGTCAGAGGGATACTGTAAACCTGAAGTGAAGCATCGGAATCTATAACTAGTGTTACATGAATGGTTCAAACATGGACAGTAAGAAGAGTCAGTTTTCTTGTACATAAGTCGGCATTGTGCCTTTTGTATGTAATTCCGTTGCAAGTTCTGTGTATCATCGTCAATAAGAAGGTCACAAAAATACAGTAAACCTGAAGTGAAGCATCGGAATCTATAAATTGTTTCACATTAATGGATCAAAACATAGAGAGTGAGAAGAGTCAGTTTTCTTTTACTTAAGTCGTCATTGTGCCATTTGTATTTAATTCCGATGCAATTTCTGTGTTTCATCGTCAATAAGAAGGTCAGAGGGATACGGTAAACATGAAGTGAAGCATCGGAATCTATAACTAGTGTCACAGGAACCTTTCAAAACACAGACAGTAAGAAGAGTCTGTTTTCTTGTACTTAAGTCGGCGTTGTGCCTTTTGTATTTAATTCCGATTCAATTTCTGTGTTTCATCGTCAATAAGAAGGTCAGAGGGATACAGTTAACCTGAAGTGAAGCATCGGAATCTATAGCTAGTGTCACAGGAATGGTTCAAAACAAAGACAGTAAGAGGAGTCAGTTTTCTTGTACTTAAGTCGGCATTGCGCCTTTTCTATTTAATTCCGATTCAATTTCTGTGTTTCGTCGTCAATAAGAAGGTCCAGAGGATACAGTAATGCTGATGTGAAGCATAGGAATCTAAAACCGGTCTCACAAGAAAGGTTCAAAACATAGCCAGTAAGAAGAGGAAGACTTCTTGTACCTGAGCCGGCATTGTGCCTTTTGTATTTAATTCCTATGCAATTTCTGTGTTTTATCGACAATAAGACGGTCAGAGGGACACAGTAAACCTGAAGTGAAGCATCGGTATCTATAACTAGTGTCACAGGAATGGTTCTAATCATAGACAGTAAGAAGAGTCAGTCTTCTTGTACTTAAGTCGGCATTGTGGCTTTTGTATTTGATTCCGATGCAATTTCTGTGTTTCATCGTCAATCAGAGAGTCAGCTGGATGCAGTAAGCCTGAAGTGAAGCATCGGAATCTATAACTAGTGTTACATGAATGGTTCAGACATAGGCAGTAAGAAGATTCAGTTTTCTTGTACATAAGTCGGCATTATGCCTTGTGTATTTAATTCCGATGCAAGTTCTGTGTATCATTGTCAATAACAAGGTCACAAAATTACAGTAAACCTGAAGTGAAACATCGGAATCTACAATATGGGTCACATGAATGGTTCAAAACATAGAGAGTAAGAAGAGTCAGTTTTCTTGTACTAAAGTCGGCATTGTGCCTTTTGTATTTAATTCCAATGCAATTTCTGTGTTTCATCGTCAATAAGAAGGTCAGAGGGATACTGTAAACCTGAAGTGAAGCATCGGAATCTATAACTAGTGTTACATGAATGGTTCAAACGTAGACAGTAAGAAGAGTCAGTTTTTCTGTACTTATGTCGGCATTGTGCCTTTAGTATTTAATTCCGATGCAATTTCTGTGTTTCATCGTCAATAAGAAGGTCAGAGGGATACAGTAAAACTGAAGTGAAGCATCGGAATCTATAACTAGTGTCACATGATTGGTTCAAACATAGACAGTAAGAAGAGTCAGTTTTCTTGTACACAAGTCGGCATTGTGCCTTTTGTATTTAATTCCGATGCAACTTCTGTGTTTCATCGCCAATAAGAAGATCAGAGGGATACAGTAAAACTGAAGTGAAGCATCGGAATCTATAATTGGTGTCACATGAATGGTTCAAATCATAGAGAGTAAGAAGAGTCAGTTTTCTTGTACTTAAGTCGGCGTTGTGCCTTTTGTATGTAATTCCGATTCAATTTCTGTGTTTCATCGTCAATAAGAAGGTCAGAGGGATACAGTTAACCTGAAGTGAAGCATCAGAATCTATAGCTAGTGTCACAGGAATGGTTCAAAACAAAGACAGTAAGAGGAGTCAGTTTTCTTGTACTTAAGTCGGCATTGTGCCTTTTTTTGTTTAATTCCGATGCGATTTCAGTGTTGCGTCGTCAATACGACGGTCAGAGGGATACAGTAAACCTCAAGTGAAGCATCGGAATCTATAACTAGTGTCACAGGAATGGTTCAAACCGTAGACAGTAAGAAGAGTCGGATTTCTTGAACTTAAGTCGGCATTGTGCCTTTTCTACTTAATTCCGATGCAATTTCTGTGTTTCATCGTCAATAAAAAGGTCCAAGGGATCCAGTAAACCTGAAGTGAAGCATCAGAATCTATAAATAGTGTCACATGAATGGTTCAAAACATAGACAGTAAGAAGAGTCTGTTTTCCCTTACTTAAGTCGGCATTGTGCCTTTTGTATTTAATTCCGATGAAGTTCTGTGTATCATCGTCAATAAGAAGGTCACAAAAATACAGTGAACCTGAAGTGAAGCATCGGAATTTTTTAATTTGTGTCACATGAATGGTTCAAATCATAGGGAGTAAGAAGAGCCAGTTTTCTTGTACCAAAGTCGGCATTGTGCCTTTTGTATTTAATTCCGATGCAATTTCTGTGTTTCATCGTCAATAAGAAGGTCAGAGGGATACAGTAAACGTGAAGAGAAGCATCGGAATCTATAACTAGTGTCACATGAATGGTTCAAAACATAGACAGTTAGAAGAGTCAGCTTTCTTGTACTTAAGTCGGCAATGTGCTTTTTGTATTTAATTCCGATGCAATTTCTGTGTTTCATCGTCAATAAGAGGGTCAGGGGGATAAGGTTAACCTGAAGTGAAGTATCGGAATCTATATTTAGTGTCACAGGAATTGTTCAAAACATAGACAGTAAGAAGAGTCAGTTTTCTTGTACATAAGTCGGCATTGTGCCTTTTGTATTTAGTTCCGGTGCAAGTTCTGTGTATCATCGTCAATAAGAAGGTCAGAGGGATACTGTAAACCTGAAGTGAAGCATCGGAATCTATAACTAGTGTTACATGAATGGTTCAAACATAGACAGTAAGAAGAGTCAGTTTTCTTGTACATAAGTCGGCATTGTGCCTTTTGTATGTAATTCCGATGCAAGTTCTGTGTATCATCGTCAATAAGAAGGTCACAAAAATACAGTAAACCTGAAGTGAAGCATCGGAATCTATAAATTGTGTCACATTAATGGATCAAAACATAGAGAGCAAGAAGAGTCAGTTTTCTTTTACTTAAGTCGTCATTGTGCCATTTGTATTTAATTCCGATGCAATTTCTGTTTTTAATCGTCAATAAGAAGGTCAGAGGGATACGGTAAACCTGAAGTGATGCATCGGAATCTATAACTAGTGTCACAGGAACCTTTCAAAACACAGACAGTAAGAAGAGTCGGTTTTCTTGTAATTAAGTCGGCATTGTGCCTTTTTTTATTTAATTCCGATGCAATTTCAGTGTTGCATCGTCAATACGACGGTCAGAGGGATACAGTAAACCTGAAGTGAAGCATCGGAATCTATAACTAGTGTTACATGAACGGTTCAAACATAGACAGTAAGAAGAGTCAGTTTTCTTGTACATAAGTCGGCATTGTGCCTTTTGTATTTAATTCCGATGCAAGTTCTGTGTATCATCGTCAATAACAAGGTCACAAAATTACAGTAAACCTGAAGTGAAACATCGGAATCTACAATTTGTGTCACATGAATGGTTCAAAACATAGAGAGTAAGAAGAGTCAGTTTTCTTGTACTAAAGTCGGCATTGTGCCTTTTGTATTTAATTCCAATGCAATTTCTGTGTTTCATCGTCAATAAGAAGGTCAGAGGGATACTGTAAACCTGAAGTGAAGCATCGGAATCTATAACTAGTGTTACATGAACGGTTCAAACATAGACAGTAAGAAGAGTCAGTTGTCTTGTACATAAGTCGGCATTGTGCCTTTTGTATTTAATTCCGATGCAAGTTCTGTGTATCATCGTCAATAAGAAGGTCACAAAAATACAGTAAATCTGAAGTGAAGCATCGGAATCTATAATTTGTGTCACATGAATGGATCAAAACATAGAGAGTAAGAAGAGTCAGTTTTCTTGTACTAAAGTCGGCATTGTGCCTTTTGTATTTAATTCCGATGCAGTTTCTGTGTTTCATCGTCAACAAGAAGGTCAGAGGGATACAGTAAACCGAAGTGAAGCATCGGAATCTATAACTAGTGTCACAGGTATGGTTCAAAATATAGACATTAAGAAGAGTCAGTTTTCTTGTACTTAAGTCGACATTGTGCCATTTGTATTTAATTCCGATGCAATATCTGTGTTTCATCGTCAATACGAAGGTCAGAGGGATACAGTAAACGTGAAGTGAAGCATCGGAATCTATAACTAATGTCACAGGAATGGTTCAAAACATAGACTGTAAGAAGAATCAGTTTTCTTGTACTTAAGTCGTCTTTGTGGCTTTTGTATATAACTCCGATACAATTTCTGTGTTTCTTCGTCAATAAGAAGGTCAGAGGAATACAGTAATCCTGAAGTGAAGCATCGGAATCAATAACTAGTGTCACAGGAATGGTTCAAACGATGACAGTAAGAAGAGTCAGTTTTTCTGTACTTATGTCGGCATTGTGCCTCTAGTATTTAATTCCGATGCAATTTCTGTGTTTCATCGTCAATAAGAAGGTCAGAGGGATACAGTAAAACTGAAGTGAAGCATCGGAATCTATAATTGGTGTCACATGAATGGTTCAAATCATAGAGAGTAAGAAGAGTCGGTTTTCTTGTACTTAAGTCGGCGTTGTGCCTTTTGTATGTAATTCCGATTCAATTTCTGTGTTTCATCGTCAATAAGAAGGTCAGAGGGATACAGTTAACCTGAAGTGAAGCATCGGAATCTATAGCTAGTGTCACAGGAATGGTTCAAAACAAAGACAGTAAGAGGAGTCATTTTTCTTGTACTTAAGTCGGCATTGTGCCTTTTTTTATTTAATTCCGATGCAATTTCAGTGTTGCATCGTCAATACGACGGTCATAGGGATACAGTAATCCTGAAGTGAAGCATCGGTATCTATAACTAGTGTCACAGGAATGGTTCAAATCATAGACAGTAGGAAGAGTCAGTCTTCTTGTACTTAAGTCGGCATTGTGCATTTTGTATTTGAGTCCGATGCAATTTCTGTGTTTCATCGTCAATCAGAAAGTCAGCTGGATACAGTAAACCTGAAGTGAAGCATCGGAGTCTGTAACTAGTGTCACAGGAATGGTTCAAAACATAGACAGTAAGAAGAGTCAGTTTTCATGTACATAAGTCGGCATTGTGCCTTTTGTATTTAAATCCGAAGCAATTTCTGTGTTTCATCGTCAATAAGAAGGCCAGAGGGATACAGTAAACCTGAAGTGAAGCATCGGAATCTATAACTAGTGTTACATGAATGGTTCAAACATAGGCAGTAAGAAGATTCAGTTTTCTTGTACATAAGTCGGCATTGTGCCTTTTGTATTTAATTCCGATGCAAGTTTTGTGTATCATCGTCAATAACAAGGTCACAAAATTACAGTAAACCTGAAGTGAAACATCGGAATCTACAATTTGTGTCACATGAATGGTTCAAAACATAGAGAGTAAGAAGAGTCAGTTTTCTTGTACTAAAGTCGGCATTGTGCCTTTTGTATTTAATTCCAATGCAATTTCTGTGTTTCATCGTCAATAAGAAGGTCAGAGGGATACTGTAAACCTGAAGTGAAACATCGGAATCTATAACTAGTGTTACATGAACGGTTCAAACATAGACAGTAAGAAGAGTCAGTTTTCTTGTACATAAGTCGGCATTGTGCCTTTTGTATTTAATTCCGATGCAAGTTCTGAGTATCATCGTCAATAAGAAGGTTACAAAAATACAGTAAATCTGAAGTGAAGCATCGGAATCTATAATTTGTGTCACATGAATGGATCAAAACATAGAGAGTAAGAAGAGTCAGTTTTCTTGTACTAAAGTCGGCATTGTGCCTTTTGTATTTAATTCCGATGCAATTTCTGTGTTTCATCGTCAACAAGAAGGTCAGAGGGATACAGTAAACCGAAGTGAAGCATCGGAATCTATAACTAATGTCACAGGAATGGTTCAAACATTGACAGTAAAAAGAGTCAGTTTTTCTGTACTTATGTCGGCATTGTGCCTTTAGTATTTAATTCCGATGCAATATCTGTGTTTCATCGTCAATAAGAGGGTCAGAGGGATACAGTAAAACTGAAGTGAAGCATCGGAATCTATAACTAGTGTCACATGATTGGTTCAAACATAGGCAGTAAGAAGAGTCAGTTTTCTTGTACATAAGTCGGCATTGTGCCTTTTGTATTTAATTCCGATGCAACTTCTGTGTTTCATCGCCAATAAGAAGATCAGAGGGATACAGTAAACCTGAAGTGAAGCATCGGAATCTATAATTGGTGTCACACGAATGGTTCAAATCATAGAGAGTAAGAAGAGTCGGTTTTCTTGTACTTAAGTCGGCGTTGTGCCTTTTGTATGTAATTCCGATTCAATTTCTGTGTTTCATCGTCAATAAGAAGGTCAGAGGGGTACAGTTAACCTGAAGTGAAGCATCGGAATCTATAGCTAGTGTCACAGGAATGGTTCAAAACAAAGACAGTAAGAGGAGTCAGTTTTCTTGTACTTAAGTCGGCATTGTGCCTTTTTTTATTTCATTCCGATGCAATTTCAGTGTTGCGTCGTCATTACGACGGTCAGAGGGATACAGTAAACCTGAAGTGAAGCATCGGTATCTATAACTAGTGTCACAGGAATGGTTCAAATCATAGACAGTAGGAAGAGTCAGTCTTCTTGTACTTAAGTCGGCGTTGTGCCTTTTGTATTTGATTCCGATGCAATTTCTGTGTTTCATCGTCAATCAGAGAGTCAGCTGGATACAGTAAACCTGAAGTGAAGCATCGGAATCTATAACTAGTGTCACAGGAATGGTTCAAAACATAGACAGTAAGAAGAGTCAGTTTTCATGTACTTCAGTCGGCATTGTGCCTTTTGTATTTAAATCCGAAGCAATTTCTGTGTTTCATCGTCAATAAGAAGGTCAGAGGGATACAGTAAACCTGAAGTGAAGCATCGGAATCTATAACTAGTGTTACGTGAATGGTTCAAACATAGGCAGTAAGAAGAATCAGTTTTCTTGTACATAAGTCGGCATTGTGCCTTTTGTATTTAATTCCGATGCAAGTTCAGTGTATCATCGTCAATAACAAGGTCACAAAATTACAGTAAACCTGAAGTGAAACAACGTAATCTACAATTTGTGTCACATGAATAGTTCAAAACATAGAGAGTAAGAAGAGTCAGTTTTCTTATACTAAAGTCGGCATTGTGCCTTTTGTATTTAATTCTAATGCAATTTCTGTGTTTCATCGTCAATAAGAAGGTCAGAGGGATACTGTAAACCTGAAGTGAAGCATCGGAATCTATAAATAGTGTTTACATGAATGGTTCAAACATAGAAAGTAAGAAGAGTCAGTTTTCTTGTACATAAGTCGGCATTGTGCCTTTTGTATTCAATTCCGATGCAAGTTCTGTGTATCATCGTCAATAAGAAGGTCACAAAAATACAGTAAACCTGAAGTGAAGCATCGGAATCTATAATTTGTGTCACATGAATGGATCAAAACATAGTGAGTAAGATAAGTCAGTTTTCTTGTACTAAAGTCGGCATTGTCCTTTTGTATTTAATTCCGATGCAATTTCTGTGTTTCATCGTCACCAAGAAGGTCAGAGGGATACAGTAAACCGAAGTGAAGCATCGGAATCTATAACTAGTGTCACAGGAATGGTTCAAAACATAGACATTAAGAAGAGTCAGTTTTCTTGTACTTAAGTCGTCATTGTGCCATTTGTATTTAATTCCGATGCAATATCTGTGTTTCATCGTCAATAAGAAGGTCAGAGGAATACAGTAAACGTGAAGTGAAGCATCGGAATCTATAACTAATGTCACAGGAATGGTTCAAAACATAGACTGTAAGAAGAGTCAGTTTTCTTGTACTTAAGTCGGCTTTGTGGCTTTTGTATATAACTCCGATACAATTTCTGTGTTTCTTCGTCAATAAGAAGGTCAGAGGGATACAGTAAACCTGAAGTGAGGCACCGGAATCTATAACTAGTGTCACAGGAATGGTTCAGACATTGACAGTAAGAAGAGTCAGTATTTCTGTACTTATGTCGGCATTGTGCCTTTAGTATTTAATTCCGATGCAAGTTCTGTGTATCATCGTCAATAAGAAGGTCACAAAAATACAGTAAGCCTGAAGTGAAGCATCGGAATTTTTTAATTTGTGTCACATGAATGGTTCAAAACATAGGGAGTAAGAAGAGCCAGTTTTCTTGTACTAAAGTCGGCATTGTGCCTTTTGTATTTGATTCCGATGCAAATTCTGTGTTTCATCGTCAAAAAGAAGGTCAGAGGGATCCAGTAAACCTGAAGTGAAGCATCGGAATCTATAACTAGTGTCACGTGAATGGTTTAAAACATAGACAGTAAGAAGAGTCAGTTTTCTTGTACTGAAGTCGGCATTGTGCCTCTTGTATTTAATTCCGATGCAGTTTCTGTGTATCATCGCCAATAAGAAGGTCAGAGGGATACAGTAAACCTGAAGTGAAGCATCGGAATCTATAACTAGTGTCACAGGAATGGTTCAAACCATAGACAGTAAGAAGAGTCAGTTATATTGTACTTAAGTCGGCATTGTGCCTTTCGTATTTAATTCCGATGCAATTTCTGTGTTTCATCGTCAATAAGAAGGTCAGAGGGATACAGTAAACCTGAAGTGAAGCATCGGAATCTATAATTGGTGTCACATGAATGGTTCAAATCATAGAGAGTAAGAAGAGTCGGTTTTCTTGTACTTAAGTCGGCGTTGTGCCTTTTGTATGTAATTCCGATTCAATTTCTGTGTTTCATCGTCAATAAGAAGGTCAGAGGGATACAGTTAACCTGAAGTGAAGCATCGGAATCTATAGCTAGTGTCACAGGAATGGTTCAAAACAAAGACAGTAAGAGGAGTCATTTTTCTTGTACTTAAGTCGGCATTGTGCCTTTTTTTATTTAATTCCGATGCAATTTCAGTGTTGCATCGTCAATACGACGGTCAGAGGGATACAGTAAACCTGAAGTGAAGCATCGGTATCTATAACTAGTGTCACATGCATGGTTCAAATCATAGACAGTAGGAAGAGTCAGTCTTCTTTTACTTAAGTCGGCATTGTGCATTTTGTATTTGATTCCGATGCAATTTCTGTTTTTCATCGTCAATCAGAAGGTCAGCTGGATACAGTAAACATGAAGTGAAGCATCGGAATCTATAACTAGTGTCACAGGAATGGTTCAAAACATAGACAGTAAGAAGAGTCAGTTTTCATGTACATAAGTCGGCATTGTGCCTTTTGTATTTAAATCCGAAACAATTTCTGTGTTTCATCGTCAATAAGAAGGGCAGAGCGATACAGTAAACCTGAAGAGAAGCATCGGAATCTATAACTAGTGTTACATGAATGGTTCAAACATAGGCAGTAAGAAGATTCAGTTTTCTTGTACATAAGTCGGCATTGTGCCCTTTGTATTTAATTCCGATGCAAGTTTTGTGTATCATCGTCAATAACAAGGTCACAAAATTACAGTAAACCTGAAGTGAAACATCGGAATCTACAATTTGTGTCACATGAATGGTTCAAAACATAGAGAGTAAGAAGAGTCAGTTTTCTTGTACTAAAGTCGGCATTGTGCCTTTTGCATTTAATTCCAATGCAATTTCTGTGTTTCATCGTCAATAAGAAGGTCAGAGGGATACTGTAAACCTGAAGTGAAGCATCGGAATCTATAACTAGTGTTACATGAACGGTTCAAACATAGACACTAAGAAGAGTCAGTTTTCTTGTACATAAGTCGGCATTGTGCCTTTTGTATTTAATTCCGATGCAAGTTCTGTGTATCATCGTCAATAAGAAGGTCACAAAAATACAGTAAATCTGAAGTGAAGCATCGGAATCTATAATTTGTGTCACATGAATGGATCAAAACATAGAGAGTAAGAAGAGTCAGTTTTCTTGTACTAAAGTCGGCATTGTGCCTTTTGTATTTAATTCCGATACAATTTCTAAGTTTCATCGTCAACAAGAAGGTCAGAGGGATACAGTAAACCGAAGTGAAGCATCGGAATCTATAACTAATGTCACAGGAATGGTTCAAAACAAAGACTGTAAGATGAGTCAGTTTTCTTGTACTTAAGTCGTCTTTGTGGCTTTTTTATATAACTCCGATACAATTTCTGTGTTTCTTCGTCAATAAGAAGGTCAGAGGAATACAGTAATCCTGAAGTGAAGCATCGGAATCAATAACTAGTGTCACAGGAATGGTTCAAACATTGACAGTAAGAAGAGTCAGTTTTTCTGTACTTATGTCGGCATTGTGCCTTTAGTATTTAATTCCGATGCAATATCTGTGTTTCATCGTCAATAAGAAGGTCAGAGGGATACAGTAAAACTGAAGTGAAGCATCGGAATCTATAACTAGTGTCACATGATTGGTTCAAACATAGGCAGTAAGAAGAGTCAGTTTTCTTGTACATAAGTCGGCATTGTGCCTTTTGTATTTAATTCCGATGCAACTTCTGTGTTTCATCGCCAATACGAAGATCAGAGGGATACAGTAAACCTGAAGTGAAGCATCGGAATCTATAATTGGTGTCACACGAATGGTTCAAATCATAGAGAGTAAGAAGAGTCGGTTTTCTTGTACTTAAGTCGGCGTTGTGCCTTTTGTATGTAATTCCGATTCAATTTCTGTGTTTCATCGTCAATAAGAAGGTCAGAGGGGTACAGTTAACCTGAAGTGAAGCATCGGAATCTATAGCTAGTGTCACAGGAATGGTTCAAAACAAAGACAGTAAGAGGAGTCAGTTTTCTTGTACTTAAGTCGGCATTGTGCCCTTTTTTATTTAATTCCGATGCAATTTCAGTGTTGCGTCGTCATTACGACGGTCAGAGGGATACAGTAAACCTGAAGTGAAGCATCGGTATCTATAACTAGTGTCACAGGAATGGTTCAAATCATAGACAGTAGGAAGAGTCAGTCTTCTTGTACTTAAGTCGGCATTGTGCCTTTTGTATTTGATTCCGATGCAATTTCTGTGTTTCATCGTCAATCAGAGAGTCAGCTGGATACAGTAAACCTGAAGTGAAGCATCGGAATCTATAACTAGTGTCACAGGAATGGTTCAAAACATAGACAGTAAGAAGAGTCACTTTTCATGTACTTCAGTCGGCATTGTGCCTTTTGTATTTAAATCCGAAGCAATATCTGTGTTTCATCGTCAATAAGAAGGTCAGAGGGATACAGTAAACCTGAAGTGAAGCATCGGAATCTATAACTAGTGTTACGTGAATGGTTCAAACATAGGCAGTAAGAAGAATCAGTTTTCTTGTACATAAGTCGGCATTGTGCCTTTTGTATTTAATTCCGATGCAAGTTCAGTGTATCATCGTCAATAACAAGGTCACAAAATTACAGTAAACCTGAAGTGAAACAACGGAATCTACAATTTGTGTCACATGAATAGTTCAAAACATAGAGAGTAAGAAGAGTCAGTTTTCTTCTACTAAAGTCGGCATTGTGCCTTTTGTATTTAATTCCAATGCAATTTTTGTGTTTCATCGTCAATAAGAAGGTCAGAGGGATACTGTAAACCTGAAGTGGAGCATCGGAATCTATAAATAGTGTTTACATGAATGGTTCAAACATAGAAAGTAAGAAGAGTCAGTTTTCTTGTACATAAGTCGGCATTGTGCCTTTTGTATTCAATTCCGATGCAAGTTCTGTGTATCATCGTCAATAAGAAGGTCACAAAAATACAGTAAACCTGAAGTGAAGCATCGGAATCTATAATTTGTGTCACATGAATGGATCAAAACATAGAGAGTAAAATAAGTCAGTTTTCTTGTACTAAAGTCGGCATTGTCTTTTTGTATTTAATTCCGACGCAATTTCTGTGTTTCATCGTCACCAAGAAGGTCAGAGGGATACAGTAAACCGAAGTGAAGCATCGGAATCTATAACTAGTGTCACAGGAATGGTTCAAAGCATAGACATTAAGAAGAGTCAGTTTTCTTGTACTTAAGTCGTCATTGTGCCATTTGTATTTAATTCCGATGCAATATCTGTGTTTCATCGTCAATAAGAAGGTCAGAGGAATACAGTAAACGTGAAGTGAAGCATCGGAATCTATAACTAATGTCACAGGAATGGTTCAAAACATAGACTGTAAGAAGAGTCAGTTTTCTATTACTTAAGTCGGCTTTGTGGCTTTTGTATATAACTCCGATACAATTTCTGTGTTTCTTCGTCAATAAGAAGGTCAGAGGGATACAGTAAACCTGAAGTGAAGCACCGGAATCAATAACTAGTGTCACAGGAATGGTTCAGACATTGACAGTAAGAAGAGTCAGTATTTCTGTACTTATGTCGGCATTGTGCCTTTAGTATTTAATTCCGATGCAAGTTCTGTGTATCATCGTCAATAAGAAGGTCAGAGGGATCCAGTAAACCTGAAGTGAAGCATCGGAATCTATAACTAGTGTCACGTGAATGGTTTAAAACATAGACAGTAAGAAGAGTCAGTTTTCTTGTACTGAAGTCGGCATTGTGCGTCTTGTATTTAATTCCGATGCAGTTTCTGTGTTTCATCGCAAATAAGAAGGTCAGAGGGATACAGTAAACCTGAAGTGAAGCATCGGAATCTATAACTAGTGTCACAGGAATGGTTCAAACCATAGACAGTAAGAAGAGTCAGTTTTCTTGTACTTAAGTCGGCATTGTGCCTTTCGTATTTAATTCCGATGCAATTTCTGTGTTTCATCGTCAATAAGAAGGTCAAAGGGATACAGTAAACCTGAAGAGAAGCATCGGAATCTATAACTAGTGTCACATGAATGGTTCAAAACATAGACAGTTAGAAGAGTCAGCTTTCTTGTACTTAAGTCGGCAATGTGCTTTTTGTATTTAATTCCGATGCAATTTCTGTGTTTCATCGTCAATAAGAGGGTCAGGGGGATAAGGTTAACCTGAAGTAAAGCATCGGAATCTATATCTAGTGTCACAGGAATTGTTCAAAACGTAGACAGTAAGAAGAGTCAGTTTTCTTGTACATAAGTCGGCATTGTGCCTTTTGTATTTAATTCCGGTGCAAGTTCTGTGTATCATCTTCAATATCAAGGTCACAAAAATACAGTAAACCTGAAGTGAAGCATCGGAATTTTTTAATTTGTGTCACATGAATGGTTCAAAACATAGGGAGTAAGAAGAGCCAGTTTTCCTGTACTAAAGTGGGCATTGTGCCTTTTGTATTTAATTCCGATGCAATTTCTGTGTTTCATCGTCAAAAACAAGGTCAGAGGGATCCAGTAAACCTGAAGTGAAGCATCGGAATCTATAACTAGTGTCACATGAATGGTTTAAAACATAGACTGTAAGAAGAGTCAGTTTTCTTGTAATTAAGTCGGCATTGTGCCTTTTGTATTTAATTCCGATGCAATTTCTGTGTTTCATCGTCAATAAGAAGGTCAGAGGGATACAGTAAACCTGAAGAGAAGCATCGGAATCTATAACTAGTGTCACATGAATGGTTCAAAACATAGACAGTTAGGAGAGTCAGCTTTCTTGTACTTAAGTCGGCAATGTGCTTTTTGTAATTAATTCCGATGCAATTTCTGTGTTTCATCGTTAATAAGAGGGTCAGGGGGATAAGGTTAACCTGAAGTGAAGTATCGGAATCTATATTTAGTGTCACAGGAATTGTTCAAAACATAGACAGTAAGAAGAGTCAGTGTTCTTGTACATAAGTCGGCATTGTGCCTTTTGTATTTAGTTCCGGTGCAAGTTCTGTGTATCATCGTCAATAAGAAGGTCAGAGGGATACTGTAAACCTGAAGTGAAGCATCGGAATCTATTACTAGTGTTACATGAATGGTTCAAACATAGACAGTAAGAAGAGCCAGTTTTCTTGTACATAAATCGGCATTGTGCCTTTTGTATGTAATTCCGATGCAAGTTCTGTGTATCATCGTCAATAAGAAGGTCACAAAAATACAGTAAACCTGAAGTGAAGCATCGGAATCTATAAATTGTGTCACATTAATGGATCAAAACATAGAGAGTAAGAAGAGTCAGTTTTCTTTTACTTAAGTCGTCATTGTGCCATTTGTATTTAATTCCGATGCAATTTCTGTGTTTCATCGTCAATAAGAAGGTCAGAGGGATACGGTAAACCTGAAGTGAAGCATCGGAATCTATAACTAGTGTCACATGAACCTTTCAAAATACAGACAGTAAGAAGAGTCGGTTTTCTTGTACTTAAGTCGGCGTTGTGCCTTTTGTATGTAATTCCGATTCAATTTCTGTGTTTCATCGTCAATAAGAAGGTCAGAGGGATACAGTTAACCTGAAGTGAAGCATCGGAATCTATAGCTAGTGTCACAGGAATGGTTCAAAACAAAGACAGTAAGAGGAGTCAGTTTTCTTGTACTTAAGTCGGCATTGTGCCTTTTTTTATTTAATTCCGATGCAATTTCAGTGTTGCATCGTCAATACGACGGTCAGAGGGATACAGTAAACCTGAAGTGAAGCATCGGTATCTATAACTAGTGTCACAGGAATGGTTCAAATCATAGACAGTAGGAAGAGTCAGTCTTCTTGTACTTAAGTCGGCATTGTGCCTTTTGTATTTGATTCCGATGCAATTTCTGTGTTTCATCGTCAATCAGAGAGTCAGCTGGATACAGTAAACGTGAAGTGAAGCATCGGAATCTATAACTAGTGTCACAGGAATGGTTCAAAACATAGACAGTAAGAAGAGTCAGTTTTCATGTACTTAAGTCGGCATTGTGCCTTTTGTATTTAAATCCGAAGCAATTTCTGTGTTTCATCGTCAATAAGAAGGGCAGAGGGATACAGTAAACCTGAAGAGAAGCATCGGAATCTATAACTAGTGTTACATGAATGGTTCAAACATAGGCAGTAAGAAGATTCAGTTTTCTTGTACATAAGTCGGCATTGTGCCTTTTGTATTTAATTCCGATGCAAGTTCTGTGTATCATCGTCAATAACAAGGTCACAAAATTACATAAACCTGAAGTGAAACATCGGAATCTACAATTTGTGTCACATGAATGGTTCAAAACATAGAGAGTAAGAAGAGTCAGTTTTCTTGTACTAAAGTCGGCATTGTGCCTTTTGTATTTAATTCCAATGCAATTTCTGTGTTTCATCGTCAATAAGAAGGTCAGAAGGATACTGTAAACCTGAAGTGAAGCATCGGAATCTATAACTAGTGTTACATGAACGGTTCAAACTTAGACAGTAAGAAGAGTCAGTTTTCCTGTACATAAGTCGGCATTGTGCCTTTTGTATTTAATTCCGATGCAAGTTCTGTGTATCATCGTCAATAAGAAGGTCACAAAAATACAGTAAATCTGAAGTGAAGCATCGGAATCTATAATTTGTGTCACATGAATGGATCAAAACATAGAGAGTAAGAAGAGTCAGTTTTCTTGTACTAAAGTCGGCATTGTGCCTTTTGTATTTAATTCCGATGCAATTTCTGTGTTTCATCGTCAACAAGAAGGTCAGAGGGATACAGTAAACCGAAGTGAAGCATCGGAATCTATAACTAGTGTCACAGGAATGGTTCAAAACATAGACATTAAGAAGAGTCAGTTTTCTTGTACTTAAGTCGACATTGTGCCATTTGTATTTAATTCCGATGCAATATCTGTGTTTCATCGTCAATAAGAAGGTCAGAGGGATACAGTAAACGTGAAGTGAAGCATCGGAATCTATAACTAATGTCACAGGAATGGTTCAAAACATAGACTGTAAGAAGAGTCAGTTTTCTTGTACTTAAGTCGTCTTTGTGGCTTTTGTATATAACTCCGATACAATTTCTGTGTTTCTTCGTCAATAAGAAGGTCAGAGGGATACAGTAAACCTGAAGTGAAGCATCGGAATCAATAACTAGTGTCACAGGAATGGTTCAAACATTGACCGTAAGAAGAGTCAGTTTTTCTGTACTTATGTCGGCATTGTGCCTTTAGTATTTAATTCCGATGCAATATCTGTGTTTCATCGTCAATAAGAAGGTCAGAGGGATACAGTAAAACTGAAGTGAAGCATCGGAATCCATAACTAGTGTCACATGATTGGTTCAAACATAGACAGTAAGAAGAGTCAGTTTTCTTGTACATAAGTCGGCATTGTGCCTTTTGTATTTAATTCCGATGCAACTTCTGTGTTTCATCGCCAATAAGAAAATCAGAGGGATACAGTAAACCTGAAGTGAAGCATCAGAATCTATAATTGGTGTCACATGAATGGTTCAAATCATAGAGAGTAAGAAGAGTCGGTTTTCTTGTACTTAAGTCGGCGTTGTGCCTTTTGTATGTAATTCCGATTCAATTTCTGTGTTTCATCGTCAATAAGACGGTCAGTAGGATACAGTTAACCTGAAGTGAAGCATCGCAATCTATAGCTAGTGTCACAGGAATGGTTCAAAACAAAGACAGTAAGAGGAATCAGTTTTCTTGTACTTAAGTCGGCATTGTGCCTTTTTTTATTTAATTCCGATGCAATTTCAGTGTTGCGTCGTCAATACGACGGTCAGAGGGATACAGTAAACCTGAAGTGAAGCATCGGTATCTATAACTAGTGTCACAGAAATGGTTCAAATCATAGACAGTAGGAAGAGTCGGTCTTCTTGTACTTAAGTCGGCATTGTGCGTTTTGTATTTGATTCCGATGCAATTTCTGTGTTTCATCGTCAATCAGAGAGTCAGCTGGATACAGTAAACCTGAAGTGAAGCATCGGAATCTATAACTAGTGTCACAGGAATGGTTCAAAACACAGACAGTAAGAAGAGTCAGTTTTCATGTACTTCAGTCGGCATTGTGCCTTTTGTATTTAAATCCGAAGCAATTTCTGTGTTTCATCGTCAATAAGAAGGTCAGAGGGATACAGTAAACCTGAAGTGATGCATCGGAATCTATAACTAGTGTTACGTGAATGGTTCAAACATAGGCAGTAAGAAGATTCAGTTTTCTTGTACATAAGACGGCATTGTGCCTTTTGTATTTAATTCCGATGCAAGTTCTGTGTATCATCGTCAATAAGAAGGTCACAAAAATACAGTAAACCTGAAGTGAAGCATCGGAATCTATAATTTATGTCACATGAATGGATCAAAACATAGAGAGTAAGAAGAGTCAGTTTTCTTGTACTAAAGTCGGCATTGTCCTTTTGTGTTTAATTCCGATGCAATTTCTGTGTTTCATCGTCAACAAGAAGGTCAGAGGGATACAGTAAACCGAAGTGAAGCATCGGAATCTATAACTAGTGTCACAGGAATGGTTCAAAACATAGACATTAAGAAGAATCAGTTTTCTTGTACTTAAGTCGTCATTGTGCCATTTGTATTTAATTCCGATGCAATATCTGTGTTTCACCGTCAATAAGAAGGTCAGAGAAATACAGTAAATTTGAAGTGAAGCATCGGAATCAATAACTAATGTCACAGGAATGGTTCAAAACATAGACTGTAAGAAGAGCCAGTTTTCTTGTACTAAAGTCGGCATTGTGCATTTTGTATTTAATTCCGATGCAATTTCTGTGTTTCATCGTCAAAAAGAAGTTCAGAGAGATCCAGTAAACCTGAAGTGAAGCATCGGAATCTATAACTAGTGTCACATGAATGGTTTAAAACATAGACAATAAGAAGAGTCAGTTTTCTTGTACTGAAGTCGGCATTGTGCCTCTTGTATTTAATTCCGATGTAATTTCTGTGTTTCATCGCCAATAAGAAGGTCAGAGGGATACAGTAAACCTGAAGTGAAGCATCGGAATCTATAACTAGTGTCACAGGAATGGTTCAAACCATAGACAGTAAGAAGAGTCAGTTTTCTTGTACTTAAGTCGGCATTGTGCCTTTCGTATTTAATTCCGATGCAATTTCTGTGTTTCATCGTCAATAAGAGGGTCAGAGGGATACAGTAAACCTGAAGAGAAGCATCGGAATCTATAACTAGTGTCACATGAATGGTTCAAAACATAGACAGTTAGAAGAGTCAGCTTTCTTGTACTTAAGTCGGCAATGTGCTTTTTGTATTTAATTCCGATGCAATTTCTGTGTTTCATCGTCAATAAGAGGGTCAGGGGGATAAGGTTTACCTGAAGTGAAGCATCGGAATCTATAATTTGTGTCACATGACTGGTTCAAAACATAGAGAGTAAGAAGAGTCAGTTTTCTTGTACTAAAGTCGGCATTGTGCCTTTTGCATTTAATTCCGATGCAATTTCTGTGTTTCATCGTCAGTAAGAAGGTCAGAGGGATACTGTAAACCTGAAGTGAAGCATCGGAATCTATAACTAGTGTTGCATGAATGGTTCAAACATAGACAGTAAGAAGAGTCAGTTTTCTTGTACATAAGTCGGCATGTGCCTTTTGTATTTAATTCCGATGCAAGTTCTGTGTATCATCGTCAATAAGAAGGTCACAAAAATACAGTAAACCTGAAGTGAAGCATCGGAATCTGTATATTGTGTCACATGAATGGATCAAAACATAGAGAGTAAGAAGAGTCAGTTTTATTGTACTAAAGTCGGCATTGTGCCTTTTGTATTTAATTCCGATGCAATTTCTGTGTTTCATCGTTAACAAGAAGGTCAGAGGGATACAGTAAACCTGAAGTGAAGCATCGGAATCTATAACTAGTGTCACAGGAATGGTTCAAAACATAGACATTAAGAAGAGACAGTTTTCTTGTACTTATGTCGTCATTGGGCCATTTGTATTAAATTCCGATGCAATATCTGTGTTTCATCGTCAATAAGAAGGTCAGAGGGATACAGTAAACCTGAAGTGAAGCATCGGAATCTATAACTAATGTCACAGGAATGGTTCAAAACATAGACTGTAAGAAGAGTCAGTTTTCTTGTACTTAAGTCGGCTTTGTGCATTTGTATATAACTCCGATGCAATTTCTGTGTTTCTTCGTCAATAAGAAGGTCAGAGGGATACAGTAAACCTGAAGTGAAGCATCGGAATCAATAACTAGTGCCACAGGAATGGTTCAAGCATTGACAGTAAGCAGAGTCAGTTTTCTTGTACATAAGTCGGCATTGTGCCTTTTGTATTTAATTCCGATGCAATATCTGTGTTTCATCGCCAATAAGAAGATCAGAGGGATACATTAAACCTGAAGTGAAGCATCGGAATCTATAATTGGTGTCCCATGAATGGTTCAAAACATAGAGAGTAAGAAGAGTCAGTTTTCATGTACTTAAGTCGGCATTGTGCCGTTTGTATTTAATTTCGACGCAATTTCTGTGCTTCATCGTCAATAAGAAGGTCAGAGGGATACAGTAAACCTAAAGTGAAGCATCGGAAACTATAACTAGTGTCACAGGAATGGTTCAAACCGTAGTCAGTAAGAAGACTCAGATTTTTTGTACTTAAGTCGGCATTGTGCCTTTTCTATTTAAATCCGATGCAATTTCTGTGTTTCATCGTCAATAAAAAGGTCCAAGGGATCCAGTAAACCTGAAGTGAAGCATCAGAATCTATAACTAGTGTCACATGAATGGTTCAAAACATAGACAGTAAGAAGAGTCTGTTTTCTTGTACTTAAGTCGGCAGTGTGCCTTTTGTATTTAATTCCGATGCAAGTTCTGTGTATCATTGTCAGTATGAAGGTCACAAAAATACAGTAAACCTGAAGTGAAGCATCGGAATTCTTTAATTTGTGTCACATGAATGGTTCAAAACATAGAGAGTAAGAAGAGTCAGTTTTCTTGTACTAAAGTCGGCATTGTGACTTTTGTATTTAATTCCGATGCAATTTCTGTGTTTCATCGTCAATAGGAAGGTCAGAGGGATACATTAAACCTGAAGTGAAGCATCGGAATCTATAACTAGTGTCACATGAATGATTTAAAGGTAGACAGTAAGAAGAGTCAGTTTTCTTGTACTTAAGTCGGCATTGTGCCTCTTGTATTTAATTCCGATGCAATTTCTGTGTTTCATCGTCAATAAGAAAATCAGAGGGATACAGTAAACCTGAAGTGAAGCATCGGAATATATAACTTGTGTCACAGGAATGGCTCAAACCATAGACAGTAAGAAGAGTCAGTTTTCTTGTACTTAAGTCGGCAATGTGCTTTTTGTATTTAATTCCGATGCAATTTCTGTGTTTCATCGTCAATAAGAAGGTCAGGGGTATACAGTAAACCTGAAGTGAAGCATCGGAATCTATATTTAGTGTCACAGGAATTGTTCAAAACATAGACAGTAAGAAAAGTCAGTTTTCTTGTACTTAAGTCGGCATTTTGCCTTTTGTATTGAATTCCGAAGTAATATCCGTGATTCTTCGTCAACAAGAAGGTCAGACGGATACAGTAAACCAGGAGTAAAGCAATGGAATCTATAGATAGTGTCACATGAATGGTTTAAAACATAGACAGTAAGAAGAGTCAGTTTTCTTGTACTGAAGTCGGCATTGTGCCTCTTGTATTTAATTCCGATGCAATTTCTGTGTTTCATCGCCAATAAGAAGGTCAAAGGGATACAGTAAACCTGAAGTGAAGCAACGGAATCTATAACTAGTGTCACAGGAATGGTTCAAACCATAGACAGTAAGAAGAGTCAGTTTTGTTGTACTTAAGTCGGCATTGTGCCTTTCGTATTTAATTCCGATGCAATTTCTGTGTTTCGTCGTCAATAAGAGGGTCAGAGGGATACAGTAAACCTGAAGAGAAGCATCGGAATCTATAACTAGTGTCACATGAATGGTTCAAAACATAGCCAGTTAGAAGAGTCAGCTTTCTTGTACTTAAGTCGGCAATGTGCTTTTTGTATTTAATTCCGATGCAATTTCTGTGTTTCATCGTCAATAAGAGGGTCAGGGGGATAAGGTTAACCTGAAGTGAAGCATCGGAATCTATAATTTGTGTCACATGAATGGTTCTAAACATAGAGAGTAAGAAGAGTCAGTTTTCTTGTACTAAAGTCGGCATTGTGCCTTTTGCATTTAATTCCGATGCAATTTCTGTGTTTCATCGTCAATAAGAAGGTCAGAGGGATACTGTAAACCTGAAGTGAAGCATCGGAATCTATAACTAGTGTTACATAAATGGTTCAAACATAGACAGTAGGAAGAGTCAGTTTTCTTGTACATAAGTCGGCATTGTGCCTTTTGTATTTAATTCCGATGCAAGTTCTGTGTATCATCGCCAATAAGAAGGTCACAAAAATACAGTAAACCTGAAGTAAGCATCGGAATCTATAAATTGTGTCACATGAGTGGATCAAAACATAGAGAGTAAGAAGAGTCAGTTATCTTGTACTAAAGTCGGCATTGTGCCTTTTGTATTTAATTCCGATGCAATTTCTGTGTTTCATCGTCAACAAGAAGGTCAGAGGGATACAGTAAACCTGAAGTGAAGCATCGGAATCTATAACTAATGTTACAGGAAAGGTTCAAAACGTAGACTGTAAGAAGAGTCAGTTTTCTTGTACTTAAGTCGGCTTTGTGCCTTTTGTATATAACTCCGATGCAATTTCTGTGTTTCTTCGTCAATAAGAAGGTCAGAGGGATACAGTAAACCTGAAGTGAAGCATCGGAATCAATAACTAGTGCCACAGGAATGGTTCAAACATCGACAGTAAGCAGAGTCAGTTTTCTTGTACATAAGTCGGCATTGTGCCTTTTGTATTTAATTCCGATGCAATATCTGTGTTTCATCGCCAATAAGAAGATCAGAGGGATACATTAAACCTGAAGTGAAGCATCGGAATCTATAATTGGTGTCCCATGAATGGTTCAAAACATAGAGAGTAAGAAGAGTCAGTTTTCTTGTACTTAAGTCGGCAGTGTGCCTTTTGTATTTCATTCCGATGCAAGTTCTGTGTATCATCTTCAGTATGAAGGTCACAAAAACACAGTAAACCTGAAGTGAAGCATCGGAATTCTTTAATTTGTGTCACATGAATGGTTCAAAACATAGAGAGTAAGAAGAGTCAGTTTTCTTGTACTAAAGTCGGCATTGTGACTTTTGTATTTAATTCCGATGCAATTTCTGTGTTTCATCGTCAACAAGAAGGTCAGAGGGATACAGTAAACAGAAGTGAAGCATCGGAATCTATAACTAGTGTCACATGAATGATTTAAAGATAGACAGTAAGAAGAGTCAGTTTTCTTGTACTTAAGTCGGCATTGTGCCTCTTGTATTTAATTCCGATGCAATTTCTGTGTTTCATCGTCAATAAGAAAATCAGAGGGATACAGTAAACCTGAAGTGAAGCATCGGAATCTATAACTTGTGTCACAGGAATGGTTCAAACCGTAGGCAGTAAGAAGAGTCAGTTTTCTTGTACTTAAGTTGGCACTGTGCCTTTTGTATTTAATTCCGATGCAATTTCTGTGTTTCATCGTCAATAAGAAGGTCAGAGGGATACAGTAAACCTGAAGAGAAGCATCGGAATCTATAACTAGTGTCACATGAATGGTTCAAAACATAGACAGTTAGAAGAGTCAGCTTTCTTGTACTTATGTCGGCAATGTGCTTTTTGTATTTAATTCCGATGCAATTTCTGTGTTTCATCCTCAATAAGAAGGTCAGGGGTATACAGTAAACCTGAAGTGAAGCATCGGAATCTATATTTAGTGTCACAGGAATTGTTCAAAACATAGACAGTAATAAGAGTCAGTTTTCTTGTACTTAAGTCGGCATTGTGCCTTTTGTTTTGAATTCCGAAGTAATTTCTGTGATTCATCGTCAACAAGAAGGTCAGAGGGATACAGTAAACCAGGAGTAAAGCATCGGAATCTATAAATAGTGTCACATGAATGGTTTAAAACATAGACAGTAAGAAGAGTCAGTTTTCTTGTACTTAAGTCGGCATTGTGCCTTTTGTATTTAATTCCGTTGCAATTTCTGTGTTTCATCGTCAATAAGACGGTCAGAGAGATGCAGTAAACCTGAAGTGAAGCATCGGAATCTATAACTAGTGTTACAGGAATGGTTCAAAACATAGACAGTAAGAAGAGTCAATTTTCTTGTACTTAAGTCGGCATTGTGCCTTTTGTATTTAATTCCGATGCAATACCTGTGTTTCATCTTCAATAAGAAGGTCAGAGGGATTCAGCAAACCTGAAGTGAAGCATCGGAATCTATAACTAGTGTCACAGGAATGGTTTAAAACATAGACAGTATGAAGTGTCAGTTTTCTTGTACTTAAGTCGGCATTGTTCCCTTTCTATCTGATTCCGATGCAATTTCTGTGTTTCACCGTCAATAAGACGGTCAGAGGGATACAGTATACCTGAAGTGAAGAAACGGAATCTATAACTAGTGTCACAGGAATGGATCAAAACATAGACAGTACGATGATTCAGTTTTTTTGTACTTAAGTCGGCATTGTGCCTTTTGCATTTTATTCCGATGCAGTTTCTGTGTTTCATCGTCAATAAGAAGGTCAGAGGAATACAGTAAACCTGAAGTGAAGCATCGGAATCTATAACTAGTGTCACAGGAATGGTTCAAAACATAGACAGTAAGAAGAGTCAGTTTTCTTGTACTTAAGTCGTCATTGTGCCAATTGTATTTAATTCCGATGCAATATCTGTGTTTCATCGTCAATAAGAAGGTCAGAGGGATACAGTAAACCTGAAGTGAAGCATCGGAATCTATAACTAGTGTCACTGGAATGGTTCAAAACATAGACTGTAAGAGGAGTCAGTTTTCTTGTACTTAAGTCGGCATTGTGTCTTTTGTATTTCACTCTGATGCAATTTCTGTGTTTCATCGTCAATAAGAAGGTCAGAGGGATACTGTAAACCTGAAGTGAAGCATCGGAATCTATAACTAGTGTCACAGGAATGGTTCAAAACATAGACAGTAAGAAGAGTCAGTTTTCTTGTACTTAAGTGGGCATTGTGTCTTTTGTATTTAACTCCGATGCAATTTCTGTGATTCATCGTCAATAAGAAGGTCAGAGGGATACTGTAAACCTGAAGTGAAGCATCGGAATCTATAACTAGCGTCACAGAAATGGTTCAAAACATAGACAGTAAAAAGAGTCAGTTTTCTTGTACTTAAGTCGTCATTGTGCCATTTGTATTAAATCCGATGCAATATCTGTGTTCCATAGTCAATAAGAAGGTCAGAAGGATACAGTAAACCTGATGTGAAGCATTGGAATCTATAACTAGTGTCAGAGGAATGGTTCAAACGTAGACTATAAGAAGATTCAGTTTTCCTGTACTTAAGTCGGCGTTGTGCCTTTTGTATTTAACTCCGATGCAATTTCTGTGTTTCATCGTCAATAAGAAGGTCAGAGGGATACAGTAAACCTGAAGTGAAGCATCGGAATCTATAACTAGTGTCATAGGAGTGGTTCAAAACATAGACAGGAAGAATAGTCAGTTTTCTTGTACTTAAGTCGGCATTGTGCCTTTTGTATTTAATTCCGGTGCAATTTCTGTGTTTCAATGTCAACAAGAAGGTCAGAGGGATACAGTAAACCTGAAGTGAAGCATCGGAATCAATAACTAGTGTCACAGGAATGGTTCAAACATAGACAGTAGGAAGAGTCAGTTTTCTTGTACTTAAGTCGGCATTGTGCATTTTTTATTTAATTCCGATGCAATTTCTGTGTTTCATCGTCAATAATAAGGTCAGAGGGATACAGTAAACCTGAAGTGAAGCATCGGAATCTATAACTAGTGTTACAGGAATGGTTCAAATCATAGACAGTAAGAAAAGTCAGTTTTCTTGTACCTAAGTCGGCATTGTTCCTTATCTATTTCATTCCGATGCAATTTCTGTGTTTCATCGTCAATAAGAAGGTCAGAGGGATACAGTAAACCTGAAGCGAAGCATCGGAATCTATTATTAGTGTCACATGAATGGTTCAAAACATAGACAGTAAGAAGTGTCAGTTTTCTTGTACTTAAGTCGGCATTGTGCCTTTTGTTTAAATTTCCGATGGAATTTCTGTGTTTCATCGTCAATAAGAAGGTTCGAGGGTTACAGTAAACCTGAAGTGAATCATCGGATTCTATAACTAGTGTCACAGGAATGGTTCAAAACATAGACAGTGAGAAGGGTCAGTTTTCTTGTACTTAAGTCGGCGTTGTGCCTTTTGTATTTAATTCCGTTGGAATTTCTGTGTTTCATCGTCAATAAGAAGGTCAGAGGGATACAGTAAACCTGAGGTGAAGCATCGGAATCTATAACTAGTGTCACAGGAATGGTTCAAATCATAGACAGTATGAAGAGTCAGTTTTCTTGTACTTAAGTCGGCATTGGGCCTTTTCTATTTAATTCCGATGTAATTTCTGTGTTTCATCGTCAATTTGAAGGTCAGAGGGATACAGTTAACCTGAAGTGAAGCATCGGAATCTATAACTAGTGTCGAAGGAATGGTTCAAAACATAGACAGTAAGAAGAGTCAGTTTTCTTGTACTTAAGTCGTCATTGTGCTATTTGTATTTAATTCCGATGCAATATCTGTGTTTCATCGTCAATAAGAAGGTCAGAGGAATACAGTAAACCTGAAGTGAAGCATCGGAATCTATAACTAGTGTCACAGGAACGGTTCAAAGCATTGACAGTAAGAAGAGTCAGTTTTCTTGTACTTAAGTCGGCATTGTGACTTTTCTATTTAATTCCGATGCAATTTCTGTGTTTCATCGTCAATAAGAAGGTCAGAGGGATACAGTAAACCTGAAGTGAAGTATCGGAATCTATAACTAGTGTCACATGAATGGGTCAAAACATAGAATGTAAGAAGAGTCAGTTTTCTTGTACTTAAGTCGGCATTGTGCTTTTTGTATTTAATTCCGATGCGATTTATACGTTTCATCGTCAATACGAACGTCAGAGGGATACTGTAAACCTGAAGTGAAGCATCGGATTCTATATCTAGTGTCGCAGGAATGGTTCAAAACATAGACAGTAAGAAGAGTCAGTTTTCTTGTACTTAAGTCGGCATTGTGCCTTTTGTATTTAATTCCGCTGCAATTTCTGTGTTTCATCGTCAATAAGACGGTCAGAGAGATACAGTAAACCTGAAGTGAAGCATCGGAATCTATAACTAGTGTTACAGGAATGGTTCAAAACATAGACAGTAAGAAGAGTCAGTTTTCTTGTACTTAAGTCGGCATTGTGCCTTTTGTATTTAATTCCGATGCAATACCTGTGTTTCATCTTCAATAAGAAGGTCAGAGGGATTCAGCAAACCTGAAGTGAAGCATCGGAATCTATAACTAATGTCACAGGAATGGTTTAAAACATAGACAGTATGAAGTGTCAGTTTTCTTGTACTTAAGTCGGCATTGTTCCTTTTCTATCTAATTCCGATGCAATTTCTATGTTTCACCGTCAATAAGACGGTCAGAGGGATACAGTAAACCTGAAGTGAAGCATCGGAATCAATAACTAGTGTCACAGGAATGGATCAAAACATAGACAGTAAGAAGAGTCAGTTTTCTTGTACTTAAGTCGTCATTGTGCTATTTGTATTTAATTCCGATGCAATATCTGTGTTTCATCGTCAATAAGAAGGTCAGAGGAATACAGTAAACCTGAAGTGAAGCATCGGAATCTACAACTAGTGTCACAGGAATGGTTCAAAACATAGACAGTAAGAAGAGTCAGTTTTCTTGTACTTAAGTCTTCATTGTGCCATTTGTATTTAATTCCGATGCAATATCTGTGTTTCATCGTCAATAAGAAGGGCAGAGGGATACTGTAAACCTGAAGTGAAGCATCGGAATCTGTAACTAGTGTCACAGGAATGGTTCAAAACATAGACAGTAAGAAGAGTCAGTTTTCTTGTACTTAAGTGGGCATTGTGTCTTTTGTATTTAACTCCGATGCAATTTCTGTGTTTCATCGTCAATAAGAAGGTCAGAGAGATACTGTAAACCTGAAGTGAAGCATCGGAATCTATAACTAGCTTCACAGGAATGGTTCAAACCATAGACAGTAAAAAGAGTAAGTTTTCTTGTACTTAAGTCGTCATTGTGCCATTTGTATTTAATTCCGATGCAATATCTGTGTTCCATAGGCAATAAGAAGGTCAGAAGGATACAGTAAACCTGATGTGAAGCATCGGAATCTGTAACTAGTGTCACAGGAATGGTTCAAACGTAGACTATAAGAAGAGTCAGTTTTCCTGTACTTAAGTCGGCGTTGTGCCTTTTGTATTTAACTCCGATGCAATTTCTGTGTTTCATCGTCAATAAGAAGGTCAGAGGGATACAGTAAACCTGAAGTGAAGCATCGGAATCTATAACTAGTGTCATAGGAATGGTTCAAAACATAGACAGGAAGAATAGTCAGTTTTCTTGTACTTAAGTCGGCATTGTGCCTTTTGTATTTAATTCCGGTGCAATTTCTGTGTTTCAATGTCAACAAGAAGGTCAGAGGGATACAGTAAACCTGAAGTGAAGCATCGGAATCAATAACTAGTGTCACAGGAATGGTTCAAACATAGACAGTAGAAAGAGTCAGTTTTCTTGTACTTAAGTCGCCATTGTGCATTTTGTATTTAATTCCGATGCAATTTCTGTGTTTCATCGTCAATAGTAAGGTCAGAGGGATACAGTAAACCTGAAGTGAAGCATCGGAATCTATAACTAGTGTTACAGGAATGGTTCAAATCATAGACAGTAAGAAAAGTCAGTTTTCTTGTACCTAAGTCGGCATTGTTCCTTATCTATTTCATTCCGATGCAATTTCTGTGTTTCATCGTCAATAAGAAGGTCAGAGGGATACAGTAAACCTGAAGTGAATCATCGGATTCTATAACTAGTGTCACAGGAATGGTTCAAAACATAGACAGTGAGAAGGGTCAGTTTTCTTGTACTTAAGTCGGCGTTGTGCCTTTTGCATTTAATTCAGATGCAATTTCTGTGTTTCATCGTCAATAAGAAGGTATGAGGGAGACAGTGAAGCTGAAGTGAAGCATCGGAATCTATAACTAGTGTCACAGGAATGGTTCAAAACTTAGACAATAAGAAGAGTCAGTTTTCTTGTACTTAAGTCGGCATTGTGCCTTTTGTATTTAATTCCGATGCAATTTCTGTGTTTCATCGTCAATAAGTAGGTCAGAGGGATACAGTAAACCTGAAGTGAAGCATCGGAATCTATAACTAGTGTCACAGGAATGGTTCAAACCATAGACAGTAAGAAGAGTCAGTTTTCATGTACTTAAGCCGGCATTGTGCCTTTTGTATTAAATTCCGTTGCAATTTCTGTGTTTCATCGTCAATAAGAATGTCAGAGGGATACAGTAAACCTGAGGTGAAGCATTGGAATCTATAACTAGTGTCACAGGAATGGTTCAAATCATAGACAGTATGAAGAGTCAGTTTTCTTGTACTTAAGTCGGCATTGGGCCTTTTCTATTTAATTCCGATGTAATTTCTGTGTTTCATCGTCAATTTGAAGGTCAGAGGGATACAGTTAACCTGAAGTGAAGCATCGGAATCTATAACTAGTGTCGAAGGAATGGTTCAAAACATAGACAGTAAGAAGAGTCAGTTTTCTTGTACTTAAGTCGGCATTGTTCCTTTTGTATTTAATTCCGAACAACGTTCTGTCTTTCATCGTCAATAAGAAGGTCAGAGGGATACAGTAAACCTGAAGTGAAGCATCGGAATCAATAACTAGTGTCACAGGAACGGTTCAAAGCATTGACAGTAAGAAGAGTCAGTTTTCTTGTACTTAAGTCGGCATTGTGACTTTTCTATTTAATTCCGATGCAATTTCTGTGTTTCATCGTCAATAAGAAGGTCAGAGGGATACAGTAAACCTGAAGTGAAGTATCGGAATCTATAACTAGTGTCACATGAATGGGTCAAAACATAGAATGTAAGAAGAGTCAGTTTTCTTGTACTTAAGTCGGCATTGTGCTTTTTGTATTTAATTCCGATGCGATTTCTACGTTTCATCGTCAATACGAACGTCAGAGGGATACTGTAAACCTGAAGTGAAGCATCGGATTCTATATCTAGTGTCACAGGAATGGTTCAAAACATAGACAGTAAAAAGAGTCAGTTTTCTTGTACTTAAGTCTCCATTGTGCCATTTGTATTTAATTCCGTTGCAATTTCTGTGTTTCATCGTCAATAAGACGGTCAGAGAGATACAGTAAACCTGAAGTGAAGCATCGGAATCTATAACTAGTGTTACAGGAATGGTTCAAAACATAGACAGTAAGAAGAGTCAGTTTTCTTGTACTTAAGTCGGCATTGTGCCTTTTGTATTTAATTCCGATGCAATACCTGTGTTTCATCTTCAATAAGAAGGTCAGAGGGATTCAGCAAACCTGAAGTGAAGCATCGGAATCTATAACTAGTGTCACAGGAATGGTTTAAAACATAGACAGTATGAAGTGTCAGTTTTCTTGTACTTATGTCGGCATTGTTCCTTTTCTATCTAATTCCGATGCAATTTCTATGTTTCACCGTCAAATGGACGGTCAGAGGGATACAGTAAACCTGAAGTGAAGCATCGGAATCTATAACTAGTGTCACAGGAATGGATCAAAACATAGACAGTAAGAAGATTCAGTTTTTTTGTACTTAAGTCGGCATTGTGCCTTTTGCATTTTACTCCGATGCAGTTTCTGTGTTTCATCGTCAATAAGAAGGTCAGAGGAATACAGTAAACCTGAAGTGAAGCATCGGAATCTATAACTAGTGTCACAGGAATGGTTCAAAACATAGACAGTAAGAAGAGTCAGTTTTCTTGTACCTAAGTCGTCATTGTGCCATTTGTATTTAATTCCGATGCAATATCTGTGTTTCATCGTCAATAAGAAGGTCAGAGGGATACAGTAAACCTGAACTGAAGCATCGGAATCTATAACTAGTGTCACTGGAATGGTTTAAAACATAGACTGTAAGAAGAGTCAGTTTTCTTGTACTTAAGTCGGCATTGTGCCTTGTGTATTTCACTCTGATGCAATTTCTGTTTTTCATCGTCAATAAGAAGGTCAGAGGGATACTGTAAAACTGAAGTGAAGCATCGGAATCTATAACTAGTGTCACAGGAATGGTTCAAAACATAGACAGTAAGAAGTGTCAGTTTTCTTGTACTTAAGTGGGCATTGTGTCTTTTGTATTTAACTCCGATGCAATTTCTGTGTTTCATCGTCAATAAGAAGGTCAGAGGGATACTGTAAACCTGAAGTGAAGCATCGGAATCTATAACTAGCGTCACAGGAATGGTTCAAAACATAGACAGTAAAAAGAGTCAGTTTTCTTGTACTTAAGTCGAAATTGTGCCATTTGTATTTAATTCCAATGCAATATCTGTGTTCCATAGTCAATAAGAAGGTCAGAAGGATACAGTAAACCCGATGTGAAGCATCGGAATCTATAACTAGTGTCACAGGAATGGTTCAAACGTAGACTATAAGAAGAGTCAGTTTTCCTGTACTTAAGTCGGCGTTGTGCCTTTTGTATATAACTCCGATGCAATTTCTGTGTTCCATCGTCAATAAGAAGGTCAGAGGGATACAGTAAACCTGAAGTGAAGCATCGGAATCTATAACTAGTGTCATAGGAATGGTTCAAAACATAGACAGGAAGAATAGTCAGTTTTCTTGTACTTAAGTCGGCATTGTGCCTTTTGTATTTAATTCCGGTGCAATTTCTGTGTTTCAATGTCAACAAGAAGGTCAGAGGGATACAGTAAACCTGAAGTGAAGCATCGGAATCAATACCTAGTGTCACAGGAATGGTTCAAACATAGACAGTAGGAAGAGTCAGTTTTCTTGTACTTAAGTCGGCGTTGTGCATTTTGTATTTAATTCCGATGCAATTTCAGTGTTTCATCGTCAATAATAAGGTCAGAGGGATACAGTAAACCTGAAGTGAAGCATCGGAATCTATAACTAGTGTTACAGGAATGGTTCAAATCATAGACTGTAAGAAAAGTCAGTTTTCTTGTACCTAAGTCGGCATTGTTCCTTATCTATTTCATTCCGATGCAATTTCTGTGTTTCATCGTCAATAAGAAGGTCAGAGGGATACAGTAAACCTGAAGCGAAGCATCGGAATCTATTATTAGTGTCACATGAATGGTTCAAAACATAGACAGTAAGAAGTGTCAGTTTTCTTGTACTTAAGTCGGCATTGTGCCTTTTGTTTAAATTTCCGATGCAATTTCTGTGTTTCATCGTCAATAAGAAGGTCCGAGGGTTACAGTAAACCTGAAGTGAATCATCGGATTCTATAACAAGTGCCACAGGAATGGTTCAAAACATAGACAGTGAGAAGGGTCAGTTTTCTTGTACTTAAGTCGGCGTTGTGCCTTTTGCATTTAATTCCGATGCAATTTCTGTGTTTCATCGTCAATAAGAAGGTAAGAGGGAGACAGTGAAGCTGAAGTGAAGCATCGGAATCTATAACTAGTGTCACAGGAATGGTTCAAAACTTAGACAATAAGAAGAGTCAGTTTTCTTGTACTTAAGTCGGCATTGTGCCTTTTGTATTTAATTCCGATGCAATTTCTGTGTTTCATCGTCAATAAGAAGGTCAGAGGGATACAGTAAACCTGAGGTGAAGCATCGGAATCTATAACTAGTGTCACAGGAATGGTTCAAATCATAGACAGTATGAAGAGTCAGTTTTCTTGTACTTAAGTCGGCATTGGGCCTTTTCTATTTAATTCCGATGTAATTTCTGTGTTTCATCGTCAATTTGAAGGTCAGAGGGATACAGTTAACCTGAAGTGAAGCATCGGAATCTATAACTAGTGTCGAAGGAATGGTTCAAAACATAGACAGTAAGAAGAGTCAGTTTTCTTGTTCTTAAGTCGGCATTGTTCCTTTTGTATTTAATTCCGAAGAAATTTCTGTCTTTCATCGTCAATAAGAAGGTCAGAGGGATACAGTAGACCTGAAGTGAAGCATCGGAATCTATAACTAGTGTCACAGGAACGGTTCAAAGCATTGACAGTAAGAAGAGTCAGTTTTCTTGTACTTAAGTCGGCATTGTGACTTTTCTGTTTAATTCCGATGCAATTTCTGCGTTTCATCGTCAATAAGAAGGTCAGAGGGATACAGTAAACCTGAAGTGAAGTATCGGAATCTATAACTAGTGTCACAGGAATGGTTCAAAGCATAGACAGTAAGAGGAGTCAGTTTTCTTGTACTTAAATCGGCATTGTGCCTTTTGTATTTAACTACGATGCAATTTCTGTGTTTCATCGTCAATAAGAAGGTCAGAGGGATACAGTAAACCTGAAGTGAAGCATCGGAATGTATAACTAGTGTCACAGGAATGGTTCAAAACATAGACAGTAAGAAGAGTCAGTTTACTTGTACTTAAGTCGGCATTGTGCCTTTTGTATTTAATTCCGATGCATTTTCTGTGTTTCATCGTCAATAAGAAGGTCTGATGGATACAGTAAACCTGAAGTGAAGCATCGGAAGCTATAACTAGTGTCACATGAATGGTTCAAAACATAGACAGTAGGAAGAGTTTTCTTGTACTTAGGTCGTCATTGTGCCATTTGTATTTAATTCCGATGCAATTTCTGTGTTTCATCGTCAATAAGAAGGTCAGAGGGATACAGTAATCTGAAGTGAAGCATCGGAATCTATAACTAGTGTCACAGGAATGGTTCAAAACATAGACAGTAAGAAGAGTCAGTTTTCTTGTTCTTAAGTCGGCATTGTGCTTTTGTATTTAATTCCGATGCATTATCTGTGTTTCATCAACAATAAGATTGTCAGGGGGATACAGTAAACCTGAAGTGAAGCATCGGAATCTAAAACCGGTCTCACAGGAAAAGCTCAAAAACATAGACAGTAAGAAGAGCCAGTCCTCTTGTACGTAAGTCGGCATTGTGCCTTTTCTATTTAATTCCGATGCAATTTCTGCGTTTCATCGTCAATAAGAAGGCCGGGGGGTATAGTAGACCTGAGGTGAAGCTCTCGCTGTTCTAGGCGCGCTGTCCGGAACCGTGCGACCGCTACGGTCGCAGGTTCGAATCCTGCCTCGGGCATGGATGTGTGTGATGTCCTTAGGTTAGTTAGGTTTAAGTAGTTCTAAGTTCTAGGGGACTGATGACCACAGCAGTTGAGTCCCATAGTTCTCAGAGTCATTCGAACCTGAAGTGAAGCATCGGAATCTATATCTAGTGTCACAGGAATGGTTCAAAACATAGACAGTAAGAAGAGTCAGTTTTCTTGTACTTAAGTCGGCATTGTGCTTTTGTATTTAATTCCGATGCAATTTCTGTGTTTCATCGTCAATAAGGAGGACAGAGGGATACAGTAAACCTGAAGTGAAGCATTGGATTCAACAACTAGTGTCACAGCAATGGTTCAAAACATAGACAGTAGGAAGAGTCAATTTTCTTGTACTTAAGTCGGCATTGTGCCTTTTGTATTTAATTCCGATGCAATATCTGTGTTTCATCTTCAATAAGAAAGTCAGAGGGATACAGTAAACCTGAAGTGAAGCATCGGAATCTATAACTAGTGTCACAGGAACGGTTCAAAACATAGACAGTAAGAAGAGTCAGTTTTCTTGTACCTAAGTCGGCTTTGTTCCTTTTCTATTTCATTCCGATGCAATTTCTATGTTTCATCGCCAATAAGAAGGTGAGAGGGATACAGTATACCTGAAGTGAAGCATCGGAATCTATAACTAGTGTCGCAGGAATGGGTCAAAACATAGACAGTAAGAAGAGTCAGTTTTCTTGTACTTCAATCGGCATTGTGCCCTTTGTATTTAATTCCGAAGCAATTTCTGTGTTTCATCGTCAACAAGAAGGTCAGAGGGATACAGTAAACCTGAAGTGAAGCATCGGAATCTATAACTAGTGTCACAGGAATGGTTCAAAACATAGACAGTAAGAGGATTCAGTTTTCTTGTATTTAAATCGGCATTGTGCCTTTTGTATTTAACTACGATGCAATATCTGTGTTTCATCGTCAATAAGAAGGTCAGAGGGAAACAGTAAACCTGAAGTGAAGCAACGGAATTTATAACTAGTGTCACAGGAATGGTTCAAAACATAGACAGTAAGAAGAGTCAGTTTACTTGTACTTAAGTCGGCATTGTGCCTTTTGTATTTAATTCCGATGCATTTTCTGTGTTTCATCGTCAATAAGAAGGTCAGAGGGATACAGTAAACCTGAAGTGAAGCATCGGAATCTATAACTAGTGTCACAGGAATGCTTCAATCATAGACAGTAAGAAGAGTCAGTTTTCTTGTACTTAAGTCTTAATTGTGCCCTTGGTATTTAATTGCGATGCAATTTCTGTGTTTCATCGTCAGTATGAAGGTCAGAGGGATACAGTAAACCTGAAGGGAAGCATCTGAACCTATAACTAGTGTCACATGAATGGTGCAAACGTAGACAGTAAGAAGAGTCAGTTTTCTTGTACTTAAGTCGGAATTGTGCCTTTGGTATTTAATTCCCATGCAAATTCTGTGTTTCATCGTCACTAAGAAGGTCTGATGGATACAGTAAACCTGAAGTGAAGCATCGGAAGCTATAACTAGTGTCACATGAATGGTTCAAAACATAGACAGTTGGAAGAGTTTTCTTGTATTTAGGTCATCATTGTGCCTTTTGTATTTAATTCCGATGCAATTTCTGTGTTTCATCGTCAATAAGAAGGTCAGAGGGATACAGTAACCTGAAGTGAAGCATCGGAATCTATAACTAGTGTCACAGGAATGGTTCAAAACATAGACAGTAAGAAGAGTCAGTTTTCTTGTACTTAAGTCGGCATTGTGCCTTTTGTATTTAATTCCGATGCAATTTCTGTGTTTCATCAACAATAAGATGGTCAGGGGGATACAGTAAACCTGAAGTGAAGCATCGGAATCTAAAACCGGTCTCACAGGAAAGGCTCAAAACATACACAGTAAGAAGAGCCAGTCCTCTTGTACTTAAGTCGGCATAGTGCCTTTTCTATTTAATTCCGATGAAATTTCTGTGTTTCATCGTCAATAAGAAGCTCAGAGGGATATAGTAAACCTGAGGTGAAGCTCTCGCGGTTCTAGGCGCGCAGTCCGGAACCGTGCGACCGCTACGGCCGCAGGTTCGAATCCTGCCTCGGGCATGGATGTGTGTGACGTCATTAGGTTAGTTAGGTTTAAGTAGTTCTAAGTTCTAGGGGACTGATGACCACAGCAGTTGAGTCCCATAGTTCTCAGAGCCATTTGAACCTGAAGTGAAGCATCGAAATCTATATCTAGTGTCACAGGAATGGTTCAAAACACAGACAGTGAGAAGAGTCAGTTTTCTTGCACTTAAGTCGTCATTGTGCCTTTTGTATTTAATTCCGATGCAATTTCTGTGTTTCATCGTCAATAAGAAGGTCAGAGGGATACAGTAAACCTGAAGTGAAGCATTGGAATCAACAACTAGTGTCACAGCAATGGTTCAAAACATAGCCAGTAAGACGAGTCAATTTTCTTATACTTAAGTCGGCATTGTGCCTTTTGTATTTAATTCCGATGCAATATCTGTGTTTGATCTTCAATAAGAAGGTCAGAGGGATACAGTAAACCTGAAGTGAAGCATCGGAATCTATAACTAGTGTCACAGGAATGGTTCAAAACATAGACAGTAAGTAGAGTCAGTTTTCTTGTACTTAAGTCGGCTTTGTTCCTTTTCTATTTCATTCCGATGCAATTTCTATGTTTCATCGTCAATAAGAAGGTCAGAGGGATACAGTATACCTGAAGTGAAGCATCGGAATCTATAACTAGTGTCGCAGGAATGGATCAAAGCATAGACAGTAAGAAGAGTCAGTTTTCTTGTACTTCAATCGGCATTGTGCCTTTTGTATTTAATTCCGAAACAATTTCTGTGTTTCATCGTCAATAAGAAGGTCAGAGGGATACAGTAAACATGAGGTGAAGCATCAGAATCTATAACCAGGGTCACAGGAATGGTTCAAAACATAGACAGTAAGAAGAGTCAGTTTTCTTGTACTGAAGTCGGCATTGTGCCTTTTCTATTTAATTCCGATGTAATTTCTGTGTTTTATCGTCAATTAGAAGGTTAGAGGGATACAGTAAACCTGAAGTGAAGCATCGGAATCTAAAACTAGTGTCGAAGGAATGGTTCAAAACATAGAAAGTAAGAAGAGTCAGTTTTCTTGTACTTAAGTCGGCATTGTGCCTTTTGTATTGAATTCCGATGTAATTTCTGTGTTTCATCGTCAATAAGAAGATCAGAGGGATACAGTAATCCTGAAGTGAAGCAACGGAATCTATAACTAGTGTCACAGGAATGGTTCAAAGCATTGACAGTAAGAAGAGACAGTATTCTTGTACCTAAGTCGGCATTGTTCCATTTCTATTTCATTCCGATGCAATTTCTATGTTTCATCGTCAATAAGAAGGTCAGAGGGATACAGTATACCTCAAGTGAGGCATCGGAATCTGTAAGTAGTGTCACAGGAATGGTTCATAACATAGACAGTAAGAAGAGTCAGTTTTCTTGTACTTAAGTCAGCATTGTGCCTTTTGTATTTAATTGCGAAGCAATTTCTGTGTTTCATCGTCAATAAGAAGGTCAGAGGGATACAGTAAACCTGAAGTGAAGCATCGGAATCAATAACTAGTGTCACAGCAATGGTTCAAAACATAGACAGTAAGAAGAGTCAGTTTTCTTGTACTTAAGTCGGCATTGTGCCTTTTGTATTTAATTCCGATGCAATATCTGTGTTTCATCGTCAATAAGAAGGTCAGAGGGATACAGTATACCTTAAGTGAAGCATCGGAATCTATAACTAGTGTCACAGGAATGGATGAAAACATAGACAGTAAGAAGAGTCAGTTTTCTTGTACTTAAGTCGTCATTGTGCCTTTTGTATTCAATTCCGAAGCAATTTCTGTGTATCATCGTCAATAAGAAAGTCTGAGGGATACAGTAAACCTGAAGTGAAGCTCCGGAATCTATAACTAGGGTCACAGGAATGGTTCAAACATAGACAGTAAGAAGAGTCAGTTTTCTTGTACTGAAGTCGGCATTGTGCTTTTCCTATTTAATTCCGATGTAATATCTGTGTTTCATCGTCAATTAGAAGGTCAGACTGATACAGTAAACCTGAAGTGAAGCATCGGAATCTATAACTAGTATCGAAGGAATGGTTCAAAACATAGACAGTCATAAGAGTCAGTTTTCTTGCACCTAAGTCGGCATTGTGCCTTTTCTATTTAATTCCGATGCAATTTCTGTGTTTCATCGTCAATAAGAAGGTCAGAGGGATATAGTAAACCTGAGGTGAAGCTCTCGCGGTTCTAGGCGCGCAGTCCGGAGCCGTGCGACCGCTACGGTCGCAGGTTCGAATCCTGCCTCGGGCATGGATGTGTGTGATGTCCTTAGGTTAGTTAGGTTTAAGTAGTTCAAAGTTCTAGGGGACTGATGACCACAGCAGTTGAGTCCCATAGTTCTCAGAGCCATTTGAACCTGATGTGAAGCATCGGAATCTATATCTAGTGTCACAGGAATGGTTCAAAACATAGACAGTAAGAAGAGTCAGTTTTCTTGTACTGAAGTCGGCATTGTGCCTTTTCTATTTAATTCCGATGTAATTTCTGTGTTTCATTGTCAATTAGAAGGTTAGAGGGATACAGTAAACCTGAAGTGAAGCATCGGAATCTATAACTAGTGTCACAGGAATGGATCAAATCATAGACAGTAAGAAGAGTCAGTTTTCTTGTACTGAAGTCGACATTGTGCCTTTTCTATTTAATTCCGATGTAATATCTGTGTTTCATCGTCAATTAGAAGGTCAGAGGGATACAGTAAACCTGAAATGAAGCATCGGAATCTATAACTAGTGTCGAAGGAATGGTTCAAAACATAGACAGTAAGAAGAGTCAGTTTTCTTGTACTTAAGTCGGCATTGTGCCTTTTTGTATTTAATTCCTTTGAAATTTCTGTGTTTCATCGTCAATAAGAAGATCACAGGGATACAGTAATCCTGTAGTGAAGCAACGGAATGTATAACAAGTGTCACAGGAATGGTTCAAAGCATTGACAGTAAGAAGAGTCAGTTTTCTTGTACCTAAGTCGGCATTGTTCCATTTCTATTTCATTCCGATGCAATTTCTATGTTTCATCGCCAATACCAAGGTCAGAGGGCTACAGTATACCTCAAGTGAAGCATCGGAATCTAAAAGTAGTGTCACAAGAATGGTTCAAAACATAGACAGTAAGTAGAGTCAGTTTCTTGTACTTATGTCGGCATTGTGCCTTGTGTATTTAATTCCGAAGCAATTTCTGTGTTTCATCGTCAATAAGAAGGTCAGAGGGATACAGTAAACCTGGAGTAAAGCATCGGAATCTATAACCAGTGTCACATGAATAGTTCAAAACATAGTCAGTAAGAAGAGTCATTTTTCTTGTACTTAAGTCGGCATTGTGCTTTTTGTATTTAATTCCGATGCGATTTCTGCGTTTCATCGTCAAAAAGAAGGTCTGGGGGTTATAGTAAACCTGAAGTGAAGCTCTCGCGGTTCTAGGCGCGCAGTACCTAACCGTGCGACCGCTACGGTCGCTGGTACGAATCCTGCCTCGGGCATGGATGTGTGTGATGTCTTCAGGTTAGTTAGGTTTAAGTAGTTCTAAGTTCTAGGGGCCTGATGACCACAGCAGTTGAGTCCCATAGTTCTCAGAGCCATTTGAACCTGAAGTGATGCATTGGAATCTATTTCTAGTGTCACAGGAATGGTTCAAAACATAGACAGTAAGAAGAGTCAGTTTCCTTGTACTTAAGTCAGCATTGTGTCTTTTGTATTTAATTCCGATGCAATTTCTGTGTTTCATCGTCAATAAGAAGGTCAGAGGGATACAGTAAACCTGAAGTGAAGCATCGGAATCAATAACTAGTGTCACAGCAATGGTTCAGAACATAGACAGTAAGAAGAGTCAGTTTTCTTGTACTTATGTCGGCATTGTGCCTTTTGTATTTAATTCCGATGCAATATCTGTGTTTCATCTTCAATAAGAAGGTCAGAGGGATACAGTATACCTTAAGTGAAGCATCGGAATCTATAACTAGTGTCACAGGAATGGATGAAAACATAGACAGTAAGAAGAGTCAGTTTTCTTGTACTTAAGTCGGCATTGTGCCTTTTGTATTTAATTCCGAAGCAATTTCTGTGTTTCATCGTCAATAAGAAGGTCTGAGGGATACAGTAAACCTGAAGTGAAGCATCTGAATCTATAACTAGTGTCGAAGGAATAGTTCAAAACACAGACAATAAGAAGAGTCAGTTTTCTTGTTCTTATGTCGGCATTGTTTCTTTTGTATTTGATGCCGGTGAAATTTCTGAGTTTCATCGTCAATAAGAAGGTCAGAGGGATACAGTAAACCTGAAGCGAAGCAACGGAATCTATAAGTAGTGTCACAATAATGGTTTAAAGCATTGACAGTAAGAAGAGTCAGTTTTCTTGTACCTAAGTCGGCATTGTTCCATTTCTATTTCATTCCGATGCAATTTCTATGTTTCATCGTCAATAAGAAGGCCAGAGGGATACAGTATGCGTCAAGTGAAGCATCGGAATCTATAAGTAGTGTCACAGGAATGGTTCAAAACATAGACAGTAAGAAGAGTCAGTTTTCTTGTACTTATGTCGGCATTGTGCCTTTTGTATTTCATTCCGAAGCAATTTCTGTGTTTCATCGTCAATAAGTATGTCAGAGGGATACAGTAAACCTGGAGTAAAGCATCGGAATCTATAACTAGTGTCACATGAATGGTTCAAAACATAGACAGTAAGAAGAGTCAGTTTTCCTGTACTTAAGTCGGCATTGTACTTTTTGTATTTAATTCCGATGCGATTTCTGCGTTTCATCGTCAAAAAGAAGGTCAGATTGTTATAGTAAACCTGAAGTGAAGCTCTCGTAGTTCTAGGCGCGCAGTACGGAACCGTGCGACCGCTACGGTCGCAGGTACGAATCCTGCCTCGGGCATGGATGTGTGTGATGTCCTTAGGTTAGTTAGGTTTAAGTAGTTCTAAGTTCTAGGGTACTGATGACCACAGCAGTTGAGTCCCATAGTTCTCAGAGCCATTTGAACCTGAAGTGAAGCATCGGAATCTATAACTAGTGTCGAAGGAATGGTTCAAAACATAGACAGTAAGAAGAGTCAGTTTTCTTGTACTTATGTCGGCATTGTGCCTTTTGTATTTAATTCCGATGAAATTTCTGAGTTTCATCGTCAATAAGAAGGTCAGAGGGATACAGTAAACCTGAAGTGAAGCAACGGAATCCATAACTAGTGCCACAGGAATGGTTCAAAGCATTGAAAGTAAGAAGAGTCAGTTTCCTTGTACCTAAGTCGGCATTGTTCCTTTTCTATTTCATTCCGATGCAATTTCTATGTTTTATCGTCAATAAGAAGGTCAGAGGGATACTGTATACCTCAAGTGAAGCATCGGAATCTATAAGTAGTGTCACAGGAATGGTTCAAAACATAGACAGTAAGAAGAGTCAGTTTTCTTGTTCTTAAGTCGGCATTTTGCCTTTTGTATTTAATTCCGAAGCAATTTCTGTGTTTCATCGTCAATAAGGTCAGAGGGATACAGTAACCCTGGAGTAAAGCATCGGAATCTATAACTAGTGTCACATGAATGGTTCAAAAATAGTCAGTAACAAGAGTCAGTTTTCTTGTACATAAGTCGGCATTGTGCCTTTTGTATTTAATTTCGATGAAATTTCTGTGATTCATCGTCAATAAGAAGGTCAGAGGGATACAGTAAACCTGGAGTAAAGCATCGGAATCTATAACTAGTGTCACATAAATGGTTCAAAACATAGTCAGTAAGAAGAGTCATTTTTCTTGTACTTAGGTCGGCATTGTGCTTTTTGTATTTAATTCCGATGCGATTTCTGCGTTTCATCGTCAATAAGAAGGTCAGAGGGATATAGTAAACCTGAAGTGAAGCTCTCGCGGTTCTAGGCGAGCAGTCCGGAACCGTGCGACCGCTACGGTCGCAGGTTCGAATCCTGCTTCGGGCATGGATGTGTGTGTGTCCTTAGGTTAGTTAGGTTTAAGTAGTTCTAAGTTCTAGGGGACTGATGTCCACAGCAGTTGAGTCCCATAGTTCTCAGAGCCATTTGAACCTGAAGGGAAGCATCGGAATCTATATCTAGTGTCACAGCAATGGTTCAAAACATAGACAGTAAGAAGTGTTAATTTTCTTGTACATAAGTCGGCATTCTGCCTTTTGTATTTAATTCTGATGCAATATCTGTGTTTCATCTTCAATAACAAGGTGAGAGGGATACAGTAAACCTGTAGTGAAGCATCGGAATCTGTAACTAGTGTCACAGGAATGGTTCAAAACATAGACAGTAAGAAGAGTCAGTTTTCTTGTACTTCAGTCAGCATAGTGCCTTTTGTATTTAATTCCGATGCAATTTCTGTGTTTCATCAACAACAAGATGGTCAGGGGGATACAGTAAACCTGAAGTGAAGCATCGGAATCTAAAACCGGTCTCACAGGAAAGGCTCGAAACAGAGACAGTAAGAAGAGCCAGTCCTCTTGTACTTAAGTCGGCATTGTGCCTTTTCTATTTAATTCCGATGAAATTTCTGTGTTTCATCGTCAATAAGAAGGTCAGAGGGATATAGTAAACCTGAGGTGAAGCTCTCGCGGTTCTAGGCGCGCAGTCCGGAACCGTGCGACCGCTACGGTCGCAGGTTCGAATCCTGCCTCGGGCATGGATGTGTGTGACGTCATTAGGTTAGTTAGGTTTAAGTAGTTCTAAGTTCTAGGGGACTGATGACCACAGCAGTTGAGTCCCATAGTTCTCAAAGCCATTTGAACCTGAAGTGAAGCATCGGAATCTATATCTAGTGTCACAGGAATGGTTCAAAACACAGACAGTGAGAAGAGTCAGTTTTCTTGTACTTAAGTCGGCATTGTGCCTTTTGTATTTAATTCCGATGCAATTTCTGTGTTTCATCGTCAATAAGAAGGTCAGAGGGATACAGTAAACCTGAAGTGAAGAATTGGAATCAACAACTAGTGTCACAGCAATGGTTCAAAATATAGACAGTAAGACGAGTCAATTTTCTTGTACTTAAGCCGGCATTGTGCCTTTTGTATTTAATTCCGATGCAATATCTGTGTTTGATCTTCAATAAGAAGGTCAGAGGGATACAGTAAACCTGAAGTGAAGCATCGGAATCTATAACTAGTGTCACAGGAATGGTTCAAAACATAGACAGTAAGAAGAGTCAGTTTTCTTGTACTTAAGTCGGCTTTGTTCCTTTCCTATTTCATTCCGATGCAATTTCTATGTTTCATCGTCAATAAGAAGGTCAGAGGGATACAGTATACCTGAAGTGAAGCATCGGAATCTATAACTAGTGTCGCAGGAATGGATCAAAGCATAGACAGTAAGAAGAGTCAGTTTTCTTGTACTTCAATCGGCATTGTGCCTTTTGTATTTAATTCCGAAGCAATTTCTGTGTTTCATCGTCAATAAGAAGGTCAGAGGGATACAGTAAACATGAGGTGAAGCATCAGAATCTATAACCAGGGTCACAGGAATGGTCCAAAACATAGACAGTAAGAAGAGTCAGTTTTCTTGTACTGAAGTCGGCATTGTGCCTTTTCTATTTAATTCCGATGTAATTTATGTGTTTCATTGTCAATTAGAAGGTTAGAGGGATACAGTAAACCTGAAGTGAAGCATCGGAATCTATAACTAGTGTCGAAGGAATGGTTCAAAACATAGAAAGTAAGAAGAGTCAGTTTTCTTGTACTTAAGTCGGCATTGTGCCTTTTGTATTTAATTCCGATGAAATTTCTGTGTTTCATCGTCAATAAGAAGATCAGAGGGATACAGTAATCCTGAAGTGAAGCAACGGAATCTATAACTAGTGTCACAGGAATGGTTCAAAGCATTGACAGTAAGAAGAGACAGTATTCTTGTACCTAAGTCGGCATTGTTCCATTTCCATTTCATTCCGATGCAATTTCTATGTTTCATCGTCAATAAGAAGGTCAGAGGGATACAGTATACCTCAAGTGAGGCATCGGAATCTGTAAGTAGTGTCACAGGAATGGTTCAAAACATAGACAGTAAGAAGAGTCAGTTTTCTTGTACTTAAGTCGGCATTTTGCCTTTTGTATTTAATTGCGAAGCAATTTCTGTGTTTCATCGTCAATAAGAAGGTCAGAGGGATACGGTAAACCTGAAGTGAAGCATCGGAATCAATAACTAGTGTCACAGCAATGGTTCAAAACATAGACAGTAAGAAGAGTCAGTTTTCTTGTACTTAAGTCGGCATTGTGCCTTTTGTATTTAATTCCGATGCAATATCTGTGTTTCATCGTCAATAAGAAGGTCAGAGGGATACAGTATACCTTAAGTGAAGCATCGGAATCTATAACTAGTGTCACAGGAATGGATGAAAGCATAGACAGTAAGAAGAGTCAGTTTTCTTGTACTTAAGTCGTCATTGTGCCTTTTGTATTTAATTACGAAGCAATTTCTGTGTATCATCGTCAATAAGAAGGTCAGAGGGATACAGTAAACCTGGAGTAAAGCATCGGAATCTATAACTAGTGTCACATGAATGGTTCAAAACATAGTCAGTAAGAAGAGTCATTTTTCTTGTACTTAGGTCGGCATTGTGCTTTTTGTATTTAATTCCGATGCGATTTCTGCGTTTCATCGTCAATAAGAAGGTCAGAGGGATATAGTAAACCTGAAGTGAAGCTCTCGCGGTTCTAGGCGAGCAGTCCGGAACCGTGCGACCGCTACGGTCGCAGGTTCGAATCCTGCTTCGGGCATGGATGTGTGTGTGTCCTTAGGTTAGTTAGGTTTAAGTAGTTCTAAGTTCTAGGGGACTGATGTCCACAGCAGTTGAGTCCCATAGTTCTCAGAGCCATTTGAACCTGAAGGGAAGCATCGGAATCTATATCTAGTGTCACAGCAATGGTTCAAAACATAGACAGTAAGAAGTGTTAATTTTCTTGTACATAAGTCGGCATTCTGCCTTTTGTATTTAATTCTGATGCAATATCTGTGTTTCATCTCCAATAACAAGGTGAGAGGGATACAGTAAACCTGTAGTGAAGCATCGGAATCTGTAACTAGTGTCACAGGAATGGTTCAAAACATAGAGAGTAAGAAGAGTCAGTTTTCTTGTACTTCAGTCAGCATTGTGCCTTTTGTATTTAATTCCGATGCAATTTCTGTGTTTCATCAACAACAAGATGGTCAGGGGGATACAGTAAACCTGAAGTGAAGCATCGGAATCTAAAACCGGTCTCACAGGAAAGGCTCGAAACATAGACAGTAAGAAGAGCCAGTCCTCTTGTACTTAAGTCGGCATTGTGCCTTTTCTATTTAATTCCGATGGAATTTCTGTGTTTCATCGTCAATAAGAAGGTCAGAGGGATATAGTAAACCTGAGGTGAAGCTCTCGCGGTTCTAGGCGCGCAGTCCGGAACCGTGCGACCGCTACGGTCGCAGGTTCGAATCCTGCCTCGGGCATGGATGTGTGTGACGTCATTAGGTTAGTTAGGTTTAAGTAGTTCTAAGTTCTAGGGGACTGATGACCACAGCAGTTGAGTCCCATAGTTCTCAAAGCCATTTGAACCTGAAGTGAAGCATCGGAATCTATATCTAGTGTCACAGGAATGGTTCAAAACACAGACAGTGAGAAAAGTCAGTTTTCTTGTACTTAAGTCGGCATTGTGCCTTTTGTATTTAATTCCGATGCAATTTCTGTGTTTCATCGTCAATAAGAAGGTCAGAGGGATACAGTAAACCTGAAGTGAAGAATTGGAATCAACAACTAGTGTCACAGCAATGGTTCAAAATATAGACAGTAAGACGAGTCAATTTTCTTGTACTTAAGCCGGCATTGTGCCTTTTGTATTTAATTCCGATGCAATATCTGTGTTTGATCTTCAATAAGAAGGTCAGAGGGATACAGTAAACCTGAAGTGAAGCATCGGAATCTATAACTAGTGTCACAGGAATGGTTCAAAACATAGACAGTAAGAAGAGTCAGTTTTCTTGTACTTAAGTCGGCTTTGTTCCTTTTCTATTTCATTCCGATGCAATTTCTATGTTTCATCGTCAATAAGAAGGTCAGAGGGATACAGTATACCTGAAGTGAAGCATCGGAATCTATAACTAGTGTCGCAGGAATGGATCAAAGCATAGACAGTAAGAAGAGTCAGTTTTCTTGTACTTCAATCGGCATTGTGCCTTTTGTATTTAATTCCGAAGCAATTTCTGTGTTTCATCGTCAATAAGAAGGTCAGAGGGATACAGTAAACATGAGGTGAAGCATCAGAATCTATAACCAGGGTCACAGGAATGGTCCAAAACATAGACAGTAAGAAGAGTCAGTTTTCTTGTACTGAAGTCGGCATTGTGCCTTTTCTATTTAATTCCGATGTAATTTCTGTGTTTCATTGTCAATTAGAAGGTTAGAGGGATACAGTAAACCTGAAGTGAAGCATCGGAATCTATAACTAGTGTCGAAGGAATGGTTCAAAACATAGAAAGTAAGAAGAGTCAGTTTTCTTGTACTTAAGTCGGCATTGTGCCTTTTGTATTTAATTCCGATGAAATTTCTGTGTTTCATCGTCAATAAGAAGATCAGAGGGATACAGTAATCCTGAAGTGAAGCAACGGAATCTATAACTAGTGTCACAGGAATGGTTCAAAGCATTGACAGTAAGAAGAGACAGTATTCTTGTACCTAAGTCGGCATTGTTCCATTTCCATTTCATTCCGATGCAATTTCTATGTTTCATCGTCAATAAGAAGGTCAGAGGGATACAGTATATCTCAAGTGAGGCATCGGAATCTGTAAGTAGTGTCACAGGAATGGTTCAAAACATAGACAGTAAGAAGAGTCAGTTTTCTTGTACTTAAGTCGGCATTGTGCCTTTTGTATTTAATTGCGAAGCAATTTCTGTGTTTCATCGTCAATAAGAAGGTCAGAGGGATACGGTAAACCTGAAGTGAAGCATCGGAATCAATAACTAGTGTCACAGCAATGGTTCAAAACATAGACAGTAAGAAGAGTCAGTTTTCTTGTACTTAAGTCGGCATTGTGCCTTTTGTATTTAATTCCGATGCAATATCTGTGTTTCATCGTCAATAAGAAGGTCAGAGGGATACAGTATACCTTAAGTGAAGCATCGGAATCTATAACTAGTGTCACAGGAATGGATGAAAACATAGACAGTAAGAAGAGTCAGTTTTCTTGTACTTAAGTCGTCATTGTGCCTTTTGTACTTAATTACGAAGCAATTTCTGTGTATCATCGTCAATAAGAAGGTCAGAGGGATACAGTAAACCTGGAGTAAAGCATCGGAATCTATAACTAGTGTCACATGAATGGTTCAAAACATAGTCAGTAAGAAGAGTCATTTTTCTTGTACTTAGGTCGGCATTGTGCTTTTTGTATTTAATTCCGATGCGATTTCTGCGTTTCATCGCCAATAAGAAGGTCAGAGGGATATAGTAAACCTGAAGTGAAGCTCTCGCGGTTCTAGGCGAGCAGTCCGGAACCGTGCGACCGCTACGGTCGCAGGTTCGAATCCTGCTTCGGGCATGGATGTGTGTGTGTCCTTAGGTTAGTTAGGTTTAAGTAGTTCTAAGTTCTAGGGGACTGATGTCCACAGCAGTTGAGTCCCATAGTTCTCAGAGCCATTTGAACCTGAAGGGAAGCATCGGAATCTATATCTAGTGTCACAGCAATGGTTCAAAACATAGACAGTAAGAAGTGTTAATTTTCTTGTACATAAGTCGGCATTCTGCCATTTGTATTTAATTCTGATGCAATATCTGTGTTTCATCTTCAATAACAAGGTGAGAGGGATACAGTAAACCTGTAGTGAAGCATCGGAATCTGTAACTAGTGTCACAGGAATGGTTCAAAACATAGAGAGTAAGAAGAGTCAGTTTTCTTGTACTTCAGTCAGCATTGTGCCTTTTGTATTTAATTCCGATGCAATTTCTGTGTTTCATCAACAATAAGATGGTCAGGGGGATACAGTAAACCTGAAGTGAAGCATCGGAATCTAAAACCGGTCTCACAGGAAAGGCTCGAAACATAGACAGTAAGAAGAGCCAGTCCTCTTGTACTTAAGTCGGCATTGTGCCTTTTCTATTTAATTCCGATGAAATTTCTGTGGTTCATCGTCAATAAGAAGGTCAGAGGGATATAGTAAACGTGAGGTGAAGCTCTCGCGGTTCTAGGCGCGCAGTCCGGAACCGTGCGACCGCTACGGTCGCAGGTTCGAATCCTGCCTCGGGCATGGATGTGTGTGACGTCATTAGGTTAGTTAGGTTTAAGTAGTTCTAAGTTCTAGGGGACTGATGACCACAGCAGTTGAGTCCCATAGTTCTCAAAGCCATTTGAACCTGAAGTGAAGCATCGGAATCTATATCTAGTGTCACAGGAATGGTTCAAAACACAGACAGTGAGAAGAGTCAGTTTTCTTGTACTTAAGTCGGCATTGTGCCTTTTGTATTTAATTCCGATGCAATTTCTGTGTTTCATCGTCAATAAGAAGGTCAGAGGGATACAGTAAACCTGAAGTGAAGAATTGGAATCAACAACTAGTGTCACAGCAATGGTTCAAAATATAGACAGTAAGACGAGTCAATTTTCTTGTACTTAAGCCGGCATTGTGCCTTTTGTATTTAATTCCGATGCAATATCTGTGTTTGATCTTCAATAAGAAGGTCAGAGGGATACAGTAAACCTGAAGTGAAGCAACGGAATCTATAACTAGTGTCACAGGAATGGTTCAAAACATAGACAGTAAGAAGAGTCAGTTTTCTTGTACTTAAGTCGGCTTTGTTCCTTTTCTATTTCATTCCGATGCAATTTCTATGTTTCATCGTCAATAAGAAGGTCAGAGGGATACAGTATACCTGAAGTGAAGCATCGGAATCTATAACTAGTGTCGCAGGAATGGATCAAAGCATAGACAGTAAGAAGAGTCAGTTTTCTTGTACTTCAATCGGCATTGTGCCTTTTGTATTTAATTCCGAAGCAATTTCTGTGTTTCATCGTCAATAAGAAGGTCAGAGGGATACAGTAAACATGAGGTGAAGCATCAGAATCTATAACCAGGGTCACAGGAATGGTTCAAAACATAGACAGTAAGAAGAGTCAGTTTTCTTGTACTGAAGTCGGCATTGTGCCTTTTCTATTTAATTCCGATGTAATTTCTGTGTTTCATTGTCAATTAGAAGGTTAGAGGGATACAGTAAACCTGAAGTGAAGCATCGGAATCTATAACTAGTGTCGAAGGAATGGTTCAAAACATAGAAAGTAAGAAGAGTCAGTTTTCTTGTACTTAAGTCGGCATTGTGCCTTTTGTATTTAATTCCGATGAAATTTCTGTGTTTCATCGTCAATAAGAAGATCAGAGGGATACAGTAATCCTGAAGTGAAGCAACGGAATCTATAACTAGTGTCACAGGAATGGTTCAAAGCATTGACAGTAAGAAGAGACAGTATTCTTGTACCTAAGTCGGCATTGTTCCATTTCCATTTCATTCCGATGCAATTTCTATGTTTCATCGTCAATAAGAAGGTCAGAGGGATACAGTATACCTCAAGTGAGGCATCGGAATCTGTAAGTAGTGTCACAGGAATGGTTCAAAACATAGACAGTTAGAAGAGTCAGTTTTCTTGTACTTAAGTCGGCATTGTGCCTTTTGTATTTAATTGCGAAGCAATTTCTGTGTTTCATCGTCAATAAGAAGGTCAGAGGGATACGGTAAACCTGAAGTGAAGCATCGGAATCAATAACTAGTGTCACAGCAATGGTTCAAAACATAGACAGTAAGAAGAGTCAGTTTTCTTGTACTTAAGTCGGCATTGTGCCTTTTGTATTTAATTCCGATGCAATATCTGTGTTTCATCGTCAATAAGAAGGTCAGAGGGATACAGTATACCTTAAGTGAAGCATCGGAATCTATAACTAGTGTCACAGGAATGGATGAAAACATAGACAGTTAGAAGAGTCAGTTTTCTTGTACTTAAGTCGTCATTGTGCCTTTTGTATTTAATTACGAAGCAATTTCTGTGTATCATCGTCAATAAGAAAGTCTGAGGGATACAGTAAACCTGAAGTGAAGCTCCGGAATCTATAACTAGGGTCACAGGAATGGTTCAAACATAGACAGTAAGAAGAGTCAGTTTTCTTGTACTGAAGTCGGCATTGTGCTTTTCCTATTTAATTCCGATGTAATATCTGTCTTTCATCGTCAATTAGAAGGTCAGACTGATACAGTAAACCTGAAGTGAAGCATCGGAATCTATAACTAGTATCGAAGGAATGGTTCAAAACATAGACAGTCATAAGAGTCAGTTTTCTTGCACCTAAGTCGGCATTGTGCCTTTTCTATTTAATTCCGATGCAATTTCTGTGTTTCATCGTCAATAAGAAGGTCAGAGGGATATAGTAAACCTGAGGTGAAGCTCTCGCGGTTCTAGGCGCGCAGTCCGGAGCCGTGCGACCGCTACGGTCGCAGGTTCGAATCCTGCCTCGGGCATGGATGTGTGTGATGTCCTTAGGTTAGTTAGGTTTAAGTAGTTCAAAGTTCTAGGGGACTGATGACCACAGCAGTTGAGTCCCATAGTTCTCAGAGCCATTTGAACCTGATGTGAAGCATCGGAATCTATATCTAGTGTCACAGGAATGGTTCAAAACATAGACAGTAAGAAGAGTCAGTTTTTTTGTACCTAAGTCGGCTTTGTTCCTTTTCTATTTCATTCCGATGCAATTTCTATGTTTCATCGTCAATAAGAAGGTCAGAGGGATACAGTATACCTGAAGTGAAGCATCGTAATCTATAACTAGTGTCACAGGAATGGATCAAATCATAGACAGTAAGAAGAGTCAGTTTTCTTGTACTTAAGTCGGCATTGTGCCTTTTGTATTTAATTCCGAAGCAATTTCTGTGTTTCATCGCCAATAAGAAGGTCAGAGGGATACAGTAAACCTGAGGTGAAGCATCGGAATCTATAACTAGGGTCACAGGAATGGTTCAAAACATAGACAGTAAGAAGAGTCAGTTTTCTTGTACCTAAGTCGGCTTTGTTCCTTTTCTATTTCATTCCGATGCAATTTCTATGTTTCATCGTCAATAAGAAGGTCAGAGGGATACAGTATACCTGAAGTGAAGCATCGGAATCTATAACTAGTGTCACAGGAATGGATCAAATCATAGACAGTAAGAAGAGTCAGTTTTCTTGTACTGAAGTCGGCATTGTGCCTTTTCTATTTAATTCCGATGTAATTTCTGTGTTTCATCGTCAATTAGAAGGTTAGAGGGATACAGTAAACCTGAAGTGAAGCATCGGAATCTATAACTAGTGTCGAAGGAATGGTTCAAAACATAGAAAGTAAGAAGAGTCAGTTTTCTTGTACTTAAGTCGGCATTGTGCCTTTTGTATTTAATTCCGATGAAATTTCTGTGTTTCATCGTCAATAAGAAGATCAGAGGGATACAGTAATCCTGAAGTGAAGCAACGGAATCTATAACTAGTGTCACAGGAATGGTTCAAAGCATTGACAGTAAGAAGAGACAGTATTCTTGTACCTAAGTCGGCATTGTTCCATTTCCATTTCATTCCGATGCAATTTCTATGTTTCATCGTCAATAAGAAGGTCAGAGGGATACAGTATACCTCAAGTGAGGCATCGGAATCTGTAAGTAGTGTCACAGGAATGGTTCAAACATAGACAGTAAGAAGAGTCAGTTTTCTTGTACTTAAGTCGGCATTGTGCCTTTTGTATTTAATTGCGAAGCAATTTCTGTGTTTCATCGTCAATAAGAAGGTCAGAGGGATACGGTAAACCTGAAGTGAAGCATCGGAATCAATAACTAGTGTCACAGCAATGGTTCAAAACATAGACAGTAAGAAGAGTCAGTTTTCTTGTACTTGAGTCGGCATTGTGCCTTTTGTATTTAATTCCGATGCAATATCTGTGTTTCATCGTCAATAAGAAGGTCAGAGGGATACAGTATACCTTAAGTGAAGCATCGGAATCTATAACTAGTGTTACAGGAATGGATGAAAACATAGACAGTAAGAAGAGTCAGTTTTCTTGTACTTAAGTCGTCATTGTGCCTTTTGTATTTAATTACGAAGCAATTTCTGTGTATCATCGTCAATAAGAAAGTCTGAGGGATACAGTAAACCTGAAGTGAAGCTCCGGAATCTATAACTAGGGTCACAGGAATGGTTCAAACATAGACAGTAAGAAGAGTCAGTTTTCTTGTACTGAAGTCGGCATTGTGCTTTTCCTATTTAATTCCGATGTAATATCTGTGTTTCATCGTCAATTAGAAGGTCAGACTGATACAGTAAACCTGAAGTGAAGCATCGGAATCTATAACTAGTATCGAAGGAATGGTTCAAAACATAGACAGTCATAAGAGTCAGTTTTCTTGCACCTAAGTCGGCATTGTGCCTTTTCTATTTAATTCCGATGCAATTTCTGTGTTTCATCGTCAATAAGAAGGTCAGAGGGATATAGTAAACCTGAGGTGAAGCTCTCGCGGTTCTAGGCGCGCAGTCCGGAGCCGTGCGACCGCTACGGTCGCAGGTTCGAATCCTGCCTCAGGCATGGATGTGTGTGATGTCCTTAGGTTAGTTAGGTTTAAGTAGTTCAAAGTTCTAGGGGACTGATGACCACAGCAGTTGAGTCCCATAGTTCTCAGAGCCATTTGAACCTGATGTGAAGCATCGGAATCTATATCTAGTGTCACAGGAATGGTTCAAAACATAGACAGTAAGAAGAGTCAGTTTTTTTGTACCTAAGTCGGCTTTGTTCCTTTTCTATTTCATTCCGATGCAATTTCTATGTTTCATCGTCAATAAGAAGGTCAGAGGGATACAGTATACCTGAAGTGAAGCATCGTAATCTATAACTAGTGTCACAGGAATGGATCAAATCATAGACAGTAAGAAGAGTCAGTTTTCTTGTACTTAAGTCGGCATTGTGCCTTTTGTATTTAATTCCGAAGCAATTTCTGTGTTTCATCGTCAATAAGAAGGTCAGAGGGATACAGTAAACCTGAGGTGAAGCATCGGAATCTATAACTAGGGTCACAGGAATGGTTCAAAACATAGACAGTAAGAAGAGTCAGTTTTCTTGTACCTAAGTCGGCTTTGTTCCTTTTCTATTTCATTCCGATGCAATTTCTATGTTTCATCGTCAATAAGAAGGTCAGAGGGATACAGTATACCTGAAGTGAAGCATCGTAATCTATAACTAGTGTCACAGGAATGGATCAAATCATAGACAGTAAGAAGAGTCAGTTTTCTTGTACTGAAGTCGGCATTGTGCCTTTTCTATTTAATTCCGATGTAATATCTGTGTTTCATCGTCAATTAGAAGGTCAGAGTGATACAGTAAACCTGGAATGAAGCATCGGAATCTATAACTAGTGTCGAAGGAATGGTTCAAAACATAGACAGTAAGAAGAGTCATTTTTCTTGTACTTAAGTCGGCATTGTGCCTTCTTGTATTTAATTCCTTTGAAATTTCTGTGTTTCATCGTCAATAAGAAGATCACAGGGATACAGTAATCCTGAAGTGAAGCAACGGAATGTATAACAAGTGTCACAGGAATGGTTCAAAGCATTGACAGTAAGAAGAGTCAGTTTTCTTGTACCTAAGTCGGCAATGTTCCATTTCTATTTCATTCCGACGCAATTTCTATGTTTCATCATCAATACCAAGGTCAGAGGGCTACAGTATACCTCAAGTGAAGCATCGGAATCTGTAAGTAGTGTCACAGGAATGGTTCAAAACATAGACAGTAAGAAGAGTCAGTTTCTTGTACTTATGTCGGCATTGTGCCTTGTGTATTTAATTCCGAAGCAATTTCTGTGTTTCATCGTCAATAAGAAGGTCAGAGGGATACAGTAAACCTGGTGTAAAGCATCGGAATCTATAACCAGTGTCACATGAATAGTTCAAAACATAGTCAGTAAGAAGAGTCATTTTTCTTGTACTTAAGTCGGCATTGTGCTTTTTGTATTTAATTCCGATGCGATTTCTGCGTTTCATCATCAAAAAGAAGGTCAGAGGGTTATAGTAAACCTGAAGTGAAGCTCTCGCGGTTCTAGGCGCGCAGTACGGAACCGTGCGACCGCTACGGTCGCAGGTACGTATCCTGCCTCGGGCATGGATGTGTGTGATGTCTTTAGGTTAGTTAGGTTTAAGTAGTTCTAAGTTCTAGGGGCCTGATGACCACAGCAGTTGAGTCCCATAGTTCTGAGAGCCATTTGAACCTGAAGTGAAGCATCGGAATCTATTTCTAGTGTCACAGGAATGGTTCAAAACATAGACAGTAAGAAGAGTCAGTTTCCTTGTACTTAAGTCGTCATTGTGCCTTTTGTATTTAATTACGAAGCAATTTCTGTGTATCATCGTCAATAAGAAAGTCTGAGGGATACAGTAAACCTGAAGTGAAGCATCGGAATCAATAACTAGTGTCACAGCAATGGTTCAAAACATAGACAGTAAGACGAGTCAGTTTTCTTGTACTTAAGTCGGCATTGTGCCTTTTGTATTTAATTCCGATGCAATATCTGTGTTTCATCGTCAATAAGAAGGTCAGAGGGATACAGTATACCTTAAGTGAAGCATCGGAATCTATAACTAGTGTCACAGGAATGGATGAAAACATAGACAGTAAGAAGAGTCAGTTTTCTTGTACTTAAGTCGTCATTGTGCCTTTTGTATTTAATTACGAAGCAATTTCTGTGTATCATCGTCAATAAGAAAGTCTGAGGGATACAGTAAACCTGAAGATGAAGCTCCGGAATCTATAATTAGGGTCACAGGAATGGTTCAAACATAGACAGTAAGAGGAGTCAGTTTTCTTGTACTGAAGTCGGCATTGTGCTTTTCCTATTTAATTCCGATGTAATATCTGTGTTTCATCGTCAATTAGAAGGTCAGACTGATACAGTAAACCTGAAGTGAAGCATCGGAATCTATAACTAGTATCGAAGGAATGGTTCAAAACATAGACAGTCATAAGAGTCAGTTTTCTTGCACCTAAGTCGGCATTGTGCCTTTTCTATTTAATTCCGATGCAATTTCTGTGTTTCATCGTCAATAAGAAGGTCAGAGGGATATAGTAAACCTGAGGTGAAGCTCTCACGGTTCTAGGCGCGCAGTCCGGAGCCGTGCGACCGCTACGGTCGCAGGTTCGAATCCTGCCTCGGGCATGGATGTGTGTGATGTCCTTAGGTTAGTTAGGTTTAAGTAGTTCAAAGTTCTAGGGGACTGATGACCACAGCAGTTGAGTCCCATAGTTCTCAGAGCCATTTGAACCTGATGTGAAGCATCGGAATCTATATCTAGTGTCACAGGAATGGTTCAAAACATAGACAGTAAGAAGAGTCAGTTTTTTTGTACCTAAGTCGGCTTTGTTCCTTTTCTATTTCATCCCGATGCAATTTCTATGTTTCATCGTCAATAAGAAGGTCAGAGGGATACAGTATACCTGAAGTGAAGCATCGTAATCTATAACTAGTGTCACAGGAATGGACCAAATCATAGACAGTAAGAAGAGTCAGTTTTCTTGTACTTAAGTCGGCATTGTGCCTTTTGTATTTAATTCCGAAGCAATTTCTGTGTTTCATCGTCAATAAGTAGGTCAGAGGGATACAGTAAACCTGAGGTGAAGCATCGGAATCTATAACTAGGGTCACAGGAATGGTTCAAAACATAGACAGTAAGAAGAGTCAGTTTTCTTGTACCTAAGTCGGCTTTGTTCCTTTTCTATTTCATTCCGATGCAATTTCTATGTTTCATCGTCAATAAGAAGGTCAGAGGGATACAGTATACCTGAAGTGAAGCATCGGAATCTATAACTAGTGTCACAGGAATGGATCAAATCATAGACAGTAAGAAGAGTCAGTTTTCTTGTACTGAAGTCGGCATTGTGCCTTTTCTATTTAATTCCGATGTAATTTCTGTGTTTCATCGTCAATTAGAAGGTTAGAGGGATACAGTAAACCTGAAGTGAAGCATCGGAATCTATAACTAGTGTCGAAGGAATGGTTCAAAACATAGAAAGTAAGAAGAGTCAGTTTTCTTGTACTTAAGTCGGCATTGTGCCTTTTGTATTTAATTCCGATGAAATTTCTGTGTTTCATCGTCAATAAGAAGATCAGAGGGATACAGTAATCCTGAAGTGAGGCAACGGAATCTATAACTAGTGTCACAGGAATGGTTCAAAGCATTGGCAGTAAGAAGAGACAGTATTCTTGTACCTAGGTCGGCATTGTTCCATTTCCATTTCATTCCGATGCAATTTCTACGTTTCATCGTCAATAAGAAGGTCAGAGGGATACAGTATACCTCAAGTGAGGCATCGGAATCTGTAAGTAGTGTCACAGGAATGGTTCAAAACATAGACAGTAAGAAGAGTCAGTTTTCTTGTACTTAAGTCGGCATTGTGCCTTTTGTATTTAATTGCGAAGCAATTTCTGTGTTTCATCGTCAATAAGAAGGTCAGAGGAATACGGTAAACCTGAAGTGAAGCATCGGAATCATTAACTAGTGTCACAGAAATGGTTCAAAACATAGACAGTAAGAAGAGTCAGTTTTCTTGTACTTAAGTCGGCATTGTGCCTTTTGTATTTAATTCCGATGCAATATCTGTGTTTCATCGTCAATAAGAAGGTCAGAGGGATACAGTATACCTTAAGTGAAGCATCGGAATCTATAACTAGTGTCACAGGAATGGATGAAAACATAGACAGTAAGAAGAGTCAGTTTTCTTGTACTTAAGTCGTCATTGTGCCTTTTGTATTTAATTACGAAGCAATTTCTGTGTATCATCGTCAATAAGAAAGTCTGAGGGATACAGTAAACCTGAAGTGAAGCTCCGGAATCTATAACTAGGGTCACAGGAATGGTTCAAACATAGACAGTAAGAAGAGTCAGTTTTCTTGTACTGAAGTCGGCATTGTGCTTTTCCTATTTAATTCCGATGTAATATCTGTGTTTCATCGTCAATTAGAAGGTCAGACTGATACAGTAAACCTGAAGTGAAGCATCGGAATCTATAACTAGTATCGAAGGAATGGTTCAAAACATAGACAGTCATAAGAGTCAGTTTTCTTGCAACTAAGTCGGCATTGTGCCTTTTCTATTTAATTCCGATGCAATTTCTGTGTTTCATCGTCAATAAGAAGGTCAGAGGGATATAGTAAACCTGAGGAGAAGCTCTCGCGGTTCTAGGCGCGCAGTCCGGAGCCGTGCGACCGCTACGATCGCAGGTTCGAATCCTGCCTCGGGCATGGATGTGTGTGATGTCCTTAGGTTAGTTAGGTTTAAGTAGTTCAAAGTTCTAGGGGACTGATGACCACAGCAGTTGAGTCCCATAGTTCTCAGAGCCATTTGAACCTGATGTGAAGCATCGGAATCTATATCTAGTGTCACAGGAATGGTTCAAAACATAGACAGTAAGAAGAGTCAGTTTATTTGTACCTAAGTCGGCTTTGTTCCTTTTCTATTTCATTCCGATGCAATTTCTATGTTTCATCGTCAATAAGAAGGTCAGAGGGATACAGTATACCTGAAGTGAAGCATCGTAATCTATAACTAGTGTCACAGGAATGGATCAAATCATAGACAGTAAGAAGAGTCAGTTTTCTTGTACTTAAGTCGGCATTGTGCCTTTTGTATTTAATTCCGAAGCAATTTCTGTGTTTCATCGTCAATAAGAAGGTCAGAGGGATACAGTAAACCTGAGGTGAAGCATCGGAATCAATAACTAGGGTCACAGGAATGGTTCAAAACATAGACAGTAAGAAGAGTCAGTTTTCTTGTACCTAAGTCGGCTTTGTTCCTTTTCTATTTCATTCCGATGCAATTTCTATGTTTCATCGTCAATAAGAAGGTCAGAGGGATACAGTATACCTGAAGTGAAGCATCGGAATCTATAACTAGTGTCACAGGAATGGATCAAATCATAGACAGTAAGAAGAGTCAGTTTTCTTGTACTGAAGTCGGCATTGTGCCTTTTCTATTTAATTCCGATGTAATATCTGTGTTTCATCGTCAATTAGAAGGTCAGAGGGATACAGTAAACCTGGAATGAAGCATCGGAATCTATAACTAGTGTCGAAGGAATGGTTCAAAACATAGACAGTAAGAAGAGTCAGTTTTCTTGTACTTAAGTCGGCATTGTGCCTTCTTGTATTTAATTCCTTTGAAATTTCTGTGTTTCATCGTCAATAAGAAGATCACAGGGATACAGTAATCCTGAAGTGAAGCAACGGAATGTATAACAAGTGTCACAGGAATGGTTCAAAGCATTGACAGTAAGAAGAGTCAGTTTTCTTGTACCTAAGTCGGCATTGTTCCATTTCTATTTCATTCCGATGCAATTTCTATGTTTCATCGTCAATACCAAGGTCAGAGGGCTACAGTATACCTCAAGTGAAGCATCGGAATCTAAAAGTAGTGTCACAGGAATGGTTCAAAACATAGACAGTAAGAAGAGTCAGTTTCTTGTACTTATGTCGGCATTGTGCCTTGTGTATTTAATTCCGAAGCAATTTCTGTGTTTCATCGTCAATAAGAAGGTCAGAGGGATACAGTAAACCTGGTGTAAAGCATCGGAATCTATAACCAGTGTCACATGAATAGTTCAAAACATAGTCAGTAAGAAGAGTCATTTTTCTTGTACTTAAGTCGGCATTGTGCTTTTTGTATTTAAGTCCGATGCGATTTCTGCGTTTCATCGTCAAAAAGAAGGTCAGAGGGTTATAGTAAACCTGAAGTGAAGCTCTCGCGGTTCTAGGCGCGCAGTACGGAACCGTGCGACCGCTACGGTCGCAGGTACGAATCCTGCCTCGGGCATGGATGTGTGTGATGTCTTTAGGTTAGTTAGGTTTAAGTAGTTCTACGATCTAGGGGCCTGATGACCACAGCAGTTGAGTCCCATAGTTCTCAGAGCCATTTGAACCTGAAGTGAAGCATCGGAATCTATTTCTAGTGTCACAGGAATGGTTCAAAACATAGACAGTAAGAAGAGTCAGTTTCCTTGTACTTAAGTCAGCATTGTGCCTTTTGTATTTAATTCCGATGCAATTTCTGTGTTTCATCGTCAATAAGAAGGTCAGAGGGATACAGTAAACCTGAAGTGAAGCATCGGAATCTATAACTAGTGTCGAAGGAATGGTTCAAAACATAGAAAGTAAGAAGAGTCAGTTTTCTTGTACTTAAGTCGGCATTGTGCCTTTTGTATTTAATTCCGATGAAATTTCTGTGTTTCATCGTCAATAAGAAGATCAGAGGGATACAGTAATCCTGAAGTGAAGCAACGGAATCTATAACTAGTGTCACAGGAATGGTTCAAAGCATTGACAGTAAGAAGAGACAGTATTCTTGTACCTAAGTCGGCATTGTTCCATTTCTATTTCATTCCGATGCAATTTCTATGTTTTATCGTCAATAAGAAGGTCAGAGGGATACAGTATACCTCAAGTGAGGCATCGGAATCTGTAAGTAGTGTCACAGGAATGGTTCAAAACATAGACAGTAAGAAGAGTCAGTTTCCTTGTACTTAAGTCAGCATTGTGCCTTTTGTATTTAATTCCGATGCAATTTCTGTGTTTCATCGTCAATAAGGAGGTCAGAGGGATACAGTAAACCTGAAGTGAAGCATCGGAATCAATAACTAGTGTCACAGCAATGGTTTAGAACATAGACAGTAAGAAGAGTCAGTTTTCTTGTACTTATGTCGGCATTGTGCCTTTTGTATTTAATTCCGATGCAATATCTGTGTTTCATCTTCAATAAGAAGGTCAGAGGGATACAGTATACCTTAAGTGAAGCATCGGAATCTATAACTAGTGTCACAGGAATGGATGAAAACATAGACAGTAAGAAGAGTCAGTTTTCTTGTACTTAAGTCGGCATTGTGCCTTTTGTATTTAATTCCGAAGCATTTTCTGTGTTTCATCGTCAATAAGAAGGTCTGAGGGATACAGTAAACCTGAAGTGAAGCATCTGAATCTATAACTAGTGTCGAAGGAATAGTTCAAAACATAGACAATAAGAAGAGTCAGTTTTCTTGTACTTATGTCGGCATTGTTCCTTTTGTATTTAATGCCGGTGAAATTTCTGAGTTTCATCGTCAATAAGAAGGTCAGAGGGATACAGTAAACCTGAAGCGAAGCAACGGAATCTATAACTAGTGTCACAATAATGGTTCAAAGCATTGACAGTATGAAGAGTCAGTTTTCTTGTACCTAAGTCGGCATTGTTCAATTTCTATTTCATTCCGATGCAATTTCTATGTTTCATCGTCAATAAGAAGGTCAGAGGGATACAGTATGCCTCAAGTGAAGCATCGGAATCTATAAGTAGTGTCACAGGAATGGTTCAAAACATAGACAGTAAGAAGAGTCAGTTTTCTTGTACTTGTGTCGGCATTGTGCCTTTTGTATTTCATTCCGAAGCAATTTCTGTGTTTCATCGTCAATAAGAATGTCAGAGGGATACAGTAAACCTGGAGTAAAGCATCGGAATCTATAACTAGTGTCACATGAATGGTTCAAAACATAGACAGTAAGAGGAGTCAGTTTTCTTGTACTTAAGTCGGCATTGTGCTCTTTGTATTTAATTCCGATGCGATTTCTGCGTTTCATCGTCAATAAGAAGGTCAGATTGTTATAGTAAACCTGAAGTGAAGCTCTCGTGGTTCTAGGCGCGCAGTACGGAACCGTGCGACCGCTACGGTCGCAGGTACGAATCCTCCCTCGGGCATGGATGTGTGTGATGTCCTTGGGTTAGTTAGGTTTAAGTAGTTCTAAGTTCTAGGGTACTGATGACCACAGCAGTTGAGTCCCATAGTTCTCAGAGCCATTTGAACCTGAAGGGAAGCATCGGAATCCATATCTAGTGTCACAGCAATGGTTCAAAACATAGACAGTAAGAAGTGTTAATTTTCTTGTACATAAGTCGGCATTGTGCCTTTTGTATTTAATTCTGATGCAATATCTGTGTTTCATCTTTAATAACAAGGTGAGAGGGATACAGTAAACCTGTAGTGAAGCATCGGAATCTGTAACTAGTGTCACAGGAATGGTTCAAAACATAGACAGTAAGAAGAGTCAGTTTACTTGTACCTAAGTCGGCATTGTTCCTTTTCTATTACATTCCGATGCAATTTCTATGTTTCATCGTCAATAAGAAGGTCAGAGGGATACAGTATACCTGAAGTGAAGCATCGGAATCTATAACTAGTGTCACAGGAACGGATGAAAACATAGACAGTAAGAAGAGTCAGTTTTCTTGTACTTAAGTCGGCATTGTGCCTTTAGCATTTAATTCCGAAGCAATTTCTGTGTTTCATCGTCAATAAGAAGGTCTGAGGGATACAGTAAACCTGAGGTGAAGCATCGGAATCTATAACTAGGGTCACAGGAATGGTTCAAAATATAGACAGTAAGGAGAGTCAGTTTTCCTGTACTGAAGTTGTCATTGTGCCTTTTCTACTTCATTCCGATGTAATTTCTGTGTTTCATCGTCAATTAGAAGGTCATGGGGATACAGTAAACCTGAAGTGAAGCATCGGAATCTATAACTAGTGTCGAAGGAATGGTGTGAATCATAGACAGTAAGAAGAGTCAGTGTTCTTGCACTTAAGTCGGCATTGTGCCATTAGTATTTAATTCCGATGAAATTTCTGTGTTTCATCGTCAATAAGAAGGTTAGAGGGATACAGTACACCTGAAGCGAAGCAACGGAATCTATAACTAGTGTCACAGGAATGGTTCAAAGCATTGACAGTAAGAAGAGTCAGTTTTCTTGTACGTAAGTCGGCATTGTTCCTTTTCTATTTCATTCAGATGCAATTTCTATGTTTCATCGTCAATAAGAAGGTCAGAGGGATACTGTATACCTCAAGTGAAGCATCGGAATCTAGTAATAGTGTCACAGGAATGGTTCAAGTCATAGACAGTAAGAAGAGTCAGTTTTCTTGTACTTAAGTGGGCATTATGCCTTTTGTATTTAATTCCGAAGCAATTTCTGTTTTTCATCGTCAATAAGAAGGTCAGAGGGATACAGTAAACCTGATGTGAAGCATCGGGATCTATAACTAGTGTCACATGAATGGTTTTAAACATAGACAGTAAGAAGAGTCAGTTATCTTGTACTTAAGTCGGCATTGTGCCTTTTGTATTTAATTCCGATGAAATGTCTGTGCTTCATCGTCAATAAGAAGGTCAGAGGGATACAGTAAACCTGAAGTGAAGCATCGGAATCCATAACCAGTGTCACTGGAATTGTTCAAAACATAGACTGTTAGAAGAGTCAGTTTTCTTGAACTTAAGGCGCCATTGTGCCTTTTGTATTTAACTCCGATGCAATTTCTGTGTTTCATCGTCAATAAGAAGGTCAGAGGGATACTGTAAACCTGAAGTGAAGCATTGGAATCAATAACTAGTGTCACAGGAATGGTTCAAAGCATAGACAGTAAGAAGAGTCAGATATCTTGTACTTAAGTCGTCTGTGTGCCATTTGTATTTAATTCCGATGCAATATCTGTGTTTCATAGTCAATAAGAAGGTCAGAAGGATAAAGTAAACCGGAAGTGAAGCATCGGAATCAGTAACTAGTGTCATAGGAATGGTTCAAAACATTGACAGGAAAAATAGTCAGTTTTCTTGTACTTATGTCGGCATTGTGCCTTTTGTATTTAATTCCCGTGCATTTTTTATGTTTCATCGTCAACAAGAAGATCAGAGGGATACAGTAAACCTGAAGTGAAGCATCGGAATCTATAACTAGTGTCACAGGAATGGTTCAAAGCATTGACAGTAGGAAGACTCAGTTTTCTTCAACTTAAGGCGGCATTGTGACTTTTCTATTTAATTACGATGCAATTTCTGTGTTTCATCGTCAGTAAGAAGGTCAGAGGGATACAGTAAAGATGAAGTGAAGCATCGGAATCTATAACTAGTGACACGGGAATGGTTCAAAGCATAGACAGTAAGAGGAGTAAGTTTTCTTGTACTTAAAAGGGCATTGTGCCTTCTGTATTTAACTCCGATGCAATTGCTGTGTTTCATCGTCAATAAGAAGGTCAGAGGGATACAGTAAACATCTTGTGAAGCATCGGAATCTAAAACTAGTGTCACAGGAATGGTTCAAAACATAGACAGTAAGAAGATTCAGTTTTCTTGTACTTAAGTCGGCGTTGTGCCTTTTGTATTTAATTCCGATGCAATATCAGTGTTTCATCGTCAATAAGAAGGTCAGAGGGACACAGTAAACCAGAAGTGAAGCATCGGGATCTATAACTAGTGTCACAGGAATGGTTCAAAGCATTGACAGTAGGAAGACTCAGTTTTCTTCAACTTAAGGCGGCATTGTGACTTTTCTATTTAATTCCGATGCAATTTCTGTGTTTTATCGTCAGTAAGAAGGTCAGAAGGATACAGTAAAAATGAAGTGAAACATCGGAATCTATAACTAGTGTCACAGGAATGGTTCAAAGCATAGACAGTAAGAAGGGTCAGTTATCTTGTACTTAAGTCGGCATTGTGCCATTTGTATTTAATTCCGATGCAATTTCTGTGTTTCGTCGTCAATAAGAAGGTCAGAGGGATTAGGTAAACCTGAAGTGAAGCATCGGAATCTATAACTAGTGTCACAGGAATGGTTCAATCATAGATGGTAAGAAGGGTCAGTTTTCATGTACCTAAGTCGGCATTGATCCTTTTCTATTTATCTCCGATGCAATTTCTGTGTTTCATCGGCAATAAGAAGGTCAGAGGGATACTGTAAACCTGGAGTAAAGCATCTGAATCTATAACTAGTGTCACATAAATGGTTCAAATCATAGTCAGTAAGAACAGTCAGTTTTCTTGTACTTAAATCGGCATTGTGCCTTTTGTAATTAATTCCGATGCAATTTCTGTGTTTCATCATCAATAAGGAGGTCAGAGGGATACAGTAAACCTGAAGTGAAACATCGGAATGTATAACTAGTGACACAGGAATGGTTCAAAACATAGACAGTAAGAAGGGTCAGTTTTCTTGTACTAAAGTCGGCGTTGTGCCTTTTGTATTTTTTTCCGATGCATTTTCAGTGTTTCATCGTCAATAAGAAGGTCTGAGGGATACAGTAAAGCTGAAGTGAAGCATCGGAATCTATAACTAGTGTCGCAGGAATGGTTCAAAACATAGGCAGTTAGAAGTGTCAGTTATCTTGTACTTAAGTCGGCATTGTGCCTTTTATATTTAATTCCGATGCAATTTCTATGTTTCGTCGTCAATAAGAAGGTCAGAGGGATTAGGTAAACCTGAAGTGAAGCATCGGAATCTATAACTAGTGTCACAGGAATGGTTCAATCATAGACGGTAAGAAGAGTCAGTTTTCATGTACCTAAGTCGGCATTGTTCCTTTTCTATTTAACTCCGATGCAATTTATGTGTTTCATCGTCAATAAAAAGGTTAGAGGGATACAGTACACCTGAAGCGAAGCAACGGAATCTATAACTAGTGTCACAGGAATGGTTCAAAGCATTGACAGTAAGAAGAGTCAGTTTTCTTGTACCTAAGTCGGCATTGTTCCTTTTCTATTTCATTCAGATGCAATTTCTATGTTTCATCGTCAATAAGAAGGTCAGAGGGATACTGTATACCTCAAGTGAAGCATCGGAATCTATTAATAGTGTCACAGGAATGGTTCAAGGAATAGACAGTAAGAAGAGTCAGTTTTCTTGTACTTACGTGGGCATTGTGCCTTTTGTATTTAATTCCGAAGCAATCTCTGTATTTCATCGTCAATAAGAAGGTCAGAGGGATACAGTAAACCTGAAGTAAAGCATCGGGATCTATAACTAGTGTCACATGAATGGTTCAAAACAAAGTCAGTAAGAAGAGTCAGTTGTCTTGTACTTATATCGGCATTGTGCCTTTTGTAATTAATTCCGATGCATTTCTGTGTTTCATCGTCAATAAGGAGGTCAGAGGGATACAGTAAACCTGAAGTGAAGCATCGGAATCTATAACCAGTGTCACTGGAATGGTTCAAAACATAGACTGTAAGAAGAGTCAGTTTTCTTGAACTTAAGTCGGCATTGTGCCTTTTGTATTTAACTCCGATGCAATTTCTGTGTTTCATCGTCAATAAGAAGGTCAGAGGGATACTGTAAACCTGAAGTGAAGCATCGGAATCTATAACTAGTGTCACATGAATGGTTCAAAACATAGACAGCAAGAAGAGTCAGTTTTCTTGTACTTAAGTCGGCATTGTGCCTTTTGTATTTAATTCCGGTGCAATTTCTGTGTTTCATCGTCAATAAGAAGGTCACAGGCATACAGTAAACCTGAAGTGAAGCATCGGAATCTAAAACTAGCGTCACAGGAATGGTTCAAAACATAGACAGTAAGAAGGGTCAGTTTTCTTGTACTTAAGTCGGCGTTGTGCCTTTTGTATTTAATTCCGATGCAATTTCTGTGTTTCATCGTCAATAAGAAGGTAAGAGGGATACAGTAAAGCTGATGTGAAGCATCGGAATCTATAACTAGTGTCACAGGAATGGTTCAAAACGTAGACAATAAGAAGAGTCAGTTTTCTTGTACTTAAGTCGGCATTGTGCCTTTTGTATTTAATTGCGATGCAATTTCTGTGTTTCATCGTCAATAAGAAGGTCAGAGGGATACAGTAAACCTGAAGTGAAGCATCGGAATCTATAACTAGTGTCACAGAAATGGTTCAAAACATAGACAGTAAGAAGAGTCAGTTTTCTTGTACTTAAGTCGGCATTATGATTTTTGTATTTAATTCCGTTGCAATTTCTGTGTTTCATCGTCAATAAGAAGGTCAGAGGGATACAGTACACCTGAGGTGACGCATCGGAATCTATAACTAGTGTCGAAGGAATGGTTCAAAACATAGACAGTAAGAAGAGTAAGATTTCTTGTACTTAAGTCGGCATTGTGCCTTTTGTATTTAATTCCGATGAAATTTCTGTGTTTCATCGTCAATAAGAAGGTCCGAGGGATACAGTAAACCAGAAGTAAAGCATCGGGATCTATAACTAGTGTCACAGGAATGGTTCAAAGCATTGACAGTAGGAAGACTCAGTTTTCTTCAACTTAAGGCGGCATTGTGACTTTTCTATTTAATTCCGATGCAATTTCTGTGTTTCATCGTCAGTAAGAAGGTCAGAAGGATACAGTAAAAATGAAGTGAAACATCGGAATCTATAACTAGTGTCACAGGAATGGTTCAAAGCATAGACAGTAAGAAGGGTCAGTTATCTTGTACTTAAGTCGGCATTGTGCCATTTGTATTTAATTCCGATGCAATTTCTGTGTTTCGTCGTCAATAAGAAGGTCAGAGGGATTAGGTAAACCTGAAGTGAAGCATCGGAATCTATAACTAGTGTCACAGGAATGGTTCAATCATAGATGGTAAGAAGAGTCAGTTTTCATGTACCTATGTCGGCATTGATCCTTTTCTATTTATCTCCGATGCAATTTCTGTGTTTCATCGGCAATAAGAAGGTCAGAGGGATACTGTAAACCTGGAGTAAAGCATCTGAATCTATAACTAGTGTCACATGAATGGTTCAAATCATAGTCAGTAAGAACAGTCAGTTTTCTTGTACTTAAATCGGCATTGTGCCTTTTGTAATTAATTCCGATGCAATTTCTGTGTTTCATCATCAATAAGGAGGTCAGAGGGATACAGTAAACCTGACGTGAAACATCGGAATGTATAACTAGTGACACAGGAATGGTTCAAAACATTGACAGTAAGAAGGGTCAGTTTTCTTGTACTAAAGTCGGCGTTGTGCCTTTTGTATTTCTTTCCGATGCATTTTCAGTGTTTCATCGTCAATAAGAAGGTCTGAGGGATACAGTAAAGCTGAAGTGAAGCATCGGAATCTATAACTAGTGTCGCAGGAATGGTTCAAAACATAGGCAGTTAGAAGAGTCAGTTATCTTGTACTTAAGTCGGCATTGTGCCTTTTGTATTTAATTCCGATGCAATTTCTGTGTTTCGTCGTCAATAAGAAGGTCAGAGGGATTAGGTAAACCTGAAGTGAAGCATCGGAAACTGTAACTAGTGTCACAGGAATGGTTCAATCATAGACGGTAAGAGGAGTCAGTTTTCATGTACCTAAGTCGGCATTGTTCCTTTTCTATTTAACTCCGATGCAATTTTTGTGTTTCATCGTCAATAAAAAGGTTAGAGGGATACAGTACACCTGAAGCGAAGCAACGGAATCTATAACTAGTGTCACAGGAATGGTTCAAAGCATTGACAGTAAGAAGAGTCAGTTTTCTTGTACCTAAGTCGGCATTGTTCCTTTTCTATTTCATTCAGATGCAATTTCTATGTCTCATCGTCAATAAGAAGGTCAGAGGGATACTGTATACCTCAAGTGAAGCATCGGAATCTATTAATAGTGTCACAGGAATGGTTCAAGGCATAGACAGTAAGAAGAGTCAGTTTTCTTGTACTTAAGTGGGCATTGTGCCTTTTGTATTTAATTCCGATGCAATCTCTGTGTTTCATCGTCAATAAGAAGGTCAGAGGGATACAGTAAACCTGAAGTGAAGCATCGGGATCTATAACTAGTGTCACATGAATGGTTCAAAACATAGACAGCAAGAAGAGTCAGTTTTCTTGTACTTAAGTCGGCATTGTGCCTTTTGTATTTAATTCCGATGACATTTCTGTGTTTCATCGTCAATAAGAAAGTCAGAGGGATACAGTAAACCTGAAATGAAGCATCGGAATCTATAACTAGTGTCACATGAATGGTTCAAACATAGACAGTAAGAAGAGTCAGTTATCTTGTACTTAAGTCGGCGTTGTGCCTTTTGTATTTAATTCCGATGAAATTTCTGTGTTTCATCGTCAATAAGAAGGTAAGAGGGATTCAGTAAACCTGAAGTGAAGCATCGGAATCTATAACTAGAGTCACGGGAATGGTTCAAAACATAGACAGTAAGAAGGGTCAGTTTTCTTGTACATAAGTCGGCGTTGTGCCTTTTGTATTTAATTCCGATGCAATTTCTGTGTTTCATCGTCAATAAGAAGGTCAGAGGGATACAGTAAAGCTGAAGTGAAGCATCGGAATGTATAACTAGTGTCGCAGGATTGGTTCAAAGCATAGGCAGTAAGAAGAGTCAGTTATCTTGTACTTAAGTCAGCATTGTGCCTTTTGTATTTAATTCCGATGCAATATCAGTGTTTCATCGTCAATAAGAAGGTCAGAGGGGTACAGTAAACCTGAAGTGAAGCATCGGAATCTATAGCCAGTGTCACTGGAATGGTTCAAAACATAGACTGTAAGAAGAGTCAGTTTTCTTGAACTTAAGTCGGCATTGTGCCTTTTGTATTTAACTCCGATGCAATTTCTGTGTTTCATCGTCAATAAGAAGGTCAGAGGGATGCTGTAAACCTGAAGTGAAGCATCGGAATCTATAACTAGTGTCACATGAATGGTTCAAAACATAGACAGCAAGAAGAGTCAGGTTTCTTGTACTTAAGTCGGCATTGTGCCTTTTGTATTTAATTCCGGTGCAATTTCTGTGTTTCATCGTCAATAAGAAGGTCACAGGCATACAGTAAACCTGAAGTGAAGCATCGGAATCTAAAACTAGCGTCACAGGAATGGTTCAAAACATAGACAGTAAGAAGGGTCAGTTTTCTTGTACTTAAGTCGGCGTTGTGCCTTTTGTATTTAATTCCGATGCAATTTCTGTGTTTCATCGTCAATAAGAAAGTAAGAGGGATACAGTAAAGCTGATGTGAAGCATCGGAATCTATAACTAGTGTCACAGGAATGGTTCAAAACGTAGACAATAAGAAGAGTCAGTTTTCTTGTACTTAAGTCGGCATTGTGCCTTTTGTATTTAATTGCGATGCAATTTCTGTGTTTCATCGTCAATAAGAAGGTCAGAGGGATACAGTAAACCTGAAGTGAAGCATCGGAATCTATAACTAGTGTCACAGAAATGGTTCAAAACATAGACAGTAAGAAGAGTCAGTTTTCTTGTACTTAAGTCGGCATTATGATTTTTGTAATTAATTCCAATGCAATTTCTGTGTTTCATCGTCAATAAGAAGGTCAGAGGGATACAGTACACCTGAGGTGACGCATCGGAATCTATAACTAGTGTCGAAGGAATGGTTCAAAACATAGACAGTAAGAAGTGTCAGATTTCTTGTACTTAAGTCGGCATTGTGCCTTTTGTATTTAATTCCGATGAAATTTCTGTGTTTCATTGTCAATAAGAAGGTCCGAGGGATACAGTAAACCAGAAGTGAAGCATCGGGATCTATAACTAGTGTCACAGGAATGGTTCAAAGCATTGACAGTAGGAAGACTCAGTTTTCTTCAACTTAAGGCGGCATTGTGACTTTTCTATTTAATTCCGATGCAATTTCTGTGTTTCATCGGCAATAAGAAGGTCAGAGGGATTCTGTAAACCTGGAGTAAAGCATCTGAATCTACAACTAGTGTCACATGAATGGTTCAAATCATAGTCAGTAAGAACAGTCAGTTTTCTTGTACTTAAATCGGCATTGAGCCTTTTGTAATTAATTCCGATGCAATTTCTGTGTTTCATCATCAATAAGGAGGTCAGAGGGATACAGTAAACCTGAAGTGAAACATCGGAATGTATAACTAGTGACACAGGAATGGTTCAAAACATAGACAGTAAGAAGGGTCAGTTTTCTTGTACTAAAGTCGCCGTTGTGCCTTTTGTATTTTTTTCCGGTGCATTTTCAGTGTTTCATCGTCAATAAGAAGGTCTGAGGGATACAGTAAAGCTGAAGTGAAGCATCGGAATCTATAACTAGTGTCGCAGGAATGGTTCAAAACATAGGCAGTTAGAAGAGTCAGTTATCTTGTACTTAAGTCGGCATTGTGCCTTTTGTATTTACTTCCGATGCAATTTCTGTGTTTCGTCGTCAATAAGAAGGTCAGAGGGATTAGGTAAACCTGAAGTGAAGCATCGGAATCTATAACTAGTGTCACAGGAATGGTTCAATCATAGACGGTAAGAAGAGTCAGTTTTCATGTACCTAAGTCGGCATTGTTCCTTTTCTAATTAACTCCGATGCAATTTTTGTGTTTCATCGTCAATAAATAGGTTAGAGGGATACAGTACACCTGAAGCGAAGCAACGGAATCTATAACTAGTGTCACAGGAATGGTTCAAAGCATTGACAGTAAGAAGAGTCAGTTTTCTTGTACCTAAGTCGGCATTGTTCCTTTTCTATTTCATTCAGATGCAATTTCTATGTTTCATCGTCAATAAGAAGGTCAGAGGGATACTGTATACCTCAAGTGAAGCATCGGAATCTATTAATAGTGTCACAGGAATGGTTCAAGGCATAGACAGTAAGAAGAGTCAGTTTTCTTGTACTTAAGTGGGCATTGTGCCTTTTGTATTTAATTCCGAAGCAATCTCTGTGTTTCATCGTCACTAAGATGGTCAGAGGGATACAGTAAACCTGAAGTGAAGCATCGGGATCTATAACTAGTGTCACATGAATGGTTCAAAACATAGTCAGTAAGAAGAGTCAGTTTTCTTGTACTTATATCGGCATTGTGCCTTTTGTAATTAATTCCGATGCATTTCTGTGTTTCATCGTCAATAAGGAGGTCAGAGGGATACAGTAAACCTGAAGTGAAGCATCGGAATCTATAACTAGTGTCACAGGAATGGTTCAAAACATAGACAGCAAGAAGAGTCAGTTTTCTTGTACGTAAGTCGGCATTGTGCCTTTTGTATTTAATTGCGATGCAATTTCTGTGTTTCATCGTCAATAAGAAGGTCAGAGGGATACAGTAAACCTGAAGTGAAGCATCGGAATCTATAACTAGTGTCACAGAAATGGTTCAAAACATAGACAGTAAGAAGTGTCAGATTTCTTGTACTTAAGTCGGCATTGTGCCTTTTGTATTTAATTCCGATGAAATTTCTGTGTTTCATTGTCAATAAGAAGGTCCGAGGGATACAGTAAACCAGAAGTGAAGCATCGGGATCTATAACTAGTGTCACAGGAATGGTTCAAAGCATTGACAGTAGGAAGACTCAGTTTTCTTCAACTTAAGGCGGCATTGTGACTTTTCTATTTAATTCCGATGCAATTTCTGTGTTTCATCGGCAATAAGAAGGTCAGAGGGATACTGTAAACCTGGACTAAAGCATCTGAATCTATAACTAGTGTCACATGAATGGTTGAAATCATAGTCAGTAAGAACAGTCAGTTTTCTTGTACTTAAATCGGCATTGTGCCTTTTGTAATTAATTCCGATGCAATTTCTGTGTTTCATCATCAATAAGGAGGTCAGAGGGATACAGTAAACCTGAAGTGAAACATCGGAATGTATAACTAGTGACACAGGAATGGTTCAAAACATAGACAGTAAGAAGGGTCAGTTTTCTTGTACTAAAGTCGGCGTTGTGCCTTTTGTATTTTTTTCCGATGCATTTTCAGTGTTTCATCGTCAATAAGAAGGTCTGAGGGATACAGTAAAGCTGAAGTGAAGCATCGGAATCTATAACTAGTGTCGCAGGAATGGTTCAATCATAGACGGTAAGAAGAGTCAGTTTTCATGTACCTAAGTCGGCATTGTTCCTTTTCTATTTAACTCCGATGCAATTTTTGTGTTTCATCGTCAATAAAAAGGTTAGAGGGATACAGTACACCTGAAGCGAAGCAACGGAATCTATAACTAGTGTCACAGGAATGGTTCAAAGCATTGACAGTAAGAAGAGTCAGTTTTCTTGTACCTAAGTCGGCATTGTTCCTTTTCTATTTCATTCAGATGCAATTTCTATGTTTCATCGTCAATAAGAAGGTCAGAGGGATACTGTATACCTCAAGTGAAGCATCGGAATCTATTAATAGTGTCACAGGAATGGTTCAAGGCATAGACAGTAAGAAGAGTCAGTTTTCTTGTACTTAAGTGGGCATTGTGCCTTTTGTATTTAATTCCGAAGCAATCTCTGTGTTTCATCGTCAATAAGAAGGTCAGAGGGATACAGTAAACCTGAAGTGAAGCATCGGGATCTATAACTAGTGTCACATGAATGGTTCAAAACATAGTCAGTAAGAAGAGTCAGTTTTCTTGTACTTATATCGGCATTGTGCCTTTTGTAATTAATTCCGATGCATTTCTGTGTTTCATCGTCAATAAGGAGGTCAGAGGGATACAGTAAACCTGAAGTGAAGCATCGGAATCTATAACTAGTGTCACAGGAATGGTTCAAAACATAGACAGCAAGAAGAGTCAGTTTTCTTGTACTTAAGTCGGCATTGTGCCTTTTGTATTTAATTCCGACGACATTTCTGTGTTTCATCGTCAATAAGAAAGTCAGAGGGATACAGTAAACCTGAAATGAAGCATCGGAATCTATAACTAGTGTCACATGAATGGTTCAAACATAGACAGTAAGAAGAGTCAGTTATCTTGTACTTAAGTCGGCGTTGTGCCTTTTGTATTTAATTCCGATGAAATTTCTGTGTTTCATCGTCAATAAGAAGGTAAGAGGGATACAGTAAACCTGAAGTGAAGCATCGGAATCTATAACTAGAGTCACGGGAATGGTTCAAAACATAGACAGTAAGAAGGGTCAGTTTTCTTGTACATAAGTCGGCGTTGTGCCTTTTGTATTTAATTCCGGTGCAATTTCTGTGTTTCATCGTCAATAAGAAGGTCACAGGCATACAGTAAACCTGAAGTGAAGCATCGGAATCTAAAACTAGGGTCACAGGAATGGTTCAAAACATAGACAGTAAGAAGGGTCAGTTTTCTTGTACTTAAGTCGGCGTTGTGCCTTTTGTACTTAATTCCGATGCAATTTCTGTGTTTCATCGTCAATAAGAAGGTAAGAGGGATACAGTAAAGCTGATGTGAAGCATCGGAATCTATAACTAGTGTCACAGGAATGGTTCAAAACGTAGACAATAAGAAGAGTCAGTTTTCTTGTACTTAAGTCGGCATTGTGCCTTTTGTATTTAATTGCGATGCAATTTCTGTGTTTCATCGTCAATAAGAAGGTCAGATGGATACAGTAAACCTGAAGTGAAGCATCGGAATCTATAACTAGTGTCACAGAAATGGTTCAAAACATAGACAGTAAGAAGAGTCAGTTTTCTTGTACTTAAGTCGGCATTATGATTTTTGTATTTAATTCCAATGCAATTTCTGTGTTTCATCGTCAATAAGAAGGTCAGAGGGATACAGTACACCTGAGGTGACGCATCGGAATCTATAACTAGTGTCGAAGGAATGGTTCAAAACATAGACAGTAAGAAGAGTCAGATTTCTTGTACTTAAGTCGGCATTGTGCCTTTTGTATTTAATTCCGATGAAATTTCTGTGTTTCATTGTCAATAAGAAGGTCCGAGGGATACAGTAAACCAGAAGTGAAGCATCGGGATCTATAACTAGTGTCACAGGAATGGTTCAAAGCATTGACAGTAGGAAGACTCAGTTTTCTTCAACTTAAGGCGGCATTGTGACTTTTCTATTTAATACCGATGCAATTTCTGTGTTTCATCGTCAGTAAGAAGGTCAGAAGGATACAGTAAAAATGAAGTGAAACATCGGAATCTATAACTAGTGTCACAGGAATGGTTCAAAGCATAGACAGTAAGAAGGGTCAGTTATCTTGTACTTAAGTCGGCATTGTGCCATTTGTATTTAATTCCGATGCAATTTCTGTGTTTCGTCGTCAATAAGAAGGTCAGAGGGATTAGGTAAACCTGAAGTGAAGCATCGGAATCTATAACTAGTGTCACAGGAATGGTTCAATCATAGACGGTAAGAAGAGTCAGTTTTCATGTACCTAAGTCGGCATTGATCCGTTTCTATTTATCTCCGATGCAATTTCTGTGTTTCATCGGCAATAAGAAGGTCAGAGGGATACTGTAAACCTGGAGTAAAGCATCGGAATCTGTAACTAGTGTCACATGAATGGTTCAAATCATAGTCAGTAAGAACAGTCAGTTTTCTTGTACTTAAATCGGCATTGTGCCTTTTGTAATTAATTCCGATGCAATTTCTGTGTTTCATCATCAATAAGGAGGTCAGAGGGATACAGTAAACCTAAAGTGAAACATCGGAATGTATAACTAGTGACACAGGAATGGTTCAAAACATAGACAGTAAGAAGGGTCAGTTTTCTTGTACTAAAGTCGGCGTTGTGCCTTTTGTATTTTTTTCCGATGCATTTTCAGTGTTTCATCGTCAATAAGAAGGTCTGAGGGATACAGTAAAGCTGAAGTGAAGCATCGGAATCTATAACTCGTGTCGCAGGAATGGTTCAAAACATAGGCAGTTAGAAGAGTCAGTTATCTTGTACTTAAGTCGGCATTGTGCCTTTTGTATTTAATTCCGATGCAATTTCTGTGTTTCGTCGTCAATAAGAAGGTCAGAGGGATTAGGTAAACCTGAAGTGAAGCATCGGAATCTATAACTAGTGTCACAGGAATGGTTCAATCATAGACGGTAAGAAGAGTCAGTTTTCATGTACCTAAGTCGGCATTGTTCCTTTTCTATTTAACTCCGATGCAATTTATGTGTTTCATCGTCAATAAAAAGGTTAGAGGGATACAGTACACCTGAAGCGAAGCAACGGAATCTATAACTAGTGTCACAGGAATGGTTCAAAGCATTGACAGTAAGAAGAGTCAGTTTTCTTGTACCTAAGTCGGCATTGTTCCTTTTCTATTTCATTCAGATGCAATTTCTATGTTTCATCGTCAATAAGAAGGTCAGAGGGATACTGTATACCTCAAGTGAAGCATCGGAATCTATTAATAGTGGCACAGGAATGGTTCAAGGCATAGACAGTAAGAAGAGTCAGTTTTCTTGTACTTACGTGGGCATTGGGCCTTTTGTATTTAATTCCGAAGCAATCTCTGTGTTTCATCGTCAATAAGAAGGTCAGAGGGATACAGTAAACCTGAAGTGAAGCATCGGGATCTATAACTAGTGTCACATGAATGGTTCAAAACATAGTCAGTAAGAAGAGTCAGTTTTCTTGTATTCAAATCGGCATTGTGCCTTTTGTAATTAATTCCGATGCATTTCTGTGTTTCATCGTCAATAAGGAGGTCAGAGGGATACAGTAAACCTGAAGTGAAGCATCGGAATCTATAACCAGTGTCACTGGAATGGTTCAAAACATAGACTGCAAGAAGAGTCAGTTTTCTTGAACTTAAGTCGGCATTGTGCCTTTTGTATTTAACTCCGATGCAATTTCTGTGTTTCATCGTCAATAAGAAGGTCAGAGGGATACTGTAAACCTGAAGTGAAGCATCGGAATCTATAACTAGTGTCACATGAATGGTTCAAAACATAGACAGCAAGAAGAGTCAGTTTTCTTGTACTTAAGTCGGCGTTGTGCCTTTTGTATTTAATTCCGGTGCAATTTCTGTGTTTCATCGTCAATAAGAAGGTCACAGGCATACAGTAAACCTGAAGTGAAGCATCGGAATCTAAAACTAGCGCCACAGGAATGGTTCAAAACATAGACAGTAAGAAGGGTCAGTTTTCTTGTACTTATGTCGGCGTTGTGCCTTTTGTATTTAATTCCGATGCAATTTCTGTGTTTCATCGTCAATAAGAAGGTAAGAGGGATACAGTAAAGCTGATGTGAAGCATCGGAATCTATAACTAGTGTCACAGGAATGGTTCAAAACGTAGACAATAAGAAGAGTCAGTTTTCTTGTACTTAAGTCGGCATTGTGCCTTTTGTATTTAATTGCGATGCAATTTCTGTGTTTCATCGTCAATAAGAAGGTCAGAGGGATACAGTAAACCTGAAGTGAAGCATCGGAATCTATAACTAGTGTCACAGAAATGGTTCAAAACATAGACAGTAAGAAGAGTCAGTTTTCTTGTACTTAAGTCGGCATTATGATTTTTGTATTTAATTCCAATGCAATTTCTGTGTTTCATCGTCAATAAGAAGGTCAGAGGGATACAGTACACCTGAGGTGACGCATCGGAATCTATAACTAGTGTCACAGGAATGGTTCAATCATAGACGGTAAGAAGAGTCAGTTTTCATGTACCTAAGTCGGCATTGATCCGTTTCTATTTATCTCCGATGCAATTTCTGTGTTTCATCGGCAATAAGAAGGTCAGAGGGATACTGTAAACCTGGAGTAAAGCATCGGAATCTATAACTAGTGTCACATGAATGGTTCAAATCATAGTCAGTAAGAACAGTCCGTTTTCTTGTACTTAAATCGGCATTGTGCCTTTTGTAATTAATTCCGATGCAATTCCTGTGTTTCATCATCAATAAGGAGGTCAGAGGGATACAGTAAACCTAAAGTGAAACATCGGAATGTATAACTAGTGACACAGGAATGGTTCAAAACATAGACAGTAAGAAGGGTCAGTTTTCTTGTACTAAAGTCGGCGTTGTGCCTTTTGTATTTTTTTCCGATGCATTTTCAGTGTTTCATCGTCAATAAGAAGGTCTGAGGGATACAGTAAAGCTGAGGTGAAGCATCGGAATCTATAACTCGTGTCGCAGGAATGGTTCAAAACATAGGCAGTTAGAAGAGTCAGTTATCTTGTACTTAAGTCGGCATTGTGCCTTTTGTATTTAATTCCGATGCAATTTCTGTGTTTCGTCGTCAATAAGAAGGTCAGAGGGATTAGGTAAACCTGAAGTGAAGCATCGGAATCTATAACTAGTGTCACAGGAATGGTTCAATCATAGACGGTAAGAAGAGTCAGTTTTCATGTACCTAAGTCGGCATTGTTCCTTTTCTATTTAACTCCGATGCAATTTATGTGTTTCATCGTCAATAAAAAGGTTAGAGGGATACAGTACACCTGAAGCGAAGCAACGGAATCTATAACTAGTGTCACAGGAATGGTTCAAAGCATTGACAGTAAGAAGAGTCAGTTTTCTTGTACCTAAGTCGGCATTGTTCCTTTTCTATTTCATTCAGATGCAATTTCTATGTTTCATCGTCAATAAGAAGGTCAGAGGGATACTGTATACCTCAAGTGAAGCATCGGAATCTATTAATAGTGGCACAGGAATGGTTCAAGGCATAGACAGTAAGAAGAGTCAGTTTTCTTGTACTTACGTGGGCATTGGGCCTTTTGTATTTAATTCCGAAGCAATCTCTGTGTTTCATCGTCAATAAGAAGGTCAGAGGGATACAGTAAACCTGAAGTGAAGCATCGGGATCTATAACTAGTGTCACATGAATGGTTCAAAACATAGTCAGTAAGAAGAGTCAGTTTTCTTGTATTCATATCGGCATTGTGCCTTTTGTAATTAATTCCGATGCATTTCTGTGTTTCATCGTCAATAAGGAGGTCAGAGGGATACAGTAAACCTGAAGTGAAGCATCGGAATCTATAACCAGTGTCACTGGAATGGTTCAAAACATAGACTGCAAGAAGAGTCAGTTTTCTTGAACTTAAGTCGGCATTGTGCCTTTTGTATTTAACTCCGATGCAATTTCTGTGTTTCATCGTCAATAAGAAGGTCAGAGGGATACTGTAAACCTGAAGTGAAGCATCGGAATCTATAACTAGTGTCACATGAATGGTTCAAAACATAGACAGCAAGAAGAGTCAGTTTTCTTGTACTTAAGTCGGCGTTGTGCCTTTTGTATTTAATTCCGGTGCAATTTCTGTGTTTCATCGTCAATAAGAAGGTCACAGGCATACAGTAAACCTGAAGTGAAGCATCGGAATCTAAAACTAGCGCCACAGGAATGGTTCAAAACATAGACAGTAAGAAGGGTCAGTTTTCTTGTACTTAAGTCGGCGTTGTGCCTTTTGTGTTTAATTCCGAAGCAATTTCTGTGTTTCAACGTCAATAAGAAGGTAAGAGGGATACAGTAAAGCTGATGTGAAGCATCGGAATCTATAACTAGTGTCACAGGAATGGTTCAAAACGTAGACAATAAGAAGAGTCAGTTTTCTTGTACTTAAGTCGGCATTATGATTTTTGTATTTAATTCCGTTGCAATTTCTGTGTTTCATCGTCAATAAGAAGGTCAGAGGGATACAGTACACCTGAGGTGACGCATCGGAATCTATAACTAGTGTCGACGGAATGGTTCAAAACATAGACAGTAAGAAGAGTCAGATTTCTTGTACTTAAGTCGGCATTGTGCCTTTTGTATTTAATTCCGATGAAATTTCTGTGTTTCATCGTCAATAAGAAGGTCCGAGGGATACAGTAAACCAGAAGTGAAGCATCGGGATCTATAACTAGTGTCACAGGAATGGTTCAAAGCATTGACAGTAGGAAGACTCAGTTTTCTTCAACTTAAGGCGGCATTGTGACTTTTCTATTTAATTCCGATGCAATTTCTGTGTTTCATCGTCAGTAAGAAGGTCAGAAGGATACAGTAAAAATGAAGTGATACATCGGAATCTATAACTAGTGTCACAGGAATGGTTCAAAGCATAGACAGTAAGAAGGGTCAGTTATCTTGTACTTAAGTCGGCATTGTGCCATTTGTATTTAATTCCGATGCAATTTCTGTGTTTCGTCGTCAATAAGAAGGTCAGAGGGATTAGGTAAACCTGAAGTGAAGCATTGCAATCTATAACTAGTGTCACAGGAATAGTTCAATCATAGGTGGTAAGAAGAGTCAGTTTTCATGTACCTAAGTCAGCATTGATCCTTTTCTATTTATCTCCGATGCAATTTCTGTGTTTCATCGGCAATACGAAGGTCAGAGGGATACTGTAAACCTGGAGTAAAGCATCTGAATCTATAACTAGTGTCACATGAATGGTTCAAATCATAGTCAGTAAGAACAGTCAGTTTTCTTGTACTTAAATCGGCATTGTGCCTTTTGTAATTAATTCCGATGCAATTTCTGTGTTTCATCATCAATAAGGAGGTCAGAGGGATACAGTAAACCTGAAGTGAAACATCGGAATGTATAACTAGTGACACAGGAATGGTTCAAAACATAGACAGTAAGAAGGGTCAGTTTTCTTGTACTAAAGTCGGCGTTGTGCCTTTTGTATTTTTTTCCGATGCATTTTCAGTGTTTCATCGTCAATAAGAAGGTCTGAGGGATACAGTAAAGCTGAAGTGAAGCATCGGAATCTATAACTAGTGTCGCAGGAATGGTTCAAAACATAGGCAGTTAGAAGAGTCAGTTATCTTGTACTTAAGTCGGCATTGTGCCTTTTGTATTTAATTCCGATGCAATTTCTGTGTTTCGTCGTCAATAAGAAGGTCAGAGGGATTAGGTAAACCTGAAGTGAAGCATCGGAATCTATAACTAGTTTCACAGGAATGGTTCAATCATAGACGGTAAGAAGAGTCAGTTTTCATGTACCTAAGTCGGCATTGTTCCTTTTCTATTTAACTCCGATGCAATTTTTGTGTTTCATCGTCAATAAAAAGGTTAGAGGGATACAGTACACCTGAAGCGAAGCAACGAAATCTATAACTAGTGTCACAGGAATGGTTCAAAGCATTGACAGTAGGAAGAGTCAGTTTTCTTGTACCTAAGTCGGCATTGTTCCTTTTCTATTTCATTCAGATGCAATTTCTATGTTTCATCGTCAATAAGAAGGTCAGAGGGATACTGTATACCTCAAGTGAAGCATCGGAATCTATTAATAGTGTCACAGGAATGGTTCAAGGCATAGACAGTAAGAAGAGTCAGTTTTCTTGTACTTAAGTGGGCATTGTGCCTTTTGTATTTAATTCCGAAGCAATCTCTGTGTTTCATCGTCAATAAGAAGGTCAGAGGGATACAGTAAACCTGAAGTGAAGCATCGGGATCTATAACTAGTGTCACATGAATGGTTCAAAACATAGTCAGTAAGAAGAGTCAGTTTTCTTGTACTTATATCGGCATTGTGCCTTTTGTAATTAATTCCGATGCATTTCTGTGTTTCATCGTCAATAAGGAGGTCAGAGGGATACAGTAAACCTGAAGTGAAGCATCGGAATCTATAACTAGTGTCACAGGAATGGTTCAAAACATAGACAGCAAGAAGAGTCAGTTTTCTTGTACTTAAGTCGGCATTGTGCCTTTTGTATTTAATTCCGATGACATTTCTGTGTTTCATCGTCAATAAGAAAGTCAGAGGGATACAGTAAACCTGAAATGAAGCATCGGAATCTATAACTAGTGTCACATGAATGGTTCAAACATAGACAGTAAGAAGAGTCAGTTATCTTGTACTTAAGTCGGCGTTGAGCCTTTTGTATTTAATTCCGATGAAATTTCTGCGTTTCATCGTCAATAAGAAGGTAAGAGGGATACAGTAAACCTGAAGTGAAGCATCGGAATCTATAACTAGAGTCACGGGAATGGTTCAAAACATAGACAGTAAGAAGGGTCAGCTTTCTTGTACATAAGTCGGCGTTGTGCCTTTTGTATTTAATTCCGATGCAATTTCTGTGTTTCATCGTCAATAAGAAGGTCAGAGGGATACAGTAAAGCTGAAGTGAAGCATCGGAATGTATAACTAGTGTCGCAGGATTGGTTCAAAGCATAGGCAGTAAGAAGAGTCAGTTATCTTGTACTTAAGTCAGCATTGTGCCTTTTGTATTTAATTCCGATGCAATATCAGTGTTTCATCGTCAATAAGAAGGTCAGAGGGATACAGTAAACCTGAAGTGAAGCGTCGGAATCTATAGCCAGTGTCACTGGAATGGTTCAAAACATAGACTGTAAGAAGAGTCAGTTTTCTTGAACTTAAGTCGGCATTGTGCCTTTTGTATTTAACTCCGATGCAATTTCTGTGTTTCATCGTCAATAAGAAGGTAAGAGGGATACTGTAAACCTGAAGTGAAGCATCGGAATCTATAACTAGTGTCCCATGAATGGTTCAAAACATAGACAGCAAGAAGAGTCAGTTTTCTTGTACTTAAGTCGGCATTGTGCCTTTTGTATTTAATTCCGGTGCAATTTCTGTGTTTCATCGTCAATAAGAAGGTCACAGGCATACAGTAAACCTGAAGTGAAGCATCGGAATCTAAAACTAGCGTCACAGGAATGGTTCAAAACATAGACAGTAAGAAGGGTCAGTTTTCTTGTACTTAAGTCGGCGTTGTGCCTTTTGTATTTAATTCCGATGCAATTTCTGTGTTTCATCGTCAATAAGAAGGTAAGAGGGATACAGTAAAGCTGATGTGAAGCATCGGAATCTCTAACTAGTGTCACAGGAATGGTTCAAAACGTAGACAATAAGAAGAGTAAGTTTTCTTGTACTTAAGTCGGCATTGTGCCTTTTGTATTTAATTGCGATGCAATTTCTGTGTTTCATCGTCAATAAGAAGGTCAGAGGGATACAGTAAACCTGAAGTGAAGCATCGGAATCTATAACTAGTGTCACAGAAATGGTTCAAAACATAGACAGTAAGAAGAGTCAGTTTTCTTGTACTTAAATCGGCATTATGATTTTTGTATTTAATTCCAATGCAATTTCTGTGTTTCATCGTCAATAAGAAGGTCAGAGGGATACAGTACAACTGAGGTGACGCATCGGAATCTATAACTAGTGTCGAAGGAATAGTTCAAAACATAGACAGTAAGAAGAGTCAGATTTCTTGTACTTAAGTCGGCATTGTGCCGTTTGTATTTAATTCCGATTAAATTTCTGTGTTTCATTGTCAATAAGAAGGTCCGAGGGATACAGTAAACCAGAAGTGAAGCATCGGGATCTATAACTAGTGTCACAGGAATGGTTCAAAGCATTGACAGTAGGAAGACTCAGTTTTCTTCAACTTAAGGCGGCATTGTGACTTTTCTATTTAATTCCGATGCAATTTCTGTGTTTCATCGGCAATAAGAAGGTCAGAGGGATACTGTAAACCTGGAGTAAAGCATCGGAATCTATAACTAGTGTCACATGACTGGTTCAAATCGTAGTCTGTAAGAACAGTCAGTTTTCTTGTACTTAAATCGGCATTGTGCCTTTTGTAATTAATTCCGATGCAATTTCTGTGTTTCATCATCAATAAGGAGGTCAGAGGGATACAGTAAACCTGAAGTGAAACATCGGAATGTATAACTAGTGACACAGGAATGGTTCAAAACATAGACAGTAAGAAGGGTCAGTTTTCTTGTACTAAAGTCGGCGTTGTGCATTTTGTATTTAATTCCGATGCATTTTCAGTGTTTCATCGTCAATAAGAAGGTCTGAGGGATACAGTAAAGCTGAAGTGAAGCATCGGAATCTATAACTAGTGTCGCAGGAATGGTTCAAAACATAGGCAGTAAGAAGAGTCAGTTATCTTGTACTTAAGTCGGCATTGTGCCTTTTGTATTTAATTCCGATGCAATATCTGTGTTTCATCGTCAATAAGAAGGTCAGAGGGATACTGTAAACCTGAAGTGAAGCATTGGAAACTATAACTAGTGTCACAGGAATGGTTCAAAACATAGACAGTAAGAAGGGTCAGTTTTCTAGTACTTAAGTCGTCATTGTGCCATTTGTATTTAATTCCGATGCAATATCTGTGTTTCATAGTCAATAAGAAGGTCAGAAGGATAAAGTAAACCAGAAGTGAAGCATCGGATTCTATAACTAGTGTCACAGGAATGGCTCAAAACATAGACAGGAAGAATAGTCAGTTTTCTTGTACTTAAGTCGGCACTGTGCCTTTTGTATTTAATTCCGATGCAATTTCTGTGTTTCATTGTCAATACGAAGGTCCGAGGGATACAGTAAACCTGAAGTGTATCATCGGAATCTATAACTAGTGTCACAGGAATGGTTCAAATCATAGACAGTAAGAGGAGTCAGTTTTCTTGTACTTAAGTCGGCATTGTGCCTTTTGTACTTATTTCCGATGCAATTTCTGTGTTTCACCGTCAATAGAAGGTGCGAGGGATACAGTAAACCTGAAGTGAATCATCGGAATCTATAACTAGTGTCACAGGAATGGTTCAAAACATAGACAGTAAGAAAAGTCAGTTTTCTTGTACTTAAGTCGGCATTGTGCCTTTTGTATTTAATTCCAATGCAATTTCTGTGTTTCATCGTCAATAAAAAGGTCAGAGGGATACAGTAAACCTGAAGTGAAGCATCGGAAGCTATAACTAGTGTCACATGAATGGTTCAAAACATAGACAGCAAAAAGAGTCAGTTTTCTTGTACTTATGTCGGCATTGTGCCTTTGGTATTTAATTCCGATGCAATTTCTGTGTTTCGTTGTCAATAAGAAGGTCACAGGGATACAGTAAACCTGAAGTGAAGCATCGGAATCTATAACTAGTGTCACATGAATGGTTCAAACATAGACAGTAAGAGGAGTCAGTTTTCTTGTACTTAAGTCGGCATTGTGCCTTTTGTACTTATTTCCGATGCAATTTCTGTGTTTCACCGTCAATAGAAGGTGCGAGGGATACAGTAAACCTGAAGTGAATCATCGGAATCTATAACTAGTGTCACAGGAATGGTTCAAAACATAGACAGTAAGAAGAGTCAGTTTTCTTGTACTGAAGTCGGCATTGTGCCTTTTCTATATAATTCCGATGTAATTTCTTCGTTCATCGTCAATTAGAAGGTCAGAGGGATACAGTAAACCTGAGGCGAAGCATCGGAATCTATAACTAGTGCCGAAGGAATGGTTCAAAACATAGACAGTAAGAAGAGTCAGTTTTCTTGTACTTAAGTCGGCATTGTGCCTTTTGTATTAAATTCCGATGAAATTTCTGTGTTTCATCGTCAATAAGAAGGTCAGAGGGATACAGTAAACCAGAAGCGAAGCATCGGAATCTATAACTAGTGTCACAGGAATGGTTCAAAGCATTAACAGTAAGAAGACTCAGATTTCTTGTACTTACGTCTACATTGTGAGTTTTCTATTTAATTCCGATGCTATTTCTGTGTTTCATCGTCAATAAGAAGGTCAGAGGGATACAGTAACCTGAAGTGAAGCATCGGAATCTATGACTAGTGTCACAGGAATAGTTCAAAACATAACAGTAAGAAGAGTCAGTCTTCATGTACTTAAGTCGGCATTGTGCCTTTTGTATTTAATTGTGATGCAATTTCTGTGTTTCATCTTCAATAAGAAGGTCAGAGGGATACAGTAAACATGAAGTGTATCATCGGAATCTATTACTAGTGTCACAGGAATGGTTCAAAACATAGACAGTAGGAAGTCTCAGTTCTCTTGTACTGAAGTCGGCTTTGTGCCGTTGTATTTAATTCCGATGCAATTTCTGTGTTTCATCGTCAATGAGAAGGTCAGAGGGATACAGTAAACCTGAAGTGAAGTATCGGAATCTATCACTAGTGTCAGGGGAATACTTCAAAACATAGACAGTAAGAAGAATCAGTTCTCTTGTAGATAAGTCGGCATTGTGTCTTTTCTATTTAATTCTGATGCAATTTCTGTGTTTCATCGTCAATAAGAAGGTCAGAGGGATACAGTAAACCTGAAGAGAAGCATCGGAATCTATAACTAGTGTCACAGGATTGGTTCAAAACATAGACAGTAAGAAGAGCTAGTCCTCTTGTACTTGAGTCGGCATTGTGCCTATGTAATTAATTCCGATGCAATTTCTTCGTTTCATCGTCAATAAGACGGTCAGAGGGATGCAGTAAACCTGAAGTGAAGCATCGGAAACTATAACTAGCGTCACAGGAATGGCTCAAAACATAGACAGTAAGAAGAGTCAGTTTTCTTGTACTTAAGTCAGCATTGTGCCTTTTGTATTTAATTCCGATGCAATATCAGTGTTTCATCGTCAATAAGATGGTCAGAGGGATACAGTAAACCTGATGTGAAGCATCGGAATCTATAACCAGTGTCACTGGAATGGTTCAAAACATAGACTGTAAGAGGAGTCAGTTTTCTTGAACTTAAGTCGCCATTGTGCCTTTTGTATTTAACTCCGATGCAATTTCTGTGTTTCAACGTCAATAAGAAGGTCAGAGGGATACTGTAAACCTGAAGTGAGGCATCGGAATCTATAACTAGTGTCACATGAATGGTTCAAAACATAGACAGCAAGAAGAGTCAGTTTTCTTGTACTTAAGTCGGCATTGTGCCTTTTGTATTTAATTCCGGTGCAATTTCTGTGTTTCATCGTCAATAAGAAGGTCACAGGCATACAGTAAACCTGAAGTGAAGCATCGGAATCTAAAACTAGCGTCACAGGAATGGTTCAAATCATAGACAGTAAGAAGGGTCAGTTTTCGTGTACTTAAGTCGGCGTTGTGCCTTTTGTATTTAATTCCGACGCAATTTCTGTGCTTCATCGTCAATAAGAAGGTAAGAGGGATACAGTAAAGCTGATGTGAAGCATCGGAATCTATAACTAGTGTCACAGGAATGGTTCAAAACGTAGACAATAAGAAGAGTCAGTTTTCTTGTACTTAAGTCGGCATTGTGCCTTTTGTATTTAATTGCGATGCAATTTCTGTGTTTCATCGTCAATAAGAAGGTCAGAGGGATACAGTAAACCTGAAGTGAAGCATCGGAATCTATAACTAGTGTCACAGGAATGGTTCAATCATAGACGGTAAGAAGAGTCAGTTTTCATGTACCTAAGTCGGCATTGATCCTTTTCTATTTAACTCCGATGCAATTTCTGTGTTTCATCGGCAATAAGAAGGTCAGAGGGATACTGTAAACCTGGAGTGAAGCATCGGAATCTATAACTAGTGTCACATGAATGGTTCAAATCATAGTCAGTAAGAACAGTCAGTTTTCTTGTACTTAAATCGGCATTGTGCCTTTTGTAATTAATTCCGATGCAATTTCTGTGTTTCATCATCAATAAGGAGGTCAGAGGGATACAGTAAACCTGAAGTGAAACATCGGAATGTATAACTAGTGACACAGGAATGGTTCAAAACATAGACAGTAAGAAGGGTCAGTTTTCTTGTACTAAAGTCGGCGTTGTGCCTTTTGTATTTAATTCCGATGCATTTTCAGTGATTCATCGTCAATAAGAAGGTCTGAGGGATACAGTAAAGCTGAAGTGAAGCATCGGAATCTATAACTAGTGTCGCAGGAATGGTTCAAAACGTAGGCAGTTAGAAGAGTCTGTTATCTTGTACTTAAGTCGGCATTGTGCCTTTTGTATTTAATTCCGATGCAATATCTGTGTTTCATCGTCAATAAGAAGGTCAAAGGGATATAGTAAACCTGAAGTGAAGCATCGGAATCTATAACTAGTGTCACTGGAATGGTTCAAAACATAGACTGTAAGAAGAGTCAGTTTTCGTGTACTTAAGTCGGCATTGTGCCTTTTGTATTTAGCTCCGTTGCAATTTCTGTGTTTCATCGTCAATAAGAAGGTCAGAGGGATACTCTAAACCTAAAGTGAAGCATTGGAAACTATAACTTGTGTCACAGGAATGGTTCAAAACATAGACAGTAAGAAGAGTCAGTTTTCTAGTACTTAAGTCGTCATTGTGCCATTTGTATTTAATTCCGATGCAATATCTGTGTTTCATAGTCAATAAGAAGGTCAGAAGGATAAAGTAAACCTGAAGTGAAGCATCGGATTCTATAACTAGTGTCACAGGAATGGCTCAAAACATAGACAGGAAGAATAGTCAGTTTTCTTGTACTTAAGTCGGCACTGTGCCTTTTGTATTTAATTCCGGCGCAATTTCTGTGTTTCATCGTCAACAGGAAGGTCAGAGGGATACATTAAACCTGAAGTGAAGCATCGGAATCAATAACTAGTGTAACAGGAATGGTTCAAACATAGACAGTAGGAAGATTCAGTTTTCTTGTACTTATGTCGGCATTGTGCCTTTTGTATTTATTTCCGATGCAATTTCTGTGTTTCATCGTCAATACGAAGGTCCGAGGGATACAGTAAACCTGACGCGTATCATCGGAATCTATAACTAGTGTCACAGGAATGGTTCAAAGCATAGACAGTAAGAGGAGTCAGTTTTCTTGTACTTAAGTCGGCATTGTGCCTTTTGTACTTATTTCCGATGCAATTTCTGTGTTTCACCGTCAATAGAAGGTGCGAGGGATACAGTAAACCTGAAGTGAATCATCGGAATCTATAACTAGTGTCACAGGAATGGTTCAAAACATAGACAGTAAGAAAAGTCAGTTTTCTTGTACTTAAGTCGGCATTGTGCCTTTTGTATTTAATTCCAATGCAATTTCTGTGTTTCATCGTCAATAAAAAGGTCAGAGGGATACAGTAAACCTGAAGTGAAGCATCGGAAGCTATAACTAGTGTCACATGAATGGTTCAAAACATAGACAGCAAAAAGAGTCAGTTTTCTTGTACTTAAGTCGGCATTGTGCCTTTGGTATTTAATTCCAATGCAATTTCTGTGTTTCATCGTCAATAAGAAGGTCAGAGGGATACAGTAAAGCTGAAGTGAAGCATCGGAATGTATAACTAGTGTCGCAGGATTGGTTCAAAGCATAGGCAGTAAGAAGAGTAAGTTATCTTGTACTTAAGTCGGCATTGTGCCTTTTGTATTTAATTCCGATGCAATATCAGTGTTTCATCGTCAATAAGAAGGTCAGAGGGATACAGTAAACCTGAAGTGAAGCATCGGAATCTATAACCAGTGTCACTGGAATGGTTCAAAACATAGACTGTAAGAAGAGTCAGTTTTCTTGAACTTAAGTCGGCATTGTGCCTTTTGTATTTAACTCCGATGCAATTTCTGTGTTTCATCGTCAATAAGAAGGTCAGAGGGATACTGTAAACCTGAAGTGAAGCTTCGGAATCTATAACTAGTGTCACATGAATGGTTCAAAACATAGACAGCAAGAAGAGTCAGTTTTCTTGTACTTAAGTCGGCATTGTGCCTTTTGTATTTAATTCCGGTGCAATTTCTGTGTTTCATTGTCAATAAGAAGGTCACAAGCATACAGTAAACCTGAAGTGAAGCATCGGAATCTAAAACTAGCGTCACAGGAATGGTTCAAAACATAGACAGTTAGAAGGGTCAGTTTTCTTGTACTTAAGTCGGCGTTGTGCCTTTTGTATTTAATTCCGATGCAATTTCTGTGTTTCATCGTCAATAAGAAGGTAAGAGGGATACAGTAAATCTGATGTGAAGCATCGGAATCTATAACTAGTGTCACAGGAATGGTTCAAAACGTAGACAATAAGAAGAGTCAGTTTTCTTGTACTTAAGTCGGCATTGTGCCTTTTGTATTTATTTGCGATGCAATTTCTGTGTTTCATCGTCAATAAGAAGGTCAGAGGGATACAGTAAACCTGAAGTGAAGCATCGGAATCTATAACTAGTGTCACAGAAATGGTTCAAAACATAGACAGTAAGAAGAGTCAGTTTTCTTGTACTTAAGTCGGCATTATGATTTTTGTATTTAATTCCGTTGCAATTTCTGAGTTTCATCGTCAATAAGAAGGTCAGAGATATACAGTACACCTGAGGTGACGCATCGGAATCTATAACTAGTGTCGAAGGAATGGTTCAAAACCTAGACAGTAAGAAGAGTCAGATTTCTTGTACTTAAGTCGGCATTGTGCCTTTTGTATTTATTTCCGATGAAATTTCTGTGTTTCATCGTCAATAAGAAGGTCCGAGGGATACAGTAAACCAGAAGTGAAGCATCGGGATCTATAACTAGTGTCACAGGAATGGTTCAAAGCATTGACAGTAGGAAGACTCAGTTTTCTTCAACTTAAGGCGGCATTGTGACTTTTCTATTTAATTCCGATGCAATTTCTGTGTTTCATCGTCAGTAAGAAGGTCAGAAGGATACAGTAAAAATGAAGTGTAACATCGGAATCTATAACTAGTGTCACAGGAATGGTTCAACGCATAGACAGTAAGAAGGGTCAGTTATCTTGTACTTAAGTCGGCATTGTGCCATTTGTATTTAATTCCGATGCAACTTCTGTGTTTCGTCGTCAATAAGAAGGACAGAGGGATTAGGTAAACCTGAAGTGAAGCATCGGAATCTATAACTAGTGTCACAGGAATGGTTCAATCATAGACGGTAAGAAGAGTCAGTTTTCATGTACCTAAGTCGGCATTGATCCTTTTATATTTAACTCCGATGCAATTTCTGTGTTTCATCGGCAATAAGAAGGTCAGAGGGATACTGTAAACCTGAAGTGAAGCATTGGAAACTATAACTAGTGTCACAGGAATAGTTCAAAACATAGACAGTAAGAAGAGTCAGTTTTCTAGTAATTAAGTCGTCATTGTGCCACTTGTATTTAATTCCGATGCAATATCTGTGTTTCATAGTCAATAAGAAGGTCAGAAGGATAAAGTAAACCTGAAGTGAAGCATCGGATTCTGTAACTAGTGTCACAGGAATGGCTCAAAACATAGACAGGAAGAATAGTCAGTTTTCTTGTACTTAAGTCGGCACTGTGCCTTTTGTGTTCAATTCCGGCGCAATTTCTGTGTTTCATCGTCAACAGAAAGGTCAGATGGATACAGTAAACCTGAAGTGAAGCATCGGAATCAATAACTAGTGTAACAGGAATGGTTCAAACATAGACAGTAGGAAGAGTCAGTTTTCTTGTACTTAAGTCGGCATTGTGCCTTTTGTATTTATTTCCGATGCAATTTCTGTGTTTCATCGTCAATACGAAGGTCCGAGGGATACAGTAAACCTGAAGTGTATCATCGGAATCTATAACTAGTGTCACAGGAATGGTTCAAAACATAGACAGTAAGAGGAGTCAGTTTTCTTGTACTTTAGTCGGCATTGTGCCTTTTGTACTTATTTCCGATGCAATTTCTGTGTTTCACCGTCAATAGAAGGTGCGAGGTATACAGTAAACCTGAAGTGAATCATCGGAATCTATAACTAGTGTCACAGGAATGGTTCAAAACATAGACAGTAAGAAAAGTCAGTTTTCTTGTACTTAAGTCGGCATTGTGCCTTTTGTATTTAATTTCAATGCAATTTCTGTGTTTCATGGTCAATAAAAAGGTCAGAGGGATACAGTAAACCTGAAGTGAAGCATCGGAAGCTATAACTAGTGTCACATGAATGGTTCAAAACATAGACAGCAAAAAGAGTCAGTTTTCTTGTACTTAAGTCGGCATTGTGCCTTTGGTATTTAATTCCGATGCAATTTCTGTGTTTCGTTGTCAATAAGAAGGTCACAGGGATACAGTAAACCTGAAGTGAAGCATCGGAATCTATAACTAGTGTCACAGGAATGGTTCAAAACATAGACAGTAAGAAGAGTCAGTTTTCTTGTACTTAAGTCGTCATTGTGCCTTTTGTATTTAATTCCGTTGCAATATCTGTCTTTCATCGTCAATAAGAAGGTCAGAGGAATACAGTAAACCTGAAGTGACGCATCGGAATCTATAACTAGTGTCACAGGAATGGTTCAAAACATAGACAGTAAGAAGAGTCAGTTTTCTTGTACTTAAGTCGGCATTGTGCCTTTTCTATATAATTCCGATGTAATTTCTTCGTTCATCGTCAATTAGAAGGTCAGAGGGATACAGTAAACCTGAGGTGAAGCATCGGAATCTATAACTAGTGCCGAAGGAATGGTTCAAAACATAGACAGTAAGAAGAGTCAGTTTTCTTGTACTTAAGTCGGCATTGTGCCTTTTGTATTTAATTCCGATGAAATTTCTGTGTTTCATCGTCAATAAGAAGGTCAGAGGGATACAGTAAACCAGAAGCGAAGCATCGGAATCTATAACTAGTGTCACAGGAATGGTTCAAAGCATTGACAGTAAGAAGACTCAGATTTCTTGTACTTACGTCTACATTGTGACTTTTCTATTTAATTCCGATGCAATTTCTGTGATTCATCGTCAATAAGAAGGTCAGAGGGATACAGTAAAAATGAAGTGAAGCATCGGAATCTATAACTAGTGACACAGGAATGGTTCAAAGCATAGACAGTAAGAGGAGTCAGTTTTCTTGTACTTAAATCGGCATTGTGCCTTTTGTATTTAACTGCGATGCAATTGCTGTGTTTCATCGTCAATATGAAGGTCAGAGGGATACAGTAAACCTGAAGTGAAGCAACGGAATCTATAACTAGTGTCACGGGAATGGTTCAATACATTGACAGTAAGAAGAGTCAGTTTTCTTGTACCTAAGTCGGCATTGTTCCTTTTCTATTTAATTCCGATGCAATTTCTGTGTTTCATCGTCAATAAGAAAGTCAGAGGGATACAGTAAAAATGAAGTGAAGCATCGGAATCTATAACGAGTGTCACAGGAATAGTTCAAAGCATAGACAGTAAGTGGAGTCAGTTTTCTTGTACTTAAATCGGCATTGTGCCTTTTGTATTTAACTCCGATGCAATTGCTGTGTTTCATCGTCAATAAGAAGGTCAGAGGGATACAGTAAACCTGAAGTGAAGCATCGGAATCAATAACTAGTGTAACAGGAATGGTTCAAACATAGACAGTAGGAAGAGTCAGTTTTCTTGTACTTAAGTCGGCATTGTGCCTTTTGTATTTATTTCCGATGCAATTTCTGTGTTTCATCGTCAATACGAAGGTCCGAGGGATACAGTAAACCTGAAGTGTATCATCGGAATCTATAACTAGTGTCACAGGAATGGTTCAAAACATAGACAGTAAGAGGAGTCAGTTTTCTTGTACTTAAGTCGGCATTGTGCCTTTTGTACTTATTTCCCATGCAATTTCTGTGTTTCACCGTCAATAGAAGGTGCGAGGTATACAGTAAACCTGAAGTGAATCATCGGAATCTATAACTAGTGTCACAGGAATGGTTCAAAACATAGACAGTAAGAAAAGTCACTTTTCTTGTACTTAAGTCGGCATTGTGCCTTTTGTATTTAATTTCAATGCAATTTCTGTGTTTCATCGTCAATAAAAAGGTCAGAGGGATACAGTAAACCTGAAGTGAAGCATCGGAAGCTATAACTAGTGTCACATGAATGGTTCAAAACATAGACAGCAAAAAGAGTCAGTTTTCTTGTACTTAAGTCGGCATTGTGCCTTTGGTATTTAATTCCGATGCAATTTCTGTGTTTCGTTGTCAATAAGAAGGTCACAGGGATACAGTAAACCTGAAGTGAAGCATCGGAATCTATAACTAGTGTCACATGAATGGTTCAAACATAGACAGTAAGAAGAGTCAGTTATCTTGTACTTAAGTCGGCATTGTGCCATTTGTATTTAATTGCGATGCAATTTCTGTGTTTCATCGTCAATAAGAAGGTCAGAGGGATACAGTAAACCTGAAGTGAAGCATCGGAATCTATAACTAGTGTCACAGGAATGGTTCAAAACATAGACAGTAAGAAGAGTCAGTTTTCTTGTACTTAAGTCGTCATTGTGCCATTTGTATTTAATTCCGTTGCAATATCTGTCTTTCATCGTCAATAAGAAGGTCAGAGGAATACAGTAAACCTGAAGTGACGCATCGGAATCTATAACTAGTGTCGCAGGAATGGTTCAAAACATAGACAGTAAGAAGAGTCAGTTTTCTTGTACTTAAGTCGGCATTGTGCCTTTTCTATATAATTCCGACGTAATTTCTTCGTTCATCGTCAATTAGAAGGTCAGAGGGATACAGTAAACCTGAGGTGAAGCATCGGAATCTATAACTAGTGCCGAAGGAATGGTTCAAAACATAGACAGTAAGAAGAGTCAGTTTTCTTGTACTTAAGTCGGCATTGTGCCTTTTGTATTTAATTCCGATGAAATTTCTGTGTTTCATCGTCAATAAGAAGGTCAGAGGGATACAGTAAACCAGAAGCGAAGCATCGGAATCTATAACTAGTGTCACAGGAATGGTTCAAAGCATTGACAGTAAGAAGACTCAGATTTCTTGTACTTACGTCTACATTGTGACTTTTCTATTTAATTCCGATGCAATTTCTGTGATTCATCGTCAATAAGAAGGTCAGAGGGATACAGTAAAAATGAAGTGAAGCATCGGAATCTATAACTAGTGACACAGGAATGGTTCAAAGCATAGACAGTAAGAGGAGTCAGTTTTCTTGTACTTAAGTCGGCATTGTGCCTTTGGTATTTAATTCCGATGCAATTTCTGTGTTTCGTTGTCAATAAGAAGGTCACAGGGATACAGTAAACCTGAAGTGAAGCATCGGAATCTATAACTAGTGTCACATGAATGGTTCAAACATAGACAGTAAGAAGAGTCAGTTATCTTGTACTTAAGTCGGCATTGTGCCATTTGTATTTAATTGCGATGCAATTTCTGTTTTCCATCGTCAATAAGAAGGTCAGAGGGATACAGTAAACCTGAAGTGAAGCATCGGAATCTATAACTAGTGTCACAGGAATGGTTCAAAACATAGACAGTAAGAAGAGTCAGTTTTCTTGTACTTAAGTCGTCATTGTGCCTTTTGTATTTAATTCCGTTGCAATATCTGTCTTTCATCGTCAATAAGAAGGTCAGAGGAATACAGTAAACCTGAAGTGACGCATCGGAATCTATAACTAGTGTCACAGGAATGGTACAAAACATAGACAGTAAGAAGAGTCAGTTTTCTTGTACTTAAGTCGGCATTGTGCCTTTTCTATATAATTCCGATGTAATTTCTTCGTTCATCGTCAATTAGAAGGTCAGAGGGATACAGTAAACCTGAGGTGAAGCATCGGAATCTATAACTAGTGCCGAAGGAATGGTTCAAAACATAGACAGTAAGAAGAGTCAGTTTTCTTGTACTTAAGTCGGCATTGTGCCTTTTGTATTTAATTCCGATGAAATTTCTGTGTTTCATCGTCAATAAGAAGGTCAGAGGGATACAGTAAACCAGAAGCGAAGCATCGGAATCTATAACTAGTGTCACAGGAATGGTTCAAAGCATTGACAGTAAGAAGACTCAGATTTCTTGTACTTACGTCTACATTGTGACTTTTCTATTTAATTCCGATGCAATTTCTGTGATTCATCGTCAATAAGAAGGTCAAAGGGATACAGTAAAAATGAAGTGAAGCATCGGAATCTATAACTAGTGACACAGGATTGGTTCAAAACATAGACAGTAAGAGGAGTCAGTTTTCTTGTACTTAAGTCGGCATTGTGCCTTTTGTATTTAATTCCGATGCATTTTCTGTGTTTCATCGTCAATAAGAAGGCCAGAGGGATACAGTAAACCTGAAGTGAAGCATCGGAATCTATAACTAGTGTCACAGGGATGCTTCAATCATAGACCGTAAGAAGAGTCATTTTTCATGTACTTAAGTCGGAATTGTGCCTTTTGTATTTACTTCCGATGCAATTTCTGTGTTTCATCGTCAATAAGAAGGTCTGATGGATACAGTAAACCTGAAGAGATGCATCGGAAGCTATAACTAGTGTCACATGAATGGTTCAAAACATAGACAGTAGGAAGAGTTCTCTTGTACTTAGGTCGTCATTGTGCTTTTTGTATTTAATTCCGATGCAATTTCTGTGTTTCATCGTCAATAAGAAGGTCAGAGGGATACAGTAACCTGAAGTGAAGCATCGGAATCTATAACTAGTGTCACAGCAATGGTTCAGAACATAGACAGTAAGAAGAGTCAGTTTTCTTGTACTTAAGTCGGCATTGTGCCTTTTGTATTGAATTCCGATGCAATATCTGTGTTTCATCGCCAATAAGAAGGTCAGAGGGATACAGTAAACCTGAAGTGAAGCATCGGAATCTATAACTAGTGTCACTGGAATGGTTCAAAACATAGACAGTAAGAAGAGTTAGTTTTCTTGTACTTAAGTCGGCATTGTGCCTTTTGCACTTAACTCCGATGCAATTTCTGTGTTTCATCGTCAATAAGAAGGTCAGAGGGATACTGTAAACCTGAAGTGAAGCATCGGAATCTATAACTAGAGTCACAGGAATGGTTCAAAACATAGACAGTAAGAAGAGTCAGTTTTCTTGCACTTAAGTCGTCATTGTGCCATTTGTATTTAATTCCAATGCAATATCTGTGTTTCATAGTCAATAAGTAGTTCAGAAGGATAAAGTAAATCTGAAGTTAAGCATCGGAATCTATAACTAGTGTCACAGGAATGTTTCAAACATAGACAGTAGGAAGAGTCAGTTTTCTTGTACTTAAGTCGGCATTGTGCGCTTTGTATTTAATTCCGATGCAATTTCTGTGTTTCATCGTCAATAAGAAGGTCAGAGAGATAAACTAAAAATGAAGTGAAGCATCGGAATCTATAACTAGTGTCACAGGAATGGTTCAATACATTGACAGTAAGAAGAGTCAATTTTCCTTTACCTAAGTCGGCATTGTTCCTTTTCTATTTCATTCCGATGCTATTTCTGTGTATCATCGTCAATAAGAAGGTCAGAGGGATACAGTACACCTGATGTGAAGCATCGGAATCTAAAACTAGTGTCACAGGAATGGTTCAAAACATAGACAGGTAGAATAGTCAGTTTTCTTGTACATCAGTCGGCATTGTGCCTTTTGTATTTAATTCCGGTGCAATTTCAGTGTTTCATCGTCAACAAGAAGGTCAGAGGGATACAGTAAACCTGAAGTGAAGCATCGGAATATATAACTAGTGTCACATGTATGGTTCAAAACATAGACAGCAAGAAGAGTCAGTTTTCTTGTACTGTGTTTCATCGTCAATAAGAAGGTCACAGGGATACAGTAAACCTGAAGTGAAGCATCGGAATCTTTAACTAGTGTCACAGGAATGGTTCAAAACATAGACAGTAAGAAGAGTGAGTTTTCTCGTACTTAAGTCGTCATTGTGCCTTTTGTATTTAATTCCGTTGCAATGTCTGTGTTTCATCGTCAATAACAAGGTCAGAGGGATACAGTAAACCTGAGGTGACGCATCGGAATCTATAACTAGTGTCACAGGAATGGTTCAAAACATAGACAGTAAGAAGAGTCAGTTTTCTTGTACTTAAGTCGGCATTGTGCCTTTTCTATATAATTCCGATAAAATTTCTGTTTTTCATCGTCAATTGGAAGGTCAGAGGTATACAGTAAATCTGAGGTGAAGCATCGGAATCTATAATTAGTGTCGAAGGAATGGTTCAAAATATAGACAGTAAAAAGAATCAGTTTTCTTGTACTTAAGTCGGCATTGTGCCTTTTGTATTTAATTCCTATGAAATTTCTGTGTTTCATCGTCAATAAGAAGGTCAGAGGGATACAGTAAACCAGAAGTGAAGCATCGGAATATATGACTAATGTCACAGGAATGGTTCAAAGCAATGACAGTAAGAAGAGTCAGTTTTCTTGTACTTAAGTCGGCATTGTGACTTTTCTATTTAATTCCGATGCAATTTCTGTGTTTCATCGACAAAAAGATGGCCAGAGGAATACAGTGATAATGAAGTGAAGCATCGGAATCTATAACTAGTGTCACAGGAATGGTTCAAAGCATAGACAGTAAGAGGAGTCGTTTTTCTTGTACTTAAATCGGCATTGTGCCTTTTGTATTTAACTCCGATGCAATTTCTGTGTTTCATCGTCAATAAGAAGGTCAGAGGCATACAGTAAACCTGAAGTGAAGCATCGGAATCTATAACTAGTGTCACAGGAATGGTTCAAAACATAGACAGTAAGAAGAGTCAGTTTTCTTGTACTTAAGTCGGCATTGTGCTTTTTGTATTTAATTCCGATGCATTTTCTGTGTTTCATCGTCTATAATAAGGTCAGAGGGATACAGTAAACTTGAAGTGAAGCATCGGAATCTATAACTAGTGTCACAGGAATGGTTCAATCATAGACAGTAAGAAGAGTGAATTTTCTTGTACTTAAGTCGGAATTGTGCCTTTTGTATTTAATTCCGATGCAATTTCTGTGTAACATCGTCAATAAGAAGGTCTGATGGATACAGTAAACCTGTAGTGATGCATCGGAAGCTATAACTAGTGTCACATGAATGGTTCAAATCATAGACAGTAGGAAGAGTTTTCTTTTACTTAGGTCGTCATTGTGCCTTTTGTATTTAATTCCGATGCAATTTCTGTGTTTCATCGTCAATAAGAAGGTCAGAGGGATACAGTAACCTGAAGTGAAGCATCGGAATATATAACTAGTGTCTCAGGAATGGTTCAAAACATAGACAGTAAGAAGAGTCAGTTTTCTTGTACTTAAGTTGGCATTGTGTCTTTTGTATTTAATTCCGATGCAATTTCTGCGTTTCATCAACAATAAGAAGGTCAGAGGGATACAGTAAACCGGAAGTGAAGCATCGGAAACTATAACTAGTGTCACATGAATTGTTCAAACGTAGACAGTAAGAAGAGTCAGTTTTCTTGTACTTATGTCGGTATTGTTCCTTTTGTATTTAATTCCGATGCAATTTCTGTGTTTCATCGTCAATAAGAAGGTCAGAGGGATACAGTAAACCTGAAGTGAAGCATCGGAATCTATAACTAGTGTCACAGGAATGGTTGAAAACATAGACAGTAAGAAGAGTCATTTTTCTTGTACTTAAGTCGGCATTGTGCTTTATATATTTAATTCCGATGCGATTTCTGCGTTCTGTCGTCAATAAGAAGGTCAGAGGGATATAGTAAACCTGAAGTAAAGGTCTCGCGGGCCTAGGCGCGCAGTCCGGAACCGTGCGGCCGCTACGGTAGCAGGTTCGAATCCTGCCTCGGTCATGGATGTGTGTGATGTCCTTAGGTTAGTTAGGTTTAAGTAGTTCTACGTTCTAGGGGACTGATGACCACAGCAGTTGAGTCCCATAGTTCTCAGAGCCATTAGAACCTGAAGTGAAGCATCGGAATCTATATCTAGTGTCACAGGAATGGTTCAAAACATAGACAGTAAGAAGAGTCAGTTTTCTTGTACTTAAGTCGGCATTGTGCCTTTTGTATTTAATTCCGATGCAATTTCTGTGTTTCATCGTCAATAAAAAAGTCTGAGGGATACAGTAAACCTGAAGTGAAGCATCGGAATATATAACTAGTGTCACATGTATGGTTCAAAACATAGACAGCAAGAAGAGTCAGTTTTCTTGTACTGTGTTTCATCGTCAATAAGAAGGTCACAGGGATACAGTAAACCTGAAGTGAAGCATCGGAATCTATAACTAGTGTCACATGAATGGTTCAAGCTTAAAAAGTAAGAAGAGTCAGTTATCTTGTACTTAAGTCGGCATTGTGCCATTTGTATTTAATTCCGATGCAATTTCTGTGTTTCATCGTCAATAAGAAGGTCAGAGGGATACAGTACACCTGACGTGAAGCATCGGAATCTAAAACTAGTGTCACAGGAATGGTTCAAAACATAGACAGTACGAAGGGTCAGTTTTCTTGTACTTACGTCGGCGTTGTGCTTTTTGTATTTAATTCCGATGCAATTTCTGTGTTTCATCGTCAATAAGAAGGTAAGAGGGATACAGTAAAGCTGAAGTGAAGCATCGGAATCTATAACTAGTGTCACTGGAATGGTTCAAAACATAGACAGTAAGAAGAGTTAGTTTTCTTGTACTTAAGTAGGCATTGTGCCTTTTGTATTTAACTCCGATGCAATTTCTGTGTTTCATAGTCAATAAGAAGGTCAGAAGGATAAAGTAAACCTGAAGTGAAGCATCGGAATCTATAACTAGTGTCACAGGAATGGTTCAAAACATAGACAGGAAGAATAGTCAGTTTTCTTGTACATCAGTCGGCATTGTGCCTTTTGTATTTAATTCCGGTGCAACTTCTATGTTTCATCGTCAACAAGAAGGTCAGAGGGATACAGTAAACCTGAAGTGAAGCATCGGAATCTATAACTAGTGTCACAGGAATGATTCAATACATTGACAGTAAGAAGAGTCAGTTTTCTTGTACCTAAGTCAGCATTGTTCCTTTTCTATTTAATTCCGATGCAATTTCTGTGTTTCATCGTCAATAAGAAGGTGAGAGGGATACAGTAAAAATGAAGTGAAGCATCGGAATCTGTAACTAGTGTCACAGGAATGGTTCAAAGCATAGACAGTAAGAGGAGTCAGTTTTCTTGTACTTAAATCGGCATTGTGCCTTTTGTATTTAACTCCGCAGCAATTGCTGTGTTTCATCCTCAATAAGAAGGTCAGAGGGATACAGTAAACCTGAAGTGAAGCATCGGAATCTATAACTAGTGTCACAGGAATGGTTCAAAATATAGAGAGTAAGAGGAGTCAGTTTTTTTGTACTTAAGTCGGCATTGTGCCTTTTGTATTTAATTCCGATGCATTTTCTGTGTTTCATCGTCAATAAGAAGGTCAGAGGGATACAGTAAACCTGTAGTGAAGCATCGGAATCTATAACTAGTGTCACAGGAATGGTTCAATCATAGACAGTAAGAAGAGTCAGTTTTCTTGTACTTAAGTCGGAATTGTGCCTTTTGTAATTACTTCCGATGCTATTTCTGTGTTTCATCGTCAATAAGAAGGTCTGATGGATACAGTAAACCTGAAGGGATGCATCGGAAGCTATAACTAGTGTCACATGAATGGTTAAAGCATAGACAGTAGGAAGAGTTTTCTTGTACTTAGGTCGTCATTGAGCCTTTTGTATTTAATTCCGATGCAATTTCTGTGTTTCATCGTCAATAAGAAGGTCAGAGGGATACAGTAACCTGAAGTGAAGCATCGGAATCTATAACTAGTGTCACAGGAATGGTTCAAAACATAGACAGTTAGAAGAGTCAGTTTTCTTGTACATAAGTCGGCATTGTGCCTTTTGTATTTAATTCCGATACATTTTCTGTGTTTCATCGTCAATAAGAAGGTCAGAGGGATACAGTAAACCTGAAGTGAAGCATCGGAATCTATAACTAGTGTCACAGGAATGCTTGAATCATAGACGGTAAGAAGAGTCAGTTTTCTTGTACTTAAGTCGGAATTGTGCCTTTTGTATTTACTTCCGATGCAATTTCTGTGTTTCATTGTCAATAACAAGGTCAGAGGAATACAGTAAACCTGAGGTGACGCATCGGAATCTATAACTAGTGTCACAGGAATGGTTAAAAACATAGACAGTAAGAAGAGTTAGTTTTCTTGTACTTAAGTCGGCATTGTGCCTTTTCTATATAATTCCGATAAAATGTCTGTGTTTCATCGTCAATTAGAAGGTCAGAGGGATACAGTAAACCTGAGGTGAAGCATCGGAATCTATAACTAGTGTCGAAGGAATGGTTCAAAACATAGACAGTAAAAAGAGTCAATTTTCTTGTACTTAAGTCGGCATTGTGCCTTTTGTATTTAATTCCCATGAAATTTCTGTGTTTCATCGTCAATAAGAAGGTCAGAGGGATACAGTAAACCAGAAGTGAAGCATCGGAATATATAACTAGTGTCACAGGAATGGTTCAAAGCAATGACAGTAAGAAGAGTCAGTTTTCTTGTACTTAAGTCGGCATTGTGACTTTTCTATTTAATTCCGATGCAATTTCTGTGTTTCATCGACAAAAAGATGGTCAGAGGGATACAGTGATAATGAACTGAAGCATCGGAATCTATAACTAGTGTCACAGGAATGGTTCAAAGCATAGACAGTAAGAGGAGTCAGTTTTCTTGTACTTAAATCGGCATTGTGCCTTTTGTATTTAACTCCGATGCAATTTCTGTGTTTCATCGTCAATAAGAAGGTCAGAGGCATACAGTAAACCTGAAGTGAAGCATCGGAATCTATGACTAGTGTCACAGGAATGGTTCAAAACATAGACAGTAAGAAGAGTCAGTTTTCTTGTACTTAAGTCGGCATTGTGCTTTTTGTATTTAATTCCGATGCATTTTCTGTGTTTCATCGTCAATAAGAAGGTCAGAGGGATACAGTAAACTTGAAGTGAAGCATCGGAATCTATATTTAGTGTCACAGGAATGGTTCAATCATAGACAGTAAGAAGAGTGAATTTTCTTGTACTTAAGTCGGAATTGTGCCTTTTGTATTTAATTCCGATGCAATTTCTGTGTAACATCGTCAATAAGAAGGTCTGATGGATACAGAAAACCTGTAGTGATGCATCGGAAGCTATAACTAGTGTCACATGAATGGTTGAAAACATAGACAGTAGGAAGAGTTTTCTTTTACTTAGGTCGTCATTGTGCCTTTTGTATTTAATTCCGATGCATTTTCTGTGTTTCATCGTCAATAAGAAGGTCAGAGGGATACAGTAACCTGAAGTGAAGCATCGGAATCTATAACTAGTGTCTCAGGAATGGTTCAAAACATAGACAGTAAGAAGAGTCAGTTTTCTTGTACTTAAGTCGGCATTGTGCCTTTTGTATTTAATTCCGATGCAATTTCCTCGTTTCATCAACAATAAGAAGGTCAGAGGGATACAGTAAACCTGAAGTGAAGCATCGGAAACTATAACCAGTGTCACATGAATGGTTCAAACGTAGACAGTAAGAAGAGTCAGTTTTCTTGTACTTATGTCGGCATTGTTCCTTTTGTATTTAATTCCGATGCAATTTCTGTGTTTCATCGTCAATAAGAAGGTCAGAGGGATACAGTAAACCTGAAGTGAAGCATCGGAATCTATAACTAGTGTCACAGGAATGGTTGAAAACATAGACAGTAAGAAGAGTCATTTTTCTTGTACTTAAGTCGGCATTGTGCTTTTTGTATTTAATTCCGATGCGATTTCTGCGTTTCGTCGTCAATAAGAAGGTCAGAGGGATATAGTAAACCTGAAGTGAAGGTCTCGCGGGCCTAGGCGCGCAGTCCAGAACCGTGCGGCCGCTACGGTCGCAGGTTCGAATCCTGCCTCGGGCATGGATGTGTGTGATGTCCTTAGGTTAGTTAGGTTTAAGTAGTTCTACGTTCTCGGGGACTGATGACCACAGCAGTTGAGTCCCATAGTTCTCAGAGCCATTAGAACCTGAAGTGAAGCATCGGAATCTATATCTAGTGTCACAGGAATGGTTCAAAACATTGACAGTTAGAAGAGTCAGTTTTCTTGTACTTAAGTCGGCATTGTGCCTTTTGTATTTAATTCCGATGCAATTTCTGTGTTTCATCGTAAATAAGAAGGTCAGAGGGATACAGTAAACCTGAAGTGAAGCATCGGAATCAATATCTAGTGTCACAGCAATGGTTCAAAACATAGACAGTAAGAAGAGTCAGTTTTCTTGTACATAAGTCGGCATTGTGCCTTTTGTATTTAATTCCGATGCAATATCTGTGTTTCATCTTCAATAAGAAGGTCAGAGGGATACAGTAAACCTGAAGTGAAGCATCGGAATCTATAACTAGTGTCACAGGAATGGTTCAAAACATATCCAGTAAGAAGAGTCAGTTTTCTTGTACCTAAGTCGGCATTGTTCCTTTTCTATTTCATTCCGATGCAATTTCTATGTTTCATCGTAAATAAGAAGGTCAGAGGGATAAGGCGAGTACACCGTTTGCTTGTAGGGTAAACATAGTCATGTGTAGGGACTGTGGTTGTTGTGAGCGGTAGCAAGGAGAATTGGCCACTCTTCGGGGGCAGGTGGAGGCTTTGTCTGTTAGGCTCATCGAGCTCGAGGTGCAGGCGTCGGCTCGTAGTGGCGTTGGGGCAACTGTGGTGAGACCTATGCCTACTTCGGTGGCCTTGGAATCGCATGGAACCCCTGATGTCGCTGCGTCTTCCGGCAGTGAGCATCTTACCGGTCAGCCATCACTCCAGGGTGAATGGCGGACAGTGGTGGGCTCGCGCGTGCCTGGCCGAAAGGCGAAGGTGGGATCTGGCCGCCTGGCATCTGCCTTACCCCTTTCCAACAGGTACGGGGTGCTTCCTAGTGGTGATGACATCGTTTCCGAGCCACCACAGGATGCCTCGCCTGTTGGGCCAGTGGCCGAATCTCCGGCAAGGTCCCGACAGTCACAGAGGGCGGGCTTATTAGTTATAGGGAGCTCCAACGTTAGGCGGGTTATGGAGCCCCTTAGGAAAATAGCGGGTAGGTCGGGGAAGAATGCCAGTGTGCACTCGGTGTGCTTGCCGGGGGGTCTCGTCCGTAATGTGGAGGAGGCCCTTCCGGCAGCTATTGAACGCACTGGGTGTGACCGGCTGCAGATAGTAGCACATGTCGGAACGAATGACGCCTGCCGCTTGGGTTCTGAGGCCATCCTTGGTTCCTTCCGGCGGCTGGCTGATTTGGTGAAGACAACCAGCATCGCACGCGGAGTGCAAGCTGAGCTTAATATCTGCAGCATAGTGCCCAGAGTCGATCGCGGTCCTCTGGTTTGGAGCCGTGTGGAGGGTCTAAACCAGAGGCTCAGACGACTCTGCGACTATAATGGTTGCAAATTCATCGACCTCCGTTATTGGGTGGAGAACTGTAGGGCCCCCCTAGACAGGTCAGGCGTGCACTACACACCGGAAGCAGCTACTAGGGTAGCAGAGTACGTGTGGCGTGCACACGGGGGTTTTTTAGGTTAGAGGGACCCCCCCTTGGGCGAAACGATAAAATACCTGACGGCTTACCAGAGAGGACATTATCATCGTTGATAAAGAACGTCCGTCCTCAGAGACCAAAAACAGGAAAAGTTAACGTAATATTGGTAAACTGCAGGAGTATCCAGGGCAAGGTTCCTGAATTAGTATCTCTTATTGAAGGAAATAGTGCGCATATAGTATTAGGAACGGAAAGTTGGTTAAAACCGGAAGTGAACAGTAACGAAATCCTAGACACAGAATGGAATATATACCGCAAGGATAGGATAAACGCCAATGGTGGAGGAGTATTTATAGCAGTAAAGAATTCAATAATATCCAGTGAAGTTATTAGCGAATGCGAATGTGAAATAATCTGGGTTAAGTTAAGTATCAAAGGTGGGTCAGATATGATAGTCGGATGCTTCTATAGACCACCTGCATCAGCAACCGTAGTAGTTGAGCGCCTCAGAGAGAACCTGCAGAACGTCGTGAAGAAGTTTCGTGATCATACTATTGTAATAGGGGGAGACTTCAATCTACCAGGTATAGAATGGGATAGTCACACAATCAGAACTGGAGCCAGGGACAGAGACTCTTGTGACATTATCCTGACTGCCTTGTCCGAGAATTACTTCGAGCAGATAGTTAGAGAACCAACTCGTGAAGCTAACGTTTTAGACCTCATAGCAACAAATAGACCGGAACTTTTCGACTCCGTGACTGTAGAAGAGGGTATCAGTGATCATAAGTCAGTGGTTGCATCAACGACTACAAGTGTAATAAGAAATGCCAAGAAAGGAAGGAAAATATATTTGCTTAACAAGAGTGATAGGGCACAAATCGCAGAATATCTGAGTGACCACCATCAAACGTTCATTTCTGAGGAAGAGGATGTGGAACAAAAATGGAAAAAATTCAGAAACATCGTCCAGTACGCCTTAGATATGTTCGTACCGACTAAGGTCCAAAGCGAGGGGAAAGATCCACCGTGGTATAACAATCATGTACGAAAGGCACTACGGAAACAAAGAAAGCTTCATCATAGGTTTAAGAGTAGTCGAATCATAGCTGATAAGGAAAAGCTGAACGAAGCGAAAAAGAGCGTAAAGAGAGCAATGAGAGAAGCATTCAACGAATTCGAACATAAAACATTGGCAAACGATCTAAACAAGAACCCTAAAAAGTTTTGGTCATATGTAAAATCGGTAAGCGGATCTAAATCCCCTATTCAGTCACTCGTTGACCACGATGGCACCGAAACAGAGGACGACCGAAGAAAGGCAGAAATACTGAATTCAGTGTTTCGAAACAGTTTCACTGCGGAAAATCGTAACACGGTCCCTGACTTCAGCCGTCGCACGGACGCCAAAATGGAAAATATTGAAATAAACGATATCGGAATTGAAAAACAACTGCTATCACTTAGTAGCGGAAAAGCATCCGGACCAGACGAGATACCCTTAAGATTCTACAGTGATTAAGCTAAAGAACTTGCCCCCTTTCTATCAGCAATTTATCGTAGGTCGCTGGAAGAACGTAAAGTACCTAGCGACTGGAAGAAAGCGCAGGTCGTTCCCATTTTCAAGAAGGGTCATAAATCAGATGCGAATAATTATAGGCCTATTTCGCTTACGTCAATCTGTTGTAGAATAATGGAACATGTTTTGTGTTCTCGTATTATGACGTTCTGAGATAATACAAATCTCCTTCATCATAACCAACATGGATTCCGCAAACAGAGATCATGTGAAACTCAGCTCGCCCTATTTGCCCAAGAAATTCACAGTGCCGTAGACACTGGCGAGCAGATTGATGCCGTATTCCTGGACTTCAGGAAGGCATTTGATACGGTTCCGCACTTACGTTTAGTGAAAAAAATACGAGCTTACGGAATATCGGACCAGGTTTGTGATTGGATTCAGGATTTCCTAGAAGAAAGAACACAACATGTCATTCTTAACGGTTCAAAATCTGCAGATGTAGAGGTAATTTCGGGAGTACCGCAGGGAAGCGTGATAGGACCTTTATTGTTTACAATATACATAAATGACTTAGTTGACAACATCGGTAGCTCCGTGAGGCTATTTGCAGATGACACGGTTGTCTACAAGAAAGTAGCAACATCAGAAGATTCGTACGTACTCCAGGAGGACCTGCAGAGGATTAATGCATGGTGCGACAGCTGGCAGCTTTCCCTAAACGTAGATAAATGTAATACAATGCGCATACATAGGGGCAGAAATCCATTCCAGTACGATTATGCCATGGGTGATAAATCATTGGAAGCGGTAACGACCGTAAAATACTTAGGAGTTACTATCCGGAGCGATCTGAAGTGGAATGATCACATAAAACAAATAGTGGGAAAAGCAGGCGCCAGGTTGAGATTCATAGGAAGAATTCTAAGAAAATGTGACTCATCGACGAAAGAAGTAGCTTACAAAACGCTTGTTCGTCCGATTCTTGAGTATTGCTCATCAGTATGGGACCCTTACCAGGTTGGATTAATAGAAGAGATAGACATGATCCAGCGAAAAGCAGCGCGATTCGTCATGGGGACATTTAGTCAGCGCGAGAGCGTTACGGAGATGCTAAACAAGCTCCAGTGACGGACACTTCTAGAAAGGCGTTACGCAATACGGAGAGGTTTATTATCGAAATTACGAGAGAGCACATTCCGGGAAGAGATGGGCAACATATTACTACCGCCCACATATATCTCGCGTAATGATCACAACGAAAAGATCCGAGAAATTAGAGCAAATACGGAGACATACAAGCAGTCGTTCTTCCCACGCACAATTCGTGAATGGAACAGGGGAGGGGGGATCAGATAGTGGTACAATAAGTACCCTCCGCCACACACCGTAAGGTGGCTCGCGGAGTATAGATGTAGATGTAGATGTAGATGTATACCTGAAGTGAAGCATCGGAATCTATAACTAGTGTCACAGGAATGGATCAAAACATAGATAGTAAGAAGAGTCAGTTTTCTTGTACTTAAGTCGGCATTCTGCCTTTTGTATTTAATTCCGAAGCAATTTCTGTGTTTCGTCGTCAATAAGAAGGTCAGAGGGATACAGTAAACCTTGAGGTGAAGCATCGGAATCTTTAACTAGGGTCACAGGATTGGTTCAAACATAGACAGTAGGAAGAGTCAGTTTTCTTGTACTTAAGTCGGCATTGTGCCTTTTGTATTTAATTCCGATGCAATTTCTGTGTTTCATCGTCAATAAGAAGGTCAGAGAGATACAGTAAACCTGAAGTGAAGCAACGGAATCTATAACTAGTGTCACAGGAATGGTTCAAAACATAGACAGTAAGACGAGTCAGTTTTCTTGTACTTAAGTCGGCAGTGTGCCTTTTGTATTTAATTCCGATGCAATTTCTGTGTTTCATCGTCAATAAAAAGGACAGAGGGATACAGTAAACCTGAAGTGAAGCATCGGAATCTATAACTAGTGTCACATGAATTGTTCAAAACATAGACAGCAAGAAGAGTCAGTTTTCTTGTACTTAAGTCGGCATTGTGCCTTTTGTATTTAATTCCGATGCAATCTCTGTGTTTCATCGTCAATAAGAAGGTCACAGGGATATAGTAAACCTGAGGTGAAGCATCGGAATCTATAACTAGTGTCACATAAATGGTTCCAACATAGACAGTAAGAAGAGTCAGTTATCTTGTACTTAAGTCGGCATTGTGCCATTTGTATTTAATTCCGATGAAATTTCTGTGTTTCATCGTCAATAAGAAGGTCAGAGGGATACAGTAAACCTGAAGTGAAGCATCGGAATCTAAAACTAGTGTCACAGGAATGGTTCAAAACATAGACAGTAAGAAGGGTCAGTTTTCTTGTACTTAAGTCGACGTTGTGCCTCTTGTATTTAATTCCGATGCAATTTCTGAGTTTTATCGTCAATAAGAAGGTAAGAGGGATACAGTAAAGCTGAAGTGAAGCATCGGAATCTATAACTAGTGTCACAGGAATGGTTCAAAACTTAGACAATAAGAAGAGACAGTTTTCTTGTACTTAAGTCGGCATTGTGCCTTTTGTATTTAATTCCGCTGCAATTTCTGTGTTTCATCGTCAATAAGAAGGTCAGAGGGATACAGTAAACCGGAAGTGAAGCATCGGAATCCATAACTAGTGTCAGATGAATGGTTCAACACATAGACAGTAAGAAGAGTCAGTTTTCTTGTACTTAAGTCGGCATTGTGCATTTTGTATTTAATTCCGATGCAATTTCTGTGTTTCATCGTCAATAAGAAGGTCTGATGGATACAGTAAACCTGAAGTGATGCATCGGAAGCTATAACTAGTGTCATATGAATGGTTCGCAACATAGACAGTAGGAAGAATTTTCTTGTACTTAGGTCGTCATTGTGCCTTTTGTATTTAATTCCGATGCAATTTCTGTGTTTCAACGTTAATAAGACGGTCAGAGGCATACAGTAAACCTGAAGTGAAGCATCGGAATCTATAACTAGTGTCACATGAAAGATTCAAACGTAGACAGTAAGAAGAGTCAGATTTCTTGTACTTATGTCGGCATTGTGCCTTTTGTATTTAATTCCGATGCAATTTCTGTGTTTCATCGTCAATAAGAAGGTCAGAGGGATACAGTAAACCTGAAGTGAAGCATCGGAATCTATAACTAGTGTCACAGGAATGGTTGAAAACATAGACAGTAGGAAGAGTCATTTTTCTTGTACTTAAGTCGGCATTGTGCTTTTTGTATTTAATTCCGATGCGATTTCTGCGTTTGTCAATAAGAAGGTCAGAGGGATATAGTAAACCTGAAGTGAAGCTCTAGCGGTCCTAGGCGCGCAGTCCGGAACCGTGCGACCGCTACGGTCGCAGGTTCGAATCCTGCCTCGTTCATGGATGTGTGTGATATCCTTAGGTTAGTTAGGTTTAAGTAGTTCTAAGTTCTAGGGGACTGATGACCACAGCAGTTTATTCCCATAGTTCACAGAGCCATTAGAACCTGAAGTGAAGCATCGGAATCTATATCTAGTGTCACAGGATTGGTTCAAAACATAGACAGTAAGAAGAGTCAGTTTTCTTGTACTTAAGTAGGCATTGTGCCTTTTGTATTTAATTCCGATGCAATTTCTGTGTTTCATCGTAAATAAGAAGGTCAGAGGGATACAGTAAACCTGAAGTGAAGCATCGGAATCAATAACTAGTGTCACAGCAATGGTTCAAAACATAGACAGTAAGAAGAGTCAGTTTTCTTGTACTTAAGTAGGCATTGTGCATTTTGTATTTAATTCCGATGCAATTTCTGTGTTTCATCGTAAATAAGAAGGTCAGAGGGATACAGTAAACCTGAAGTGAAGCATCGGAATAAATAACTAGTGTCACAGCAAGGGTTCAAAACATAGACAGTAAGAAGAGTCAGTTTTCTTGTACTTAAGTCGGCATTGTGCCTTTTGTATTTAATTCCGATGCAATTTCTGTGTTTCATCGTCAATAAGAAGGTCGGAGGGATACAGTAAACCTGAAGTGAAGCATCGGAATCTATAAAAAGTGTCACAGGAATGGTTCAAAACATAGACAGCAAGAAAAGTCAGTTTTCTTGTACTTAAGTCGGCATTGTGCCTTTTGTTTTTAATTCCGATGCAATTTCTGTGTTTCATCGTCAATAAGAGGGTCAGAGGGATACAGTAAACCTGAAGTGAAGCATCGGAATCTATAACTAGTGTCGCAGGAATGGTTCAAACCATAGACAGTAAGAAGAGTCAGTTTTCTTTTACTTAAGTCGGCATTGTGCTTTTTGTATTTAATTCCGTTTGCAATTTCTGTGTTTCATCGTCAATAACAAGGTCAGAGGGATACAGTAAATCTGAGGTGACTCATCGGAATCCATAACTAGTGTCACAGGAATGGTTCAAAACATAGACAGTAAGAAGAGTCAGTTTTCTTGTACTTAAGTCGGCATTGTGCCTTTTGTATTTAATTCCGAAGCAATTTCTGTGTTTCATCGTCAATAAGAGGGTCAGAGGGATACAGTAAACCTGGAGTAAAGCATCGGAATCTAAAACTAGTGTCACAGGAATGGTTCAAAACATAGACAGTAAGAAGGGTCAGTTTTCTTGTACTTAAGTCGACGTTGTGCCTCTTGTATTTAATTCCGATGCAATTTCTGAGTTTTATCGTCAATAAGAAGGTAAGAGGGATACAGTAAAGCTGAAGTGAAGCATCGGAATCTATAACTAGTGTCACAGGAATGGTTCAAAACTTAGACAATAAGAAGAGACAGTTTTCTTGTACTTAAGTCGGCATTGTGCCTTTTGTATTTAATTCCGCTGCAATTTCTGTGTTTCATCGTCAATAAGAAGGTCAGAGGGATACAGTAAACCGGAAGTGAAGCATCGGAATCCATAACTAGTGTCAGATGAATGGTTCAACACATAGACAGTAAGAAGAGTCAGTATTCTTGTACTTAAGTCGGCATTGTGCATTTTGTATTTAATTCCGATGCAATTTCTGTGTTTCATCGTCAATAAGAAGGTCTGATGGATACAGTAAACCTGAAGTGATGCATCGGAAGCTATAACTAGTGTCATATGAATGGTTCGCAACATAGACAGTAGGAAGAGTTTTCTTGTACTTAGGTCGTCATTGTGCCTTTTGTATTTAATTCCGATGCAATTTCTGTGTTTCAACGTTAATAAGAAGGTCAGAGGGATACAGTAACCTGAAGTGAAGCATCGGAATCTATAACTAGTGTCACAGGAATGGTTCAAAACATAGACAGTAAGAAGAGTCAGTTTTCTTGTACTTAAGTCGGCATTGTGCATTTTGTATTTAATTCCGATGCAATTTCTGTGTTTCATCAACAATAAGAAGGTCAGAGGCATACAGTAAACCTGAAGTGAAGCATCGGAATCTATAACTAGTGTCACATGAAAGATTCAAACGTAGACAGTAAGAAGAGTCAGATTTCTTGTACTTATGTCGGCATTGTGCCTTTTGTATTTAATTCCGATGCAATTTCTGTGTTTCATCGTCAATAAGAAGGTCAGAGGGATACAGTAAACCTGAAGTGAAGCATCGGAATCTATAACTAGTGTCACAGGAATGGTTGAAAACATAGACAGTAAGAAGAGTCATTTTTCTTGTACTTAAGTCGGCATTGTGCTTTTTGTATTTAATTCCGATGCGATTTCTGCGTTTGTCAATAAGAAGGTCAGAGGGATATAGTAAACCTGAAGTGAAGCTCTAGCGGTCCTAGGCGCGCAGTCCGGAACCGTGCGACCGCTACGGTCGCAGGTTCGAATCCTGCCTCGTTCATGGATGTGTGTGATATCCTTAGGTTAGTTAGGTTTAAGTAGTTCTAAGTTCTAGGGGACTGATGACCACAGCAGTTTATTCCCATAGTTCACAGAGCCATTAGAACCTGAAGTGAAGCATCGGAATCTATATCTAGTGTCACAGGATTGGTTCAAAACATAGACAGTAAGAAGAGTCAGTTTTCTTGTACTTAAGTAGGCATTGTGCCTTTTGTATTTAATTCCGATGCAATTTCTGTGTTTCATCGTAAATAAGAAGGTCAGAGGGATACAGTAAACCTGAAGTGAAGCATCGGAATCAATAACTAGTGTCACAGCAATGGTTCAAAACATAGACAGTAAGAAGAGTCAGTTTTCTTGTACTTAAGTAGGCATTGTGCATTTTGTATTTAATTCCGATGCAATTTCTGTGTTTCATCGTAAATAAGAAGGTCAGAGGGATACAGTAAACCTGAAGTGAAGCATCGGAATAAATAACTAGTGTCACAGCAAGGGTTCAAAACATAGACTGTAAGAAGAGTCAGTTTTCTTGTACTTAAGTCGGCGTTGTGCCTTTTGAATTTAATTCCAATGCAATTTCTGTGTTTCATCGTCAATAAGAGGGTCAGAGGGATACAGTAAACCTGGAGTAAAGCATCGGAATCTATAACTCTTGTCACATGAATGGTTCAAATCATAGTCAGTAAGAAGAGTCAGTTTTCTTGTACTTAAGTCGGCATTGTGCCTTTCGTAATTAATTCCGATGCAATTTCTGTGTTTCATCGTTAATAAGGAGGTCAGAGGGATACATTAAACCTGAAGTGTAGCATCGGAATCTATAACTAGTGTCACAGGAATGGTTCAAAACTTAGACAATAAGAAGAGTCAGTTTTCTTGTACTTAAGTCGGCATTGTGCCTTTTGTATTTAATTCCGATGCAATTTCTGTGTTTCATCGTCAATAAGAAGGTCAGAGGGATACAGTAAAGCTGAAGTGAAGCATCGGAATCTATAACTAGTGTCAAAGGAATGGTTCAAAACTTAGACAATAAGAAGAGTCAGTTTTCTTGTACTTAAGTCGGCATTGTGCCTTTTGTATTTAATTCCGATGCAATTTCTGTGTTTCATCGTCAATAAGAAGGTCAGAGGGATACAGTAAACCTGAAGTGAAGCATCGGAATCTATAACTAGTGTCGCAGGAATGGTTCAAACCATAGACTGTAAGAAGAGTCAGTTTTCTTGTACTTAAGTCGGCATTGAGCCATTTTAATTTTACTCCGATGCAATCTCTGTGTTTCATCGTCAATAAGAAGGTCAGAGGGATACAGTAAACCTGAAGTGACGAATCGGTATCTATAACTAGTGTCATATGAATGGTGCAAACATAGACAGGTAAGAAGAGTCAGTTTTCTTGTACATATGTCGGCATTGTGCCTTTTGCATTTAATTCCGATGCAATTTCTATGTTTCATCGTCAATAAGAAGGTCAGAGGGATACAGTATACCTGAAGTGAAGCATCGGAATCTATAACTAGTGTCACAGGAATGGTTCAAAACATAGACAGTAAGAAGAGTCAGTTTTCTTGTACTTAAGTCGGCGTTGTGCCTTTTGAATTTAATTCCAATGCAATTACTGTGTTTCATCGTCAATAAGACCGTCAGAGGGAATCAGTGAACCTGAAGTGAAGCATCGGAATCTATAACTAGTGTCACAGGAATGGTTAAAATCATAGACAGTAAGAAGAGTCAGTTTTCTTGTACTTAAGTCGGCATTGTGCCTTTTGTATTTAATTCCGATGCCATTTCAGTGTCTGATCGTCAATAAGAAGGTCAGAGGGATACAGTAAACCTGAAGTGAAGTATAGGAATCTATAACTAGTGTCACAGGAATGGTTCAAAACATAGACAGTAAGAAGAGTCAGTTTTCTTGTACTTAAGTCGGCATTGTGCCATTTGTATTTAATTCCGATGCAATTTCTGTGTTTCATCGACAAGAAGAAGGTCAGAGGGATACAGTAAACCTGAAGTGAAGCATCGGAATCATTAACTAGTGTCACAGGAATGGTTCAAGACATAGACAGCAAGAAGAGTCAGTTTTCTTGTACTTAAGTCGGCATTGTGCCTTTTGTATTTCATTCCGAAGCAATTTCTGTTTTTCATCGTCAATAAGAAGGTCAGAGGGTTACAGTAAACCTGAAGTGAAGCATCGGAATCTATAACTACTGTCACAGGAATGGTTCAAAACATAGACAGTAAGAAGAGTGAGTTTTCTTGTACTGAAGTCGGCATTGTGCCTTTGGTATTTAATTATTCCGATGCAATTTCTGTGTTTCATCGTCAATAACAAGGTCAGAGGGATGCAGTAAACCTGAAGTGAAGCATCGGAATCTATACCTAGTGTCACAGGAATGGTTCAACTTTAGACAGTAAGAGGAGTCAGTTTTCTTGTACTTAAGTCGGCATTGTTCATTTTTTATTTAATTCCGATGCAATTTCTGCGTTCATCGTCAATAAGAAGGTCAGAGGGATACAGTAAACTTAAAGTAAAGCATCGGAATCGATATCTAGTGTCACAGGAATGGTTCAAAACATAGACAGTAAGAAGAGTCAGTTTTCTTGTACTTCAGTCGGCGTTGTGCCTTTTGTATTTAATTCCGATGCAATTTCTGTGTTTCATCGTCAATAAGAAGGTCTGAGGCATACAGTAAACCTGAAGTGAAGCATCGGAATCTATAACAAGTGTCACAGGAATGGTTCAAAACATAGACAATAAGAAGAGTCAGTTTTCTTGTACTTAAGACGGCATTGTGCCTATTGTATTTAATTCCGATGCAATTTCAGTGCTTCATCGTCAATAAGAAGGTCAGAGGGATACAGTGAACCTGAAGTGAAGCATTGGAATCAATTACTAGTGTCACAGGAATGGTTCAAACATAGACAGTAAGAGGACACAGGTTTCTTGTACTTAAGTCGGCATTGTGCCTTTTGTATTTAATTCCGATGCAATTTCAGTGTTTCATCGTCAATAAGAAGGTCAGAGGGATACAGTGAACCTGAAGTGAAGCATTGGAATCAATTACTAGTGTCACAGGAATGGTTCAAACATAGACAGTAAGAGGACACAGGTTTCTTGTACTTAAGTCGGCATTGTGCCTTTTGTATTTAATTCCGATGCAATATCTGTGTTTCATCGTCAATAAGAAGGTCAGAGGGATACAGTAAACCTGAAGTGAAGCATCGGAATCTATAACTACTGTCACAGGAATGGTTCAATACATAGACAGTAAGAAGAGTCAGTTTTCTTGTACTTAAGTCGGCATTGTGCCTTTTGTATTTAACTCCGATGCAATTTCTGTGTTTCATCGTCAATAAGAAGGTCAGAGGGATACAGTAAACCTGAAGTGAAGCATCGGAATCTGTAACTAGTGTCACAGGAATGGTTCAAACATAGACAGTAAGATGAGTCAGTTTTCTAGTACTAAAGTGGGCATTGTGCCTTTGGTATTTAATTATTCCGATGCAATTTCTGTGTTTCATCGTCAATAACAAGGTCAGAGGGATGCAGTAAACCTGAAGTGAAGCATCGGAATCTATACCTAGTGTCACAGGAATGGTTCAACTTTAGACAGTAAGAGGAGTCAGTTTTCTTGTACTTAAGTCGGCATTGTTCATTTTGTATTTAATTCCGATGCAATTTCTGCGTTCATCGTCAATAAGAAGGTCAGAGGGATACAGTAAACTTAAAGTGAAGCATCGGAATCGATATCTAGTGTCACAGGAATGGTTCAAAACATAGACAGTAAGAAGAGTCAGTTTTCTTGTACTTCAGTCGGCGTTGTGCCTTTTGTATTTAATTCCGATGCAATTTCTGTGTTTCATCGTCAATAAGAAGGTCTGAGGCATACAGTAAACCTGAAGTGAAGCATCGGAATCTATAACAAGTGTCACAGGAATGGTTCAAAACATAGACAATAAGAAGAGTCAGTTTTCTTGTACTTAAGACGGCATTGTGCCTTTTGTATTTAATTCCGATGCAATTTCAGTGTTTCATCGTCAATAAGAAGGTCAGAGGGATACAGTGAACCTGAAGTGAAGCATTGGAATCAATAACTAGTGTCACAGGAATGGTTCAAACATAGACAGTAAGAGGACACAGGTTTCTTGTACTTAAGTCGGCATTGTGCCTTTTGTATTTAATTCCGATGCAATTTCTGTGTTTCATCGTCAATAAGAAGGTCAGAGGGATACTGTAAACCTGAAGTGAAGCATCGGAATCTGTACCTAGTGTCACAGGAATGGTTCGTAACATAGACAGTAAGAAGGGTCAGTTTTCTTGTACTATAGTCGGAATTGTGCCTTTTGTATTTAATTCCGATGCATGTTCCGTGTTTCATCGTCAATAAGAAGGTCAGAGGGATACAGTAAACCTGAAGTGAAGCATCGGAATCTATAACTAGTGTCACAGGAATGGTTCAAAACATAGACAGTAAGAAGAGCCAGTTTTCTTGTACTTAAGTCGGCATTGTGCCTTTTGTATTTAATTCCGATGCAATTTCCGTGTTTCATCGTCAATAAGAAGGTCAAGGGGATACAGTAAACCTGAAGTGAAGCATCGGAATCTATAACTAGTGTCACAGGAATGGTTCAAGACATAGACAGCAAGAAGAGTCAGTTTTCTTGTACTTAAGTCGGCATTGTGCCTTTTGTATTTCATTCCGAAGCAATTTCTGTTTTTCATCGTCAATAAGAAGGTCAGAGGGTTACAGTAAACCTGAAGTGAAGCATCGGAATCTATAACTACTGTCACAGGAATGGTTCAAAACATAGACAGTAAGAAGAGTCAGTTTTCTTGTACTGAAGTCGGCATTGTGCCTTTTGTATTTGATTCCGATGCAATTTCCGTGTTTCATCGTCAATAAGAAGGTCAAGGGGATACAGTAAACCTGAAGTGAAGCATCAGAATCTATAACTACTGTCAAAGGAATGGTTCAAAACATAGACAGTAAGGAGAGTCAGTTTTCTTGTACATAAGTCGGCATTGTGCCTTTAGTATTTAATTCCGATGCAATATCTGTATTTCATCGTCAATAAGAAGGTCAGAGGGATACAGTAAACCTGAAGTGAAGCATCGGAATGAATAACTACTGTCACAGGAATGGTTCAATACATAGACAGTAAGAAGAGTCAGTTTTCTTGTACTTAAGTCGGCATTGTGCCTTTTGTATTTAACTCCGATGCAATTTCTGTGTTTCATCGTCAATAAGAAGGTCAGAGGGATACAGTAAACCTGAAGTGAAGCATCGGAATCTGTAACTAGTGTCACAGGAATGGTTCAAACATAGACAGTAAGATGAGTCAGTTTTCTAGTACTAAAGTGGGCATTGTGCCTTTGGTATTTAATTATTCCGATGCAATTTCTGTGTTTCATCGTCAATAACAAGGTCAGAGGGATGCAGTAAACCTGAAGTGAAGCATCGGAATCTATACCTAGTGTCACAGGAATGGTTCAGCTTTAGACAGTAAGAGGAGTCAGTTTTCTTGTACTTAAGTCGGCATTGTTCATTTTGTATTTAGTTCCGTTGCAATTTCTGCGTTCATCGTCAATAAGAAGGTCAGAGGGATACAGTAAACTTAAAGTGAAGCATCGGAATCGATATCTAGTGTCACAGGAATGGTTCAAAACATAGACAGTAAGAAGAGTCAGTTTTCTTGTACTTCAGTCGGCGTTGTGCCTTTTGTATTTAATTCCGATGCAATTTCTGTGTTTCATCGTCAATAAGAAGGTCTGAGGCATACAGTAAACCTGAAGTGAAGCATCGGAATCTATAACAAGTGTCACAGGAATGGTTCAAAACATAGACAATAAGAAGAGTCAGTTTTCTTGTACTTAAGACGGCATTGTGCCTTTTGTATTTAATTCCGATGCAATTTCAGTGTTTCATCGTCAATAAGAAGGTCAGAGGGATACAGTGAACCTGAAGTGAAGCATTGGAATCAATAACTAGTGTCACAGGAATGGTTCAAACATAGACAGTAAGAGGACACAGGTTTCTTGTACTTAAGTCTGCATTGTGCCTTTTGTATTTAATTCCGATGCAATTTCTGTGTTTCATCGTCAATAAGAAGGTCAGAGGGATACTGTAAACCTGAAGTGAAGCATCGGAATCTGTACCTAGTGTCACACGAATGGTTCGTAGCATAGACAGTAAGAAGGGTCAGTTTTCTTTTACTATAGTCGGAATTGTGCCTTTTGTATTTAATTCCGATGCATGTTCCGTGTTTCATCGTCAATAAGAAGGTCAGAGGGATACAGTAAACCTGAAGTGAAGCATCGGAATCTATAACTAGTGTCACAGGAATGGTTCAAAACATAGACAGTAAGAAGAGCCAGTTTTCTTGTACTTAAGTCGGCATTGTGCCTTTTGTATGTAATTCCGATGCAATATCTGTGTTTCATCGTCAATACGATGGTCAGAGGGATACAGTAAACCTGAAGTGATGCATCGGAATCTATAACTAGTGTCATAGGAATAGTTCAAAACATAGACAGTTAGAAGAGTCAGTTTCTTGTACTTAAGTCGACATTGTGCCTTTTATATTTAATTCCGAACCAATTTCTGTGTTTCATCGTCAATACGAAGGTCACAGGAATACAGTAAACCTGAAGTGAAGCATGGGAATCTATAACTAGTGTTACACGAGTGGTTCAAAACATAGACTGTAAGAAGAGTCAGTTTTCTTGTACTTAAGTCGGCATTGTGCCATTTGTATTTTACTCCGATGCAATCTCTGTGTTTCATCGTCAATAAGAAGGTGAGAGGGACAAAGTAAACCTGAAGTGAAGCATCAGAATCTATAACTAGTGTCGCAGGAATGGTTCAAACCATAGACAGTAAGAAGAGTCAGTTTTCTTGTACCTAAGTCGGCATTGTTCCTTTTCTAATTCATTCCGATGCAATTTCTATGTTTCATCGTCAATAAGAAGGTCAGAGGGATACAGTGAACCTGAAGTGAGGCATCGGAATCTATAACTAGTGTCACAGGAATGGTTCAAATCATAGACGGTAAGAAGAGTCAGTATTCTTGTACTTAAGTCGGCATTGTGCCACTTGTATTTAATTCCGATGCAATTTCTGTGTTTCGTCGTCAATAAGAAGGTCAAAGGGATACAGTAAACCTGAAGTGAAGCATCAGAATCTATAACTAGTGTCACAGGAATGGTTCAGGGCATAGACAGCAAGAAGAGTCAGTTTTCTTGTACTTAAGTCAGCATTGTTCCTTTTGTATTTAATTCCGAAGCAATTTCTTTGTTTCATCGTCAATAAGAAGGTCAGAGGAATACAGTAAACCTGATGTGAAGCATCGGAATCTATAACTAGTGTTACACGAGTGGTTCAAAACATTGACTGTAAGAAGAGTCAGTTTTCTCGCACTTAAGTCGGCATTGTGCCATTTTAATTTTACTCCGATGCAATCTCTGTGTTTCATCGTCAATAACAAGGTCAGAGGGATACAGTAAACCTGAAGTGAAGCAGCAGAATCTATAACTAGTGTCAAAGGAATGGTTCAAAACTTAGACAATAAGAAGAGTCAGTTTTCTTGTACTTAAGTTGGCATTGTGCCTTTTGTATTTAATTCCGATGCAATTTCTGTGTTTCATCGTCAATAAGAAGGTCAGAGGGATACAGCAAACCTGAAGTGAAGCATCGGAATCTATAACTAGTGTCGCAGGAATGGTTCAAACCATAGACTGTAAGAAGAGTCAGTTTTCTTGTACTTAAGTCGGCATTGTGCCATTTTAATTTTACTCCGATGCAATCTCTGTGTTTCATCGTCAATAAGAAGGTCAGAGGGATACAGTAAACCTGAAGTGACGAATCGGTATCTATAACTAGTGTCATATGAATGGTGCAAACATAGACAGGTAAGAAGAGTCAGTTTTCTTGTACATATGTCGGCATTGTGCCTTTTGCATTTAATTCCGATGCAATTTCTATGTTTCATCGTCAATAAGACGGTCAGAGGGATACAGTATACCTGAAGTGAAGCATCGGAATCTATAACTAGTGTCACAGGAATGGTTCAAAACATAGACAGTAAGAAGAGTCAGTTTTCTTGTACTTAAGTCGGCGTTGTGCCTTTTGAATTTAATTCCAATGCAATTACTGTGTTTCATCGTCAATAAGACCGTCAGAGGGAATCAGTGAACCTGAAGTGAAGCATCGGAAACTATAACTAGTGTCACAGGAATGGATAAAATCATAGACAGTAAGAAGAGTCAGTTTTCTTGTACTTAAGTCGGCATTGTGCCTTTTGTATTTAATTCCGATGCCATTTCAGTGTCTGATCGTCAATAAGAAGGTCAGAGGGATACAGTAAACCTGAAGTGAAGTATAGGAATCTATAACTAGTGTCACAGGAATGGTTCAAAACATAGACACTAAGAAGAGTCAGTTTTCTTGTAATTAAGTCGGCATTGTGCCATTTGTATTTAATTCCGATGCAATTTCTGTGTTTCATCGACAAGAAGAAGGTCAGAGGGATACAGTAAACCTGAAGTGAAGCATCGGAATCTATAACTAGTGTCACAGGAATGGTTCAAGACATAGACAGCAAGAAGAGTCAGTTTTCTTGTACATAAGTCGGCATTGTGCCTTTTGTATTTCATTCCGAAGCAATTTCTGTTTTTCATCGTCAATAAGAAGGTCAGAGGGTTACAGTAAACCTGAAGTGAAGCATCGGAATCTATAACTACTGTCACAGGAATGGTTCAAAACATAGACAGTAAGAAGAGTCAGTTTTCTTGTACTGAAGTCGGCATTGTGCCTTTTGTATTTAATTCCGATGCAATTTCCGTGTTTCATCGTCAATAAGAAGGTCAAGGGGATACAGTAAACCTGAAGTGAAGCATCAGAATCTATAACTATTGTCAAAGGAATGGTTCAAAACATAGACAGTAAGGAGAGTCAGTTTTCTTGTACATAAGTCGGCATTGTGCCTTTAGTATTTAATTCCGATGCAATATCTGTATTTCATCGTCAATAAGAAGGTCAGAGGGATACAGTAAACCTGAAGTGAAGCATCGGAATGAATAACTACTGTCACAGGAATGGTTCAAAACATAGACAGTAAGAAGAGTCAGTTTTCTTGTACTTAAGTCGGCATTGTGCCTTTTGTATTTAATTCCGATGCAATATCTGTGTTTCATCGTCAATAAGAAGGTCAGAGGGATACAGTAAACCTGAAGTGAAGCATCGGAATCTATAACTACTGTCACAGGAATGGTTCAATACATAGACAGTAAGAAGAGTCAGTTTTCTTGTACTTAAGTCGGCATTGTGCCTTTTGTATTTAACTCCGATGCAATTTCTGTGTTTCATCGTCAATAAGAAGGTCAGAGGGATACAGTAAACCTGAAGTGAAGCATCGGAATCTGTAACTAGTGTCACAGGAATGGTTCAAACATAGACAGCAAGATGAGTCAGTTTTCTAGTACTAAAGTGGGCATTGTGCCTTTGGTATTTAATTATTCCGATGCAATTTCTGTGTTTCATCGTCAATAACAAGGTCAGAGGGATGCAGTAAACCTGAAGTGAAGCATCGGAATCTATACCTAGTGTCACAGGAATGGTTCAACTTTAGACAGTAAGAGGAGTCAGTTTTCTTGTACTTAAGTCGGCATTGTTCATTTTGTATTTAATTCCGATGCAATTTCTGCGTTCATCGTCAATAAGAAGGTCAGAGGGATACAGTAAACCTAAAGTGAAGCATCGGAATCTATAACTAATGTCACAGGAATGGTTCAAAACATAGACAGTAAGAGGAGTCAGGTTTCTTGTACTGAAGTCTGCATTGTGCTTTTTGTATTTAATTCCGATGCATTTTCTGTGTTTCATCGTCAATAAGAAGGTCAGAGGGATACAGTAAACTTAAAGTGAAGCATCGGAATCTATATCTAGTGTCACAGGAATGGTTCAAAACATAGACAGTAAGAAGAGTCAGTTTTCTTGTACTTCAGTCGGCGTTGTGCCTTTTGTATTTAAATCCGATGCAATTTCTGTGTTTCATCGTCAATAAGAAGGTCTGAGGCATACAGTAAACCTGAAGTGAAGCATCGGAATCTATAACAAGTGTCACAGGAATGGTTCAAAACATAGACAATAAGAAGAGTCAGTTTTCTTGTACTTAAGACGGCATTGTGCCTTTTGTATTTAATTCCGATGCAATTTCAGTGTTTCATCGTCAATAAGAAGGTCAGAGGGATACAGTGAACCTGAAGTGATGCATTGGAATCAATAACTAGTGTCACAGGAATGGTTCAAACATAGACAGTAAGAGGAGACAGGTTTCTTGTAGTTAAGTCGGCATTGTGCCTTTTGTATTTAATTCCGATGCAATTTCTGTGTTTCATCGTCAATAAGAAGGTCAGAGGGATACTGTAAACCTGAAGTGAAGCATCGGAATCTGTACCTAGTGTCACAGGAATGGTTCGTAGCATAGACAGTAAGAAGGGTCAGTTTTCTTGTACTATAGTCGGAATTGTGCCTTTTGTATTTAATTCCGATGCATGTTCCGTGTTTCATCGTCAATAAGAAGGTCAGAGGGATACAGTAAACCTGAAGTGAAGCATCGGAATCTATAACTAGTGTCACAGGAATGGTTCAAAACATAGACAGTCAGAAGAGCCAGTTTTCTTGTACTTAAGTCGGCATTGTGCCTTTTGTATGTAATTCCGATGCAATATCTGTGTTTCATCGTCAATACGATGGTCAGAGGGATACAGTAAACCTGAAGTGATGCATCGGAATCTATAACTAGTGTCATAGGAATGGTTCAAAACATAGACAGTTAGAAGAGTCAGTTTCTTGTACTTAAGTCGACATTGTGCCTTTTATATTTAATTCCGAACCAATTTCTGTGTTTCATCGTCAATACGAAGGTCACAGGAATACAGTAAACCTGAAGTGAAGCATGGGAATCTATAACTAGTGTTACACGAGTGGTTCAAAACATAGACTGTAAGAAGAGTCAGTTTTCTTGTACTTAAGTCGGCATTGTGCCATTTGTATTTTACTCCGATGCAATCTCTGTGTTTCATCGTCAATAAGAAGGTGAGAGGGACAAAGTAAACCTGAAGTGAAGCATCAGAATCTATAACTAGTGTCGCAGGAATGGTTCAAACCATAGACAGTAAGAAGAGTCAGTTTTCTTGTACCTAAGTCGGCATTGTTCCTTTTCTAATTCATTCCGTTGCAATTTCTATGTTTCATCGTCAATAAGAAGGTCAGAGGGATACAGTGAACCTGAAGTGGGGCATCGGAATCTATAACTAGTGTCACAGGAATGGTTCAAATCATAGACGGTAAGAAGAGTCAGTTTTCTTGTACTTAAGTCGGCATTGTACCACTTGTATTTAATTCCGATGCAATTTCTGTGTTTCGTCGTCAATAAGAAGGTCAAAGGGACAAAGTAAACCTGAAGTGAAGCATCAGAATCTATAACTAGTGTCGCAGGAATGGTTCAAACCATAGACAGTAAGAAGAGTCAGTTTTCTTGTACCTAAGTCGGCATTGTTCCTTTTCTAATTCATTCCGATGCAATTTCTATGTTTCATCGTCAATAAGAAGGTGAGAGGGACACAGTAAACCTGATGTGAAGCATCGGAATCTATAACTAGTGTTACACGAGTGGTTCAAAACATAGACTGTAAGAAGAGTCAGTTTTCTTGTACTTAAGTCGGCATTGTGCCATTTTAATTTTACTCTGATGCAATCTCTGTGTTTCATCGTCAATAACAAGGTCAGAGGGATACAGTAAACCTGAAGTGAAGCAGCAGAATCTATAACTAGTGTCACAGGAATGGTTCAAAACATAGACAGTAAGAAGAGTCAGTTTTCTTGAACTTAAGTAGGCATTGTGCCTTTTGTATTTAATTCCGATGCAATTTCTGTGTTTCATCGTCAATAAGAAGGTCAGAGGGATACAGGAAACCTGAAGTGAAGCATCGTAATCTATAACTAGTGTCACAGGAATGGTTCAAACATAGACAGTAAGAAGAGTCAGTTTTCTTGTACTTAAGTCGGCATTGTGCCTTTTGTATTTAAATCTGATGCAATTTCTGTGTTTCATCGTCAATTAGAAGGTCAGAGGGATACAGTAAACCTGAAGTGAAGGATCGGAATCTATTCCTAGTGTCACAGGAATAGTTCAAAGCATAGACAGTAAGAAGAGTCAGTTTTCTTGTACTTAAGTCGGCATTGTGCCTTTTGTATTTAATTCCGATGCAATTTCCGTGTTTCATCGTCAATAAGAAGGTCAGAAAGATACAGTAAACCTGAAGTGAAGCATCGGAATCTATAACTAGTGTCACAGGAATAGTTCAAAACATAGACAGTAAGGAGAGTCAGTTTTCTTGTACTTAAGTCGGCATTGTGCCTTTAGTATTTAATTCCGATGCAATATCTGTATTTCATCGTCTAAAAGAAGGTCAGAGGTATACAGTAAACCTGAAGTGAAGCATCGGAATCTATAACTAGTGTCACAGGAATGGTTCATGACATAGACAGCAAGAAGAGTCAGTTTTCTTGTACTTAAGTCGGCATTGTGCCTTTTGTATTTAATTCCGTAGCAATTTCTGTGTTTCATCGTCAATAAGAAGGTCAGAGGGATACAGTAAACCTGAAGTGACGCATCGGTATCTATAACTAGTGCCATATGAATGGTGCAAACATAGACAGTAAGAAGAGTCAGTTTTCTTGTACATATGTCGGCATTGTGCCTTTTGCATTTAATTCCGATGCAATTTCTATGTTTCATCGTCAATAAGAAGGTCAGAGGGATACAGTATACCTGAAGTGAAGCATCGGAATCTGTAACTAGTGTCACAGGAATGGTTCAAAACATAGACAGTAAGAAGAGTCAGTTTTCTTGTACTTAAGTCGGCGTTGTGCCTTTTGAATTTAATTCCAATGCAATTTCTGTGTTTCATCGTCAATAAGACCGTCAGAGGGAATCAGTGAACCTGAAGTGAAGCATCGGAATCTATAACTAGTGTCACAGGAATGGTTCAAATCATAGACAGTAAGAAGAGTCAGTTTTCTTGTACTTAAGTCGGCATTGTGCCTTTTGTATTTAATTCCGATGCCATTTCAGTGTCTGATCGTCAATAAGAAGGTCAGAGGGATACAGTAAACCTGAAGTGAAGTATCGGAATCTATAACTTGTGTCACAGGAATGGTTCAAAACATAGACAGTAAGTAGAGTCAGTTTTCTTGTACTTAAGTCGGCATTGTGCCATTTGTATTTAAATCCGATGCAATTTCTGTGTTTCATCGACAAGAAGAAGGTCAGAGGGATACAGTAAACCTGAAGTGAAGCATCGGGATCTATAACTACTGTCACAGGAATGGTTCAAAACATAGACAGTAAGAAGAGTCAGTTTTCTTGTACTGAAGTCGGCATTGTGCCTTTTGTATTTAATTCCGATGCAAATTCCGTGCTTCATCGTCAATAAGAAGGTCAGAGGGATACAGTAAACCTTAAGTGAAGCATCAGAATCTATAACTATTGTCACAGGAATGGTTCAAAACGTAGACAGTAAGGAGAGTCAGTTTTCTTGTACTTAAGTAGGCATTGTGCATTTTGTATTTAATTCCGATGCAATTTCTGTGTTTCATCGTAAATAAGAAGGTCAGAGGGATACAGTAAACCTGAAGTGAAGCATCGGAATAAATAACTAGTGTCACAGCAAGGGTTCAAAACATAGACAGTAAGAAGAGTCAGTTTTCTTGTACTTAAGTCGGCATTGTGCCTTTTGTATTTAATTCCGATGCAATTTCTGTGTTTCATCGTCAATAAGAAGGTCGGAGGGATACAGTAAACCTGAAGTGAAGCATCGGAATCTATAAAAAGTGTCACAGGAATGGTTCAAAACATAGACAGCAAGAAAAGTCAGTTTTCTTGTACTTAAGTCGGCATTGTGCCTTTTGTTTTTAATTCCGATGCAATTTCTGTGTTTCATCGTCAATAAGAGGGTCAGAGGGATACAGTAAACCTGAAGTGAAGCATCGGAATCTATAACTAGTGTCGCAGGAATGGTTCAAACCATAGACAGTAAGAAGAGTCAGTTTTCTTTTACTTAAGTCGGCATTGTGCTTTTTGTATTTAATTCCGTTTGCAATTTCTGTGTTTCATCGTCAATAACAAGGTCAGAGGGATACAGTAAATCTGAGGTGACTCATCGGAATCCATAACTAGTGTCACAGGAATGGTTCAAAACATAGACAGTAAGAAGAGTCAGTTTTCTTGTACTTAAGTCGGCATTGTGCCTTTTGTATTTAATTCCGAAGCAATTTCTGTGTTTCATCGTCAATAAGAGGGTCAGAGGGATACAGTAAACCTGGAGTAAAGCATCGGAATCTAAAACTAGTGTCACAGGAATGGTTCAAAACATAGACAGTAAGAAGGGTCAGTTTTCTTGTACTTAAGTCGACGTTGTGCCTCTTGTATTTAATTCCGATGCAATTTCTGAGTTTTATCGTCAATAAGAAGGTAAGAGGGATACAGTAAAGCTGAAGTGAAGCATCGGAATCTATAACTAGTGTCACAGGAATGGTTCAAAACTTAGACAATAAGAAGAGACAGTTTTCTTGTACTTAAGTCGGCATTGTGCCTTTTGTATTTAATTCCGCTGCAATTTCTGTGTTTCATCGTCAATAAGAAGGTCAGAGGGATACAGTAAACCGGAAGTGAAGCATCGGAATCCATAACTAGTGTCAGATGAATGGTTCAACACATAGACAGTAAGAAGAGTCAGTATTCTTGTACTTAAGTCGGCATTGTGCATTTTGTATTTAATTCCGATGCAATTTCTGTGTTTCATCGTCAATAAGAAGGTCTGATGGATACAGTAAACCTGAAGTGATGCATCGGAAGCTATAACTAGTGTCATATGAATGGTTCGCAACATAGACAGTAGGAAGAGTTTTCTTGTACTTAGGTCGTCATTGTGCCTTTTGTATTTAATTCCGATGCAATTTCTGTGTTTCAACGTTAATAAGAAGGTCAGAGGGATACAGTAACCTGAAGTGAAGCATCGGAATCTATAACTAGTGTCACAGGAATGGTTCAAAACATAGACAGTAAGAAGAGTCAGTTTTCTTGTACTTAAGTCGGCATTGTGCATTTTGTATTTAATTCCGATGCAATTTCTGTGTTTCATCAACAATAAGAAGGTCAGAGGCATACAGTAAACCTGAAGTGAAGCATCGGAATCTATAACTAGTGTCACATGAAAGATTCAAACGTAGACAGTAAGAAGAGTCAGATTTCTTGTACTTATGTCGGCATTGTGCCTTTTGTATTTAATTCCGATGCAATTTCTGTGTTTCATCGTCAATAAGAAGGTCAGAGGGATACAGTAAACCTGAAGTGAAGCATCGGAATCTATAACTAGTGTCACAGGAATGGTTGAAAACATAGACAGTAAGAAGAGTCATTTTTCTTGTACTTAAGTCGGCATTGTGCTTTTTGTATTTAATTCCGATGCGATTTCTGCGTTTGTCAATAAGAAGGTCAGAGGGATATAGTAAACCTGAAGTGAAGCTCTAGCGGTCCTAGGCGCGCAGTCCGGAACCGTGCGACCGCTACGGTCGCAGGTTCGAATCCTGCCTCGTTCATGGATGTGTGTGATATCCTTAGGTTAGTTAGGTTTAAGTAGTTCTAAGTTCTAGGGGACTGATGACCACAGCAGTTTATTCCCATAGTTCACAGAGCCATTAGAACCTGAAGTGAAGCATCGGAATCTATATCTAGTGTCACAGGATTGGTTCAAAACATAGACAGTAAGAAGAGTCAGTTTTCTTGTACTTAAGTAGGCATTGTGAATTTTGTATTTAATTCCGATGCAATTTCTGTGTTTCATCGTAAATAAGAAGGTCAGAGGGATACAGTAAACCTGAAGTGAAGCATCGGAATCAATAACTAGTGTCACAGCAATGGTTCAAAACATAGACAGTAAGAAGAGTCAGTTTTCTTGTACTTAAGTAGGCATTGTGCATTTTGTATTTAATTCCGATGCAATTTCTGTGTTTCATCGTAAATAAGAAGGTCAGAGGGATACAGTAAACCTGAAGTGAAGCATCGGAATAAATAACTAGTGTCACAGCAAGGGTTCAAAACATAGACTGTAAGAAGAGTCAGTTTTCTTGTACTTAAGTCGGCGTTGTGCCTTTTGAATTTAATTCCAATGCAATTTCTGTGTTTCATCGTCAATAAGAGGGTCAGAGGGATACAGTAAACCTGGAGTAAAGCATCGGAATCTATAACTCTTGTCACATGAATGGTTCAAATCATAGTCAGTAAGAAGAGTCAGTTTTCTTGTACTTAAGTCGGCATTGTGCCTTTCGTAATTAATTCCGATGCAATTTCTGTGTTTCATCGTTAATAAGGAGGTCAGAGGGATACATTAAACCTGAAGTGTAGCATCGGAATCTATAACTAGTGTCACAGGAATGGTTCAAAACTTAGACAATAAGAAGAGTCAGTTTTCTTGTACTTAAGTCGGCATTGTGCCTTTTGTATTTAATTCCGATGCAATTTCTGTGTTTCATCGTCAATAAGAAGGTCAGAGGGATACAGTAAAGCTGAAGTGAAGCATCGGAATCTATAACTAGTGTCAAAGGAATGGTTCAAAACTTAGACAATAAGAAGAGTCAGTTTTCTTGTACTTAAGTCGGCATTGTGCCTTTTGTATTTAATTCCGATGCAATTTCTGTGTTTCATCGTCAATAAGAAGGTCAGAGGGATACAGTAAACCTGAAGTGAAGCATCGGAATCTATAACTAGTGTCGCAGGAATGGTTCAAACCATAGACTGTAAGAAGAGTCAGTTTTCTTGTACTTAAGTCGGCATTGAGCCATTTTAATTTTACTCCGATGCAATCTCTGTGTTTCATCGTCAATAAGAAGGTCAGAGGGATACAGTAAACCTGAAGTGACGAATCGGTATCTATAACTAGTGTCATATGAATGGTGCAAACATAGACAGGTAAGAAGAGTCAGTTTTCTTGTACATATGTCGGCATTGTGCCTTTTGCATTTAATTCCGATGCAATTTCTATGTTTCATCGTCAATAAGAAGGTCAGAGGGATACAGTATACCTGAAGTGAAGCATCGGAATCTATAACTAGTGTCACAGGAATGGTTCAAAACATAGACAGTAAGAAGAGTCAGTTTTCTTGTACTTAAGTCGGCGTTGTGCCTTTTGAATTTAATTCCAATGCAATTACTGTGTTTCATCGTCAATAAGACCGTCAGAGGGAATCAGTGAACCTGAAGTGAAGCATCGGAATCTATAACTAGTGTCACAGGAATGGTTAAAATCATAGACAGTAAGAAGAGTCAGTTTTCTTGTACTTAAGTCGGCATTGTGCCTTTTGTATTTAATTCCGATGCCATTTCAGTGTCTGATCGTCAATAAGAAGGTCAGAGGGATACAGTAAACCTGAAGTGAAGTATAGGAATCTATAACTAGTGTCACAGGAATGGTTCAAAACATAGACAGTAAGAAGAGTCAGTTTTCTTGTACTTAAGTCGGCATTGTGCCATTTGTATTTAATTCCGATGCAATTTCTGTGTTTCATCGACAAGAAGAAGGTCAGAGGGATACAGTAAACCTGAAGTGAAGCATCGGAATCATTAACTAGTGTCACAGGAATGGTTCAAGACATAGACAGCAAGAAGAGTCAGTTTTCTTGTACTTAAGTCGGCATTGTGCCTTTTGTATTTCATTCCGAAGCAATTTCTGTTTTTCATCGTCAATAAGAAGGTCAGAGGGTTACAGTAAACCTGAAGTGAAGCATCGGAATCTATAACTACTGTCACAGGAATGGTTCAAAACATAGACAGTAAGAAGAGTGAGTTTTCTTGTACTGAAGTCGGCATTGTGCCTTTGGTATTTAATTATTCCGATGCAATTTCTGTGTTTCATCGTCAATAACAAGGTCAGAGGGATGCAGTAAACCTGAAGTGAAGCATCGGAATCTATACCTAGTGTCACAGGAATGGTTCAACTTTAGACAGTAAGAGGAGTCAGTTTTCTTGTACTTAAGTCGGCATTGTTCATTTTGTATTTAATTCCGATGCAATTTCTGCGTTCATCGTCAATAAGAAGGTCAGAGGGATACAGTAAACTTAAAGTGAAGCATCGGAATCGATATCTAGTGTCACAGGAATGGTTCAAAACATAGACAGTAAGAAGAGTCAGTTTTCTTGTACTTCAGTCGGCGTTGTGCCTTTTGTATTTAATTCCGATGCAATTTCTGTGTTTCATCGTCAATAAGAAGGTCTGAGGCATACAGTAAACCTGAAGTGAAGCATCGGAATCTATAACAAGTGTCACAGGAATGGTTCAAAACATAGACAATAAGAAGAGTCAGTTTTCTTGTACTTAAGACGGCATTGTGCCTATTGTATTTAATTCCGATGCAATTTCAGTGCTTCATCGTCAATAAGAAGGTCAGAGGGATACAGTGAACCTGAAGTGAAGCATTGGAATCAATTACTAGTGTCACAGGAATGGTTCAAACATAGACAGTAAGAGGACACAGGTTTCTTGTACTTAAGTCGGCATTGTGCCTTTTGTATTTAATTCCGATGCAATTTCAGTGTTTCATCGTCAATAAGAAGGTCAGAGGGATACAGTGAACCTGAAGTGAAGCATTGGAATCAATTACTAGTGTCACAGGAATGGTTCAAACATAGACAGTAAGAGGACACAGGTTTCTTGTACTTAAGTCGGCATTGTGCCTTTTGTATTTAATTCCGATGCAATATCTGTGTTTCATCGTCAATAAGAAGGTCAGAGGGATACAGTAAACCTGAAGTGAAGCATCGGAATCTATAACTACTGTCACAGGAATGGTTCAATACATAGACAGTAAGAAGAGTCAGTTTTCTTGTACTTAAGTCGGCATTGTGCCTTTTGTATTTAACTCCGATGCAATTTCTGTGTTTCATCGTCAATAAGAAGGTCAGAGGGATACAGTAAACCTGAAGTGAAGCATCGGAATCTGTAACTAGTGTCACAGGAATGGTTCAAACATAGACAGTAAGATGAGTCAGTTTTCTAGTACTAAAGTGGGCATTGTGCCTTTGGTATTTAATTATTCCGATGCAATTTCTGTGTTTCATCGTCAATAACAAGGTCAGAGGGATGCAGTAAACCTGAAGTGAAGCATCGGAATCTATACCTAGTGTCACAGGAATGGTTCAACTTTAGACAGTAAGAGGAGTCAGTTTTCTTGTACTTAAGTCGGCATTGTTCATTTTGTATTTAATTCCGATGCAATTTCTGCGTTCATCGTCAATAAGAAGGTCAGAGGGATACAGTAAACTTAAAGTGAAGCATCGGAATCGATATCTAGTGTCACAGGAATGGTTCAAAACATAGACAGTAAGAAGAGTCAGTTTTCTTGTACTTCAGTCGGCGTTGTGCCTTTTGTATTTAATTCCGATGCAATTTCTGTGTTTCATCGTCAATAAGAATGTCTGAGGCATACAGTAAACCTGAAGTGAAGCATCGGAATCTATAACAAGTGTCACAGGAATGGTTCAAAACATAGACAATAAGAAGAGTCAGTTTTCTTGTACTTAAGACGGCATTGTGCCTTTTGTATTTAATTCCGATGCAATTTCAGTGTTTCATCGTCAATAAGAAGGTCAGAGGGATACAGTGAACCTGAAGTGAAGCATTGGAATCAATAACTAGTGTCACAGGAATGGTTCAAACATAGACAGTAAGAGGACACAGGTTTCTTGTACTTAAGTCGGCATTGTGCCTTTTGTATTTAATTCCGATGCAATTTCTGTGTTTCATCGTCAATAAGAAGGTCAGAGGGATACTGTAAACCTGAAGTGAAGCATCGGAATCTGTACCTAGTGTCACAGGAATGGTTCGTAACATAGACAGTAAGAAGGGTCAGTTTTCTTGTACTATAGTCGGAATTGTGCCTTTTGTATTTAATTCCGATGCATGTTCCGTGTTTCATCGTCAATAAGAAGGTCAGAGGGATACAGTAAACCTGAAGTGAAGCATCGGAATCTATAACTAGTGTCACAGGAATGGTTCAAAACATAGACAGTAAGAAGAGCCAGTTTTCTTGTACTTAAGTCGGCATTGTGCCTTTTGTATTTAATTCCGATGCAATTTCCGTGTTTCATCGTCAATAAGAAGGTCAAGGGGATACAGTAAACCTGAAGTGAAGCATCGGAATCTATAACTAGTGTCACAGGAATGGTTCAAGACATAGACAGCAAGAAGAGTCAGTTTTCTTGTACTTAAGTCGGCATTGTGCCTTTTGTATTTCATTCCGAAGCAATTTCTGTTTTTCATCGTCAATAAGAAGGTCAGAGGGTTACAGTAAACCTGAAGTGAAGCATCGGAATCTATAACTACTGTCACAGGAATGGTTCAAAACATAGACAGTAAGAAGAGTCAGTTTTCTTGTACTGAAGTCGGCATTGTGCCTTTTGTATTTGATTCCGATGCAATTTCCGTGTTTCATCGTCAATAAGAAGGTCAAGGGGATACAGTAAACCTGAAGTGAAGCATCAGAATCTATAACTACTGTCAAAGGAATGGTTCAAAACATAGACAGTAAGGAGAGTCAGTTTTCTTGTACATAAGTCGGCATTGTGCCTTTAGTATTTAATTCCGATGCAATATCTGTATTTCATCGTCAATAAGAAGGTCAGAGGGATACAGTAAACCTGAAGTGAAGCATCGGAATGAATAACTACTGTCACAGGAATGGTTCAATACATAGACAGTAAGAAGAGTCAGTTTTCTTGTACTTAAGTCGGCATTGTGCCTTTTGTATTTAACTCCGATGCAATTTCTGTGTTTCATCGTCAATAAGAAGGTCAGAGGGATACAGTAAACCTGAAGTGAAGCATCGGAATCTGTAACTAGTGTCACAGGAATGGTTCAAACATAGACAGTAAGATGAGTCAGTTTTCTAGTACTAAAGTGGGCATTGTGCCTTTGGTATTTAATTATTCCGATGCAATTTCTGTGTTTCATCGTCAATAACAAGGTCAGAGGGATGCAGTAAACCTGAAGTGAAGCATCGGAATCTATACCTAGTGTCACAGGAATGGTTCAACTTTAGACAGTAAGAGGAGTCAGTTTTCTTGTACTTAAGTCGGCATTGTTCATTTTGTATTTAGTTCCGTTGCAATTTCTGCGTTCATCGTCAATAAGAAGGTCAGAGGGATACAGTAAACTTAAAGTGAAGCATCGGAATCGATATCTAGTGTCACAGGAATGGTTCAAAACATAGACAGTAAGAAGAGTCAGTTTTCTTGTACTTCAGTCGGCGTTGTGCCTTTTGTATTTAATTCCGATGCAATTTCTGTGTTTCATCGTCAATAAGAAGGTCTGAGGCATACAGTAAACCTGAAGTGAAGCATCGGAATCTATAACAAGTGTCACAGGAATGGTTCAAAACATAGACAATAAGAAGAGTCAGTTTTCTTGTACTTAAGACGGCATTGTGCCTTTTGTATTTAATTCCGATGCAATTTCAGTGTTTCATCGTCAATAAGAAGGTCAGAGGGATACAGTGAACCTGAAGTGAAGCATTGGAATCAATAACTAGTGTCACAGGAATGGTTCAAACATAGACAGTAAGAGGACACAGGTTTCTTGTACTTAAGTCTGCATTGTGCCTTTTGTATTTAATTCCGATGCAATTTCTGTGTTTCATCGTCAATAAGAAGGTCAGAGGGATACTGTAAACCTGAAGTGAAGCATCGGAATCTGTACCTAGTGTCACACGAATGGTTCGTAGCATAGACAGTAAGAAGGGTCAGTTTTCTTTTACTATAGTCGGAATTGTGCCTTTTGTATTTAATTCCGATGCATGTTCCGTGTTTCATCGTCAATAAGAAGGTCAGAGGGATACAGTAAACCTGAAGTGAAGCATCGGAATCTATAACTAGTGTCACAGGAATGGTTCAAAACATAGACAGTAAGAAGAGCCAGTTTTCTTGTACTTAAGTCGGCATTGTGCCTTTTGTATGTAATTCCGATGCAATATCTGTGTTTCATCGTCAATACGATGGTCAGAGGGATACAGTAAACCTGAAGTGATGCATCGGAATCTATAACTAGTGTCATAGGAATAGTTCAAAACATAGACAGTTAGAAGAGTCAGTTTCTTGTACTTAAGTCGACATTGTGCCTTTTATATTTAATTCCGAACCAATTTCTGTGTTTCATCGTCAATACGAAGGTCACAGGAATACAGTAAACCTGAAGTGAAGCATGGGAATCTATAACTAGTGTTACACGAGTGGTTCAAAACATAGACTGTAAGAAGAGTCAGTTTTCTTGTACTTAAGTCGGCATTGTGCCATTTGTATTTTACTCCGATGCAATCTCTGTGTTTCATCGTCAATAAGAAGGTGAGAGGGACAAAGTAAACCTGAAGTGAAGCATCAGAATCTATAACTAGTGTCGCAGGAATGGTTCAAACCATAGACAGTAAGAAGAGTCAGTTTTCTTGTACCTAAGTCGGCATTGTTCCTTTTCTAATTCATTCCGATGCAATTTCTATGTTTCATCGTCAATAAGAAGGTCAGAGGGATACAGTGAACCTGAAGTGAGGCATCGGAATCTATAACTAGTGTCACAGGAATGGTTCAAATCATAGACGGTAAGAAGAGTCAGTATTCTTGTACTTAAGTCGGCATTGTGCCACTTGTATTTAATTCCGATGCAATTTCTGTGTTTCGTCGTCAATAAGAAGGTCAAAGGGATACAGTAAACCTGAAGTGAAGCATCAGAATCTATAACTAGTGTCACAGGAATGGTTCAGGGCATAGACAGCAAGAAGAGTCAGTTTTCTTGTACTTAAGTCAGCATTGTTCCTTTTGTATTTAATTCCGAAGCAATTTCTTTGTTTCATCGTCAATAAGAAGGTCAGAGGAATACAGTAAACCTGATGTGAAGCATCGGAATCTATAACTAGTGTTACACGAGTGGTTCAAAACATTGACTGTAAGAAGAGTCAGTTTTCTCGCACTTAAGTCGGCATTGTGCCATTTTAATTTTACTCCGATGCAATCTCTGTGTTTCATCGTCAATAACAAGGTCAGAGGGATACAGTAAACCTGAAGTGAAGCAGCAGAATCTATAACTAGTGTCAAAGGAATGGTTCAAAACTTAGACAATAAGAAGAGTCAGTTTTCTTGTACTTAAGTTGGCATTGTGCCTTTTGTATTTAATTCCGATGCAATTTCTGTGTTTCATCGTCAATAAGAAGGTCAGAGGGATACAGCAAACCTGAAGTGAAGCATCGGAATCTATAACTAGTGTCGCAGGAATGGTTCAAACCATAGACTGTAAGAAGAGTCAGTTTTCTTGTACTTAAGTCGGCATTGTGCCATTTTAATTTTACTCCGATGCAATCTCTGTGTTTCATCGTCAATAAGAAGGTCAGAGGGATACAGTAAACCTGAAGTGACGAATCGGTATCTATAACTAGTGTCATATGAATGGTGCAAACATAGACAGGTAAGAAGAGTCAGTTTTCTTGTACATATGTCGGCATTGTGCCTTTTGCATTTAATTCCGATGCAATTTCTATGTTTCATCGTCAATAAGAAGGTCAGAGGGATACAGTATACCTGAAGTGAAGCATCGGAATCTATAACTAGTGTCACAGGAATGGTTCAAAACATAGACAGTAAGAAGAGTCAGTTTTCTTGTACTTAAGTCGGCGTTGTGCCTTTTGAATTTAATTCCAATGCAATTACTGTGTTTCATCGTCAATAAGACCGTCAGAGGGAATCAGTGAACCTGAAGTGAAGCATCGGAAACTATAACTAGTGTCACAGGAATGGATAAAATCATAGACAGTAAGAAGAGTCAGTTTTCTTGTACTTAAGTCGGCATTGTGCCTTTTGTATTTAATTCCGATGCCATTTCAGTGTCTGATCGTCAATAAGAAGGTCAGAGGGATACAGTAAACCTGAAGTGAAGTATAGGAATCTATAACTAGTGTCACAGGAATGGTTCAAAACATAGACACTAAGAAGAGTCAGTTTTCTTGTAATTAAGTCGGCATTGTGCCATTTGTATTTAATTCCGATGCAATTTCTGTGTTTCATCGACAAGAAGAAGGTCAGAGGGATACAGTAAACCTGAAGTGAAGCATCGGAATCTATAACTAGTGTCACAGGAATGGTTCAAGACATAGACAGCAAGAAGAGTCAGTTTTCTTGTACATAAGTCGGCATTGTGCCTTTTGTATTTCATTCCGAAGCAATTTCTGTTTTTCATCGTCAATAAGAAGGTCAGAGGGTTACAGTAAACCTGAAGTGAAGCATCGGAATCTATAACTACTGTCACAGGAATGGTTCAAAACATAGACAGTAAGAAGAGTCAGTTTTCTTGTACTGAAGTCGGCATTGTGCCTTTTGTATTTAATTCCGATGCAATTTCCGTGTTTCATCGTCAATAAGAAGGTCAAGGGGATACAGTAAACCTGAAGTGAAGCATCAGAATCTATAACTATTGTCAAAGGAATGGTTCAAAACATAGACAGTAAGGAGAGTCAGTTTTCTTGTACATAAGTCGGCATTGTGCCTTTAGTATTTAATTCCGATGCAATATCTGTATTTCATCGTCAATAAGAAGGTCAGAGGGATACAGTAAACCTGAAGTGAAGCATCGGAATGAATAACTACTGTCACAGGAATGGTTCAAAACATAGACAGTAAGAAGAGTCAGTTTTCTTGTACTTAAGTCGGCATTGTGCCTTTTGTATTTAATTCCGATGCAATATCTGTGTTTCATCGTCAATAAGAAGGTCAGAGGGATACAGTAAACCTGAAGTGAAGCATCGGAATCTATAACTACTGTCACAGGAATGGTTCAATACATAGACAGTAAGAAGAGTCAGTTTTCTTGTACTTAAGTCGGCATTGTGCCTTTTGTATTTAACTCCGATGCAATTTCTGTGTTTCATCGTCAATAAGAAGGTCAGAGGGATACAGTAAACCTGAAGTGAAGCATCGGAATCTGTAACTAGTGTCACAGGAATGGTTCAAACATAGACAGCAAGATGAGTCAGTTTTCTAGTACTAAAGTGGGCATTGTGCCTTTGGTATTTAATTATTCCGATGCAATTTCTGTGTTTCATCGTCAATAACAAGGTCAGAGGGATGCAGTAAACCTGAAGTGAAGCATCGGAATCTATACCTAGTGTCACAGGAATGGTTCAACTTTAGACAGTAAGAGGAGTCAGTTTTCTTGTACTTAAGTCGGCATTGTTCATTTTGTATTTAATTCCGATGCAATTTCTGCGTTCATCGTCAATAAGAAGGTCAGAGGGATACAGTAAACCTAAAGTGAAGCATCGGAATCTATAACTAATGTCACAGGAATGGTTCAAAACATAGACAGTAAGAGGAGTCAGGTTTCTTGTACTGAAGTCTGCATTGTGCTTTTTGTATTTAATTCCGATGCATTTTCTGTGTTTCATCGTCAATAAGAAGGTCAGAGGGATACAGTAAACTTAAAGTGAAGCATCGGAATCTATATCTAGTGTCACAGGAATGGTTCAAAACATAGACAGTAAGAAGAGTCAGTTTTCTTGTACTTCAGTCGGCGTTGTGCCTTTTGTATTTAAATCCGATGCAATTTCTGTGTTTCATCGTCAATAAGAAGGTCTGAGGCATACAGTAAACCTGAAGTGAAGCATCGGAATCTATAACAAGTGTCACAGGAATGGTTCAAAACATAGACAATAAGAAGAGTCAGTTTTCTTGTACTTAAGACGGCATTGTGCCTTTTGTATTTAATTCCGATGCAATTTCAGTGTTTCATCGTCAATAAGAAGGTCAGAGGGATACAGTGAACCTGAAGTGATGCATTGGAATCAATAACTAGTGTCACAGGAATGGTTCAAACATAGACAGTAAGAGGAGACAGGTTTCTTGTAGTTAAGTCGGCATTGTGCCTTTTGTATTTAATTCCGATGCAATTTCTGTGTTTCATCGTCAATAAGAAGGTCAGAGGGATACTGTAAACCTGAAGTGAAGCATCGGAATCTGTACCTAGTGTCACAGGAATGGTTCGTAGCATAGACAGTAAGAAGGGTCAGTTTTCTTGTACTATAGTCGGAATTGTGCCTTTTGTATTTAATTCCGATGCATGTTCCGTGTTTCATCGTCAATAAGAAGGTCAGAGGGATACAGTAAACCTGAAGTGAAGCATCGGAATCTATAACTAGTGTCACAGGAATGGTTCAAAACATAGACAGTCAGAAGAGCCAGTTTTCTTGTACTTAAGTCGGCATTGTGCCTTTTGTATGTAATTCCGATGCAATATCTGTGTTTCATCGTCAATACGATGGTCAGAGGGATACAGTAAACCTGAAGTGATGCATCGGAATCTATAACTAGTGTCATAGGAATGGTTCAAAACATAGACAGTTAGAAGAGTCAGTTTCTTGTACTTAAGTCGACATTGTGCCTTTTATATTTAATTCCGAACCAATTTCTGTGTTTCATCGTCAATACGAAGGTCACAGGAATACAGTAAACCTGAAGTGAAGCATGGGAATCTATAACTAGTGTTACACGAGTGGTTCAAAACATAGACTGTAAGAAGAGTCAGTTTTCTTGTACTTAAGTCGGCATTGTGCCATTTGTATTTTACTCCGATGCAATCTCTGTGTTTCATCGTCAATAAGAAGGTGAGAGGGACAAAGTAAACCTGAAGTGAAGCATCAGAATCTATAACTAGTGTCGCAGGAATGGTTCAAACCATAGACAGTAAGAAGAGTCAGTTTTCTTGTACCTAAGTCGGCATTGTTCGTTTTCTAATTCATTCCGTTGCAATTTCTATGTTTCATCGTCAATAAGAAGGTCAGAGGGATACAGTGAACCTGAAGTGGGGCATCGGAATCTATAACTAGTGTCACAGGAATGGTTCAAATCATAGACGGTAAGAAGAGTCAGTTTTCTTGTACTTAAGTCGGCATTGTACCACTTGTATTTAATTCCGATGCAATTTCTGTGTTTCGTCGTCAATAAGAAGGTCAAAGGGACAAAGTAAACCTGAAGTGAAGCATCAGAATCTATAACTAGTGTCGCAGGAATGGTTCAAACCATAGACAGTAAGAAGAGTCAGTTTTCTTGTACCTAAGTCGGCATTGTTCCTTTTCTAATTCATTCCGATGCAATTTCTATGTTTCATCGTCAATAAGAAGGTGAGAGGGACACAGTAAACCTGATGTGAAGCATCGGAATCTATAACTAGTGTTACACGAGTGGTTCAAAACATAGACTGTAAGAAGAGTCAGTTTTCTTGTACTTAAGTCGGCATTGTGCCATTTTAATTTTACTCTGATGCAATCTCTGTGTTTCATCGTCAATAACAAGGTCAGAGGGATACAGTAAACCTGAAGTGAAGCAGCAGAATCTATAACTAGTGTCACAGGAATGGTTCAAAACATAGACAGTAAGAAGAGTCAGTTTTCTTGAACTTAAGTAGGCATTGTGCCTTTTGTATTTAATTCCGATGCAATTTCTGTGTTTCATCGTCAATAAGAAGGTCAGAGGGATACAGGAAACCTGAAGTGAAGCATCGTAATCTATAACTAGTGTCACAGGAATGGTTCAAACATAGACAGTAAGAAGAGTCAGTTTTCTTGTACTTAAGTCGGCATTGTGCCTTTTGTATTTAAATCTGATGCAATTTCTGTGTTTCATCGTCAATTAGAAGGTCAGAGGGATACAGTAAACCTGAAGTGAAGGATCGGAATCTATTCCTAGTGTCACAGGAATAGTTCAAAGCATAGACAGTAAGAAGAGTCAGTTTTCTTGTACTTAAGTCGGCATTGTGCCTTTTGTATTTAATTCCGATGCAATTTCCGTGTTTCATCGTCAATAAGAAGGTCAGAAAGATACAGTAAACCTGAAGTGAAGCATCGGAATCTATAACTAGTGTCACAGGAATAGTTCAAAACATAGACAGTAAGGAGAGTCAGTTTTCTTGTACTTAAGTCGGCATTGTGCCTTTAGTATTTAATTCCGATGCAATATCTGTATTTCATCGTCTAAAAGAAGGTCAGAGGTATACAGTAAACCTGAAGTGAAGCATCGGAATCTATAACTAGTGTCACAGGAATGGTTCATGACATAGACAGCAAGAAGAGTCAGTTTTCTTGTACTTAAGTCGGCATTGTGCCTTTTGTATTTAATTCCGTAGCAATTTCTGTGTTTCATCGTCAATAAGAAGGTCAGAGGGATACAGTAAACCTGAAGTGACGCATCGGTATCTATAACTAGTGCCATATGAATGGTGCAAACATAGACAGTAAGAAGAGTCAGTTTTCTTGTACATATGTCGGCATTGTGCCTTTTGCATTTAATTCCGATGCAATTTCTATGTTTCATCGTCAATAAGAAGGTCAGAGGGATACAGTATACCTGAAGTGAAGCATCGGAATCTGTAACTAGTGTCACAGGAATGGTTCAAAACATAGACAGTAAGAAGAGTCAGTTTTCTTGTACTTAAGTCGGCGTTGTGCCTTTTGAATTTAATTCCAATGCAATTTCTGTGTTTCATCGTCAATAAGACCGTCAGAGGGAATCAGTGAACCTGAAGTGAAGCATCGGAATCTATAACTAGTGTCACAGGAATGGTTCAAATCATAGACAGTAAGAAGAGTCAGTTTTCTTGTACTTAAGTCGGCATTGTGCCTTTTGTATTTAATTCCGATGCCATTTCAGTGTCTGATCGTCAATAAGAAGGTCAGAGGGATACAGTAAACCTGAAGTGAAGTATCGGAATCTATAACTTGTGTCACAGGAATGGTTCAAAACATAGACAGTAAGTAGAGTCAGTTTTCTTGTACTTAAGTCGGCATTGTGCCATTTGTATTTAAATCCGATGCAATTTCTGTGTTTCATCGACAAGAAGAAGGTCAGAGGGATACAGTAAACCTGAAGTGAAGCATCGGGATCTATAACTACTGTCACAGGAATGGTTCAAAACATAGACAGTAAGAAGAGTCAGTTTTCTTGTACTGAAGTCGGCATTGTGCCTTTTGTATTTAATTCCGATGCAAATTCCGTGCTTCATCGTCAATAAGAAGGTCAGAGGCATACAGTAAACCTTAAGTGAAGCATCAGAATCTATAACTATTGTCACAGGAATGGTTCAAAACGTAGACAGTAAGGAGAGTCAGTTTTCTTGTACATAAGTCGGCATTGTGCCTTTAGTATTTAATTAAGATGCAATATCTGTATTTCATCGTCAATAAGAAGGTCAGAGGGATACAGTAAACCTGAAGTGAAGCATCGGAATGAATAACTACTGTCACAGGAATGGTTCAAAACATAGACAGTAAGAAGAGTCAGTTTTCTTGTACTTAAGTCGGCATTGTGCCTTTTGTATTTAATTCCGATGCAATATCTGTGTTTCATCGTCAATAAGAAGGTCAGAGTGATACAGTAAACCTGAAGTGAAGCATCGGAATCTATAACTACTGTCACAGGAATGGTTCAATACATAGACAGTAAGAAGAGTCAGTTTTCTTGTACTTAAGTCGGCATTGTGCCTTTTGTATTTAACTCCGATGCAATTTCTGTGTTTCATCGTCAATAAGAAGGTCAGCGGGATACAGTAAACCTGAAGTGAAGCAGCAGATTCTAAAACTAGTGTCATAGGAATGGTTCAAATCATAGACAGTAAGAAGAGTCAGTTTTCTTGTACTTATGTCGGCATTGTGCCTTTTGTATTTAATTCCGATGCAATTTCTGTGTTTCAGCGTGAATAAGAGGGTCAGAATATTACAGTAAACATGAAGTGAAGAATCGGAATCTATAACTAGTGTCACAGGCATGGTTCAAAGCAAAGACAGTAAGAAGAGTCAGTTTTCTTGTACTTATGTCGGCGTTGTGCCTTTTGTATTTAATTCCGATGCAATTTCTGTGTTTCATCGTCAATAAGAAGGTCTGAGGCATACAGTAAACCTGAAGTGAAGCATCGGAATCTATAACTAGTGTCACAGGAATGGTTCAAAACATAAACAGTAAGAAGAGTCAGTTTTCTTGTACTTAAGACGGCATTGTGCCTTTTGTATTTAATTCCGATGCAATTTCAGTGTTTCATCGTCAATAAGAAGGTCAGAGGGATACAGTGAACCTGAAGTGAAGCATCGGAATCAATAACTAGTGTCACAGGAATGGTTCAAACATAGACAGTAAGAGGAGTCAGGATTCTTGTACTTAAGTCGGCATTGTGCCTTTTGTATTTAATTCCGATGCAATTTCTGTGTTTCATCGTCAATAAGAAGGTCAGAGGGATACAGTAAACCTGAAGTGAAGCATCGGAATCCATAACTAGTGTCACAGGAATGGTTCAAAACATAGACAGTAAGAAGAGCCAGTTATCTTGTACTTAAGTCGGCATTGTGCCTTTTGTATTTAATTCCGATGCAATATCTGTGTTTCATCGTCAATACGAAGGTCAGAGGGATACAGTAAACCTGAAGTGATGCATCGGAATCTATAACTAGTGTCATAGGAATGGTTCAAAACACAGACAGTTAGAAGAGTCAGTTTTCTTGTACTTAAGGCGGCATTGTGCCTTTTGTATTTAATTCCGATGCAATTTCTGTGTTTCGTCGTCAATAAGAAGGTCAGAGGGATACAGAAAACCTGAAGTGAAGCATCGGAATCTATAACTAGTGTCACAGGAATGGTTCAAAATTAGAAAGTACGAAGAGTCAGTTTTCTTGTACTCAAGTCGGCATTGTGCCTTTTGTATTTAATTCCAATGCAATTTCTGTGTTTCATCGTCAAGAAGAAGGTCAGAGGGATACAGTAAACCTGAAGTGAAGCATCGGAATCTATTCCTAGTGTCACAGGAATGGTTCAAAGCATAGACAGTAAGAAGAGTCAGTTTTCTTGTACTTAAATCGGCATTGTGCCTTTCGTATTTAATTCCGATGCAATTTTCGTGTTTCATCGTCAATAAGAAGGTCAGAAAGATACAGTAAACCTGAAGTGAAGCATCGGAATCTATAACTAGTGTCACAGGAATGGTTCAAACATAGACGTTAAGGAGAGTCAGTTTCTTGTACATAAGTCGGCATTGTGCCTTTAGTATTTAATTCCAATGCAATATCTGTATTTCATCGTCAAAAAGAAGGTCAGAGGGATACAGTAAACCGGAAGTGAAGCATCGGAATCTATAACTAGTGTCACAGGAATGGTTCAAGACATAGACAGCAAGAAGAGTCAGTTTTCTTGTACCTAAGTCGGCATTGTGCCTTTTGTATTTAATTCCGAAGCAATTTCTGTGTTTCATCGACAATAAGAAGGTCAGAGGGATACAGTAAACCTGAAGTGACGCATCGGTATCTATAACTAGTGTCACATGAATGGTGCAAACATAGACAGTAAGAAGAGTCAGTTTTCTTGTACATATGTCAGCATTGTGCCTTTTGCATTTAATTCCGATGCAATTTCTATGTTTCATCGTCAATAAGAAGGTCAGAGGGATACAGTATACCTGAAGTGAAGCATCGGAATCTATAACTAGTGTCACAGGAATGTTTCAAAACATAGACAGTAAGAAGAGTCAGTTTTCTTGTACTTAAGTCTGCGTTGTGCCTTTTGAATTTAATTCCAATGCAATTTCTGTGTTTCATCGTCAATAAGAACGTCAGAGGGAATCAGTGAACCTGAAGTGAAGCATCGGAATCTATAACTAGTGTCACAGGAATGGTTCAAATCATAGACAGTAAGAAGAGTCAGTTTTCTTGTACTTAAGTCGGCATTGTGCCTTTTGTATTTAATTCCGATGTCATTTCAGTGTCTGATCGTCAATAAGAAGTTCAGAGGGATACAGTGAACCTGAAGTGAAGCATCGGAATCTATAACTAGTGTCACAGGAATGGTTCAAAACATAGACAGTAAGATGAGTCAGTTTTCTTGTACTTAAGTCGGAATTGTGCCATTTGTATTTAATTTCGATGCAATTTCTGTGTTTCATCGTCAAGAAGAAGGTCAGAGGGATACAGTAAACCTGAAGTGAAGCATCGGAATCTATAACTAGTGTCACAGGAATGGTTCAAGACATAGACAGAAAGAAGAGTCAGTTTTCTTGTAATGAAGTCGGCATTGTGCCTTTTGTATTTAATTCCGAAGCAATTTCTGTGTTTCATCGTCAATAAGAAGGTCAGAGGGATACAGTAAACCTGAAGTGAAGCATCGGCATCTATAACTACTGTCACAGGAATTTTTCAAAACATAGACAGTAAGAAGAATCAGTTTTCTTGTACTTAAGTCGGCACTGTGCTTTTGTATTTAATTCCGATGCAATATCTGTGTTTCATCGTCAATACGAAGGTCAGAGTTATACAGTAAACCTGAAGTGAAGCATCGGAATCTATAACTAGTGTTACACGAATGGTTCAATCATAGACTGTAAGATGAGTCCGTTTTCTTGTACTTAAGTCGGCATTGTGCCATTTGTATTTTACTGCAATGCAATCTCTGTGTTTCATCGTCAATAAGAAGGTGAGAGGGATACAGTAAACCTGAAGTGAAGCAGCAGAATCTGTAACTAGTGTCACAGGAATGGTGCAAAACATAGACAGTAAGAAGAGTCATTTTTCTTGTACTTAAGTCGGCATTGTGCCTTTTGTATTTAATTCCGATGTAATTTCTGTGTTTCATCGTCAATAAGAAGGTCAGAGGTATACAGTAAAGCTGAAGTGAAGCATCGGAATCTATAACTAGTGTCACAAGAATGGTTCAATCATAGACAGTAAGAAGAGACAGTTTTCTTGTACTTAAGTCGGCATAGTGCCTTTTGTATTTAATTCCGATGCAATTTCTGTGTTTCATCGTCAATAAGAAGGTCACAGGGATACTGTAAACCTGAAGTGAAGCATAGGAACCTATTCCTAGTGTCACAGGAATGGTTCAAAGCATTGACAGTAAGAAGAGTCAGTTTTCTTGTACTTAAGTCGGCATTGTGCCTTTTGTATTTAATTCCGATGCAATATCTGTGTTTCATCGTCAATAAGAAGGTCAGAGGGATACAGTAAACCTGAAGTGAAGCATCGGAATCTATAACTAGTGTCACAGGAATGATTCAAAACATAGACAGTTAGAAGAGTCAGTTTTCTTGTGCTTAAGTCGGTATTGTGCCTTTTGTATTTAATTCCGATGCAATTTCTGTGTTTCATCGTCAATAAGAAGGTCAGAGGGATACAGTAAACCTGAAGTGAAGCATCGGAATCTATAACTAGTGTCACAGGAATGGTTCAAGACATAGACAGTAAGAAGAGTCAGTTTTCTTGTACTTAAGTCGGCATTGTGCCTTTTGTATTTAATTCCGATGCAATTTCAGTATTTCATCGTCAATAAGAAGGTCAGAGGGATTTAGTGAACCTTAAGTGAAGCATCGGATTCTATAACTAGTGTCCCGGCAATGGTTAAAAACATAGACAGTATGAGGATCAGTTTTCTGGTACTTAAGTCGGCATTGTGCCTTTTGTATTTAATTCCGATGCAATTTCTGTGTTTCATCGTCAATAAGAAGGTCAGAGGGATACAGTAAACCTGCAGTGAAGCATCGAAATCTATAACTAGTGTCACATGAATGGTTCAAAACATAGGCAGTAAGAAGAGTCAGTTTTCTTGTACTAAAGTTGACTTTGTGCTTTTTGTATTTAATTCCGATGCAATTTCTGTGTATCATCGGTAATAAGAAGGTCAGAGGTATACAGTAAACCTGAAGTGAAGCATCGGAATCTATAACTAGTGTCACAGATATGGTTCAAAGCATAGGCCGTAAGAAGAGTCAGTTTTCTTGTACTTATGTCGGCTTTGTGCTTTTGTATTTAATTCCGATGCAATTTCTGTGTTTCATCGTCAATAAGAAGGTCAGAGGGATACAGTAAACCTGAAGTGAAACATCGGAATCTATAACTAGTGTCACAGGAATGGTTCAAAACATAGACAGTAAGAATAGTCAGTTTTCTTGTACTTAAGTCGGCATTGTGCCTTTTGTATTTAGTTCCGATGCAATGTCAGTGTTTCGTCGACAATAAGAAGGTCAGCGGGATATAGTGAACCTGAAGTGAAACATCGGGTTCTATAACTAGTGTCACAGGAATGGTTCAAAACATAGACAGTAAGAAGATCAGTTTTCTTGTACTTAGGTCGGCATTGTGCCTTTTGTATTTAATCCGATGCAATTTCTGCGTTTCTTCGTCAATTAGAAGGTCAGAGGGATACAGTAAACCTGCAGTGAAGCATCGGAATCTATAACTAGGGTCACATGAATGGTTCAAATCATAGAGCGTAAGAAGAGTCAGTTTTCTTGTACTTAAGTCGGCATTGTGCCTTTTGTATGTAATTCCGATGCAATTTCTGTGTTTCATCGTCAATAAGAATGTCAGAGGGATACAGTAAAGCTGAAGTGAAGCATCGGGATCTATAACTAGTGTCACAGGAATGGTTCAAAACATAGACAGTAAGAAGAGTCAGTTTTCTTGTACTTAAGTCGGCATTGTGCATTTTGTATTTAATTCCGATGCAATTTCTGTGTTTCATCGTCAATAAGAATGTCAGAGGGATACAGTAAAGCTGAAGTGAAGCATCGGGATCTATAACTAGTGTCACAGGAATGGTTCAAAACATAGACAGTAAGAAGAGTCAGTTTTCTTGTACTTAAGTCGGCATTGTGCCTTTTATATTTAATTCCGATGCAATTTCTATGTTTCATCGTCAATACGAAGGCCAGAGGGATACAGTAAACCTGAAGTGAAGCATCGGAATCTATTACTAGTGTCGCAGGAATGGTTCAAAGCATATACAGGAAGAAGCGTCAGTTACCTTGTACTTAAGTCGGTATTGTGCATTTTGTATTTAATTCCGAAGCAATTTCTATGTTTCATCGACAATAAGAAGGTCGAAGGGATACAGTAAACCTGAAGTAAAGCATCAGAATCTATAACTAGTGTCACAAGAATGGTTCAATCATAGACAGTAAGAAGAGTCCGTTTTCTTGTACTTAAGTCGGCATTGTGCCATTTGTATTTTACTGCAATGCAATCTCTGTGTTTCATCGTCAATAAGAAGGTGAGAGGGATACAGTAAACCTGAAGTGAAGCAGCAGAATCTATAACTAGTGTCACAGGAATGGTGCAAAACAAAGACAGTAAGAAGAGTCATTTTTCTTGTACTTAAGTCGGCATTGTGCCTTTTGTATTTAATTCCGATGCAATTTCTGTGTTTCATCGTCAATAAGAAGGTCACAGGGATACTGTCAACCTGAAGTGAAGCATAGGAACCTATTCCTAGTGTCACAGGAATGGTTCAAAGCATTGACAGTAAGAAGAGTCAGTTTTCTTGTACTTAAGTCGGCATTGTGCCTTTTGTATTTAATTCCGATGCAATATCTGTGTTTCATCGTCAATAAGAAGGTCAGAGGGATACAGTAAACCTGAAGTGAAGCATCGGAAACTATAACTAGTGTCACAGGAATGATTCAAAACATAGACAGTTAGAAGAGTCAGTTTTCTTGTGCTTAAGTCGGTATTGTGCCTTTTGTATTTAATTCCGATGCAATTTCTGTGTTTCATCGTCAATAAGAAGGTCAGAGGGATACAGTAAACCTAAAGTGAAGCATCGGAATCTATAACTAGTGTCACAGGAATGGTTCAAGACATAGACAGTAAGAAGAGTCAGTTTTCTTGTACTTAAGTCGGCATTGTGCCTTTTGTATTTAATTTCGAAGCAATATCTGTGTTTCATCGTCAATAAGAAGGTCAGAGGGATACAGTAAACCTGAAGTGAAGCATCGGAATGAATAACTACTGTCACAGGAATGGTTCAAAACATAGACAGTAAGAAGAGTCAGTTTTCTTGTACTTAAATCGGCATTGTGCCCTTTGTATTTAATTCCGATGCAATATCTGTGTTTCATCGTCAATAAGAAGGTCAGAGGGATACAGTAAACCTGAAGTGAAGCATCGGAATCTACAACTAGTGTCACAGGAATAGTTCAATACATAGACAGTAAGAAGAGTCAGTTTTCTTGTACTTAAGTCGCCATTGTGCTTTTTGTATTTAACTCCGATGCAATTTCTGTGTTTCATCGTCAATAAGAAGGTCAGAGGGATACAGTAAACCTGAAGTGAAGCAGCAGATTCTATAACTAGTGTCACAGGAATGGTTCAAATCATAGACAGTAAGAAGAGTCAGTTTTCTTGTACTTAAGTCGGCATTGTGCCTTTTGTATTTACTTCCGATGCAATTTCTGTGTTTATCGTCAATAAGAAGGTCAGAGGGATACAGTAAACCTGAAGTGAAGCATCGGAATTTGTAACTAGTGTCACAGGAATGGTTCAAACATAGACAGTAAGATGAGTCAGTTTTCTTGTACTTAAGTCGGCATTGTGCGTTTTGTATTTAATTCCGATGCAATTTCTGTGTTTCATCGTCAATAACAAGGTCAGAGGGATACAGTAAACCTGAAGTGAAGCATCTGAATCTATAACTAGTGTCACAGGAATGGTTCAACTCTAGACAGTAAGAGGAGTCAGTTTTCTTGTACTTAAGTCGGCATTGTGCCTTTTGTACTTAATTCCGATGCAATTTCTGTGTTCATCGTCAATAAGAAGGTCAGAGGGATACAGTAAACCTAAAGTGAAGCATCGGAATCTATAACTAGTGTCACAGGAATGGTTCAAAACATAGACAGTAAGAAGAGTCAGTTTTCTTGTACTTAAGTCGGCGTTGTGCCTTTTGTATTTAATTCCGATGCAATTTCTGTGTTTCATCGTGAATAAGAGGGTCAGAGGGATACAGTAAACATGAAGTGAAGCATCGGAATCTATAACTAGTGTCACAGGAATGGTTCAAAACATAGACAGTAAGAAGAGTCAGTTTTCTTGTACTTAAGTCGGCGTTGTGCCTTTTGTATTTAATTCCGATGCAATTTCTGTGTTTCATCGTCTATAAGAAGGTCTGAGGCATACAGTAAACCTGAAGTGAAGCATCGGAATCTATAACTAGTGTCACAGGAATGGTTCAAAACATAGACAGTAAGAAGAGTTAGTTTTCTTGTACTTAAGACGGCATTGTGCCTTTTGTATTTAATTCCGATGCAATTTCCGTGTTTCATCGTCAATAAGAAGGTCAGAGGGATCCAGTAAACCTGAAGTGAAGCATCGGAATCTATAACTAGTGTCACAGGAATGGTTCAAAACATAGACAGTAAGAAGAGTCAGTTTTCTTGTACTTAAGTCGGTATTGTGCCTTTTGTATTTAATTCCGATGCAATATCTGTGTTTCATCGTCAATACGAAGGTCAGAGGGATACAGTAAACCTGAAGTGAAGCATCGGAATCTATAACTAGTGTCATAGGAATGGTTCAAAGCATAGACAGTTAGAAGAGTCAGTTTTCTTGTACTTAAGTCGGTATTGTGAATTTTGTATTTAATTCCGATGCAATTTCTGTGTTTCATCGTCAATAAGAATGTCGGAGGGACACAGTAAACCTGAAGTGAAGCATCGGAATCTATAACTAGTGTCACAGGATTGGTTCAAAACATAGACAGTAAGAAGAGTCTGTTTTCTTGCACTTAAGTCGGCATTGTGCCTTTTATATTTAATTCCGATGCAATTGCTTTGTTTCATCGTCAATAAGAAGGTCAGAGGCATACAGTAAAGCTGTAGTGAAGCATCGGAATCTTTAGCTAGTGTCACAGGAATGGTTCAATACATAGACAGTAAGAAGAGTCAGTTTACTTGTACTTCAGTCGGCATTGTGCCTTTTGTATTTAATTCCGATGCAATTTCAGTATTTCATCGTCAATAAGAAGGTCAGAGGGATTTAGTGAACCTGAAGTGAAGCATCGGATTCTATAACCAGTGTCCCGGGAATGGTTCAAAACATAGACAGTATGAGGATCAGTTTTCTGGTACTTAAGTCGGCATTGTGCCTTTTGTATTTAATTCCGATGCAATTTCTGTGTTTCATCGTCAATAAGAAGGTCAGAGGGATACAGTAAACCTGCAGTGAAGCATCGAAATCTATAACTAGTGTCACATGAATGGTTCAAAACATAGGCAGTAAGAAGAGTCAGTTTTCTTGTACTAAAGTTGACTTTGTGCCTTTTGTATTTAATTCCGATGCAATTTCTGTGTATCATCGGTAATAAGAAGGTCAGAGATATACAGTAAGCCTGAAGTGAAGCATCGGAATCTATAACTAGTGTCACAGGTATGGTTCAAAACATAGACCGTAAGAAGAGTCAGTTTTCTTGTACTTATGTCGGCTTTGTGCTTTTGTATTTAATTCCGATGCAATTTCTGTGTTTCATCGTTAATAAGAAGGTCAGAGGGATACAGTAAACCTGAAGTGAAACATCGGAATCTATAACTAGTGTCACAGGAATGGTTCAAAACATAGACAGTAAGAATAGTCAGTTTTCTTGTACTTAAGTCGGCATTGTGCCTTTTGTATTTAATTCCGATGCAATGTCAGTGTTTCGTCGACAATAAGAAGGTCAGCGGGATATAGTGAACCTGAAGTGAAACATCGGATTCTATAACTAGTGTCACAGGAATGGTTCAAAACATAGACAGTAAGAAGATCAGTTTTCTTGTACTTAGGTCGGCATTGTGCCTTTTGTATTTAATCCGATGCAATTTCTGCGTTTCATCGTCAATTAGAAGGTCAGAGGGATACAGTAAAGCTGCAGTGAAGCATCGGAATCTATAACTAGGGTCACATGAATGGTTCAAATCATAGAGCGTAAGAAGAGTCAGTTTTCTTGTACTTATGTCGGCATTGTGCCTTTTGTATGTAATTCCGATGCAATTTCTGTGTTTCATCGTCAATAAGAATGTCAGAGGGATACAGTAAAGCTGAAGTGAAGCATCGGGCACTATAACTAGTGTCACAGGAATGGTTCAAAACATAGACAGTAAGAAGAGTCAGTTTTCTTGTACTTAAGTCGGCATTGTGCATTTTGTATTTAATTCCGATGCAATTTCTGTGTTTCATCGTCAATAAGAAGGTCAGAGGGATACAGTAAAGCTGAACTGAAGCATCTGAATGTATAACTAGTGTCACAGGAATGGTTCGAAACATAGACAGTAAGAAGAGTCAGTTTTCTTGTACTTAAGTCGGCATCGTGCCTTTTATATTTAATTCCGATGCAATTTCTATGTTTCATCGTCAATACGAAGGCCAGAGGGATACAGTAAACCTGAAGTGAAGCATCGGAATCTATTACTAGTGTCGCAGGAATGGTTCAAAGCATATACAGGAAGAAGCGTCAGTTACCTTGTACTTAAGTCGGTATTGTGCATTTTGTATTTAATTCCGAAGCAATTTCTATGTTTCATCGACAATAAGAAGGTCGAAGGGATACAGTAAACCTGAAGTAAAGCATCGGAATCTATAACGAGTGTCACATGAATGGTTCAAAACATAGACAGTAAGAAGAGTCTGTTTTCTTGTACTTAAGTCGGCATTGTGCCTTTTGTATTGAATTCCGATGCAATTTCTGTGTTTCATCGTCAATAAGAAGGTCAGAGGGATACAGTATACCTGAAGTGAAGCATCGGAATCTATAACTAGTGTCACAGGAATGGTTCAAAACATAGACAGTAAGAAGAGTCTGTTTTCTTGTACTTAAGTCGGCATTGTGCCTTTTGTATTTAATTCCGATGCAATATCTGCGTTTCCTCGTCAATAAAAAGGTCAGAGGCATCCAGTAAACCTGAAGTGAAGCATCGGAATCTATAACTAGTGTCATAGGAATGGTTCAAAACATAGACAGTAAGAAGAGTCAGTTTTCTTATACTTAAGTCGGCTTTGTGCCTTTTGTATTTAATTCCGATGCAATTTCAGTGTTTCATCGTCAATAAGAAGGTCAGAGGGATACAGTAAACCTGAAGTGAAGCATCGGAATGAATAACTACTGTCACAGGAATGGTTCAAAACATAGACAGTAAGAAGAGTCAGTTTTCTTGTACTTAAATCGGCATTGTGCCCTTTGTATTTAATTCCGATGCAATATCTGTGTTTCATCGTCAATAAGAAGGTCAGAGGGATACAGTAAACCTGAAGGGACGCATCGGAATCTATAACTAGTGTCACAGGAATAGTTCAATACATAGACAGTAAGAAGAGTCAGTTTTCTTGTACTTAAGTCGCCATTGTGCTTTTTGTATTTAACTCCGATGCAATTTCTGTGTTTCATCGTCAATAAGAAGGTCAGAGGGATACAGTAAACCTGAAGTGAAGCAGCAGATTCTATAACTAGTGTCACAGGAATGGTTCAAATCATAGACAGTAATAAGAGTCAGTTTTCTTGTACTTAAGTCGGCATTGTGCCTTTTGTATTTGATTCCGATGCAATTTCTGTGTTTTATCGTCAATAAGAAGGTCAGAGGGATACAGTAAACCTGAAGTGAAGCATCGGAATCTGTAACTAGTGTCACAGGAATGGTTCAAACATAGACAGTAAGATGAGTCAGTTTTCTTGTACTTAAGTCGGCATTGTGCCTTTTGTATTTAATTCCGATGCAATTTCTGTGTTTCATCGTCAATAACAAGGTCAGAGGGATACAGTAAACCTGAAGTGAAGCATCTGAATCTATAACTAGTGTCACAGGAATGGTTCAACTTTAGACAGTAAGAGGAGTCAGTTTTCTTGTACTTAAGTCGGCATTGTGCCTTTTGTACTTAATTCCGATGCAATTTCTGTGTTCATCGTCAATAAGAAGGTCAGAGGGATACAGTAAACCTAAAGTGAAGCATCGGAATCTATAACTAATGTCACAGGAATGGTTCAAAACATAGACAGTAAGAGGAGTCAGAATTCTTGTACTTAAGTCGGGATTGTGCCTTTTGTATTTAATTCCGAAGCAATTTCTTTGTATCATCGTCAATAAGGAGGTCAGAGAGATACAGTAAACCTGGAGTAAAGCATCGGAATCCATAACTAGTGTCACAGGAATGGTTGAAAACATAGACAGTAAGAAGAGTCCGTTTTCTTGTACTTAAGTCGGCATTGTGCCTTTTGTATTAAATTCCGATGCAATTTCTGTGTTTCATCGTGAATAAGAGGGTCAGAGGGATACAGTAAACATGAAGTGAAGCATCGGAATCTATAACTAGTGTCACAGGAATGGTTCAAAACATAGACAGTAAGAAGAGTCAGTTTTCTTGTACTTAAGTCGGCGTTGTGCCTTTTGTATTTAATTCCGATGCAATTTCTGTGTTTCATCGTCAATAAGAAGGTCTGAGGCATACAGTAAACCTGAAGTGAAGCATCGGAATCTATAACTAGTGTCACAGGAATGGTTCAAAACATAGACAGTAAGAAGAGTTAGTTTTCTTGTACTTAAGACGGCATTGTGCCTTTTGTATTTAATTCCGATGCAATTTCCGTGTTTCATCGTCAATAAGAAGGTCAGAGGGATCCAGTAAACCTGAAGTGAAGCATCGGAATCTATAACTAGTGTCACAGGAATGGTTCAAAACATAGACAGTAAGAAGAGTCAGTTTTCTTGTACTTAAGTCGGCATTGTGCCTTTTGTATTTAATTCCGATGCAATGTATGTGTTTCATCGTCAATGCGAAGGTCAGAGGGATACAGTAAACCTGAAGTGAAGCATCGGAATCTATAACTAGTGTCATAGGAATGGTTCAAAGCATAGACAGTTAGAAGAGTCAGTTTTCTTGTACTTAAGTCGGTATTGTGAATTTTGTATTTAATTCCGATGCAATTTCTGTGTTTCATCGTCAATAAGAAGGTCGGAGGGATACAGTAAACCTGAAGTGAAGCATCGGAATCTATAACTAGTGTCACAGGATTGGTTCAAAACATAGACAGTAAGAAGAGTCTGTTTTCCTGCACTTAAGTCGGCATTGTGCCTTTTATATTTAATTCCGATGCAATTGCTTTGTTTCATCGTCAATAAGAATGTCAGAGGGATTCAGTAAAAATGAAGTGAAGCATCGGAATATTTAACTAGTGTCACAGGAATGGTTCAAAACACAGGCAGTAAGAAGAGTCAGTTATCTTGTACTTAAGTCGGCATTGTGCCTCTTGTATTTAATTCCGAAGCAATTTCTGTGTTTCATCGTCAAGAAGAAGGTCAGAGGGATACAGTAAACCTGAAGTAAAGCATCGTAATCTATAACGAGTGTCACATGAATGGTTCAAAATATAGACAGTAAGAAGAGTCAGTTTTCTTGTACTTAAGTGGGCATTGTACCTTTTGTATTTAATTCCGATGCAATTTCTGTGTTTCATCGTCAATAAGAAGGTCAGAGGGATACAATAAACCTGATGTGAAGCGTCGGAATCTATAACGAGTGTCACAGCATTGGTTTAAAACATAGACAGTATGAAGAGTCAGATTTCTTGTACTTAAGTCGGCTTTGTGCCTTTTGTATTTAATTCCGATGCAATTTCTGTGTTTCATCGTCAATAAGAAGGTCAGAGGCATACAGTAAACCTGTAGTGAAGCATCGGAATCTTTAGCTAGTGTCACAGGAATGGTTCAATACATAGACAGTAAGAAGAGTCAGTTTACTTGTACTTCAGTCGGCATTGTGCCTTTTGTATTTAATTCCGATGCAATTTCAGTATTTCATCGTCAATAAGAAGGTCTGAGGGATTTAGTGAACCTGAAGTGAAGCATCGGATTCTATAACTAGTGTCCCGCGAATGGTTCAAAACATAGACAGTATGAGGATCAGTTTTCTGGTACTTAAGTCGGCATTGTGCCTTTTGTATTTAATTCCGATGCAATTTCTGTGTTTCATCGTCAATAAGAAGGTCAGAGGGATACAGTAAACCTGCAGTGAAGCATCGAAATCTGTAACTAGTGTCACATGAATGGTTCAAAACATAGGCAGTAAGAAGAGTCAGTTTTCTTGTACTAAAGTTGACTTTGTGCCTTTTGTATTTAATTCCTATGCAATTTCTGTGTATCATCGGTAATAAGAAGGTCAGAGGTATACAGTAAACCTGAAGTGAAGCATCGGAATCTATAACTAGAGTCACAGGTATGGTTCAAAACATAGACCGTAAGAAGAGTCAGTTTTCTTGTACTTATGTCGGCTTTGTGCTTTTGTATTTAATTCCGATGCAATTTCTGTGTTTCATCGTCAATAAGAAGGTCAGAGGGATACAGTAAACCTGAAGTGAAACATCGGAATCTATAACTAGTGTCACAGGAATGGTTCAAAACATAGACAGTAAGAATAGTTAGTTTTCTTGTACTTAAGTCGGCATTGTGCCTTTTGTATTTAATTCCGATGCAATGTCAGTGTTTCGTCGACAATAAGAAGGTCAGCGGGATATAGTGAACCTGAAGTGAAACATCGGATTCTATAACTAGTGTCACAGGAATGGTTCAAAGCATAGACAGTAAGAAGATCAGTTTTCTTGTACTTAGGTCGGCATTATGCCTTTTGTATTTAATCCGATGCAATTTCTGCGTTTCATCGTCAATTAGAAGGTCAGAGGGATACAGTAAACCTGCAGTGAAGCATCGTAATCTATAACTAGGGTCACATGAATGGTTCAAATCATAGAGCGTAAGAAGAGTCAGTTTTCTTGTACTTAAGTCGGCATTGTGCCTTTTGTATGTAATTCCGATGCAATTTCTGTGTTTCATCGTCAATAAGAATGTCAGAGGGATACAGTAAAGCTGAAGTGAAGCATCGGGATCTATAACTAGTGCCACAGGAATGGTTCAAAACATAGACAGTAAGAAGAGTCAGTTTTCTTGTACTTAAGTCGGCATTGTGCATTTTGTATTTAATTCCGATGCAATTTCTGTGTTTCATCATCAATAAGAAGGTCAGAGGGATATAGTAAAGCTGAAGTGAAGCATCGGAATGTATAACTAGTGTCACAGGAATGGTTCGAAACATAGACAGTAAGAAGAGTCAGTTTTCTTGTACTTAAGTCGGCATCGTGCCTTTTATATTTAATTCCGATGCAATTTCTATGTTTCATCGTCAATACGAAGGCCAGAGGGATACAGTAAACCTGAAGTGAAGCATCGGAATCTATTACTAGTGTCGCAGGAATGGTTCAAAGCATATACAGGAAGAAGCGTCAGTTACCTTGTACTTAAGTCGGTATTGTGCATTTTGTATTTAATTCCGAAGCAATTTCTATGTTTCATCGACAATAAGAAGGTCGAAGGGATACAGTAAACCTGAAGTAAAGCATCGGAATCTATAACGAGTGTCACATGAATGGTTCAAAACATAGACAGTAAGAAGAGTCTGTTTTCTTGTACTTAAGTCGGCATTGTGCCTTTTGTATTGAATTCCGATGCAATTTCTGTGTTTCATCGTCAATAAGAAGGTCAGAGGGATACAGTATACCTGAAGTGAAGCATCGGAATCTATGGCTAGTGTCACAGGAATGGTTCAAAACATAGACAGTATGAAGAGTCTGTTTTCTTGTACTTAAGTCGGCATTGTGCCTTTTGTATTTAATTCCGACGCAATATCTGCGTTTCCTCGTCAATAAGAAGGTCAGAGGCATCCAGTAAACCTGAAGTGAAGCATCGGAATCTATAACTAGTGTCATAGGAATGGTTCAAAACATAGACAGTAAGAAGAGTCAGTTTTCTTATATTTAAGTCGGCTTTGTGCCTTTTGTATTTAATTCCGATGCAATTTCAGTGTTTCATCGTCAATAAGAAGGTCAGAGGGATAAAGTGAACCTGAAGTCAAGCATCGGAATCTATAACTAGTGTCACAGGAATGGTTCAAAGCATAGACAGTGAGAAGAGTCAGTTTTCTTGTACTTAAGTCGGCATCGTGCCTTTCGTATTTAATTCAGATGCAATTTCTGTGTTTCATCGTCAATAAGAAGGTCAGAGGTATACAGTAAACCTGAAGTGAAGCATCGGAATCTATAACTAGTGTCACAGGTATGGTTCAAAACATAGACAGTAAGAAGAGTCAGTTTTCTTGTACTTAAGTCGGCATTGTGCCTTTTGTATTTAATTCCGATGCAATTTCTGTGTTTCATCGTCTATAAGAAGGTCTGAGGCATACAGTAAACCTGAAGTGAAGCATCGGAATCTATAACTAGTGTCACAGGAATGGTTCAAATCATAGACAGTAAGAAGAGTCAGTTTTCTTGTACTTAAGTCGGCATTGTGCCTTGTGTATTTAATTCCGATGCAATTGCTGCGTTTCGTCGACAATAAGAAGGTCAGAGGGATATAGTGAACCTGAAGTGAAAGATCGGATACTATAACTAGTGTCACAGAAATGGTTCAAAACATAGACAGTAAGAAGATCAGTTTGCTTGTACTTAAGTCGGCATTGTGCCTTTTGTTTTTAATCCGATGCAATTTCTGTGTTTCATCGTCAATTAGAATGTCATAGCGATACAGTAAACCTGCAGTGAAGCATCGGAATCTATAACTAGTGTCACATGAATGGTTCAAAACATAGACAGTAAGAAGAGTCAGTTTTCTTGTCCTTTAGTCGGCATTGTGCCTTTTGTATTTAATTCCGATGGGATTTCTGTGTTTCATCGTCAATAAGGAGGTCAGAGGGATACAGTAAACCTGAAGTGAAGCTTCGGAATCTATAACTCGTGTCACAGGAATGGTTCAAAACATAGACAGTAAGAAGAGTCAGTTTTCTTGTACTTAAGACGGCATTGTGCCTTTCGTATTTAATTCCGATGCAATTTCAGTGTTTCATTGTCAATAAGAAGGTCAGAGGGATACAGTGAACCTGAAGTGAAGCATCGGAATCTATAACTAGTGTCACAGGAATGGTTCAGAAGACAGTAACAAGAGTCAGGTTTCTTGTGCTTAAGTCGGCATTGTACCTTTTGAATTTAATTCCGATGCAATTTCTGTGTTTAATCGTCAATAAGAAGGTCAGAGGGATACTGTAAACCTGAAGTAAAGGATCGAAATCTATACCTAGTGTCACAGGAATGGTTCAAAGCATAGACAGTAAGAAGAGTCAGTTTTCTTGTACTTAAGTCGGCATTGTGCCTTTTGTATTTAATTCCAATGCAATATCTGTGTTTCATCCTCAATAAGAAGGTCAGAGGGATGCAGTAAACCTGAAGTGGAGCATCGGAATCTATAACTAGTGTCACAGGAATGGTTCAAACATAGACAGTTAGAAGAGTCAGTTTTCTTGTTCTTAAGTCGGCATTGTGCCTTTCGTATTTAATTCCGATGCAATTTCTGTGTTTCATCGTCAATAAGAAGGTCAGAGGCATACAATGAAACTGAAGTGAAGCATCGGAATCTATAACTAGTGTCACAGGAATGGTTCAATACATAGACAGTACGAAGAGCCAGTTTACTTGTACTCAAGTCGGCATTGTGCCTTTTGTATTTAATTCCGATGCAATTTCAGTATTTCATCGTGAATAAGAAGGTCAGAGGGATTTAGTGAACCTAAAGAGAAGCATCGGATTCTGTAACTAGTGTCACAGGAATGGTTCAAAACATAGACAGTAAGAGGATCAGTTTTCTTGTACTTAAGTCGGCATTGTGCTTTTTGTGTTTAATCCGATGCAATTTCTGTGTTTCATCGACAATAAGAAGGTCGGTGGGATACGGTAAACCTGAAGTGAAGCATCGGAATCTATAACTAGTGTCACAGGAATTGTTCAAAACATAGACAGTAAGAAGAGTCAGTTTTCTTGTACTTAAGTCGGCATTGTGCCTTTTCTATTTAATTCCGATGCAATGTCTGTGTTTCATCGACAATAAGAAGGTCAGAGGGATACAGTAAACCTGCAGTGAAGCATCGGAATCTATAACTAGTTTCACATGAATGGTTCAAAACATGGACAGTAAGAAGAGTCAGTTTTCTTGTACTAAAGTTGACATTGTCAATGTTGTATTTAATTCCGATGCAATTTCTGTGATTCATCAATAATAAGAAGGTCAGAGGTATACAGTAAACCTGAAGTGAAGCATCGGAATCTATAACAAGTGTCACAGGTATGGTTCAATACAAAGACAGTAAGAGAAGTCAGTTTTCTTGTACTTATGTTGGCATTGTGCTTTTGTATTTAATTCCGATGCAATTTCTGTATTTCATCGTCAATAAGAAGGTCAGAGGGATACAGTAAACCTGAAGTGAAACTTCGGAATCTATAACTAGTGTCACAGGAATGGTTCAAATCATAGACAGTAAGAAGAGTCAGTTTTCTTGTACTTAAGTCGGCCTTGTGCCTTGTGTATTTAATTCCGATGCAATTGCTGCGTTTCGTCGACAATAAGAAGGTCAGAGGGATATAGTGAACCTGAAGTGAAAGATCGGATACTATAACTAGTGTCACAGAAATGGTTCAAAACATAGACAGTAAGAAGATCAGTTTGCTTGTACTTAAGTCGGCATTGTGCCTTTTGTATTTAATCCGATGCAATTTCTGTGTTTCATCGTCAATTAGAATGTCAGAGGGATACAGTAAACCTGCAGTGAAGCATCGGAATCTATAACTAGTGTCACATGAATGGTTCAAAACATAGACAGTAAGAAGAGTCAGTTTTCTTGTCCTTTAGTCGGCATTGTGCCTTTTGTATTTAATTCCGATGGGATTTCTGTGTTTCATCGTCAATAAGGAGGTCAGAGGGATACAGTAAACCTGAAGTGAAGCTTCGGAATCTATAACTCGTGTCACAGGAATGGTTCAAAACATAGACAGTAAGAAGAGTCAGTTTTCTTCTACTTAAGTCGGCATTGTGCCTTTTCTATTTAATTCCTATGCAATTTCTGTGTTTCATCGTCAATAAGAAGGTCAGAGGGATACAGTAAACCTGAAGTGAAGCATCGGAATCTATAACTAGGGTCACAGGAATGGTTCAAAATATAGACAGTAAGAAGAGTCTGTTTTCTTGTACTTAAGTCGGTATTGTGCCTTTTGTATTTAATTCCGTTGCAATTTCTGTGTTTCATAGTCAATAAGAATGTCAGAGGCATACAGTAAACTTGAAGTGAACCATCGGAATCCATAACTAGTGTCACAGGAATGGTTCAAAACGTAGACAGTAAGAAGAGTCAGTTTTCTTATACTTAAGTCGGCTTTGTGCCTTTTGTATTTAATTCCGATGCAATTTCAGTGTTTCGTCGTCAATAAGAAGGTCAGAGGGATACAGTGAACCTGAAGTGAAGCATCGGAATCTATAACTAGTGTCACAGGAGTGGTTCAAAGCATAGACAGTAAGAAGAGTCAGTTTTCTTGTACTTAAGTCGGCGTTGTGCCTTTCGTATTTAATTCCGATGCAACTTCTGTGTTTCATCGTCAATAAGAAGGTCAGAGGGATACAGTAAACCTGAAGTGAAGCATCGGAATCTATAACAAGTGTCACAGGTATGGTTCAATACAAAGACAGTAAGAGAAGTCAGTTTTCTTGTACTTATGTTGGCATTACGCTTTTGTATTTAATTCCGATGCAATTTCTGTATTTCATCGTCAATAAGAAGGACAGAGGGATACAGTAAACCTGAAGTGAAACTTCGGAATCTATAACTAGTGTCACAGGAATGGTTCAAATCATAGACAGTAAGAAGAGTCAGTTTTCTTGTACTTAAGTCGGCATTGTGCCTTGTGTATTTAATTCCGATGCAATTGCTGCGTTTCGTCAACAATAAGAAGGTCAGAGGGATATAGTGAACCTGAAGTGAAAGATCGGATACTATAACTAGTGTCACAGAAATGGTTCAAAACATAGACAGTAAGAAGATCAGTTTGCTTGTACTTAAGTCGGCATTGTGCCTTTTGTATTTAATCAGATGCAATTTCTGTGTTTCATCGTCAATTAGAATGTCAGAGCGATACAGTAAACCTGCAGTGAAGCATCGGAATCTATAACTAGTGTCACATGAATGGTTCAAAACATAGACAGTAAGAAGAGTCAGTTTTCTTGTCCTTTAGTCGGCATTGTGCCTTTTGTATTTAATTCCGATGGGATTTCTGTGTTTCATCGTCAATAAGGAGGTCAGAGGGATACAGTAAACTTGAAGTGAAGCTTCGGAATCTATAACTCGTGTCACAGGAATGGTTCAAAACATAGACAGTAAGAAGAGTCAGTTTTCTTGTACTTAAGACGGCATTGTGCCTTTCGTATTTAATTCCGATGCAATTTCAGTGTTTCATTGTCAATAAGAAGGTCAGAGGGATACAGTGAACCTGAAGTGAAGCATCGGAATCTATAACTAGTGTCACAGGAATGGTTCAGAAGACAGTAACAAGAGTCAGGTTTCTTGTGCTTAAGTCGGCATTGTACCTTTTGAATTTAATTCCGATGCAATTTCTGTGTTTAATCGTCAATAAGAAGGTCAGAGGGATACTGTAAACCTGAAGTAAAGGATCGAAATCTATACCTAGTGTCACAGGAATGGTTCAAAGCATAGACAGTAAGAAGAGTCAGTTTTCTTGCACTTTAGTCGGAATTGTGCTATTTGTATTTAATTCCGATGCAATTTCCGTGTTTTATCGTCAATAAGAAGGTCAGAGGGATACAGTAAACCTGAAGTGAAGCATCGGAATCTATAACTAGTGTCACAGGAATGGTTCAAATCATACACAGTAAGAAGAGTCAGTTTTCTTGTACTTAAGTCGGCATTGTGCCTTTTGTATTTAATTCCGATGCAATATCTGTGTTTCATCCTCAATAAGAAGTTCAGAGGGATGCAGTAAACCTGAAGTGGAGCATCGGAATCTATAACTAGTGTCACAGGAATGGTTCAAACATAGACAGTTAGAAGAGTCAGTTTTCTTGTTCTTAAGTCGGCATTGTGCCTTTCGTATTTAATTCCGATGCAATTTCTGTGTTTCATCGTCAATAAGAAGGTCAGAGGCATACAATGAAACTGAAGTGAAGCATCGGAATCTATAACTAGTGTCACAGGAATGGTTCAATACATAGACAGTACGAAGAGCCAGTTTACTTGTACTCAAGTCGGCATTGTGCCTTTTGTATTTAATTCCGATGCAATTTCAGTATTTCATCGTGAATAAGAAGGTCAGAGGGATTTAGTGAACCTAAAGAGAAGCATCGGATTCTGTAACTAGTGTCACAGGAATGGTTCAAAACATAGACAGTAAGAGGATCAGTTTTCTTGTACTTAAGTCGGCATTGTGCTTTTTGTGTTTAATCCGATGCAATTTCTGTGTTTCATCGACAATAAGAAGGTCGGTGGGATACGGTAAACCTGAAGTGAAGCATCGGAATCTATAACTAGTGTCACAGGAATTGTTCAAAACATAGACAGTAAGAAGAGTCAGTTTTCTTGTACTTAAGTCGGCATTGTGCCTTTTCTATTTAATTCCGATGCAATGTCTGTGTTTCATCGACAATAAGAAGGTCAGAGGGATACAGTAAACCTGCAGTGAAGCATCGGAATCTATAACTAGTTTCACATGAATGGTTCAAAACATGGACAGTAAGAAGAGTCAGTTTTCTTGTACTAAAGTTGACATTGTCAATGTTGTATTTAATTCCGATGCAATTTCTGTGTTTCATCAATAATAAGAAGGTCAGAGGTATACAGTAAACCTGAAGTGAAGCATCGGAATCTATAACAAGTGTCACAGGTATGGTTCAATACAAAGACAGTAAGAGAAGTCAGTTTTCTTGTACTTATGTTGGCATTGTGCTTTTGTATTTTATTCCGATGCAATTTCTGTATTTCATCGTCAATAAGAAGGTCAGAGGGATACAGTAAACCTGAAGTGAAACTTCGGAATCTATAACTAGTGTCACAGGAATGGTTCAAATCATAGACAGTAAGAAGAGTCAGTTTTCTTGTACTTAAGTCGGCATTGTGCCTTGTGTATTTAATTCCGATGCAATTGCTGCGTTTCGTCGACAATAAGAAGGTCAGAGGGATATAGTGAACCTGAAGTGAAAGATCGGATACTATAACTAGTGTCACAGAAATGGTTCAAAACATAGACAGTAAGAAGATCAGTTTGCTTGTACTTAAGTCGGCATTGTGCCTTTTGTATTTAATCCGATGCAATTTCTGTGTTTCATCGTCAATTAGAATGTCAGAGGGATACAGTAAACCTGCAGTGAAGCATCGGAATCTATAACTAGTGTCACATGAATGGTTCAAAACATAGACAGTAAGAAGAGTCAGTTTTCTTGTCCTTTAGTCGGCATTGTGCCTTTTGTATTTAATTCCGATGGGATTTCTGTGTTTCATCGTCAATAAGGAGGTCAGAGGGATACAGTAAACCTGAAGTGAAGCTTCGGAATCTATAACTCGTGTCACAGGAATGGTTCAAAACATAGACAGTAAGAAGAGTCAGTTTTCTTCTACTTAAGTCGGCATTGTGCCTTTTCTATTTAATTCCTATGCAATTTCTGTGTTTCATCGTCAATAAGAAGGTCAGAGGGATACAGTAAACCTGAAGTGAAGCATCGGAATCTATAACTAGGGTCACAGGAATGGTTCAAAATATAGACAGTAAGAAGAGTCTGTTTTCTTGTACTTAAGTCGGTATTGTGCCTTTTGTATTTAATTCCGTTGCAATTTCTGTGTTTCATAGTCAATAAGAATGTCAGAGGCATACAGTAAACTTGAAGTGAACCATCGGAATCCATAACTAGTGTCACAGGAATGGTTCAAAACGTAGACAGTAAGAAGAGTCAGTTTTCTTATACTTAAGTCGGCTTTGTGCCTTTTGTATTTAATTCCGATGCAATTTCAGTGTTTCGTCGTCAATAAGAAGGTCAGAGGGATACAGTGAACCTGAAGTGAAGCATCGGAATCTATAACTAGTGTCACAGGAGTGGTTCAAAGCATAGACAGTAAGAAGAGTCAGTTTTCTTGTACTTAAGTCGGCGTTGTGCCTTTCGTATTTAATTCCGATGCAACTTATGTGTTTCATCGTCAATAAGAAGGTCAGAGGGATACAGTAAACCTGCAGTGAAGCATCGGAACCTATAACTATTGCCACATGAATGGTTCAAAACATAGACAGTAAGGAGAGTCAGTTTTCTTGTACTTAATTCGGCATTGTGCCTTTTGTATTTAATTCCGATTCAATTTCTGTGTTTCATCGTCAATAAGAATGTCAGAGGTATACAGTAAACCTGAAGGTAAGCATCGGAATCTATAACTAGTGTCACAGGAATGGTTCAAATCATAGACAGTAAGAAGAGTCAGTTTTCTTGTACTACAGTCGGCATTGTGCCTTTTGTTTTTAATACCGATGCAATTTCTGTGTTTCATCGTCAATACGAAGGTCAGATTGATACAGTAAAGCTGAAGTGAGACATCGGAATTTATAACTAGTGTCACAGGAATGGTTGAAAACATAGACAGTAAGAAGAATCAGTTTTTCTTGTACTTAAGTCGGCACTGTGCCTTTTATATATAATTCCGATGCAATATCTGTGTTACATCGTCAATAAGATGGTCAGACGGATACAGTATGCCTGAAGTGAAGCATCGGAATCTATAATTAGTGTCACATGAATGGTTCAAAACATAGACAGTGAGAAGAGTCAGTTTTCTTTTACTTAAGTAGGCATTGTGCCTTTTGTATTTAATTCCGATGCAATTTCTGCGTTTCATCGTCAATAAGAAGGTCACAGTGATACAGTAAACCTGAGGTGAAGCATCGGAATCAATAACTAGTGTCACAGGAATGGATCAAAACATAGACAGTAAGAAGGGTTAGTTTTCTTGTACTTAACTCGGCTTGTGCCTTTTGTATTTAATTCCGATGCAAATTCTGTGTTTCATCGTCAATATGAATGTCAGAGGGATACAGTAAACCTGAAGTGAAGCATCGGGATCTATAATTAGTGTCACAGGAATGATTCAAAACATAGACAGTATGAAGGGTCAGTTTTCTTGTACTTAAGTCGGCATTGTGCCTTTTGTATTTAATTCCGATGCAATTTCTGTGTTTCATCGTCAATAAGAAGGTCAGAGGTATTCAGTAAACCTGAAGTGAAGCATCGGAATCTATAACTAGTGTCACAGGTATGGTTCAAAACATAGACAGTAAGAAGAGTCAGCTTTCTTGTACTTAAGTCGGCATTGTGCCTTTTGTATTTCATTCCGATGCAATTTCAGCGTTTCATCGTCAATAAGAATGTCAGAGGGATACAGTAAACCTGAAGTGAAGCATCGGGATCTATAACTAGTGTCACAGGAATGGTTCAAAGATAGACAGTAAGAAGGGTCAGTTTTCTTGTACTTAAGTCGGCATTGTGCCTTTTGTATTTTATTACGATGCAATTTCTGTGTTTCATCGTCAATAATAAGGTCAGAGGGATACAGTAAACCGGAAGTGAAGCATCAGAATCTATAACTAGTGTCACAGGAATGGTTCAAACATTGACAGTAAGAAGAGCCAGTTTTCTTGTACTTAAGTCGGCATTGTGCCTTTTGTATTTAATTCCGATGCAATATCTGTGTTTCATCGTCAATAAGAAGGTCAGAGGGATACAGTAAACCTGAAGTGAAGCATCGGAATCTAAAATCGGTCTCACAGGAAAGTTTCAACGCATAGACAGTAAGAAGAGCCAGTCTTTTTGTACTTGAGTCGGCATTGTGCCTTTTGATTTTAATTCCGATGCAATTTCTGTCTTTCATCGTCAATAAGAACGTCAGAGGGATACAGTAAACCAGAAGTGAAGCCTCGGAATCTATAACTAGTGTCACGGGAATGCTTCACAACATAGACAGTAAGAAGAGTCAGTTTTCTTGTATTTAAGTCGGCATTGTGCCTTTTCAATTTAATTCTGATGCAATATCTGTGTTTCATCGTCAATAAGAAGGTCAGAGGGATACAGTAAACCTGAAGTGAAGCATCAGAATCTATAACTAGTGTCACAGGAATGGTTCAAAACATAGACAGTAAGAAGAGCAAGTCTTCTTGTACTTGAGTCGGCATTGTGCCTATGTATTTAATTCCGATGCAATTTCTGTGTTTCATCGTCAATAGGACGATCAGAGGGATACAGTAAACCTGAAGTGAAGCATCGGGATCTATAACTAGTGTCACAGGAATGGTTCAAAACATAGGCAGTAGGAAAGGCCAGTCTTCTTGTCCTTGATTCGACATTGTGCCTTTTGTATTTAATTCCGATGCAATTTCTGTGTTTCATCGTCAATAAGAAGGTCAGAGGGATACAGTAAAGCTGAAGTGAAGCATCGGAATCTATAACTAGTGTCACAGGAATAGTTCAAAACATAGACAGTAAGAAGAGTCACTCTTCTTGTACTTGAGTCGGCATTGTGCCTTTTGTATTTAATTCCGAAGGAATATTAGTGTTTCATCGACAATAAGAAGGACAGAGGGATACAGTAAACCTGAAGTGTAGCATCGGGATATACAACTAGTGCCACAGGAATGGTTCAAACATAGAAAGTAAGAAGAGTCAGTTGTCTTGTACTTAAGTCGGCATTGTGCCTCTTGTATTTAATTCCGATCCAATTTCTGTGTTTCATCGTGAATAAGAAGGTCAGAGGGATACAGTAAACCTGAAGTGAAGCATCGCAATCTATAACTAGTGTCACATGAATGGTTCAAAACACAGACAGTAAGAAGAGTCAGTTCTCTTGTACTTAAGTCGGCATTGTACCTTTTGTGTTTAATTCCGTTGCAATTTCTGTGTTTCATCGTCAATAACAAGGTCAGAGGGATACAGTATACCTGAAGTGTAGCAACGGAATCTATAACTAGTGTCACAGGAATGATTCAAAACATAGACAGTAAGAAGAGTCAGTTTTCTTGTACTTTAGTCGGCATTGTGCCTTTTGTATTTTATTCCGATGCAATTTCTGTGTTTCATCGTCAATAATAAGGTCAGAGGGTACAGTAACCCGGAGGTGAAGCATCGGAATCTATAACTGGTGTCACAGGGAGTGGTTCAAACATAGACAGTAAGAAGAGCCAGTTTTCTTGTACTTATGTCGGCATTGTGCCTTTTGTAGTTAATTCCGATAGAATCTCTGTGTTTCATCGTCAATACGAAGGTCAGATTGATACAGTAAACCTAAAGTGAAGCATCGGGATCTATAACTAGTGTCACAGGAATGGTTCAAAACATAGACAGTAAGAAGAGTCAGTTTTCTTGTACTTAAGTCGACATTGTGCCTTTTGTATTTAATTCCGATGCAATTTCTGTGTTTCATCGTCAATAAAAAGGTCAGAGGGATACAGTAAACCTGAAGTGAAGCATCGGAATCTATAACTGGTGTCACAGGAATGGTTCAAAACATAGACAGTAAGAAGAGTCAGTTTTCTTGTACTTAAGTTGGCATTGTGCCTTTTCTATTTAATTCCCATGCAATTTCTGTGTTTCATCGTCAATAAGAAGGTCAGAGGGATACAGTAAACCTGAAGTGAAGCATCGGAATCTATAACTAGTGTCACAGGAATGGATCAAAACATAGACAGTAAGAACAGTCAGTTTTCTTGTACTTCAGTCGGCATTGTGCTTTTTGTTTTTAATTCCGATGCAATTTCTGTGTTTTATCGTCAATAAGAAGGTCAGAGGGATACAGTAAACCTGAAGTGAAGCATCGGAATCTGTAACTAGTGTCACAGGGATGATTCAAACATAGACAGTAAGATGAGTCAGTTTTCTTGTACTTAAGTCGGCATTGTGCCTTTTGTATTTGATTCCGATGCAATTTCTGTGTTTTATCGTCAATAACAAGGTCAGAGGGATACAGTAAACCTGAAGTGAAGCATCGGAATCTATAACTAGTGTCACAGGAATGGTTCAAACCATAGACAGTTAGAAGAGTCAGCTTTTCTTGTACTTAAGTCGGCATTGTGCCTTTTATATATAATTCCGATGCAATTTCTGTGTTTCATCGTCAATAAGATGGTCAGAGGGATACAGTAAACCTGAAGTGAAGCATCGTAATCTATAATTAGTGTCACATGATTTGTTCAAAACGTAGACAGTAAGAAGCGTCAGTTTTCTTGTACTTAAGTCGGCATTATGCCTTTTGTATTTAATTCCGATGCAATTTCTGTGTTTCATCGTCAATAAGAAGGTCAGAGGGATACAGTAAACCTGAAGTGAAGCATCGGAATCTATAACTAGTGTCACAGGTATGGTTCAAAGGATAGACAGTAAGAAGATTCAGTTTTCTTGTACTTAAGTCGGCATTGTGCCTTTTCTATTTAATTCCGATGCAATTTCTGTGTTTCATCGTCAATAAGAAGGTCAGAGGGATACAGTAAACCTGAAGTGTAGCATCGGGATATACAACTAGTGTCACAGGAATGTTTCAAATCATAGGAAGTAAGAAGAGCCAGTTTTTTTGTACTTAAGTCGGCATTGTGCCTTTTGTATTTTATTACGATGCAATTTCTGTGTTTCATCGTCAATAATAAGGTCAGAGCGATACAGTACACCGGAAGTGAAGCATCGGAATCTATAAGTAGTGTCACAGGAATGGTTCAAACATTGACAGTAAGAAGAGCCAGTTTTCTTGTACTTAAGTCGGCATTGTGCCTTTTGTATTAAATTCCGATGCAATATCTGTGTTTCATCGTCAATAAGAAGGTCAGAGGGATACAGTAAACCTGATGTGAAGCATCGGAATCTATAGCTAGTGTCACAGAAATGGTTCAAGACATAGATAGTAAGAAAAATCAGTTTTCATGTACTTAATCGGCATTGTGCCTTTTCTATTTAATTCCGATGCAATTTCTGTGTTTCATCGTCAATAAGAAGGTCAGAGGGAAACAGTAAACCTGAAGTGAAGCATCGGAATCTAAAACCGGTCTCACAGGAAAGTTTCAAAGCATAGACAGTAAGAAGAGCCAGTCTTCTTGTACTTGAGTCGGCATTGTGCCTTTTGATTTTAATTCCGATGCAATTTCTGTCTTTCATCGTCAATAAGAAGGTCAGAGGGATACAGTAAACCAGAAGTGAAGCATCGGAATCTGTAACTAGTGTCACGGGATGGCTTCAAAACATAGCAGTAAGAAGAGTCAGTTTTCTTGTATTTAAGTCGGCATTGTGCCTTTTCAATTTAATTCTGATGCTATTTCTGTGTTTCATCGTCAATAAGAAGGTCAGAGGGATACAGTAAACCTGAAGTGAAGCATCAGAATCTATAACTAGTGTCACAGGAATGGTTCAAAACATAGACAGTAAGAAGAGCAAGTCTTCTTGTACTTGAGTCGGCATTGTGCCTATGTATTTAATTCCGATGCAATTTCTGTGTTTCATCGTCAATAAGACGGTCAAAGGGATACAGTAAACCTGAAGTGAAGCATCGGGATCTATAACTAGTGTCACAGGCATGGTTCAAAACATAGGCAGTAGTAAGAGCCAGTATCTTGCCCTTGATTCGAAATTGTGCTTTTTGTATTTAATTCCGATGCAATTTCTGTGTTTCATCGTCAATAAGAAGGTCAGAGGGATACAGTAAAGCTGAAGTGAAGCATCGGAATCTACAACTAGTGTCACAGGAATAGTTCAAATCATAGACAGTAAGAAGAGTCAGTCTTCTTGTACTTAAGTCGGCATTGTGCCTTTTGTATTTAATTCCGATGCAATTTCTGTGTTTCATCTTCAATAAGGTCAGAGGGATACAGTAAACCTGAAGTGAAGCATCGGGATCTATAACTAGTGTCACAGGAATGGTTCAAAGCATAGACAGTAGGAAGAGCCAGTCTTCTTGTTCTTGATTCGTCATTGTGCCTTTTCTATTTAATTCCCATGCAATTTCTGTGTTTCATCGTCAATAAGAAGGTCAGAGGGATACAGTAAACCTGAAGTGAAGCATCGGAATCTATAACTAGTGTCACGGGAATACTTCAAAACATAGACAGTAAGAAGAGTCAGTTCTCTTGTAGATAAGTCGGCATTGTGTCTTTTCTATTTAATTCTGATGCAATTTCTGTGTTTCATCGTCAATAAGAAGGTCAGAGGGATACAGTAAACCTGAAGAGAAGCATCGGAATCTATAACTAGTGTCACAGGATTGGTTCAAAACATAGACAGTAAGAAGAGCTAGTCTTCTTGTACTTGAGTCGGCATTGTGCCCATGTAATTAATTCCGATGCAATTTCTTCGTTTCATCGTCAATAAGACGGTCAGAGGGATACAGTAAACCTGAAGTGAAGCATCGGAAACTATAACTAGTGTCACAGGAATGGCTCAAAGCATAGACAGTAATAAAAGTCAGTCTTCTTGTACTTAAGTCGGCACTGTGCCTTTTGGATTTAATTCCGTTGCAAATTCTTTGTTTCATCGTCAATAAGAAGGTCAGAGGCATTCAGTAAACCATAAGTGTAGCATCGGGATATACAACTAGTGTCACAGGAATGGTTCAAATCATAGGAAGTAAGAAGAGTCAGTTTTCTTGTACTTAAGTCGGCATTGTGCCTTTTGTATTTTATTACGATGCAATTTCTGTGTTTCATCGTCAATAATAAGGTCAGAGGGATACGGTAAACCGGAAGTGAAGCATCGGAATCTATAACTAGTGTCACACGAATGGTTCAAACATTGACAGTAAGAAGAGCCAGTTTTCTTGTACTTAAGTCGGCATTGTGCCTTTTGTATTTAATTCCGATGCAATATCTGTGTTTCATCGTCAATAAGAAGGTCAGAGGGATACAGTAAACCTGATGTGAAGCATCGGAATCTATAACTAGTGTCACAGAAATGGTTCAAAACATAGATAGTAAGAAAAATCAGTTTTCACGTACTTAATGGGCATTGTGCCTTTTCTATTTAATTCCGATGCAATTTCTGTGTTTCATCGTCAATAAGAAGGTCAGAGGGAAACAGTAAACCTGAAGTGAAGCATCGGAATCTATAAGTAGTGTCACGGGATGGCTTCAAAACATAGACAGTAAGAAGAGTCAGTTTTCTTGTATTAAAGTCGGCATTGTGCCTTTCCAATTGAATTCTGATGCAATTACTGTGTTTCATCGTCAATAAGAAGGTCAGAGGGCTACAGTAAACCTGAAGTGAAGCATCAGAATCTATAACTAGTGTCACAGGAATGGTTCAAAACATAGACAGTAAGAAGAGCAAGTCTTCTTGTACTTGAGTCGGCATTGTGCCTATGTATTTATTTCCGATGCAATTTCTGTGTTTCATCGTCAATAAGACGGTCAAAGGGATACAGTAAACCTGAAGTGAAGCATCGGGATCTATAACTAGTGTCACAGGAATGGTTCAAAACATAGGCAGTAGGAAGAGCCAGTCTTCTTGCCCTTGATTCGACATTGTGCTTTTTGTATTTAATTCCGATGCAATTTCTGTGTTTCACCGTCAATAAGAAGGTCAGAGGCATTCAGTAAACCTGAAGTGAAGCATCGAAATCTATAACTAGTGTCACAGGAATGGTTCAAATCATAGACAGTAAGAAGTGTCAGTCTTCTTGTACTTAAGTCGGCATTGTGCCTTTTGTATTTAATTCCGAAGGAATATCAGTGTTTCATCGACAATAAGAAGGACAGAGGGATACAGTGATCATGAAGTGAAGCATCGAAATCTATAACTAGTGTCACAGGGATGGTTCAAAACTTAGACAGTAAGAAGAGTCAGTTTTCTTGTACTTAAGTAGGCATTGTGCCTTTTGTATTTAACTCCAATGATATTTCTGTGTTTAATCGTCAATATGAAGGTCAGAGGGATACAGTAAACCTGAAGTGAAGCATCGGAATCTATAACTAGTGTCACATAATGGTTCAAAACATAGACAGTAAGACGAGTCAGTTTTCTTCTACTTAAGGCGGCATTGTGCCTTTTCTATTTAATTCCCACGCAATTTCAGTGTTTCATCGTCAATAAGATGGTCAGAGGGATACAGTAAACCTGAAGTGAAGCATCGGAATCTATAACTAGTGTCACAGGAATGGTTCAAAACATAGACAGTAAGAAGAGTCAGCTTTTCTTGTACTTAAGTCGGCATTGTGCCTTTTATGTATAATTCCGATGCAGTTTCTGTGTTTCATCGTCAATAAGATTGTCGGAGGGATACAGTAAACCTGAAGTGAAGCATCGTAATCTCTAATTATTGTCACATGAATGGTTCAAAACGTAGACAGTAAGAAGAGTCAGTCTTCTTGTACTTAAGTCGGCATTGTGCCTTTTGTATTTAATTCCGAAGGAATATCAATGTTTCATCGACAATAAGAAGGACAGAGGGATACAGTGATCATGAAGTGAAGCATCGGAATCTATAACTAGTGTCACAGGAATGGTTCAAAGCATAGATAGTAAGAAGAATCAGTTTTCATGTTCTTAAGTCGGCATTGTGCCTTTCCTATTTAATTCCGATGCAATTTCTGTGTTTCATCGTCTATACTAAGGTCAGAGGGATACAGTAAGCCTGAAGTGAAGCATCGGGATCTATAACTAGTGTCACAGGAATCGATCAATACAAAGACAGTAAGAAGAGCCAGTCTTCTTGAACTTGAGTCGGCATTGTGCCTTTTGTATTTCATTTCGATGCAAATTCTGTGCTTCACCGTCAATAAGAAGGTCAATGGGATACAGTAAAGCTGAAGTGAAGCATCGGAATCTATAACTAGTGTCACAGGAATGGTTCAAAACATAGACAGTAAGAAGAGTCTGTTCTCTTGTACTTCAGTCGGCATTGTGCTTCTGTATTTAATTTCGATGCAATTTCTGTGTTTCATCGACAATAAGAAGGTCAGAGGGATACAGCAAACCTGAAGTGAAGCATCGGAATCTATAACTAGTGTCACAGGAATGGTTCAAAGCATAGACAGTTAGAGGAGCCAGGCTTCTTGTACTAGAGTCGGCATTGTGCCTTTTGTACTTCATTCCGATGCAATTTCAGTGTTTCATCGTCAATAAGAAGGTCAGTGGGATACAGTAAACCTGAAGTGAAGCATCGGAATCTATAACTAGTGTCACAGGAATGGTTCAAAACATAGACAGTAAGAAGAGTCAGTTCTCTTGTACTTTAGTCGGCATTGTGCTTTTGTATTTAATTCCGATGCATTTTCTGTGTTTCATCGCCAATAAGAAGGTCAGAGGGATACAGTAAACCTGAAGTGAAGCATCGGAATCTATAACTAGTGTCACAGGATTGGTTCAAAGCATAGACAGTAAGAGGAGACAGTCTTCTTGTACTTGAGTCTGCATTGTGCCTTTTGTATTTAATTCCGATTCAATTTCTATGTTTCATCGTCAGTAAGAAGGTCAGAGGGATACAGTAATTCCGAAGTGAAGCATCGGAATCTATAACTAGTGTCACAGGAATGGTTCAAAACATAGACAGTAGGAACAGACAGTTCTCTTTGACGTAAGTCCGCATTGTGCTTTTGTATTTAATTCCGATGCAATTTCTGTGTTTCATCGTCAATAAGAAGGTCACAGGGATACAGTAAACCTGAAGTGAAGCATCGGAATCTATAACTAGTGTCACAGGAATGGTTCAAAACATAGACAGTAAGAAGAGCCAGTCTTCTTGTACTTGAGTCGTCATTTTGCCTATGTATTTCATTCCGATGCAATTTCTGTGTTTCATAGTCCATAACACGGTCAGAGGGATACAGTAAACCTGAAGTGAAGCATCGGAATCTATAAATTGTGTCACAGGAATGGTTAAAAACATAGACAGTAGGAAAAGTCAGTCTTCTCGTACTTGATTCGGCATTGTGCCGTTTGTATTTAATTCCGATGCAATTTCTGTGTTTCATCGTCAATAAGAAGGTCCAAGGGATACAGTAAACTTATAGTGAAGCATCAGAATCTAAAACTGGTCTCACAGGAAATGTTCAAAACATAGTCAGTAAGAAGAGTCAGTCTTCTTGTACTTAAGTCGGCATTGTGACTTTTGTATTTAATTCCGATGCAATTTCTGTGTTTCATCGTCAATAAGAAGGTCCAAAGGGATACAGTAAACCTGAAGTGAAGCATCGGAATCTAAAACTGGCCTCACAGGAGAGGTTCAAAACATAGGCAGTAAAAAGAGTTAGTTTTCTTGTACGTAAGTCAGCATTGTGCCTTTTCTATTTAATTCTGATTCAATTTCTGTGTTTCGTCGTCAATAAGAAGGTCCAAGTGTTACAGTAAACCTGAAGTGAAGCATCGGAATCTAAAACCAATCTCTCAGGAAAGCTTCAGAGCATAAACAGTAAGAAGAGCCAGTCATCTTGTACTTGAGTCGGCAATGTGCCTTTTGTATTTAATTCCGATGCAATTTCTGTGTTTCATTGTCAATAAGAAGGTCAGAGGGATACAGTAAACCTGAAGTGAAGCATCTTAATCTATAACTAGTGACACAGAAATGGTTCAAAACATAGACAGTAAGAAGAGTCAGTTTTCTTGTACTTAAGTCGACATTGTACCTTTTCTCTTTAATTCCGATGCAATTTCTGTGTTTCGACGACAATAAGAAGGTCCATGGGATACAGTAAACCTGAAGTGAAGCACCGGAATCTAAAACCGGTATCACAGGAAAGGTTCAAAACACAGGCAGTAAGAAGAGCCAGTCTTCTTATACTTGAGTCGGCATTGTGCATTTTGTATTTAATTCCGCTGCAATTTCTGTGTTTAATCGTCAATAAGAAGGTCAGAGGGATACGGTAATACATATAGTCAAGCACCGGAATCAAAAACTGGTCTCACACATAATGTTCAAAACATAGTCAGTAAGAAGAGTCAGTCTTCTTGTACTTAAGTCGGCATTGTGCCTTTTCTATTTAATACCGATGCAATTTCTCTGTTTTGTCGTCAATAGGAAGGTCCAAGGGATACATTAAACCTGAAGTGAAGCATCGGAATCTAAAGCCGGTCTCACAGGAAAGGTTCAAAGCATAGACAGTAAGAAGAGCCAGTCTTCTTGAACTTGATTCGGCATTGTACCTTTTGTAATTAATTCCGATGCAATTTCTGAGTTTCATCGTCAATAAGAAGGTCAGAGGGATACAGTAAACCTGAGGTGAAGCATCGCAATGTATAACTAGTGTCACAGGAATGGTTCGAAGCATAGACTGTAAGAAGTGTCAGTCTTCTTGTACTTACGTCGGCAATGTGACTTTTATATTTAATACCTATGCAATTTCCGTGTTTCATCGTCAATTAGAAGGTCCAAAGGGATACTGTAAACCCGAAGTGAAGCATCGGAATCTATAACTAGTGTCACAGGAATGGTTCATAACATAGACAGTAGGAAGAGTCAGTCTTCTTGTACTTGAGTCGGCATTGTGCCTTTTGTATTTAATTCTGATGCAATTTCTGTGTTTCATCGTCAATAAGAAGGTCAGAGGGATACAGTAAACCTGAAGTGAAGCATCGGAATCTATAACTAGTGTCAAAGGAATGGTTCAAAACCTAGACAGTTGGAAGAGCCAGTCTATTTGTACTTGAGTCGGCATTGTGCTTTTTGTATTTAATTCCGATGCAACTTCAGTGTTTCATCGTCAATAAGATGGTCAGAGGGATACAGTAAACCTGAAGTGAAGCATCGGAATCTATAACTAGTTTCACAGGAATGGTTCAAAGCATAGTCAGTAAGAAGAGTCAGTCTTCTTGTACTTAAGTCGGCATTGTGCCTTTTGTATTTAATTCCGATGCCATTTCTGTGTTTCATCGTCAATAAGAAGGTCAGAGCGATACAGTAAACCTGAAGTGAAGTATCGGAATCGATAACTAGTGTCACAGGAATGGTTCAAGACACAGACAGTATGAAGAGTTAGATTTCTTGTACATAAGTCGGCATTGTGCTTTTTGTATTTAATTCCGATGCAATTTCTGTGTTTCATCGTGAATAAGAAGGTCAGAGGGATACAGTAAACCTGAAGTGAAGCATCGAAATCCATAACTAGTGTCACAGGAATGGTTCATAACAAAGTCAGTGAGAAGAGTCAGTTTTCTCGTACTTAAGTCGGCATTTTGCCTTTTGTATTTAATTCCGATGCAGTTTCTGTGTTTCATCGTCAATAAGAAGGTCCATGGGATACAGTAAACATATAGTGTAGCATCGGAATCTAAAATTAGTCTCACAGGAAATGTTCAAACATAGTCAGTAAGAAGAGTCAGTCTTCTTGTACTTAAGTCGGCATTGTGCGTTTTGTGTTTAATTCCGATGCAATTTCTGTGTTTCATTGTCAATAAGAAGGTCCAAGGGATACAGTAAACATATAGTGAAGCATCGGAATCTTAAACCGGTCTCAAAGGAAAGTTTCTAGACATAGACAGTAAGAAGAGCCAGTCTTCTTCTACTTAAGTCGGCATTGTGCCTTTTGTATTTAATTCCGATGCCATTTCCGTGTTTCATCGTCGATAAGAAGGTCAGAGAGATACAGTAAACCTGAAGTGAAGCATCAGAACCTATAACTAGTGTCACAGGATTGGTTTTAAACATAGACAGTAGGAAGAGTCAGTCTTCTTGTACTTAAGTCGGCATTGTGCCTTTTGTATTTAATTCCGATGCAATTTCTGTGTTTCATCGTCAATAAGAAGGTCCAAGGGACACAGTATACCTGAAGTGAAGCATCGGAATCTATAACTAGTTTCACAGGAATGGTTTAAAACATACACAGTAAGAAGAGCCAGTCTTCTTGTACTTGAGTCGGAATTGTGCCTATGTATTTAATTCCGATGCAATTTCTGTGTTACTTCGTCAATAAGAAGGTCAGAGGGATACAGTAAACCTGAAGTGAAGCATCGGAATCTATAACTAGTGTCACAGGAATGTTTCAAAACATAGACAGTAAGAAGAGTCAGTTATCTTGTACTAAAGTCGGCATTGTGCCTTTTCTATTTAATTCCGATGCAACTTCTGTGTTTCATCGTCAATAAGAAGGTCAGAGGGATACAGTAAACCTGAAGTGAATCATCGGAATCTATAACTAGTGTCATGGTAATGCTTCAAAACATAGACAGTAAGAAGAGTCAGTTTTCTTGTACTTAACCCGGCATTGTGCCTTTTATATTTAATTCCGATGCAATATCTGTGTTTCATCGTCAATAAGAAGGTCAGAGAGATACAGTAAACCTGAAGTGAAGCATCGGAATCTATAACTAGTGTCACAGGAATCTTTCAAAACATAGACAGTAAGAAGAGCTAGTCTTCTTGTACTTGAGTCGGCATTGTGCCTATGTATTTAATACGTATGCAATTTCTGTGTTTCATCGTCAATAAGAAGGTCAGAGGGATACAGTAAACCTGAAGTGAAGCATCGGAATCTATAACTAGTGTCAAAGGAATGGTTCAAAACCTAGACAGTAGGAAGGGCCAGTCTTCTTGTACTTGAGTCGGCATTGTGCCTTTTGTATTTAATTCCGATGCAACTTCTCTGTTTCATCGTCAATAGGAAGGTCAGAGGGATACAGTAAACCTGAAGTGAAGCATCGTAATGTGTAACTAGTGTCACAGGAATGGTCCAAAACATAGACAGTAGGAAGAGTCAGTTTTCTTGTACTTAGGTCGGCATTGTGGCTTTTCTATTTAATTCCAATGCAATATCTGTGTTTCGTCATCAATAAGAAGGTCCAAGGGATACAGTAAACCTTAAGTGAAGCATCGGAATCTAAAACCGGTCTCACAGGAAAGTTTCAAATCATAGACAGTAAGAAGAACCAGACTTCTTCTACTTGATTCGGCATTGTGCCTTCTGTATTTAATTCCGATGCAATTTCTGTAATTCATCGTTAATACGAAGGTCAGAGAGATACAGTATACCTGAAGTGAAGCATCGGAATCTATAACTAGTGTCACAGGAATGGTTAAAAACTTAGACAGTAAGAAGAGTCAGTTTTCTTGTACTTAAGTCGGCATTGTGCCTTTTCTATTTAATTCTGATGCAATTTCTGGGTTTCATCGGCAATAAGAAGGTCAGAGGGATACAGTAAACCTGAAGTGAAGCATCGGAATCTATAACTAGTGTCACAGGAATCTTTCAAAACATAGACAGTAAGAAGAGCCAGTCTTCTTGTAACTGAGTCGGCATTGTGCCTATGTATTTAATACCTATGCAATTTCTGTGTTTCATCGTCAATAAGAAGGTCAGAGGGATACAGTAAACCTGAAGTGAAGCATCGGAATCTATAACTAGTGTCAAAGGAATGGTTCAAAACCTAGACAGTTGGAAGAGCCAATCTATTTGTACTTGAGTCGGCATTTTGCTTTTTGTATTTAATTCCGATGCAACTTCAGTGTTTCATCGTCAATAAGATGGTCAGAGGGATACAGTAAACCTGAAGTGAAGCATCGGAATCTATAACTAGTTTCACAGGAATGGTTCAAAGCATAGTCAGTAAGAAGAGTCAGTCTTCTTGTACTTAAGTCGGCATTGTGCCTTTTGTATTTAATTCCGATGCCATTTCTGTGTTTCATCGTCAATAAGAAGGTCAGAGCAATACAGTAAACCTGAAGTGAAGTATCGGAATCGATAACTAATATCACAGGAATAGTTCAAAACACAGACAGTATGAAGAGTTCGATTTCTTGTACTTAAGTCGGCATTGTGCTTTTTGTATTTAATTCCGATGCAATATCTGTGTTTCATCGTCAATAAGAAGGTCAGAAGGAGACAGTAAACCTGAAGTGAAGCATCGAAATCCATAACTAGTGTCACAGGAATGGTTCAAAACAAAGACAGTGAGAAGAGTCAGTTTTCTCGTACTTAAGTCGGCATTTTGCCTTTTGTATTTAATTCCGATGCAATTTCTGTGTTTCATCGTCAATAAGAAGGTCCAGGGATACAGTAAACCTGAAGTGAAGCATTGGAATCTAAAACTAGTGTCACAGGAATGGTTCAAAACATAGTCAGTAAGAAGAGTCGGTCTTCTTGTACTTAAGTCGGCATTGTGCCTTTTGTATTTAATTCCGATGCCATTTCTGTGTTTCATCGTCAATAAGAAGGTCAAAGAGATACAAAAAACCTGAAGGGGACCATCGGAATCTATAACTAGTGTCACAGGAATGGTTCAAAATATAGACAGTAAGAAGAATCAGTTTTCTTGTACTTAATTCGGCATTGAGCATTTTGTATTCAATTGCGATGCAATTTCTGTGTTTCATCGTCAATAAGAAGGTCAGAGCGATACAGTAAACCTGAAGTGAAGCATCGGAATCGATAACTAATGTCACAGGAATGGTTCAAGACACAGACAGTATGAAGAGTTAGATATCTTGTACTTAAGTCGGCATTGTGCTTTTTGTATTTAATTCCGATGCAATTTCTGTGTTTCATCGTGAATAACAAGGTCAGAGGGATACAGTAAACCTGAAGTGAAGCATCGAAATCCATAACTAGTGTCACAGGAATGGTTCAAAACAAAGTCAGTGAGAAGAGTCAGTTTTCTCGTACTTAAGTCGGCATTTTGCCTTTTGTATTTAATTCCGATGCAATTTCTGTGTTTCATCGTCAATAAGAAGGTCCATGGGATACAGTAAACATATAGTGTAGCATCGGAATCTAAAATTAGTCTCACAGGAAATGTTCAAACATAGTCAGTAAGAAGAGTCAGTCTTCTTGTACTTAAGTCGGCATTGTGCGTTTTGTGTTTAATTCCGATGCAATTTCTGTGTTTCATCGTCAATAATAAGGTCCAAGGGATACAGTAAACATACAGTGAAGCATCGGAATCTTAAACCGGTCTCAAAGGAAAGTTTCTAGACATAGACAGTAAGAGGAGCCAGTCTTCTTCTACTTAAGTCGGCATTGTGCCTTTTGTATTTAATTCCGATGCCATTTCCGTGTTTCATCGTCAATAAGAAGGTCAGAGAGATACAGTAAACCTGAAGTGAAGCATCAGAACCTATAACTAGTGTCACAGGATTGGTTCTAAACATAGACAGTAGGAAGAGTCAGTCTTCTTGTACTTAAGTCGGCATTGTGCCTTTTGTATTTAATTCCGATGCAATTTCTGTGTTTCATCGTCAACAAGAAGGTCCAAAGGATACAGTATACCTGAAGTGAAGCATCGGAATCTATAACTAGTTTCACAGGAATGGTTTAAAACATACACAGTAAGAAGAGCCAGTCTTCTTGTACTTGAGTCGGAATTGTGCCTATGTATTTAATTCCGATGCAATTTCTGTGTTACTTCGTCAATAAGAAGGTCAGAGGGATACAGTAAACCTGAAGTGAAGCATCGGAATCTATAACTAGTGCCACAGGAATGTTTCAAAACATAGACAGTAAGAAGAGTCAGTTATCTTGTACTTAAATCGGCATTGTGCCTTTTGTATTTAATTCCGATGCAACTTCTGTGTTTCATCGTCAATAAGAGGGTCAGAGGGATACAGTTAACCAGAAGTGAAGCATCGTAATGTGTAACTAGTGTCACAGGAATGGTTCAAAACATAGACAGTAGGAAGAGTCAGTTTTCTTGTACTTAATTCGGCATTGTGCCTTTTGTATTTAATTCCGATGCAATCTCTGTGTTTCATCGTCATTACGAAGGTGAGAGATATACAGTATACCTGAAGTGAAGGATCGGAATCTATAACTAGTGTCACAGGAATGGCTAAAAACATAGACAGTAAGAAGAGTCAGTTTTCTTGTACTTAAGTCAGCATTGTGCCTTTACTATTTAATTCTGATTCTATTTCTTTGTTTCGTCGTCTGTAAGCTGGTCCAAGGGATACAGTAAACCTAAAGTGAAGAATCGGAATCTGAAACCGGTCTCACAGGAAAGCTTCATAACATAGACAGTAAGAAGAGCCAGTCTACTTGTACTTGAGTCGGCATTGTGCCTTTTCTATTTAATTCCGATGCAATTTCTGTCTTTCATCGTCAATACGAAGGTCAGAGGGATACAGAAAACCTTAGGTGAAGCATCGGAATCTATAACTAGTGTCACAGGAATGGTTCAAAACATAGAAAGTAAGATGAGTCAGTTTTCTTGTACTTAAGTCGGCATTGTGCCTTTTCTATTTAATTCCGATAGAATTTCATTGTTTCGACGTCAATAAGAAGGTCCATGGAATACAGTAAACCTGAATTGAAGCATCGGAATCTAAAACCGGTTTCACAGGAAAGGTTCTAAACATAGTAAGTATTAAGAGTCAGTCTTCTTGTACTTAAGTCGGCATTGTGCCTTTTCTATTTAATTCCGATGCAATTTCTGTGTTTCCTCGTCAATAAGAAGCTCCAGGGGATACGGTAAACCTGAAGTCAAGTATCGAAATCGATAACTAGTGTCACAGGAATGGTTCAAAATATAGACAGTAAGAAGAGTCAGTCTTTTTGTACTTAAGTCGGCATTGTGCCATTTCTATTTAATTCCGATGCAATTTCTGTGTTTCATTGTGAATAAGAATGTCAGCGGGATACAGTAAACCTGAAGTGAAGCATCGAAATCTATAACTAGTGTCACAGGAATGGATCAAACCATAGACAGTAGGAAGAGTCAGTCTTCTTGTACTTAAGTCGGCATTGTGCCTTTTCTATTTAATTCCGATGCAATATCTGTGTTTCGTCGTCAATAAGAAGGTCCAAGGGATACAGTAAACCAGAAGTGAAGCATCGGAATCTATAACTAGTATCAAAGGAATGGTTCAAAATATAGACAGAAGGAAGAGTCAGTCTTCTTGAACTTAAGTCGGCATTGTGCCTCTTCTATTTAAATCCGATGCAATTTCTGTGTTTCGTCGTCAATAAGAAGGTCCAAGCGATACAGTAAACATACAGAGAAGCATGGGAATCTAAAACTGGTCTCATGGGAAATGTTCAAAGCATAGTCAGTAAGAAGAGTAAGTCTTCTTGTACTTAAGTTGGCATTCTGCCTTTTCTATTTAATTCCGATGCAATTCATGTGTTTCATCGTGAATAAGAAGGTCAGAGGGATACAGTAAACCTGAAGTGAAGCATCGAAATCCATAACTAGTGTCACAGGAATGGTTCAAAACAAAGTCAGTGAGAAGAGTCAGTTTTCTCGTACTTAAGTCGGCATTTTGCCTTTTGTATTTAATTCCGATGCAATTTCTGCGTTTCATCGTCAATAAGAAGGTCCATGGGATACAGTAAACATATAGTGTAGCATCGGAATCTAAAATTAGTCTCACAGGAAATGTTCAAACATAGTCAGTAAGAAGAGTCAGTCTTCTTGTACTTAAGTCGGCATTGTGCGTTTTGTGTTTAATTCCGATGCAATTTCTGTGTTTCATCGTCAATAAGAAGGTCCAAGGGATACAGTAAACATATAGTGAAGCATCGGAATCTTAACCCGGGCTCAAAGGAATGTTTCTAGACATAGACAGTAAGAAGAGCCAGTCTTCTTCTACTTAAGTCGGCATTGTGCCTTTTGTATTTAATTCCGATGCCATTTCCGTGTTTCATCGTCAATAAGAAGGTCAGAGAGATACAGTAAACCTGAAGTGAAGCATCAGAACCTATAACTAGTGTCACAGGATTGGTTTTAAACATAGACAGTAGGAAGAGTCAGTCTTCTTGTACTTAAGTCTGCATTGTGCCTTTTGTATTTAATTCCGATGCAATTTCTGTGTTTCATCGTCAATAAGAAGGTCCAAAGGATACAGTATACCTGAAGTGAAGCATCGGAATCTATAACTAGTTTCACAGGAATGGTTTAAAACATACACAGTAAGAAGAGCCAGTCTTCTTGTACTTGAGTCGGAATTGTGCCTATGTATTTAATTCCGATGCAATTTCTGTGTTACTTCGTCAATAAGAAGGTCAGAGGGATACAGTAAACCTGAAGTGAAGCATCGGAATCTATAACTAGTGCCACAGGAATGTTTCAAAACATAGACAGTAAGAAGAGTCAGTTATCTTGTACTTAAATCGGCATTGTGCCTTTTCTATTTACTTCCGATGCAACGTCTGTGTTTCATCGTCAATAAGAGGGTCAGAGGGATACAGTTAACCAGAAGTGAAGCATCGTAATGTGTAACTAGTGTCACAGGAATGGTTCAAAACATAGACAGTAGGAAGAGTCAGTTTTCTTGTACTTAGGTCGGCATTGTGGCTTTTCTATTTAATTCCAATGCAATATCTGTGTTTCGTCATCAATAAGAAGGTCCAAGGGATACAGTAAACCTGAAGTGAAGCATCGGAATCTAAAACCGGTCTCACAGGAAAGTTTCAAATCATAGACAGTAAGAAGAACCAGACTTCTTCTACTTGAGTCGGCATTGTGCCTTTTGTATTTAATTCCGATGCAATTTCTGTATTTCATCGTTAATACGAAGGTCAGAGAGATACAGTATACCTGAAGTGAAGCATCGGAATCTATAACTAGTGTCACAGGAATGGTTAAAAACATAGACAGTAAGAAGAGTCAGTTTTCCTGTACTTAAGTCGGCATTGTGCCTTTTCTATTTAATTCCGATGCAATTTCTGGGTTTCACCGTCAATAAGACGGTCCAAGGGATACAGTAAACATATAGTGAAGCATCGGAATCTAAAATTAGTCTCACAGGAAAAGTTCAAAACATAGTCAGTAAGAAGAGTCAATCTTCTTGTACTTAAGTCGGCATTGAGCGTTTTGTATTTATTTCCTATGCAATTTCTGTGTTTCATCGTCAATAAGAAGGTCAGAGGGATACAGTAAACATATAGTGAAGCATTCGAATCTAAAATTAGTCTCATAGGAAATGTTCAAAAGATAGTCAGTAAGAAGAGTCAATCTTCTTGTACTTAAGTCGGAAATGTGCCTTTTGTATTTAATTCCGATGCAATTTCTGTGTTTCATCGTCAATACGAAGGTCAGGCAGATACAGTATACCTGAAGTGAAGCTTCGGAATGTATAACTAGTGTCACAGGAATGTTTGAAAGCATAGACAGTAAAAAGAGTCCGTTTTCTTGTACCTAAGTCGGCATTGTGCCTTTTCTATTTAATTCCGATGCAATTTCTGTGCTTCATCGTCGATAAGAAGGTCCAAGGGATACAGTAAACCTGAAGTGAAGCATCGGAATCTGAAACCGGTCTCACAGGAAAGCTTCATAACATAGACAGTAAGAAGAGCCAGTTTACTTGTGCTTGAGTCGGCATTGTGCCTTTTGTATTTAATTCCGATGCAATTTCTGTCTTTCATCGTCAATAAGAAGGTCAGAGAGATACAGTAAACCTAGAGTGAAGCATCGGAATCTATAACTAGTGTCACAGGAATGGTTCAAAATATAGACAGTAAGAAGAGTCAGTTTTCTTGTACTTAATTCGGCATTGTGCCTTTTGTATTTAATTCCGATGCAATCTCTGTGTTTCATCGTCATTACGAAGGTGAGAGATATACAGTATACCTGAAGTGAAGGATCGGAATCTATAACTAGTGTCACAGGAATGGCTAAAAACATAGACAGTATGAAGAGTCAGTTTTCTTGTACTTAAGTCAGCATTGTGCCTTTACTATTTAATTCTGATTCTATTTCTTTGTTTCGTCGTCTGTAAGCTGGTCCAAGGGATACAGTAAACCTAAAGTGAAGAATCGGAATCTGAAACCGGTCTCACAGGAAAGCTTCATAACATAGACAGTAAGAAGAGCCAGTCTACTTGTACTTGAGTCGGCATTGTGCCTTTTCTATTTAATTCCGATGCAATTTCTGTCTTTCATCGTCAATACGAAGGTCAGAGGGATACAGAAAACCTTAGGTGAAGCATCGGAATCTATAACTAGTGTCACAGGAATGGTTCAAAACATAGAAAGTAAGATGAGTCAGTTTTCTTGTACTTAAGTCGGCATTTTGCCTTTTCTATTTAATTCCGATACAATTTCATTGTTTCGACGTCAATAAGAAGGTCCATGGAATACAGTAAACCTGAAGTGAAGCATCGGAATCTAAAACCGGTCTCACAGGAAAGGTTCTAAACATAGTAAGTATTAAGAGTCAGTCTTCTTGTACTTAAGTCGGCATTGTGCCTTTTCTATTTAATTCCGATGCAATTTCTGTGTTTCCTCGTCAATAAGAAGGTCCAGGGGATACGGTAAACCTGAAGTCAAGTATCGAAATCGATAACTAGTGTCACAGGAATGGTTCAAAATATAGACAGTAAGAAGAGTCAGTCTTTTTGTACTTAAGTCGGCATTGTGCCATTTCTATTTAATTCCGATGCAATTTCTGTGTTTCATTGTGAATAAGAATGTCAGCGGGATACAGTAAACCTGAAGTGAAGCATCGAAATCTATAACTAGTGTCACAGGAATGGATCAAACCATAGACAGTAGGAAGAGTCAGTCTTCTTGTACTTAAGTCGGCATTGTGCCTTTTCTATTTAATTCCGATGCAATATCTGTGTTTCGTCGTCAATAAGAAGGTCCAAGGGATACAGTAAACCAGAAGTGAAGCATCGGAATCTACAACTAGTATCAAAGGAATGGTTCAAAATATAGACAGAAGGAAGAGTCAGTCTTCTTGAACTTAAGTCGGCATTGTGCCTCTTCTATTTAAATCCGATGCAATTTCTGTGTTTCGTCGTCAATAAGAAGGTCCAAGCGATACAGTAAACATACAGAGAAGCATGGGAATCTAAAACTGGTCTCATGGGAAATGTTCAAAGCATAGTCAGTAAGAAGAGTAAGTCTTCTTGTACTTAAGTTGGCATTCTGCCTTTTCTATTTAATTCCGATGCAATTTTTGTGTTTCGTCGTCAATAAAAAGTCCAAGGGATACAGCAAACCTAAAGTGAAACATAGGAAAATATAACTAGTGTCAAAGGAGAGGTTCAAAACATAGACAGTAAGAAGAGTCAGTCTTCTTGTACTTAAGTTGCCATTGTGCCTATTGTATTTAATTCCGTTTCAATTTCTGTGTTACATCGTCAATATGAAGGTCAGAGGGATACATTAAACCTAAAGTGAAGCATCGGAATCTAAAACTGGTCTCACAGGAAATGTTCAAAACATAGTCAGTAAGAAGAGTAAGTCTTCTTGTACTTAAGTAGGCATTGTGCCTTTTCTATTTAATTCCGATGCAATTTCGGTGTTTCGTCGTCAATAAGAAGGTCCAAGGGATACAGCAAACCGGAAGTGAAACATAGGAATATATAACCAGTGTCACAAGAAAGGTTCAAAACATAGACGGTAAGAAGAGTCAGTCTTTTTGTACTTAAGTCGCCATTGTGCCTATTGTATTTAATTCTGATGCAATTTCAGTATTACATCGTCAATAAAAAGTCAGAGGGATACAGTAAACCTAAAGTGAAGCATCGGTATCTATAACTAGCGGCACAGGAATGGTTCAATACACAGTCTGTAAGATGAGTCAGTCTTCTTGTACTTAAGTCGGCATTGTGCTTTTTCTATTTAATTCCGATGCAATTTCTGTGTTTCATCGTCAATAAGAATGTCAGAGGGATACAGTAAACCTGAAGTGAAGCATCGGGATCTATAACTTGTGTCACAGGAATGGTTCAAAACATAGACAGTAGGAAGAGTAGTTCTCTTGTACTTAATTCGGCATTGTGCTTTTGTATTTGATTCCGATGCAATTTCTGTGTTTAATCGTCAATAAGAAGGTCAGAGGGATACAGTAAACCTGAAGTGAATCATCGGAATCTATAACTAGTGTCATGGGAATGCTTCAAAACATAGACAGTAAGAAGAGTCAGTTTTCTTGTACTTAACCCGGCATTGTGCCTTTTATATTTAATTCCGATGCAATATCTGTGTTTCATCGTCAATAAGAAGGTCAGAGAGATACAGTAAACCTGAAGTGAAGCATCGGAATCTATAACTAGTGTCACAGGAATTTTTCAAAACATAGACAGTAAGAAGAGCTAGTCTTCTTGTACTTGAGTCGGCATTGTGCCTATGTATTTAATACGTATGCAATTTCTGTGTTTCATCGTCAATAAGAAGGTCAGAGGGATACAGTAAACCTGAAGTGAAGCATCGGAATTTATAACTAGTGTCAAAGGAATGGTTCAAAACCTAGACAGTAGGAAGAGCCAGTCTTCTTGTACTTGAGTCGGCATTGTGCCTTTTGTATTTAATTCCGATGCAACTTCTGTGTTTCATCGTCAATAAGAAGGTAGAGGGATACAGTAAACCTGAAGTGAAGCATCGTAATGTGTAACTAGTGTCACAGGAATGGTTCAAAACATAGACAGTAGGAAGAGTCAGTTTTCTTGTACTTAGGTCGGCATTGTGGCTTTTCTATTTAATTCCAATGCAATATCTGTGTTTCGTCATCAATAAGAAGGTCCAAGGGATACAGTAAACCTGAAGTGAAGCATCGGAATCTAAAACCGGTCTCACAGGAAAGTTTCAAATCATAGACAGTAAGAAGAACCAGACTTCTTCTACTTGAGTCGGCATTGTGCCTTTTGTATTTAATTCCGATGCAATTTCTGTATTTCATCGTTAATACGAAGGTCAGAGAGATACAGTATACCTGAAGTGAAGCTTCGGAATCTATAACTAGTGTCACAGGAATGGTTAAAAACATAGACAGTAAGAAGAGTCAGTTTTCTTGTACTTAAGTCGGCATTGTGCCTTTTCTATTTAAATCCGATGCAATTTCTGGGTTTCACCGTCAATAAGACGGTCCAAGGGATACAGTAAACATATAGTGAAGCATCGGAATCTAAAATTAGCCTCACAGGAAATGTTCAAAACATAGTCAGGAAGAAGAGTCAGTCTTCTTGTACTTAAGTCGGCATTGAGCGTTTTGTATTTAATTCCTATGCAATTTCTGTGTTTCATCGTCAATAAGAAGGTCAGAGGGATACAGTAAACACATAGTGAAGCATTCGAATCTAAAATTAGTCTCATAGGAAATGTTCAAAAGATAGTCAGTAAGAAGAGTCAATCTTCTTGTACTTAAGTCGGAAATGTGCCTTTTGTATTTAATTCCGATGCAATTTCTGTGTTTCATCGTCAATACGAAGGTCAGGCAGATACAGTATACCTGAAGTGAAGCTTCGGAATGTATAACTAGTGTCACAGGAATGTTTGAAAGCATAGACAGTAAAAAGAGTCAGTTTTCTTGTACCTAAGTCGGCATTGTGCCTTTTCTATTTAATTCCGATGCAATTTCTGTGCTTCATCGTCGATAAGAAGGTCCAAGGGATACAGTAAACCTGAAGTGAAGCATCGGAATCTGAAACCGGTCTCACAGGAAAGCTTCATAACATAGACAGTAAGAAGAGCCAGTCTACTTGTGCTTGAGTCGGCATTGTGCCTTTTCTATTTAATTCCGATGCAATTTCTGTGTTTCATCGTCAATAAGAATGTCAGAGGGATACAGTAAACCTGAAGTGAAGCATCGGAATCTATAACTAGTGTCTCAGGAATGGTTCAAAATATAGACAGTAAGAAGAGTCAGTCTTTTTGTACTTAAGTCGGCATTGTGCCATTTCTATTTAATTCCGATGCAATTTCTGTGTTTCATTGTGAATAAGAATGTCAGCGGGATACAGTAAACCTGAAGTGAAGCATCGAAATCTATAACTAGTGTCACAGGAATGGATCAAACCATAGACAGTAGGAAGAGTCAGTCTTCTTGTACTTAAGTCGGCATTGTGCCTTTTCTATTTAATTCCGATGCAATATCTGTGTTTCGTCGTCAATAAGAAGGTCCAAGGGATACAGTAAACCAGAAGTGAAGCATCGGAATCTACAACTAGTATCAAAGGAATGGTTCAAAATATAGACAGAAGGAAGAGTCAGTCTTCTTGAACTTAAGTCGGCATTGTGCCTCTTCTATTTAAATCCGATGCAATTTCTGTGTTTCGTCGTCAATAAGAAGGTCCAAGCGATACAGTAAACATACAGAGAAGCATGGGAATCTAAAACTGGTCTCATGGGAAATGTTCAAAGCATAGTCAGTAAGAAGAGTAAGTCTTCTTGTACTTAAGTTGGCATTCTGCCTTTTCTATTTAATTCCGATGCAATTTTTGTGTTTCGTCGTCAATAAAAAGTCCAAGGGATACAGCAAACCTGAAGTGAAACATAGGAAAATATAACTAGTGTCAAAGGAGAGGTTCAAAACATAGACAGTAAGAAGAGTCAGTCTTCTTGTACTTAAGTTGCCATTGTGCCTATTGTATTTAATTCCGTTTCAATTTCTGTGTTACATCGTCAATATGAAGGTCAGAGGGATACATTAAACCTAAAGTGAAGCATCGGAATCTAAAACTGGTCTCACAGGAAATGTTCAAAACATAGTCAGTAAGAAGAGTAAGTCTTCTTGTACTTAAGTAGGCATTGTGCCTTTTCTATTTAATTCCGATGCAATTTCGGTGTTTCGTCGTCAATAAGAAGGTCCAAGGGATACAGCAAACCGGAAGTGAAACATAGGAATATATAACCAGTGTCACAAGAAAGGTTCAAAACATAGACGGTAAGAAGAGTCAGTCTTTTTGTACTTAAGTCGCCATTGTGCCTATTGTATTTAATTCTGATGCAATTTCAGTATTACATCGTCAATAAAAAGTCAGAGGGATACAGTAAACCTAAAGTGAAGCATCGGTATCTATAACTAGCGGCACAGGAATGGTTCAATACACAGTCTGTAAGATGAGTCAGTCTTCTTGTACTTAAGTCGGCATTGTGCTTTTTCTATTTAATTCCGATGCAATTTCTGTGTTTCATCGTCAATAAGAATGTCAGAGGGATACAGTAAACCTGAAGTGAAGCATCGGGATCTATAACTTGTGTCACAGGAATGGTTCAAAACATAGACAGTAGGAAGAGTAGTTCTCTTGTACTTAATTCGGCATTGTGCTTTTGTATTTGATTCCGATGCAATTTCTGTGTTTAATCGTCAATAAGAAGGTCAGAGGGATACAGTAAACCTGAAGTGAATCATCGGAATCTATAACTAGTGTCATGGGAATGCTTCAAAACATAGACAGTAAGAAGAGTCAGTTTTCTTGTACTTAACCCGGCATTGTGCCTTTTATATTTAATTCCGATGCAATATCTGTGTTTCATCGTCAATAAGAAGGTCAGAGAGATACAGTAAACCTGAAGTGAAGCATCGGAATCTATAACTAGTGTCACAGGAATTTTTCAAAACATAGACAGTAAGAAGAGCTAGTCTTCTTGTACTTGAGTCGGCATTGTGCCTATGTATTTAATACGTATGCAATTTCTGTGTTTCATCGTCAATAAGAAGGTCAGAGGGATACAGTAAACCTGAAGTGAAGCATCGGAATTTATAACTAGTGTCAAAGGAATGGTTCAAAACCTAGACAGTAGGAAGAGCCAGTCTTCTTGTACTTGAGTCGGCATTGTGCCTTTTGTATTTAATTCCGATGCAACTTCTGTGTTTCATCGTCAATAAGAAGGTAGAGGGATACAGTAAACCTGAAGTGAAGCATCGTAATGTGTAACTAGTGTCACAGGAATGGTTCAAAACATAGACAGTAAGAAGAGTCAGTCTTTTTGTACTTAAGTCGGCATTGTGCCATTTCTATTTAATTCCGATGCAATTTCTGTGTTTCATTGTGAATAAGAATGTCAGCGGGATACAGTAAACCTGAAGTGAAGCATCGAAATCTATAACTAGTGTCACAGGAATGGATCAAACCATAGACAGTAGGAAGAGTCAGTCTTCTTGTACTTAAGTCGGCATTGTGCCTTTTCTATTTAATTCCGATGCAATATCTGTGTTTCGTCGTCAATAAGAAGGTCCAAGGGATACAGTAAACCAGAAGTGAAGCATCGGAATCTACAACTAGTATCAAAGGAATGGTTCAAAATATAGACAGAAGGAAGAGTCAGTCTTCTTGAACTTAAGTCGGCATTGTGCCTCTTCTATTTAAATCCGATGCAATTTCTGTGTTTCGTCGTCAATAAGAAGGTCCAAGCGATACAGTAAACATACAGAGAAGCATGGGAATCTAAAACTGGTCTCATGGGAAATGTTCAAAGCATAGTCAGTAAGAAGAGTAAGTCTTCTTGTACTTAAGTTGGCATTCTGCCTTTTCTATTTAATTCCGATGCAATTTTTGTGTTTCGTCGTCAATAAAAAGTCCAAGGGATACAGCAAACCTGAAGTGAAACATAGGAAAATATAACTAGTGTCAAAGGAGAGGTTCAAAACATAGACAGTAAGAAGAGTCAGTCTTCTTGTACTTAAGTTGCCATTGTGCCTATTGTATTTAATTCCGTTTCAATTTCTGTGTTACATCGTCAATATGAAGGTCAGAGGGATACATTAAACCTAAAGTGAAGCATCGGAATCTAAAACTGGTCTCACAGGAAATGTTCAAAACATAGTCAGTAAGAAGAGTAAGTCTTCTTGTACTTAAGTAGGCATTGTGCCTTTTCTATTTAATTCCGATGCAATTTCGGTGTTTCGTCGTCAATAAGAAGGTCCAAGGGATACAGCAAACCGGAAGTGAAACATAGGAATATATAACCAGTGTCACAAGAAAGGTTCAAAACATAGACGGTAAGAAGAGTCAGTCTTTTTGTACTTAAGTCGCCATTGTGCCTATTGTATTTAATTCTGATGCAATTTCAGTATTACATCGTCAATAAAAAGTCAGAGGGATACAGTAAACCTAAAGTGAAGCATCGGTATCTATAACTAGCGGCACAGGAATGGTTCAATACACAGTCTGTAAGATGAGTCAGTCTTCTTGTACTTAAGTCGGCATTGTGCTTTTTCTATTTAATTCCGATGCAATTTCTGTGTTTCATCGTCAATAAGAATGTCAGAGGGATACAGTAAACCTGAAGTGAAGCATCGGGATCTATAACTTGTGTCACAGGAATGGTTCAAAACATAGACAGTAGGAAGAGTAGTTCTCTTGTACTTAATTCGGCATTGTGCTTTTGTATTTGATTCCGATGCAATTTCTGTGTTTAATCGTCAATAAGAAGGTCAGAGGGATACAGTAAACCTGAAGTGAATCATCGGAATCTATAACTAGTGTCATGGGAATGCTTCAAAACATAGACAGTAAGAAGAGTCAGTTTTCTTGTACTTAACCCGGCATTGTGCCTTTTATATTTAATTCCGATGCAATATCTGTGTTTCATCGTCAATAAGAAGGTCAGAGAGATACAGTAAACCTGAAGTGAAGCATCGGAATCTATAACTAGTGTCACAGGAATTTTTCAAAACATAGACAGTAAGAAGAGCTAGTCTTCTTGTACTTGAGTCGGCATTGTGCCTATGTATTTAATACGTATGCAATTTCTGTGTTTCATCGTCAATAAGAAGGTCAGAGGGATACAGTAAACCTGAAGTGAAGCATCGGAATTTATAACTAGTGTCAAAGGAATGGTTCAAAACCTAGACAGTAGGAAGAGCCAGTCTTCTTGTACTTGAGTCGGCATTGTGCCTTTTGTATTTAATTCCGATGCAACTTCTGTGTTTCATCGTCAATAAGAAGGTAGAGGGATACAGTAAACCTGAAGTGAAGCATCGTAATGTGTAACTAGTGTCACAGGAATGGTTCAAAACATAGACAGTAGGAAGAGTCAGTTTTCTTGTACTTAGGTCGGCATTGTGGCTTTTCTATTTAATTCCAATGCAATATCTGTGTTTCGTCATCAATAAGAAGGTCCAAGGGATACAGTAAACCTGAAGTGAAGCATCGGAATCTAAAACCGGTCTCACAGGAAAGTTTCAAATCATAGACAGTAAGAAGAACCAGACTTCTTCTACTTGAGTCGGCATTGTGCCTTTTGTATTTAATTCCGATGCAATTTCTGTATTTCATCGTTAATACGAAGGTCAGAGAGATACAGTATACCTGAAGTGAAGCATCGGAATCTATAACTAGTGTCACAGGAATGGTTAATAACATAGACAGTAAGAAGAGTCAGTTTTCTTGTACTTAAGTCGGCATTGTGCCTTTTCTATTTAAATCCGATGCAATTTCTGGGTTTCACCGTCAATAAGACGGTCCAAGGGATACAGTAAACATATAGTGAAGCATCGGAATCTAAAATTAGCCTCACAGGAAATGTTCAAAACATAGTCAGTAAGAAGAGTCAGTCTTCTTGTACTTAAGTCCGCATTGAGCGTTTTGTATTTAATTCCTATGCAATTTCTGTGTTTCATCGTCAATAAGAAGGTCAGAGGGATACAGTAAACACATAGTGAAGCATTCGAATCTAAAATTAGTCTCATAGGAAATGTTCAAAAGATAGTCAGTAAGAAGAGTCAATCTTCTTGTACTTAAGTCGGAAATGTGCCTTTTGTATTTAATTCCGATGCAATTTCTGTGTTTCATCGTCAATACGAAGGTCAGGCAGATACAGTATACCTGAAGTGAAGCTTCGGAATGTATAACTAGTGTCACAGGAATGTTTGAAAGCATAGACAGTAAAAAGAGTCAGTTTTCTTGTACCTAAGTCGGCATTGTGCCTTTTCTATTTAATTCCGATGCAATTTCTGTGCTTCATCGTCGATAAGAAGGTCCAAGGGATACAGTAAACCTGAAGTGAAGCATCGGAATCTGAAACCGGTCTCACAGGAAAGCTTCATAACATAGACAGTAAGAAGAGCCAGTTTACTTGTGCTTGAGTCGGCATTGTGCCTTTTGTATTTAATTCCGATGCAATTTCTGTCTTTCATCGTCAATAAGAAGGTCAGAGAGATACAGTAAACCTAGAGTGGAGCATCGGAATCTATAACTAGTGTCACAGGAATGGTTCAAAACATAGACAGTAAGAAGAGTCAGTTTTCTTGTACTTAATTTGGCATTGTGCCTTTTGTATTTAATTCCGATGCAATCTCTGTGTTTCATCGTCATTACGAAGGTGAGAGATATACAGTATACCTGAAGTGAAGGATCGGAATCTATAACTAGTGTCACAGGAATGGCTAAAAACATAGACAGTAAGAAGAGTCAGTTTTCTTGTAGTTAAGTCAGCATTGTGCCTTTACTATTTAATTCTGATTCTATTTCTTTGTTTCGTCGTCTGTAAGCTGGTCCAAGGGATACAGTAAACCTAAAGTGAAGAATCGGAATCTGAAACCGGTCTCACAGGAAAGCTTCATAACATAGACAGTAAGAAGAGCCAGTCTACTTGTACTTGAGTCGGCATTGTGCCTTTTCTATTTAATTCCGATGCAATTTCTGTGTTTCATCGTCAATAAGAATGTCAGAGGGATACAGTAAACCTGAAGTGAAGCATCGGAATCTATAACTAGTGTCTCAGGAATGGTTCAAAACATATACAGTAGGAAGAGTCAGTCTTCTTTACTTAAGTCGGCATTGTGCCTTTTCTATTTAATTCCAATGCAATTTCTGTGTTTCGTCGTCAATAAGAAGGTCTAAGGGATGCAGTAAAACTGAATTGAAGCATCGGAATCTATAACTAGTGTCACAGGAAAAGTTCAAATCATAGACAGTAAGAAGAGTCAGTCTTCTTGTACTTAGGTCGGCATTGTCCCTTTTGTATTTAATTTCGATGCAATTTCTGTGTTTCATCTTCAATAAGAAGATCAGGGGGATACAGTAAACCTGAAGGGTAGCATCGAAATTTATTACTAGTGTCACAGGAATGGTTCATAACATAGAACGTAGGAAGAGTCAGTCTTATTGTACCTATTTCGGCATTGTGCCTTTTCTATTTATTTCCGATGCAATTTCTGTGTTTCGTCGTCAATAAGAAGGTCAGAGGGATACAGTAAACCTGAAGTGAAGCATCGAAATCTATAACTAGTGTCACAGGAATGGTTCAAAACATTGGCAGTAGGAAGAGTCAGTCTTCTTGTACTTAAGTCGGCATTGTGCCTTTTGTATTTAATTTCGAGGCAATTTCTGTGTTTCATCGTCAATAAGAAGGTCCAAGGGATACTGTGAACATATAGTGAAGCATCGGAATCTAAAACTGGTCCACAGGAAATGTTCGAAACATAGTCAATAAGAAGAGTCAGTCTTCTTGGACATGAGTCGGCATTGTGCCTTTTCTATTTAATTCGATGCAATTTCTGTGTTTCGTCGTCAATAAGAAGGTCCTGGGGATACAGTAAACATGAAGTCAAGCATCGGAATCGATAACTAGTGTCACAGGAATGGTTCAAAATATAGACAGTAAGAAGAGTCAGTCTTCTTGCACTTAAGTCGGCATTGTGCCTTTTCTATTTAATTCCGAATCAATTTCTGTGTTTCATCGTCAATAAGAATGTCAGAGGGATACAGTAAACCTGACGTGAAGCATCGAAATCTAAAACTAGTGTCACAGGAATGGTTCAAAACATAGGCAGTGAGAAGAGTCAGTCTTCTTGTACTTAAGTCTGCATTCTGCCCTTTCTATTTAATTCCGATGCAATTTCTGTGTTTTGACGTCAATAAGAAGGTCCAGGGGATATAGTAAACCTGAAGTGAAGCATCGGAATCTCTAACTGGTGTCACAGGAAAGGTTCAAAATATAGACAGTAAGAAGAGTCAGTCTTCTAGTACTTAAGTCGGCATTGTGCCTTTTCTATTTAATTCGGATTCAATTTCTGTGTTTCATCGTCAATAAGAATGTCGGAGGGATACAGTAAACCTGAAGTGAAGCATCGGAATCTATAACTAGTGTCTCAGGAATGGATCAAAACATATACAGTAGGAAGAGTCAGTCTTCTTTACTTAAGTCGGCATTGTGCCTTTTCTATTTAATTCCGATGCAATATCTGTGTTTCGTCGTCAATAAGAAGGTCTAAGGGATGCAGTAAAACTGAATTGAAGCATCGGAATCTATAACTAGTGTCACAGGAAAAGTTCAAATCATAGACAATAATAAGAGTCAGTCTTCTTGTACTTAAGTCGGCATTGTGCCTTTTGTATTTAACTTCGATGCAATTTCTGTGTTTCATCATCAATAAGAAGGTCAGAGGGATACAGTAAACCTGAAGTGTAGCATCGGAATTTATTACTAGTGTCACAGGAATGGTTCAAAACATAGACCGTAGAAAGAGTCAGTCTTATTGTACTTATTTCGGCATTGTGCCTTTTCTATTTAATTCCGATGCAATTTCTGTGTTTCGTCGTCAATAAGAAGGTCAGAGGGATACAGTAAACCTGAAGTGAAGCATCGCAATCTATAACTAGTGTCACAGGAATGGTTCAAATCGTAGGCAGTAGGAAGAGTCAGTCTTCTTCTCCTTAAGTCGGCATTGTGCCTTTTCTATTTAATTCCGATGCAATTTCTGCGCTTTGTCGTCAATAAGAAGGTCCAAGGGATACAGTAAACCTGAAGTGAAGCATCGGAATCTATAACTAGTGTCACAGGAAAGGTTCAAAACATAGACAGTTAGAAGAGGCTGTCTTCTTGTACTTAAGTCGGCATTGTGCCTTTTCTACTTAAATCCGATGCAATTTCTGTGTTTGATCGTCAATAAGAAGTTCCAAGGGATAGAGTAAACGTGAAGTGAAGCATCGGAATCTATAACTAGTGTCAAAGGAAAGGTTCAAAACATAGACAGAAGGAAGAGTCAGTCTTTTTGAACTTAAGTCGGCATTGTGCCTCTTCTATTTAAATCCGATGCAAGTTCTGTGTTTCGTCGTCAATAAGAAGGTCCAAGGGATGCAGTAAATCTGAATTGAAGCATCGGAATCTATAGCTAGAGTCACAGGAAATGTTCAAAACATATTCAGAAAGAAGAGCAAGTCTTCTTGTACTTAAGTTGGCATTGTGCCTTTTTTATTTAATTCCGATGCAATTTCTGTGTTTCGTCGTCAATAAGAAGGTCCAAGGGATACAGCAAACCTGAAGTGAAACATAGGAATATATAACTAGTGTCACAGGAAAGGTTCAAAACATAGACAGCAACAAGAGTCGGTCTTCTTGTACTTAAGTCGCCATTGTGCCTTTTGTATTTAATTCCGATGCAATTGTTGTGTTTCATCGTCAATAAGAAGGTCCAAGGGATACAGTAAACATATAGTGAAGCATCGGAATCTAGAACTGGTCTCACAGGAAATGTTCACAACATAGTCAGTAAGAAGTGTCTGTTTTCTTGTACTTAAGTCGGCATTGTGCCGTTTGTATTTAATTCAGATGCAATTTCTGTGTATCATCGTCAATAAGAAAGTCAGAGGGATACAGAAAACCTGTAGTGAAGCATCGGAATCTATAACTAGTGTCACAGGAATGGTTCAAAACATAGACAGTAAGAAGAGTCAGTTTTCTTCTACTTAAGTCGGCATTGTGCCTTTTCTATTTATTTCCGATGCAATTTCTGTGTTTCATCGTCAATGAGAATGACAGAGGGATACAGTAAACCTGAAGTGAAGCATCGGAATCTATAACTAGTGTCACAGGATAAGTTCAAAACATAGACAGAAAGAAGAGTCAGTCTTCTTGTACTTAAGTCGGCATTGTGCCGTTTGTATTTCATTCAGATGCAATTTCTGTGATTCATCGTCAATAAGAAAGTCAGAGGGATACAGTAAACCTGAAGTGAAGCATCGGAATCTATAACTAGTGTCACAGGAATGGTTAAAACATAGACAGTAGGGAGAGTCAGTCGTTTTGTACTTAAGTCGGCATTGTGTTTTTTGTATTTAATTGCGATGCAATATCTGTGTTTCGTCGTCAATAAGAAGTTCCAAGGCATACAGTGAACCTGAAGTGAAGCATCGGAATCTATAACTAGTGTCACAGGAATGATTCAAAACATAGACAGTAAGAAGAGTCAGTTTTCTTGTACTTAAGTCGGCATTGTGCCGTTTGTATTTCATTCAGATGCAATTTCTGTGTTTCATCCTCAATAAGAAAGTCAGAGGGATACAGAAAACCTGTAGTGAAGCATCGGAATCTATAACTAGTGTCACAGGAATGGTTCAAAACATAGACAGTAGGAAGATTCGGTCTTCTTGTACTTAATTCGGCATTGTGCCTTTTCTATTTAATTCAAATGCAATTTCTGTGCTCGTCGTCAATAAGAAGGTCAGAGGGATACAGTTAACCTGAAGTGAAGCATCGGAATCTATATCTAGTGTCACATGAAAGGTTCATAACATACACAGTAAGAAGAGTCAGTCTGCTTGGACATGAGTCGGCATTGTGCCATTTGTATTTAGTTCCGATGCAATTACTGTGCTTCATCGTCAATACGAAGGTCAGAGGGATACAGTAAACCTGAAGTGAAGCATCGGAATCTATAACTAGTGTCACAGGAATGGTTCAAAACATACACAGCAAGGAGAGTCAGTCTTCATGTACTTAAGTCGGCATTGTGCCTTTTGTATTTATTTCCGATGCAATTTCTGTGTTTCATCGTCAACAAGAAGGTCCAAGGGATACAGTAAACATATAGTGAAGCATCGGAATCTATAACTAGTGTCACAGAAAAGGTTCAAAACATAGACAGTAAGAAGAGTCAGTCTTATTGTACTTAAGTCGGCATTGTGTTTTTTGTATTTAATTCCCATGCAATATCTGTGTTTCGTCGTCAATAAGAAGGTCAGAGGGATACAGTAAACCTGAAGTGTAGCATCGGAATTTATAACTAGTGCCGCAGGAATGGTTCAAAACATAGATAGTAGGAAGAGTCAGTCTTATTGTACTTAATTCGGCATTGGCCCTTTTCTATTTAATTCCGATGCAATTTCTGTGTTTCGTCGTCAATAAGAGGGTCAGAGGGAAACAGTACACCTGAAGTGAAGCATCGAAATGAATAACTAGTGTCACAGGAATGGTTCAAAACATAGGCAGTAAGAAGTGTCAGTCTCCTTGTACTTAAGTCGGCATTGTGCCTTTTGTATTTAATTCCGATGCGATTTCTGTGTTTCATCGTCAATAAGAAGGTCCAAGGGATACAGTAAACATATAATGAAGCGTCGGAATCTAAAACTGGTCTCACAGGAAATGTTCAAAACATAGTCAGTAAGAAGAGTCAGTCATCTTGTACTTAAGTCGGTAATGTGCTTTTTCTATTTAATTCCGATGCAATTTCTGTGTTCCGTCGTCAATAAGAAGGTCCAAGGGCTACATTAAACCTGAAGTGAAGCAACGGAATCTAAAACCGGTCTCACAGGAAAGGCTCAAAACATAGAGAGTAAGAAGATAGAGTCATCTTGTATTAGAGTCGGCATTGTGCCTTTTGTATTTAATTCCGATGCAATTTCTGTGTTTCATCGTCAATAAGAAGGTTACAGGGATACAGTAAACCTGAAGTGAATCATCGGAGTCTATAACTAGTGTCACAGGAATGGTTACAACATAGTCAGTAGGAAGAGTCAGACTTCTTGTACTTAAGACGGCATTGTGCCTCTTGTATTTATTCCGATGCAGTTTCTGTGTTTCATCGTCAATAAGAAGGTCCAAGGGATACAGTAAACAAATAGTGAAGCATCGGAAACCAAAACTGGTCTCACAGGAAATGTTCACAACATAGTCTGTAAGAAGAGTCAGTCTTCTTGTACTTAAGTCGGCATTGTGCCGTTTGTATTTAATTCCGATGCAATTTCTGTGTTTCATCGTCAATAAGAATGTCAGAGGGATACAGTAAACCTGAAGTGAAGCATCGGAATCTATAACTAGTGTCACAGGAATGGTTCAAAGCATAGACAGTAGGAAGATTCAGTCTTCTTGTACTTAAGTCGGCATTGTGCCTTTTCTATTTAATTCAAATGCAATTTCTGTGTTTCGTCGTCAATAAGAAGGTCAGAGGGTTACAGTAAACCTGAAGTGAAGCGTCGGAAGCCATATCTAGTGTCACGGGAAAGGGTCAAAACATAGACAGCAAGAAGAGTCAGTCATCTTGGACATGAGTCAGCATTGTGCCATTTGTATTTAATTCCGATGCAATTACTGTGCTTCATCGTCAATAAGAAGGTCCAAGGGATACAGTAAACCTGAAGTGAAGCTTCGGAATCTATAACTAGAGTCACAGGAATGGTTCAAAACATAGACAGTAGGAAGAGTCAGTCTTCTTGTACTTAAGTCGGCATTGTGCCTTTTGTATTTAATTCCGATGCAATTTCTGTGTTTCATCGTCAATAAGAAGGTCCAAGGGATACAGTAAACCTGAAGTGAAGCTTCGGAATCTATAACTAGAGTCACAGGAATGGTTCAAAACATAGACAGTAGGAAGAGTCAGTCTTCTTGTACTTAAGTCGGCATTGTGCATTTTTTATTTAATTCCGATGCAATTTCTGTGTTTCATCGTCAATAAGAAGGTCAGAGGGATACAGTAAACCTGAAGTGAAGCATCGGAATCTATAACTAGTGTCACAGGAATGGTTCAAAACATTATTCAGTAGGAAGTGTCAGTCTTCTTGTACCTAAGTCGGCATTGTGCCTTTTCTATTTAATTCCGATGCAATTTCTGTCTTTCGTCGTCAATAAGAAGGTCCAAGGGATACAGTAAACCTGAAGTGAAGCATCGGAATCTATAACTAGTGTCACAGATAAGGTTCAAAACATAGACAGTAAGAAGAGGCAGTCTTCTTGTACTTAGGTCGGCATTGTGCCTTTTCTACTTAATTCCGATACAATTTCTGGTTTCATCGTCAATAAGAAGGTCCAAGGGATACAGTAAACCTGAAGTGAAGCATCGGAATCTATAACTAGTGTCAAAGGAAAGGTTCAAAACATAGACAGAAGGAAGGGTCAGTCTTCTTGAACTTAAGTCGGCATTGTGCCTCTTCTATTTAAATCCGATGCAATTTCTGTGTTTCGTCGTCAATAAGAAGGTCCAAGGGATACAGTAAACATACAGTGAAGCATCGGAATCTAAAACTGGTCTCACAGGAGATGTTCAAAACATAGTCAGTTAGAAGAGTAAGTCTTCTTGTACTTAAGTTGGCATTGTGCCATCTCTATTTAATTCCGATGCAATTTCTGTGATTCGTCGCCAATAAGAAGGTCCAAGGAATACTACAAACCTGAAGTGGAACATAGGAATATATAACTAGTGTCACAGGAAAGGTTCAAAACATAGACAGTAAGAAGAGTCAGTCTTCTTGTACTTAAGTCGCCATTGTGCCTTTTGTATTTAATTCCGATGCAATTTCTGCGTTACATCGTCAACAAGAAGGTCAGAGGGATACTGTAAAGCCAAAGTGAAGCATCGGAATCTATAACTAGTGTCACAGGAATGGTTCAAAGCACAGTCTGTAAGATGAGTCAGTCTTCATGTACTTAAGTCGGCATTGTGCTTTTTCTATTTAATTCCGATGCAATTTCTGTGTTTCGTCGTCAATAAGAAGGTCCAAGGGATACAGTGAACCTGAAGTGAAGCATGGGAATCTATAACTAGTGTCACAGGAATGGTTCAAAACATAGAGAGTAGGAAGAGTTAGTCTTCTTGATCTTATGTCGGCATTGTGCCTTTTCTATTCAATTCCGATGCATCTCCTGTGTTTCATCGTCAATAAAAATGTCAGAGGGATACAGTGAACCTGAAGTGAAGCATCGGAATCTATAACTAGTGTCTCAGGAATGGTTCAAAACATATACAGTAGGAAGAGTCAGTCTTCTTTACTTAAGTCGGCATTGTGCCTTTTCTATTTAATTCCGATGCAATTTCTGTGTTTCGTCGTCAATATGAAGGTCCAAGGGATACAGTAAACCCGAAGTGAAGCATCGGAATCTATAACTAGTGTCACAGGAATGGTTCAAATCATACACAGCAAGAAGAGTCAGTCTTCTTGTACTTAAGTCGGCATTGTGCATTTTGTATTTAATTCCGATGCAATTTCTGTGTTTCGTCGTCAATAAGAAGGTCCAAGGGATACAGTAAACATATAGTGAAGCATCGGAATCTAAAACTGGTCTCACAGGAAATGTTCAAAACATAGTCAGTAAGAAGAGTCAGTCTTCTTGTACTTATGTCGGCATTGTGCCTTTTCTATTTAATTCCAATGCAATTTCTGTGTTTCGTCGTCAATAAGAAGGTCCAAGGGATAGAGTAAACCTGAAGTGAAGCATCGGAATCTAAAACCGGACTCACAGGAAAGGTTCAAAACGTAGAGAGTAAGAAGTGTCAGTCATCTTGCATTTGAGTCGGCATTGTGCCTTTTGTATTTAATTCCGATGCAATTTCTGTGTTTCCTCGTAAATAAGAAGGCCAAAGGGATACAGTAAACCTGAAGTGAAGCATCGCAATCTATAACTAGTGTCACAGGAATGGTTTAAAACATAGACACGGAAGAGTCAGTCTTCTTGTACTTAAGTCGGCATTGTGCCTTTTGTATTTAATTCCGATGCAATTTCTGTGTTTGATCGTCAATAAGAAGGTCCAAGGGATACAGTAAACCTGAAGTGAAGCATCGGAATCTATAACTAGAGTCACAGGAATGGTTCAAAACATAGACAGTAGGAAGAATCAGTCTTCTTGTACTTAAGTCGGCATTGTGCATTTTTTATTTAATTCCGATGCAATTTCTGTGTTTCATCGTCAATAAGAAGGTCAGAGGGATACAGTAAACCTGAAGTGAAGCATCGGAATCTTTAACTAGTGTCACAGGAATGGTTCAAAACATTATTCAGTAGGAAGTGTCAGTCTTCTTGTACTTAAGTCGGCATTGTGCCTTTTCTATTTAATTCCGATGCAATTTCTGTGTTTCGTCGTCAATAAGAAGGTCCAAGGGATACAGTAAACTTGAAGTGAAGCATCGGAATCTATAACTAGTGTCACAGATAAGGTTCAAAATATAGACAGTAAGAAGAGGCAGTCTTCTTGTACTTAAGTCGGCATTGTGCCTTTTCTACTTAATTCCGATGCAATTTCTGGTTTCATCGTCAATAAGAAGGTCCAAGGGATACAGTAAACCTGAAGTGAAGCATCGGAATCTATAACTAGTGTCAAAGGAAAGGTTCAAAACATAGACAGAAGGAAGGGTCAGTCTTCTTGAACTTAAGTCGGCATTGTGCCTTTCTACTTAATTCCGATGCAATTTCTGTGTTTCGTCGTCAATAAGAAGGTCCAAGGGATACAGTAAACCTGAAGTGAAGCATCGGAATCTATATCTAGTGTCACAGATAGGGTTTAAAACATAGACAGTAAGAAGTGGCAGTCTTCTTGTACTTAAGTCGGCATTGTGCCTTTTCTACTTAATTCCGATGCAATTTCTGGTTTCATCGTCAATAAGAAGGTCCAAGGATAAGTAAACCTGAAGTGAAGCATCGGAATCTATAACTAGTGTCACAGGAATGGTTCAAATCATACACAGCAAGAAGAGTCAGTCTTCTTGTACTTAAGTCGGCATTGTGCCTTTTATATTTAATTCCGATGCAATTCCTCTGTTTCGTCGTCAATAAAAGGTCCAAGGGATACAGTAAACATATAGTGAAGCATCGGAATCTAAAACTGGTCTCACAGGAAATGTTCAAATCATAGTCAGTAAGAAGCGTCAGTCTTCTTGTACTTATGTCGGCATTGTGCCTTTTCTATTTAATTCCGATGCAATTTCTGTGTTTCGTCGTCAATAAGAAGGTCCAAGGGATAGCGTAAACCTGAAGTGAAGCATCGGAATCTAAAACCGTACTCACAGGAAAGGTTCAAACATAGAGAGTAAGAAGAGTCAGTCATCTTGTATTTGAGTCGGCATTGTGCCTTTTCTATTTAATTCCGATGCAATTTCTGTGTTTCGTCGTCAATAAGAAGGTCCAAGGGATACAGTAAACTTGAAGTGAAGCATCGGAATCTATAACTAGTGTCACAGATAAGGTTCAAAATATAGACAGTAAGAAGAGGCAGTCTTCTTGTACTTAAGTCGGCATTGTGCCTTTTCTACTTAATTCCGATGCAATTTCTGGTTTCATCGTCAATAAGAAGGTCCAAGGGATACAGTAAACCTGAAGTGAAGCTTCGGAATCTATAACTAGAGTCACAGGAATGGTTCAAAACATAGACAGTAGGAAGAGTCAGTCTTCTTGTACTTAAGTCGGCATTGTGCATTTTTTATTTAATTCCGATGCAATTTCTGTGTTTCATCGTCAATAAGAAGGTCAGAGGGATACAGTAAACCTGAAGTGAAGCATCGGAATCTATAACTAGTGTCACAGGAATAGTTCAAAACATTATTCAGTAGGAAGTGTCAGTCTTCTTGTACCTAAGTCGGCATTGTGCCTTTTCTATTTAATTCCGATGCAATTTCTGTGTTTCGTCGTCAATAAGAAGGTCCAAGGGATACAGTAAACCGGAAGTGAAGCATCGGAATCTATAACTAGTGTCACAGATAAGGTTCAAAACATAGACAGTAAGAAGAGGCAGTCTTCTTGTACTTAGGTCGGCATTGTGCCTTTTCTACTTAATTCCGATGCAATTTCTGGTTTCATCGTCAATAAGAAGGTCCAAGGGATACAGTAAACCTGAAGTGAAGCATCGGAATCTATAACTAGTGTCAAAGGAAAGGTTCAAAACATAGACAGAAGGAAGGGTCAGCCTTCTTGAACTTAAGTCGGCATTGTGCCTCCTCTATTTAAATCCGATGCAATTTCTGTGTTTCGTCGTCAATAAGAAGGTCCAAGGGATACAGTAAACATACAGTGAAGCATCGGAATCTAAAACTGGTCTCACAGGAGATGTTCAAAACATAGTCAGTTAGAAGAGTAAGTCTTCTTGTACTTAAGTTGGCATTGTGCCATCTCTATTTAATTCCGATGCAATTTCTGTGTTTCGTCGCCAATAAGAAGGTCCAAGGAATACAGCAAACCTGAAGTGGAACATAGGAATATATAACAAGTGTCACAGGAAAGGTTCAAAACATAGACAGTAAGAAGAGTCAGTCTTCTTGTACTTAAGTCGCCATTGTGCCTTTTGTATTTAATTCCGATGCAATTTCTGCGTTACATCGTCAACAAGAAGGTCAGAGGGATACTGTAAAGCCAAAGTGAAGCATCGGAATCTATAACTAGTGTCACAGGAATGGTTCAAAGCACAGTCTGTAAGATGAGTCAGTCTTCATGTACTTAAGTCGGCATTGTGCTTTTTCTATTTAATTCCGATGCAATTTCTGTGTTTCGTCGTCAATAAGAAGGTCCAAGGGATACAGTGAACCTGAAGTGAAGCATGGGAATCTATAACTAGTGTCACAGGAATGGTTCAAAACATAGAGAATAGGAAGAGTTAGTCTTCTTGATCTTATGTCGGCATTGTGCCTTTTCTATTCAATTCCGATGCATCTCCTGTGTTTCATCGTCAATAAGAATGTCAGAGGGATACAGTGAACCTGAAGTGAAGCATCGGAATCTATAACTAGTGTCTCAGGAATGGTTCAAAACATATACAGTAGGAAGAGTCAGTCTTCTTTAGTTAAGTCGGCATTCCTTTTTTCTATTTAATTCCGATGCAATTTCTGTGTTTCGTCGTCAATAAGAAGGTCCAAGGGATGCAGTAAATCTGAATTGAAGTATCGGAATCTATAGCTAGTGTCACAGGAAAAGTTCAAAACACAGACAGTAAGAAGAGTCAGTCTTCTTGTACTTAAGTCGGCATTGTGCCTTTTCTATTTAATTCCGATGCAATATCTGTGTTTCGTCTTCATTAAGAAGGTCCAAGGGATACAGTAAACCCGAAGTGAAGCATCGGAAGCTATATCTAGTGTCACAGGAAAGGTTCAAAACATAGACAGTAAGAAGAGTCAGTCTTCTTGGACATGAGTGAGCATTGTGCCATTTGTATTTAATTCCGATGCAATTACTGTGCTTTATCGTCAATAAGCAGGTCAGAGGGATACAGTAAACCTGAAGTGAAGCATCGGAATCTATAACTAGTGTCACAGGAATGGTTCAAATCATACACAGCAAGAAGAGTCAGTCTTCTTGTACTTAAGTCGGCATTGTGCATTTTGTATTTAATTCCGATGCAATTTCTGTGTTTCGTCGTCAATAAGAAGGTCCAAGGGATACAGTAAACATATAGTGAAGCATCGGAATCTAAAACTGGTCTCACAGGAAATGTTCAAAACATAGTCAGTAAGAAGAGTCAGTCTTCTTGTACTTATGTCGGCATTGTGCCTTTTCTATTTAATTCCAATGCAATTTCTGTGTTTCATCGTCAATAAGAAGGTCCAAGAGATACAGTAAACCTGAAGTGAAGCATCGGAATCTATAACTAGTGTCAAAGGAAAGGTTGAAAACATAGACAGAATGAAGGGTCAGTTTTCTTGAACTTAAGTCGGCATTGTGCCTTTTCTACTTAATTCCGATGCAATTTCTGTGTTTCGTCGTCAATAAGAAGGTCCAAGGGATACAGTAAACCTGAAGTGAAGCATCGGAATCTATATCTAGTGTCACAGATAGGGTTCAAATCATAGACAGTAAGAAGTGGCAGTCTTCTTGTACTTAAGTCGGCATTGTGCCTTTTCTACTTAATTCCGATGCAATTTCTGGTTTCATCGTCAATAAGAAGGTCCAAGGGATACAGTAAACCTGAAGTGAAGCATCGGAATCTATAACTAGTGTCACAGGAATGGTTCAAATCATACACAGCAAGAAGAGTCAGTCTTCTTGTACTTAAGTCGGCATTGTGCCTTTTATATTTAATTCCGATGCAATTCCTGTGTTTCGTCGTCCATAAAACGTCCAAGGGATACAGTAAACATATAGTGAAGCATCGGAATCTAAAACTGGTCTCACAGGAAATGTTCAAATCATAGTCAGTAAGAAGCGTCAGTCATCTTGTACTTATGTCGGCATTGTGCCTTTTCTATTTAATTCCGATGCAATTTCTGTGTCTCGTCGTCAATAAGAAGGTCCAAGGGATAGCGTAAACCTGAAGTGAAGCATCGGAATCTAAAACCGTACTCACAGGAAAGGTTCAAAACATAGAGAGTAAGAAGAGTCAGTCATCTTGTATTTGAGTCGGCATTGTGCCTTTTCTATTTAATTCCGATGCAATTTCTGTGTTTCATCATCATGAAGAAGGTCAGAGGGATACAGTAAACCTGAAGTGAAGCATCGGAATCTATAACTAGTGTCACAGGAATGGTTAAAACATAGACAGTAGGAAGAGTCAGTCGTTTTGTACTTACGTCGGCACTGTGTCTTTTGTAATTAATACCGATGCAATTTCTGTGTTTCGTCGTCAATAAGAAGGTCCAAGGGATACAGTAAACCTGAAGTGAAGCATCGGAATCTATATCTAGTGTCACAGGAATGGTTTAAAACATAGACACGGAAGAGTCAGTCTTCTTGTATTAAAGTCGGCATTGTGCCTTTTGTATTTAATTCCGATGCAATTTCTGGTTTCATCGTCAATAAGAAGGTCCAAGGGATACAGTAAACCTGAAGTGAAGCATCGGAATCTATAACTAGTGTCAAAGGAAAGGTTCAAAACATAGACAGAAGGAAGGGTCAGTCTTCTTGAACTTAAGTCGGCATTGTGCCTCTTCTATTTAAATCCGATGCAATTTCTGTGTTTCGTCGTCAATAAGAAGGTCCAAGGGATACAGTAAACATTCAGTGAAGCATCGGAATCTAAAACTGGTCTCACAGGAGATGTTCAAAGCATAGTCAGTAAGAAGAGTAAGTCTTCTTGTACTTAAGTTGGCATTGTGCCATCTCTATTTAATTCCGATGCAATTTCTGTGTTTCGTCGCCAATAAGAAGGTCCAAGGAATACAGCAAGCCTGAAGTGGAACATAGGAATATATAACTAGTGTCACAGGAAAGGTTCAAAACATAGACAGTAAGAAAAGTCAGTCTTCTTGTACTTAAGTCGCCATTGTGCCTTTTGTATTTAATTCCGATGCAATTTCTGCGTTACATCGTCAACAAGAAGGTCAGAGGGATACTGTAAAGCCAAAGTGAAGCATCGGAATCTATAACTAGTGTCACAGGAATGGTTCAAAGCACAGTCTATAAGATGAGTCAGTCTTCATGTACTTAAGTCGGCATTGTGCTTTTTCTATTTAATTCCGATGCAATTTCTGTGTTTCGTCGTCAATAAGAAGGTCCAAGGGATACAGTGAACCTGAAGTGAAGCATGGGAATCTATAACTAGTGTCACAGGAATGGTTCAAAACATAGAGAGTAGGAAGAGTTAGTCTTCTTGATCTTATGTCGGCATTGTGCCTTTTCTATTTAATTCCGATGCATCTCCTGTGTTTCATCGTCAATAAGAATGTCAGAGGGATACAGTGAACCTGAAGTGAAGCATCGGAATCTATAAGTAGTGTCTCAGGAATCATTCAAAACATATACAGTAGGAAGAGTCAGTCTTCTTTACTTAAGTCGGCATTGTGCCTTTTCTATTTAATTCCGATGCAATTTCTGTGTTTTGTCGTCATTAAGAAGATCCAAGGGATGCAGTAAATCTGAATTGAAGCATGGGAGTCTATAGCTAGTGTCACAGGAAAAGTTCAAAACACAGACAGTAAGAAGAGTCAGTCTTCTTGTACTTAAGTCGGCATTGTGCCTTTTCTATTTAATTCCGATGCAATTTCTGTGTTTCGTCGTCATTAAGAAGGTCCAAGGGATACAGTAAACCCGAAGTGAAGCATCGGAAACTATATCTAGTGTCACAGGAAAGGTTCAAAACATAGACAGTAAGAAGAGTCAGTCTTCTTGGACATGAGTGAGCATTGTGCCATTTGTATTTAATTCCGATGCAATAACTGTGCTTTATCGTCAATAAGCAGGTCAGAGGGATACAGTAAACCTGAAGTGAAGCATCGGAATCTATAACTAGTGTCACAGGAATGGTTCAAATCATACACAGCAAGAAGAGTCAGTCTTCTTGTACTTAAGTCGGCATTGTGCATTATTTATTTAATTCCGATGCAATTTCTGTGTTTCGTCGTCAATAAGAAGGTCCAAGGGATACAGTAAACATATAGATAAGCATCGGAGTCTAAAACTGGTCTCACAGGAAATGTTCAAAACATAGTCAGTAAGAAGAGTCAGTCTTCTTGTACTTATGTCGGCATTGTGCCTTTTCTATTTAATTCCAATGCAATTTCTGTGTTTCGTCGTCAATAAGAAGGTCCAAGGGATAGAGTAAACCTGAAGTGAAGCATCGGAATCTAAAACCGGACTCACAGGAAAGGTTCAAAACGTAGAGAGTAAGAAGTGTCAGTCATCTTGTATTAGAGTCGGCATTGTGCCTTTTGTATTTAATTCCGATGCAATTTCTGTGTTTCATCGTAAATAAGAAGGCCAAAGGGATACAGTAAACCTGAAGTGAAGCATCGGAATCTATAACTAGTGTCACAGGAATGGTTTAAAACATAGACACGGAAGAGTCAGTCTTCTTGTACTTAAGTCGGCATTGTGCCTTTTGTATTTAATCCCGATGCATTTTCTGCTTTACATCGTCACTAAGAAGGTCAGAGGGATACTGTAAACGTAAAGTGAAGCATCGGAATCTATAACTAGTGTCACAGGAATGATTCAAAGCACAGTCTGTAAGATGAGTCAGTCTTCATGTACTTAAGTCGGCATTGTGCTTTTTCTATTTAATTCCGATGCAATTTCTGTGTTTCGTCGTCGATAAGAAGGTCCGAGGGATACAGTAAACCTGAAGTGAAGTATCGGAATCTATAACTAGTGTCACAGGAATGGTTCAAAACATAGAGAGTAGGAAGAGTTAGTCTTCTGGATCATAAGTTGGCATTGTGCCTTTTCTATTTAATTCCGATGCAACTTCTGTCTTTCATCGTCAATAAGAATGTCAGAGGGATACAGTGAACCTGAAGTGAAGCATTGGAATCTATAACTTGTGTCTCAGGAATGGTTCAAAACATATACAGTAGGAAGAGTCAGTCTTCTTTACTTAAGTCGGCATTGTGCCTTTTCTACTTAATTCCGATGCAATTTCAGTGTTTTGTCGTCATTAAGAAGGTCCAAGGGATGCAGTAACTCTGAATTGAAGCATCGGAATCTATAGCTAGTGTCACAGGAAAAGTTCAAAACACAGACAGTAAGAAGAGTCAGTCTTCCTGTACTTAAGTCGGCCTTGTGCCTTTTCTATTTAATTCCGATGCAATTTCTGTGTTTCATCGTCAATAAGAAGGTCCAAGGCATAGAGTAAACCTGAAGTGAAGCATCGGAATCTAAAACCGGACTCACAGGAAAGGTTCAAAACATAGAGAGTAAGAAGAGTCAGTAATCTTGTATTTGAGTCGGCATTGTGCCTTTTGTATTTAATTCCGATGCAATTTCTGTGTTTCATCGTCAATAAGAAGGCCAGAGGGATACAGTAAACCTGAAGTGAAGCATCGGAATCTATAACTAGTGTCACAGGAATGGTTAAAACATAGACAGTAAGAAGAGTCAGTCGTTTTGTACTTAAGTCGGCATTGTGTCTTTTGTATTTAATACCGATGCAATTTCTGTGTTTCGTCGTCAATAAGAAGGTCCAAGGGATACAGTAAACCTGAAGTGAAGCATCGGAATCTATATCTAGTGTCACAGGAATGGTTTAAAACATAGACACGGAAGAGTCAGTCTTCTTGTACATAAGTCGGCATTTTGCCTTTGCTATTTAATTCCGATGCTATTTCTGTGTTTCGTCGTCAACAAGAAGTTCCAAGGGATACATGAAACCTGAAGTGAAGCATCGGAATCTATAAGTAGTGTCACTGAAAAGGTTCAAAACATAGACAGTAAGAAGAGTCAGTCCTATTGTACTTAAGTCGGCATTGTGCCTTTTGTATTTAATTCCGATGCAATTTCTGTGTTTCATCGTCAATAAGAAGGTCCAAGGGATACAGTAAACCTGAAGTGAAGCATCGGAATCTATAACTAGAGTCACAGGAATGGTTCAAAACATAGACAGTAGCAAAAGTCAGTCTTCTTGTAATTAAGTCGGCATTGTGCCATTTTTATTTAATTCCGATGCAATTTCTGTGTTTCATCGTCAATAAGAAGGTCCAAGGGATACAGTAAACCTGAAGTGAAGCATCGGAATCTATAACTAGTGTCACAGGAATGGTTCAAAACATTATTCAGTAGGAAGAGTCAGTCTTCTTGTACTTAAGTCGGCATGTTGCCTTTTTCATCTAATTCCGATGCAATTTCTGTGTTTCGTCGTCAGTAAGAAGGGCCAAGGGATACAGTAAACCTGAAGTGAAGCATCGGAATCTGTAACTAGTGTCACAGGAAAGGTTCAAAACATAGACAGTAAGAAGAGACAGTCTTCTTGTACTTAAGTCGGCATTGTGCCTTTTCTCCTTAATTCCGATGCAATTTCTGTGTTTCCTCGTCAATAAGAAGGTCCAAGGGCTACAGTAAATATACAGTGAAGCATCGGAATCTATAACTAGTGTCACAGGAATGGTTCAAAACATTATTCAGTAGGAAGAGTCAGTCTTCTTGTACTCAAGTCGGCATTGTGCCTTTTCAATTTAATTCCGATGCAATTTCTGCGTTACATCGTCAATAAGAAGGTCAGAGGGATACAGTAAACCTAAAGTGAAGCATCGGAATCTATAACTAGTGTCACAGGAATGGTTCAAAACACAGTCTGTAAGATGAGTCAGTCTTCCTGTACTTAAGTCGGCCTTGTGCCTTTTCTATTTAATTCCGTTGCAATTTCTGTGTTGCGTCGTCAATAAGAAGGTCCAAGGGATAGAGGAAACCTCAAGTGAAGCATCGGAATCTAAAACCGGACTCACAGGAAAGGTTCAAAACATTGAGAGTAAGAAGAGTCAGTAATCTTGTATTTGAGTCGGCATTGTGCCTCTTGTATTTAATTCCGATGCAATTTCTGTGTTTCATCGTCAATAAGACGGCCAGAGGGATACAGTAAACCTGAAGTGAAGCATCGGAATCTGTAACTAGTGTCACAGGAATGGTTAAAACATAGACAGTAGGAAGAGTCAGTCGTTTTGTACTTAAGTCGGCATTGTGTCTTTTGTATTTAATACCGATGCAATTTCTGTGTTTCAACGTCAATAAGAAGGTCCAAGGGATACAGTAAACCTGAAGTGAAGCATCGGAATCTATATCTAGTGTCACAGGAATGGTTTAAAACATAGACACGGAAGAGTCAGTCTTCTTGTACATAAGTCGGCATTTTGCCTTTGCTATTTAATTCCGATGCTATTTCTGTGTTTCGTCGTCAATAAGAAGTTCCAAGGGATACATTAAACCTGAAGTGAAGCATCGGAATCTATAAGTAGTGTCACTGAAAAGGTTCAAAACATAGACAGTAAGAAGAGTCAGTCCTATTGTACTGAAGTCGGCATTGTGCCTTTTGTATTTAATTCCGATGCAATTTCTGTGTTTCATCGTCAATAAGAAGGTCCAAGGGATACAGTAAACCTGAAGTGAAGCATCGGAATCTATAACTAGAGTCACAGGAATGGTTCAAAACATAGACAGTAGCAAAAGTCAGTCTTCTTGAAATTAAGTCGGCATTGTGCCATTTTTATTTAATTCCGATGCAATTTCTGTGTTTCATCGTCAATAAGAAGGTCCAAGGGATACAGTAAACCTGAAGTGAAGCATCGGAATCTATAACTAGTGTCACAGGAATGGTTCAAAACATTATTCAGTAGGAAGAGTCAGTCTTCTTGTACTTAAGTCATCATGTTGCCTTTTCCTTCTAATTCCGATGCAATTTCTGTGTTTCGTCATCAGTACGAAGGTCCAAGGGATACAGTAAACCTGAAGTGAAGCATCGGAATCTGTAACTAGTGTCACAGGAAAGGTTCAAAACATAGACAGTAAGAAGAGACAGTCTTCTTGTACATAAGTCGGCATTGTGCCTTTTCTACTTAATTCCGATGCAATTTCTGTGTTTCATCTTCAATAAGAAGGTCCAAGGGATACAGTAAACCTGAAGTGAAGCATCGGAATCTATAACTAGTGTCAAAGGAAAGGTTCAAAACATAGTTAGAAGGAAGAGTCAGTCTTCTTGAACTTAAGTCGGCATTGTGCCTCTTCTATTTAAATCCGATGCAATTTCTGTGTTTCCTCGTCAATAAGAAGGTCCAAGGGCTACAGTAAATATACAGTGAAGCATCGGAATCTATAACTAGTGTCACAGGAATGGTTCAAAACATTATTCAGTAGGAAGAGTCAGTCTTCTTGTACTCAAGTCGGCATTGTGCCTTTTCAATTTAATTCCGATGCAATTTCTGCGTTACATCGTCAATAAGAAGGTCAGAGGGATACAGTAAACCTGAAGTGTAGCATCGGAATCTATAACTAGTGTCTCAGGAATGGTTCAAAACATATACAGTAGGAAGAGTCAGTCTTCTTTACTTAAAACGGCATTGTGCCTTTTCTATTTAATTCCGATGCAATTTCTGTGTTTCGTCGTCATTAAGAAGGTCAAAGGGATGCAGTAAATCTGAATTGAAGCATCGGAATCTATAGCTAGTGTCACAGGAAAAGTTCAAAACACAGACAGTAAGAAGAGTCAGTCTTCTTGTACTTAAGTCTGCATTGTGCCCTTTGTATTTCATTCCGATGCAATATATGTGTTTCATCGTCAATAAGATGGTCAGAGGGATACAGTAAACCTGAAGTGTAGCATCGGAATTTACAACTAGTGTCGCAGGAATGGTTCAAAACATAGACAGAAGGAAGAGTCAGTCTTATTGTACTTAATTTGCATTGTGCCTTTTCCATTTAATTCCGAAGCTATTTCTGTGTTTCGTCGTCAATAAGAGGGTCAGAGGGATACAGTAAACCTGAAGTGAAGCATCGGAGTCTATAACTAGTGTCACAGGAATGGTTCAAACCATAGGCAGTAAGAAGAGTCAGTCTTCTTGTACTTAAGTCGGAATTGTGCCTTTTGTATTTAATTCCGATGCAATATCTGTGTTTCATCGTCAATAAGAAGGTCCAAGGGATACAGTAAACATATAGTGAAGCATCGGAATCTAAAACTGGTCTTACAGGAAATGTTCAAATCATAGTCAGTAAGAAGAGTCAGTCTTCTTGTACTTAAGTCAGCAATGTGCCTTTTCTATTTAATTCCGATGCAATTTCTGTGTTTCCTCGTCAACAAGAAGGTCCAAGGGCTACAGTAAACCTGACGTGAGCAACGGAACCTATAACCGGTCTCACAGGAAAGGCTTAAAACATAGAGAGTAAGAAGAGTCGGTCATCTTGTATTTCAGTCGGCATTGTGCCTTTTGTATTTAATTTCGATGCAATTTCTGTGTTTCATCATCAATAAGAAGGTCAGAGGGATACAGTAAACCTAAAGTGAAGCATCGTAATGTATAACTACTGTCACAGGAATGGTTAAAACATAGACAGTAGGAAGAGTCAGTCGCTTTGTACTTAAATCGGCATTCTCTCTTTTGTATTTAATCCCGATGCTATATCTGTGTTTCGTCGTCAATAAGAAGGTCCAAGGGATACAGTAAACCTGAAGTGAAGCATCGGAATCTATATCTAGTGTCACAGGAATGGTTTATAACATAGACAAGGAAGAGTCAGTCTTCTTGTACTTAAGTCGGCATTTTGCCTTTTGTATTTATTTCCGATGCAATTTCTGTGTTTCGTCGTCATTGAGATGGTCAAAAAGATGCAGTAAATCTGAATTGAAGCATCGGAATCTATAGCTAGTGTCACAGGAAAAGTTCAAAACACAGACAGTAAGAGGAGTCAGTCTTCTTGTAGTTAAGTCTGCATTGTGCCTTTTGTATTTCATTCGGATGCAATATATGTGTTTCATCGTCAATAAGATGGTCAGAGGGATACAGTAAACCTGAAGTGTAGCATCGGAATTTACAACTAGTGTCACAGGAATGGTTCAAAACATAGACAGGAGGAAGAGTCAGTCTTATTGTACTTAATTTGCATTGTGCCTTTTCCATTTAATTCCGATGCTATTTCTGTGTTTCGTCGTCAATAAGAGGGTCAGAGGGATACAGTAAACCTGAAGTGAAGCATCGGAATCTATAACTAGTGTCACAGGAATGGTTCAAATCATACACAGCAAGAAGAGTCAGTCTCCTTGTACTTAAGTTGGCATTGGGCATTTTGTATTTAATTCCGATGCAATTTCTGTGTTTCGTCGTCAATAAGAAGGCCAGAGGGATACAGTAAACCTGAAGTGAAGCATCGGAATCTATAACTAGTGTCACAGGAATGGTTAAAACATAGACAGTAGGAAGAGTCAGTCGTTTTGTACTTAAGTCGGCAATTTGCCTTTGCTATTTAATTCCGATGCTATTTCTGTATTTCGTCGTCAATAAGAAGGTCCAAGGGATACATTAAACCTGAAGTGAAGCATCGGAATCTATAAGTAGTGCCACTGAAAAGGTTCAAAACATAGACAGTACGAAGAGTCAGTATTATTGTACTTAAGTCGGCATTGTGCCTTTTGTATTTAATTCCGATGCGATTTCTGTGTTTCATCGTCAATAAGAAGGTCCAAGGGATACAGTAAACATATAATGAAGCGTCGGAATCTAAAACTGGTCTCACAGGAAATGTTCAAAACATAGTCAGTAAGAAGAGTCAGTCATCTTGTACTTAAGTCGGCAATGTGCTTTTTCTATTTAATTCCGATGCAATTTCTGTGTTCCGTCGTCAATAAGAAGGTCCAAGGGCTACATTAAACCTGAAGTGAAGCAACGGAATCTAAAACCGGTCTCACAGGAAAGGCTCAAAACATAGAGAGTAAGAAGATAGAGTCATCTTGTATTAGAGTCGGCATTGTGCCTTTTGTATTTAATACCGATGCAATTTCTGTGTTTCATCGTCAATAAGAAGGTCCAAGGGATACAGTAAACAAATAGTGAAGCATCGGAAACCAAAACTGGTCTCACAGGAAATGTTCACAACATAGTCAGTAAGAAGAGTCAGTCTTCTTGTACTTAAATCGGCATTGTGCCGTTTGTATTTAATTCCGATGCAATTTCTGTGTTTCATCGTCAATACGAATGTCAGAGGGATACAGTAAACCTGAAGTGAAGCATCGGAATCTATAACTAGTGTCACAGGAATGGTTCAAAGCATAGACAGTAGGAAGATTCAGTCTTCTTGTACTTAAGTCGGCATTGTGCCTTTTCTATTTAATTCAAATGCAATTTCTGTGTTTCGTCGTCAATAAGAAGGTCAGAGGGTTACAGTAAACCTGAAGTGAAGCGTCGGAAGCCATATCTAGTGTCATGGGAAAGGTTCAAAACATAGACAGCAAGAAGAGTCAGTCGTCTTGGACATGAGTCAGCATTGTGCCATTTGTATTTAATTCCGATGCAATTACTGTGCTTCATCGTCAATAAGAAGGTCCAAGGGATACAGTAAACCTGAAGTGAAGCTTCGGAATCTATAACTAGAGTCACAGGAATGGTTCAAAACATAGACAGTAGGAAGAGTCAGTCTTCTTGTACTTAAGTCGGCATTGTGCCTTTTGTATTTAATTCCGATGCAATTTCTGTGTTTCATCGTCAATAAGAAGGTCAGAGGGATACAGTAAACCTGAAGTGAAGCATCGGAATCTATAACTAGTGTCACAGGAATGGTTCAAAACATTATTCAGTAGGAAGTGTCAGTCTTCTTGTACCTAAGTCGGCATTGTGCCTTTTCTATTTAATTCCGATGCAATTTCTGTCTTACGTCGTCAATAAGAAGGTCCAAGGGATACAGTAAACCTGAAGTGAAGCATCGGAATCTATAACTAGTGTCACAGATAAGGTTCAAAACATAGACAGTAAGAAGAGGCAGTCTTCTTGTACTTAGGTCGGCATTGTGCCTTTTCTACTTAATTCCGATACAATTTCTGGTTTCATCGTCAATAAGAAGGTCCAAGGGATACAGTAAACCTGAAGTGAAGCATCGGAATCTATAACTAGTGTCAAAGGAAAGGTTCAAAACATAGACAGAAGGAAGGGTCAGTCTTCTTGAACTTAAGTCGGCATTGTGCCTCTTCTATTTAAATCCGATGCAATTTCTGTGTTTCGTCGTCAATAAGAAGGTCCAAGGGATACAGTAAACATACAGTGAAGCATCGGAATCTAAAACTGGTCTCACAGGAGATGTTCAAAACATAGTCAGTAAGAAGAGTAAGTCTTCTTGTACTTAAGTTGGCATTGTGCCATCTCTATTTAATTCCGATGCAATTTCTGTGTTTCGTCGCCAATAAGAAGGTCCAAGGAATACTACAAACCTGAAGTGGAACATAGGAATATATAACTAGTGTCACAGGAAAGGTTCAAAACATAGACAGTAAGAAGAGTCAGTCTTCTTGTACTTAAGTCGCCATTGTGCCTTTTGTATTTAATTCCGATGCAATTTCTGCGTTACATCGTCAACAAGAAGGTCAGAGGGATACTGTAAAGCCAAAGTGAAGCATCGGAATCTATAACTAGTGTCACAGGAATGGTTCAAAGCACAGTCTGTAAGATGAGTCAGTCTTCATGTACTTAAGTCGGCATTGTGCTTTTTCTATTTAATTCCGATGCAATTTCTGTGTTTCGTCGTCAATAAGAAGGTCCAAGGGATACAGTGAACCTGAAGTGAAGCATGGGAATCTATAACTAGTGTCACAGGAATGGTTCAAAACATAGAGAGTAGGAAGAGTTAGTCTTCTTGATCTTATGTCGGCATTGTGCCTTTTCTATTCAATTCCGATGCATCTCCTGTGTTTCATCGTCAATAAGAATGTCAGAGGGATACAGTGAACCTGAAGTGAAGCATCGGAATCTATAACTAGTGTCTCAGGAATGGTTCAAAACATATACAGTAGGAAGAGTCAGTCTTCTTTACTTAAGTCGGCATTGTGCCTTTTCTATTTAATTCCGATGCAATTTCTGTGTTTCGTCGTCAATAAGAAGGTCCAAGGGATGCAGTAAATCTGAATTGAAGCATCGGAATCTATAGCTAGTGTCACAGGAAAAGTTCAAAACACAGACAGTAAGAAGAGTCAGTCTTCTTGTACTTAAGTCGGCATTGTGCCATTTCTATTTAATTCCGATGCAATATCTGTGTTTCGTCGTCATTAAGAAGGTCCAAGGGATACAGTAAACCCGAAGTGAAGCATCAGAAGCTATATCTAGTGTCACAGGAAAGGTTCAAAACATAGACAGTAAGAAGAGTCAGTCTTCTTGGACATGAGTGAGCATTGTGCCATTTGTATTTAATTCCGATGCAATTACTGTGCTTTATCGTCAATAAGCAGGTCAGAGGGATACAGTAAACCTGAAGTGAAGCATCGGAATCTATAACTAGTGTCACAGGAATGGTTCAAATCATACACAGCAAGAAGAGTCAGTCTTCTTGTACTTAAGTCGGCATTGTTCATTTTGTATTTAGTTCCGGTGCAATTTCTGTGTTTCGTCGTCAATAAGAAGGTCCAAGGGATACAGTAAACATATAGTGAAGCATCGGAATCTAAAACTGGTCTCACAGGAAATGTTCAAAACATAGTCAGTAAGAAGAGTCAGTCTTCTTGTACTTATGTCGGCATTGTGCCTTTTCTATTTAATTCCAATGCAATTTCTGTGTTTCGTCGTCAATAAGAAGGTCCAAGGGATAGAGTAAACCTGAAGTGAAGCATCGGAATCTAAAACCGGACTCACAGGAAAGGTTCAAAACGTAGAGAGTAAGAAGTGTCAGTCATCTTGTATTTGAGTCGGCATTGTGCCTTTTGTATTTAATTCCGATGCGATTTCTGTGTTTCCTCGTAAATAAGAAGGCCAAAGGGATACAGTAAACCTGAAGTGAAGCATCGCAATCTATAACTAGTGTCACAGGAATGGTTTAAAACATAGACACGGAAGAGTCAGTCTTCTTGTACTTAAGTCGGCATTGTGCCTTTTGTATTTAATTCCGATGCAATTTCTGTGTTTGATCGTCAATAAGAAGGTCCAAGGGATACAGTAAACCTGAAGTGAAGCATCGGAATCTCTAACTAGAGTCACAGGAATGGTTCAAAACATAGACAGTAGGAAGAATCAGTCTTCTTGTACTTAAGTCGGCATTGTGCATTTTTTATTTAATTCCGATGCAATTTCTGTGTTTCATCGTCAATAAGAAGGTCAGAGGGATACAGTAAACCTGAAGTGAAGCATCGGAATCTTTAACTAGTGTCACAGGAATGGTTCAAAACATTATTCAGTAGGAAGTGTCAGTCTTCTTGTACTTAAGTCGGCATTGTGCCTTTTCTATTTAATTCCGATGCAATTTCTGTGTTTCGTCGTCAATAAGAAGGTCCAAGGGATACAGTAAACTTGAAGTGAAGCATCGGAATCTATAACTAGTGTCACAGATAAGGTTCAAAATATAGACAGTAAGAAGAGGCAGTCTTCTTGTACTTAAGTCGGCATTGTGCTTTTTCTACTTAATTCCGATGCAATTTCTGGTTTCATCGTCAATAAGAAGGTCCAAGGGATACAGTAAACCTGAAGTGAAGCATCGGAATCTATAACTAGTGTCAAAGGAAAGGTTCAAAACATAGACAGAAGGAAGGGTCAGTCTTGTTGAACTTAAGTCGGCATTGTGCCTTTCTACTTAATTCCGATGCAATTTCTGTGTTTCGTCGTCAATAAGAAGGTCCAAGGGATACAGTAAACCTGAAGTGAAGCATCGGAATCTATATCTAGTGTCACAGATAGGGTTCAAAACATAGACAGTAAGAAGTGGCAGTCTTCTTGTACTTATGTCGGCATTGTGCCTTTTCTACTTAATTCCGATGCAATTTCTGGTTTCATCGTCAATAAGAAGGTCCAAGGATAAGTAAACCTGAAGTGAAGCATCGGAATCTATAACTAGTGTCACAGGAATGGTTCAAATCATACACAGCAAGAAGAGTCAGTCTTCTTGTACTTAAGTCGGCATTGTGCCTTTTATATTTAATTCCGATGCAATTCCTCTGTTTCGTCGTCAATAAAAGGTCCAAGGGATACAGTAAACATATAGTGAAGCATCGGAATCTAAAACTGGTCTCACAGGAAATGTTCAAATCATAGTCAGTAAGAAGCGTCAGTCTTCTTGTACTTATGTCGGCATTGTGCCTTTTCTATTTAATTCCGATGCAATTTCTGTGTTTCGTCGTCAATAAGAAGGTCCAAGGGATAGCGTAAACCTGAAGTGAAGCATCGGAATCTAAAACCGTACTCACAGGAAAGGTTCAAAACATAGAGAGTAAGAAGAGTCAGTCATCTTGTATTTGAGTCGGCATTGTGCCTTTTCTATTTAATTCCGATGCAATTTCTGTGTTTCATCGTCATGAAGAAGGTCAGAGGGATACAGTAAACCTGAAGTGAAGCATCGGAATCTATAACTAGTGTCACAGGAATGGTTAAAACATAGACAGTAGGAAGAGTCAGTCGTTTAGTACTTACGTCGGCATTGTGTCTTTTGTAATTAATACCGATGTAATTTCTGTGTTTCGTCGTCAATAAGAAGGTCCAAGGGATACAGTAAACCTGAAGTGAAGCATCGGAATCTATATCTAGTGTCACAGGAATGGTTTAAAACATAGACACGGAAGAGTCAGTCTTCTTGTACTTAAGTCGGCATTGTGCCTTTTGTATTTAATTCCGATGCAATTTCTGTGTTTCATCGTCAATAAGAAGGTCCAAGGGATACAGTAAACCTGAAGTGAAGCTTCGGAATCTATAACTAGAGTCACAGGAATGGTTCAAAACATAGACAGTAGGAAGAGTCAGTCTTCTTGTACTTAAGTCGGCATTGTGCATTTTTTATTTAATTCCGATGCAATTTCTGTGTTTCATCGTCAATAAGAAGGTCAGAGGGATACAGTAAACCTGAAGTGAAGCATCGGAATCTATAACTAGTGTCACAGGAATAGTTCAAAACATTATTCAGTAGGAAGTGTCAGTCTTCTTGTACCTAAGTCGGCATTGTGCCTTTTCTATTTAATTCCGATGCAATTTCTGTGTTTCGTCGTCAATAAGAAGGTCCAAGGGATACAGTAAACCGGAAGTGAAGCATCGGAATCTATAACTAGTGTCACAGATAAGGTTCAAAACATAGACAGTAAGAAGAGGCAGTCTTCTTGTACTTAGGTCGGCATTGTGCCTTTTCTACTTAATTCCGATGCAATTTCTGGTTTCATCGTCAATAAGAAGGTCCAAGGGATACAGTAAACCTGAAGTGAAGCATCGGAATCTATAACTAGTGTCAAAGGAAAGGTTCAAAACATAGACAGAAGGAAGGGTCAGTCTTCTTGAACTTAAGTCGGCATTGTGCCTCTTCTATTTAAATCCGATGCAATTTCTGTGTTTCGTCGTCAATAAGAAGGTCCAAGGGATACAGTAAACATACAGTGAAGCATCGGAATCTAAAACTGGTCTCACAGGAGATGTTCAAAACATAGTCAGTTAGAAGAGTAAGTCTTCTTGTACTTAAGTTGGCATTGTGCCATCTCTATTTAATTCCGATGCAGTTTCTGTGTTTCGTCGCCAATAAGAAGGTCCAAGGAATACAGCAAACCTGAAGTGGAACGTAGGAATATATAACTAGTGTCACAGGAAAGGTTCAAAACATAGACAGTAAGAAGAGTCAGTCTTCTTGTACTTAAGTCGCCATTGTGCCTTTTGTATTTAATTCCGATGCAATTTCTGCGTTACATCGTCAACAAGAAGGTCAGAGGGATACTGTAAAGCCAAAGTGAAGCATCGGAATCTATAACTAGTGTCACAGGAATGGTTCAAAGCACAGTCTGTAAGATGAGTCAGTCTTCATGTACTTAAGTCGGCATTGTGCTTTTTCTATTTAATTCCGATGCAATTTCTGTGTTTCGTCGTCAATAAGAAGGTCCAAGGGATACAGTGAACCTGAAGTGAAGCATGGGAATCTATAACTAGTGTCACAGGAATGGTTCAAAACATAGAGAGTAGGAAGAGTTAGTCTTCTTGATCTTATGTCGGCATTGTGCCTTTTCTATTCAATTCCGATGCATCTCCTGTGTTTCATCGTCAATAAGAATGTCAGAGGGATACAGTGAACCTGAAGTGAAGCATCGGAATCTATAACTAGTGTCTCAGGAATGGTTCAAAACATATACAGTAGGAAGAGTCAGTCTTCTTTAGTTAAGTCGGCATTCCTTTTTTCTATTTAATTCCGATGCAATTTCTGTGTTTCGTCGTCAATAAGAAGGTCCAAGGGATGCAGTAAATCTGAATTGAAGCATCGGAATCTATAGCTAGTGTCACAGGAAAAGTTCAAAACACAGACAGTAAGAAGAGTCAGTCTTCTTGTACTTAAGTCGGCATTGTGCCTTTTCTATTTAATTCCGATGCAATATCTGTGTTTCGTCTTCATTAAGAAGGTCCAAGGGATACAGTAAACCCGAAGTGAAGCTTCGGAAGCTATATCTAGTGTCACAGGAAAGGTTCAAAACATAGACAGTAAGAAGAGTCAGTCTTCTTGGACATGAGTGAGCATTGTGCCATTTGTATTTAATTCCGATGCAATTACTGTGCTTTATCGTCAATAAGCAGGTCAGAGGGATACAGTAAACCTGAAGTGAAGCATCGGAATCTATAACTAGTGTCACAGGAATGGTTCAAATCATACACAGCAAGAAGAGTCAGTCTTCTTGTACTTAAGTCGGCATTGTGCATTTTGTATTTAATTCCGATGCAATTTCTGTGTTTCGTCGTCAATAAGAAGGTCCAAGGGATACAGTAAACATATAGTGAAGCATCGGAATCTAAAACTGGTCTCACAGGAAATGTTCAAAACATAGTCAGTAAGAAGAGTCAGTCTTCTTGTACTTATGTCGGCATTGTGCCTTTTCTATTTAATTCCAATGCAATTTCTGTGTTTCATCGTCAATAAGAAGGTCCAAGAGATACAGTAAACCTGAAGTGAAGCATCGGAATCTATAACTAGTGTCAAAGGAAAGGTTGAAAACATAGACAGAATGAAGGGTCAGTCTTCTTGAACTTAAGTCGGCATTGTGCCTTTTCTACTTAATTCCGATGCAATTTCTGTGTTTCGTCGTCAATAAGAAGGTCCAAGGGATACAGTAAACCTGAAGTGAAGCATCGGAATCTATATCTAGTGTCACAGATAGGGTTCAAATCATAGACAGTAAGAAGTGGCAGTCTTCTTGTACTTAAGTCGGCATTGTGCCTTTTCTACTTAATTCCGATGCAATTTCTGGTTTCATCGTCAATAAGAAGGTCCAAGGGATACAGTAAACCTGAAGTGAAGCATCGGAATCTATAACTAGTGTCACAGGAATGGTTCAAATCATACACAGCAAGAAGAGTCAGTCTTCTTGTACTTAAGTCGGCATTGTGCCTTTTATATTTAATTCCGATGCAATTCCTGTGTTTCGTCGTCAATAAAAGGTCCAAGGGATACAGTAAACATATAGTGAAGCATCGGAATCTAAAACTGGTCTCACAGGAAATGTTCAAATCATAGTCAGTAAGAAGCGTCAGTCTTCTTGTACTTATGTCGGCATTGTGCCTTTTCTATTTAATTCCGATGCAATTTCTGTGTTTCGTCGTCAATAAGAAGGTCCAAGGGATAGCGTAAACCTGAAGTGAAGCATCGGAATCTAAAACCGTACTCACAGGAAAGGTTCAAAACATAGAGAGTAAGAAGAGTCAGTCATCTTGTATTTGAGTCGGCATTGTGCCTTTTCTATTTAATTCCGATGCAATTTCTGTGTTTCATCGTCATGAAGAAGGTCAGAGGGATACAGTAAACCTGAAGTGAAGCATCGGAATCTATAACTAGTGTCACAGGAATGGTTAAAACATAGACAGTAGGAAGAGTCAGTCGTTTTGTACTTACGTCGGCACTGTGTCTTTTGTAATTAATACCGATGCAATTTCTGTGTTTCGTCGTCAATAAGAAGGTCCAAGGGATACAGTAAACCTGAAGTGAAGCATCGGAATCTATATCTAGTGTCACAGGAATGGTTTAAAGCATAGACACGGAAGAGTCAGTCTTCTTGTACTAAAGTCGGCATTGTGCCTTTTGTATGTAATTCCGATGCAATTTCTGTGTTTCATCGTCAATAAGAAGGTCCAAGGGATACAGTAAACCTGAAGTGAAGCTTCGGAATCTATAACTAGAGTCACAGGAATGGTTCAAAACATAGACAGTAGGAAGAGTCAGTCTTCTTGTACTTAAGTCGGCATTGTGCATTTTTTATTTAATTCCGATGCAATTTCTGTGTTTCATCGTCAATAAGAAGGTCAGAGGGATACAGTAAACCTGAAGTGAAGCATCGGAATCTATAACTAGTGTCACAGGAATGGTTCAAAACATTATTCAGTAGGAAGTGTCAGTCTTCTTGTACCTAAGTCGGCATTGTGCCTTTTCTATTCAATTCCGATGCAATTTCTGTGTTTCGTCGTCGATAAGAAGGTCCAAGGGATACAGTAAACCTGAAGTGAAGCATCGGTATCTATAACTAGTGTCACAGATAAGGTTCAGAACATAGACAATAAGAAGAGGCAGTCTTCTTGTACTTAGGTCGGCATTGTGCCTTTTCTACTTAATTCCGATGCAATTTCTGGTTTCATCGTCAATAAGAAGGTCCAAGGGATACAGTAAACCTGAAGTGAAGCATCGGAATCTATAACTAGTGTCAAAGGAAAGGTTCAAAACATAGACAGAAGGAAGGGTCAGTCTTCTTGAACTTAAGTCGGCATTGTGCCTCTTCTATTTAAATCCGATGCAATTTCTGTGTTTCGTCGTCAATAAGAAGGTCCAAGGGATACAGTAAACATTCAGTGAAGCATCGGAATCTAAAACTGGTCTCACAGGAGATGTTCAAAGCATAGTCAGTAAGAAGAGTAAGTCTTCTTGTACTTAAGTTGGCATTGTGCCATCTCTATTTAATTCCGATGCAATTTCTGTGTTTCGTCGCCAATAAGAAGGTCCAAGGAATACAGCAAGCCTGAAGTGGAACATAGGAATATATAACTAGTGTCACAGGAAAGGTTCAAAACATAGACAGTAAGAAAAGTCAGTCTTCTTGTACTTAAGTCGCCATTGTGCCTTTTGTATTTAATTCCGATGCAATTTCTGCGTTACATCGTCAACAAGAAGGTCAGAGGGATACTGTAAAGCCAAAGTGAAGCATCGGAATCTATAACTAGTGTCACAGGAATGGTTCAAAGCACAGTCTGTAAGATGAGTCAGTCTTCATGTACTTAAGTCGGCATTGTGCTTTTTCTATTTAATTCCGATGCAATTTCTGTGTTTCGTCGTCAATAAGAAGGTCCAAGGGATACAGTGAACCTGAAGTGAAGCATGGGAATCTATAACTAGTGTCACAGGAATGGTTCAAAACATAGAGAGTAGGAATAGTTAGTCTTCTTGATCTTATGTCGGCATTGTGCCTTATCTATTTAATTCCGATGCATCTCCTGTGTTTCATCGTCAATAAGAATGTCAGAGGGATACAGTGAACCTGAAGTGAAGCATCGGAATCTATAACTAGTGTCTCAGGAATCATTCAAAACATATACAGTAGGAAGAGTCAGTCTTCTTTACTTAAGTCGGCATTGTGCCTTTTCTATTTAATTCCGATGCAATTTCTGTGTTTTGTCGTCATTAAGAAGATCCAAGGGATGCAGTAAATCTGAATTGAAGCATGGGAATCTATAGCTAGTGTCACAGGAAAAGTTCAAAACACAGACAGTAAGAAGAGTCAGTCTTCTTGTACTTAAGTCGGCATTGTGCCTTTTCTATTTAATTCCGATGCAATTTCTGTGTTTCGTCGTCATTAAGAAGGTCCAAGGGATACAGTAAACCCGAAGTGAAGCATCGGAAACTATATCTAGTGTCACAGGAAAGGTTCAAAACATAGACAGTAAGAAGAGTCAGTCTTCTTGGACATGAGTGAGCATTGTGCCATTTGTATTTAATTCCGATGCAATAACTGTGCTTTATCGTCAATAAGCAGGTCAGAGGGATACAGTAAACCTGAAGTGAAGCATCCGAATCTATAACTAGTGTCACAGGAATGGTTCAAATCATACACAGCAAGAAGAGTCAGTCTTCTTGTACTTAAGTCGGCATTGTGCATTTTTTATTTAATTCCGATGCAATTTCTGTGTTTCGTCGTCAATAAGAAGGTCCAAGGGATACAGTAAACATATAGTGAAGCATCGGAATCTAAAACTGGTCTCACAGGAAATGTTCAAAACATAGTCAGTAAGAAGAGTCAGTCTTCTTGTACTTATGTCGGCATTGTGCCTTTTCTATTTAATTCCAATGCAATTTCTGTGTTTCGTCGTCAATAAGAAGGTCCAAGGGATAGAGTAAACCTGAAGTGAAGCATCGGAATCTAAAACCGGACTCACAGGAAAGGTTCAAAACGTAGAGAGTAAGAAGTGTCAGTCATCTTGTATTAGAGTCGGCATTGTGCCTTTTGTATTTAATTCCGATGCAATTTCTGTGTTTCATCGTAAATAAGAAGGCCAAAGGGATACAGTAAACCTGAAGTGAAGCATCGGAATCTATAACTAGTGTCACAGGAATGGTTTAAAACATAGACACGGAAGAGTCAGTCTTCTTGTACTTAAGTCGGCATTGTGCCTTTTGTATTTAATTCCGATGCATTTTCTGCTTTACATCGTCACTAAGAAGGTCAGAGGGATACTGTAAACGTAAAGTGAAGCATCGGAATCTATAACTAGTGTCACAGGAATGATTCAAAGCACAGTCTGTAAGATGAGTCAGTCTTCATGTACTTAAGTCGGCATTGTGCTTTTTCTATTTAATTTCGATGCAATTTCTGTGTTTCGTCGTCGATAAGAAGGTCCGACGGATACAGTAAACCTGAAGTGAAGTATCGGAATCTATAACTAGTGTCACAGGAATGGTTCAAAACATAGAGAGTAGGAAGAGTTAGTCTTCTGGATCATAAGTTGGCATTGTGCCTTTTCTATTTAATTCCGATGCAACTTCTGTCTTTCATCGTCAATAAGAATGTCAGAGGGATACAGTGAACCTGAAGTGAAGCATTGGAATCTATAACTTGTGTCTCAGGAATGGTTCAAAACATATACAGTAGGAAGAGTCAGTCTTCTTTACTTAAGTCGGCATTGTGCCTTTTCTACTTAATTCCGATGCAATTTCAGTGTTTTGTCGTCATTAAGAAGGTCCAAGGGATGCAGTAACTCTGAATTGAAGCATCGGAATCTATAGCTAGTGTCACAGGAAAAGTTCAAAACACAGACAGTAAGAAGAGTCAGTCTTCCTGTACTTAAGTCGGCCTTGTGCCTTTTCTATTTAATTCCGATGCAATTTCTGTGTTTCATCGTCAATAAGAAGGTCCAAGGCATAGAGTAAACCTGAAGTGAAGCATCGGAATCTAAAACCGGACTCACAGGAAAGGTTCAAAACATAGAGAGTAAGAAGAGTCAGTAATCTTGTATTTGAGTCGGCATTGTGCCTTTTGTATTTAATTCCGATGCAATTTCTGTGTTTCATCGTCAATAAGAAGGCCAGAGGGATACAGTAAACCTGAAGTGAAGCATCGGAATCTATAACTAGTGTCACAGGAATGGTTAAAACATAGACAGTAAGAAGAGTCAGTCGTTTTGTACTTAAGTCGGCATTGTGTCTTTTGTATTTAATACCGATGCAATTTCTGTGTTTCGTCGTCAATAAGAAGGTCCAAGGGATACAGTAAACCTGAAGTGAAGCATCGGAATCTATATCTATTGTCACAGGAATGGTTTAAAACATAGACACGGAAGAGTCAGTCTTCTTGTACTTAAGTCGGCATTTTGCCTTTGCTATTTAATTCCGATGCTATTTCTGTGTTTCGTCGTCAATAAGAAGTTCCAAGGGATACATGAAACCTGAAGTGAAGCATCGGAATCTATAAGTAGTGTCACTGAAAAGGTTCAAAACATAGACAGTAAGAAGAGTCAGTCCTATTGTACTTAAGTCGGCATTGTGCCTTTTGTATTTAATTCCGATGCAATTTCTGTGTTTCATCGTCAATAAGAAGGTCCAAGGGATACAGTAAACCTGAAGTGAAGTATCGGAAACTATAACTAGAGTCACAGGAATGGTTCAAAACATAGACAGTAGCAAAAGTCAGTCTTCTTGTAATTAAGTCGGCATTGTGCCATTTTTATTTAATTCCGATGCAATTTCTGTGTTTCATCGTCAATAAGAAGGTCCAAGGGATACAGTAAACCTGAAGTGAAGCATCGGAATCTATAACTAGTGTCACAGGAATGGTTCAAAACATTATTCAGTAGGAAGAGTCAGTCTTCTTGTACTTAAGTCGGCATGTTGCCTTTTTCATCTAATTCCGATGCAATTTCTGTGTTTCGTCGTCAGTAAGAAGGTCCAAGGGATACAGTAAACCTGAAGTGAAGCATCGGAATCTGTAACTAGTGTCACAGGAAAGGTTCAAAACATAGACAGTAAGAAGAGACAGTCTTCTTGTACTTAAGTCGGCATTGTGCCTTTTCTCCTTAATTCCGATGCAATTTCTGTGTTTCATCTTCAATAAGAAGGTCCAAGGGATACAGTAAACCTGAAGTGAAGCATCGGAATCTATAACTAGTGTCAAAGGAAAGGTTCAAAACATAGACAGAAGGAAGAGTCAGACTTTTTGAACTTAAGTCGGCATTGTGCCTCTTCTATTTAAATCCGATGCAATTTCTGTGTTTCCTCGTCAATAAGAAGGTCCAAGGGCTACAGTAAATATACAGTGAAGCATCGGAATCTATAACTAGTGTCACAGGAATGGTTCAAAACATTATTCAGTAGGAAGAGTCAGTCTTCTTGTACTCAAGTCGGCATTGTGCCTTTTCAATTTAATTCCGATGCAATTTCTGCGTTACATCGTCAATAAGAAGGTCAGAGGGATACAGTAAACCTAAAGTGAAGCATCGGAATCTATAACTAGTGTCACAGGAATGGTTCAAAACATATACAGTAGGAAGAGTCAGTCTTCTTTACTTAAAACGGCATTGTGCCTTTTCTATTTAATTCCGATGCAATTTCTGTGTTTCGTCGTCATTAAGAAGGTCAAAGGGATGCAGTAAATCTGAAATGATGCATCGGAATCTATAGCTAGTGTCACAGGAAAAGTTCAAAACACAGACAGTAAGAAGAGTCAGTCTTCTTGTACTTAAGTCTGCATTGTGCCCTTTGTATTTCATTCCGATGCAATATATGTGTTTCATCGTCAATAAGATGGTCAGAGGGATACAGTAAACCTGAAGTGTAGCATCGGAATTTACAACTAGTGTCGCAGGAATGGTTCAAAACATAGACAGAAGGAAGAGTCAGTCTTATTGTACTTAATTTGCATTGTGCCTTTTCCATTTAATTCCGAAGCTATTTCTGTGTTTCGTCGTCAATAAGAGGGTCAGAGGGATACAGTAAACCTGAAGTGAAGCATCGGAATCTATAACTAGTGTCGCAGGAATGGTTCAAAACATAGGCAGTAAGAAGAGTCAGTCTTCTTGTACTTAAGTCGGAATTGTGCCTTTTGTATTTAATTCCGATGCAATATCTGTGTTTCATCGTCAATAAGAAGGTCCAAGGGATACAGTAAACATATAGTGAAGCATCGGAATCTAAAACTGGTCTTACAGGAAATGTTCAAATCATAGTCAGTAAGAAGAGTCAGTCTTCTTGTACTTAAGTCAGCAATGTGCCTTTTCTATTTAATTCCGATGCAATTTCTGTGTTTCCTCGTCAACAAGAAGGTCCAAGGGCTACAGTAAACCTGACGTGAGCAACGGAACCTATAACCGGTCTCACAGGAAAGGCTTAAAACATAGAGAGTAAGAAGAGTCGGTCATCTTGTATTTCAGTCGGCATTGTGCCTTTTGTATTTAATTTCGATGCAATTTCTGTGTTTCATCGTCAATAAGAAGGTCAGAGGGATACAGTAAACCTAAAGTGAAGCATCGTAATGTATAACTACTGTCACAGGAATGGTTAAAACATAGACAGTAGGAAGAGTCAGTCGTTTTGTACTTAAATCGGCATTCTCTCTTTTGTATTTAATCCCGATGCTATATCTGTGTTTCGTCGTCAATAAGAAGGTCCAAGGGATACAGTAAACCTGAAGTGAAGCATCGGAATCTATATCTAGTGTCACAGGAATGGTTTATAACATAGACAAGGAAGAGTCAGTCTTCTTGTACTTAAGTCGGCATTTTGCCTTTTGTATTTATTTCCGATGCAATTTCTGTGTTTCGTCGTCATTAAGATGGTCAAAAAGATGCAGTAAATCTGAATTGAAGCATCGGAATCTATAGCTAGTGTCACAGGAAAAGTTCAAAACACAGACAGTAAGAAGAGTCAGTCTTCTTGTAGTTAAGTCTGCATTGTGCCTTTTGTATTTCATTCGGATGCAATATATGTGTTTCATCGTCAATAAGATGGTCAGAGGGATACAGTAAACCTGAAGTGTAGCATCGGAATTTACAACTAGTGTCACAGGAATGGTTCAAAACATAGACAGGAGGAAGAGTCAGTCTTATTGTACTTAATTTGCATTGTGCCTTTTCCATTTAATTCCGATGCTATTTCTGTGTTTCGTCGTCAATAAGAGGGTCAGAGGGATACAGTAAACCTGAAGTGAAGCATCGGAATCTATAACTAGTGTCACAGGAATGGTTCAAATCATACACAGCAAGAAGAGTCAGTCTTCTTGTACTTAAGTTGGCATTGTGCATTTTGTATTTAATTCCGATGCAATTTCTGTGTTTCGTCGTCAATAAGAAGGCCAGAGGGATACAGTAAACCTGAAGTGAAGCATCGGAATCTATAACTAGTGTCACAGGAATGGTTAAAACATAGACAGTAGGAAGAGTCAGTCGTTTTGTACTTAAGTCGGCAATTTGCCTTTGCTATTTAATTCCGATGCTATTTCTGTATTTCGTCGTCAATAAGAAGGTCCAAGGGATACATTAAACCTGAAGTGAAGCATCGGAATCTATAAGTAGTGCCACTGAAAAGGTTCAAAACATAGACAGTACGAAGAGTCAGTATTACTGTACTTAAGTCGGCATTGTGCCTTTTGTATTTAATTCCGATGCAATTTCTGTGATTCATCGTCAATAAGAAGGTCCAAGGGATACAGTAAACCTGAAGTGAAGCATCGGAATCTATAACTAGAGTCACAGGAATGGTTCAAAACATAGACAGTGGGAAGAGTCAGTCTTCTTGTACTAAAGTCGGCATTGTGCCTTTTTTATTTAATTCCGATGCAATTTCTGTGTTTCATCGTCAATAAGAAGGTCAGAGGGATACAGTAAACCTGAAGTGAAGCATCGGAATCTATAACTAGTGTCACAGGAATGGTTCAAAACATTAATCAGTAGGAAGTGTCAGTCTTCTTGTACTTAAGTCGGCATTATGCCTTTTCTATTTAATTCCGATGCAATTTCTGTGTTTCGTCGTCAATAAGAAGGTCCAAGGGATACAGTAAAACTGAAGTGAAGCATCGGAATCTATATCTAGTGTCACAGATAAGGTTCAAAACATAGACAGTAAGAAGAGGCAGTCTTCTTGTACTTAAGTCGGCATTGTGAATTATCCACTTAATTCCGATGCAATTTCTGGTTTCATCGTCAATAAGAAGGTACAAGGGATACAGTAAACATACAGTGAAGCATCGGAATCTAAAACCTGTCTCACAGGAAATGTTCAAAGCATAGTCAGTAAGAAGAGTAAGTCTTCTTGTACTTAAGTTGACATTGTGCCTTCTCTATTTAATTCCGATGCAATTTCTGTGTTTCGTCGCCAATGAGAAGGTCCAAGGTATACAGCAAACCTGAAGTGGAACATAGGAATATATAACTAGTGTCACAGGAAAGGTTCAAAACATAGACAGTAAGAAGAGTCAGTCTTCTTGTACTTAAGTCCCCATTGTGCCTTTTGTATATAATTCCGATGCAATTTCTGCGTTACATCGTCAATAAGAAGGTCAGAGGGATACTGTAAAGCGAAGTGAAGCATCGGAATCTATAACTAGTGTCACAGGAATGGTTCAAAGCACAGTCTGTAAGATGAGTCAGTCTTCATGTACTTAAGTCGGCATTGTGCTTTTTCTATTTAATTCCGATGCAATTTCTGTGTTTCGTCGTCAATAAGAAGGTCCAAGGGATACAGTAAACCTGAAGTGAAGCATGGGAATCAATAACTAGTGTCACAGGAATGGTTCAAAGCATCGAGAGTAGGAAGAGTTAGTCTTCTTGATCTTAAGTCGGCATTGTGTCTTTTCTATTTAATTCCGATTCAACTTCTGTGTTTCATCGACAATAAGAATGTCAGAGGGATTCAGTGAACCTGAAGTGAAGGATCGGAATCTATAACTAGTGTCTCAGGAATGGTTCAAAACATATACAGTAGGAAGAGTCAGTCTTCTTTACTTAAGTCGGCATTGTGCCTTTTCTATGTAATTCCGATGCAATTTCAGTGTTTTGTCGTCATTAAGAAGGTCCAAGGGATGCAGTAAATCTGAATTGAAGCATCGGAATCTATAGCTAGTGTCACAGGAAAAGTTCAAAACACAGACAGTAAGAAGAGTCAGTCTTCTTGTACTTAAGTTGGCATTGTGCCTTTTCTATTTAATTCCGAAGCAATTTCTGTGTTTCGTCGTCATTAATAAGGTCCAAGGGATACAGTAAACCTGAAGTGAAGCATCGGAAGCTATATCTAGTGTCACAGGAAAGGTTCAAAACATAGACAGTAAGAAGAGTCAGTCTTCTTGGACATGAGTCAGCATTGTGCCATTTGTATTTAATTCCGATGCAATTACTGTGCTTCATCGACAATAAGAAGGTCAGAGGGATACAGTAAACCTGAAGTGAAGCATCTGTATCTATAACTAGTGTCACGGGAACGGTTCAAATCATACACAGCAAGAAGAGTCAGTCTTCTTGTACTTAAGTCGGCATTGTGCATTTTGTATTTAATTCCGATGCAATTTCTGTGTTTCGTCGTCAATAAGAAGGTCCAAGGGATACAGTAAACAAATAGTGAAGCATCGGAATCTAAAACTGGTCTCACAGGAAATGTTCAAATCATAGTCAGTAAGAAGAGTCAGTCTTCTTGTACTTATGTCGGCAATGTGCCTTTTCTATTTAATTCCGATGCAATTTCTGTGTTTCGTCGTCAATAAGAAGGTCCAAGGGATACAGTAAACCTGAAGTGAGGCATCGGAATCTATAAGTAGTGTCAAAGGAAAGGTTCAAATCGTAGACAGACGGAAGAGTCAGTCTTCTTGAACTTAAGCCGGCATTCCGCCTCTTCTATTTAAATCCAATGCAATTTCTGTGTTTCGTCGTCAATAAGAAGGTCCAAGGGATACAGTAAACATACAGTGAAGCATCGGTATCTAAATCTGGTCTCACAGGAAATGTTCAAAACATAGTCAGTAAGAAGAGTCAGTCTTCTTGTACTTAAGTTGGCATTGTGCCTTCTCTATTTAAATCCGATGCAATTTCTGTGTTTCGTTGCCAATAAGAAGGTCCAAGGGATACAGCAAACCTGAAGTGGAACATAGGAATATATAACTAGTGTCACAGGAAGGGTTCAAATCATAGACAGTAAGAAGAGTCAGTCTTCTTGTACTTAAGTCGCCATTGTGCCTTTTGTATTTAATTCCGATGCAATTTCTACGTTACATCGTCAATAAGAAGGTCAGAGGGATACTGCAAACGTAAAGTGAAGCATCGGAATCTATAACTAGTGTCACAGGAATAGTTCAAAACATAGAGAGTAGGAAGAGTTAGTCTTCTTGATCTTAAGTCGGCATTGTGCCTTTTCTATTTTATTCCGATGCAACTTCTGTCTTTCATCGTCAATAAGAATGTCAGAGGGATACACTGAACCTGAAGTGAAGCATTGGAATCTATAACTTGTGTCTCAGGAATGGTTCAATACATATACATTAGGAAGAGTCAGTCTTCTTTACTTAAGTCGGCATTGTGTCTTTTGTATTTAATACCGATGCAATTTCTGTGTTTCGTCGTCAATAAGAAGGTCCAAGGGATACAGTAAACCAGAAGTGAGGCATCGGAATCTATATCTAGTGTCACAGGAATGGTTTAAAACATAGACACGGAAGAGTCAGTCTTCTTGTACTTAAGTCGGCATTTTGCCTTTGCTATTTAATTCCGATGCTATTTCTGTATTTCGTCGTCAATAAGAAGGTCCAAGGGATACATTAAACCTGAAGTGAAGCATCGGAATCTATAAGTAGTGTCACTGAAAAGGTTCAAAACATAGACAGTAAGAAGAGTCAGTCTTATTGTACTTAAGTCGGCATTGTGCCTTTTGTATTTAATTCCGATGCAATTTCTGTGTTTCATCGTCAATAAGAAGGTCCAAGGGATACAGTAAACCTGAAGTGAAGCATCGGAATCTATAACTAGAGTCACAGGAATGGTTCAAAAGCATAGACAGTGGGAAGAGTCAGTCTTCTTGTACTTAAGTCGGCATTGTGCCTTTTTTATTTAATTCCGATGTAATTTCTGTGTTTCATCGTCAATAAGAAGGTCAGAGGGATACAGTAAACCTGAAGTGAAGCATCGGAATCTATAACTAGTGTCACAGGAATGGTTCAAAACATTATTCAGTAGGAAGTGTCAGTCTTCTTGTACTTAAGTCGGCATGGTGCCTTTTCTATTTAATTCCGATGCAATTTCTGTGTTTCGTTGTCAATAAGAAGGTCCAAGGGATACAGTAAACCTGAAGTGAAGCATCGGAATCTATATCAAGTGTCACAGATAAGGTTCAAAACACAGACAGTAGGAAGAGGCAGTCTTCTTGTACTTAAGTCGGCATTGTGCCTCTTCTACTTAATTCCGATGCAATTTCTGGTTTCATCGTCAATAAGAAGGTCCAAGGGATACAGTAAACCTGAAGTAAAGCATCGGAATCTATAACTAGTGGCAAAGGAAAGGTTCAAAACATAGACAGAAGGAAGGGTCAGTCTTCATGAACTTAAGTCGGCATTGTGCCTCTTCTATTTAAATCCGATGCAATTTCTGTGTTTCGTCGTCAATAAGAAGGTCCAAGGGATACAGTAAACATACAGTGAAGCATCGGAATCTAAAACTGGTCTCACAGGAAATGTTCAAAGCATAGTCAGTAAGAAGAGTAAGTCTTCTTGTACTTAAGTTGACATTGTGCCTTCTCTATTTAATTCCGATGCAATTTCTGTGTTTCGTCGCCAATAAGAAAGTCCAAGGGATACAGCAAACCTGAAGTGGAACATAGGAATATATAACTAGTGTCACAGGAAAGGTTGAAAACATAGACAGTAAGAAGAGTCAGTCTTCTTGTACTTAAGTCCCCATTGTGCCTTTTGTATTTAATTCCGATGCAATTTCTGCGTTACATCGTCAATAAGAAGGTCAGAGGGATACTGTAAAGCGAAGTGAAGCATCGGAATCTATAACTAGTGTCACAGGAATGGTTCAAAGCACAGTCTGTAAGATGAGTCAGTCTTCATGTACTTAAGTCGGCATTGTGCTTTTTCTATTTAATTCCGATGCAATTTCTGTGTTTCGTCGTCAATAAGAAGGTCCAAGGGATACAGTAAACCTGAAGTGAAGCATGGGAATCAATAACTAGTGTCACAGGAATGGTTCAAAGCATCGAGAGTAGGAAGAGTTAGTCTTCTTGATCTTAAGTCGGCATTGTGTCTTTTCTATTTAATTCCGATTCAACTTCTGTGTTTCATCGACAATAAGAATGTCAGAGGGATTCAGTGAACCTGAAGTGAAGGATCGGAATCTATAACTAGTGTCTCAGGAATGGTTCAAAACATATACAGTAGGAAGAGTCAGTCTTCTTTACTTAAGTCGGCATTGTGCCTTTTCTATGTAATTCCGATGCAATTTCAGTGTTTTGTCGTCATTAAGAAGGTCCAAGGGATGCAGTAAATCTGAATTGAAGCATCGGAATCTATAGCTAGTGTCACAGGAAAAGTTCAAAACACAGACAGTAAGAAGAGTCAGTCTTCTTGTACTTAAGTTGGCATTGTGCCTTTTCTATTTAATTCCGAAGCAATTTCTGTGTTTCGTCGTCATTAATAAGGTCCAAGGGATACAGTAAACCTGAAGTGAAGCATCGGAAGCTATATCTAGTGTCACAGGAAAGGTTCAAAACATAGACAGTAAGAAGAGTCAGTCTTCTTGGACATGAGTCAGCATTGTGCCATTTGTATTTAATTCCGATGCAATTACTGTGCTTCATCGACAATAAGAAGGTCAGAGGGATACAGTAAACCTGAAGTGAAGCATCTGTATCTATAACTAGTGTCACGGGAACGGTTCAAATCATACACAGCAAGAAGAGTCAGTCTTCTTGTACTTAAGTCGGCATTGTGCATTTTGTATTTAATTCCGATGCAATTTCTGTGTTTCGTCGTCAATAAGAAGGTCCAAGGGATACAGTAAACAAATAGTGAAGCATCGGAATCTAAAACTGGTCTCACAGGAAATGTTCAAATCATAGTCAGTAAGAAGAGTCAGTCTTCTTGTACTTATGTCGGCAATGTGCCTTTTCTATTTAATTCCGATGCAATTTCTGTGTTTCGTCGTCAATAAGAAGGTCCAAGGGATACAGTAAACCTGAAGTGAGGCATCGGAATCTATAAGTAGTGTCAAAGGAAAGGTTCAAATCGTAGACAGACGGAAGAGTCAGTCTTCTTGAACTTAAGCCGGCATTCCGCCTCTTCTATTTAAATCCAATGCAATTTCTGTGTTTCGTCGTCAATAAGAAGGTCCAAGGGATGCAGTAAACATACAGTGAAGCATCGGTATCTAAATCTGGTCTCACAGGAAATGTTCAAAACATAGTCAGTAAGAAGAGTCAGTCTTCTTGTACTTAAGTTGGCATTGTGCCTTCTCTATTTAAATCCGATGCAATTTCTGTGTTTCGTTGCCAATAAGAAGGTCCAAGGGATACAGCAAACCTGAAGTGGAACATAGGAATATATAACTAGTGTCACAGGAAGGGTTCAAATCATAGACAGTAAGAAGAGTCAGTCTTCTTGTACTTAAGTCGCCATTGTGCCTTTTGTATTTAATTCCGATGCAATTTCTACGTTACATCGTCAATAAGAAGGTCAGAGGGATACTGCAAACGTAAAGTGAAGCATCGGAATCTATAACTAGTGTCACAGGAATAGTTCAAAACATAGAGAGTAGGAAGAGTTAGTCTTCTTGATCTTAAGTCGGCATTGTGCCTTTTCTATTTTATTCCGATGCAACTTCTGTCTTTCATCGTCAATAAGAATGTCAGAGGGATACACTGAACCTGAAGTGAAGCATTGGAATCTATAACTTGTGTCTCAGGAATGGTTCAATACATATACATTAGGAAGAGTCAGTCTTCTTTACTTAAGTCGGCATTGTGTCTTTTGTATTTAATACCGATGCAATTTCTGTGTTTCGTCGTCAATAAGAAGGTCCAAGGGATACAGTAAACCAGAAGTGAGGCATCGGAATCTATATCTAGTGTCACAGGAATGGTTTAAAACATAGACACGGAAGAGTCAGTCTTCTTGTACTTAAGTCGGCATTTTGCCTTTGCTATTTAATTCCGATGCTATTTCTGTATTTCGTCGTCAATAAGAAGGTCCAAGGGATACATTAAACCTGAAGTGAAGCATCGGAATCTATAAGTAGTGTCACTGAAAAGGTTCAAAACATAGACAGTAAGAAGAGTCAGTCTTATTGTACTTAAGTCGGCATTGTGCCTTTTGTATTTAATTCCGATGCAATTTCTGTGTTTCATCGTCAATAAGAAGGTCCAAGGGATACAGTAAACCTGAAGTGAAGCATCGGAATCTATAACTAGAGTCACAGGAATGGTTCAAAAGCATAGACAGTGGGAAGAGTCAGTCTTCTTGTACTTAAGTCGGCATTGTGCCTTTTTTATTTAATTCCGATGTAATTTCTGTGTTTCATCGTCAATAAGAAGGTCAGAGGGATACAGTAAACCTGAAGTGAAGCATCGGAATCTATAACTAGTGTCACAGGAATGGTTCAAAACATTATTCAGTAGGAAGTGTCAGTCTTCTTGTACTTAAGTCGGCATGGTGCCTTTTCTATTTAATTCCGATGCAATTTCTGTGTTTCGTTGTCAATAAGAAGGTCCAAGGGATACAGTAAACCTGAAGTGAAGCATCGGAATCTATATCAAGTGTCACAGATAAGGTTCAAAACATAGACAGTAGGAAGAGGCAGTCTTCTTGTACTTAAGTCGGCATTGTGAATTATCTACTTAATTCCGATGCAATTTCTGGTTTCATCGTCAATAAGAAGGTCCAAGGGATACAGTAAACCTGAAGTGAAGCATCGGAATCTATAACTAGTGGCAAAGGAAAGGTTCAAAACATAGACAGAAGGAAGGGTCAGTCTTCATGAACTTAAGTCGGCATTGTGCCTCTTCTATTTAAATCCGATGCAATTTCTGTGTTTCGTCGTCAATAAGAAGGTCCAAGGGATACAGTAAACATACAGTGAAGCATCGGAATCTAAAACTGGTCTCACAGGAAATGTTCAAAGCATAGTCAGTAAGAAGAGTAAGTCTTCTTGTACTTAAGTTGACATTGTGCCTTCTCTATTTAATTCCGATGCAATTTCTGTGTTTCGTCGCCAATAAGAAAGTCCAAGGGATACAGCAAACCTGAAGTGGAACATAGGAATATATAACTAGTGTCACAGGAAAGGTTGAAAACATAGACAGTAAGAAGAGTCAGTCTTCTTGTACTTAAGTCCCCATTGTGCCTTTTGTATTTAATTCCGATGCAATTTCTGCGTTACATCGTCAATAAGAAGGTCAGAGGGATACTGTAAAGCGAAGTGAAGCATCGGAATCTATAACTAGTGTCACAGGAATGGTTCAAAGCACAGTCTGTAAGTAGAGTCAGTCTTCATGTACTTAAGTCGGCATTGTGCTTTTTCTATTTAATTCCGATGCAATTTCTGTGTTTCGTCGTCAATAAGAAGGTCCAAGGGATACAGTAAACCTGAAGTCAAGCATGGGAATCAATAACTAGTGTCACAGGAATGGTTCAAAGCACAGAGTTTAGGAAGAGTTAGTCTTCTTGATCTTAAGTCGGCATTGTGCCTTTTCTGTTTAATTCCGAAGCAATTTCTGTGTTTCGTCGTCATTAATAAGGTCCAAGGGATACAGTAAACCTGAAGTGAAGCATCGGAAGCTATATCTAGTGTCACAGGAAAGGTTCAAAACATAGACAGTAAGAAGAGTCAGTCTTCTTGGACATGAGTCAGCATTGTGCCATTTGTATTTAATTCCGATGCAATTACTGTGCTTCATCGACAATAAGAAGTTCAGCGGGATACAGTAAACCTGAAGTGAAGGATCGGAATCTATAACTAGTGTCACAGGAACGGTTCAAATCATACACAGCAAGAAGAGTCAGTCTTCTTGTACTTAAGTCGGCATTGTGCATTTTGTATTTAATTCCGATGCAATTACTGTGTTTCGCCGTCAATAAGAAGGACCAAGGGATGCAGTAAACATATAGTGAAGCATCGGAATCTAAAACTGGTCTCACAGGAAATGTTCAAATCATAGTCAGTAAGAAGAGTCAGTCTTCTTGTACTTATGTCGGCAATGTGCCTTTTCTATTTAATTACGATGCAATTTCTGTGTTTCGTCGTCAATAAGAAGGTCCAAGGGATACAGTAAACCTGAAGTGAGGCATCGGAATCTATAAGTAGTGTCAAAGGAAAGGTTCAAATCATAGACAGAAGGAAGAGTCAGTCTTCTTGAACTTAAGCCGGCATTGTGCCTCTTCTATTTAAATCCAATGCAATTTCTGTGTTTCGTCGTCAATAAGAAGGTCCAAAAGATACAGTAAACATACAGTGAAGCATCGGAAACTAAAACTGGTCTCACAGGAAATGTTCAAAACATAGTCAGTAAGAAGAGTCAGTCTTCTTGTACTTAAGTTGGCATTGTGCCTTCTCTATTTAAATCCGATGCAATTTCTGTTTCGTCGCCAATAAGAAGGTCCAAGGGATACAGCAAACCTGAAGTGGAACATACGAATATACAACTAGTGTCACAGGAAGGGTTCAAATCATAGACAGTAAGAAGAGTCAGTCTTCTTGTACTTATGTCGCCATTGTGCCTTTTGTATTTAATTCCGATGCAATTTCTACGTTACATCGTCAATAAGAATGTCAGAGGGATACTGTAAACGTAAAGTGAAACATCGGAATCTATAACTAGTGTCACAGGAATGGTTCAAAACATAGAGAGTAGGAAGAGTTAGTCATCTTGATCTTAAGTCGGCATTGTGCCTTTTCTATTTTATTCCGATGCAACTTCTGTCTTTCATCGTCAATAAGAATGTCAGAGGGATACAGTGAACCTGAAGTGAAGCATTGGAATCTATAACTTGTGTCTCAGGAATGGTTCAAAACATATACATTAGGAAGAGTCAGTCTTCTTTACTTAAGTCGGCATTGTGCCTTTTCTATTCAATTCCGATGCAATATCTGTGTTTTGTCGTCAATTAGAAGGTCCAAGGGATGCAGTAAGTCTGAATTGAAGCATCGGAATCTATAGCTAGTGTCACAGGAAAAGTTCAAAACACAGACAGTAAGAAGAGTCAGTCTTCCTGTACTTAAGTCGGCATTGTGCCTTTCTATGTAACTCCGTTGCAATTTCCGTGTTTCGTCGTCATTAAGAAGGTCCAAGGGATACAGTAAACCTAAAGTGAAGCATCGGAAGCTATATCTAGTGTCACAGGAAAGGATCAAAAAATAGACAGTAAGAAGAGTCAGTCTTCTTGGACATGAGTCAGCATTGTGCCATTTGTATTTAATTCCGATGCAATTACTGTGCTTCATCGTCAATAAGAAGGTCAGAGGGATACAGTAAACCTGAAGTGAAGCATCGGAATCTATAACTAGTGTCACAGTAATGGTTAAAACATAGACAGCAGGAAGAGTCAGTCGTTTTGTACTTAAGTCGGCATTGTGTCTTTTGTATTTAATACCGATGCAATTTCTGTGTTTCGTCGTCAATAAGAAGGTCCAAGGGATACAGTAAACCTGAAGTGAAGCATCGGAATCTATATCTAGTGTCACAGGAATGGTTTAAAACATAGACACGGGAGACTCAGTCTTCTTGTACTTAAGTCGGCATTTTGCCTTTGCTATTTAATTCCGATGGTATTACTGTATTTCGTCGTCAATAAGAAGGTCCAAGGGATACATTAAACCTGAAGTGAAGCATCGGAATCTATAAGTAGTGTCACTGAAAAGGTTCAAAACGTAGACAGTAAGAAGAGTCAGTCTTATTGTACTTAAGTCGGCATTGTGCTTTTTGTATTTAATTCCGATGCAATTTCTGTGTTTCATCGCCAATAAGAAGGTCCAAAGGATGCAGTAAACCTGAAGTGAAGCATCGGAATCTATAACTAGAGTCACAGGAATGGTTCAAAAGCATAGACAGTGGGAAGAGTCAGTCTTCTTGTACTTAAGTCGGCATTGTGCCTTTTTTATTTAATTCCGATGTAATTTCTGTGTTTCATCGTCAATAAGAAGGTCAGAGGGATACAGTGAACATGAAGTGAAGCATCGGAATCTACAACTAGTGTCACAGGAATGGTTCAAAACATTATTCAGTAGGAAGTGTCAGTCTTCTTGTACTTAAGTCGGCATTGTGCCTTTTCTATTTAATTCCGATGCAATTTCTGTGTTTCGTCGTCAATAAGAAGGTCCAAGGGATACAGTAAACCTGAAGTGAAGCATCGGAATCTATATCTAGTGTCAGAGATAAGGTTCAGAACATAGACAGTAAGAAGAGGCAGTCTTCTTGTACTTAAGTCGGCATTGTGAATTTTCTACTTAATTCCGATGCAATTTCTGGTTTCATCGTCAATAAGAAGGTCCAAGGGATAAAGTAAACCTGAAGTGAAGCATCGGAATCTATTACTAGTGTCAAAGGAAAGGTTCAAAACATAGACAGAAGGAAGGGTCAGTCTACTTGAACTTAAGTCGGCATTGTGCCTCTTCTATTTAAGTCCGATGCAATTTCTGTGTTTCGTCGTCAATAAGAAGGTCCAAGGGATACAGTAAACATACAGTGAAGCATCGGAATCTAAAACTGGTCTCACAGGAAATGTTCAAAGCATAGTCAGTAAGAAGAGTAAGTCTTCTTGTACTTAAGTTGACATTGTGCCTTCTCTATTTAATTCCGATGCAATTTCTGTGTTTCGTCGCCAATAAGAAGGTCCAAGGGATACTGCAAACCTGAAGTGGAACATAGGAATATATAACTACTGTCACAGGAAAGGTTCAAAACATAGACAGTAAAAAGAGTCAGTCTTCTTGTACTTAAGTCCCCATTGTGCCTTTTGTATTTAATTCCGATGCAATTTCTGCGTTACATCGTCAATAAGAAGGTCAGAGGGATACTGTAAAGCTAAAATGAAGCATCGGAATCAATAACTAGTGTCACAGGAATGGTTCAAAGCACTGTCTCTAAGATGAGTCAGTCTTCATGTACTTAAGTCGGCATTGTGCTTTTTCTATTTAATTCCGATGCAATATCTGTGTTTCGTCGTCAATAAGAAGGTCCAAGGGATACAGTAAACCTGAAGTGAAGCATGGGAATCTATAGCTAGTGTCACAGGAAAAGTTCAAAACACAGACAGTAAGAAGAGTCAGTCTTCTTGTACTTAAGTCGGCATTGTGCCTTTTCTATTTAATTCCGATGCAATATCTGTGTTTCGTCGTCATTAATAAGGTCCAAGGGATACAGTAAACCTGAAGTGAAGCATCGGAATCTATAACTAGTGTCACAGGAACGGTTCAAATCATGCACAGCAAGAAGAGTCAGTCTTCTTGTACTTAAGTCGGCATTGTGCATTTTGTATTTAATTCCGATGCAATTTCTGTGTTTCGTCGTCAATAAGAAGGTCCAAGGGATACAGTAAACATATAGTGACGCATCGGAATCTAAAACTGGTCTCACAGGAAATGTTCAAAACATAGTCAGTAAGAAGAGTCAGTCTTCTTGTACTTAAGTTGGCATTGTGCCTTCTCTAATTAATTCCGATGCAATTTCTGTGTTTCGTCGCCAATATGAAGGTCCAACGGATACAGCAAACCTGAAGTGGAACATAGGAATATATAACTAGTGTCACAGGAAGGGTTCAAATCATAGACAGTAAGAAGAGTCAGTCTTCTTGTACTTAAGTCGCCATTGTGCCTTATGTATTTAATTCCGATTCAATTTCTGCGTTACATCGTCAATAAGAAGGTCAGAGGGATACTGTAAACGTAAAGTGAAGCAGCGGAAACTATAACTAGTGCCACAGGAATGGTTCAAAGCACAGTCTGTAAGATGAGTCAGTCTTTATGTACTTAAGTCGGCATTGTGCTTTTTCTATTTAATTCCGATGCAATTTCTGTGTTTCGTCGTCAATAAGAAGGTCCAAGGGATACAGTAAACGTGAAGTGAAGCATCGGAATCTATAACTAGTGTCACAGAAATGGTTCAAAACATAGAGAGTAGGAAGAGTTAGTCTTCTTGATCTTAAGTCGGCATTGTGCCTTTTCTATTTAATTCCGATGCAACTTCTGTCTTTCATCGTCAATAAGAATGTCAGAGGGCAGCGAACCCTGAAGTGAAGCATTGGAATCTATAACTTGTGTCTCAGGAATGGTTCAAAACATATACATTAGGAAGAGTCAGTCTTCTTTACTTAAGTCGGCATTGTGCCTTTTCTATTTAATTCCGATGCAATTTCTGTGTTTTGTCGTCATTAAGAAGGTCCAAGGGATGCAGTAAGTCTGAATTGAAGCATCGGAATCTATAGCTAGTGTCACAGGAAAAGTTCAAAACACAGACAGTAAGAAGAGTCAGTCTTCCTGTACTTAAGTCGGCATTGTGCCTTTTCTATTTAATTCCGTTGCAATTTCTGTGTTTCGTCGTCATTAAGAAGGTCCAATGGATACAGTAAACCTGAAGTGAAGCATCGGAAGCTATATCTAGTGTCTCAGGAAAGGTTCAAAACATAGACAGTAAGAAGAGTCAGTCTTCTTGGACATGAGTCAGCATTGTGCCATTTGTATTTAATTCCGATGCAATTACTGTGCTTCATCGTCAATAAGAAGGTCAGAGGGATACAGTAAACCTGAAGTGAAGCATCGGAATCTATAACTAGTGTCACAGGAATGGTTCAAATCATACACAGCAAGAAGAGTCAGTCTTCTTGTAGTTAAGTCGGCATTGTGCATTTTGTATTTAATTCCGATGCAATTTCTGCGTTTCGTCGTCAACAAGAAGGTCCAAGGGATGCAGTAAATCTGAATTGAAGCATCGGAATCTATAGCTAGTGTCACAGGAAAAGTTCAAAACACAGACAGTAAGAAGAGTCAGTCTTCTTGTACTTAAGTCTGCATTGTGCCTTTTGTATTTCATTCCGATGCAATATATGTGTTTCATCGTCAATAAGATGGTCAGAGGGATACAGTAAACCTGAAGTGTAGCATCGGAATTTACAACTAGTGTCACAGGAATGGTTCAAAACATAGACAGGAGGAAGAGTCAGTCTTATTGTACTTAATTTGCATTGTGCCTTTTCCATTTAATTCCGATGCTGTTTCTGTGTTTCGTCGTCAATAAGAGGGTCAGAGGGATACAGTAAACCTGAAGTGAAGCATCGGAATCTATAACTAGTGTCACAGGAATGGTTCAAATCATACACAGCAACAAGAGTCAGTCTTCTTGTACTTAAGTTGGCATTGTGCATTTTGTATTTAATTCCGATGCAATTTCTGTGTTTCGTCGTCAATGAGAAGGCCAGAGGGATACAGTAAACCTGAAGTGAAGCATCGGAATCTATAACTAGTGTCACAGGAATGGTTAAAACATAGACAGTAGGAAGAGTCAGTCGTTTTGTACTTAAGTCGGCATTTTGCCTTTGCTATTTAATTCCGATGCTATTTCTGTATTTCGCCGTCAATAAGAAGGTCCAAGGGATACATTAAACCTGAAGTGAAGCATCGGAATCTATAAGTAGTGCCACTGAAAAGGTTCAAAACATAGACAGTAAGAAGAGTCAGTCTTATTGTACTTAAGTCGGCATTGTGCCTTTTGTATTTAATTCCGATGCAATTTCTGTGTTTCATCGTCAATAAGAAGGTCCAAGGGATACAGTAAACCTGAAGTGAAGCGTCGGAATCTATAACTAGAGTCACAGGAATAGTTCAAAACATAGACAGTAAGAAGAGTCAGTCTTATTGTACTTAAGTCGGCATTGTGCCTTTTGTATTTAATTCCGATGCAATTTCTGTGTTTCATCGTCAATAAGAAGGTCCAAGGGATACAGTAAACCTGAAGTGAAGCGTCGGAATCTATAACTAGAGTCACAGGAATGGTTCAAAACATAGACAGTAAGAAGAGTCAGTCTTCTTGTACTTAAGTCCCCATTGTGACTTTTGTATGTAATTCCGATGCAATTTCTGCGTTACATCGTCAATAAGAAGGTCAGAGGGATACTGTAAAGCGAAGTGAAGCATCGGAATCTATAACTAGTGTCACAGGAATGGTTCAAAGCACAGTCTGTAAGATGAGTCAGTCTTCATGTACTTAAGTCGGCATTGTGCTTTTTCTATTTAATTCCGATGCAATTTCTATGTTTCGTCGTCAATAAGAAGGTCCAAGGGATACAGTAAACCTGAAGTGAAGCATGGGAATCAATAACTAGTGTCACAGGAATGGTTCAAAACATAGAGAGTAGGAAGAGTTAGTCTTCTTGATCTTAAGTTGGCATTGTGCCTTTTCTATTTAATTCCGATTCAACTTCTGTGTTTCATCATCAATAAGAATGTCAGAGGGATACAGTGAACCTGAAGTGAAGCATCGGAATCTATAACTAGTGTCTCAGGAATGGTTCAAAACATATACAGTAGGAAGAGTCAGTCTTCTTTACTTACGTCGGCATTGTGCCTTTTCTATGTAATTCCGATGCAATTTCTGTGTTTTGTCGTAATTAAGTAGGTCCAAGGGATGCAGCAAATCTGAATTGAAGCATCGGAATCTATAGCTAGTGTCACAGGAAAAGTTCAAAACACAGACAGTAAGAAGAGTCAGTCTTCTTTTACTTAAGTCGGCATTGTGCCTTTTCTATTTAATTCCGAAGCAATTTCTAGGTTTCGTCGTCATTAATAAGGTCCAAGGGATACAGTAAACCTGAAGTGAAGCATCGGAAGCTATATCTAGTGTCACAGGAAAGGTTCAAAACATAGACAGTAAGAAGAGTCAGTCTTCTTGGACATGAGTCAGCATTGTGCCTTTTGTATTTAATTCCGATGCAAGTACTGTGCTTCATCGTCAATAAGAAGGTCAGAGGTATACAGTAAACCTGAAGTGAAGCATCGGAATCTATAACTAGTGTCACAGGAACGATTCAAATCATACACAGCAACAAGAGTCAGTCTTCTTGTACTTAAGTCAGCATTGTGCATTTTGTATTTAATTCCGATGCAATTTCTGTGTTTCGTCGTCAATAAGAAGGTCCAAGGGATACAGTAAACATATAGTGAAGCATCGGAATCTAAAACTGGTCTCTCAGGAAATGTTCAAATCATAGTCAGTAAGAAGAGTCAGTCTTCTTGTACTTATGTCGGCATTGTGCCTTTTCTATTTAATTCCGATGCAATTTCTGTGTTTCGTCGTCAATAAGAAGGTCCAAGGGATACAGTAAACCTGAAGTGAGGCATCGGAATCTATAAGTAGTGTCAAAGGAAAGGTTCAAAACATAGACAGTAGGAAGAGTTAGTCTTCTTGATCTTAAGTCGGCATTGTGCCTTTTCTGTTTAATTCCGATGCAACTTCTGTCTTTCATCGTCAATAAGAATGTCAGAGGGATACAGTGAACCCTGAAGTGAAGCATTGGAATCCATAACTTGTGTCTCAGGAATGGTTCAAAACATATACATTAGGAAGAGTCAGTCTTCTTTACTTAAGTCGGCATTGTGCCATTTCTATTTAATTCCGATGCAATTTCTGTGTTTTGTCGTCATTAAGAAGGTCCAAGGGATGCAGTAAGTCTGAATTGAAGCATCGGAATCTATAGCTGGTGTCACAAGAAAAGTTCAAAACACAGACAGTAAGAAGAGTCAGTCTGCCTGTACTTAAGTCGGCATTGTGCCTTTTCTATTTAATTCCGTTGCAATTTATGTGTTTCGTCGTCATTAAGAAGGTCCAAGGGATACAGTAAACCTAAAGTGAAGCATCGGAAGCTATATCTAGTGTCACAGGAAAGGATCAAAACATAGACAGTAAGAAGAGTCAGTCTTCTTGGACATGAGTCAGCATTGTGCCATTTGTATTTAATTCCGATGCAATTACTGTGCTTCATCGTCAATAAGAAGGTCAGAGGGATACAGTAAACCTGAAGTGAAGCATCGGAATCTATAAGTAGTGTCACTGAAAAGGTTCAAAACATAGACAGTAAGAAGAGTCAGTCTTATTGTACTTAAGTCGGCATTGTGCCTTTTGTATTTAATTCCGATGCAATTTCTGTGTTTCATCGTCAATACGAAGGTCCAAGGGATACAGTAAACCTGAAGTGAAGCATCGGAATCTATAACTAGAGTCACAGGAATGGTTCAAAAGCATAGACAGTGGGAAGAGTCAATCTTCTTGTACTTAAGTCGGCATTGTGCCTTTTTATTTAATTCCGAGGCAATTTCTGTGTTTCATCGTCAATAAGAAGGTCACAGGGATACAGTAAACCTGAAGTGAAGCATCGGAATCTATAACTAGAGTCACAGGAATGGTCAAAACATTATTCAGTAGGAAGTGTCAGTCTTCTTGTACTTAAGTCGGCATTGTGCCTTTTCCATTTAATTCCGATGCAATTTCTGTGTTTCGTCGCCAATAAGAAGGTCCAACGGATACAGCAAACCTGAAGTGGAACATAGGAATATATAACTAGTGTCACAGGAAGGGTTCAAATTATAGACAGTAAGAAGAGTCAGTCTTCTTGTACTTAAGTCGCCATTGTGCCTTATGTATTTAATTCCGATTCAATTTCTGCGTTACATCGTCAATAAGAAGGTCAGAGGGATACAGTAAACCTGAAGTGAAGCATCGGAATCTATAACTAGTGTCACAGGAATGGTTCACATCATACACAGCAAGAAGAGTCAGTCTTCTTGTACTTAAGTCGGCATTGTGCATTTTGTATTTAATTCCGATGCAATTTCTGTGTTTCGTCGTCAATAAGAAGGTCCAAGGGATACAGTAAACATATAGCGAAGCATCGGAATCTAAAACTGGTCTCACAGGAAATGTTCAAATCATAGTCAGTAAGAAGAGTCAGTCTTCTTGTACTTATGTCGGCATTGTGCCTTTTTTATTTAATTCCGATGCAATTTCTGTGTTTCGTCGTCATTAAGAAGGTCAAAGGGATGCAGTAAATCTGAATTGAAGCATCGGAAACTATAGCTAGTGTCACAGGAGAAGTTTAAAACACAGACAGTAAGAAGAGTCAGTCTTCTTGTACTTAAGTCTGCATTGTGCTTTTGTATTTCATTCCGATGCAATATATGTGTTTCATCGTCAATAAGATGGTCAGATGGATACAGTAAACCTGAAGTGTAGCATCGGAATTTACAACTAGTGTCACAGGAATGGTTCAAAACATAGACAGGAGGAAGAGTCAGTCGATTTGTACTTAAATCGGCATTCTGTCTTTTGTATTTAATCCCGATGCAATTTCTGTGTTTCGTCGTCAATAAGAAGGTCCAAGGGATACAGTAAACCTGAAGTGAAGCATCGGAATCTATAACTAGTGTCACAGGAAAGGTTCAAAACATAGACAGTAGGAAGAGTCAGTCGTTTTGTACTTAAATCGGCATTCTGTCTTTTGTATTTAATCCCGTTGCAATTTCTGTGTTTCGTCGTCAATAAGAAGGTCCAAGGGATACAGTAAACCTGAAGTGAAGCATCGGAATCTATAACTAGTGTCACAGGAATGGTTTATAACATAGACACGGAAGATTCAGTCTTCTTGTACTTAAGTCGGCATTTTGCCTTTTGTATTTAATTCCGATGCAATTTCTGTGTTTCATCGTCAATAAGAAGGTCCAAGGGATACAGAAAACATATAGTGAAGCATCGGAATCTAAAACTGGTCTCACAGGAAATGTTCAAATCATAGTCAGCAAGAAGAGTCAGTCTTCTTGTACTTAAGTCGGCAATGTGCATTTTCTATTTAATTCCGATGCAATTTCTGTGTTTCGTCGTCAACAAGAAGGTCCAAGGGCTACAGTAAACCTGAAGTGAGGCAACGGAACCTAAAACCGGTCTCACAGGAAAGGCTTAAAACATAGAGAGTAAGAAGAGTCAGTCATCTTGTATTTCAGTCGGCATTGTGCCTTTTGTAATTAATTCCGATGCAATTTCTGTGTTTCATCGTCAATAAGAAGGTCAGTAGGAGACAGTAAACCTGAAGTGAAGCATCGGAATGTATAACTACTGTCACAGGAATGGTTAAAACATAGACAGTAGGAAGAGTCAGTCGTTTTGTACTTAAATCGGCATTCTGTCTTTTGTATTTAATCCCGATGCAATTTCTGTGTTTCGTCGTCAATAAGAAGGTCCAAGGGATACAGTAAACCTGAAGTGAAGCATCGGAATCTATAACTAGTGTCACAGGAATGGTTTATAACATAGACACGGAAGAGTCAGTCTTCTTGTACTTAAGTCGGCATTTTGCCTTTTGTATTTAATTCCGATGCAATTTCTGTGTTTCGTCGTCAATAAGAAGGTCCAAGGGAAACAGTAAACGTGAAGTGAAGCATCGGAATCTTTAACTAGTGTCACAGAAAAGGTTCAAAACATAGACAGTAAGAAGAGTCAGTCTAATTGTACGTAAGTCGGCATTCTGTCTTTTGTATTTACTTCCGATGCAATTTCTGTGTTTCGTCTCAATAAGAAGTTCCAAGGGATACAGTGAACCTGAAGTGAAGCATCGGAATCTATAACTAGTGTCACAGGAATGGTTCAAAGCATAGACAGTACGAAGAGTCAGTTTTCTTGTACTTAAGTCGGCATTGTGCCTTTTGTATTTAATTCAGATGCAATTTCTGTGTTTCGTCGTCAATAAGAAGGTCCAAGGGATACAGTAAACATATAGTGAAGCATGGGAAATTAAAACGTGTCTCACAGGAAATGTTCAAAACATAGTCAGTAAGAAGAGTCAGTCTTCTAGTACTTAAGTCGGCTTTGTGCCTTTTCTATTTAATTCCGATGCAATTTCTGTGTTTCGACGTCAAAAAGAAGGTCCAGGGGATACAGTAAACCTGAAGTGAAGCATCGGAATCTATAACTAGTGTCACAGGAGTGGTTCAAAATTTAGACAGTAAGAAGAGTCAGTCTTCTTGTACTTAAGTCGGCATTGCTCCTTTTCTATTTAATTCCGATGCAATTTCTGTTTTTCATCGTCAATAAGAATGTCAGAGGGATACAGTAAACCTGAAGTGAAGCATCGGAATCTATAACTAGTGTCTCAGGAGTGGTTCAAAACATATACAGTAGGAAGAGTCAGTCTTCTTTACTTAAGTGGGCATTGTGCATTTTCTATTTAATTCCGATGCAATTTCTGCGTTACATCGTGAATAAGAAGGTCAGAGGGATAAAGTAAACCTAAAGTGAAGCATCGGAATCTATAACTAGTGTCACAGGAATGGTTCAAAACACAGTCTGTATGATGAGTCAGTCATCATGTACTTAAGTCGGCATTGTGCTTTTTCTATTTAATTCCGATGCAATTTCTGTGTTTCGTCGTCAATACGAATGTCCAAGGGACACAGTAAACCTGAAGTGAAGCATCGGAATCTATAACTAGTGTCACAGGAATGATTCAAAACATATACAGTAGGAAGAATCAGTCTTGTTGTACTCAAGTCGGCATTGTGCCATTTCAATTTAATTCCGATGCAATTTCTGCGTTACAGCGTCAACAAGAAGGTCAGAGGGATACAGTAAACCTAAAGTGAAGCATCGGAATCTATAACTAGTGTCACAGGAATGGTTCAAAACACAGTCTGTAAGATGAGTCAGTCTTCATGTACTTAAGTCGGCACTGTGCTTTTTCTATTTAATTCCGATGCAATTTCTGTGTTTCGTCGTCAATAAGAAGGTCCAAGGGATACAGTAAACCTGAAGTGAAGCATCGGAATCTATAACTAGTGTCACAGGAATGGTTCAAAACACAGTCTGTAAGATGAGTCAGTCTTCTTTACTTAAGTCGGCATTGTGCCTTTTCTATTTAATTCCGATGCAATTTCTGTGTGTTTCGTCGTCATTAAGAAGGTCCAAGGGATGCAGTAAATCTGAATTGAAGCATCGGAATCTATAGCTAGTGTCACAGGAAAAGTTCAAAACACAGACAGTAAGAAGAGTCAGTCTTCTTGTACTTAAGTCTGCATTGTGCCTTTTGTATTTCATTCCGATGCAATATATGTGTTTCATCGTCAATAAGATGGTCAGAGGGATACAGTAAACCTGAAGTGTAACATCGGAATTTACAACTAGTGTCACAGGAATGGTTCAAAACATAGACAGGAGGAAGAGTCGGTCTTATTGTACTTAATTTGCATTGTGCCTTTCCTATTTAATTCCGATGCAATTTCTGTGTTTCGTCGTCAATAAGAAGTTCCAAGGGATACAGTGAACCTAAAGTGAAGCATCGGAATCTATAACTAGTGTCACAGGAATGGTTCAAAACATAGACAGTAAGAAGAGCCAGTTTTCTTGTAATTAAGTCGGCATTGTGCCTTTTGTATTTAATTCAGATGCAATTTCTGTGTTTCGTCGTCAATAAGAAGGTCCAAGGGATACGGTAAACATATAGTGAAGCATCGGAATCTAAAACTGGTCTCACAGGAAATGTTCAAATCATAGTCAGTAAGAAGAGTCAGTCTTCTTGTACTTAAGTCGGCAATGTGCCTTTTCTATTTAATTCCGATGCAATTTCTGTGTTTCGTCGTTAACAAGAAGGTCCAAGGGCTACAGTAAACCTGAAGAGAAGCAACGGAACCTAAAACCGGTCTCACAGGAAAGGCTCAAAACATAGAGAGTAAGAAGAGTCAGTCATCTTGTATCACAGTCGGCATTGTGCGTTTTGTATTTAATTCCGATGCAATTTCTGTGTTTCATCGTCAATAAGAAGGTCAGAGGGATACAGTAAACCTGAAGTGAAGCATCGGAATGTATAACTACTGTCACAGGAATGGTTAAAACATAGACAGTAGGAAGAGTCAGTCGTTTTGTACTTAAATCCGCATTCTGTCTTTTGTATTTAATCCCGATGCAATTTCTGTGTTTCGTCGTCAATACGAAGGTCCAAGGGATACAGTAAACCTGAAGTGAAGCATCGGAATCTATATCTAGTGTCACAGGAATGGTTTATAACATAGACACGGAAGAGTCAGTCTTCTTGTACTTAAGTCGGCAATTTGTCTTTTCTATTTAATTCCGATGCAATTTCTGTGTTTCGCCGTCAATAAGAAGTTCCAAGGGATACAGTGAACCTGAAGTGTAGCATCGGAATCTATAACTAGTGTCACAGGAATGGTTCAAAACATAGACAGTAAGAAGAGTCAGTTTTCTTGTACTTAAGTCGGCATTGTGCCTTTTGTATTTAATTCAGATGCAATTTCTGTGTTTCGTCGTCAATAAGAAGGTCCAAGGGATACAGTAAACATATAGTGAAGCATGGGAAACTAAAACGGGTCTCACAGGATATGTTCAAAACATAGTCTGTAAGTAGAGTCAGTCTTCTTGTACTTAAGTCGGCATTGTGCCTTTTCTATTTAATTCCGATGCAATTTCTGTGTTTCGACGTCAATAAGAAGGTCCAGGGGATACAGTAAACCTGAAGTGAAGCATCGGAATCAATAAATAGTGTCTTAGGAATGGTTCAAAACATATACAGTAGGAAGAGTTAGTCTTCTTTACTTAAGTGGGCATTGTGCCTTTTCTATTTAATTCCGATGCAATTTCTGCGTTACATCGTCAATAAGAAGGTCAGAGGGACACAGTAAACCTAAAGTGAAGCATCGGAATCTATAACTAGTGTCACAGGAATGAATCAAAACACAGTCTGTAAGATGAGTCAGTCTTCATGTACTTAAGTCAGCATTGTGCTTTTTCTATTTAATTCCGATGCAATTTCTGTGTTTCGTCGTCAATAACAAGGTCCAAGGGATACAGTAAACCTAAAGTGAAGCATCGGAATCTATAACTAGTGTCACAGGAATGGTTCAAAACATAGAGAGTAGGATGAGTTAATTTTCTCGATCTTAAGTCGGCATTGTGCCTTTTCTATTTAATTCCGATGCAACTTCTGTGTTTCATCGTCAATAAGAATGTCAGAGGGATACAGTGAACCTGAAGTGAAGCATCGGAATCTATAACTAGTTCTCAGGAATGGTTCAAAACATATACAGTAGGAAGAGTCAGTCTTCTTTACTTAAGTCGGCATTGTGCCTTTTCTATTTCATTCCGATGCAATTTCTGTGTTTCGTCGTCATTAAGAAGGTCCAAGGGATGCAGTAAATCTGAATTGAAGCATCGGAATCTGTAGCTAGTGTCACAGGAAAAGTTCAAAACACAGACAGTAAGAAGAGTCAGTCTTCTTGTACTTAAGTCTGCATTGTGCCTTTTGTATTTCATTCCGATGCAATATATGTGTTTCATCGTCAATAAGATGGTCAGAGGGATACAGTAAACCTGAAGTGTAGCATCGGAATTTACAACTAGTGTCACAGGAATGGTTCAAAACATAGACAGGAGGAAGAGTCAGTCTTATTGTACTTAATTTGCATTGTGCCTTTTCTATTTAATTCCGATGCTATTTCTGTGTTTCGTCGTCAGTAAGAGGGTCAGAGGGATACAGTAAACCTGAAGTGAAGCATCGAAATCTATAACGAGTGTCACAGGAAAGGTTCAAAACATAGGCAGTAAGAAGAGTCAGTCTTCTTGAACTTAAGTCGGCATTGTGCCTTTTGTATTTAATTCCGATGCAATTTCTTTGTTTCATCGTCAATAAGAAGGTCCAACGGATACAGTAAACATATAGTGAAGCATCGGAATCTAAAACTGATCTCACAGGAAATGTTCAAATCATAGTCAGTAAGAAGAGTCAGTCTTCTTGTACTTAAGTCGGCAATGTGCCTTTTCTATTTAATTCCGATGCAATTTCTGTGTTTCGTCGTCAACAAGAAGGTCCAATCGCTACAGTAAACCTGAAGTGAGGCAACGGAACCTAAAACCGGTCTCACAGGAAAGGCTCAAAACATAGAGAGTAAGAAGAGTCAGTCATCTTGTATTTCAGTCGGCATTGTGCCGTTTGTATTTAATTCCGATGCAATTTCTGTGTTTCATCGTCAATAAGAAGGTCAGAGGGATACAGTAAACCTGAAGTGAAGCATCGGAATGTATAACTACTGTCACAGGAATGGTTAAAACATAGACAGTAGGAAGAGTCAGTCGTTTTGTACTTAAATCGGCATTCTGTCTTTTGTATTTAATCCCGATGTAATTTCTGTGTTTCGTCGTCAATAAGAAGGTCCAAGGGATACAGTAAACCTGAAGCGATGCATCAGAATCTAAAACTGGTCTCACAGGAAATGTTCAAATCATAGTGAGTAAGAAGAGTCAGTCTTCTTGAACTTATGTCGGCATTGTGCCTTTTCTATTTAATTCCGATGCAATTTCTGTGTTTCGTCGTCAATAAGAAGGTCCAAGGGATATAGTAAACCTGAAGTGAAGCATCGGAATCTAAAACCGGACTCACAGGAAATGTTCAAATGATAGAGAGTAAGAAGAGTCAGTCATCTTGTATTTGAGTCGGCATTGTGCGTTTTGTATTTCATTCCGATGCAATTTCTGTGTTTCATCGTCAAAAAGAAGGTTAGAGGGATACAGTAAACCTGAAGTGAAGCATGAGAAACTATAACTAGTGTCACAGGAATGGTTAAAACATAGACAGTAGGAAGAGTCAGTCGTTTTGTACTTAAGTCGGCATTGTGTCTTTTGTATTTAATCCCGATGCAATTTCTGTGTTTCGTCGTCAATAAGAAGGTCTAAGGGATACAGTAAACCTGAAGTGAAGCATCGGAATCTATATCTAGTGTCACAGGAATGGTATAAAACATAGACACGGAAGAGTCAGTCTTCTTGTACTTAAGTCGGCCTTTTGGCTTTTCTATTTAATTCCGATGCTATTTCTGTGTATCGTCGTCAATAAGAAGGTCCAAGGGATACACTAAACCTGAAGTGAAGCATCGGAATCTGTAAGAAGTGTCACAGAAAAGGTTCAAGACATAGACAGTAAGAAGAGTCAGTCTTATTGTACTTAAGTCGGCATTGTGCCTTTTGTATTTAATTCCGATGCAATTTCTGTATTTCACCGTCAATAAGAAGGTCCAAGGGATACAGTAAACCTGGAGTGAAGCATCGAAATCTGTAACTAGAGTCACAGGAATGGTTCAAAACATAGACAGTAGGAAGAGTCAGTCTTCGTGTACTTAAGTCGGCATTGTGCCCCTTTTATTTAATTCCGAAGCAATTTCTGTGTTTCATCGTCAATAAGATGGTCCAAAGGATACTGTAAACATATAGTGAAGCATCGGAATCTAAAACTGGTCTCACAGGAAATGTTCAAAACATAGTCAGTAAGAAGAGTCAGTCTTCTTGTACTTAAGTCGGCAATGTGCCTTTTGTATTTAATTCCGATGCAATTTCTGTGTTTCGTCGTCAATAAGAAGGTCCAAGGGATACAGTAAACCTGAAGTCAAGCAACGGAATCTAAAACCGGTCTCACAGGAAAAGCTCAAAACATAGAGGGTAAGAAGAGAGAGTCATCTTGTATTTGAGTCGGCATTGTGACTTTTGTATTTAATTCCGATGCATTTTCTGTGTTTAATCGTCAATAAGAAGTATACAGGGATACAGTAAACCTGAAGTGAAGCTTCGGAGTCTATAACCAGTTTCACTGGAATGGTTAAAACATAGACCGTAGGAAGAGTCAGTCTTCTTGTACTTAAGTCGGCATTGTGCCTTTTGTATCTGATTCCGATGCGATTTCTGTGTTTCATCGTCAATAAGAAGGTCCAAGGGATACAGTAAACATATAGTGAAGCATCGGAATCTAAAACTGGTCTCACAGGAAATGTTCACAACATAGTCAGTAAGAAGAGTCAGTGTTCTTGTACTTAAGTCGGCATTCTGCCGTTTGTATTTAATTCCGATGCAATTTCTGTGTTTCATCGTCAATAAGAAAGTCAGAGGGTTTCAGTAAACCTGAAGTGAAGCATCGGAATCTATAACTAGTGTCACAGGAATGGTTCAAAACATAGACAGTAGGAAGATTCAGTCATCTTGTACTTAAGTCGGCATTCTGCCTTTTCTAATTAATTCAAATGCAATTTCTGTGTTTCGTCGTCATTGAGAAGGTCAGAGGGATACAGTAAACCTGAAGTGAAGCATCGGAATCTATATCTAGTGTCACAGGAAAGGAACAAAACATAGACAGTAAGAAGAGTCAGACTTCTTGGACATGCGTCAGCATTGTGCCATTTGTATTTAACTCCGATGCAATTACTGTGCTTCATCGTCAATAAGAAGGTCAGAGGGATACAGTAAACCTGAAGTGAAGCATCGGAATCTATAACTAGTGTCACAGGAATGGTTCAAATCATACACAGCATGAAGAGTCAGTCTTCTTGTACTTAAGTCGGCATTGTGCCTTTTGTATTTAATTCCGATGCAATTCCTCTGTTTCGTCGTCAATAAAAGGTCCAAGGGATACAGTAAACATATAGTGAAGCATCAGAATCTAAAACTGGTCTCACAGGAAATGTTCAAATCATAGTCAGTAAGAAGAGTCAGTCTTCTTGTACTTATGTCGGCATTGTGCCTTTTCTATTTAATTCCGATGCAATTTCTGTGTTTCGTCGTCAATGAGAAGGTCCAAGGGATAGAGTGAACCTGAAGTGAAGCATCGGAATCTAAAACCGGACAAACAGGAAAGGTTCAAAACATAGAGAGTAAGAAAAGTCAGTCATCTTGTATTTGAGTCGGCATTGTGCCTTTTGTATTTAATTCCGGTGCAATTTCTGTGTTTCATCGTCAAAAAGAAGGTCAGAGGGATACAGTAAACCTGAAGTGAAGCATAAGAATCTATAACTAGTGTCACAGGAATGGTTAAAACGTAGACAGTAGGAAGAGTCAGTCGTTTTGTACTTAAGCCGGCATTGTGTCTTTGTATTTAATCCCGATGCAATTTCTGTGTTTCGTCGTCAATAAGAAGGTCCAAGGGATACAGTAAACCTAAAGTGAAGCATCGGAATCTATATCTAGTGTCACAGGAATGGTATAAAACATAGACACGGAAGAGTCAGTCTTCTTGTACTTAAGTCGGCATTTTGCCTTTTCTATTTAATTCCGATGCTATTTCTGTGTAGCGTCGTCAATAAGAAGGTCCAAGGGATACAGTAAACATGAAGTGAAGCATCGGAAACTATAACTAGTGTCTCAGAAAAGGTTCAAAACATAGACAGTAAGAAGAGTCAGTCGTATTGTACTTAAGTCGGCATTGTGCCTTTTGTATTTAATTTTGATGCAATTTCTGTCTTTCATCGTCAATAAGATGGTCAGAGGGATACAGTGAACCTTAAGTGAAGCATCGAAATCCATAACTAGTGTCACAGGAATGGTTCAAAACAAAGACAGTGAGAAGAATTAGTTTTCTTGTACTTAAGTCGGCATTTTGCCTTTTGTATTAAATTCCGACGCAATTTCTGTGTTTCATCGTCAATATGATGGTCAGAGGGATACAGTAAACCTGAAGTGAAGTATCGGAATGTGTAACTAGTATCTCAGGAATGGTTCAAAACATAGACAGTAAGAAGAGTCCGTTTTCTTGTACTTAAGTCGGCATTGTGCCTTTTCTATTTAATTCCGACGCAATTTCTGTGTTTCATAGTCGATAAGAAGGTCCAAAGGATACAGTAAACATATAGTGAAGCATCGGAATGTAAAACTGGTCTCACAGGAAATGTTGAAATCATAGTCAGTTGGAGGAGTCAGTCTTCATGTACTTAAGTCGGCATTGTGCCTTTTGTATTTAATTCTGATGCAAATACTGTGTTTCATCGTCAATAAGAAGGTCCAAGGGATACAGTAAACATATAGTGAAGTATCGGAATCTAAAACTGGTCTCACAGAAAATGTTCAAATCATAATCAGTAAGAAGACTCAGTCTTCTTGTACTTATGTCAGCATTGTGCGTTTTGTATTTAATTCCGATGCAATTTCTGTGTTTCATCGTCAATAAGAAGCTCAAAGGTATACAGTAAACATATAGTGAAGCATCGGAATCTAAAACTGGTCTCACAGGAAGTGTTCAAAATATGGTCAGTAAGTAGAGTCAGTCTTGTTGTATTTAAGTCGGCATTCTGCCTTTTGTATTTAATTCCGATGCAATTTTTGTGTTTCATCGTCAATAAGAAGGTCCAAGGGATACAGTAAACATATAGTGAAGCATCAGAATCTAAAACTGGTCTCACAGGAAATGTTCAACACGTAGTCAGTGAGAAGAGTCAGTCTTCTTGTACTTAAGTCCTCATTTTGCATTTTCTATTTAATTCCGATGCAATTTCTGTGTTTCGTCGTCAATGAAAAGGCCAAGGGATACAGTAAACCTGAAGTGAAGCATCGGAATCTATAACTAGTGTCTCAGAAAAGGTTCAAAACATAGACAGTAAGAAGAGTCAGTCGTATTGTACTTAAGTCGGCATTGTGCCTTTTCTATTTAATTTCGATGCAATTTATGTGTTTCGTCGTCAATAAGAAGGTCCAAGGGATAGAGTAAACCTGAAGTGAAGCATCGGAATCTAAAACCGGACTCACAGGAAAGGTTCAAAACATAGAGAGTAAGAAGAGTCAGTCATCTTGTATTTGAGTCGGCTTTGTGCGTTTTGTATTTATTTCCAATGCAATTTCTGTGTTTCATCGTCAAAAAGAAGGTTAGAGGGATACAGTAAACCTGAAGTGAAGCATGAGAAACTATAACTAGTGTCACAGGAATGGTTAAAACATAGACAGTAGGAAGAGTCAGTCGTTTTGTACTTAAGTCGGCATTGTGTCTTTTGTATTTAATCCCGATGCAATATCTGTGTTTCGTCGTCAATAAGAAGGTCTAAGGGATACAGTAAACCTGAAGTGAAGCATCGGAATCTATATCTAGTGTCACAGGAATGGTATAAAACATAGACACGGAAGAGTCAGTCTTCTTGTACTTAAGTCGGCCTTTTGGCTTTTCTATTTAATTCCGATGCTATTTCTGTGTATCGTCGTCAATAAGAAGGTCCAAGGGAAACACTAAACCTGAAGTGAAGCATCAGAATCTATAAGAAGTGTCACAGAAAAGATTCAAGACATAGACAGTAAGAAGAGTCAGTCTTATTGTACTTAAGTCGGCATTGTGCCTTTTGTATTTAATTCCGATGCAATTTCTGTGTTTCACCGTCAATAAGAAGGTCCAAGGGATACAGTAAACCTGGAGTGAAGCATCGAAATCTATAACTAGAGTCACAGGAATGGTTCAAAACATAGACAGTAGGAAGAGTCAGTCTTCGTGTACTTAAGTCGGCATTGTGCCCCTTTTATTTAATTCCGATGCAATTTCTGTGTTTCATCGTCAATAAGATGGTCCAAAGGATACTGTAAACATATAGTGAAGCATCGGCATCTAAAACTGGTCTCACAGGAAATGTTCAAAACATAGTCAGTATGAAGAGTTAGTCTTCTTGTACTTAAGTCGGCAATGTGCCTTTTGTATTCAATTCCGATGCAATTTCTGTGTTTCGTCGTCAATAAGAAGGTCCAAGGGATACAGTAAACCTGAAGTCAAGCAACGGAATCTAAAACCGGTCTCACAGGAAAAGCTCAAAACATAGAGAGTAAGAAGAGAGAGTCATCTTGTATTTGAGTCGGCATTGTGACTTTTGTATTTAATTCCGATGCATTTTCTGTGTTTAATCGTCAATAAGAAGTATACAGGGATACAGTAAACCTGAAGTGAAGCTTCGGAGTCTATAACCAGTTTCACTGGAATGGTTAAAACATAGACCGTAGGAAGAGTCAGTCTTCTTGTACTTAAGTCGTCATTGTGCCTTTTGTATCTGATTCCGATGCAATTTCTGTGTTTCATCGTCAATAAGAAGGTCCAAGGGATACAGTAAACATATAGTGAAGCATCGGAGTCTAAAACTGGTCTCACAGGAAATGTTCACAACATAGTCAGTAAGAAGAGTCAGTCTTCTTGTACTTAAGTCGGCATTCTGCCGTTTGTATTTAATTCCGATGCAATTTCTGTGTTACATCGTCAATAAGAATGTCAGAGGGTTTCAGTAAACCTGAAGTGAAGCATCGGAATCTATAACTAGTGTCACAGGAATGGTTCAAAACATAGACAGTAGGAAGATTCAGTCATCTTGTACTTAAGTCGGCATTCTGCCTTTTCTAATTAATTCAAATGCAATTTCTGTGTTTCGTCGTCATTGAGAAGGTCAGAGGGATACAGTAAACCTGAAGTGAAGCATCGGAATCTATATCTAGTGTCACAGGAAAGGAACAAAACATAGACAGTAAGAAGAGTCAGACTTCTTGGACATGCGTCAGCATTGTGCCATTTGTATTTAACTCCGATGCAATTACTGTGCTTCATCGTCAATAAGAAGGTCAGAGGGATACAGTAAACCTGAAGTGAAGCATCGGAATCTATAACTAGTGTCACAGGAATGGTTCAAATCGTACACAGCATGAAGAGTTAGTCTTCTTGTACTTAAGTCGGCATTGTGCCTTTTGTATTTAATTCCGATGCAATTTCTCTGTTTCATCGTCAACAAGAAGGTCCAAGGGATACAGTAAACATATAGTGAAGCATCAGAATCTAAAACTGGTCTCACAGGAAATGTTCAAATCATAGTCAGTAAGAAGAGTCAGTCTTCTTGTACTTATGTCGGCATTGTGCCTTTTCTATTTAATTCCGATGCAATTTCTGTGTTTCGTCGTCAATGAGAAGGTCCAAGGGATAGAGTGAACCTGAAGTGAAGCATCGGAATCTAAAACCGGACAAACAGGAAAGGTTCAAAACATAGAGAGTAAGAAAAGTCAGTCATCTTGTATTTAAATCGGCATTGTGCCTTTTGTATTTAATTCCGGTGCAATTTCTGTGTTTCATCGTCAAAAAGAAGGTCAGAGGGATACAGTAAACCTGAAGTGAAGCATAAGAATCTATAACTAGTGTCACAGGAATGGTTAAAACGTAGACAGTAGGAAGAGTCAGTCGTTTTGTACTTAAGCCGGCATTGTGTCTTTGTATTTAATCCCGATGCAATTTCTGTGTTTCGTCGTCAATAAGAAGGTCCAAGGGATACAGTAAACCTAAAGTGAAGCATCGGAATCTATATCTAGTGTCACAGGAATGGTATAAAACATAGACACGGAAGAGTCAGTCTTCTTGTACTTAAGTCGGCATTTTGCCTTTTCTATTTAATTCCGATGCTATTTCTGTGTAGCGTCGTCAATAAGAAGGTCCAAGGGATACAGTAAACATGAAGTGAAGCATCGGAAACTATAACTAGTGTCTCAGAAAAGGTTCAAAACATAGACAGTAAGAAGAGTCAGTCGTATTGTACTTAAGTCGGCATTGTGCCTTTTGTATTTAATTTTGATGCAATTTCTGTCTTTCATCGTCAATAAGATGGTCAGAGGGATACAGTAAACCTTAAGTGAAGCATCGAAATCCATAACTAGTGTCACAGGAATGGTTCAAAACAAAGACAGTGAGAAGAATTAGTTTTCTTGTACTTAAGTCGGCATTTTGCCTTTTGTATTAAATTCCGATGCAATTTCTGTGTTTCATCGTCAATATGATGGTCAGAGGGATGCAGTAAACCTGAAGTGAAGTATCGGAATGTGTAACTAGTATCTCAGGAATGGTTCAAAACATAGACAGTAAGAAGAGTCCGTTTTCTTGTACTTAAGTCGGCATTGTGCCTTTTCTATTTAATTCCGACGCAATTTCTGTGTTTCATAGTCGATAAGAAGGTCCAAAGGATACAGTAAACATATAGTGAAGCATCGGAATGTAAAACTGGTCTCACAGGAAATGTTGAAATCATAGTCAGTTGGAGGAGTCAGTCTTCATGTACTTAAGTCGGCATTGTGCCTTTTGTATTTAATTCTGATGCAAATACTGTGTTTCATCGTCAATAAGAAGGTCCAAGGGATACAGTAAACATATAGTGAAGTATCGGAATCTAAAACTGGTTTCACAGAAAATGTTCAAATCATAATCAGTAAGAAGACTCAGTCTTCTTGTACTTATGTCAGCATTGTGCGTTTTGTATTTAATTCCGATGCAATTTCTGTGTTTCATCGTCAATAAGAAGCTCAAAGGTATACAGTAAACATATAGTGAAGCATCGGAATCTAAAACTGGTCTCACAGGAAGTGTTCAAAATATGGTCAGTAAGTAGAGTCAGTCTTGTTGTATTTAAGTCGGCATTCTGCCTTTTGTATTTAATTCCGATGCAATTTTTGTGTTTCATCGTCAATAAGAAGGTCCAAGGGATACAGTAAACATATAGTGAAGCATCAGAATCTAAAACTGGTCTCACAGGAAATGTTCAACACGTAGTCAGTGAGAAGAGTCAGTCTTCTTGTACTTAAGTCGGCATTCTGCCTTTTCTAATTAATTCAAATGCAATTTCTGTGTTTCGTCGTCATTGAGAAGGTCAGAGGGATACAGTAAACCTGAAGTGAAGCATCGGAATCTATATCTAGTGTCACAGGAAAGGAACAAAACATAGACAGTAAGAAGAGTCAGACTTCTTGGACATGCGTCAGCATTGTGCCATTTGTATTTAACTCCGATGCAATTACTGTGCTTCATCGTCAATAAGAAGGTCAGAGGGATACAGTAAACCTGAAGTGAAGCATCGGAATCTATAACTAGTGTCACAGGAATGGTTCAAATCATACACAGCATGAAGAGTCAGTCTTCTTGTACTTAAGTCGGCATTGTGCCTTTTGTATTTAATTCCGATGCAATTTCTCTGTTTCATCGTCAACAAGAAGGTCCAAGGGATACAGTAAACATATAGTGAAGCATCAGAATCTAAAACTGGTCTCACAGGAAATGTTCAAATCATAGTCAGTAAGAAGAGTCAGTCTTCTTGTACTTATGTCGGCATTGTGCCTTTTCTATTTAATTCCGATGCAATTTCTGTGTTTCGTCGTCAATGAGAAGGTCCAAGGGATAGAGTGAACCTGAAGTGAAGCATCGGAATCTAAAACCGGACAAACAGGAAAGGTTCAAAACATAGAGAGTAAGAAAAGTCAGTCATCTTGTATTTGAGTCGGCATTGTGCCTTTTGTATTTAATTCCGGTGCAATTTCTGTGTTTCATCGTCAAAAAGAAGGTCAGAGGGATACAGTAAACCTGAAGTGAAGCATAAGAATCTATAACTAGTGTCACAGGAATGGTTAAAACGTAGACAGTAGGAAGAGTCAGTCGTTTTGTACTTAAGCAGGCATTGTGTCTTTGTATTTAATCCCGATGCAATTTCTGTGTTTCGTCGTCAATAAGAAGGTCCAAGGGATACAGTAAACCTAAAGTGAAGCATCGGAATCTATATCTAGTGTCACAGGAATGGTATAAAACATAGACACGGAAGAGTCAGTCTTCTTGTACTTAAGTTGGCATTTTGCCTTTTCTATTTAATTCCGATGCTATTTCTGTGTAGCGTCGTCAATAAGAAGGTCCAAGGGATACAGTAAACATGAAGTGAAGCATCGGAAACTATAACTAGTGTCTCAGAAAAGGTTCAAAACATAGACAGTAAGAAGAGTCAGTCGTATTGTACTTAAGTCGGCATTGTGCCTTTTGTATTTAATTTTGATGCAATTTCTGTCTTTCATCGTCAATAAGATGGTCAGAGGGATACAGTAAACCTTAAGTGAAGCATCGAAATCCATAACTAGTGTCACAGGAATGGTTCAAAACAAAGACAGTGAGAAGAATTAGTTTTCTTGTACTTAAGTCGGCATTTTGCCTTTTGTATTAAATTCCGATGCAATTTCTGTGTTTCATCGTCAATATGATGGTCAGAGGGATGCAGTAAACCTGAAGTGAAGTATCGGAATGTGTAACTAGTATCTCAGGAATGGTTCAAAACATAGACAGTAAGAAGAGTCCGTTTTCTTGTACTTAAGTCGGCATTGTGCCTTTTCTATTTAATTCCGACGCAATTTCTGTGTTTCATAGTCGATAAGAAGGTCCAAAGGATACAGTAAACATATAGTGAAGCATCGGAATGTAAAACTGGTCTCACAGGAAATGTTGAAATCATAGTCAGTTGGAGGAGTCAGTCTTCATGTACTTAAGTCGGCATTGTGCCTTTTGTATTTAATTCTGATGCAAATACTGTGTTTCATCGTCAATAAGAAGGTCCAAGGGATACAGTAAACATATAGTGAAGTATCGGAATCTAAAACTGGTCTCACAGAAAATGTTCAAATCATAATCAGTAAGAAGACTCAGTCTTCTTGTACTTATGTCAGCATTGTGCGTTTTGTATTTAATTCCGATGCAATTTCTGTGTTTCATCGCCAATAAGAAGCTCAAAGGTATACAGTAAACATATAGTGAAGCATCGGAATCTAAAACTGGTCTCACAGGAAGTGTTCAAAATATGGTCAGTAAGTAGAGTCAGTCTTGTTGTACTTAAGTCGGCATTCTGCCTTTTGTATTTAATTCCGATGCAATTTTTGTGTTTCATCGTCAATAAGAAGGTCCAAGGGATACAGTAAACATATAGTGAAGCATCAGAATCTAAAACTGGTCTCACAGGAAATGTTCAAAACGTAGTCAGTGAGAAGAGTCAGTCTTCTTGTACTTAAGTCCTTATTTTGCATTTTCTATTTAATTGCGATGCAATTTCTGTGTTTCGTCGTCAATGAAAAGGCCAAGGGATACAGTAAACCTGAAGTGAAGCATCGGAATCTATAACTAGTGTCTCAGAAAAGGTTCAAAACATAGACAGTAAGAAGAGTCAGTCGTATTGTACTTAAGTCGGCATTGTGCCTTTTTTATTTAATTTCGATGCAATTTATGTGTTTCGTCGTCAATAAGAAGGTCCAAGGGATAGAGTAAACCTGAAGTGAAGCATCGGAATCTAAAACCGGACTCACGGGAAAGGTTCAAAACATAGAGAGTAAGAAGAGTCAGTCATCTTGTATTTGAGTCGGCATTGTGCCTTTTGTATTTATTTCCGATGCAATTTCTGTGTTTCATCGTCAAAAAGAGGGTCAGAGGGATACAGTAAACCTGAAGTGAAGCATCAGAATCTATAACTAGTGTCACAGGAGTGGTTAAGACATAGACAGTAGGATTAGTCAGTCGTTTTGTACTTAAGTCGGCATTGTGTCTTTTGTATTTAATCCCGATGCAATTTCTGTGTTTCGTCGCCAATAAGAAGGTCCAAGGGCTACAGTAAACCTGAAGTGAAGCATCGGAATCTGTATCTAGTGTCACAGGAATGGTTTAAAACATAGACACGGAAGAGTCAGTCTTCTTGTACTTAAGTCGGCATTGTGCCTTATCTATTTAATTCCGATGCAATTTCTGTGTTTCGTCGTCAATGAGAAGGTCCAAGGGTTACAGTAAACCTGAAGTGATGCATCGGAATCTATAACTAATGTCTCAGAAAAGGTTCAAAACATAGACAGTAAGAAGAGTCAGTCGTATTGTACTTAAGTCGGCATTGTGCCTTTTGTATTTAATTCCGATCCAATTTCTGTGTTTCATCGTCAATAAGAATGTCCAAGGGATACAGTAAACCTGAAGCGAAGCATCGGAATCTATAACTAGAGTCACAGGAATGGTTCAAAACATAGACAGTAAGAAGAGTCAGTCTTCTTGTACTTAATTCGGCATTGTGCCTTTTGTATTTAATTCCGAAGCAATTTCTGTGTTTCATCGTCAATACGATGGTCAGAGAGATACAGTAAACCTGAAGTGAAGCATCGGAATCTATAACTAGTGTCACAGGAATGGTTCAAAACATAGACTGTAATAAGAGTCAGTTTTCTTGTACTTAATTCGGCATTGTGCCTTTTGTATTTAATTCCGATGCAATTTCTGTGTTTCATCGTCAATAAGAAGGTCAGAGCGATACAGTAAACCTGAAGTGAAGCACCGGAATCGATAACTAATGTTACAGGAATGGTTCAAAACACAGACTGTAAGAAGAGTTCGATTTCTTGTATTTAATTCCGATGCAATTTCTGTGTTTCATCGTCAATAAGAAAGTCAGAGCGATACAGTAAACCTGAAGTAAAACATCGGAAACTATAATTAGTGTCACAGGAATGGTTCAGAACATAGACAGTAATAGGAGTCAGTCACCTTGTACTTAATTCGGCATTGTGCCTTTTGTATTTAATGTTGATGCAATTTCTGTGTTTCATCGTCAATAAGATGGTCAGAGGGATACAGTAAACCTTAAGTGAAGCATCGAAATCCATAACCAGTGTTACAGGAATGGTTCAAATCAAAGAGAGTGAGAAGAGTCAGTTTTCTTGTACTTAAGTCGGCATTTTGCCTTTTGTATTTAATTCCGATGCAATTTCTGTGTTTCATCGTCAATAAGATGGTCAGAGGGATACAGTAAACCTGAAGTGAAGCATCGGAATGTGTAACTAGTATCTCAGGAATGGTTCAAAACATAGACAGTAAGAAGAGTCAGTTTTCTTGTACTTAAGTCGGCATTGTGCCTTTTCTATTTTATTCCGATGCAATTTCTGTGTTTCATCGTCGATAAGAAGGTCCAAGGTATACAGTAAACATATAGAGAAGCATCGGAATGTAAAACTGGTCTCACAGGAAATGTTGAAATCATAGTCAGTATGAGGAGTCAGTCTTCATGTACTTAAGTTGACATTGTTCCTTTTGTATTTAATTCTGATGCAATTTCTGTGTTTCGTCGTCAATAAGAAGCTCCAAGGGATACAGCAAACATATAGTGAAGCATCGGAATCTAAAACTGGTCTCACAGAAAATGTTCAAAACATAATCAGTAAGAAGACTCAGTCTTCTTGTGCTTAAGTCGGCATTGTGCCTTTTATATTTAATTCCGATGCAATTTCTGTGTTTCATCGTCAATATGGAAGGTCCACGGGATACAGTAAATCTGAAATGAAGCATCGGAATGTAAAACTGGTCTCACAGGAAAGGTTTAATATATAGAGAGTAAGAAGAGTTAGGTTTCTTGTACTTAAGTCAGCATTGTGTATTTTCTATTTAATTCTGATTCAATTTCTGTGTTTCGTCGTCAGTAAGAAGGTCCAAGGGATACAGTAAACCTAATGTGAAGCATCGGAATCTGAAACCGGTCTCACAGGCAAGCTTTATAACATAGACAGTAAGAAGAGACAGTCTACTTGTACTTGAGTAGGCAATTTGGCTTTTCTATTTAAATCCGATGCAATTTCTGTATTTCTTCGTCAATAAGAAGGTCAGAGGGATACAGAAAACCTGAAGTGAAGCACCGGAATCTATAACTAGTGTCACAGGAATGGTTCAAAACATAGACAGTAAGAAGAGTCAGTCTTCTTGTACTTAAGTCGGCATTGTGAATTTTCTATTTAATTCCGATGCAATTTATTTGTTTAGACGTCAAAAACAAGATCCATGGGATACAGTAAACCTGAAGTGAAGCATCGGAATCTAAAACCGGTCTCACAGGAAAGGTTCAAAACATAGTCAGAAAGAAGAGTCATTTTTCTTGTACTTAAGTCGGCATTGTGCCTTTTCTATTTAATTCCGATGCAATTTCTGTGTTTCATCGTCAATAAGAAGGTCCATGGGATACAGTAAACATATAGTGAAGCATCGGAATCTAAAACTGGTCTCACAGGAAATGTTCACAACATAGTCAGTAAGAAGAGTCAGTCTTCATGTACTTAAGTCGGCATTGTGCCGTTTGTACTTAATTCCGATGCAGTTTCTGTGTTTCATCGTCAATAAGAATGTCAGAGGGATACAGTAAACCTGAAGCGAAGCATCGGAATCTATAACAAGTGTCACAGGAATGGTTCAAAACATAGACAGTAGGAAGATTCAGTCTTCTTGTACTTAAGTCGGCATTGTGCCTTTTCTATTCAATTTAAATGCAATTTCTGTGTTTCGTCGTCAATACGAAGGTCAGGGGGATATAGTAAACCTGAAGTGAAGCCTCGGAATCTATATCTAGTGTCACAGGAAAGGTTCATAACATAGACAGTAAGAAGAGTCAGTCTTCTTGGACATGAGTCGGCATTGTGCCATTTGCATTTAATTACGATGCAATTACTGTGCTTCATCGTCAATAAGAAGGTCAGAGGGATACAGTAAACCTGAAGTGAAGCATCGGAATCGGTATCTCGTGTCACAGGAATGGTTTTAAACATAGACACGGGAGAGTCAGTCTTCTTGTACTTAAGTCGGGATTTTGCTTTTTCTATTTGATTCCGATGCAATTTCTGTGTTTCGTCGTCAATGAGAAGGTCCAAGGGTTACAGTAAACCTGAAGTGAAGCATCGGAATCTATAACTAGTGTCTCAGAAAAGGTTTAAAACATAGACAGTAAGAAGAGACAGTCGTATTGTACTTAAGTCGGCATTGTGCCTTTTGTATTTAATTCCGATCCAATTTCTGTGTTTCATCGTCAATAAGAATGTCCAAGGGATACAGTAAACCTTAAGTGAAGCATCGAAATCCATAACTAGTGTCACAGGAATGGTTCAAAACAAAGAGAGTGAGAAGAGTCAGTTTTCTTGGACTTATGTCGGCATTTTGCCTTTTGTATATAATTCCGATGCAATTTCTGTGTTTCATCGTCAATAAGAAGGTCAGAGGGATACAGTAAACCTGAAGTGAAGCATCGGAATGTGTAACTAGTATCTCAGGAATGGTTCAAAACATAGACAGTAAGAAGAGTCAGTTTTCTTGTACTTATGTCGGCATTGTGCCTTTTCTATTTAATTCCGATGCAATTTCTGTGTTTCATCGTCGAAAAGAAGGTCCAAGGGATACAGTAAACATATAGTGAAGCATCGGAATGTAAAACTGGTCTCACAGGAAATGTTGAAATCATAGTCAGTAGGAGGAGTCAGTCTTCATGTACTTAAGTCGACATTGTTCCTTTTGTATTTAATTCTGATGCAATTTCTGTGTTTCATCGTCAATAAGAAGGTCCAAGGGATACAGTTAACATATAGTGAAGCATCGGAATCTAAAACTGGTCTCACAGAAAATGTTCAAAACATAATCAGTAAGAAGACTCAGTCTTCTTGTACTTAAGTCGGCATTGTGCGTTTTGTATTTAATTCCGATGCAATTTCTGTGTTTCATCGTCAATAAGAAGCTCCAAGGTATACAGTAAACAAATAGTAAAGCATCGGAATCTAAAACTGGTCTCACAGGAAGTGTTCAAAAGATGGTCAGTAAGAACAGTCGGTCTTGTTGTACTTAAGTCGGCATTGTGCCTTTTGTATTTAATTCCGATGCAATTTCTGTGTTTCATCGTCAATAAGAAGGTCCAAGGGATACAGTGAACATATAGTGGAGCATCAGAATCTAAAACTGGTCACACAGGAAATGTTCAAAACATAGTCAGTAAGAAGAGTCAGTCTTCTTGTACTTAAGTCGGCATTGTGCCTTTTATATTTAATTCCGATGCAATTTCTGTGTTTCATCGTCAATATGGATGGTCCACGGGATACAGTAAAACTGAAATGAAGCATCGGAATCTAAAACTGGTCTCACAGGAAAGGTTCAAAACATAGAGAGTAAGAAGAGTTAGGTTTCTTGTACTTAAGTCAGCATTGTGTATTTTCTATTTAATTCTGATTCAATTTCTGTGTTTCGTCGTCAGTAAGAAGGTCCAAGGGATACAGTAAACCTAATGTGAAGCATCGGAATCTGAAACCGGTCTCACAGGAAAGCTTTATAACATAGACAGTAAGAAGAGACAGTCTACTTGTACTAGAGTAGGCATTGTGACTTTTCTATTTAATTCCGATGCAATTTCTGTCTTTCTTCGTCAATAAGAAGGTCAGAGGGATACAGAAAACCTGAAGCACCGGAATCTATAACTAGTGTCACAGGAATGGTTCAAAACATAGACAGTAAGAAGAGTCAGTCTTCTTGTACTTAATTCGGCATTGTGCCTTTTGTATTTAATTCCGAAGCAATTTCTGTGTTTCATCGTCAATACGATGGTCAGAGAGATACAGTAAACCTGAAGTTAAGCATCGGAATCTATAACTAGTGTCACAGGAATGGTTCAAAACATAGATTGTAAGAAGAGTCAGTTTTCTTGTACTTAATTCGGCATTGTGCCTTTTATATTTAATTCCGATGCAATTTCTCTGTTTCATCGACAATAAGAAGGTCAGAGCGATATAGTAAACCTGAAGTGAAGCATCGGAATCGATAACTAATGTCACAGGAATGGTTCAAAACACAGACAGTGAGAAGAGTTCGATTTCTTGTACTTAAGTCGGCATTGTGCCTTTTGTATTTAATTCCGATGCAATTTCTGTGTTTCATCGTCAATAACAAGGTCAGAGCGATACAGTAAACCTGAAGTAAAGCATCGGAATCTATAATTAGTGTCACAGGAATGGTTCAAAACATAGACAGTAAGAAGAGTCAGTCTTCTTGTACTTAATTCGGCATTGTGCCTTTTGTAATTAATTTTGATGCAATTTCTGTGTTTCATCGTCAATAAGATGGTCAGAGGGATACAGTAAACCTTAAGTGAAGCATCGAAATCCATAACTTGTGTCACAGGAATGGTTCAAAACAAAGACAGTGAGAAGAGTTAGTTTTCTTGTACTTAAGTCGGCATTTTGCCTATTGTATTTAATTCCGATGCAGTTTCTGTGTTTCATCGTCAATATGAAGGTCAGAGGGATACAGTAAACCTGAAGTGAAGTATCGGAATGTGTAACTAGTGTCTCAGGAATGGTTCAAAACATAGTCAGTAAGAAGAGTCAGTCTTCTTGTACTTAAGTCTTCATTTTGCATTTTCTATTCAATTCCGATGCAATTTCTGTGTTTCGTCGTCAATGAGAAGGCCAAGGGATACAGTAAACCTGAAGTGAAGCATCGGAATCTATAACTAGTGTCTCAGAAAAGGTTCAAAACATAGACACTAAGAAGAGTCAGTCGTATTGTACTTAAGCCTGCATTGTGCCTTTTGTATTTAATTTCGACGCAATTTATGTGTTTCGTCGTCAATAAGAAGGTCCAAGGGATAGAGTAAACCTGAAGTGAAGCACCGGAATCTAAAACCGGACTCACAGCAAAGGTTCAAAACATAGAGAGTAAGAAGAGTCAGTCATCTTGTATTTGAGTCGGCATTGTGCCTTTTGTATTTATTTCCAATGCAATTTCTGTGTTTCGTCGTCAATAAGAAGGTCCAAGGGATACAGTAAACCTGAAGTGAAGCATCGGAATCTATATCTAGTGTCACAGGAATGGTATAAAACATAGACACGGAAGAATCAGTCTTCTTGTACTTAAGTCGGCATTTTGCCTTTTCTATTTAATTCCGATGCTATTTCTGTGTTTCGTCGTCAATAAGAAGGTCCAAGGGATACATTAAACCTGTAGTGAAGCATCGGAATCTATAAGAAGTGTCACAGAAAAGGTTCAAAACATAGACAGTAAGAAAAGTCAGTCTTATTGTACTTATGTCGGCATTGGGCCTTTTGTATTTAATTCCGATGCAATTTCTGTGTTTCATCATCAATAAGAAGGTCCAAGGGATACAGTAAACCTGAAGTGAAGCATCGCAATCTATAACTAGAGTCACAGGAATGGTTCAAAACATAGACAGTAGGAAGAGTCAGTCTTCTTGTACTTAAGTCGGCATTGTGCCTTTTTTATTCAATTCCGATGCAATTTCTGTGTTTCATCGTCAATAAGAAGGTCCAAGGGATACAGTAAACATATAGTGAAGCATCGGAATCTAAAACTGGTCTCACAGGAAATGTTCACACCATAGTAAGTAAGAAGAGTCAGTCTTCATGTACTTAAGTCGGCATTGTGCCGTTTGTACTTAATTCCGATGCAGTTTCTGTGCTTCATCGTCAATAAGAATGTAAGAGGGATGCAGTAAACCTGAAGCGAAGCATCGGAATCTATAACAAGTGTCACAGGAATGGACCAAAACATAGACAGTAGGAAGATTCAGTCTTCTTGTACTTAAGTCGGCATTGTGCCTTTTCTATTTAATTCAAATGCAATTTCTGTGTTTCGTCGTCAATACGAAGGTCAGAGGGATACAGTATACCTGAAGTGAAGCATCGGAATCTATATCGAGTGTCACAGGAGAGGTTCAAAACATAGACAGTAAGAAGAGTCAGTCTTCTTGGACACGAGTCGGCATTGTGCCATTTGTATTTAATTCCGATGCAATTACTGTGCTTCATCGTCAATAAGAAGGTCAGAGGGATACAGTAAACCTGAAGTGAAGCATCGGAATCTGTATCTAGTGTCACAGGAATGGTTTAAAACATAGACACGGAAGAGTCAGTCTTCTTGTACTTAAGTCGGCATTGTGCCTTTTCTATTTAATTCCGATGCAATTTCTGTGTTTCATCGTCAATAAGAATGTCCAAGGGATACAGTAAACCTGAAGCGAAGCATCGGAATCTATAACTAGAGTCACAGGAATGGTTCAAAACATAGACTGTAAGAAGAGTCAGTTTTCTTGTACTTAATTCGGCATTGTGCCTTTTGTATTTAATTCCGATCCAATTTCTGTGTTTCATCGTCAATAAGAATGTCCAAGGGATACAGTAAACCTGAAGCGAAGCATTGGAATCTATAACTAGAGTCACAGGAATGGTTCAAAACATGGACAGTAGGAAGAGTCAGTCTTCTTGCACTTAAGTCGGCATTGTGCCTTTTCTATTTAATTCCGATGCAATTTCTGTGTTTCGTCGTCAATAAGAAGGTCAGAGGGATACAGTAAACCTGAAGTAAAGCATCGGAATCTATAATTAGTGTCACAGGAATGGTTCAAAACATAGACAGTAAGAAGAGTCAGTCTTCTTGTACTTAATTCGGCATTTTGCCTTTTGTATTTAATTCCGAAGCAATTTCTGTGTTTCATCGTCAATACGATGGTCAGAGAGATACAGTAAACCTGAAGTGAAGCATCGGAATCTATAACTAGTGTCACAGGAATGGTTCAAAACATAGACTGTAAGAAGAGTCAGTTTTCTTGTACTTAATTCGGCATTTTGCCTATTGTATTTAATTCCGATGCAATTTCTGTGTTTCATCGTCAATAAGAAGGTCAGAGCAATACAGTAAACCTGAAGTGAAGCATCGGAATCGATAACTAATGTCACAGGAATGGTTCAAAACACAGACTGTAAGAAGAGTTCGATTTCTTGTATTTAAGTCGGCATTGTGCCTTTTGTATTTAATTCCGATGCAATTTCTGTGTTTCATCGTCAATAAGAAAGTCAGAGCGATACAGTAAACCTGAAGCAAAACATCGGAATCTATAATTAGTGTCACAGGAATGGTTCAGAACATAGACAGTAAGAGGAGTCAGTCTTCTTGTACTTAATTCGACATTGTGCCTTTTGTATTTAATGTTGATGCAATTTCTGTGTTTCATCGTCAATAAGATGGTCAGAGGGATACAGTAAACCTTAAGTGAAGCATCGAAATCCATAACTAGTGTCACAGGAGTCGTTCAAATCAAAGAGAGTGAGAAGAGTCAGTTTTCTTGTACTTAAGTCGGCATTTTGCTTTTGTATTTAATTCCGATGAAATTTCTGTGTTTCATCGTTAATAAGAAGGTCAGAGGGATACAGTAAACCTGAAGTGAAGCATCGGAATGTGTAACTAGTATCTCAGGAAAGGTTCAAAACATAGACAGTAAGAAGAGTCAGTTTTCTTGTACTTAAGTCGGCATTGTGCCTTTTCTATTTAATTCCGATGCAATTTCTGTGTTTCATCGTCGATAAGAAGGTCCAAGGTATACAGTAAACATATAGTGAAGCATCGGAATGTAAAACTGGTCTCACAGGAAATGTTGAAATCATAGTCAGTAGGAGAAGTCAGTCTTCATGTACTTAAGTCGACATTGTTCCATTTGTATTTAATTCTGATGCAATTTCTGTGTTTCATCGTCAATAAGAAGGTCCAAGGGATACAGCAAACATATAGTAAAGCATCGGAATCTAAAACTGGTCTCACAGGAAGTGTTCAAAAGATGGTCAGTAAGAAGAGTCGGTCTTGTTGTACTTAAGTCGGCATTGTGCCTTTTGTATTTAATTCCGATGTAATTTCTGTGTTTCATCGTCAATAAGAAGGTCCAAGGGATACAGTGAACATATAGTGGAGCATCAGAATCTAAAACTTCTCACACAGGAAATGTTCAAAACATAGTCAGTAAGGAGAGTCAGTCTTCTTGTACTTAAGTCGGCATTGTGCCTTTTATATTTAATTCCGATGCAATTTCTGTGTTTCATCGTCAATACGAAAGGTCCACGGGATACAGTAAAACTGAAATGAAGCATAGGAATCTAAAACTGGTCTCACAGGAAAAGTTCAAAACATAGAGAGTAAGAAGAGTTAGGTTTCTTGTACTTAAGTCAGCATTGTGTATTTTCTATTTAATTCTGATTCAATTTCTGTGTTTCGTCGTCAGTAAGAAGGTCCAAGGGATACGGTAAACATAATGTGAAGCATCGGAATCTGAAACCGGTCTCACAGGAAAGCTTTATAACATAGACAGTAAGAAGAGACAGTCTACTTGTACTTGAGTAGGCATTGTGACTTTTCTATTTAATTCCGATGCAATTAATGTCTTTCTTCGTCAATAAGAAAGTCAGAGGGATACAGAAAACCTGAAGTGAAGCACCGGAATCTATAACTAGTGTCACAGGAATGGTTCAAAACATAGACAGTAAGAAGAGTCAGTCTTCTTGTACTTAAGTCGGCATTGTGAATTTTCTATTTAATTTCGATTCAATTTCTTTGTTTCGACGTCAAAAAGAAGGTCCATGGGATACAGTAAACCTGAAGTGAAGCATCGGAATCTAAAACCGGTCTCACAGGAAAGGTTCAAAACATAGTCAGTAAGAAGAGTCAGTCTTCTTGTACTTAAGTTGGCATTGTGCCTTTTCTATTTAATTCCGATGCAATTTCTGTGTTTCGTCGTCAATGAGAAGGTCCAAAGGATACAGTAAACCTGAAGTGAAGCATCGGAATATATAACTAGTGTCTTAGAAAAGGTTCAAAACATAGACAGTAAGAAGAGTCAGTCGTATTGTACATAAGTCGGCATTGTGCCTTTTCTATTTAATTCCGATGCAATTTCTGTGTTTCGTCGTCAATAAGAAGGTCCAAGGGATAGAGTAAACCTGAAGTGAAGCATCGGAATCTATATCTAAAGTCACAGGAATGGTATAAAACATAGACAGTAAGAAGAGTCAGTATTCTTGGACATGAGTCGGCATTGTGCCATTTGTATTTAATTCCGATGCAATTACTGTGCTTCATCGTCAATAAGAAAGTCAGAGGGATACAGTAGACCTGAAGTGAAGCAACGGTATTTGTATCTAGTGTCACAGGAATGGTTTAAAATATAGACATGGAAGAGTCAGTCTTCTTGTACATAAGTCGGCATTTTGCCTTTTCTATTTAATTCCGATGCATTTTCTGTTTTTCCTCGACAATGAGAAGGTCCAAGGGATACAGTAAACCTGAAGTGAAGCATCGGAATCTATAACTAGTGTCTCAGAAAAGGTTCAAAACATAGACAGTAAGAAGAGTCAGTCGTATTGTACTTAAGTCGGCATTGTGCCTTTTGTATTTAATTCCGATCCAATTACTGTGTTTCATCGTCAATAAGAAGGTCCAAGGGATACAGTAAACCTGAAGTGAAGCATCGGAATCCATAACTAGTTTCACAGGTATGGCTCAAAGCATAGACAGTAGGAAGAGTCAGTCTTCTTGTACTTAAGTCGGAATTGTGCCTTTTCTATTTAATTCCGATGCAATTTCTGTGTTTCGTCGTCAATAAGAAGGTCAGAGGTATACAGTATACCTGAAGTAAAGCATCGGAATCTATAATTAGTGTCACAGGAATGGTTCAAAACATAGACAGTAAAAAGAGTCCGTCTTCTTGTACTTAATTCGGCATTGTGCCTTATGTATTTAATTCCGAAGCAATTTCTGTGTTTCATCGTCAATACGATGGTCAGAGAGATACAGTAAACCTGAAGTGAAGCATCGGAATCTATAACTAGTGTCACAAGAATGGTTCAAAACATAGACAGTAAGAAGAGTCAGTTTTCTTGTACTTAATTCGGCATTGTGCCTTTTGTATTTAATTCCGATGCAATTTCCGTGTTTCATCCTCAATAAGAAGGTCAGAGCGATACAGTAAACCTGAAGTGAAGCATCGGAATCGATAACTAATGTCACAGGAATGGTTCAAAACACAGACTGTAAGAAGAGTTCGATTTCTTGTACTTAAGTCGGCATTGTCCCTTTTGTATTTAATTCCGATGCAATTTCTGTGTTTCATCGTCAATAAGAAGGTCAGAGGGATACAGTAAACCTGAAGTGAAGCATCGAAATCTATAATTAGTGTCACAGGAATGGTTCAAAACATAGACAGTAAGAAGAGTCAGTCTTCTTGTACTTAATTCGGCATTGTGCCTTTTGTATTTAATTTTGATGCAATGTCTGTGTTTCATCGTCAATAAGATGGTCAGGGGGATACAGTAAACCTGAAGTGAAGCATCGAAATCCATAACTAGTGTCACAGGAGTGGTTCAAAACAAAGACAGTGAGAGGAGTCAGTTTTCTTGTACTTAAGTCGGCATTGTGCCTTTTCTATCTAATTCCGATGCAATTTCTGTGTTTCATCGTCGATAAGAACGTCCAAGGGATACGGTAAACATATAGTGAAACATCGGAATGTAAAACTGGTCTCACAGGAAATGTTGAAATCATAGTCAGTAGGATGAATCAGTCTTCATGTATTTAAGTCGGCATTGTGCCTTTTGTATTTAATTCTGATGCAATTTCTGTATTTCATCGTCAATAAGAAGGTCAGAGGGATACAGTAAACCTGAAGTGAAGCATCGAAATCGATAATTAGTGTCACAGGAATGGTTCACAACATAGACAGTAAGATGAGTCAGTCTTCTTGTACTTAAGTTGGCATTGTGCCTTTTCTATTTAATTCCGATGCAATTTCTGTGTTTCGTCGTCAATAAGCAGGACCAAGGGATACAGTAAACCTGAACTGAAGCATCGGAATCTATATCTAGTGTCACAGGAATGGTATAAAACATAGACACGGAAGAATCAGTCTTCTTGTACTTAAGTCGGCATTTTGCCTTTTCTATTTAATTCCGATGCTATTTCTGTATTTCGTCGTCAATAAGAAGGTCCAAGGGATACATTAAACCTGAAGTGAAGCATCGGAATCTATAAGAAGAGTCACAGAAAAGGTTCAAAACATAGACAGTAAGAAAAGTCAGTCTTATTGTACTTAAGTCGGCATTGGGCCTTTTGTATTTAATTCCGATGCAATTTCTGTGTTTCATCATCAATAAGAAGGTCCAAGGGATACAGTAAACCTGAAGTGAAGCATCGCAATCTACAACTGGAGTCACAGGAATGGTTCAAAGCATAGACAGTAGGAAGAGTCAGTCTTCTTGTACTTAAGTCGGCATTGTGCCTTTTTTATTTAATTCCGGTGCAATTTCTGTGTTTCATCGTCAATAGGAAGGTCCAAGGGATACAGTAAACATATAGTGAAGCATCGGAATCTAAAACTGGTCTCACAGGAAATGTTCACAACATAGTAAGTAAGAAGAGTCAGTCTTCATGTACTTAAGTCGGCATTGTGCCGTTTGTACTTAATTCCGATGCAGTTTCTGTGCTTCATCGTCAATACGAATGCCAGAGGGATGCAGTAAACCTGAAGCGAAGCATCGGAATCTATAACAAGTGTCACAGGAATGGACCAAAACATAGACAGTAGGAAGATTCAGTCTTCTTGTACTTAAGTCGGCATTGTGCCTTTTCTATTTAATTCAAATGCAATTTCTGTGTTTCGTCGTCAATACGAAGGTCAGAGGGATACAGTATACCTGAAGTGAAGCATCGGAATCTATATCTAGTGTCACAGGAAAGGTTCAAAACATAGACAGTAAGAAGAGTGAGTCTTCTTGGACACGAGTCGGCATTGTGCCATTTGTATTTAATTCCGATGCAATTACTGTGCTTCATCGTCAATAAGAAGGTCAGAGGGATACAGTAAACCTGAAGTGAAGCATCGGAATCTGTATCTAGTGTCACAGGAATGGTTTAAAACATAGACACGGAAGAGTCAGTCTTCTTGTCCTTAAGTCGGCATTGTGCCTTTTCTATTTAATTCCGATGCAATTTCTGTGTTTCATCGTCAATAAGAATGTCCAAGGGATACAGTAAACCTGAAGCGAAGCATCGGAATCTATAACTAGAGTCACAGGAATGGTTCAAAACATAGACTGTAAGAAGAGTCAGTTTTCTTGTACTTAATTCGGCATTGTGCCTTTTGTATTTAATTCCGATCCAATTTCTGTGTTTCATCGTCAATAAGAATGTCCAAGGGATACAGTAAACCTGAAGCGAAGCATCGGAATCTATAACTAGAGTCACAGGAATGGTTCAAAACATAGACAGTAGGAAGAGTCAGTCTTCATGTACTTAAGTCGGCATTGTGCCTTTTCTATTTAATTCCGATGCAATTTCTGTGTTTCGTCGTCAATAAGAAGGTCAGAGGGATACAGTAAACCTGAAGTAAAGCATCGGAATCTATAATTAGTGTCACAGGAATGGTTCAAAACATAGACAGTAAGAAGAGTCAGTTTTCTTGTACTTAATTCGGCATTTTGCCTTTTGTATTTAATTCCGATGCAATTTCTGTGTTTCATCGTCAATAAGAAGGTCAGAGCGATACAGTAAACCTGAAGTGAAGCATCGGAATCGATAACTAATGTCACAGGAATGGTTCAAAACACAGACTGTAAGAAGAGTTCGATTTCTTGTATTTAAGTCGGCATTGTGCCTTTTGTATTTAATTCCGATGCAATTTCTGTGTTTCATCGTCAATAAGAAAGTCAGAGCGATACAGTAAACCTGAAGCAAAACATCGGAATCTATAATTAGTGTCACAGGAATGGTTCAGAACATAGACAGTAAGAGGAGTCAGTCTTCTTGTACTTAATTCGGCATTGTGCCTTTTGTATTTAATGTTGCATTTTCTGTGTTTCATCGTCAATAGGATGGTCAGAGGGATACAGTAAACCTTAAGTGAAGCATCGAAATCTATAACTAGTGTCACAGGAGTCGTTCAAATCAAAGAGAGTGAGAAGAGTCAGTTTTCTTGTACTTAGGTCGGCATTTTGCTTTTGTATTTAATTCCGATGAAATTTCTGTGTTTCATCGTTAATAAGAAGGTCAGAGGGATACAGTAAACCTGAAGTGAAGCATCGGAATGTGTAACTAGTATCTCAGGAATGGTTCAAAACATAGACAGTAGGAAGAGTCAGTTTTCTTGTACTTAAGTCGGCATTGTGCCTTTTCTATTTAATTCCGATGCAATTTCTGTGTTTCATCGTCGATAAGAAGGTCCAAGGTATACAGTAAACATATAGTGAAGCATCGGAATGTAAAACTGGTCTCACAGGAAATGTTGAAACCATAGTCAGTAGGAGAAGTCAGTCTTCATGTACTTAAGTCGACATTGTTCCTTTTGTATTTAATTCTGATGCAATGTCTGTGTTTCATCGTCAATAAGAAGGTCCAAGGGATACAGTAAGCATATAGTGAAGCATCGGAATCTAAAACTGGTCTCACAGGAAGTGTTCAAAAGATGGTCAGTAAGAAGAGTCGGTCTTGTTGTACTTAAGTCGGCATTGTGCCTTTTGTATTTAATTCCGATGCAATTTCTGTGTTTCATAGTCAATAAGGAGGTCCAAGGGATACAGTGAACATATAGTGAAGCATCAGAATCTTAAACTGGTCACACAGGAAATTTTCAAAACATTGTCAGTAAGAAGAGTCAGTCTTCTTGTACTTAAGTCGGCATTGTGCCTTTTATATTTAATTCCGATGCAATTTCTGTGTTTCATCGTCAATATGGAAGGTCCACGGGATACAGTAAATCTGAAATGAAGCATCGGAATGTAAAACTGGTCTCTCAGGAGAGGGGCATAACATAGAGAGTAAGAAGAGTTAGGTTTCTTGTACTTAAGTCAGCATTGTGTATTTTCTATTTAATTCTGATTCAATTTCTGTGTTTCGTCGTCAGTAAGAAGGTCCAAGGGATACAGTAAACCTAATGTGATGCATCGGAATCTGAAACCGGTCTCACAGGAAAGCTTTATAACATAGACAGTAAGAAGAGACAGTCTACTTGTACTTGAGTAGGCATTGTGACTTTTCTATTTAATTCCGATGCAATTTCTGTCTTTCTTCGTCAATAAGAAGGTCAGAGGGATACAGAAAACCTGAAGTGAAGCACCGGAATCTATAACTAGTGTCACAGGAATGGTTCAAAACATAGACAGTAAGAAGAGTCAGTCTTCTTGTACTTAAGTCGGCATTGTGAATTTTCTATTTAATTCCGATGCAATTTCTTTGTTTAGACGTCAAAAAGAAGGTCCATGGGATACAGTAAACCTGAAGTGAAGCATCGGAATCTAAAACCGGTCTCACAGGAAAGGTTCAAAACAGAGTCAGTAAGGAGAGTCAGTTTCCTTGTACTTAAGTCGGCATTGTGCCTTTTCTATTTAATTCCGATGCAATTTCTGTGGTTCATCGTCAATAAGAAGGTCCAAGGGTTACAGTAAACATATAGTGAAGCATCGGAATCTAAAACTGGTCTCACAGGAAATGTCCACAACATAGTCAGTAAGAAGAGTCAGTCTTCATGTACTTAACTCGGCATTGTGCCGTTTGTACTTAATTCCGATGCAGTTTCTGTGTTTCATCGTCAATAAGAATGTCAGAGGGATACAGTAAACCTGAAGCGAAGCATCAAAATCTATAACAAGTGTCACAGGAATGGTTCAAAACATAGACAGTAGGAAGATTCAGTCTTCTTGTACTTAAGTCGGCATTGTGCCATTTCTATTCAATTCAAATGCAATTTCTGTGTTTCGCCGTCAATACGAAGGTCAGAGGGATATAGTAAACCTGAAGTGAAGCATCGGAATCTATATCTAGTGTCACAGGAAAGGTTCAAACATAGACAGTAAGAACAGTCAGTCTTCTTGGACATGAGTCGGCATTGTGCAATTTGTATTTAATTCCGATGCAATTTCTGTGTTTCGTCGTCAATAAGAAGGTCAGAGGGATACAGTAAACCTGAAGTAAAGCATCGGCATCTGTAATTAGTGTCACAGGAATGGTTCAAAACATAGACAGTGAGAAGAGTCAGTCTTCTTGTACATAATTCGGCATTGTGCCTTTTGTATTTAATTCCGAAGCAATTTCTGTGTTTCATCGTCAATACGATGGTCAGAGAGATACAGTAAACCTGAAGTGAAGCATCGGAATCTATAACTAGTGTCACAGGAATGGTTCAAAACATAGACTGTAAGAAGAGTCAGTTTTCTTGTACTTAATTCGGCATTGTGCCTTTTGTATTTAATTCCGATGCAATTTCTGTGTTTCGTCGTCAATAAGAAGGTCAGAGCGATACAGTAAACCTGAAGTGAAGCATCGGAATCGATAACTAATGTCACAGGAATGGTTCAAAACACAGACTGTAAGAAGAGTTCGATTTCTTGTATTTAAGTCGGCATTGTGCCTTTTGTATTTAATTCCGATGCAATTTCTGTGTTTCATCGTCAATAAGAAGGTCAGAGCGATACAGTAAACCTGAAGTAAAACATCGGAATCTATGATTAGTGTCACAGGAATGGTTCAAAACATAGACAGTAAGAGGAGTCAGTCTTCTTGTACTTAATTCGGCATTGTGCCTTTTGTATTTAATGTTGATGCAATTTCTGTGTTTCATCGTCAATAAGATGGTCAGAGGGATACAGTAAACCTTAAGTGAAGCATCGAAATCCATAACTAGTGTCACAGGAATGGTTCAAAACAAAGAGAGTGAGAAGAGTCAGTTTTCTTGTACTTAAGTCGGCATTTTGCCTTTTGTATTTAATTCCGATGCAATTTCTGTGTTTCATCGTCAATAAGAAGGTCAGAGGGATACAGTAAACCTGAAGTGAAGCATCGGAATGTGTAACTAGTATCTCAGGAATGGTTCAAAACATAGACAGTAAGAAGAGTCAGTTTTCTTGTACTTAAGTCGGCATAGTGGCCTTTTCTATTTAATTCCGATGCAATTTCTGTGTTTCATCGTCGATAAGAAGGTCCAAGGGATACAGTAAGCATACAGTGAAGCATCGGAATCTAAAACTGGTCTCACAGAAAATGTTCAAAATATAATCAGTAAGAAGACTCAGTCTTCTTGTACTTAAGTCGGCATTGTGCGTTTTGTATTTAATTCCGATGCAATTTCTGTGTTTCATCGTCAATAAGAAGCTCCAAGGTATACAGTAAACATATAGTGAAGCATCGGAATCTAAAACTGGTCTCACAATAAGTGTTCAAAAGATGGTCAGTAAGAAGAGTCGGTCTTGTTGTACTTAAGTCGGCATTGTGCCTTTTGTATTTAATTCCGATGTAATTTCTGTGTTTCATCGTCAATAAGAAGGTCCAAGGGATACAGTGAACATATAGTGGAGCATCAGAATCCAAAACTTCTCACACAGGAAATGTTCAAAACATAGTCAGTAAGAAGAGTCAGTCTTCTTGTACTTAAGTCGGCATTGTGCCTTTTATATTTAATTCCGATGCAATTTATGTGTTTCATCGTCAATACGGAAGGTCCACGGGATACAGTAAAACTGAAATGAAGCATAGGAATCTAAAACTGGTCTCACAGGAAAAGTTCAAAACATAGAGAGTAAGAAGAGTTAGGTTTCTTGTACTTAAGTCAGCATTGTGTATTTTCTATTTAATTCTGATTCAATTTCTGTGTTTCGTCGTCAGTAAGAAGCTCCAAGGGATACAGTAAACCTAATGTGAAGCATCGGAATCTGAAACCGGTCTCACAGGAAAGCTTTATAACAAAGACAGTAAGAAGAGACAGTCTACTTGTACTTGAGTAGGCATTGTGACTTTTCTATTTAATTCCGATGCAATTTCTGTCTTTCTTCGTCAATAAGAAGGTCAGAGGGATACAGAAAACCTGAAGTGAAGCACCGGAATCTATAACTAGTGTCACAGGAATGGTTCAAAACATAGACAGTAAGAAGAGTCAGTCTTCTTGTACTTAAGTCGGCATTGTGAATTTTCTATTTAATTTCGATTCAATTTCTTTGTTTCGACGTCAAAAAGAAGGTCCATGGGATACAGTAAACCTGAAGTGAAGCATCGGAATCTAAAACCGGTCTCACAGGAAAGGTTCAAAACATAGTCAGTAAGAAGAGTCAGTCTTCTTGTACTTAAGTTGGCATTGTGCCTTTTCTATTTAATTCCGATGCAATTTCTGTGTTTCGTCGTCAATAAGAAGGACCAAGGGATACAGTAAACCTGAAGTGAAGCATCGCAATCTATAACTAGTATCACAGGAATGGTTCAAAACATAGAGAGTAGGAAGAGTTAGTCTTCTTGAACTTAAGTCGGCATTGTGCCTTTTCTATTTAATTCCGATGCAATTTCTGTGTTTCGTCGTCAATAAGAAGGTCCAAGGGATACAGTAAACATATAGTGAAGCATCGGAACTTACAACGGGTCTCACAGGAAATGTTCAAAACATAGTCAGTAAGAAGAGTCTGTCTTCTTGTACTTAAGTCGGCATTGGGCCTTTTCTATGTAATTCCGATGCAATTTCTGTGTTTCGTCGTCAATGAGAAGGTCCAAAGGATACAGTAAACCTGAAGTGAAGCATCGGAATATATAACTAGTGTCTTAGAAAAGGTTCAAAACATAGACAGTAAGAAGAGTCAGTCGTATTGTACTTAAGTCGGCATTGTGCCTTTTCTATTTAATTCCGATGCAATTTCTGTGTTTCGTCGTCAATAAGAAGGTCCAAGGGATAGAGTAAACCTGAAGTGAAGCATCGGAATCTAAAACCGGACTCACAGGAAAGGTTCAAAACATAGAGAGTAAGAAGAGTCAGTCATCTTGTACTTGAGTCGGCATTGTGCCTTTTGTATTTAATTCCGATGCAATTTCTGTGTTTCATCGTCAAAAAGAAGGTCAGAGGGATACAGTAAACCTGAAGTGAAGCATCAGAATCTATAACTAGTGTCACAGGAATGGTTAAAACATAGAGAGTAGGAAGAGTCAGTCGTTTTGTACTTAAGTCGGCATTGTGTCTTTTGTATTTAATCCCGATGCAATTTCTGTGTTTCGTCGTCAATAAGAAGGTCCAAGGGATACAGTAAACCTGAAGTGAAGCATCGGAATCTATATCTAAAGTCACAGGAATGGTATAAAACATAGACAGTAGGAAGAGTCAGTATTCTTGGACATGAGTCGGCATTGTGCCATTTGTATTTAATTCCGATGCAATTACTGTGCTTCATCGTCAACAAGAAAGTCAGAGGGATACAGTAAACCTGAAGTGAAGCATCGGAATCGATAACTAATGTCACAGGAATGGTTCAAAACACAGACTGTAAGAAGAGTTCGATTTCTTGTACTTAAGTCGGCATTGTCCCTTTTGTATTTAATTCCGATGCAATTTCTGTGTTTCATCGTCAATAAGAAGGTCAGAGGGATACAGTAAACCTGAAGTGAAGCATCGGAATCTATAACTAGTGTCACAGGAAAGGTTCTAAACATAAACAGTAAGGAGAGTCAGTCTTCTTGTACTTAAGTTGGCATTGTGCCTTTTCTATTGAATTCCGTTGCAATTTCTGTGTTTCATCGTCAATAAGATTGTCCAAGGGATACAGTAAACATTTAGTGAAGCATCGGAATCTAAAACTGGTCTCACAGAAAATGTTCAAAACATAATCAGTAAGAAGACTCAGTCTTCTTGTACTTAACTCGGCATTGTGCGTTTTGTATTTAATTCCGATGCAATCTGTGTTTCATCGTCAATAAGAAGCTCCAAGGTATACAGTAAACATATAGTGAAGCATCGGAATCTAAAACTGGTCTCACAGGAAGTGTTCAAAAGATAGTCAGTAAGAGGAGTCAGTCTAGTTGTACTTAAATCGGCATAGTGCCTTTTGTATTCAATTCCGATCCAATTTCTGTGTTTCATCGTCAATAAGAAGGTCCAAGGCATACAGTAAACATATAGTGATGCATCAGAATCTAAAACTGGTCTCACAGGAAATGTTCCAAACATAGTCAGTAAGAAGAGTCAGTCTTCTTGTACTTAAGTCGGCATTGTGCCTTTTATATTTAATTCCGATGCAATTTCTGTGTTTCATCATCAATATGGAAGGTCCAAGGGATACAGTAAAACTGAAATGAAGCATCGGAATCTAAAACTGGTCTCACATATAAGGTTCAAAACATAGACAGTAAGAAGAGTTAGGTTTCTTGTACTTAAGTCAGCATTGTGTATTTTCTATTTAATTCCGATGCAATTTCTGTGTTTCGTCGTCAATAAGAAGGTCCAAGGGATACAGTAAACATATAGTGAAGCATCGGAACCTACAACGAGTCTCACAGGAAATGTTCAAAACATAGTCAGTAAGAAGAGTCTGTCTTCTTGTACTTAAGTCGGCATTGGGCTTTTTCTATGTAATTCCGATGCAATTTCTGTGTTTCGACGTCAATAAGAAGGTCCACGGGATACAGTGAACCTGAAGTGAAGCATCGGAATCTATAACTAGTGTCACAGGAATGGTTCAAAATATAGACAGTAAGAAGATTTAGTCTACGTGTACTTAAGTCGGCATTGTGCCTTTTCTATTTAATTCCGATGCAATTTCTGTGTTTCATCGTCAATAAGAAGGTCCTAGGGATACAGTAAACCTGAAGTGAAGCATCGGAATCTATAACTAGTGTCACAGGAAAGGTTCAAAACATAGACAGTAAGGAGAGTCAGTCTTCTTGTACTTAAGTCGGCATTGTGCCTTTTCTACTTAATTCCGATGCAATTTCTGTGTTTCATCGTCATTAAGAAGGTCCAAGGGATACTGTAAACCTGAAGTGAAGCATCGGAATCTATAACTAGTGTCAAAGGAATCTTTCAAAACACAGCAGAAGGAATAGTCAGTTTTCTTGAACTTCAGTCGGCATTGTGCCTCTTCTTTTTAAATCCGATGCAATTTCTGCGTTTCGTCGTCAATAAGAAGGTCCAAGGGATACAGTAAACATTCAGTGAAGCATCGGAATCTAAAACTGGTCTCACAGGAAATGTACAAAACATAGTCAGTAAGAAGAGTCAGTCTTCTTGTACTTAAGTTGGCATTGTGCCTTTTCTATTTAATTCCGATGCAATTTCTGTGTTTCGTCGTCAATAAGGAGGACCAAGGGATACAGTAAACCTGAAGTGAAGCATTTGAATCTATAACTAGTGTCACAGGAATGGTTCAAAACATAGAGAGTAGGAAGAGTTAGTCTTCTTGAACTTAAGTCGGCATTGTGCCTTTTCTATTTAATTCCGATGCAATTTCTGTGTTTCGTCGTCAATAAGAAGGTCCATAGGATACAGTAAACATACAGTGAAGCATCAGAACCTAAAACGGGTCTCACAGGAAATGTTCAAAACATAGTCAGTAAGAAGAGTCAGTCTTCTTGTACTTAAGTCGGCATTGTGCCTTTTCTACTTAATTCCAATGCAATTTCTGTGTTTCGACGTCAATAGGATGGTCCAGGGGATACAGTGTATCTGAAGTGAAGCATCGGAATCTATAACTAGTGTCACAGGAATTTTTCAAAGATATAGACAGTAAGAAGATTCAGTCTTCTTGTACTTAAGTCGGCATTGTGCCTTTTCTATTTAATTCTAATGCAATTTCTATGTGTCATCGTCAATAAGAAGGACAGAGGGATACAGTAAACCTGAAGTGAAGCATCGGAATCTATAACTAGTGTCACAGGAAAGGTTCTAAACATAAACAGTAAGGAGAGTCAGTCTTCTTGTACTTAAGTTAGCATTGTGCCTTTTCTATTGAATTCCGTTGCAATTTCTGTGTTTCGTCGTCAATAAGAAGGACCAAGGGATACAGTAAACCTGAAGTGAAGCATCGGAATCTATAACTAGTGTCACAGGAATGGTTCAAAACATAGAGACTAGGAAGTGTTAGTCTTCTTGAACTTAAGTCGGCATTGTGCCATTTCTATTTAATTCCGATGCAATTTCTGTGTTTCGTCGACAATAAGAAGGTCCAAGGGGTACAGTAAACATATAGTGAAGCATCTGAACCTAAAACGGGTCTCACATGAAATGTTCAAAACATAGTCAGTAAGAAGAGTCAGTCTTCTCGTACTTAAGTCGGCATTGTACCTATTCTATTTAATTCCGATGCAATTTCTGTGTTTCGACGTCATTAAGAAGGTCCAGGGGATACAGTGAACCTGAAGTGAAGCATCGGAATCTATAACTAGCGTCACAGGAATGGTTCAAAATATTAAAAGTAAGAAGATTTAGTCTACTTGTACTTAAGTCGGCATTGTGCCTTTTCTGTTTGATTCCGATGCAATATTTGTGTTTCATCGTCAATAAGAAGGTCCAAGGGAGACAGTAAACATATAGTGAAGCATCGGATTCTAAAACTGGTCTCACAGGGAATGTTCATAACATAGTCAGTAAGAAGAGTCGGTCTTCTTGTACTTAAGTCGGCAATGTGACTTTTCTATTTAATTCCGATGCAATTTCTGTGTTTCGTCGTCAATAAGAAGGTCCATGGGATACAGTAAACCTGAAGTGAAGAAACGGAATCTAAAACCGGTCTCACAGGGAACGGTAAAATCACAGAGAGTAAGAAGGGCCAGTCATCTTGTATTTGAGTCGGCATTGTGCGTTTGTATTTAATTCCGATGCAATTTCTGTGTTTCATCGTCAATAAGAAGGTCACAGGGATACAGTAAACCTGAAGTGAAGCATCGGAGTCTATAACTAGTGTCACAGGAATGGTTAAAACGTAGACAATAGGAAGAGTCAGTCTTCTTGTACTTAAGTCGGCATTGTGCCGTTTGTATTTAATTCCGATGCAATTTCTGTGTTTCATCGTCAATAAGAATGTCAGAGGGATACAGTAAACCTGAAGTGAAGCATCGGAATCTATAACTAGTGTCACAGGAATAATTCAAAACATAGACAGTAGGAAGATTCAGTCTTCTTGTACTAAAGTCGGCATTGTGCCTTTTGTAGCCTTTTGTATTTAATTCCGATGCAATTTCTGTGATTCATCGTCTTGAGAAGGTCCAAGGGATACAGTAAACCTGAAGTGGTGCATCGGAATCTACAACCAGTGTCACAGGAATGGTTCAAAACATAGACAGTAGGAAAAGTCAGTCTTCTTCTACTTAAGTCGGCATTGTGCCTTTTCTAATTAATTCCGATGCCATTTCTGTGTTTCATCGTCTATAACAAGGTCCAAGGGCTACAGTAAACCAGAAGTGGAGTATCGGAATCTATAACTAGTGTCACATGAATGGTTCAAAACATAGACAGTTAGGAGAGTCAGTCTTCTTGTACTTAAGTCGGCATTGTGCCATAAGTATATAATTCCGATGCAATTTCTGTGTTTCATCGTCAATAAGAAGGTCCAAGTGATACAGTAAACATATAGTGAAGCATCGGAATCTAAACCTGGTCTCACAGTAACGTTTAAATCATAGCCAGTAAGAAGAGTCAGTCCCCTTATACTTAAGTCGGCATTTTGCCTTTTCTATTTAAGTCCGATGCAATTTCTGTGTTTGATCGTCAATAAGAAGGTCCAAGGGATACAGTAAACCTGAAGTGAAGCATCGGAATCTACAACTAGTGTCACAGGAATGGTTCAAAACATAGACAGTAAGAAGAGTCAGTCTTCTTGTACTTAAGTCGGCCTTGTGCCTTATGTATTTAATTCCGATGCCATTTCTGTGTTTCATCGTCGATAAGAAGGTCCAAGGGATACAGTAAATCTGAAGTGAAGCATCGGAATCTATAACTAGTGTCACAGGAATTGCTCAAAACATAGACAGTAAGTCGAGTCAGTCTTCTTGTACCTAAGTCGGCATTGTGCCTCTTGTATTTATTGCCGATGCAAATTCTGTGTTTCATCGTCAATAAGAAGGTCCAAAGGATACAGTAAACCTGATGTGAAGCATCGGAATCAATATCAAGTGTCACAGGAGTGGTTCTAAACATAGACACAGAAGATTCAGTCTTCTTGTACTTAAGTCGGCATTGTGCCTTTACTATTTAATTCCGATGCAATTTCTGTGTTTCGTCGTCAATAAGAAGGTCCAAGCGATACAGTAATCCTGAACTGAAGCATCGGAATCTGTAACTAGTGTCAGAGAAAAGGTTCAAAACATAGACAGTAAGAACTGTCAGTCTTCTTGTACTTAAGTCGGCATTGTGCCTTTTGTATTTAATTCCGATGCAATTTCTGTGTTTTCTCGTCAATAAGATGGTCCAAGGGATACAGTAAACCTGAAGTGAAGCATCGGAATCTATAACTAGAGTCACAGGAATGGATCAAAACATAGACAGTAGGAAGAGTCAGTCTTCCTGTACTTAAGTCGGCATTGTGCCTTTTCTATTTAATTACGATGCAATTTCTGTGTTTCGTCGTCAATAAGAAGGTCAGAGGGATACAGTTAACCTGAAGTGAAGCATCGGAATCTAAAACTAGTGTCACAGGAATGGTTTAAAACATAGACAGTAGGAAGAGTCAGTGTTCTTGTACTTAAGTCGGCATTGTGCCTTTTGTATTTAATTCCGATGCAATTTCTGTGTTTCATCGTCAATAACAAGGTCCAAGGGATACAGTAAACCTGAAGTGAAGCATCGGAATCTATAACTAGTGTCACAGTAATGGTTCAAAACATAGACAGTAAGAAGAGTCTGTCTTCTCGTACTTAAGTCGGCATTGTGTATTTTGTATTTAATTCCGATGCAATTTCTGTGTTTCTTCGTCAATAAGAAGGTGCAAGGGATACAGTAAACATATAGTGAAGCGTCGGATTCTAAAACTGGTCTCACAGGGAATGTTCATAACATAATCAGTAAGAAGAGTCGGTCTTCTTGTACTTAAGTCGGCAATGTGACTTTTCTATTTAATTCCGATGCAATTTCTGTGTTTCGTCGTCAATAAGAAGGTCCATGGGATACAGTAAACCTGAAGTGAAGAAACGGAATCTAAAACCGGTCTCACAGGGAACGGTAAAATCACAGAGAGTAAGAAGGGCCAGTCATCTTCTATTTGAGTCGGCACTGTGCCTTTTGTATTTAATTCCGATGTAATTTCTGTGTTTCATCGTCAATAAGAAGGTCAGAGGGATACAGTAAACCTGAAGTGAAACATCGGAATCTATAACTAGTGTCACAGGAATGGTTAAAACATAGACAGAAGGAAGAGTCAGTCTTCTTAAACTTAACTCGGCATTGTGCCTTTTGTATTTAATTATGATTCAATCTCTGTGTTTCGTCGTCAATAAGAAGGTCCAAAGGATACAATAAACCTGAAGTGAAGGACCGGAATCTATAACTAGTGTCACAGGAGTGGTTCAAAACATAGACAGTAAGAGGAGTCAGTCTTCTTGTACTTAAATCGGCATTGTGCCTTTTGTATTTAATTGCGATGCTATTTCTGTGTTTCATCGTCGATAAGAAGGTCCAAGGGATACAGTAAACCTAAAGTGAAGCATCGTAATCTATAACTAAAGTCAATGGAATTTCTCAAAACATAGACAGTAAGAAGAGTCAGTCTTCTTGTACTTAAGTCGGCATTGTACTTTTTGAATTTAATTCCGATGCAAATTCTGTGTTTCATCGTCAATAAGAAGGTCCAAAGGATACAGTAAACCTGAAGTTAAGCTTCGGAATCTATAACTAGTGTCACAGGAACGGTTCAAAACGTAGACAGTAAGAATAGTGTGTCTTCTTGTACTTAAGTCGGCATTGTGCCTTTTGTATTTAATTCCGATGCAATTTCTGTGTTTCATCGTCAATAAGAGTGTCAGAGGGATACAGTAAACCTGAAGTGAAGCATCGGAATCTATAACTAGTGTCACAGGAATGGTTCAAAGCATAGAGAGTTGGAAGAGTCAGTCTGCTTGTACTTAAGTCGGCATTGTGCCTTTTCTATTTAATTCCGATTCTATTTCAGTGTTTCGTCGTCAATAAGAAGGTAAGAGGGATACAATAAACCTGAAGTGAAGCATCGGAATCTATAGCTAGTGTCACAGGAAAGGTTCAAAACATATACAGTAAGAAGAGTGAGTCATCTTGTACATGAGTCGGCATTGTGCCTTTTGAATTTGATTACGATGCAATTACTGTTTTTCATCGTCAATAAGAACGTCAGAGGGATACAGTAAACCTGAAGTGAAGCATCGGAATCTATAACTAGTGTCACAGGAATGGTTCAAATCATACACAGCATGAAGAGTCAGTCTTCTTGTACTTAAGTAGGCATTGTGCCCTTTGTATTTAATTCCGATGCAATTTCTGTGTTTCATCGTCAGAAAGAAGGTCCAAGGGATACAGTAAACATATAGTGAAGCATCGGAATCTAAAACTGGTCTCACAGGAAATGTTCAAATCATAGTCAGTAAGAAGAGTCAGTCTTGTTGTACTTATGTCGGCATTGTGACTTTTCTATTTAATCCCGATGCAATTTCTGTGTTTCGTCGTTAATGAGAAGGTCCAAGGGATACAGTAAACCTGAAGTGAAGCATCGGAATCTAAAACCGGTCTCACAGGAAAGGTTCAAAACATAGAGAGTAAGAAGAGCCAGTCATCTTGTATTTGAGTCAGCATTGTGCCTTTTATATTTAATTCCGATGCAATTTCTGTGTTTCATCGTCTATAAGAAGGTCAGAGGGATACAGTAAACCTGAAGTGAAGCATCGGAATCTATAACTAGTGTCACAGGAATGGTTAAACCATAGACAGTAGGAAGAGTCAGTCTTCTTGTACTTAAGTCGGCATTGTGTATTTTGTATTTAATTCCGATGCAATTTCTGTGTTTCTACGTCAATAAGAAGGTGCAAGGGATACATTTAACATATAGTGAAGCATCGGAATCTAAAACTGGTCTCACAGGAAAAGTTCAAATCATAGTCAGTAAGAAGAGTCAGTCTTCTTATACTTAAGTCGGCATTGTGCCTTTTGTATGTAATTACGATGCAATTTCTGTGTTTCATCGTAAACAAGAACGTCCAAGGGATACAGTAAACATATAGTGAAGCATCGGAATCTAAAACTGGTCTCACAGGAAGTGTTCAAATCATAGTCAGTAAGAAGAGTCATACTTCTTGTACGTATGTCGGTATTGTGCCTTTTCTATTTAATTACGATGCAATTTCTGTGTTTCGTCGTCAATAAGGAGGTCCAAGGGATACTGTAATCCTGGAGTGAAGCATCGGAATCTAAAACCGGTCTCACAGGAAAGGTTCAAAACATAGAGAGTAAGAAGAGCCAGTCATCTTCTATTTGAGTCGGCACTGTGCCTTTTGTATTTAATTCCGATGTAATTTCTGTGTTTCATCGTCAATAAGAAGGTCAGAGGGATACAGTAAACCTGAAGTGAAACATCGGAATCTATAACTAGTGTCACAGGAATGGTTAAAACATAGACAGTAGGAAGAGTCAGTCTTATTAAACTTAACTCGGCATTGTGCCTTTTGTATTTATCTTGATTCAATCTCTGTGTTTCGTCGTCAATAAGAAGGTCCAAAGGATACAATAAACCTGAAGTGAAGGATCGGAATCTATAACTAGTGTCACAGGAGTGGTTCAAAACATAGACAGTAAGAAGAGTCAGTCTTCTTGTACTTAAGTCGGCATTGTGCCTTTTGTATTTAATTGCGATGCTATTTCTGTGTTTCATCGTCGATAAGAAGGTCCAAGGGATACAGTAAACCTAAAGTGAAGCATCGTAATCCATAACTAAAGTCAATGGAATTTCTCAAAACATAGACAGTAAGAAGAGTCAGTCTTCTTGTACTTAAGTCGGCATTGTGCCTTTTTTATTTAATCCCGATGCAATTTCTGTGTTTCGTCGTCAATAAGATTGTCCAAGGGATACAGTAAACCTGAAGTTAAGCATCGGAATCTGTAACTAGTATCAGAGAAAAGGTTCAAAACATAGACAGTAAGAAGAGTCAGTCTTCTTGTACTTAAGTCATCATTTTGCCTTTTGTATTTAATTCCGATGCAATTTCAGTGTTTCATAGTCAATAAGAAGGGCCAAGAGTTACAGTAAACCTGAAGTGAAGCATCGGAATCTATAACTAGCGTCACAGGATTGGTTCAAAACATACACAGCAAGAAGAGTCAGTCTCGTTGTACTTAAGTCGGCATTGTGCCTTTTGTATTTAATTCCGATGTAATTTCTGTGTTTCATCGTCAATAACAAGGTCCAAGGGATACAGTAAACCTGAAGTGATGCATCGGAATCTATAACTAGTGTCACAGGAATGGTTCAAAACGTAGACAGTAGGAAAAGTCAGTCGTCTTGTACTTAAGTCTTCATTGTAATTTTTGTATTTAATTCCGATGCAATTTCTGTGTTTCATCGACAATAACAAGGTCCAAGGGATACAGTAAACCTGAAGTGAAGCATCGGAATCTGTAACTAGTGTCAGAGAAAAGGTTCAAAACATAGACAGTAAGAACTGTCAGTCTTCTTGTACTTAAGTCGGCATTGTGCCTTTTGTATTTAATTCCGATGCAATTTCTGCGTTTCATCGTCAATAACAAGGTCCAAGGGATACAGTAAACCGGAAGTGAAGCATCGGAATCTATAACTAGTGTCACAGTAATGGTTCAAAACATAGACAGTAAGAAGAGTCTGTCTTCTTGTACTTAAGTCGGCATTGTGCCTTTTGTATTTAATTCCGATGCAATTTCTGTTTTTCTTCGTCAATAAGAAGCTGCAAGGGATACAGTAAACATATAGTGAAGCATCGGAATCTAAAACTGGTCTCACAGGAAAAGTTCAAATCATAGTCAGTAAGAAGAGTCAGTCTTCTTATACTTAAGTCGGCACTGTGAATTTTGTATTTAATTCCGATGCACTTCCTGTGTTTCATCATCAATAAGAATGTCCAAGGGACACAGTAAACATATAGTGAAACATCGGAATCTAAAACTGGTCTCACAGGAAAAGTTCAAATCATAGTCAGGAAGAAGAGTCAGTCTTCTTATACTTAAGTCGGCATTGTGCCTTTTGTATGTAATTACGACGCAATTTCTGTGTTTCTTCGTCAACAAGAACGTCCAAGGGATACAGGCAACATATAGTGAAGCATCGGAATCTAAAACTGGTCTCACAGGAAATGTTCAAATCATGGTCAGTAAGAAGGGTCATACTTCTTGTACTTATGTCGGCATTGTGCCTTTTCTATTTATTTCCGATGCAATTTCTGTGTTTCGTCGTCAATAAGGAGGTCCAAGGAATACAGTAATCCTGGAGTGAAGCATCGGAATCTAAAACCGGTCTCACAGGAAAGGTTCAAAACATAGAGAGTAAGAAGGGCCAGTCAACTTCTATTTGGGTCGGCACTGTGCCTTTTGTATTTAATTCCGATGTAATTTCTGTGTTTCATCGTCAATAGGAAGGTCAGAGGGATACAGTAAACCTGAAGTGAGACATCGGAATCTATAACTAGTGTCACAGGAATGGTTAAAACATAGACAGTAGGAAGAGTCAGTCTTCTTAAACTTAGGTCGGCATTGTGCCTTTTGTATTTAATCTTGACTCCATTTCTGTGTTTCGTCGTCAATAAGAAGGTCCAAACGATACAATAAACGTGAAGTGAAGCATCGGAATCTATAACTAGTGTCACAGGAGTGGTTCAAAACATAGACAGTAAGAAGGGTCAGTCTTCTTGTACTTAAGTCGGCATTGTGCCTTTTCTATTTAATTCCGATGCAATTTCTGTGTTTCGTCGTAATAAGAGGGTCCAAGGGATACAGTAAACCTGAAGTTAAGCATCGGAATCTGTAACTAGTATCAGAGAAAAGGTTCAAAACATAGACAGTAAGAAGAGTCAGTCTTCTTGCACTTATGTCATCATTTTGCCTTTTGTATTCAATTCCGATGCAATTTCTGTGTTTCATTGTCAATACGAAGGTCCAAGGGATACAGTAAACCTGAAGTGAAGCATCGGAATCTATAACTAGCGTCACAGGATTGGTTCAAAACATACACAGCAAGAAGAGTCAGTCTTGTTGTACTTAAGTCGGCATTGTGCCTTTTGTATTTAATTCCGATGTAAATTCTGTGTTTCATCGTCAAAACAAGGTCCAAGGGATACAGTAAACCTGAAGTGATGCATCGGAATCCGTAACTAGTGTCACAGGAATGGTTCAAATACGTAGACAGTAGGAAAAGTCAGTCATCTTGTACTTAAGTCTTCATTGTGATTTTTGTATTTAATTCCGGTGCAATTTCTGTGTTTCATCGACAATAACAAGGTCCAAGGGATACAGTAAACCTGAAGTGAAGCATCGGAATCTATAACTAGTGTCACAGAATTGGTTCAAAAGATAGACAGTAAGAAGAGTCAGTCTTCTTGTACTTAAGTCGGCATTGTGCCTTTTGTATTTAATTCCGCAGCAATTTCTGTGTTTCTTCGTCAATAAGAAGGTCCAAGGGATACAGTAAACATAAAGTGAAACATCGGATTCTAAAACTGGTCTCACAGGAAATGTTCAAGTCATAGTCAGTAAGAAGAGTCAGTCTTCTTATACTGAAGTCGGCATTGTGCATTTTGTATTTAATTCCGATGCACTTTCTGTGTTTCATCATCAATAAGAAGGTCCAAGGGATACAGTAAACATATAGTGAAGCATCGGAATCTAAAACTGGTCTCACAGGAAATGTTTGCAACATAGTCAGTAAGAAGAGTCAGTCTTCTTGTACTTAAGTCGGCACTGTGGCGTTTGTATTTAATTCCGTTGCAATTTCTGTGTTTCATCGTCAATAAGAATGTCAGAGGGTTACAGTAAACCTGAAGTGAAGCATCGGAATCTACAACTAGTGTTACAGGAATGGTTCAAAACATAGAGAGTAGGAAGAGACAGTCTTCTTGTACTTAAGCCGGCATTGTACCTTTTCTATTTAATTCCGATGCAATTTCTGTGTTTCGTCGTCAATAAGAATGTCCAGGGGATACAATAAACCTGAAGTGAAGCATTGGAATCTATATCTAGTGTCACAGGAAAGGTTCAAAAAATAGACAGTAAGAAGAGTCAGTCTTCTTGTACATGAGTCGGCATTGTGCATTTTGTATTTAATTCCGATGCAATTACTGTGTTTTATCGTCAATAAGAAGGTCAGAGGGATACAGTAAACCTGAAGTGAAGCATCGGAATCTATAACTAGTGTCACAGGAATGGTTCTATACATACACAGCAAGAAGAGTCAGTCTTCTTGTACTTAAGTCGGCATTGTGCTATTTGTATTTAATTCCGATGCAATTTCTGTGTTTCATCGTCAACAATAAGGTCCAAGGGATACAGTAAACATATAGTGAAGCATCGTAATCTAAAACTGGTCTCACAGGAAATGTTCAAATCATAGTCAGTAAGAAGAGTCAGTCTTCCTGTACTTATGTAGGCATTGTGCCTTTTCTATTTAATTCCGATGCAATTTCTGTGTTTCGTCGTCAATAAGAAGGTCCAAGGGATACAGTATACCTGAAGTTAAGCATCGGAATCTGTAACTAGTATGAGAGAAACGGTTCAAAAGATAGACAGTAAGAAGAGTCAGTCATCTTGTACTTTAGTCGGCATTGTGCCATTTGTATTTAATTCCGATGCAATTTCTGTGTTTCATCGTTAATAAGAAGGTCCAAGGAATACAGTAAACCTGAAGTGAAGCATCGGAATCTATAACTAGAGTCACAGGAATGGTTCAAAACATAGACAGTAGGAAGAGTCAGTCTTCCTGTACTTAAGTCGGCATTGTGCTTTTTCTATTTAATTCCGATGCAATTTCTGTGTTTCATCGTCAATAACAAGGTCCAAGGGATACAGTAAACCTGAAGTGATGCATCGGAATCCATAACTAGTGTCACAGGAATGGTTCAATACATAGACAGTAAGAAGAGTCAGTGTCCTTGTACTTAAGTCGGCATTGTGCCTTTTGTATTAAATTCCGATGCAATTTCTGTGTTGCTTCGTCAATAAGAAGGTCCAAGGGATACAGAAAACATATAGTGAAACATCGGAATCTAAAACTGGTCTCATAGGAAATGTTCAAAACATAGACAGTAAGAAGAGTCAGTCTTCTTGTACTTACGTCGGCACTGTGCTGTTTGTATTTAAATCAGATGCAATTTCTGAGTTTCATCGTCAATAAGAATGTCAGAGGAATACAGTGAACCTGAAGTGAAATATCGGAATCTATAAGTAGTGTCACGGGAATGGTTCAAAACATAGACAGTCGGAAGAGTCAGTCTTCTTGTTTTAAGTCGGCATTGTGCCTTTTCCATTTAATTCGGATGCAATTTCTGTGTTTCGTCGTCAATAAGAATGTCCATGGGATACAGTAAACCTGAAGTTAAGAATCGGAATCTATATCTAGTGTCACAGGAAAGGTTCCGAACATAGACAGTAAGAAGAGTCAGTCTTCTTGTACATGAGACGGCGTTGTGCATTTTGTATTTAATTCCGATGCAATTACAGTGTTTCATCGTCAATACGAAGGTCAGAGGGATACAGTAAACCTGAAGGGAAGCATCGGAATCTATGACTAGTGTCACAGGAATGGTTCAAAACATACACAGCAAGAAGAGTCAGTCTTCTTGTACTTATGTTGGTATTGTGCCTTTTCTATTTACTTCCAATGCAATTTCTGTGTTTCGTCGTCAATATGGAGGTCCAAGGGATACAGTAATCCTGAAGTGAAGCATCGGAATCTGAAACCGGTCTCACAGGAAAGGTTCAAAACATAGAGAGTAAGAAGAGCCAGTCATCTAGTATTTGATTCGGCATTGTACCTTTTGTATTTAATTCCGATGCAATTTCTGTGTTTCACCGTCAATAAGAAGGTCAGAGGGATACAGTAAACCTGAAGTGAAGCATCGGAACCTATAACTAGTGCCACAGGAATGGTTAATACATAGACAGTAGGAAGAGTCAGTCTTCTTGTACTTAAGTCGGCATTGTGCCTTATGTATTTAATCCCGATTCAATTTCTGTGTTTCGTCGTCAATAAGAAGGTCCAAGGGATACAGTAAACCTGAAGTGAAACATCGGAATCTATAACTAGTGTCAATGGAATTGCTCAAAACATAGACAGTAAGAAGAGTCAGTCTTCTTGTACTTAAGTGGGCATTGTAATTTTTGTATTTAATTCCGATGCAAATTATGTGTTTCATCGTCAATAAGATGGTCCAAGGGATACAGTAAACCTGAAGTGAAGCTTCGGAATCCATAACTAGTGTCACAGGAATGGTTCAAAACATAGACAGTAAGAAGAGTCAGTCTTCTTGTACTTAAGTCGGCATTGTGCCTTTTGTATTTAATTAAGATGCAATTTCTGTGTTTCATCGTCAATAAGAAGGTCAGAGGGATACAGAGAACCTGAAGTGAAGCTTCGGAATCAATAACTAGTGTCACAGGAATGGTTTAAAACATAGACGGTAAGAAGAGTGAGTCTTCTTGTACTTAAGTCGGCACTGTGCTTTTTGTATTTAATCCCGATTCAATTTCTGTGTTTCGTCGTCAATAAGAAGGTCCAAGGGATACAGAAAACCTGAAGTGAAGCATCGGAATCTATATCTAGTGTCACAGGAATGGTTCAAAACATAGACAGTAAGAAGAGTCAGTCTTCTTGTACATGAGTCGGCATTGTGCATTTTGTATTTATTTCCGATGCAATTACTGTGTTTCATCGTCAATAAGAAGGTCAGAATAATACAGTAAACCTGAAGTGAAGCAACGGAATCTATAACTAGTGTAACAGGAATGGTTTAAAACATACACAGCAAGAAGAGTCAGTCTTCTTGTACATAAGTCGGCATTGTGCTTTTTCTATTTAATTCCGATGCAATTTCTGTGTTTCATCGTCAATAAGAAGGTCCAAGGGATACAGTAAACCTGAAGTGATGCATCGGAATCCATAACTAGTGTCACAGGAAAGGTTCAAAACAAAGATAGTAGGAAGACTCACTCTTCTTGTACTTAAGTCGGCATTGTGCCATTTGTATTTAATTCCGATGCAATTTTTGTGTTTCATCGTCAATAACAAGGTCCAAGGGATACAGTAAACCTGAAGTGAAGCATCGGAATCTATAACTAGAGTCACAGAAATGGTTCAAAACATAGACAGTAAGAAGAGTCACTGTCCTTGTACTTAAGTCGGCATTGTGCCTTTTGTATTCAATTCCGATGCAATTTCTGTGTTGCTTCGTCAATAAGAAGGTCCAAGGGATACAGAAAACATATAGTAAAACATCGGAATCTAAAACTGGTCTCACAGGAAATGTTCAAAACATAGACAGTAAGAAGAATCAGTCTTCTTGTACTTACGTCGGCACTGTGCTGTTTGTATTTAAATCAGATGCAATTTCTGAGCTTCATCGTCAATAAGAATGTCAGAGCAATACAGTGAACCTGAAGTGAAGCATCGGAATCTATAAGTGGTGTCACAGCAATGGTTCAAAACATAGACAGTCGGAAGAGTCAGTCTTCTTGTTTTAAGTCGGCATTGTGCCTTTTCTATTAAGTTCCGATGCAATTTCTGTGTTTCGTCGTCAATAAGAATGTCCAAGGGATACAGTAAACCTGAAGTAAAGAATCGGAATCTATATCTAGTGTCACAGGAAAGGTTCCGAACATAGACAGTAAGAAGAGTCAGTCTTCTTGTACATGAGACGGCGTTGTGCATTTTGTATTTAATTCCGATGCAATTACAGTGTTTCATCGTCAATAAGAAGGTCAGAGGGATACAGTAAACCTGAAGGGAAGCATCGGAATCTATGACTAGTGTCACAGGAATGGTTCAAAACATACACAGCAAGAAGAGTCAGTCTTCTTGTACTTATGTCGGTATTGTGCCTTTTCTATTCACTTCCAATGCAATTTTTGTGTTTCGTCGTCAATATGGAGGTCCAAGGGATACAGTAATCCTGAAGTGAAGCATCGGAATCTAAAACCGGTCTCACAGGAAAGGTTCAAAACATAGAGAGTAAGAAGAGCCAGTCATCTAGTATTTGATTCGGCATTGTACGTTTTGTATTTAATTCCGATGCAATATCTGTGTTTCACCGTCAATAAGAAGGTCAGAGGGATACAGTAAAACTGAAGTGAAGCATCGGAATCTATAACTAGTGCCACAGGAATGGTTAATACATAGACAGTAGGATGAGTCAGTCTTCTTGTACTTAAGTCGGCATTGTGCCTTATGTATTTCATCCCGATTCAATTTCTGTGTTTCGTCGTCAATAGGAAGGTCCAAGGGATACAGTAAACATGAAGTGAAGCATCGGAATCTATAACTAGTGTCAATGGTATTGCTCAAAACATAGACAGTAAGAAGAGTCAGTCTTCTTGTACTTAAGTCGGCATTGTAATTTTTGTATTTAATTCCGATGCAAATTATGTGTTTCATCGTCAATAAGATGGTCCAAGGGATACAGTAAACCTGAAGTGAAGCTTCGGAATCCATAACTAGTGTCACAGGAATGGTTCAAAACATAGACAGTAAGAAGAGTCAGTCTTCTTGTACTTAAGTCGGCATTGTGCTATTTGTATTTAATTACGATGCAATTTCTGTGTATCACCGTCAATAGGAGTGTCAGAGGGATACAGTAAGCCTGAAGTGAAGCATCGGAATCTATAACTAGTGTCACAGGAATGGTTCAAAACATAGACACGGACGAGTCAGTCTTCTTGTACTTAAGTCGGCATTGTGCCTCTTCTATTTAATTCCGATGCAATTTCTGTCTTTCGTCGTCAATAAGATGTTCCAAGGGATACAGTAAAAATGAAGTGAAGCATCGGAATCTATAACTAGTGTCACAGAAAAGGTTCAAAACATACACTGTAAGAAAAGTCAGTCTTCTTGTACTTAAGTCGGCATTGTGCCTTTTGTATTTAATTCCGATGCAATTTCTGTGTTTCGTCGTCAATAAGAAGGTCCAAGGGATACAGTAAACCTGACGTGAAGCATCGGAATCTATAACTAGTGTCAATGGAATTGCTGAAAACATAGACAGTAAGAAGGGTCAGTCTTCTTGTACATGAGTCTGCATTGTGCATTTTGTATTTATTTCCGATCCAATTACTGTGTTTCATCGTCAATAAGAAGGTCAGAGGAATACAGTAAACCTGAAGTGAAGCAACGGAATCTATAACTAGTGTCACAGGAATGGTTTAAAACATACACAGCAAGAAGAGTCAGTCTTCTTGTACTTAAGTCGGCATTGTGCCTTTTGTATGTAATTCCGATGCAATTTCTGGGTTTCATCGTCAACAAGAAGGTCCAAGGGATACAGTAAACATATAGTGAAGCATCGGAATCTAAAACTGGTCTCACAGGAAATGTTTACAACATAGTCAGTAAGAAGAGTCAGTCTTCTTGTACTTCAGTCGGCACTGTGCCGTTTGTATTTAGTTCCGATGAAATTTCTGTGTTTGGTCGTCAATAAGAATTTCAGATGGTTACAGTAAACCTGAAGTGAAGCATCGGAATCTATAACTAGTGTCACAGGAATGGTTCAAAACAAAGACAGTAGGAAGGGTCAGTCTTCTTGTACTTAAGTCGGCATTGTGCTTTTTCTATTTAATTCCGATGCAATTACTAAGTTTCGTCGTCATTAAGAATGTCCAAGGGATACAGTAAACCTGAGGTGAAGCATCGGAATCTATATCTAGTGTCACAGGAATGGTTCAAAACATAAACAGTATGAAGAGTCAGTCTTCTTGTACATGAGTCGGCATTGTGCATTTTGTATTTAATTCCGATGCAATTACTGCGTTTCATCGTCAATAAGAAGGTCAGTGGGATACAGTAAACCTGAAGTGAAGCATCGGAATCTATAACTAGTGTCACAGGAATAGTTCAAAGTATACACAGCAAGAAGAGTCAGTCTTCTGGTACTTAAGTCGGCATTGTGCCTTTTGTATTCAATTCCGATGCAATTTCTGTGTTTCATCGTCAACAAGAAGGTCCAAGGGATACCGTAAACATATAGTGAAGCATCGGAATCTAAAACTGGTCCCACAGGAAATGTTCAAATCATAGTCAGTAAGAAGAATCCGTCTTGATGTACTTATGTCGGCATTGTGCCTTTTCTATTTACTTCCGATGCAATTTCTGTGTTTCGTCGTCAATAAGGAGGTCCAAGGTATACAGTAATCCTGAAGTGAAGCATCGGAATCTGAAACCGGTCTCACAGGAAAGGTTCAAAACTTAGAGAGTAAGAAGCGCCAGTCATCTTGCATTTGAGTCGGCATTGTACTTTTGTATATAATTACGATCCAATTTCTGTGTCTCATCGTCAATAAGAAGGTCAGAGGGATACAGTAAACCTGAAGTAAAGCATCGGAATCTATAACTAGTGTCACAGGAATGGTTAATACATAGACAGTAGGATGAGTCAGTCTTCTTGTACATAAGTCGGCATTGTGCCTTTTGTATTTAATCCCTATTCAATTTCTGTGTTTCGTCGTCAATAAGAAGGTCCAAGGAATACAGTAAACCTGAAGTGAGGCATCGGAATCTATAACTAGTGTCACAGGAATGATTCAAATCATAGACAGTAAGAAGAGTCAGTCTTCTTGTACTTAAGTAGGCATTGTACCTTTTGTATTTAATGCCGATGCAAATTCTGTGTTTCATCGTCAATAAGAGTGTCAGAGGGATACAGTAAACCTGAACCGAAGCATCGGAATCTGTAACTAGTGTCACAGGAATGGTTCTCAACATAGTCAGGGATGAGTCAGTCTTCTTGTACTGAAGTCGGCATTGTGCGTTTTCCATTTAATTCCGATGCAATTTCTGTGTTTCGTCGTCAATAAGAAGGTCCAAGGGATACAGTAAACCTGAAGTGAAGCATCGGAATCTGTAACTAGTGTCAAAGAAAAGGTTCAAAACATAAACAGTAAGAACTGTCAGTCTTCTTGTACTTAAGTCGGCATTGTGCATTTTGTATTTAATTCCGATTCAATTTCTGTGTTTCATCAACCGACTTAAATACAAGATGACTGGCTCTTCTTACTCTCTATGTTTTGAACCATTCCTGTGAGACCGGTTTTAGATTCCGATGCTACACCTCAGGATTACTGTATCCCTTGTCCCTCCTTAATGACGATGAAACACAGAAATTGCATTGGAATTAAATAGAAAAGGCACAATTCCGACATAAGTACAAGAAGACTGACTCTTCTTACTGACTATGATTTGAACACTTCCTGTGAGACCAGTTTTAGATTCCGATGCTTCACTATATGTTTACTGTTTCCCTTGGACCTTCTTGTTGACCATGAAACACAGAAATTGCATCGGAATTACATACAAAAAGCACAATGCCGATTTAAGTACAAGAAGACTCACTCTTCTTACTGTCTATGCTTTAAACCATTCCTGTGACACTAGTTATAGATTCCGAAGCCTCACTTCAGGTTTTCTGTATCCCTCTGACCTTCGTATTGACGATGAAACACAGAAATTGCATCGGAATTATATACAAAAGGCACAATGCCGACTTAAGTACAAGAAGACTGAATTTTCTTACAGTGTATGTTTTGAACCTTTTCTGTGACACTAGTTATAGATTCCGATGCTTCACTTCATTTTTACTGTACCCCTTGGACCATCGTATTGACGACGAAAGACAGAAATTGCATCGAAATTAAATAGAAGAGGCACAATGCCGACTTAAGTACAAGATGACTGACTCGTCCGTGTCTATGCTTTGAACCATTCCTGTGACACTAGTTATAGATTCCGATGCCTCACTTCAGGTTTACTGTATCCCTCTGAAACTTATTGACGATTAATCACAGAAATTGCATCGGAATTAAATACAAAAGGCACAATGCCGACTTAAGTACAAGAAGACTGACTTATCCAAATGTCTATGTTATGAACCATTCCTGTGACACTAGATATAGATTCCGATGCTCCACTTCAGGTTTACTGTATCCCTCTCACACTCCTATTGACGATGATACACAGCAATTGCATCGTAATTAAACACAAATAGCACAATGCCGACTTAAGTACAAGAAGACTGACTCCTCTTACTGTCTATGTTTTAAACCATTCCTGTGACACTAGTTATACATTCCGAAGCTTCACTTCAGGTTTACTGTATCCCTTGGACCTTCTTATTGACGACGAAACACAGAAATTGCATCGGAATTAAACACAAAAGGCACAATGCCGGCTTAAGTACAAGAAGGCTGACTTTTCTTACAGTGTATGTTTTGAACCTTTTCTGTGACACTAGTTATAGATTCCGATGCTTCACTTCATTTTTACTGTATCCCTTGGACCATCTTATTGACGACGAAAGACAGAAATTGCATCGGAATTAAATAGAAGAGGCACAATGCCGACTTAAGTACAAGAAGACTGACTCTTCTTACTGTCTATGTTTTGTACCTTTCCTGTGACACCAGATATAGATTCCGATTCTTTACTTCAGGTTTACTGTATCCCTTGGACATTCTTATTGACGACGAAACACAGAAATTGCATCGGAATTAAATATAAAATGCACAATGCCGACTTAAAACAAGAAGACTGACTCTTCCGACTGTCTATGTTTTGAACCATTCCTGTGACACTACTTATAGATTCCGATGCTTCACTTCAGGTTCACTGTATTCTTCTGACATTCTTATTGACGATGAAACTCAGAAATTGCATCTGATTTAAATACAAACGACACAGTGCCGACGTAAGTACAAGAAGACTGACTCTTCTTACTGTCTATGTTTTGAACATTTCCTGTGAGACCAGTTTTAGATTCCGATACATCACTTCCGGTTTACTGTATCCCTTGGACCTTCTTATTGACGAAGCAACACAGAAATTGCATCGGAATTTAATACAAAAGGCACAAGGCCAACTTAAGTACAAGGACACTGACTCTTCTTACTGTCTATGTTTTGAACCATTTCTGTGACTCTAGTTATAGATTCCGATGCTTCACTTCAGGTTTATTGTATCCCTTGGACCTTGTTATTGACGATGAAACACAAAAATTGCATCGGAATTAAATACAAATGGCACAATGCCGACTTAAGTACAAGAAGACTGACTCTTCCTACTGTCTATGTTTTGAACCATTCCTGTGACACAAGTTATGGATTCCGATGCATCACTTCAGGTTTACTGTATCCCTTGGACCTTCTTATTGACGATGAAACACAGAAATTGCATCGGAATTAAATAGAAAAAGCACAATGCCGACTTAAGTACAGGAAGACTGACTCTTCCTACTGTCTATGTTTTGAACCGTTCCTGTGACTCTAGTTATAGATTCCGATGCTTCACTTCAGGTTTACTGTATCCCTTGGACCTTCTTATTAACGATGAAACACAGTAATTGCATCGGAATTAAATACAAAAGGCACAATGCCGACTAAAGTACAAGATGACTGACTCTTCTTACTGTCTATTTTTTGAACCGTTTCTCTCATACTAGTTACAGATTCCGATGCTTAACTTCAGGTATACTGTATCCCTTGGACCTTCCTATTGACGACGAAATACAGAAATTGCATCGGAATTAAATAGAAAAGGCACATTGCCTACATAAGTACAAGAAGACTGACTCTTCTTACTGACTATGATTTGAACAATTCCTGTGAGACCAGTTTTAGATTACGATGCTTCACTATATGTTTACTGTACCCCTTGGACCTTATTGTTGACAGTGAAACACAGAAATTGCATCGGAATTAAATACAAAGGGCACAATGCCGACTTAAGTACAAGAAGACACACTATTCTTACTGTCTATGTTTTGAACCATTCCTGTGACACTAGTTATAGATTCCGAAGCTTCACTTCAGGTTTACTGTATCCTTTGGACCTTCTTATTGACGATGAAACACAGAATTTGCATCGGAATTAAATTCAAAAAGTACAATGCCGACTTAAGTACAAGAAGACTGACTCTTCTTACTGTCTATGTTTTGAACCACTCCTGTGACACTAGTTATAGTTTCCGATGCTTCACTTCAGGTTTATTGTATCCTTTGGACCTTCTTATTGACGACGAAACACCGAAATTGAGTCAAGATTAAATACAAAAGGCACAATGCCGACTCAAATAGAAGATGACTGGCTCTTCTTACTCTCTATGTTTTGAACCTTTCCTGTGAGACCGGTTTTAGATTCCGATGCTTCACTCCAGGATTACTGTATCCCTTGGACCTCCTTATTGACGACGAAACACAGAAATTGCATCGGAATTAAATAGAAAAGGCACAATGCCGACATAAGTACAAGAAGTATGACTCTTCTTACTGACTATTATTTGAACATTTCATGTGAGACCAGTTTTAGATTCCGATGCTTCACTATATGTTTACTGTATCCCTTAGACGTTCTTGTTGACGAAGAAACACAGAAATTGCATCGTAATTACATACAAAAGACACAATGCCGACTTAAGTATAAGAAGACTGACTCTTCTTACTGACTATGATTTGAACTTTTCCTGTGAGACCAGTTTTAGATTCCGATGCTTCACTATATGTTTACTGTATCCCTTGGACCTTCTTATTGACGAAGAAACACAGAAATTGCATCGGAATTAAATACAAAAGGCACAACGCCGACTTAAGTACAAGAAGACTGACTCTTCTTACTGTCTATGATTTGAACCATAACTGTGACACTAGTTATAGATTCCGATGCTTCACTTCAGGTTTACTGTATCCCTTGGACCTTGTTATTGACGATGAAACACAGAAATTGAATCGGAATTAAATACAAAAGGCACAATGCCGACTTAAGTACAACAAGACTGATTCTTCTTGCTGTGTATGTTCTGAAATAATCCTGCGACACTAGTTTTAGATTACGATGCTTCACTTCAGGTTTACTGTATCCCTCTGACCTTCTTATTGACGACGAAACACAGAAATTGCATCGTAATGAAATAGAAAAGGCACTATGCCGACTTAAGTACAGGAAGACTGACTCTTCCTACTGTCTATGTTTTGAACCATTCCTGTGACTCTAGTTATAGATTACGATGCTACACTTCAGGTTTAATGTATCCCTTGGACCTTCTTATTGACGATGAAACACAGAAATTGAATCGGAATTAAATACAAAATGCACAATGCCGACTTAAGTACAAGAAGGTCCAAGGGGTATAGAAAACCTGAAGTGAAGCATCGGAATCTATATAAAGTGTCACAGGAATGGTTCTAAACATAGACACGGAAGAGTCAGTCTTCTTGTACTTAAGTCGGCATTGTGAATTCCCTATTTAATTTCGATGTACTTTCTGTGTTTCATCATCAATTAGAAGGTCCAAGGGATACAGTAAACATATAGTGAAGCATCGGAATCTAAAACTGGTCTCATAGGAAATGTTCACAACATAGTCAGTAAGTAGAGTCAGTCTTCTTGTACTTAAGTCGGCACTGTGCCGTTTGTATTTAATTCCGATGCAATCTCTGTGTTTCATCGTCAGTAAGAATGCCAGACGGATACAGTAAACCTGAAGTGAAGCATTGGAATCTAAAACTGGTCTCACACGAAATGTTCAAACCATAGTCAGTAAGAAGAGTCAGTCTTCTTATACTTAAGTCATCATTGTGCCTTTTGTATTTAATTCCGATGCACTTTCTGTGTTTCATCGTCAATAAGAAAGTCCAAGGGATATAGTAAACATATAGTGAAGCGTCGGAATCTAAAACTGGTCTCATAGGAAATGTTCACAACATAGTTAGTATGAGGAGTCAGTCTTCTTGTACTTAAGTCGGCACTGTGCCGTTTGTATTTAATTCCGATCCAATTTCTGTGTTTCATCGTCAATAAGAATGTCAGAGGGATACAGTAAACCTGAAGGGAAGCATCGGAATCTATAACTAGTATCACAGGAATGGTTCAAAACATACATAGCAAGAAGAGTCAGTCTTCTTGTACTTCAGTCGGCATTGTGCCTTTTGTATGTAATTCCGATGCAATTTCTGTGTTTCATGGTCAACAAGAAGGTCCAAGGGAAACAGTAAACATATAGTGAAGCATCGGAATCTAAAACTGGTCTCACAGGAAATGTTCAAATCATAGTCAGTAAGAAGAGTCAGTCTTCTTGTACTTATGTCGGAATTGTGCCTTTTCTATTTAATTCCAATGCAATTTCTGTGTTTCATCGTCAATAAGGAGGGACAAGGGATACAGTAATCCTGAGGTGTAGCATCGGAATCTAAAACCGGTCTCACAGGAATGGTTCAAAACATAGAGAGTAAGAAGAGCCAGTCATCTTGTATTTGAGTCGGCATTGTGCCTTTCGTATGTAGTTCCGATGCGATTTCTGTGTTTCATCGTCGATAAGAAGGTCCAAAGGATACAGTAATACTGAAGTGAAGCTTCGGAATCTATAACTAGTGTCACAGGAATGGATGAAAACAGAGACAGTAAGAAGAGTGAGTCTTCTTGTACTTAATTCGGCATTGAGGCTTTTGTATTTCTTTCCGATGCAATTTCTGTGTTTCATCGTCAATTAGGGTGTCAGAGGGATACAGTAAACCCGAAGTGAAGCATCGGAAACTATAACTAGTGTCACAGGAATGGTTCAAAACATAGACATTAGGAAGAGTCAGTCTTCTTGTACCTAAGTCGGCATTGTGCCTTTTGTATTTAATTCCGATGCAATTTCTGTGTTTCATCGTCAATAAGAGTTTCAGAGGGATACAGTAAACCTGAAGTGAAGCATCGGAATCTATAACTAGTGGCACAGGAATTTTTCAAAACGGAGATATTTGGAAGAGTCAGTCTTCTTGTACTTAAGTCGGCATGGCGCCGTTTGTATTTAATTCCGATGTAATTTCTGTGTTTCATCGTCAATAAGAGTGTCAGAGGGATACAGTAAACCTGAAGTGAAGCATCGGAATCTGTAATTAGTGTCACAGGAATGGTTCAAAACATAGACACGGACGACTCAGTCTTCTTGTACTTAAGTCGGCATTGTGACTCTTCTATTTAATTCCGTTGCAATTTCTGTGTATCGTCGTCAATAAGATGGTCCAAGGGATACAGTAAACCTGAAGTGAAGCATCGGAATCTATAACTAGTGTCACAGAAAAGGTTCAAAACATAGACAGTAAGAAGAGTCAGTCTTCCTGTACTTGAGTCGGCGTTGTGCCTTTTGTATTTAATTCCAATGCAATTTCTGTGTTTCATCGTCAATAAGAAGGTCAGAGGGATACAGTAATCCTGAAGTGAAGCTTCGGAATCTATAACTAGTGTCACAGGAATGGTTTAAAACGTAGACAATGAGAATAGTGAGTCTTCTTGTACTTAAGTCGGCATTGTGCCTTTTCCATTTAATTCCGATGCAATTTCTGTGTTTCGTCGTCAACAAGAAGGTCCAAGGGATACAGTAAACCTGAAGTGAAGCATCGGAATCTGTTACTAGTGTCAGAGAAAAGCTTCAAAACGTAGAGAGTAAGAACTGTCACTCTTCTTGTACTGAAGTCGGCATTGTGCCTTTTGTATTTAATTCCGATTCAATTTCTGTGTTTCATCGTCAATAAGAAGGTCCAAGAGATACAGTAAACCTGAAGTGTAGCATCGTAATCTATAACTAGAGTCACAGGAATGGTTCAAATCATAGACAGTAGGAAGAGTCAGTCTTCCTGTACTTAAGTCGGCATTGTGCCTTTTCTATTTCATTACCATGCAATTTTTGTGTTTCGTCGACAATAAGAAGGTCAGAGGGATACAGTAAACCTGAAGTGAAGCATCGGAATCTAAAACTAGTGTCACAGGATTATTTCAGAACATACACAGCAAGAAGAGTCAGTCTTGTTGTACTTAAGTCGGCATTGTGCCTTTTGTATTTAATTCCGATGCAATTTCTGTGTTTCATCGTCAATAACAAGGTCCAAGGGATACAGTAAACCTGAAGTGAAGCATCGGAATCTATAACTAGTGTCACAGTTATGGTTCAAATCACAGACAGTAAGAAGAGTCAGTCTTCTTGTACTTAAGTCGGCATTGTGCCTTTTGTATTAAATTCCGATGCAATTTGTGTGTTTCTTCGTCAATAAGAAGGTCCAACGGATACAGTAATCCTGAAGTGAAGCATCGGAATCTAAAACCGGTCTCACAGGAATGGTTAAAAACATAGAGAGTAAGAAGAGCCAGTCATCTTGTATTTGAGTCGGCATTGTGCCTTTTGTATGTAGTTCCGATGCGATTTCTGTGTTTCATCGTCGTTAAGAAGGTCCAAGGAATACAGTAAACCTGAAGTGAAGCATCGGAATCTATAACTAGTGTCAATGGACTTGCTCAAAACATAGACAGTAGGAAGAGTCAGTCTTCTTGTACTTAAGTCGGCATTGTACCTTTTGTTTTTAATTCCGATGCAAATTCTGTGTTTCATCGTCAATAAGAAGGTCCAAATGATACAGTAATACTGAAGTGAAGCTTCGGAATCTATAACTAGTGTCACAGGAATGGTTCAAAACAGAGACAGTAAGAAGAGTGAGTCTTCTTGTACTTAAGTCGGCATTGAGGCTTTTGTATTTCTTTCCGATGCAATTTCTGTGTTTCATCGTCAATAAGGGTGTCAGAGGGATACAGTAAACCTGAAGTGAAGCATCGGAAACTATAACTAGTGTCACAGGAATGGTTCAAAACATAGACATTAGGAAGAGTCAGTCTTCTTGTACCTAAGTCGGCATTGTGCCTTTTGTATTTAATTCCGATGCAATTTCTGTGTTTCATCGTCAATAAGAGTGTCAGAGGGATACAGTAAACCTGAAGTGAAGCATCGGAATCTATAGCTAGTGTCACAGGAATGGTTCAAAACGTAGACATCTGGCAGAGTCAGTCTTCTTGTACTTAAGTCGGCATTGTGCCGTTTGTATTTAATTCCGATGTAATATCTGTGTTTCATCGTCAATAAGAGTGTCAGAGGGATACAGTAAACTTGAAGTGAAGCATCGGAATCTGTAATTAGTGTCACAGGAATGGTTCGAAACATAGCCCCGGACGAGTCAGTCTTCTTGTACTTAAGTCGGCATTGTGCCTCTTCTATTTAATTCCGATGCGATTTCTGTGTTTCATCGTCGTTAAGAAGGTCCAAGGAATACAGTAAACCTGAAGTGAAGCATCGGAATCTATAACTAGTGTCAATGGACTTGCTCAAAACATAGACAGTAGGAAGAGTCAGTCTTCTTGTACTTAAGTCGGCATTGTACCTTTTGTTTTTAATTCCGATGCAAATTCTGTGTTTCATCGTCAATAAGAAGGTCCAAATGATACAGTAATACTGAAGTGAAGCTTCGGAATCTATAACTAGTGTCACAGGAATGGTTCAAAACATAGACAGTAAGAAGAGTCAGTCTTCTTGTACTTAAGTCGGCGTTGTGCTTTTTGTATTTAATTCCGATGCAATTTCTGTGTTTCATCGTCAATAAGAAGGTCAGAAGGATACAGTAAACCTGAAGTGGAGCTTCGGAATCTATAACTAGTGTCACAGGAATGGTTTAAAACATAGACAGTAAGAAGAGTGAGTCCTCTTGTATTTAAGTCGGCATTGTGCCTTTTGTATTTAATCCCGATTCAATTTCTGTGTTTCGTCGTCAATAAGAAGGTCCAAGGGATACAGTAAACCTGAAGTGAAGCATCGGAATCTATATCAAGTGTCACAGGAATGGTTCTAAACATAGACAGTAGGAAGAGTCAGTCTTCCTGTACTTCAGTCGGCATTGTGCCTTTTCTATCCAATTCCGATGCAATTTCTGTGTATCTTCGTCAATAAGAAGGTCCAAGGGATACAGCAAACATATAGTGAAGCATCGGAATCTAAAACTGGTCTCACAGGAAATGTTCAAATCAAAGTTAGTAAGAAGAGTCAGTCTTCTTATACTTAAGTCGGCATTGTGCCTTTTGTATTTAATTCCGATGCACTTTCTGTGTTTCATCATCAATAAGAAGGTCCAAGGGATATAGTAAACATATAGTGAAGCATCGGAATCTAAAACCGGTCTCATAGGAAATGTTCACAACATAGTCAGTAGGAAGAGTCAGTCTTCTTGTACTTAAGGCGGCACTGTGCCGTTTGTATTTAATTCCGATGCAATTTCTGTGTTTCATCGTCAATGAGAAGGTCAGAGGAATACAGTAAACCTAAAGTGAAGCATCGGAATCTATAACTAGTGTCACAGGAGTGGTTCAAACATACACAGCAAGAAGAGTCAGTCTTCTTGTTTTTAAGTCGGCATTGTGCCTTTTTAATGTAATTCCGATGCAATTTCTGTGTTTTATCGTTAACTACAAGGTCCAAGGGATACAGTAAACATATAGTGAAGCATCGGAATCTAAAACTGGTCTCACAGGAAATGTTCAAATCATAGTCAGTAAGAAGAGTCAGTCTTCTTGTACTTAAGTCGGCACTGTGCCTTTTGTATTTAATCCCGATTCAATTTCTGTGTTTCGTCGTCAATAAGAAGGTCCAAGGGATACAGTAAACCTGAGGTGAAGCATCGGAATCAATTACTAGTGTCACTGGAATGGTTCAAAACATAGACAGTAAGAAGAGTCAGTCTTCTTGTACTTGAGTCGGCATTGTTACTTTTGTATTTAATTGCGATGCTATTTCTGTGTTTCATCGTCGATAAGAAGGTCCAAAGGATACAGTAAACCTGAAGTGAAGCATCGGAATCTATAACTAGTATCAATGGAATTGCTCAAAACATAGACAGTAGGAAGAGTCAGTCATCTTGTACTTTAGTCGGCATTGTACCTTTTGTATTTAATTCCGATGCAAATTCTGTGTTTCATCGTCAATAAGAAGGTCAGAGGGATACAGTGAACCTGAAGTGAAGCATCGGAATCTATAACTAGTGTCAGAGGAATGGTTCAAAACATACACAGCAAGTAGAGTCAGTCCTTTCGTACTTAAGTCGGCATTGTGCCTTTTGTATTTAATTCCGATGCAATTTCTGTGTTTCATCGTCAATAAGAGTGTCAGAGGGATACAGTAAACCTGAAGTGAAGCATCGGAATCTATAACTAGTGCCACAGGAATGGTTCAAAACATAGACAGTTGGAAGAGTCAGTCTTCTTGTACTTAAGTCGGCATTGTGCCTTTTCTATTTCATTCCGATGCTATTTCAGTGTTTCGTCGTCAATAAGAAGGTAAGAGGGATACAAAAAAACCTGAAGTGAAGCAACGGAATCTATATCTAGAGTCACAGGAAAGGTTCAAAACATAGACAGTAAGAAGAGTCAGTCTTCTTGTACATGAGTCGGCATTGTGCCTTTTGTATTTAAATCCGATGCAATTACTGTGTTTCATCGTCAATAAGAAGGTCAGAGGGATACAGTGAACCTGAAGTGAAGCATCGGAATCTATAACTAGTGTCAGAGGAATGGTTCAAAACATACACAGCAAGTAGAGTCAGTCCTTTCGTACTTAAGTCGGCATTGTGCCTTTTGTATTTAATTCCGATGCAATTTCTGTGTTTCATCGTCAAAAAGAAGGTCCAAGGGATACAGTAAACATATAGTGAAGCATCGGAATCTAAAACTGGTCTCACAGGATAAGTTCAAATCATAGTCAGTAAGAAGAGTCAGTCTTCTTGTACATATCGGCATTGTTCCTTTTGTATTTAATTCCGATGCATTTTCTGTGTTTCGTCGTCAATACGAAGGTCCAAGGGATACAGTAAACCTGAAGTGAAGCATCGGAATCTGTAACTAGTGTCAAAGAAAAGGTTCAAAACATAGACAGTAAGAACTGTCAGTCTTCTTGTACTTAAGTCGGCATTGTGCATTTTGTATTTAATTCCGATTCAATTTCTGTGTTTCATCGTCAATAAGAAGGTCCAAGGGATACATTAAACCTGAAGTGTAGCATCGTAATCTATAACTAGAGTCACAGGAATGGTTCAAAACATAGACAGTAGGAAGAGTCAGTCTTCCTGTACTTAAGTCGGCATAGTGCCTTTTCTATTTCATTACGATGCAATTTCTGTGTTTCGTCGTCAATAGGAAGGTCAGAGGGATACAGTAAACCTGAAGTGAAGCATCGGAATCTAAAACTAGTGTCACAGGATTATTTCAGAACATACACAGCAAGAAGAGTCAGTCTTGTTGTACTTAAGTCGGCATTGTGCCTTTTGTATTTAATTCCGAGGCAATTTCTGTGTTTCATCGTCAATAAGAAGGTCCAAGGGATACAGTAAACCTGAAGTGATGCATCGGAATCCATAACTAGTGTCACAGGAATGGTTCAATACATAGACAGTAAGAAGAGTCAGTGTCCTTGTACTTAAGTCGGCATTGTGCCTTTTGTATTAAATTCCGATGCAATTTCTGTGTTGCTTCGTCAATAAGAAGGTCCAAGGGATACAGAAAACATATAGTGAAACATCGGAATCTAAAACTGGTCTCATAGGAAATGTTCAAAACATAGACAGTAAGAAGAGTCAGTCTTCTTGTACTTACGTCGGCACTGTGCTGTTTGTATTTAAATCAGATGCAATTTCTGAGTTTCATCGTCAATAAGAATGTCAGAGGAATACAGTGAACCTGAAGTGAAATATCGGAATCAATAAGTAGTGTCACGGGAATGGTTCAAAACATAGACAGTCAGAAGAGTCAGTCTTCTTGTTTTAAGTCGGCATTGTGCCTTTTCCATTTAATTCCGATGCAATTTCTGTGTTTCGTCGTCAATAAGAATGTCCAAGGGATACAGTAAACCTGAAGTAAAGAAACGGAATCTATATCTAGTGTCACAGGAAAGGTTCCGAACATAGACCGTAAGAAGAGTCAGTCTTCTTGTACACGAGACGGCGTTGTGCATTTTGTATTTAATTCCGATGCAATTACAGTGTTTCATCGTCAATACGAAGGTCAGAGGGATACAGTAAACCTGAAGGGAAGCATCGGAATCTATGATTAGTGTCACAGGAATGGTTCAAAACATACACAGCAAGAAGAGTCAGTCTTCTTGTACTTATGTCGGTATTGTGCCTTTTCTATTTACTTCCAATGCAATTTCTGTGTTTCGTCGTCAATATGGAGGTCCAAGGGATACAGTAATCCTGAAGTGAAGCATCGGAATCTGAAACCGGTCTCACAGGAAAGGTTCAAAACATAGAGAGTAAGAAGAGCCAGTCATCTAGTATTTGATTCGGCATTGTACCTTTTGTATTTAATTCCGATGCAATTTCTGTGTTTCACCGTCAATAAGAAGGTCAGAGGGATACAGTAAACCTGAAGTGAAGCATCGGAACCTATAACTAGTGCCACAGGAATGGTTAATACATAGCCAGTAGGAAGAGTCAGTCATCTTGTACTTAAGTCGGCATTGTGCCTTATGTATTTAATCCCGATTCACTTTCTGTGTTTCGTCGTCAATAAGAAGGTCCAAGGGATACAGTAAACCTGAAGTGAAACATCGGAATCTATAACTAGTGTCAATGGAATTGCTCAAAACATAGACAGTAAGAAGAGTCAGTCTTCTTGTACTTAAGTGGGCATTGTAATTTTTGTATTTAATTCCGATGCAAATTATGTGTTTCATCGTCAATAAGATGGTCCAAGGGATACAGTAAACCTGAAGTGAAGCATCGGAATCCATAACTAGTGTCACAGGAATGGTTCAAAACATAGACAGTAAGAAGAGTCAGTCTTCTTGTACTTATGTCGGCATTGTGCCTTTTGTATTTAATTAAGATGCAATTTCTGTGTTTCATCGTCAATAAGAAGGTCAGAGGGATACAGAGAACCTGAAGTGAAGCTTCGGAATCTATAACTAGTGTCACAGGAATGGTTTAAAACATAGACGGTAAGAAGAGTGAGTCTTCTTGTACTTAAGTCGGCACTGTGCTTTTTGTATTTAATCCCGATTCAATTTCTGTGTTTCGTCGTCAATAAGAAGGTCCAAGAGATACAGAAAACCTGAAGTGAAGCATCGGAATCTATATCAAGTGTGACAGGAATGGTTCTAAACATAGACACGGAAGAGTCAGTCTTCTTGTACTTAAGTCGGCATTGTGAATTCTCTATTTAATTCCGATGTACTTTCTGTGTTTCATCATCAATAAGAAGGTCCAAGGGATACAGTAAACATATAGTGAAGCATCGGAATCTAAAACTGGTCTCATAGGAAATGTTCACAACATAGTCAGTAAGTAGAGTCAGTCTTCTCGTACTTAAGTCGGAACTGTGCTGTTTGTATTTAATTCCGATGCAATCTCTGTGTTTCATCGTCAATAAGAATGCCAGACGGATACAGTAAACCTGAAGTTAAGCATCGGAATCTATAACTAGTGTCACAGGAATGGTTCAAAACAAAAAACAGTAGGAAGAGTCAGTCTTCTTGGGCTTAAGTCGGCATTGTGCCTTTTCTATTTAATTCCGATGCAATTTCTGTGTTTCGTCGTCAATAAGAAGGTCCATGGGATACAGTAAACCTGAAGTGAAGCATCGGAATCTATATCTAGTGTCACAGGAATGGTTCAAAACATAGACAGTAAGAAGAGTCAGTCTTCTTGTACATGAGTCGGCATTGTGCATTTTGTATTTATTTCCGATGCAATTACTGTGTTTCATCGTCAATAAGAAGGTCAGAGGAATACAGTAAACCTGAAGTGAAGCAACGGAATCTATAACTAGTGTAACAGGAATGGTTTAAAACATACACAGCAAGAAGAGTCAGTCTTCTTGTACTTAAGTCGGCATTGTGCTTTTTCTATTTAATTCCGATGCAATTTCTGTGTTTCATCGTCAATAAGAAGGTCCAAGGGATACAGTAAACCTGAAGTGATGCATCGGAATCCATAACTAGTGTCACAGGAAAGGTTCAAAGCAAAGATAGTAGGAAGAGTCACTCTTCTTGTACTTAAGTCGGCATTGTGCCATTTGTATTTAATTCCGATGCAATTTTTGTGTTTCATCGTCAATAACAAGGTCCAAGGGATACAGTAAACCTGAAGTGAAGCATCGGAATCTATAACTAGAGTCACAGAAATGGTTCAAAACATAGACAGTAAGAAGAGTCACTGTCCTTGTACTTAAGTCGGCATTGTGCCTTTTGTATTCAATTCCGATGCAATTTCTGTGTTGCTTCATCAATAAGAAGGTCCAAGGGATACAGAAAACATATAGTAAAACATCGGAATCTAAAACTGGTCTCACAGGAAATGTTCAAAACATAGACAGTAAGAGGAGTCAGTCTTCTTGTACTTACGTCGGCACTGTGCTGTTTGTATTTAAATCAGATGCAATTTCTGAGTTTCATCGTCAATAAGAATGTCAGAGCAATACAGTGAACCTGAAGTGAAGCATCGGAATCTATAAGTGGTGTCACAGGCATGGTTCAAAACATAGACAGTCGGAAGAGTCAGTCTTCTTGTTTTAAGTCGGCATTGTGCCTTTTCTATTAAGTTCCGATGCAATTTCTGTGTTTCGTCGTCAATAAGAATGTCCAAGGGATACAGTAAACCTGAAGTAAAGAATCGGAATCTATATCTAGTGTCACAGGAAAGGTTCCGAACATAGACAGTAAGAAGAGTCAGTCTTCTTGTACATGAGACGGCGTTGTGCATTTTGTATTTAATTCCGATGCAATTACAGTGTTTCATCGTCAATAAGAAGGTCAGAGGGATACAGTAAACCTGAAGGGAAGCATCGGAATCTATGACTAGTGTCACAGGAATGGTTCAAAACATACACAGCAAGAAGAGTCAGTCTTCTTGTACTTATGTCGGTATTGTGCCTTTTCTATTCACTTCCAATGCAATTTTTGTGTTTCGTCGTCAATATGGAGGTCCAAGGGATACAGTAATCCTGAAGTGAAGCATCGGAATCTAAAACCGGTCTCACAGGAAAGGTTCAAAACATAGAGAGTAAGAAGAGCCAGTCATCTAGTATTTGATTCGGCATTGTACGTTTTGTATTTAATTCCGATGCAATATCTGTGTTTCACCGTCAATAAGAAGGTCAGAGGGATACAGTAAACCTGAAGTGAAGCATCGGAATCTATAACTAGTGCCACAGGAATGGTTAATACATAGACAGTAGGATGAGTCAGTCTTCTTGTACTTAAGTCGGCATTGTGCCTTATGTATTTAATCCCGATTCAATTTCTGTGTTTCGTCGGCAATAAGAAGGTCCAAGGGATACAGTAAACCTGAGTTGAAGCATCGGAATCTATATCTAGTGTCACAGGAATGGTTCAAAACATAAACAGTATGAAGAGTCAGTCTTCTTGTACATGAGTCGGCATTGTGCATTTTGTACTTAATTCCGATGCAATTACTGCGTTTCATAGTCGATAAGAAGGTCAGTGGGAAACAGTAAACCTGAAGTGTAGCATCGGAATCTATAACTAGTGTCACAGGAATAGTTCAAAGTATACACAGCAAGAAGAGTCAGTCTTCTTGTACTTAAGTCGGCATTGTGCCTTTTGTATTCAATTCCGATGCAATTTCTGTGTTTCATCGTCAACAAGAAGGTCCAAGGGATACCATAAACATATAGTGAAGCATCGGAATCTAAAACTGGTCCCACAGGAAATGTTCAAATCATAGTCAGTAAGAAGAATCCGTCTTGATGTACTTATGTCGGCATTGTTCCTTTTCTATTTACTTCCGATGCAATTTCTGTGTTTCGTCGTCAATAAGGAGGTCCAAGGTATACAGTAATCCTGAAGTGAAGAATCGGAATCTGAAACCGGTCTCTCAGGAAAGGTTCAAAACTTAGAGAGTAAGAAGAGCCAGTCATCTTGCATTTGAGTCGGCATTGTACTTTTGTATATAATTACGATCCAATTTCTGTGTCTCATCGTCAATAAGAAGGTCAGAGGGATATAGTAAACCTGAAGTAAAGCATCGGAATCTATAACTAGTGTCACAGGAATGGTTAATACATAGACAGTAGGATGAGTCAGTCTTCTTGTACATAAGTCGGCATTGTGCCTTTTGTATTTAATCCCTATTCAATTTCTGTGTTTCGTCGTCAATAAGAAGGTCCAAGGAATACAGTAAACCTGAAGTGAGGCATCGGAATCTATAACTAGTGTCACAGGAATGATTCAAATCATAGACAGTAAGAAGAGTCAGTCTTCTTGTACTTAAGTCGGCATTGTGCCTTTTGTATTCAATTCCGATGCTATATCTGTGTTTCATCGTCGATAAGAAGGTCCAGGGGATACAGTAAACCTGACGTGACACATAGGAATCTATGACTAGTGTCATTGGAATTGCTCAAAACATAGACAGTAAGAAGAGTCAGTCTTCTTGTACTTCAGTAGGCATTGTACCTTTTGTATTTAATTCCGATGCAAATTCTGTGTTTCATCGTCAATAAGAAGGTTCAAGGGATACAATAAACCTGAAGTGTAGCATCGTAATCTATAACTAGAGTCACAGGAATGGTTCAAAACATAGACAGTAGGAAGAGTCAGTCTTCCTGTACTTAAGTCGGCATAGTGCCTTTTCTATTTCATTTCGATGCAATTTCTGTGTTTCGTCGTCAATAAGAAGGTCAGAGGGATACAGTAAACCTGAAGTGAAGCATCGGAATCTAAAACTAGTGTCACAGGATTATTTCAGAACATACACAGCAAGAAGAGTCAGTCTTGTTGTACTTAAGTCGGCATTGTGCCTTTTGTATTTAATTCCGAGGCAATTTCTGTGTTTCATCGTCAATAACAAGGTCCAAGGGATACAGTAAACCTGAAGTGAAACATCGGAATCTATAACTAGTGTCACAGTTATGGTTTAAATCATAGACAGTAAGAAGAGTCAAACTTCTTGTACTTAAGTCGGCGTTGTGCCTTTTGTATTTAATTCCGATGCAATTTCTGTGTTTCTTCGTCAATAAGAAGGTCCAAGGGATACAGTAAACATATAGTGAAGCATCGGAATCTAAAACTGGTCTCACAGGAAAAGTTCAAATCATAGTCAGTAAGAAGAGTCAGTCTTCTTATACTTAAGTCGGCATTGTGTCTTTTGTATGTAATTACGATGCAATTTCTGTGTTTCTTCGTCAACAAGAACGTCTAAGGGATACAGTAAACATATAGTGAAGCATCGGAATCTAAAACTGGTCTCACATGAAATGTTCAAATCATAGTCAGTAAGAAGAGTCATACTTCTTGTACTTATGTCGGCATTGTGCCTTTTCTATTTAATTCCGATGCAATTTCTGTGTTTCGTCGTCAATAAGGAGGTCCAAGGGATACAGTAATCCTGGAGTGAAGCATCGGAATCTAAAACCGGTCTCACAGGAAAGGTTCAAAACATAGAGAGTAAGAAGAGCCAGTCATCTTCTATTTGAGTCGGCATTGTGCCTTTTGTATTTAATCTTGACTCAATTTCGGTGTTTCGTCGTCAATAAGAAGGTCCAAAGGATACAATAAACCTGAAGTGAAGCATCGGAAACTATAACTAGTGTCACAGGAGTGGTTCAAAACATAGACAGTAAGAAGAGTCAGTCTTCTTGTACTTAAGTCGGCATTGTGCCTTTTGTATTTAATTGCGATGCTATTTCTGTGTTTCATCGTCGATAAGAAGGTCCAAGGGATACAGTAAACCTAAAGTGAAGCATCGGAATCTATGACTAAAGTCAATGGAATTTCTTAAAACATAGACGGTTAGAAGAGTCAGTCTTCTTGTACTTAAGTCGGCATTGTACTTTTTGAATTTAATTCCGATGCAAATTCTGTGTTTCATCGTCAATAAGAAGGTCCAAAGGATACAGTAAACCTGAAGTGAAGCTTCGGAATCTATAACTAGTGTCACAGGAATGGTTCAAAACATAGACAGTAAGAATAGTGTGTCTTCTTGTACTTAAGTCGGCATTGTGCCCTTTGTATTTAATTCCGATGCAATTTCTGTGTTTCATCGTCAACAATAAGGTCCAAGGGGTACAGTAAACATATAGTGAAGCATCGTAATCTAAAACTGGTCTCACAGGAATTGTTCAAATCATAGTCAGTAAGAAGAGTCAGTCTTCTTGTACTTATGTAGGCATTGTGCCTTTTCTATTTAATTCCGATGCAATTTCTGTGTTTCTTCGTCAATAGGAAGGTCCAAGGGATACAGTATACCTGAAGTTAAGCATCGGAATCTGTAACTAGTATGAGAGAAACGGTTCAAAAGATAGACAGTAAGAAGAGTCAGTCATCTTGTACTTTAGTCGGCATTGTGCCTTTTGTATTTAATTCCGATGCAATTTCTGTGTTTCATCGTTAATAAGAAGGTCCAAGGGATACAGTAAACCTGAAGTGAAGCATCGGAATCTATAACTAGAGTCACAGGAACGGTTCAAAACATAGACAGTAGGAAGAGTCAGTCTTCCTGTACTTAAGTCGGCATTGTGCTTTTTCTATTTAATTCCGATGCAATTTCTTTGTGTCATCGTCAATAAGAAGGTCCAAGGGATACAGTAATCGTATAGTGAAGTATCGGAATCTAAAACTGGTCTCACAGGAAATGTTCACAACATAGTCAGTAAGATGAGTCAGTCTTATTGTACTTAAGTCGGCATTGTGCATTTTGTATTTAATTCAGATGCAATTTCTGTGTTTCATCATCAACAGGAATGTCAGAGGGATACAGTAAACCTGAAGTGAAGCATCGGAATCTATAACTAGTGTCACAGGAGCGGTTCAAAACATAGTTAGTAAGAAGAGTCAGTCTTCTTGTACTTAAGTCGGCATTGTGCCTATTCTATTTAATTCCGATGCAATTTCTGTGTTTCATCGTCAATAAGAAGGTCAGAGGGATACAGTAAACCCGAAGTGAAGCATCGGAATCTATAACTAGTGTCACAGGAATGGTTCAAAGCATAGACAGTAGGAAGAGTCAGTCTTCTTGTACTTACGTCGGCATTGTGCCTTTTCTATTTACCTCCAATGCAATTTCTATGTTTCGTCATCAATAAGAAGGTCGGAGGGATACAGTAAACCTGAAGTGAAGCACCGGAATCCATAACTAGTGTCACAGGAATGGTTCAAAACACACACAGCATGAAGTGTCAGTCTTCTTGTACTTAAGTCGGCATTGTGCCTTATGTATTTAATTCCGATGCAATTTCTGTGTTTCATCGTCAATAAGAAAGTCCAAGGGATACAGTAAACCTGAAGTGAGGCATCGGAATCTATAACTAGTGTCACAGGAATGGTTCAAAACATAGACAGTAAGTAGAGTCAGTCTTCCTGTACTTCAGTCGGCATTGTGTCTTTCGTATTTAATTTCGATGCAATTTCTGTGTTTCATCGTCAATAAGAAGGTCTAAGGGATACAGTAAACACATAGTGAAGCATCGGAATCTAAAACTGGTCTCACAGGAAATGTTCACAACATAGTCAGTAAGATGAGTCAGTCTTCTTGTACTTAAGTCGGCATTGTGCATTTTGTATTTAATTCAGATGCAATTTCTTTGTTTCATCATCAATAAGAATGTCAGAGGGATACAGTAAACCTGAAGTGAAGCATCGGAATCTATAACTAGTGACATAGGAGCGGTTCAAAACATAGTTAGTAAGGAGAGTCAGTCTTCTTGTACTTAAGTCGGCATTGTGCCTATTCTATTTAATTCCGATGCAATTTCTGTGTTTCATCGTCAATAAGAAGGTCAGAGGGATACAGTTAACCTTAAGTGAAGCATCGGAATCTCTAATTTGTGTCACAGGGATGGTTCAAAACATAGACAGTAGGAAGAGTCAGTCTACTTGTACTTATGTCGGCATTGTGCCTTTTGTATATAATCGCGATGCAATTTCTGTGTTTCATCGTCAATAAGAAGGTCCAAGGAATACAGTACACCTGAAGTGAGGCATCGGAATCTATAACTAGTGTCACAGGAATGGTTCAAATCATAGACAGTAAGAAGAGTCAGTCTTCTTGTACTTAAGTCGGCATTGTGCCTTTGCTATTTAATTCCGATGCAATTCCTGTGTTTCATCGTCAATAAGAAGGTCAGAGGGAATCAGTAAACCTGAAGTGAAGCATGGGAATCTATAACTAGTGTCACAGGAATGGTTAAAACATAGACAGTGGGAGGAGTCTGTCTTCTTGTACTTAAGTCGGCATTGTGCCTTTTCTATTTAATTCCGATGCAATTTCTGTGTTTCATCGTAAATAAGAAGGTCCAAGGGATACAGTAATAATAGTGAAGCATCGGATCCTAAAACTGGTCTCACAGGAAATGTTCACAACGTAGTCAGTGAGATGAGTCAGTCTTCTTGTACTTAAGTCGGCATTGTGCATTTTGTATTTAATTCAGATGCAATTTCTGTGTTTCATCATCAATAAGAATGTCAGAGGGATACAGTAAACCTGAAGTGAAGCATCGGAATCTATAACTTGTGTCACAGGAGCCGTTCAAAACATAGTTAGTAAGAAGAGTCAGTCATCTTGTACTTAAGTCGGCATTGTGCCTATTCTATTTCATTCCGATGCAATTTCTGTGTTTCATCGTCAATATGAAGGTCAGAGGGATACAGTAAACCTGAGGTGAAGCATCGGAATCTCTAACTAGTGTCACAGGGATGGTCCAAACCATAGACAGTAGGAAGAGTCAGACTTCTTGTACTTAAGTCGGCATTGTGCCTTTTGTATATATTCCCCATGCAATTTCTGTGTTTCATCGTCAATAAGAAGGACCAAGGGATACAGTAAACACATAGTGAAGCATCGGAATCCAAAACCGGTCTCACAGGAAATGTTCAAATCATAGTCAGTAAGAAGAGTCAGTCTTCTTTTACTTAAGTCGGCATTGTGCCTTTTCTATGTAATTCCTATGCAATTTCTGTGTTTCGTCGTCAATAACAACGTCCAAGGGAATCAGTAAACCTGACGTGGAGCACCGGAATCCAAAATCGGTCTCTCAGGAAAGGTTCAAAACATAGAGAGTAAGAAGAGCCAGTCATCTTGTATTTGAGTCGGCACTGTGCCTTTTGAATTTAATTCCGATGCAGTTTCTGTGTTTCATCGTCAATAAGAAGGTCAGAGGGAATCAGTAAGCCTGAAGTGAAGCATCGGAATCTATAACTAGTGTCACAGGAATGGTTAATACATAGACAGTAGGAAGAGCCAGTCTTCTTGTACTTAAGTCGTTATTGTGCCTTTTGTAATTAATTCCGACGCAAGTTCTGTGTTTCATCGTCAATAAGAAGGTCCATGGGATACAGTAAACATATAGTGAAGCATCGGAATCTAAAACTGGTCTCACAGGAAATGTTTTTAACATAGTCAGTAAGAAGAGTCAGTCTTCTTGTACTTGTGTCGGCATTGTGCCTCTTGTGTTTTATTCCGATGCAATTTCTGTGTTTCATCGTCAATAAGAAGGTCAGAGGGATACAGTAAAACTGAAGTCAAGCATCAGAATCTATAACTAGTGTCACAGGAACTGTTCAAAACATAGACAGTAAGAAGAGTCAGTCTACATGTACTTATGTCGGCATTGTGCCTTTTGTATATAATCCCGATGCAATTTCTGTGTTTCATCGTCAATAAGAAGTTCCAAGGAATACAGTACACCTGAAGTGAGGCATCGGAATCTATTACTAGTGTCGCAGGAATGGTTCAAATCCTAGACAGTAAGAAGAGTCAGTCTTCTTGTACTTAAGTCGGCATTGTGCCTTTTCTATTTAATTCCGATGCAATTTCTGTGATTCATCATCAAGAAGACGGTCAGAGGGATGCAGTAAACCTGAAGTGAAGCATCGGAATCTATAACTAGTGTCACAGAAAAGGTTCAAAACATAGACAGTAAGAAGAGTCTGTCGTCTTGTACTTAAGTCGACATTGTGCCTTTTGTATTTAATTCCGATGCAATTTCTTTGTTTCATCGTCAATAAGTTCTGGGGGATACAGTAAACCTGAAGTGAAGCATCGGAATCTATAACTAGTGTCACAGGAATGGCGCAAAGCATAGACAGTAGGAAGAGTCAGTATTCTTGTACTTAAGTTGGCATTGTGCCTTTTCTATTTAATTCCGATGCAGTTTCTGCGTTTCGTCGTCAATACGAAGGTCAGAGGGATACAGTAAACCTTAAGTGAAGCATCGGAATCTATAACTAGTGTCAACGGAATGGTTTAAACTATACACAGCAAGAAGAGTCAGTCTTCCTGTACTTATGTCGGCATTGTGCCTTTTGTATTTATTTCCGATGCAATTTGTGTGTTTCATCGTCAATAAGAAGGTCCAAGGGATACAGTGAACCTGAAGTGATGCATCGGAATCTATAACTAGTGCCACAGGAATGGTTCAAAACATAGACAGGTGGATGTGTCAGTCTTCTTGTACTTAAGTCGGCATTGTGCCTTTTGTATTTAATTCCGATGCAGTTTCTGTGTTTCGTCGGCAATACGAAGGTCAGAGGGATACAGTAAAATATAAGTGAAACATCGGAATCTATAACTAGTATCACAGGAATGGTTCAAACCATACACTGCAAGAAGAGTCAGTCTTCTTGTACTTATCTCGGCATTGTGCCTTTTGTATTTATTTCCGATGCAATTTGTGTGTTTCATCGTCAATAAGAAGGTCCAAGGGATACAGTAAACCTGAAGTGATGCATCGGAATCTATAACTAGTGCCACAGGAATGATTCAAAACATAGACAGGTGGAAGTGTCAGTCTTCTTGTACTTAAGTCGGCATTGTGCCTTATGTATTTAATTCCGATGCAATTTCTGTGTTTCATCGTCAATAAGAAGGTCCAAGGGATACAGTAAACCTGAACTGAGGCATCGGAATCTATAACTAGTGCCACAGGAATAGTTCAAAACATAGACAGTGAGAAGAGTCAGTCTTCCTGTACTTAAGTCGGCATTGTGTCTTTCGTATTTAAATTCGATGCAATTTCTGTGTTTCATCGTCAATAAGAAGGTCTAAGGGATACAGTAAACACATAGTAAAGCATCGCAATCTAAAACTGGTCTCACAGGTAGTGTTCAAATCATAGCCAGTAAGAAGAGTCAGTCTTCTTGTACTTAAGTCGCCATTGTGCCTTTTTTTTAAATTCCGAGGCAATTTCAGTGTTTCGTCGTCAGTAAGCCGATCCAAGTGATACAGAAAAACCTGAAGTGAAGCACCGGAATCTAAAACCGGTCTCTCAGGAATGGTTCAAAATATAGAGAGTAAGAAGGGCCAGACATCTTGTATTTGAGTCGGCATTGTGCCTTTTGTATTTAATACCGATGCAGTTTCTGTGTTTCATCGTCAATAAGAAGGTCAGAGGGAATCAGTAAACCTGAAGTAAAGCATCGGAATCTATAACTAGTGTCACAGGAATGGTTCAAAACATAGACAGTAAGACGAGTCAGTTATCTTGTACTTAAGTCGACATTGTGCCTTTTGTATTTAATTCCGATGCTATTTCTGTGTTTCATCGTCAATAAGAAGGTCCAAGGGATACAGTAATAATAGTGAAGCATCGGAACCTAAAACTGGTCTCACAGGAAATGTTCACAACATAGTCAGTAAGATGAGTCAGTCTTCTTGTACTTAAGTCGGCGTTGCGCATTTTGTATTTGATTCAGATGCAATTTCTGTGTTTCATCATCAATAAGAATGTCAGAGGGATACAGTAAACCTGATGTGAAGCATCGGAATCCATAACTAGTGTCACAGGAGCGGTTCAAAACATAGTTAGTAAGAAGAGTCAGTCTTCTTGTACTTAAGTCGGCATTGTGCCTATTCTATTTAATTCCGATGCAATTTCTGTGTTTCATCGTCAATAAGAAGGTCAGAGGGATACAGTAAACCTGAAGTGAAGCATCGGAATCTATAACTAGTGTCACAGGAATGGTTCAAAGCATAGACAGTAGGAAGAGTCAGTCTTCTTGTACTTACGTCGGCATTGTGCCTTTTCTATTTACCTCCAGTGCAATTTCTATGTTTCGTCATCAATAAGAAGGTCAGAGGGATACAGTAAACCTGAAGTGAAGCACCGGAATCCATAACTAGTGTCACAGGAATGGTTCAAAACACACACAGCATGAAGTGTCAGCCTTCTTGTACTTAAGTCGGCATTGTGCCTTATGTATTTAATTCCGATGCAATTTCTGTGTTTCATCGTCAATAAGAAGGTCCAAGGGATACAGTAAACCTGAAGTGAGGCATCGGAATCTATAACTAGTGTCACAGGAATGGTTCAAAACATAGACAGTAAGTAGAGTCAGTCTTCCTGTACTTCAGTCGGCATTGTGTCTTTCGTATTTAATTTCGATGCAATTTCTGTGTTTCATCGTCAATAAGAAGGTCTAAGGGATACAGTGAACACATAGTAAAGCATCGCAATCTAAAACTGGCCTCACAGGAAGTGTTCAAATCATAGTAAGTAAGAAGAGTCAGTCTTCTTGTACTTAAGTCGCCATTTTGCCTTTTCTATTTAATTCCGATGCAATTTCAGTGTTTCGTCGTCAATAAGACGGTCCAAGTGATACAGAAAAACCTGAAGTGAAGCACCGGAATCTAAAACCAGTCTCTCAGGAATGGTTCAAAATAAAGAGAGTAAGAAGGGCCAGTCATCTTGTATTTGAGTCGGCATTGTGCCTTTTGTATTTAATTCCGATGCAGTTTCTGTGTTTCATCGTCAATAAGAAGGTCAGAGGGAATCAGTAAACCTATAGTGAAGCATCGGAATCTATAACTAGTGTCACAGGAATGGTTAAAACATAGCCAGTGGGTAGAGTCTGTCTTCTTGTACTTAAGTCGGCATTGTGCCTATTCTATTTAATTCCGATGCAATTTCTGTGTTTCATCGTCAATAAGAAGGTCCAAGGGATACAGTAATCATATAGTGAAGCATCGGAATCTTAAACTGGTCTCACAGGAAATGTTCACAACATAGTCAGTAATATGAGTCAGTCTTCTTGTACTTAAGTCGGCATTGTGCATTTTGTATTTAATTCAGATGCAATTTCTGTGTTTCATCGTCAATACGAAGGTCGGAGGGATACAGTAAACCTGAAGTGAAGCATCGGAAACTATAACTAGTGACATAGGAGCGGTTCAAAACATAGTTAGTAAGAAGAGTCAGTCTTCTTGTACTTAAGTCGGCATTGTGCCTATTCTATTTAATTCCGATGCAATTTCTGTGTTTCATCGTCAATAAGAAGGTCAGAGGGATACAGTAAACCTTAAGTGAAGCATCGGAATCTCTAACTTGTGTCACAGGGATGGTTCAAAACAAAGACAGTAGGAAGAGTCAGTCTACTTGTACTTATGTCGGCATTGTGCCTTTTGTATATAATCCCGATGCAATTTCTGTGTTTCATCGTCAATAAGAAGGTCCAAGGAATACAGTACACCTGAAGTGAGGCATCGGAATCTATAACTAGTGTCACAGGAATGGTTCAAATCATAGACAGTAAGAAGAGTCAGCCTTCTTGTACTTAAGTCGGCATTGTGCCTTTTCTATTTAATTCCGATGCAATTCCTGTGTTTCATCGTCAATAAGAAGGTCAGAGGGAATCAGTAAACCTGAAGTGAAGCATCGGAATCTATAACTAGTGTCACAGGAATGGTTAAAACATAGACAGTGGGAGGAGTCTGTCTTCTTGTACTTAAGTCGGCATTGTGCCTTTTCTTTTTAATTCCGATGCAATTTCTGTGTTTCATCGTGAATAAGAAGGTCCAAGGGCTACAGTAATAATAGTGAATCATCGGAACCTAAAACTGGTCTCACAGGAAATGTTCACAACGTAGTCAGTAAGATGAGTCAGTCTTCTTGTACTTAAGTCGGCATTGTGCATTTTGTATTTAATTCAGATGCAATTTCTGTGTTTCATCATCAATAAGAACGTCAGAGGGATACAGTAAACCTGAAGTGAAGCATCGGAATCTATAACTTGTGTCACAGGAGCGGTTCAAAACATAGTTAGTAAGAAGAGTCAGTCTTCTTGTACTTAAGTCGGCATTGTGCCTATTCTATTTCATTCCGATGCAATTTCTGTGTTTCATCGTCAATATGAAGATCAGAGGGATACAGTAAACCTGAGGTGAAGCATCGGAATCTCTAACTAGTGTCACAGGGATGGTCCAAACCATAGACAGTAGGAGGAGTCAGACTTCTTGTACTTAAGTCGGCATTGCGCCTTTTGTATATATTCCCGATGCAATTTCTGTGTTTCATCGTCAATAAGAAGGACCAAGGGATACAGTAAACACATAGTGAAGCATCGGAATCCAAAACCGGTCTCACAGGAAATGTTCAAATCATAGTCAGTAAGTAGAGTCAGTCTTCTTGTACTTAAGTCGGCATTGTGCCTTTTCTATGTAATTCCGATGCAATTTCTGTGTTTCGTCGTCAATAACAACGTCCAAGGGAATCAGTAAACCTGACGTGAAGCACCGGAATCCAAAATCGGTCTCTCAGGAAAGGTTCAAAACATAGAGAGTAAGAAGAGCCAGTCATCTTGTATTTGAGTCGGCATTGTGCCCTTTGAATTTAATTCCGATGCAGTTTCTGTGTTTCATCGTCAATAAGAAGGTCAGAGGGAATCAGTAAGCCTGAAGTGAAGCATCGGAATCTATAACTAGTGTCACAGGAATGGTTAATACATAGACAGTAGGAAGAGTCAGTCTTCTTGTACTTATGTCGGCATTGTGCCTTTTGTAATTAATTCCGATGCAAGTTCTGTGTTTCATCGTCAATAAGAAGGTCCATGGGATACAGTAAACATATAGTGAAGCATCGGAATCTAAAACTGGTCTCACAGGAAATGTTTTTAACATAGTCAGTAAGAAGAGTCAGTCTTCTTGTACTTGTGTCGGCATTGTGCCTCTTGTATTTTATTCCGATGCAATTTCTGTGTTTCATCGTCGATAAGAAGGTCCAAGGGATACAGTAAACCTGAAGTGAAGCATCGGAATCTATAACTAGTGTCACAGGAATTGTTCAAAACATAGACAGTAAGAAGAGTCAGTCTTCTTGTACTAAAGTCGGCATTGTACCTTTTGAATTTAATTCCGATGCAATTTCTGTGTTTCATCGCCAATAAGAAGGTCCAAGTGATACAGTAAACCTGAAGTGAAGCATCTGAAACTATAACTAGTGTCACTGGAATGGTTCAAAATATTGACAGTAAGAAGAGTCAGTCTTCTTGTACTTAAGGCGGCATAGTGCCTTTTGTATTTAATTCCGATGCAATTTCTGTGTTTCATCGTAAATAAGAAGGTCAGATGGATACAGTAAACCAGAAGTGAAGCATCGGAATCTATAACCAGTGTCACAGGAATGGTTCTAAGCATAGACAGTAAGAAGAGTCAGTCTTCTTGTACTTAAGTCGGCATTGTGCCTTTTGTATTTAATTCCGATGCAATTTCTGTGTTTCGTCGTCAATAAGATGGTCCAAGGGATACAATAAACATATAGTGAAGCATCGGAATCTAAAACTGGTCTCACAGGAAATGTTCACAACATAGTCAGAAAGAAGAGACAGTCTTCTTGTACTTAAGTCGGCATTGTGCCTTTTGTATTTGATTCCGATACAATTTCTGTGTTTCATCGTCAATAAGAAGGTCAGAGGGATACAGTAAACCTGAAGTGAGGCATCGGAATCTATAACTAGTGTCACAGGAATGGTTCAAAACAGAGACAGTAGGAAGAGTCAGTCTTCTTGTACTTAAGTCGGCATAGTGCCTTTTCTATTTAATTCCGATGCAAATTATGTGTTTCGTCGTCAATAAGAAGGTCCAAGGGATACAGTAAACCTGAAGTGAAGCATCGGAATCTATAACTAGTGTCACAGGAATGATTCAAAACATAGGCAGTATGAGGAGTCAGTCTTCTTGTACTTAAGTCGGCATTGTGCTTTTTCTATTTAATTCCGATGCAATTTCTGTGTTTCATCGTCAATAAGAGGGTCAGAGGGATACAGTAAACCTGAAGTGTAGCATCGGAATCTATAACTAGTGTCACAGGAATGGTCCAAAACATAGACAATAGGAAGGGTCAGTTTTCTTGTACTTAAGTCGGCATTGTGCCTTTCCTATTATTTACGATGCAATTTCTGTGTTTCGTCGTCAATAAGAAGGTCCAAGGGATGCAGTATACCTGAAGTGAAGCATCGGAATCGATAACTAGTGTCACAGGTATTGTTCAAAAAGATAGACAGTAAGAAGAGTCAGTCTTCTTGTACTTAAGTCTGCATTGTGCCTTTTGTATTAAATTCCGATGCAATTTTTGTGTTTCATCGTAAATAAGAAGGTCAGAGGGATACAGTAAACCTTAAGTGAAGCATCGGAATATATAACTAGTGTCACAGGAATGGTTCTAAACATAGACAGTAAGAAGAGTCAGTCTTCTTGTACTAAAGTCGGCATTGTGCTTTTCTATTTAATTCCGATGCAATTTCTGTGTTTCGTCGTCAATAAGAAGGTGAAAAGGATACAGTAAACCTAAAAAGAAGCATCGGAATCTATAACTAGTGTCACAGGAATGGTTCAAAACATAGACAGTAATAAGAGTCAGTCTTCTTGTACTTGTGTCGGCATTGTGCATCTTGTATTTCATTCCGATGCAATTTCTGTGTTTCATCGTCGATAAGAAGGTCCACGGGATACAGTAAACCTGAAGTGAAGCATCGGAATCTATAACTAGTGTCACAGGAATTGTTCAAAACATAGACAGTAAGAAGAGTCAGTCTTCTTGTACTAAAGTCGGCATTGTACCTTTTGAATTTAATTCCGATGCAATTTCTGTGTTTCATCGCCAATAAGAAGGTCCAAGTGATACAGTTAACCTGAAGTGAAGCATCTGAAACTATAACTAGTGTCACCGGAATGGTTCAAAATATTGAAAGTAAGAAGAGTCAGTCTTATTGTACTTAAGTCGGCATAGTGCCTTTTGTATTTAATTCCGATGCAATTTCTGTGTTTCATCGTAAATAAGAAGGTCAGATGGATACAGTAAACCAGAAGTGAAGCATCGGAATCTATAACCAGTGTCACAGGAATGGTTCTAAGCATAGACAGTAAGAAGAGTCAGTCTTCTTGTACTTAAGTCGGCATTGTGCCTTTTGTATTTAATTCCGATGCAATTTCTGTGTTTCGTCGTCAATAATATGGTCCAAGGGATACAATAAACATATAGTGAAGCATCGGAATCTAAAACTGGTCTCACAGGAAATGTTCACAACATAGTCAGGAAGAAGAGACAGTCTTCTTGTACTTAAGTCGGCATTGTGCCTGTTGTATTTGATTCCGATACAATTTCTGTGTTTCATCATCAATAAGAAGGTCAGAGGGATACAGTAAACCTGAAGTGAGGCATCGGAATCTATAACTAGTGTCACAGGAATGGTTCAAAACAGAGACAGTAGGAAGAGTCAGTCTTCTTGTACTTAAGTCGGCATAGTGCCTTTTCTATTTAATTCCGATGCAAATTCTGTGTTTCGTCGTCAATAAGAAGGTCCAAGGGATACAGTAAACCTGAAGTGAAGCATCGGAATCTATAACTAGTGTCACAGGAATGATTCAAAGCATAGACAGTATGAAGAGTCAGTCTTCTTGTACTTAAGTCGGCATTGTGCTTTTTCTATTTAATTCCGATGCAATTTCTGTGTTTCATCGTCAATAAGAGGGTCAGAGGGATACAGTAAACCTGAAGTGAAGCATCGGAATCTATAACTAGTGTCACAGGAATGGTCCAGAACATAGACAATAGGAAGGGTCAGTCTTCTTGTACTTAAGTCTGCATTGTGCCTTTTGTATTAAATTCCGATGCAATTTCTGTGTTTCATCGTAAATAAGAAGGTCAGAGGGATACAGTAAACCTTAAGTGAAGCATCGGAATATATAACTAGTGTCACAGGAATGGGTCTAAACATAGACAGTAAGAAGAGTCAGTCTTCTTGTACTTATGTCGGCATTGTGCCTTTTGTATTTAATTCCGATGCAATTTCTGTTTTTCATCGTCAATAAGAAGGTCCAAGGGATAGAATAAACATATAGTGAAGCATCGGAATCTAAAACTGGTCTCACAGGAAATGTTCACAACATAGTAGAAAGAAGAGACAGTCTTCTTGTACTTACGTCGGCGTTGTGCCTTTTGTATTTAATTCCGATGCAATTTCTGTGTTTCATCGTCAATAAGAAGGTCAGAGGGATACAGTAAACCTGAAGTGAAGCATCGGAATGTATAACTAGTGTCACAGGAATGGTTCAAAACATAGACAGTAGGAAGAGTCAGTTATCTTGTACTATAGTCGGCATTGTGCCTTTTGTATTTAATTCCGATGCAATTTCTGTGTTTCATCGTAATTAAGAAGGTCAGAGGGATACAGTAAACCTGAAGTGAAGCATCGGAATCTATAACTAGTGTCACAGGAATGGTTCTAAACATAGACAGTAAGAAGAATCAGTCTTCTTGTATTAAGTCGGCATTATGCATTTTGTATTTAATTCCGATGCAATTTCTGTGTTTCATCGTCAATAAGAAGGTCCAAGGGATACTATAAACATATAGTGAAGCATCGGACTCTAAAACTGGTCTCCAGGAAATGTTCACAACATAGTCAGAAAGAAGAGACAGTCTTCTTGTACTTAAGTCACACTGTGCATTTTGTATTTAATTCCGATGCAATTTCTGTGTTTCATCGTCAATAAGAAGGTCAGAGGGATATAGTAATTCTGAAGTGAAGCATCGGAATCTATAACTAGTGTCATAGGAATGGTTCAAAACAGAGACAGTAGGAAGAGTCAGTCTTCTTGTACTTAAGTCGGCATTGTGCCTTTTGTATTTAATTCCGATGCAATTTCTGTGTTTCGTCGTCAATGAGAAGGTCCAAGGGATACAGTAAACCTGAAGTGAAGCTTCGGAATCTATAACTAGTGTCACAGGAATGGTTAAAAAAATAGACAGTAAGATGAGCCAGTCTTCTTGTACGTAAGTCGGCATTTTGCCTTTTCTATTTAATTCCGATGTAAATTCTGTGTTTCATCATCAAGAAGAAGGTCAGATGGATGCAGTAAACATGAAGAAAAGCATCGGAATCTATAACTGGTGTCACGGAAAAGGTTCTAAACATAGACAGTAAGAAAAGTCTGTTGTCTTGTACTTAAGTCGACATTGTGCATTTTGTATTTAATTCCGATGCAATTTCTGTGTTTCATCGTCAATAAGAAGGTCTGAGGGATACAGTAAACCTGAAGTGATGCATCGGAATCTATAACTAGTGTCACAGGAATGGTTCAAACATAGTCAGTAGGAAGTGTCAGTCTTCTTGTAATTAAGTCGGCATTGTGCCTTTTGTATTTAATTCCGATGCAATATCTGTGTTTCATCGTCAATGAGAAGGTCCAAGTGATACAGTAAACACATAGTGAAGCATCGTAATCTAAAACTGGTCACACAGGAAATGTTCAAATCATAGTAAGTAAGAAGAGTCAGTCTTCTTGTACATCAGTCGGCATTGTGCCTTTTCTATGTAATTTTGATGTAATTTCTGTGTTTAGTTGTCAATAAGAAGGTCCAAGGGATACAGTAAACATGAAGTGAAGCACCTGAATCTAAAACCGGTCTCTCAGGGAAGGTTCAAAACATAGAGATTAAGAAGAGCCAGTCATCTTGTATTTGAGTCGGCATTGTGCCTTTTGTATTTAATTCCGATCTAGTTTCTGTGTTACATCGTCAATAAGAAGGTCAGAGGAAATCAGTAAACCTGAAGTGAAGCATCGGTATCTACAACTAGTGTCACAGGAATGGTTAAAACATAGACAGTAGGAAGAGTCAGTCTTCTTGTACTTAAGTCGGCATAGTGCCTTTTCTATTTAATTCGGATGCAATGAATGTGTTTCATCGTCAATAAGAAGGTCCAAGGGATACAGTAAACATATAGTGAAGCATCGGAATCTAAAACTGGTCTCACAGGAAATGTTCACAACATAGTCAGTAAGAAGAGTCAGTCTTCTTGTACTTAAGTCGGCATTGTGCATTTTGTATTAAATTCCGATGCAGTTTCTGTGTTTCGTCGTCAATACGAAGGTCAGAGGGATACAGTAGACCTTAAGTGAAGCATCGGAATCTAAAACTAGTGTCACAGGAATGGTTCAAAACATACACAGCAAGAAGAGTCAGTCTTCTTGTACTTAAGTCGGCACTGTGCCTTTTGCATTTAATTCCGATGCAATTTGTGTGTTTCATCGTCAATAAGAAGGTCCAAGGGATACAGTAAACCTGAAGTGATGTATCGGAATCTATAACTAGTGTTACAGCAGTGGTTTAAAAACATAGTCAGTAGGAAGTGTCAGTCTTCATGTACTTAAGTCAGCATTGTGCCTTTTGTATTTAATTCCGATTCAGTTTCTGTGTTTCATCGACAATAAGAAGGTCCAAGGGATACAGTAAACCAGAAGTGAAACATCGGAATCTATAACTAGTATCACAGGAGAGGTTTAAAACAGAGACAGTAAGAAGAGTCAGTCTTCTTGTACTTAAATCGGCATTGTGCCTGTTGTATTTAATTTCGATGCAATTTCTGTGTTTCATCGTCAATAAGAAGGTCCAAGGGATACAGTAAACACATAGTGAAGCATCGAAATCTAAAACTGGCCTCACAGGAAATGTTCAAATCAAAGTAAGTAAGAGGAGTCAGTCTTCTTTTACTTAAGTCGGCATTGTGCCTTTTCTGTGTAATATTGATGCAATTTCTGTGTTTCGTCGTCAATAAGAAGGTCCAAGTGATACAGTAAACCTGAAGTGAAGCATCGGAAACTATAACTAGTGCCACCGGAATGGTTCAAAACATAGACAGTAAGAAGTGTCAGTCTTCTTGTACTTAAGTCGGCATTGTGCTTTTGTATTTAATTGCGATGCAATTACTGTGATTCATCGTCAATAAGAAGGACCAAGGGATACAATAAACATATAGTGAAGCATCGAAATGTAAAACTGGTCTCACAGGAAATGTTCACAACATAGTCAGAAAGAAGAGACAGTCTTCTTGTACTTAAGTGGGCATTGTGCCTTTTGTATTTAATTCCGATGCAATTTCTGTGTTTCATCGTCAATAAGAAGGTGAGAGGGATACAGTAAATCTGAAGTGAAGCATCGGAATCTATAACTAGTGTCACAGGAAAATTTCAAGGCATAGACAGTAAGAAGAGTCAGTGCTCTTGTACTTAAGTCGGCATTGTGCCTTTTGAATTTAATTCCGATGCAAATTCTGTGTTTCGTCGTCAATAAGAAGATCCAAGGGATACAATAAACCTGAGGTGAAGCATCGGAATCTATAACTAGTGTCACAGTAATGGTTCAAAACATAGACAGTAAGAAGAGTCAGTCTTCTTGTACTTAAGTCGGCATTGTGCCCTTTCTATTTAATTCCGATGCAATTTCTGTGTTTCATCGTCAATAAGAGGGTCAGAGGGATACAGTAAACCTGAAGAGAAGCATCGGAATCTGTAACTAGTGTCACAGGAATCGTTCAAAACATAGACAATAGGAAGGGTCAGTCTTCTTGTACTTAAGTCGGCATTGTGCCTTTCCTATTTTATTCCGATGCAATTTCTGTTTTTTGTCGTCAATAAGATGGTCAAAGGGATGCAGTAAACCTGAAGTGAAGCATCGGAATCTATAAATAGTGTCACAGGAATGGCTCAAAATATAGACAGTAAGATGAGTCAGTCTTCTTGTACGTAAGTCGGCATTGTGCCTTTTGTATTTAATTCCGATGCAATTTCTGTGTTTCATCGTCAATAAGGTCAGAGGCACACAGTAAACCTGAAGTGAGCATCGGAATCTATAACTAGTGTCACAGGAGTGGTTCAAAACATAGACAGTAGGAAGAGTCAGTCTTCTTGTACTTAAGTCGGCATTGTGCCTTATGTATTTAATTCCGATGCAATTTCTGTGTTTCATCGTCAATAAGAAGGTCCAAGGGATACAGTAAACCTGAACTGAGGAATCGGAATCTATAACTAGTGTCACAGGAATAATTCAAAACATAGACAGTGAGAAGAGTCAGTCTTCCTGTACTTAAGTCGGCATTGTGTCTTTCGTATTTAAATTCGATGCAATTTCTGTGTTTCATCGTCAATAAGAAGTTCTAAGGGATACAGTAAACACATAGTAAAGCATCGCAATCTAAAACTGGTCTCACAGGAAGTGTTCAAATCATAGTCACTAAGAAGAGTCAGTCTTCTTGTACTTAAGTCGCCATTGTGCCTTTCTTTTTTTTTAATTCCGATGCAATTTTAGTGTTTCGTCGTCAATAAGCCGCTCCAAGTGATACAGAAAAACCTGAAGTGAAGCAACGGAATCTAAAACTAGTGTCACAGGAATGGTTAAAACATAGACAGTGGGAGGAGTCTGTCTTCTTGTACTTAAGTCGGCATTGTGCCTTTTCTATTTAATTCTGATGCAATTTCTGTGTTTCATCGTCAATAAAAAGGTCCAAGGGATACAGTAATAATAGTGAAGCATCGGAACCTAAAAATGGTCTCACAGGAAATGTTCACAACATAGTTAGTAAGATGAGTCAGTCCTCTTGTACTTAAATCGGCATTGTGCATTTTGTATTTAATTCAGATGCGATTTCTGTGTTTCATCGTCAATAAGGTCAGAGGCATACAGTAAACCTGAAGTGAGCATCGGAATCTATAACTAGCGTCACAGGAATGGTTCAAATCATAGAGATTAGAAAGAGTCAGTCTTCTTATACTTAAGTCGGCACTGTGCCTTTTGTATTTTATTCCGATGCAATTTCTGTGTTTCATCGTCAATAAGAAGGTCAGAGGGATACAGTAAACCTGAAGTGAAGCATCGGAATCTATAACAAGTGTCACAGGAATGGTTCAAATCATAGACAGTGGGAAGAGTCATTCTTCTTGTACTTAAGTCGCCATAGTGCCTTTTCTATTAAATTCCGATGCAATTTGTGTGTTTCATCGTCAATAAGAAGGTCCAAGGGATACAGTGAACCAGAAGTGATGCATCGGAATCTATAACTAGTGCCACAGGAATGGTTCAAAACATAGACAGGTGGATGTGTCAGTCTTCTTGTACTTAAGTCGGCATTGTGCCTTTTGTATTTAATTCCGATGCAGTTTCTGTGTTTCGTCGTCAATACGAAGGTCAGAGGGATACAGTAAAATATAAGTGAAGCATCGGAATCTATAACTAGTATCACAGGAATGGTTCAAAACATACACAGCAAGAAGAGTCAGTCTTCTTGTACTTATCTTGGCATTGTGCCTTTTGTATTTATTTCCGATGCAATTTGTGTGTTTCATCGTCAATAAGAAGGTCCAAGGGATACAGTAAACCTGAAGTGAAAAATCGGAATCTATAACTAGTGCCACAGGAATGATTCAAAACATAGACAGGTGGAAGTGTCAGTCTTCTTGTACTTAAGTCGGCATTGTGCCTTTTGTATTTAATTACGATGCAATTTCTGTGTTTCATCGTCAATAAGAAGGTCCAAGGGATACATTAAACCTGAAGTGATGCATCGGAATCTATAACTAGGGTCACAGGAGTGGTTCAAAACATAGACAGTAGGAAGAGTCAGTCTTCTTGTACTTAAGTCGGCATTGTGCCTTATGTATTTAATTCCGATGCAATTTCTGTGTTTCATCGTCAATAAGAAGGACCAAGGGATAAAGTAAACACATAGTGAAGCATCGGAATCCAAAACTGGTCTCACAGGAAATGTTCAAATCATAGTCAGTAAGAAGAGTCAGTCTTCTTGTACTTAAGTCGGCATTGTGCCTTTTCTATGTAATTCCGATGCAATTTCTATGTTTCGTCGTCAATAACAACGTGCAAGGGATTCAGTAAACCTGAAGTGGAGCACCGGAATCCAAAATCGGTCTCTCAGGAAAGGTTCAAAACATAGAGAGTAAGAAGAGCCAGTCATCTTGTATTTGAGTCGGCATTGTGCCTTTTGAATTTAATTCCGATGCATTTTCTGTGTTTCATCGTCAATAAGAAGGTCAGAGGGAATCAGTAAGCCTGAAGTGAAGCATCGGAATCTATAACTAGTGTCACAGGAATGGTTAATACATAGACAGTAGTAAGAGTCAGTCTTCTTGTACTTAAGTCGGCATTGTGCCTTTTGTAATTAATTCCGATGCAAGTTCTGTGTTTCATCGTCAATAAGAAGGTCCATGGGATACAGTAAACATATAGTGAAGCATCGGAATCTCAAACTGGTCTCACAGGAGATGTTCACAACATAGTCAGTAAGAAGAGTCAGTCTTCTTGTACTTGTGTCGGCATTGTGCCTCTTGTATTTCATTCCGATGCAATTTCTGTGTTTCATCGTCGATAAGAAGGTCCACGGGATACAGTAAACCTGAAGTGAAGCATCGGAATCTATAAATAGTGTCACAGGAATTGTTCAAAACATAGACAGTAAGAAGAGTCAGTCTTCTTGTACCAAAGTCGGCATTGTACCATTTGAATTTAATTCCGATGCAATTTCTGTGTTTCATAGCCAATAAGAAGGTCCAAGTGATACAGTAAACCTGAAGTGAAGCATCTGAAACTATAACTAGTGTCACCGGAATGGTTCAAAATATTGACTGTAAGAAGAGTCAGTCTTCTTGTACTTAAGTCGGCATAGTGGCTTTTGTATTTAATTCCGATGCAATTTCTGTGTTTCATCGTAAATAAGAAGGTCAGAGGGATACAGTAAACCTTAAGTGAAGCATCGGAATCTATAACCAGTGTCACAGGAATGGTTCTAAGCATAGACAGTAAGAATAGTCAGTCTTCTTGTACTTAAGTCGGCATTGTGCCTTTTGTATTTAATTCCGATGCAATTTCTGTGTTTCGTCGTCAATAAGCTGGCCCAAGGGATACAATAAATATATAGTGAAGCATCGGAATCTAAAACTGGTCTCACAGGAAATGTTCACAACATAGTCAGAAAGAAGAGACAGTCTTCTTGTACTTAAGTCGGCATTGTGCCTTTTGTATTTGATTCCGATTCAATTTCTGTGTTTCATTGTCAATAAGAAGGTCAGAGGGATACAGTAAACCTGAAGTGAGGCATCGGAATCTATAACTAGTGTCACAGGAATGATTCAAAACATAGACAGTATGAAGAGTCAGTCTTCTTGTACTTAAGTCGGCATTGTGCTTTTTCTATTTAATTCCGATGCAATTTCTGTGTTTCATCGTCAATAAGAGGGTCAGAGGGATACAGTAAACCTGAAGTGAAGCATCGGAATCTATAACTAGTGTCACAGGAATGGTCCAAAACGTAGACAATAGGAAGGGTCAGTTTTCTTGTACTTAAGTCCGCATTGTGCCTTTCCCATTATTTACGATGCAATTTCTGTGTTTCGTTGTCAATAAGAAGTCCAAGGGATGCTGTAAACCTGAAGTGAAGCATTTGAATCGATAACTAGTGTCACAGGTATTGTTCAAAAAGATAGACAGTTAGAAGAGTCAGTCTTCTTGTGCTTAAGTCGGCATTGTGCCTTTTGTATTTAATTCCGATGCAATTTCTGTGTTTCATCGTCAATAAGAAGGTCCAAGTGATACAGTCAACCTGAAGTGAATCATCGGAATCTATAACTAGTGTCACAGGAATGGTTCTAAACATAGACAGTAAGAAGAGTCAGTCTTCTTGTATTAAGTCGGCATTGTGCCTTTTCGTTTTAATTACGATGCAATTTCTGTGTCTCATCGTCAATAAGAAGGTCCAAGGGATACAGTAACCCTGAAGTGAAGCATCGGAATCTGTAACTAGTGTCACAGGAATGGTTCAAATCATAGACAGTGTGAAGAGTCAGTCTTCTTGTACTTAAGTCGGCATAGTGCCTTTTCTATTTAATTCCGATGCAATTTCTGTGTTTCATCGTCAATAAGAGGGTCAGAGGGATACAGTAAACCTGAAGGGAAGCATCAGAATCTATAACTAGTGTCACAGGAATGATTCAAAACATAGACAATAGGAAGGGTCAGTCTTCTTGTACTTAAGACGGCATTGTGCCTTTCCTATTTAATTCCGACGAACATTCTGTGTTTCGTCGTCAATAAGAAGGTCCAAGGGATGCAGTAAACCTGAAGTGAAGCATCTGAATCTATAACTAGTGTCACAGGAAAGGTTCAAAACATAGACAGTAAGAACAGTCAGTCCTCTTGTACTTAAGTCGGCATTGTGCCCTTTGAATTTAATTCCGGTGCAATTTCTATGTTTCATAGACAATACGAAGATCAAAGGGATACAGTAAACCTGAAGTGAAGCATCGGAATCTATAACTAGTGTCACAGGAATGGTTCGAAACATAGACAGTTGGAAGCGTCAGTCTCCTTGTACTTAAGTCGGCATTGTGCCTTTTCTATTTAATTCCGATGCAAATTTCTGTGTTTCGTCGTCAATGAGAAGGTCCAAGGGATACAGTAAACCTGAAGTGAAGCTTCGGAATCTATAACTAGTGTCACAGGAATGGTTAAAAAAATTGACAGTAAGATGAGTCAGTCTTCTTGTACGTAAGTCGGCATTGTGCCTTTTCAATTTAATTCCGATGCAGTTCCTGTGTTTCGTCGTCAATACGAAGGTGCGAGGGTTACAGTAAACCTTAAGTGAAGCATCGGAATCTATAACTAGTGTCACAGGAATGGTTCAAAACATACACAGCAAGAAGAGTCAGTCTACTTGTACTTAAGTCGGCATTGTGCCTTTTGTATTTACTTCCGATGCAATTTGTGTGTTTCATCGTCAATAAGAAGGTCCAAGGGATACAGTAAACCTGAAGTGATGCATCGGAATCTATAACTAGTGTCACAGGAATGGTTCAAACATAGTCAGTAGGAAGTATCAGTCTTCTTGTACTTAAGTCGGCATTGTGCCTTTTGTATTTAATTCCGATGCAATTTCTGTGTTTCATCGTCAATGAGAAGGTCCAAGGGATACAGTAAACACATAGTGAAGCATCGGAATCTAAAACTGGTCACACAGGAAATGTTCAAATCATAGTAAGTAAGAAGGGTCAGTCTTCTTGTACTTCAGTCGGCATTGTACCTTTTCTATGTAATTTTGATGTAATTTCTGTGTTTCGTTGTCAATAAGAAGGTACAAGGGATACAGTAAACATTAAGTGAAGCACCTGAATCTGAAACCGGTCTCTCAGGAATGGTTCAAAACATAGAGATTAAGAAGAGCCAGTCATCTTGTATTTGGGTCGGCATTGTGCCTTTTGTATTTAATTTCGATGGAGTTTCTGTGTTTCATCGTCAATAAGAAGGTCAGAGGAAATCAGTAAACCTGAAGTGAAGCATCGGAATCTACAACTAGTGTCACAGGAATGGTTAAAACATAGACAGTAGGAAGAGTCAGTCTTCTTGTACTTAAGTCGGCATAGTGCCTTTTCTATTTAATTCCGATGCAATGTATGTGTTTCATCGTCAATAAGAAGGTCCAAGGGATACAGTAAACATATAGTGAAGCATCGGAAACTAAAACTGGTCTCACAGGAAATGTTCACAACATAGTCAGTAAGAAGAGCCAGTCTTCTTGTACTTAAGTCGGCATTGTGCCTTTTGTATTTAATTCCGATGCAATTTGTGTGTTTCATCGTCAATAAGAAGATCCAAGGGATGCAGTAAACCTGAAGTGATGCATCGGAATCTATAACTAGTGTCACAGGAATGGTTTAAAAACTTAGTTAGTAGGAAGTGTCAGTCTTCATGTACTTAAGTCAGCATTGTGCCTTTTGTATTTAATTCCGATTCAATTACTGTGTTTCATCGACTATAAGAAGGTCCAAGGGATACTGTAAGCCAGAAGTGAAACATCAGAATCTATAACTAGTATCACACGAGTGGTTTAAAACAGAGACAGTAAGAAGAGTCAGTCTTCTTGTACTTAAATCGCCATTGTGCCTGTTGTATTTAATTTCGATGCAATTTCTGTGTTTCATCGTCAATAAGAAGGTCCAAGGGATACAGTAAACACATAGTGAAGCATCGAAATGTAAAACTGGTCTCAAGGTAAATGTTCAAATCATAGTAAGTAAGAGGAGTCAGTCTTCATTTACTTAAGTCGGCATTGTGCTTTTGCTATGTAATTTTGATACAATTTCTGTGTTTCGTCGTCAATAAAAAGGTCCAAGTGATACAGTAAACCTTAAGTGGAGCATCTGAAACTATAACTAGTGTCACCGGAATGGTTCAAAACATAGACAGTAAGAAGAATCAGTCTTCTTGTACTTAAGTCGGCATTGTGCCTTTTGTATTTGATTCCGATGCAATTTCTGTGTTTCGTCGTTAATAAGAAGGTCCAAGTGATACAGTAAACCTGAAGTGAAGCATCGGAAACTATAACTAGTGTCACCGGAATGGTTCAAAACATAGACAGTAAGAAGTGTCAGTCTTCTTGTACTTAAGTCGGCATTGTGCCTTTCCTATTTTATTCCGATGCAATTTCTGTGTTTCGTCGTCAATAAGAAGGTCAAAGGGATGCAGCAAACCAGAAGTGAGGCATCGGAATCTATAACTAGTGTCACAGGAATGGCTCAAAAAATAGACAGTAAGATGAGTCAGTCTTCTTGTACGTAAGTCGGCATTGTGCCTTTTGTATTTAATTCCGATGCAATTTCTGTGTTTCATCGTCAATAAGGTCAGAGGCATACAGTAAACCTGAAGTGAGCATCGGAATCTATAACTAGTGTCACGGGAATGGTTCAAATCATAGAGATTAGAAAGAGTCAGTCTTCTTATACTTAAGTCGGCACTGTGCCTTTTGTTTTTAATTCCGATGCAATTTCTGTGTTTCATCGTCAATAACAAGGTCAGAGGGATACAGTAAACCTTAAGTGAAGCATCGGAATGTATTACTAGTGTCACAGGAATGGTTCAAAACATAGACAGTAGGAAGAGTCAGTCTTCTTGTACTTGAGTCGGCATTGTGCCTTTTGTATTTATTTCCGATGCCATTTCTGTGTTTCATCGTCAATAAGAAGGTCAGAGGGATACAGTAAACTTGAAGTGAAGCATTGGAATCTATAACAAGTGTCACAGGAATGGTTCAAAACATAGACAGTAGGAAGAGTCATTCTTCTTGTACTTAAGTCGCCATAGTGCCTTTTCTATTTAATTCCGATGCAATTTCTGTGTTTCATCATCAAGAAGAAGGTCAGAGCGATACTGTAAACCTGAAGTGAAGCATCGGAATGTATAACTAGTGTCACAGGAATGTTTCGAACATAGACAGTAGGAAGAGTCAGTCTTCTTGTACTTGTGTCGGCAATGTGCCATTTGTATTTAATTCCGATGCAATTTCTGAGTTTCATCGTCAATAAGAAGGTCAGAGGGATGCGGTAAACCTGAAGTAAAGCATCGGAATCTATAACTAGTGTTACAGGAATGGTTCAAAACACAAACAGTAGGAAGAGTCAGTATTCTTGTACTTCAGTCGGCATTGTGCCTTTTGTATTTAATTCCGATGCAATTTCTGTGTTTCATCGTACATAAGAAGGTCAGAGGGATACAGTAAACCTGAAGTGAAGCATCAGAATCTATGACTAGTGTCACAGGAATGGTTCTAAACATAGACAGTAAGTAGAGTCAGTCTTCTTGTACTTAAGTCGGCATTGTGCTTTTGTATTTAATTGCGATGCAATTTCTGTGATTCATCGTCAATAAGAAGGCCCAAGGGATACAATAAACATATAGTGAAGCATCGGAATCTAAAACTGGTCTCACAGGAAATGTTCACAACATAGTCAGAAAGAAGAGACAGTCTTCTTGTACTTAAGTCGGCATTGTGCCTTTTGTATTTAATTCCGATGCAATTTCTGTGTTTCATCGACAATAAGAAAGGCCAGAGGGATACAGTAAACATTAAGTGAAGCATCGGAATCTATAACTAGTGTCACAGGAATGGTTCAAAACATAGACAGTTGGAAGAGTCAGTCTTCTTGTACTTAAGTCGGCATTGTGCCTTTTCTATTTAATTCCGATGCAATTTCTGTGTTCGTCGTCAATGAGAAGGTCCAAGGGATACAGTAAACCTTAAGTGAAGCATCGGAATCTATAACTAGTGTCACAGAAATGGTTCAAAAAATAGACAGTAAGATGAGTCAGTCCTCTTGTACGTAAGTCGGCATTGTGCCTTTTGTATTTAATTCCGATGCAATTTCTGTGTTTCATCGTCAATAAGGTCAGAGGGATACAGTAAACCTGAAGTGAAGCATCGGAATCTATAACTAGTGTCACAGGAATGGTTCAAATCATAGAGATTAGAAAGAGTCAGTATTCTTATACTTAAGTCGGCACTGTGCCCTTTGTATTTAATTCCGATGCAATTTCTGTGTTTCATCGTCAATAAGAAGGTCAGAGGGATACAGTAAACCTTAAGTGAAGCATCGGAATGTATAACTAGTGACACAGGAATGGTTCAAAACATAGACAGTAGGAAGAGTTAGTCTTCTTGTACTTGTGTCGGCATTGTGCCTTTTGTATTTATTTCCGATGCCATTTCTGTGTTTCATCGTCAGTAAGAAGGTCAGAAAGATACAGTAAACCTGAAGTGAAACATCTGAATCTATAACTAGTGGCACAAGAATTGTTCAAAACATAGACAGTAGGAAGAGTCATTCTTCTTGTACTTAAATCGGCATTGTGCCTTTTCTATTTAATTCTGAAGGAAATTCAGTGTTTCATCGTCAATAAGAAGGTCAAAGGGATACAGTAAACGTAAAGTGAATCATCGGAATCTATAACTAGTATCACAGGAATGGTTCAAAACTTAGACAGTAGGAAGAGTCAGTCTTCTTGTACTTGTGTCGGCATTGTGCCATTTGTAATTAATTACGATGCAATTTCTGAGTTTCATCGTCAATAAGAAGGTCAGAGGGATGCAGTAAACCTGAAGTGAAGCATCGGAATCTATAACTAGTGTTACAGGAATGCTTCAAAACACAGACAGTAGGAAGAGTCAGTATTGTTGACTTAAGTCGGCATTGTGCCTTTTGTATTTGATTCCGATGCAATTTCTGTGTCTTATCGTCAATAAGATGGTCCAAGGGATACAGAACACCTGAAGTGAAGCATCAGAATCTATAACTAGTGTCACAAGAATGGTTCAAATCATAGACAGTCAGAAGAGTCAGTCTTCTTGTACTTAAGTCGGCATAGAACCTTTTCTATTTAATTCCGATGCAATTTCTGTGTTTCATCATCAAGAAGAAGGTCAGAGCGATACTGTAAACCTGATGTGAAGCATCGGAATGTATAACTAGTGTCACAGGAATGTTTCAAACATAGACAGTAGGAAGAGTCAGTCTTCATGTACTTGTGTCGGCATTGTGCCATTTGTATTTAATTCCGATGCAATTTCTGAGTTTCATCGTCAATAAGAAGGTCAGAGGGATGCAGTAAACCTGAAGTGAAGCATCGGAATCTAAGACCGGTCTCACAGGAAAGGATCAAAATATAGAGTGTAAGAAGAGCCAGTCATCTTGTATTTGAGTCGGCATTGTGCCTTTTCTATTTAATTCCGATGCAATTTCTGTGTTTCATCGTAAATAAGAAGGTCCAAGGGATACAGTAAACCTGAAGTGAATCATCGGAATCCATAACTAGTGTCACAGGAATGGTTCAAAACATAGTCAGTAAGAAGAGTCAGTCTTCTTGTGCTTATGTCGGCATTGTGCCTTTTGTATTTAATTCTGATGCAATTTCTGTGTTTCATCGTCAATAAGAAGGTCCAAGGGATACAGTAAACCTGAAGTGAAGCATCGGAATCTATAACAAGTGTCACAGGAATTGCTCAAAAAATAGACAGTAGGAAGAGTCAGTCTTCTTGTACTTAAGTCAGCATTGTGCCTTTTGTATTTAATTCCGATGCAATTTCTGTGTTTCATCGTCAATAAGAAGGTCCAAGGGATACAGTAAACCTGAAGTGAGGCATCGGAATCTATAACTAGAGTCACAGGAATGGTTCAAAACATAGACAGTTTGAAGAGTCAGTCTTCTTGTACTTAAGTCGGCATTGTGCCTTTCCTAAGTAATTCCGATGCAATTTCTGTGTTTCGTCGTCAATAAAGAGGTCCAAGGGATGCAGTAAACCTGAAGTGACGCATCGGAAACTATAACTAGTGTCACAGGAATGGTTCAAAACATAGACAGTAAGAAGAGTCAGTCCTCATGTACTTAAGTCGGCATTGTGCCTTTTGTATTTAATTCCGATGCAATTTCTGTGTTTCATCGACAATAAGAAGGTCAGAGGCATACAGTAAACCTGAAGTCAAGCATCGGAATCTATAACTAGTGTCACAGGAATGGTTCAAAACATAGACAGAAGGATGACTCAGTGTTCTTGTACGTAAGTCGGCATTGTGCCTTTCGTATTTAATTCCGATGCAACTTCTGTGTTTCATCGTCAATTAGAAGGTCAGAGGGATACAGTAAACCTGAAGTGAAGCATCAGAATGTATAACTAGTAACACAGGAATGGTTCATATCATAGACATTAGGAAGAGTCAGATTTCTTGTACTTGAATCGTTATTGTGCCTTTTGTATTCAATTCCGATGCAATTTCTGTGTTTCATCGTCAATAAGAAGGTCCAAGTGATACAGTAAACCTAAAGTGAAGCATCGGAAACTATAACTAGTGTCACCGGAATGGTTCAAAACATAAACAGTAAGAAGAGTCAGTCTTCTTGTACTTAAGTCGGCATTGCGCTTTTTGTATTTAAATCCGATGCAATTTCTGTGTTTCATCGACAATAAGAAGGACAGAGGGCTACAGTAAACCTAAGTGAAGCTTCGGAATCTATAGCTAGAGTCACAGGAATGGTTCAAAACATAGTCAGTAAAAAGAGTCAGTCCTCTTGTACTTAAGTCGGCATTGCGCTTTTTGTATTTAAATCCGATGCAATTTCTGTGTTTCATCGACAATAAGAAGGTCAGAGGGATACAGTAAACCTGAAGTGAAGCATTGGAATCTATAACTAATGTCACAGGAATGGTTCAAAACATAGAAAGTTGGAAGAGTCAGTCTTCTTGTAATTAAGTCGGCATTGTGCCTTTTCTATTTAATTCCGATGCAGTTTTTGTGTTTCGTCGTCAATGAGAAGATCCAAGGGATACAGAAACCTGAAGCATCGGAATCTATAACTAGTGTCACAGGAATGGTTCAAAACATAGACAGAAGAACGAGTCAGTCTTCTTGTACGTAAGTCGGCATTGTGCCTTTTGTATTTAATTCCGATGCATCTTCTGTGTTTCATCGTCAATAAGAAGGTCAGAGGGATACAGTAAACCTAAAGTGAAGCATCGGAATCTATAACTAGTATCACGGAAATGGTTCAAAACATAGAGATTAGGAAGAGTCAATCTTCTTATACTTAAGTCGGCACTGTGCCTTTTGTATTTAATTCCGATGCAACTTCTGTGTTTCATCGTCAATTAGAAGGCCAGAGGGATACAGTAAACCTGAAGTGAAGCATCGGAATGTATAACTAGTGTCACAGGAATGGTTCAAATCATAGACAGTAGGAAGAGTCAGATTTCTTGTACTTGAGTCGTTATTGTGCCTTTTGTATTCAATTCCGATGCAATTTCTGTGTTTCATCGTCAATAAGAAGGTTCAAGTGATACAGTAAACCTAAAGTGAAGCATCGGAAACTATAACTAGTGCCACCGGAATGGTTCAAAACATAAACAGTAAGAAGAGTCAGTCTTCTTGTACTTAAGTCGGCATTGTGCCTTTTGTATTTAATTCCGATGCAATTTCTGTGTTTCATCGTAAATAGGAAGGTCAGAGGGATACAGTTAACCTGAAGTGAAGTATCGGAATCTGTATCTAGTGTCACAGGATCGGTTCTAAACATAGACAGTAAAAAGAGTCAGTCTTCTTGTACTTAAGTCGGCATTGTGCCTTTTGTATTTAATTCCGATGCAATATCTGTGTTTCATCGTCAATATGAAGGTCCAAGGGTTACAGTAAACATATTGTGAGGCATCGGAATCTAAAACTGGTCTCACAGGAAATGTTCAAACCATAGCCAGTAAGAAGAGTCAGTCCTCTTGTACTTAAGTCGGCATTGTGCCTTTTCTATTTAATTCCGATGCAATTTCTGTGTTTCGTCATCAATAAGAAGGTCCAAGGGATACAGTAAACCTGAAGTGAAGCATCGGAATCTAATACCGGTCTCACAGGAAAGGTTCATAGCATAGAGAGTAAGAAGAGCCAGTCATCTTGTATTTGAGTCGGCATTGTGCCATTTGTATTTAATTCCGATGCAATTTCTGTGTTTCATCGTCAATAAGAATGTCAGAGGGCTAAAGTAAACCTGAAGTGAAGCATCGGAATCTATAGCTAGTGTCACAGGAATTTTTCAAAACATAGACAGTAGGAAGAGACAGTCTTCTTGTACTTAAGTCGGCATTGTGCCTTTTGTATTTTTACTCCGATGCAATTTCTGTGTTTCATCGTCAATAAGAAGGTCAGAGGGATACAGTTAAACTGAAGTGAAGCATCAGGATCTATAACTAGTGTCACAGGAATGGTTCAAATCAGTGACAGTAAGAAAAGTCAGTCTACTTGTACTTAAGTCGGCATTGTGCCTTTTGTATTTAATCCCGATGCAATTTCTGTGTTTCATCGTAAATAATAAGGTCCAAGGGATACAGTAAACCTGAAGTGAGGCATCGGAATCTATAACTAGTGTCACAGGAATGGTTCAAAACATAGTCAGTAAGAGGAGTCAGTCTGCTTGTACTTAAGTCGGCATTGTGCCTTTTCTATTTAATTCCGATGCAATTTCTGTGTTTCGTCGTCAATAAGAAGGTCCAAGGGATACAGTAAACCTGATGTGAAGCATCGGAATCTAAAACCGGTCTCACAGGAAAGGTTCAAAACATAGAGAGTAAGTATAGCGAGTCATCTCGTATTTGAATCGGCATTGTGCCTTTTGTATTTAATTCCGATGCAATTTCTGTGTTTCATCGACAATAAGAAGGTCAGAGCCATACAGTAAACCTGAAGTCAAGTATCGGAATCTATAACTAGTGTCACAGGAATGGTAATAACATTGACAGTGAGAAGAGTCAGTCCTCTTGTACTTAAGTCGTCATTGTGCCTTTTGTATTTAATTCCGATGCAATTTCTGTGTTTCATCGTCAATAAGAAGGTCCAAGTGATACAGTAAACCTAAAGTGAAGCATCGGAATCTATAACTAGTGTCACAGGAATGGTTCAAAACATAGACAGTAAGAAGAGTCAGTCTTCTTGTACTTAAGTCGGCATTGTGCCTTTCCTAAGTAATTCCGATGCAATTTCTGTGTTTCGTCGTCAATAAGAAGGTCCAAGGGATGCAGTATACCTGAAGTGACGCATCGGAATCTATAACTAGTGTCACAGGAATGGTTCAAAACATAGACAGTAAGAAGAGTCAGTCCTCTTGTACTTAAGTCGGCATTGTGCCTTTTGTATTTAATTCCGATGCAACTTCTGTGTTTCATCGTCAATAAGAAGGTCAGAGGGATACAGTAAACCTAAAGTGAAGCTTCGGAATCTATAACTAGTATCACGGAAATGGTTCAAAACATAGAGATTAGGAAGAGTCAATCTTCTTATACTTAAGTCGGCACTGTGCCTTTTGTATTTAATTCCGATGCAACTTCTGTGTTTCATCGTCAATTAGAAGGCCAGAGGGATACAGTAAACCTGAAGTGAAGCATCGGAATGTATAACTAGTGTCACAGGAATGGTTCAAATCATAGACAGTAGGAAGAGTCAGATTTCTTGTACTTGAGTCGTTATTGTGCCTTTTGTATTCAATTCCGATGCAATTTCTGTGTTTCATCGTCAATAAGAAGGTTCAAGTGATACAGTAAACCTAAAGTGAAGCATCGGAAACTATAACTAGTGTCACCGGAATGGTTCAAAACATAAACAGTAAGAAGAGTCAGTCTTCTTGTACTTAAGTCGGCATTGTGCCTTTTGTATTTAATTCCGATGCAATTTCTGTGTTTCATCGTAAATAGGAAGGTCAGAGGGATACAGTTAACCTGAAGTGAAGTATCGGAATCTGTATCTAGTGTCACAGGATCGGTTCTAAACATAGACAGTAAAAAGAGTCAGTCTTCTTGTACTTAAGTCGGCATTGTGCCTTTTGTATTTAATTCCGATGCAATATCTGTGTTTCATCGTCAATATGAAGGTCCAAGGGTTACAGTAAACATATTGTGAGGCATCGGAATCTAAAACTGGTCTCACAGGAAATGTTCAAACCATAGCCAGTAAGAAGAGTCAGTCCTCTTGTACTTAAGTCGGCATTGTGCCTTTTCTATTTAATTCCGATGCAATTTCTGTGTTTCGTCATCAATAAGAAGGTCCAAGGGATACAGTAAACCTGAAGTGAAGCATCGGAATCTAATACCGGTCTCACAGGAAAGGTTCATAGCATAGAGAGTAAGAAGAGCCAGTCATCTTGTATTTGAGTCGGCATTGTGCCATTTGTATTTAATTCCGATGCAATTTCTGTGTTTCATCGTCAATAAGAATGTCAGAGGGCTAAAGTAAACCTGAAGTGAAGCATCGGAATCTATAGCTAGTGTCACAGGAATTTTTCAAAACATAGACAGTAGGAAGAGACAGTCTTCTTGTACTTAAGTCGGCATTGTGCCTTTTGTATTTTTACTCCGATGCAATTTCTGTGTTTCATCGTCAATAAGAAGGTCAGAGGGATACAGTTAAACTGAAGTGAAGCATCAGGATCTATAACTAGTGTCACAGGAATGGTTCAAATCAGTGACAGTAAGAAAAGTCAGTCTACTTGTACTTAAGTCGGCATTGTGCCTTTTGTATTTAATCCCGATGCAATTTCTGTGTTTCATCGTAAATAATAAGGTCCAAGGGATACAGTAAACCTGAAGTGAGGCATCGGAATCTATAACTAGTGTCACAGGAATGGTTCAAAACATAGTCAGTAAGAGGAGTCAGTCTGCTTGTACTTAAGTCGGCATTGTGCCTTTTCTATTTAATTCCGATGCAATTTCTGTGTTTCGTCGTCAATAAGAAGGTCCAAGGGATACAGTAAACCTGATGTGAAGCATCGGAATCTAAAACCGGTCTCACAGGAAAGGTTCAAAACATAGAGAGTAAGTATAGCGAGTCATCTCGTATTTGAATCGGCATTGTGCCTTTTGTATTTAATTCCGATGCAATTTCTAAGTTTCATCGTCAATAAGAAGGTCAGAGGGATACAGTAAACCTGAAGTGACGCATCGGAATCTGTAACTAGTGTCACAGGAATGGTTCAAAACATAGACAGTAAGGAGAGTCAGTCCTCTTGTACTTAAGTCGGCATTGTGCCTTTTGTATTTAATTCCGATGCAATTTCTGTGTTTCATCGACAATAAGAAGGTCAGAGCCATACAGTAAACCTGAAGTCAAGTATCGGAATCTATAACTAGTGTCACAGGAATGGTAATAACATTGACAGTGAGAAGAGTCAGTCCTCTTGTACTTAAGTCGTCATTGTGCCTTTTGTATTTAATTCCGATGCAATTTCTGTGTTTCATCGTCAATAAGAAGGTCCAAGTGATACAGTAAACCTAAAGTGAAGCATCGGAATCTATAACTAGTGTCACAGGAATGGTTCAAAACATAGACAGTAAGAAGAGTCAGTCTTCTTGTACTTAAGTCGGCATTGTGCCTTTCCTAAGTAATTCCGATGCAATTTCTGTGTTTCGTCGTCAATAAGAAGGTCCAAGGGATGCAGTATACCTGAAGTGACGCATCGGAATCTATAACTAGTGTCACAGGAATGGTTCAAAACATAGACAGTAAGAAGAGTCAGTCCTCTTGTACTTAAGTCGGCATTGTGCCTTTTGTATTTAATTCCGATGCAATTTCTGTGTTTCATCGTCAGTAAGAAGGTCCAAGGGATACAGCAATCCTGAAGTGAAGCATCGGAATCTATAACAAGTGTCACAGGAATGGTTCTAAACATAGACAGTAGGAAGAGTCAGTCTTCTTGTACTTAAGTCGGCATTCTGCCTTTTGTATTTAATTCCGATGCAATTTCTGTGTTTCATTATCAGTAAGAAGGTCCAAGGGAAACAGTAAACATGAAGTGAGGCATCGGAATCTATAACTAGTGTCACAGGAATATTTCAAAACATAGTCAGTAAGAGGAGTCAGTCTTCTTGTACTTAAGTCGGCATGTTGCCTTTTGTATTTAATTCTGATGCAATTTCTGTGTTTCATCGTCAATAAGAAGGTCCAAGGGATACAGTAAACATATAGCGAAGCATCGGAATCTAAAACTGGTCTCACAGGAAAAGTTCGAAGCATAGTCAGTAAGAAGAGTCAGTCTTCTTGTACTTAAGTCGGCATTGTGCCTTTTCTATTTAATTCCGATGCAATTTCTGTGTTTCGTCGTCAATAAGAAGGTCCAAGGGATACAGTAAACCTGATGTGAAGCATCGGAATCTAAAACCGGTCTCACAGGAAAGGTTCATAACATAAAGAGTAAGTAGAGCCAGTCATCTTGTATTTGAGTCGGCAATGTGCCTTTTGTATTTAATTCCGATGCAATTTCTGTGTTTCATCGTCAATAAGAAGGTCCACGTGATACAGTAAAACTAAAGTGAAGCATCGGAATCTATAACTAGTGTCACAGGAATGGTTCAAAACATAGATAGTATGAAGAGTCAGTCTTCTTGTACTTAAGTCGGCATTGTGCCTTTCCTATGTAATTGCGATGCAATTTCTGTGTTTCGTCGTCAATAAGAAGGTCCAAGGGATGCAGTAAACCTGAAGTGAAGCATCGGAATCTATAACTAGTGTCACAGGAATGGTTCAAAACATAGTCAGTAAGAAGAGTCAGTCCTCTTGTACTTAAGTCGGCATTGTGCCTTTTGTATTTAATTCCGATGCAATTTCTGTGTTTCATCAACAATAAGAAGGTCAGAGGGATACAGTAAACCTGAAGTGAAGCATCGGAATCTATAACTAGTGTCACAGGAATGGTTCAAAACATAGACAGTAGGAAGAGTCAGAATTTTTGCACTTAAGTCGGCATTGTGCCTTTTGTATTTATTTCCGATGCAACTTCTGTGTTTCATCGTCAATAAGAAGGTCCAAGGGATACAGTAAACCTGAAGTGAGGCATCGGAATTTATAACTAGTGTCACAGGAATAGTTCAAAACATAGACAGTAAGCAGAGTCAGTCTTCTTGTACATAAGTCAGCATTGTGCCTTTTCTATTCAATTCCGATGCAATTTCTGTGTTTCATCGTCAATAAGAAGGTCAGAGGGATACAGTAAACCTGAAGTGAAGCATCGGAATGTAAAACTAGTGTCACAGGGATGGTTCAAAACTTAGACAGTAGGAAGAGTCAGTCTCCTTGTACTTAAGTCGGCATTGTGCCTTTTGTATTTAATTCCAATGCAATTTCTGTCCTTCATCGTCAATAAGAAGGTCCAAGGGATACAGTAAACCTGATGTGAGGCATCGGAATCTATAAGTAGTGTCACAGGAATGGTTCAAAACATAGACAGTAACAAGAGACAGTCTTCTTGTACTTATGTCGGCATTGTGCCTTTTGTATTTAATTCCGATGCAATTTCTGTGATTCATCGTCAATAAGAAGGTCAGAGGGATACAGTAAACCTGAAGTGAAGCATCGGAATCTAAAACAAGTGTCACAGGAATGGTTCAAATCATAGTCAGTAAGAAGAGTCTGTCTTCTTGTACTTAAGTCGGCATGGTGCCTTTTGCATTTAATTCCGATGTAATTTCTGTGTTTCATCGTCAATAAGAAGGGCCGAGGGATAGAGTAATCATATAGTGAAGCATCGGAATCTAAAACTGGTCTCACAGGAGATGTTCAAGACATAGTCAGTAAGAAGAGTCAGTCTTCTTGTACTTAAGTCGGCATTGTGCCTTTTCTATTTAATTCCGATGCAATTTCTGTGTGTCGTCGTCAATAAGTAGGTCCACGGGATACAGTAAACCTGAAGTGAAGCATCGGAATCTCAAACCGGTCTCACTGGAAAGGTTCAAACCATAGAGAGTAAGAAGAGCCAGTCATCTTGTATTTGAGTCGGCATTGTGCCTTTTGTATTTAATTCCGAGGCAATTTCTAAGTTTCATCGTCAATAAGAAGGTCAGAGGTATACAGTAAACCTGAAGTTAAGCATCGTAATCCATAACTAGTGTCACAGGAATGGGTAAAAACATTGACAGTAAGAAGAGTCAGTCTTCTTGTACTTAAGTCGGCATTGTGCCTTTTGTATTTAATTCCGATGCAACTTCTGTGTTTCATCGGCAATAAGAAGGTCCAAGAGATACAGTAAACCTGAAGTGAGGCATCGGAATCTATAACTAGTGTCACAGGAATGGTTCAAAACATAGACAGTAAGAAGAGTCAGTCTTCTTGTACTTAAGTCAGCATTGTGCCTTTACTGTTTAATTCCGATGCAATTTCTGTGTTTCATCGTCAATACGAAAGTCCAAGCGATACAGTAAACATATAGTGAAGCATCTGAATCTAACACTGGTCTCACAGGAAATGTTCAAATCATAGTCAGTAAGAAGAGTCAGTCTTCTTGAACTGAAGTCGACATTGTGCCTTTTCTATTTAATTCCGATGCAATTTCTGTGTTTCATCGTCAATAAGAAGGTCCAAGTGATACAGTAAACCTAAAGTGAAGCATCGGAATCTATAACTAGTGTCACAGGAATGGTTCAAATTATAGTCAGTAAGAAGAGTCAGTCTTCTTGTACTTAAGTCAGCATTGTGCCTTTTGTATTTAATTCCGATGCAACTTCTGTGTTTCATTGTCAATAAGTAGGTCCAAGGGATACAGTAAACCTGAAGTGAGGCATCGGAATCTATAACTAGTGACACAGGAATGGTTCAAAACATAGACAGTCTTCTTGTACTTAAGTCAGCATTGTGACTTTTCTAATTGATTCCGATGCAATTTCTCTGTTTCATCGTCAATAAGAATGTCAGAGGGATACAGTAAACCTGAAGTCAAGCATCGGAATCTATAACAAGTGTCACAGGAATGGTTCAGAACATAGTCAGTAAGATGAGTCAGCCTTCTTGTACTTAAGTCGGCATGGTGCCGTTTGTATTTAATTCCGATGCAGTTTCTGTGTTTCATCGTCAATAAGATGGTCCAAGGGATACAGTAAATATATAGTGAAGCATCGGAATCTAAATCTGGTCTCACAGGAAATGTACAAAACATAGTCAGTAAAAAGAGTCAGTCTTCTTGTACATAAGTCGGCATTGTGCCTTTTCTATTTAATTCCGATGCAATTTCTGTGTTTCGTCGTCAATAAGAAGGTCCAAGGGTTACAGTAAACCTGAAGTGAAGCATCGGAATCTAAAACCGGTCTCACAGGAACGGTTCAAAACATAGAGATTAAGAAGAGCCAGTCATCTTGTACTTGAGTCGGCATTGTCCCTCTTGTATTTAATTCCGATGCAATTTCTAAGAATCATCGTCAATAAGACGGTCAGAGGTATACAGCAAACCTGAAGTGACGCATCGGAATCTATAACTAGTGTCAAAGGAATGGTTAAAAACATTGACAGTAAGAAGAGTCAGTCTTCTTGTACTTAAGTCAGCATTGTGCCTTTTGTATTCAATTACGATGCAATTTCTATGTTTCATCGTCAATAAGAAGGTCCATGTGATACAGTAAACCTAAAGTGAAGCATCAGAATTTATAACTAGTGTCACAGGAATGGTTCGAAACATAGACAGTAGGAAGAGTCAGTCTTCTTGTACTTGAGTCGGCATTGTGCCTTTTGTATTTAATTCCGATGCAATTTCTGTGTTTCACCGTCAATAAGAAGGTCAGAGGGATACAGTAAACCTGAAGTGAGACATCGGAATCTAAAACTAGTGTCACAGGAATGGTTCAAAACATTGACAGTAGGAAGAGTCAGTCTTCTTGTACTTAAGTCAGCATTGTGCCTCTTGTATTTAATTCCGATGCAATTTCTAAGTTTCATCGTCAATACGAAGGTCGGTGGGATACAGTAAACCTGAAGTGAAGATTCGGAATCTATAACTAGTGTCACAGGAATGGTTAAAAACTTTGACAGTAAGAAGAAACACTCTTCTTGCACTTAAGTCGGCATTGTGACTTTTCTATTTAATTCCGATGCAATTTCTGTGTCTCATCGTCAATAAGAAGGTCCAAGTGGCACAGTATACCTAAAGTGAAGCATCGGAATCTATCACTAGTGTCACAGAAATGGTTCAAAACATAGTCAGTAAGAAGAGTCAGTCTTCTTGTACTTAAGTCAGCATTGTGCCTTTTCTATTTAATTCCGATGCAATTTCTGTTTTTTTATCGTCAATAAGGAGGTCAGAGGGATACAGTAAACTTGAAGTGAAGCATCGGAATCTGTAACTAGTGTCACAGGAATGGTTAAAACTTTGACAGTAAGAAGAGTCAGTCTTCTTGCACTTAAGTCGGCATTGTGACTTTTCTATTTAATTCCGATGCAATTTCTGTGTCTCAGCGTCAATAAGAAGGTCCAAGTGATACAGTAAACCTAAAGTGAAGCATCGGAATATATAACTAGTGTCACAGGACTGGTTCAAAACATTGTCACTAAGAAGAGTCAGTCTTCTTGTACTTATGTCAGCATTGTGCCTTTTCTATTTAATTCCGATGCAATTTCTTTGTTCTATCGTCAATAAGAAGGTCAGAGGGATACAGTAAACTTGAAGTGAAGCATCGGAATCTATAACTAGTGTCACAGAGATGGTTCAAAACGTGGACCGTAGGAAAAGTCAATCTTCTTGTACTTAAGTCGGCATTGTGATTTTTGTATTTAATTCTGATGCAAGTTCTGTGTTTCATCGCCAATAAGACGGTCAGAGGGATACAGTGAACCTGAAGTGAGGCATCAGAATCCATAACTAGTGTCACAGGAATGGTTCAAAACATAGACAGTAGGAAGAGTTAGCCTTCTTGTACTTAAGTCGGCATTGTGCCTTTTGTATTTAATTCCGATGCAACTTCTGTGTTTCATCGTCAATAAGTAGGTCCAAGGGATACAGTAAACCTGAAGTGAGGCATCGGATTCTATAACTAGTGACACAGGAATGGCTCAAAACATAGCCAGTAAGAAGAGTCGGTCTTCTTGTACTTAAGTCAGCATTGTGCCTTTTCTAATTAATTCCGATGCAATTTCTCTGTTTCATCATCAGTAAGAATGTCAGAGGGATACAGTAAACATGAAGTGAAGCATCGGAATCTATAACAAGTGTCACAGGAATGGTTCAAAACATAGTCAGTAAGATGAGTCAGCCTTCTTGTACTTAAGTCGGCATGGTGCCTTTTGTATTTAATTCCGATGCAATTTCTGTGTTTCATCGTCAATAAGAAGGTCCAAGGGATACAGTAAATATATAGTGAAGCATCGTATTCTAAATCTGGTCTCACAGGAAATGTTCAAAACATAGTCAGTAAGAAGAGTCAGTTTTCTTGTACTTAAGTCGGCATTGTGCCTTTTCTATTTAATTCCGATGCAATTTCTGTGTTTCGTCGTCAATAAGAAGGTCCAAGGGATACAGTAAACCTGAAGTGAAGCATCGGAATCTGAAACCGGTCTCACAGGAACGGTTCAAAATATAGAGATTAAGAAGAGCCAGTCATCTTGTATTTGAGTCGGCATTGTCCCTCTTGTATTTAATTCCGATGCAATTTCTAAGATTCATCGTCAATAAGACGGTCAGAGGTATACAGCAAACCTGAAGTGACGCATAGGAATCTATAACTAGTGTCACAGGAATGGTTAAAAACATTGACAATAAGAAGAGTCAGTCATCTTGTACTTAAGTCGGCATTGTGCCTTTTGTATTTAATTCCGAAGCAATTTCTGTGTTTCATCGTCAATAAGAAGGTACATGTGTTACAGTAAACCTAAAGTGAAGCATCGGAATGTATAACTAGTGTCACAGGAATGGTTCGAAACATAGACAGTAGGAAGAGTCAGTCTTCTTGTACTTGAGTCGGCATTGTGCCTTTTGTATTTAATTCCGATGCAATTTCTGTGTTTAATCGTCAATAAGAAGGTCACAGGGATACAGTAAACCTGAAGTGAAGCATCGGAATCTATAACAAGTGTCACAGGAATGGTTCAAAAAATAGACAGTAAGAGGAGTCAGTCTTCTTGTACTTAAGTCGGCGTTGTGCCTTTTGTATTTAATTCCGATGCAATATCTGTGTTTCATCGTCAATAAGAAGGTCCAAGGGATACAGTAAACCTGAAGTGAGACATCGGAACCTATAACTAGCGTCACAGGAATGGTTCAAAACATAGACAGTAGGAAGAGTCAGTCTTCTTGTACTTAAGTCGGCATTGTTCTTTTTGTATTTAATTCCGATGGAATTTCTGTGTTTCATCATCAATACGAAGGTCCAAGGGATACAGTAAACCTGAAGAGAGGCATCGGAATCTATAACTAGTGTCACAGGAATGGTTCAAAACATAGTCAGTAAGAAGAGTCAGTCTTCTTGTACTTAAGTCGGCATTGAGCCTTTTCTATTTAATTCCGATGAAATTTCTATGTTTCGTCGTCAATAAGAAGGTCCAAGGGATACAGTAAACCTGAAGTGAAGCATAGGAATCTAATACCGGTCTCACAGGAAAGGTTCAAAGCATAGAGAGTAAGAAGAGCCAGTCAACTTGTATTGGATTCGGCATTGTGACTTTTCTATTTAATTCCGATGCAATTTCTGTGTTTCGTCATCAATAAGAAGGTCCAAGGGATACAGTACACCTGAAGTGAAGCATCGGGATCTATAACAAGTGTCACAGGAATGGTTCAAATCATAGACAGTAAGAAGAGTCAGTGTTCTTGTACTTAAGTCGGCATTGTGCCTTTTCTATTTAATTCCGATGCAATTTCTGGGTTTCATCATCAAGAAGAAGGTCAGAGGGATACAGTGAACCTGAAGTGAAGCATCGGAATGTATAACGACTCTCACAGGAATGGTTCAAACATAGACAGTAGGAAGAGTCAGTCTTCTTGTACTTGAGTCGGCATTGTGCCTTTTGTATTTAATTCCGATGCAATTTCTGTGTTTCATCATCTATAAGAGGGTCAGAGGGATACAGTAAACCTGAAGTGAGGCTTCGGAGTCTAAAACTAGTGTCACAGGAATGGTTCAAAACATTGTCAGTAGGAAGAGTCAGTCTTCTTGCACTTAAGTCGCATTGTGCCTTTTGTATTTAATTCCAATGCAATTTCTAAGTTTCATCGTCAATAAGAAGGTCAGTGGGATACAGTAAACCTGAAGTGAAGTATCGGAATCTATAACTAGTGTCACAGGAATGGTTAAAAACTTTGACAGTAAGAAGAGTCAGTCTTCTTGCACTTAAGTCGGCATTGTGACTTTTCTATTTAATTCCGATGCAATTTCTGTGTCTCATCGTCAATAAGAAGGTCCAAGTGATACAGTAAACCTAAAGTGAAGCATCGGAATCTATAACTAGTGTCACAGGAATGGTTCAAAACATAGTCAGTAAGAAGAGTCAGTCTTCTTGTACTTAAGTCAGCATTGTGCCTTTTCTATCTAATTTCGATGCAATTTCTGTTTTCTATCGTCAATAAGAAGGTCAGAGGGATACGGTAAACTTGAAGTGAAGCATTGGAATCAATAACTAGTGTCACAGGAATGGTTAAAAACTTTGACAGCAAGAAGAGTCAGTCTTCTTGCACTTAAGTCGGCATTGTGACATTTCTATTTAATTCCGATGCAATTTCTGTGTCTCATCGTCAATAAGAAGGTCCAAGTGATACAGTAAACCTAAAGTTAAGCATCGGAATCTATAACTAGTGTCACAGGAATGGTTCGAAACATAGTCAGTAAGAAGAGTCTGTCTTCTTGTACTTAAGTCAGCATTGTGCCTTTTCTATTTAATTCCGATGCAATTTCTTTGTTTTATCGTCGATAAGAAGGTCAGAGGGATACAGTAAACGTGAAGTGAAGCATCGGAATCTATAACTAGTGTGACAGGGATGGTTCAAATCATAGACAGTAAGAGGAGTCAGTCTTCTTGTACTTAAGTCGGCATTGTGCCTTTTCTATTTAATTCCGATGCAATTTCTGTGTTTCATCATCAAGAAGAAGGTCAGAGGGATACAGTAAACCTGAAGTGAAGCATCAGAATGTATAACTAGTGTCACAGGAATGGTTCAAAACATAGACAGTAGGAAGAGTCAGTCTTCTTGTACATGAGTCGGCATTGTGCCTTTTGTATTTAATTCCGATGCAATTTCTGTATTTCATCGTCAATAAGAAGGTCAGAGGGATACAGTAAACCTGAAGTGAAGCATCGGAATCTATAACAAGTGTCACAGGAATGGTTCAAAAAATAGACAGTAGGAGGAGTCAGTCTTCTTATACTTAAGTCGGCATTGTGCCTTTTGTATTTATTTCCGATGCAATTTCTGTGTTTCATCGTCAATAAGAAGGTCCAAGGGATACAGTAAACCTGAAGTGAGACATCGGAATCTATAACTAGTGTCACAGGAATGGTTCAAAACATAGACAGTAGGAAGAGTCAGTCTTCTTGTACTTAAGTCGGCATTGTGCCTTTTGTATTTAATTCCGATGCAATTTCTGTGTTTCATCATCAATACGAAGGTCCAAGGGATACAGCAAACCTGAAGTGAGGCATCGGAATCTATAACTAGTGTCACAGGAATGGTTCAGAACATAGTCAGTAAGAAGAGTCAGTCATCTTGTACTTAAGTCGGCATGGTGCCTTTTGAATTTAATTCCGATGCAATTTCTGTGTTTCATCGTCAATAAGAAGGTCCAAGATATACAGTAAACATATAGTGAAGCATCAGAATCTAAAACTGGTCTCACAGGAAATGATCATAGCATAGTCAGTAAGAAGAGTCAGTCTTCTTGTACTTAAGTCGGCATTGTGCCTTTTGTATTTAATTCCGATGCAATTTCTGGGTTTCATCATCAAGAAGAAGGTCAGAGCGAAATACAGGAAGAACTGCAGCGGATAGGCACTTGGTGCAGGGAGTGGCAACTGACCCTTAACATAGACAAATGTAATGTATTGCGAATACATAGAAAGATGGATCCTTTATTGTATGATTATATGATAGCGGAACAAACACTGGTAGCAGTTACTTCTGTAAAATATCTGGGAGTATGCATACGGAACGATTTGAAGTGGAATGATCATATAAAATTAATTGTTGGTAAGGCGGGTACCAGGTTGAGATTCATAGGGTGAGTGCTTAGAAAATGTAGTCCATCAACAAAGAAGGTGGCTTACAAAACACTCGTTCGACCTATACTTGAGTATTGCTCATCAGTGTGGGATCCGTACCAGGTCGGGTTGACGGAGGAGATAGAAAAGATCCAAAGAAGAGCGACGCGTTTCGTCACCAGGTTATTTTGTAACCGTGATAGCGTTACGGAGATGTTTAATAAACTCAAGTGGCAGACTCTGCAAGAGAGGCGCTCTGCATCGCGGTGTAGCTTCCTGGCCAGGTTTCGAGAGGGTGCGTTTCTGGATGAGGTATCGAATATATTGCTTCCCCCTACTTATACCTCCCGAGGAGATCACGAATGTAAAATTAGAGAGATTAGAGCGCGCACGGAGGCCTTCAGACAGTCGTTCTTCCCGCGAACCATACGCGACTGGAACAGGAAAGGGAGGTAATGACAGTGGCACGTAGAGTGCCCTCCGCCACACACCGTTGGGTGGCTTGCGGAGTATCAATGTAGATGTAGATGTAGATGTAGGGATACAGTAAACCTGAAGTGAAGCATCGGAATGTATAACTAGTCTCACACGAATGGTTCAAAACATAGACAGTAGGAAGAGTCAGTCTTCTTGTACTTGAGTCGGCATGGTGCATTTGTATTTATTTCCGATGCAATTTCTGTGTTTCATCGTCAGTAAGAAGGTCCCAGGGATACAGTAAACATACAGTGAAGCATCGGAATCTAAAACTGGTCTCACAGCAATTGTTGAAAACATAGTAAGTTAGAAGAGTCAGTCTTCTTGACTTAAGTCGGCAATGTGCCTTTTCTATTTAATTCCGATGCAATTTCTGTGTTTCGTCATCAATAAGAAGGTCCAAGGGATACAGTAAACCTGAAGTGAAGCATCAGAATCTAAAACCGGTCTCACTGGAAAGGTTCAAAACATAGAGAGTAAGAAGAGCCAGTCTTCTTGTACTTAAGTCAGCATTGTGCCTTTTCTATTTAATTCCGATGCAATTTCTGTGTTTTATCGTCAATAAGAAGGTCAGAGGGATACAGTAAACTTGAAGTGAAGCATCGGAATCTATAACTAGTGTCACAGAAATGGTTCAGAACATTGACAGTAAGAAGAGTCAGTCATCTTGCACTTGACTCGACATTGTGCCTTTTATATTTAATCCCGATGCAATTTCTGTGTTTCATCGTCAATAAGAAGGTCCAAGTGATACAGTAAACCTAAAGTGAAGCATCGGAATCTATAACTAGTGTCACAGGAATATTTCAGAACATAGTCAGTAAGAAGAGTCAGTCTTCTTGTACTTAAGTCAGCATTGTGCATTTTCTATTTAATTCCGGTGCAATTTCTATGTATTATCGTCAATAAGAAGGTCAGAGGGATAAGGTAAACTTCAAGTGAAGCATCGGAATCTATAACTAGTGTCACAGGGATGGTTCAAAACGTAGACAGTAGGAAGAGTCCGTCTTCTTGTACTTAAGTCGGCATTGTGATTTTTGTATTTAATTCCGATGCAATTTCTGTGTTTCATCGTCAATAAGAAGGTCCAAGGGATACAGTACACCTGAAGTGAAGAATCGGAATCTATAACTAGTGTCACAGGAATGGTTCAAATCATAGGCAGTAAGAAGAGTCAGTCTTCTTGTACTTATGTCGGCATTGTGCCTTTTCTATTTAATTCCGATGCAATTTCTGTGTTTCATCGTCAATAAGAAGGTTAGAGGGATACAGTATACATGAAGTGCATCATCGGAATCTATAATTAGTGTCACAGGAACGGTTCTAAACAAAGACAGTAGGAAGAACCAGTCATCTTGTACTTGAGTCGGCATTGTACCTTTTGTATTTACTTCCGATGCAATTTCTGTTTTTCATCGTCAATAAGAAGGTCAGAGGGATACAGTAAACCTGAAGTGAAGCATCGGAATCTATAACTAGTGTCACAGGAATTGTTCAAATCATAGACAGTAGGAAGAGTCACTCTTCTTGTACTTAGTACGGCTTTGTGCCTTTTCTATTTAATTCCGATGCAATTTCTATGTTTCATCGTCAATAAGAAGGTCGGAGGGATACAGTAAACATGATGTGAAGCATCGGAATCTATAACTAGTGTCACAGGAATGGTTCAAAACATAGACAGTAGGAACAGTCAGTCTTCTTGTACTTAAGTCGGCATTGTGCCTTTTGTATTTAATTCCGATGCAACTTCTGTGTTTCATCTTCAATAAGAAGGTCCAAGGGTACAGTAAAACTGAAGTGGGGCATCGGAATCTATAACTAGTGTCACAGGAATGGTTCAAAACATAGACAGTAAGAAGAGTCAGTCTTCTTGTACTTAAGTCAGCATTGTGCCTTTTCTATTTAATTCCGATGCAATTTCTGTGTTTCATCGTCAATAAGAAGGTCAGAGGGATACAGTAAACCTGAAGTGAAAAATCGGAATCTATAACTAGTGCCACAGGGATGGTTCAAAACGTAGACAGTAGGAAGAGTCAGTCTTCTTGTACTGAAGTCGGCATTGTGCCTTTTCTATTTAATTCCGATGCAATTTCTGTCTTTCATCGTCAATAAGAAGGTCCAAGGGATACAGTAAACCTGAAGTGAGGCATCGGAATCTATAACTAGTGTCACAGGAATGGTTCAAAACATAGACAGTAGGAAGAGACAGTCTTCTTGTACTTAAGTCGGCATTGTACCTTTTGTATTTTATTCCGATGCAATTTCTGTGTTTCATCGTCAATACGAAGGTCCAAGGGATACAGTACACCTGAAGTGAAGCATCGGAATCTATAACTAGTGTCACAGGAATGGTTCAAATCATAGACAGTAAGAAGAGTCAGTCTTCTTGTTTTTAAGTCGGCATTGTGCCTTTTCTGTTTAATTCCGATGCAATTTCTGTGTTTCATGATCAAGAAGAAGGTCAGAGGGGTACAGTAAACTTGAAGTGAAGCATCGGAATGTATAACTAGTGTCACAGGAATGGTTCAAAACATTGACAGTTGGAAGAGTCAGTCTTCTTGTACTTGAGTCGGCATTGTGCCTTTTGTATTTAATTCCGATGCAATTTCTGTGTTTCATCGTTATTAAGAAGGTCAGAGGGATACAGTAAACCTGAAGTGAAGCATCGGAATCTATAACAAGTGTCACAGGAATGGTTCAAAAAATAGACAGTAGGAGGAGTCATTCTTCTTGTACTTAAGTCGGCATTGTGCCTTTTGTATTTAATTCCGATGCAATTTCTGTGTTTCATCGTCAATAAGAAGGTCCAAGGGATACAGTAAACTTGAAGTGAGGCATCGGAACTCATAACTAGTGTCACAGGAATGGTTCAAAATATAGACAGTAGGAAGAGTCATTCTTCTTGTACTTAAGTCGCCATAGTGCCTTTTCTATTTAATTCCGATGCAATTTGTGTGTTTCATCGTCAATAAGAAGGTCCAAGGGATACAGTAAACCTGAAGTGAAAAATCGGAATCTATAACTAGTGCCACAGGAATGATTCAAAACATAGACAGGTGGAAGTGTCAGTCTTCTTGTACTTAAGTCGGCATGGTGCCTTTTGTATTTAATTCCGATGCAATTTCTGTGGTTCATCGTCAATAAGAAGGTCCAAGATATACAGTAAACATATTGTGAAGCATCGCAATCTAAAATTGGTCTCACAGGAAATGTTCAAAGCATAGTCAGTAAGAAGAGTCAGTCTTCTTGTACGTAAGTCGGCATTGTGCCTTTTCTATTTAATTCCGATGAAATTTCTGTGTTTCGTCGTCAATAAGAAGGTCCAAGGGATACAGTAAACCAGAAGTGAAGCATCGGAATCTAATACCGGTCTCACAGGAAAGGTTCAAAGCATAGTGAGTAAGAAGAGCCAGTCAACTTGTATTTGAGTCGGCACTGTGCCTTTTGTATTTAATTCCGATGCAATTTTTAAGTTTCATCGTCAATAAGAAGGTCAGGGGGATACAGTAAACCTGAAGTGAAGCATCGGAATGTATAACTAGTCTCATAGGAATGGTTCAAAACATAGACAGTAGGAAGTGTCAGTCTTCTTGTTCTTTAGTCGGCATTGTACTTTCGTATTTAATTCCGATGCAATTTCTGTGTTTCGTCATCAATAAGAAGGTCCAAGGGATACAGTACACCTGAAGTGAAGCATCGGGATCTATAACAAGTGTCACAGGAATGGTTCAAATCATAGACAGTAAGAAGAGTCAGTGTTCTTGTACTTAAGTCGGCATTGTGCCTTTTCTATTTAATTCCGATGCAATTTCTGGGTTTCATCATCAAGAAGAAGGTCAGAGGGATACAGTGAACCTGAAGTGAAGCATCGGAATGTATAACGACTCTCACAGGAATGGTTCAAACATAGACAGTAGGAAGAGTCAGTCTTCTTGTACTTGAGTCGGCATTGTGCCTTTTGTATTTAATTCCGATGCAATTTCTGTGTTTCATCATCTATAAGAGGGTCAGAGGGATACAGTAAACCTGAAGTGAGGCTTCGGAGTCTAAAACTAGTGTCACAGGAATGGTTCAAAACATTGTCAGTAGGAAGAGTCAGTCTTCTTGCACTTAAGTCGCATTGTGCCTTTTGTATTTAATTCCAATGCAATTTCTAAGTTTCATCGTCAATAAGAAGGTCAGTGGGATACAGTAAACCTGAAGTGAAGTATCGGAATCTATAACTAGTGTCACAGGAATGGTTAAAAACTTTGACAGTAAGAAGAGTCAGTCTTCTTGCACTTAAGTCGGCATTGTGACTTTTCTATTTAATTCCGATGCAATTTCTGTGTCTCATCGTCAATAAGAAGGTCCAAGTGATACAGTAAACCTAAAGTGAAGCATCGGAATCTATAACTAGTGTCACAGGAATGGTTCAAAACATAGTCAGTAAGAAGAGTCAGTCTTCTTGTACTTAAGTCAGCATTGTGCCTTTTCTATCTAATTTCGATGCAATTTCTGTTTTCTATCGTCAATAAGAAGGTCAGAGGGATACGGTAAACTTGAAGTGAAGCATTGGAATCAATAACTAGTGTCACAGGAATGGTTAAAAACTTTGACAGCAAGAAGAGTCAGTCTTCTTGCACTTAAGTCGGCATTGTGACATTTCTATTTAATTCCGATGCAATTTCTGTGTCTCATCGTCAATAAGAAGGTCCAAGTGATACAGTAAACCTAAAGTTAAGCATCGGAATCTATAACTAGTGTCACAGGAATGGTTCGAAACATAGTCAGTAAGAAGAGTCTGTCTTCTTGTACTTAAGTCAGCATTGTGCCTTTTCTATTTAATTCCGATGCAATTTCTTTGTTTTATCGTCGATAAGAAGGTCAGAGGGATACAGTAAACGTGAAGTGAAGCATCGGAATCTATAACTAGTGTGACAGGGATGGTTCAAATCATAGACAGTAAGAGGAGTCAGTCTTCTTGTACTTAAGTCGGCATTGTGCCTTTTCTATTTAATTCCGATGCAATTTCTGTGTTTCATCATCAAGAAGAAGGTCAGAGGGATACAGTAAACCTGAAGTGAAGCATCAGAATGTATAACTAGTGTCACAGGAATGGTTCAAAACATAGACAGTAGGAAGAGTCAGTCTTCTTGTACATGAGTCGGCATTGTGCCTTTTGTATTTAATTCCGATGCAATTTCTGTATTTCATCGTCAATAAGAAGGTCAGAGGGATACAGTAAACCTGAAGTGAAGCATCGGAATCTATAACAAGTGTCACAGGAATGGTTCAAAAAATAGACAGTAGGAGGAGTCAGTCTTCTTGTACTTAAGTCGGCATTGTGCCTTTTGTATTTATTTCCGATGCAATTTCTGTGTTTCATCGTCAATAAGAAGGTCCAAGGGATACAGTAAACCTGAAGTGAGACATCGGAATCTATAACTAGTGTCACAGGAATGGTTCAAAACATAGACAGTAGGAAGAGTCAGTCTTCTTGTACTTAAGTCGGCATTGTGCCTTTTGTATTTAATTCCGATGCAATTTCTGTGTTTCATCATCAATACGAAGGTCCAAGGGATACAGCAAACCTGAAGTGAGGCATCGGAATCTATAACTAGTGTCACAGGAATGGTTCAGAACATAGTCAGTAAGAAGAGTCAGTCATCTTGTACTTAAGTCGGCATGGTGCCTTTTGAATTTAATTCCGATGCAATTTCTGTGTTTCATCGTCAATAAGAAGGTCCAAGATATACAGTAAACATATAGTGAAGCATCAGAATCTAAAACTGGTCTCACAGGAAATGATCATAGCATAGTCAGTAAGAAGAGTCAGTCTTCTTGTACTTAAGTCGGCATTGTGCCTTTTGTATTTAATTCCGATGCAATTTCTGGGTTTCATCATCAAGAAGAAGGTCAGAGCGAAATACAGGAAGAACTGCAGCGGATAGGCACTTGGTGCAGGGAGTGGCAACTGACCCTTAACATAGACAAATGTAATGTATTGCGAATACATAGAAAGATGGATCCTTTATTGTATGATTATATGATAGCGGAACAAACACTGGTAGCAGTTACTTCTGTAAAATATCTGGGAGTATGCGTACGGAACGATTTGAAGTGGAATGATCATATAAAATTAATTGTTGGTAAGGCGGGTACCAGGTTGAGATTCATAGGGTGAGTGCTTAGAAAATGTAGTCCATCAACAAAGAAGGTGGCTTACAAAACACTCGTTCGACCTATACTTGAGTATTGCTCATCAGTGTGGGATCCGTACCAGGTCGGGTTGGCGGAGGAGATAGAAAAGATCCAAAGAAGAGCGACGCGTTTCGTCACCGGGTTATTTTGTAACCGTGATAGCGTTACGGAGATGTTTAATAAACTCAAGTGGCAGACTCTGCAAGAGAGGCGCTCTGCATCGCGGTGTAGCTTCCTGGCCAGGTTTCGAGAGGGTGCGTTTCTGGATGAGGTATCGAATATATTGCTTCCCCCTACTTATACCTCCCGAGGAGATCACGAATGTAAAATTAGAGAGATTAGAGCGCGCACGGAGGCCTTCAGACAGTCGTTCTTCCCGCGAACCATACGCGACTGGAACAGGAAAGGGAGGTAATGACAGTGGCACGTAGAGTGCCCTCCGCCACACACCGTTGGGTGGCTTGCGGAGTATCAATGTAGATGTAGATGTAGATGTAGGGATACAGTAAACCTGAAGTGAAGCATCGGAATGTATAACTAGTCTCACACGAATGGTTCAAAACATAGACAGTAGGAAGAGTCAGTCTTCTTGTACTTGAGTCGGCATGGTGCATTTGTATTTATTTCCGATGCAATTTCTGTGTTTCATCGTCAGTAAGAAGGTCCCAGGGATACAGTAAACATACAGTGAAGCATCGGAATCTAAAACTGGTCTCACAGCAATTGTTGAAAACATAGTAAGTTAGAAGAGTCAGTCTTCTTGACTTAAGTCGGCAATGTGCCTTTTCTATTTAATTCCGATGCAATTTCTGTGTTTCGTCATCAATAAGAAGGTCCAAGGGATACAGTAAACCTGAAGTGAAGCATCAGAATCTAAAACCGGTCTCACTGGAAAGGTTCAAAACATAGAGAGTAAGAAGAGCCAGTCTTCTTGTACTTAAGTCAGCATTGTGCCTTTTCTATTTAATTCCGATGCAATTTCTGTGTTTTATCGTCAATAAGAAGGTCAGAGGGATACAGTAAACTTGAAGTGAAGCATCGGAATCTATAACTAGTGTCACAGAAATGGTTCAGAACATTGACAGTAAGAAGAGTCAGTCATCTTGCACTTGACTCGACATTGTGCCTTTTATATTTAATCCCGATGCAATTTCTGTGTTTCATCGTCAATAAGAAGGTCCAAGTGATACAGTAAACCTAAAGTGAAGCATCGGAATCTATAACTAGTGTCACAGGAATATTTCAGAACATAGTCAGTAAGAAGAGTCAGTCTTCTTGTACTTAAGTCAGCATTGTGCATTTTCTATTTAATTCCGGTGCAATTTCTATGTATTATCGTCAATAAGAAGGTCAGAGGGATAAGGTAAACTTCAAGTGAAGCATCGGAATCTATAACTAGTGTCACAGGGATGGTTCAAAACGTAGACAGTAGGAAGAGTCCGTCTTCTTGTACTTAAGTCGGCATTGTGATTTTTGTATTTAATTCCGATGCAATTTCTGTGTTTCATCGTCAATAAGAAGGTCCAAGGGATACAGTACACCTGAAGTGAAGAATCGGAATCTATAACTAGTGTCACAGGAATGGTTCAAATCATAGGCAGTAAGAAGAGTCAGTCTTCTTGTACTTATGTCGGCATTGTGCCTTTTCTATTTAATTCCGATGCAATTTCTGTGTTTCATCGTCAATAAGAAGGTTAGAGGGATACAGTATACATGAAGTGCATCATCGGAATCTATAATTAGTGTCACAGGAACGGTTCTAAACAAAGACAGTAGGAAGAACCAGTCATCTTGTACTTGAGTCGGCATTGTACCTTTTGTATTTACTTCCGATGCAATTTCTGTTTTTCATCGTCAATAAGAAGGTCAGAGGGATACAGTAAACCTGAAGTGAAGCATCGGAATCTATAACTAGTGTCACAGGAATTGTTCAAATCATAGACAGTAGGAAGAGTCACTCTTCTTGTACTTAGTACGGCTTTGTGCCTTTTCTATTTAATTCCGATGCAATTTCTATGTTTCATCGTCAATAAGAAGGTCGGAGGGATACAGTAAACATGATGTGAAGCATCGGAATCTATAACTAGTGTCACAGGAATGGTTCAAAACATAGACAGTAGGAACAGTCAGTCTTCTTGTACTTAAGTCGGCATTGTGCCTTTTGTATTTAATTCCGATGCAACTTCTGTGTTTCATCTTCAATAAGAAGGTCCAAGGGTACAGTAAAACTGAAGTGGGGCATCGGAATCTATAACTAGTGTCACAGGAATGGTTCAAAACATAGACAGTAAGAAGAGTCAGTCTTCTTGTACTTAAGTCAGCATTGTGCCTTTTCTATTTAATTCCGATGCAATTTCTGTGTTTCATCGTCAATAAGAAGGTCAGAGAGATACAGTAAACCTGAAGTGAAAAATCGGAATCTATAACTAGTGCCACAGGGATGGTTCAAAACGTAGACAGTAGGAAGAGTCAGTCTTCTTGTACTGAAGTCGGCATTGTGCCTTTTCTATTTAATTCCGATGCAATTTCTGTCTTTCATCGTCAATAAGAAGGTCCAAGGGATACAGTAAACCTGAAGTGAGGCATCGGAATCTATAACTAGTGTCACAGGAATGGTTCAAAACATAGACAGTAGGAAGAGACAGTCTTCTTGTACTTAAGTCGGCATTGTACCTTTTGTATTTTATTCCGATGCAATTTCTGTGTTTCATCGTCAATACGAAGGTCCAAGGGATACAGTACACCTGAAGTGAAGCATCGGAATCTATAACTAGTGTCACAGGAATGGTTCAAATCATAGACAGTAAGAAGAGTCAGTCTTCTTGTTTTTAAGTCGGCATTGTGCCTTTTCTGTTTAATTCCGATGCAATTTCTGTGTTTCATGATCAAGAAGAAGGTCAGAGGGGTACAGTAAACTTGAAGTGAAGCATCGGAATGTATAACTAGTGTCACAGGAATGGTTCAAAACATTGACAGTTGGAAGAGTCAGTCTTCTTGTACTTGAGTCGGCATTGTGCCTTTTGTATTTAATTCCGATGCAATTTCTGTGTTTCATCGTTATTAAGAAGGTCAGAGGGATACAGTAAACCTGAAGTGAAGCATCGGAATCTATAACAAGTGTCACAGGAATGGTTCAAAAAATAGACAGTAGGAGGAGTCATTCTTCTTGTACTTAAGTCGGCATTGTGCCTTTTGTATTTAATTCCGATGCAATTTCTGTGTTTCATCGTCAATAAGAAGGTCCAAGGGATACAGTAAACTTGAAGTGAGGCATCGGAACTTATAACTAGTGTCACAGGAATGGTTCAAAATATAGACAGTAGGAAGAGTCATTCTTCTTGTACTTAAGTCGCCATAGTGCCTTTTCTATTTAATTCCGATGCAATTTGTGTGTTTCATCGTCAATAAGAAGGTCCAAGGGATACAGTAAACCTGAAGTGAAAAATCGGAATGTATAACTAGTGCCACAGGAATGATTCAAAACATAGACAGGTGGAAGTGTCAGTCTTCTTGTACTTAAGTCGGCATGGTGCCTTTTGTATTTAATTCCGATGCAATTTCTGTGGTTCATCGTCAATAAGAAGGTCCAAGATATACAGTAAACATATTGTGAAGCATCGCAATCTAAAATTGGTCTCACAGGAAATGTTCAAAGCATAGTCAGTAAGAAGAGTCAGTCTTCTTGTACGTAAATCGGCATTGTGCCTTTTCTATTTAATTCCGATGAAATTTCTGTGTTTCGTCGTCAATAAGAAGGTCCAAGGGATACAGTAAACCAGAAGTGAAGCATCGGAATCTAATACCGGTCTCACAGGAAAGGTTCAAAGCATAGTGAGTAAGAAGAGCCAGTCAACTTGTATTTGAGTCGGCACTGTGCCTTTTGTATTTAATTCCGATGCAATTTTTAAGTTTCATCGTCAATAAGAAGGTCAGGGGGATACAGTAAACCTGAAGTGAAGCATCGGAATGTATAACTAGTCTCATAGGAATGGTTCAAAACATAGACAGTAGGAAGTGTCAGTCTTCTTGTTCTTTAGTCGGCATTGTACTTTCGTATTTAATTTCGATGCAATTTCTGTGTTTCATCGTCAATAAGAAGGTCAGAGGGATACAGTCAACCTGAAGTGAACCATCGGAATCTATAACAAGTGTCACAGGAATGGTTCAAATCATAGTCAGTAAGAAGAGTCAGTCTTCTTGTACCTAAGTCGGCATGGTGCCTTTTGTATTTAATTCCGATGCAATTTCTGTGTTTCATCGTCAATAAGAAGGTCCAAGGGATACAGTAAACATACAGTGAAGCATCGGAATCTACAACTGGTCTCACAGGAAATGTTCAAAACATAGTAAGTAAGAAGAGTCAGTCTTCTTGTACTTAAGTCGGCAAAGTGCCTTTTCTAGTTAATTCCGATGCAATTTCTGTGTTTCGTCGTCAATAAGAAGGTCAGCGGGATACAGTAAACTTGAAGTGATGCATCGGAATCTATAACTAGTGTCACAGGGATGGTTCAAAACGTAGACAGTAGGAAGAGTCAGTCTTCTTCTACGTAAGTCGGCATTGTGATTTTTATATTTATTTCCGATGCAATTTCTGTGTTTCATCGTCAATTAGAGGGTCAGAGAGATACAGTAAAGCTAAAGTGAAGCATCGGAATCTATAACTAGTGTCACAGGAATGGTTCAAAGCATAGTCAGTAAGAAGAGTCAGTCTTCTTGTACTTAAGTCAGCATTGTGCCTTTTCTATTTAATTCCGATGCAATTTCTGTGTTTTATCGTCAATAAGAAGGTCAGAGGGATACAGTAAACCTGAAGTGATGAATCGGAATCTATAACTAGTGTCACAGGAATGGTACAAATCATACATTGTAAGAAGCGTCAGCCCTCTTGTAATTATGTCGGCATTGTGCCTTTTCTATTTAATTCCGATGCAATGTCTGTGTTTCATCGTCAATAAGAAGGTTAGAGGGATACAGTAAGCATGAAGTAAATCATCGGAATCTATAATTAGTGTCACAGGAATGGTTCTAAACATAGACAGTAGGAAGAGTCAGTCTTCTTGTACTTAATTTCTCATTGGGCCTTTTGTATTTAACTCCGATGCAACTTCTGTGTTTCATCGTCAATAATAAGGTCCAAGGGATACAGTAAACCTGAAGTGAGGCATCGGAATCTGTTACTACTGTCACAGGAATGGTTCAAAACATAGACAGTAAGAAGAGTCAGTCTTCTTGTACATAAGTCAGCATTGTGCCTTTTCTATTAATTTCCGATGCAATTTCTGTGTTTCATCGTCAATACGAGGGTCAGAGGGATACAGTAAACCTGAAGTGAGGCACCGGAATCTATAACTAGTGTCACAGGAATGGTTAAAAACATTGACAGTAAGAAGAGTCAGTCTTCTTGTACTTAAGTCATCATTGTGCCTTTTCTATTTAATTATGATGCAATTTCTGTGTTTCATCGTCGATAAGAAGGTCCAAGTGATACAGTAAACCTAAAGTGAAGCATCGGAATCTATAACTAGTGTCACAGGAATAGTTCAAAACATAGTCAGTAAGAAAAGTCAGTCTTCTTGTACTTAAGTCAGCATTGTGCCTTTTCTATTTAATTCCGATGCAATTTCTGTGTTTTATCGTCAATAAGAAGGTCAGAGGGATACAGTAAACTTGAAGTGAAGCATCTGAATCTATAACTAGTGTCACAGGGATGGTTCATAACGTAGACAGTAGGAAGAGTCAGTCTTCTTGTACGTAAGTCGGCATTGTGATTTTTGTATTTATTTCCGATGCAATTTCTGTGTTTCATCGTCAATTAGAGGGTCAGAGAGATACAGTAAACCTAAAGTAAAGCATCGGAATCTATAACTAGTGTCACAGGAATGGTACAAATCATAGAATGTAAGAAGCGTCAGTCTTCTTGTACTTATGTCGACATTGTGCCTTTTCTATTTAATTCCGATGCAATTTCGGTGTTTCATCGTCAATAAGAAAGTTAGAGGGATACAGTAATCATGAAGTGAATCATCGGAATCTATAATTAGTGTCACAAGAACGGTTCTAAACATAGACAGTAGGAAGAGTCAGTCTTCTTGTACTTAATTCGGCATTGTGCCTTTTCTATTTAATTCCGATGCAATTTCTATGTTTCATCGTCACTAAGAAGGTCAGAGGGATACAGTGAACCTGATGTGAAGCATCGGAATCTATAACTAGTATCACAGGAATGGTTCAAAGCAAAAACAGTAGGAAGAGTCAGTCTTCTTGTACTTAAGCCGGAATTGTGCCTTTTCTATTTAACTCCGATGCAACTTCTGTGTTTCATCGTCAATAAGAAGGTCCAAGGGATACAGTAAACCTGAAGTGAGGCATCGGAATCTGTTACTACTGTCACAGGAATGGTTCAAAACATAGACAGTAAGAAGAGTCACTCTTCTTGTACATAAGTCAGCATTGTGCCTTTTCTATTAATTTCCGATGCAATTTCTGTGTTTCATCGTCAATAAGATTGTCAGAGGGATGCAGTAGACGTGAAGTGAGGCATCGGAATCTATAACTAGTGTCACAGGAATGCTTCAAAACATAGACAGTAAGAAGAGTCACTCTACTTGTACTTAAGTCGGCATTGTGCCTTTTGTATTTAATTCCGATGCAATTTATGTGTATCACCGTCAATAAGAAGGTCCAAGGGATACAGCACACCTGAAGTGAAGAATCGGAATCTATAACTAGTGTCACAGGAATGGTTCAAATCATAGACAGTAAGAAGAGTCAGTCTTCTTGTACGTAAGTCGGCATTGTGCCTTTTCTATTTAATTCCGATGAAATTTCTGTGTTTCGTCGTCAATAAGAAGGTCCAAGGGATACAGTAAACCAGAAGTGAAGCATCGGAATCTAATACCGGTCTCACAGGAAAGGTTCAAAGCATAGTGAGTAAGAAGAGCCAGTCAACTTGTATTTGAGTCCGCACTGTGCCTTTTGTATTTAATTCCGATGCAATTTTTAAAATTCATCGTCAATAAGAAGGTCAGGGGGATACAGTAAACCTGAAGTGAAGCATCGGAATGTATAACTAGTCTCATAGGAATGGTTCAAAACATAGACAGTAGGAAGTGTCAGTCTTCTTGTTCTTTAGTCGGCATTGTACTTTCGTATTTAATTTCGATGCAATTTCTGTGTTTCATCGTCAATAAGAAGGTCAGAGGGATACAGTCAACCTGAAGTGAACCATCGGAATCTATAACAAGTGTCACAGGAATGGTTCAAATCATAGTCAGTAAGAAGAGTCAGTCTTCTTGTACCTAAGTCGGCATGGTGCCTTTTGTATTTAATTCCGATGCAATTTCTGTGTTTCATCGTCAATAAGAAGGTCCAAGGGATACAGTAAACATACAGTGAAGCATCGGAATCTACAACTGGTCTCACAGGAAATGTTCAAAACATAGTAAGTAAGAAGAGTCAGTCTTCTTGTACTTAAGTCGGCAAAGTGCCTTTTCTAGTTAATTCCGATGCAATTTCTGTGTTTCGTCGTCAATAAGAAGGTCAGCGGGATACAGTAAACTTGAAGTGATGCATCGGAATCTATAACTAGTGTCACAGGGATGGTTCAAAACGTAGACAGTAGGAAGAGTCAGTCTTCTTCTACGTAAGTCGGCATTGTGATTTTTATATTTATTTCCGATGCAATTTCTGTGTTTCATCGTCAATTAGAGGGTCAGAGAGATACAGTAAAGCTAAAGTGAAGCATCGGAATCTATAACTAGTGTCACAGGAATGGTTCAAAGCATAGTCAGTAAGAAGAGTCAGTCTTCTTGTACTTAAGTCAGCATTGTGCCTTTTCTATTTAATTCCGATGCAATTTCTGTGTTTTATCGTCAATAAGAAGGTCAGAGGGATACAGTAAACCTGAAGTGATGAATCGGAATCTATAACTAGTGTCACAGGAATGGTACAAATCATACATTGTAAGAAGCGTCAGCCCTCTTGTAATTATGTCGGCATTGTGCCTTTTCTATTTAATTCCGATGCAATGTCTGTGTTTCATCGTCAATAAGAAGGTTAGAGGGATACAGTAAGCATGAAGTAAATCATCGGAATCTATAATTAGTGTCACAGGAATGGTTCTAAACATAGACAGTAGGAAGAGTCAGTCTTCTTGTACTTAATTTCTCATTGGGCCTTTTGTATTTAACTCCGATGCAACTTCTGTGTTTCATCGTCAATAATAAGGTCCAAGGGATACAGTAAACCTGAAGTGAGGCATCGGAATCTGTTACTACTGTCACAGGAATGGTTCAAAACATAGACAGTAAGAAGAGTCAGTCTTCTTGTACATAAGTCAGCATTGTGCCTTTTCTATTAATTTCCGATGCAATTTCTGTGTTTCATCGTCAATACGAGGGTCAGAGGGATACAGTAAACCTGAAGTGAGGCACCGGAATCTATAACTAGTGTCACAGGAATGGTTAAAAACATTGACAGTAAGAAGAGTCAGTCTTCTTGTACTTAAGTCATCATTGTGCCTTTTCTATTTAATTATGATGCAATTTCTGTGTTTCATCGTCGATAAGAAGGTCCAAGTGATACAGTAAACCTAAAGTGAAGCATCGGAATCTATAACTAGTGTCACAGGAATAGTTCAAAACATAGTCAGTAAGAAAAGTCAGTCTTCTTGTACTTAAGTCAGCATTGTGCCTTTTCTATTTAATTCCGATGCAATTTCTGTGTTTTATCGTCAATAAGAAGGTCAGAGGGATACAGTAAACTTGAAGTGAAGCATCTGAATCTATAACTAGTGTCACAGGGATGGTTCATAACGTAGACAGTAGGAAGAGTCAGTCTTCTTGTACGTAAGTCGGCATTGTGATTTTTGTATTTATTTCCGATGCAATTTCTGTGTTTCATCGTCAATTAGAGGGTCAGAGAGATACAGTAAACCTAAAGTAAAGCATCGGAATCTATAACTAGTGTCACAGGAATGGTACAAATCATAGAATGTAAGAAGCGTCAGTCTTCTTGTACTTATGTCGACATTGTGCCTTTTCTATTTAATTCCGATGCAATTTCGGTGTTTCATCGTCAATAAGAAAGTTAGAGGGATACAGTAATCATGAAGTGAATCATCGGAATCTATAATTAGTGTCACAAGAACGGTTCTAAACATAGACAGTAGGAAGAGTCAGTCTTCTTGTACTTAATTCGGCATTGTGCCTTTTCTATTTAATTCCGATGCAATTTCTATGTTTCATCGTCACTAAGAAGGTCAGAGGGATACAGTGAACCTGATGTGAAGCATCGGAATCTATAACTAGTATCACAGGAATGGTTCAAAGCAAAAACAGTAGGAAGAGTCAGTCTTCTTGTACTTAAGCCGGAATTGTGCCTTTTCTATTTAACTCCGATGCAACTTCTGTGTTTCATCGTCAATAAGAAGGTCCAAGGGATACAGTAAACCTGAAGTGAGGCATCGGAATCTGTTACTACTGTCACAGGAATGGTTCAAAACATAGACAGTAAGAAGAGTCACTCTTCTTGTACATAAGTCAGCATTGTGCCTTTTCTATTAATTTCCGATGCAATTTCTGTGTTTCATCGTCAATAAGATTGTCAGAGGGATGCAGTAGACGTGAAGTGAGGCATCGGAATCTATAACTAGTGTCACAGGAATGCTTCAAAACATAGACAGTAAGAAGAGTCACTCTACTTGTACTTAAGTCGGCATTGTGCCTTTTGTATTTAATTCCGATGCAATTTATGTGTATCACCGTCAATAAGAAGGTCCAAGGGATACAGCACACCTGAAGTGAAGAATCGGAATCTATAACTAGTGTCACAGGAATGGTTCAAATCATAGACAGTAAGAAGAGTCAGTCTTCTTGTACGTAAGTCGGCATTGTGCCTTTTCTATTTAATTCCGATGAAATTTCTGTGTTTCGTCGTCAATAAGAAGGTCCAAGGGATACAGTAAACCAGAAGTGAAGCATCGGAATCTAATACCGGTCTCACAGGAAAGGTTCAAAGCATAGTGAGTAAGAAGAGCCAGTCAACTTGTATTTGAGTCCGCACTGTGCCTTTTGTATTTAATTCCGATGCAATTTTTAAAATTCATCGTCAATAAGAAGGTCAGGGGGATACAGTAAACCTGAAGTGAAGCATCGGAATGTATAACTAGTCTCATAGGAATGGTTCAAAACATAGACAGTAGGAAGTGTCAGTCTTCTTGTTCTTTAGTCGGCATTGTACTTTCGTATTTAATTCCGATGCAATTTCTGTGTTTCATCGTCAATACGAAGGTCAGAGGGATACAGTCAACCTGAAGTGAACCATCGGAATCCATAACAAGTGTCACAGGAATGGTTCAAATCATAGTCAGTAAGAAGAGTCAGTCTTCTTGTACCTAAGTCGGCATGGTGCCTTTTGTATTTAATTCCGATGCATCTTCTGTGTTTCATCGTCAATAAGAAGGTCCAAGGGATACAGTAAACATACAGTGAAGCATCGGAATCTAAAACTGGTCTCACAGGAAATGTTCAAAACATAGTAAGTAAGAAGAGTCAGTCTTCTTGTACTTAAGTCGGCAAAGTGCCTTTTCTAGTTAATTCCGATGCAATTTCTGTGTTTCGTCGTCAATAAGAAGGTCAGCGGGATACAGTAAACTTGAAGTGATGCATCGGAATCTATAACTAGTGTCACAGGGATGGTTCAAAACGTAGACAGTAGGAAGAGTCAGTCTTCTTCTACGTAAGTCGGCATTGTGATTTTTATATTTATTTCCGATGCAATTTCTGTGTTTCATCGTCAATTAGAGGGTCAGAGAGATACAGTAAAGCTAAAGTGAAGCATCGGAATCTATAACTAGTGTCACAGGAATGGTTCAAAGCATAGTCAGTAAGAAGAGTCAGTCTTCTTGTACTTAAGTCAGCATTGTGCCTTTTCTATTTAATTCCGATGCGATTTCTGTGTTTTATCGTCAATAAGAAGGTCAGAGGGATACAGTAAACCTGAAGTGATGAATCGGAATCTATAACTAGTGTCACAGGAATGGTACAAATCATAGATTGTAAGAAGCGTCAGTCCTCTTGTAATTATGTCGGCATTGTGCCTTTTCTATTTAATTCCGATGCAATGTCTGTGTTTCATCGTCAATAAAAAGGTTAGAGGGATACAGTAAGCATGAAGTAAATCATCGGAAACTATAATTAGTGTCACAGGAATGGTTCTAAACATAGAGAGTAGGAAGAGTCAGTCTTCTTGTACTTAATTCCTCATTGTGCCTTTTGTATTTAACTCCGATGCAACTTCTGTGTTTCATCGTCAATAATAAGGTCCAAGGGATACAGTAAACCTGAAGTGAGGCATCGGAATCTGTTACTACTGTCACAGGAATGGTTCAAAACATAGACAGTAAGAAGAGTCAGTCTTCTTGTACATAAGTCAGCATTGTGCCTTTTCTATTAATTTCCGATGCAATTTCTGTGTTTCATCGTCAATACGAGGGTCAGAGGGATACAGTAAACCTGAAGTGAGGCATCGGATTCTATAACTAGTGTCACAGGAATGCTTCAAAACATAGACAGTTAGAAGAGGCAGCCTACTTGTACTTAAGTCGGCATTGTGCATTTTGTATTTAATTCCGATGCAATTTCTGTGTATCACCGTCAATAAGAAGGTCAGAGGGATACAGTAAACTTGAAGTGAAGCATCGGAATCTATAACTAGTGTCACAGGAATGGTTCAAAACATTGACAGTAGGAAGAGTCAATTTTCTTGTACTTAAGTCGGCATTGTGCTTTTGTATTTAATTCCGATGTAATTTCTAAGTTTCATCGTCAATAAGAAGGTCAGTGGGATACAGTAAACATGAGGTGAAGCACCGGAATCTATAACTAGTGTCACAGGAATGGTTAAAAACATTGACAGTAAGAAGAGTCAGTCTTCTTGTACTTAAGTCATCATTGTGCCTTTTCTATTTAATTATGATGCAATTTCTGTGTTTCATCGTCGATAAGAAGGTCCAAGTGATACAGTAAACCTAAAGTGAAGCATCGGAATCTATAACTAGTGTCACAGGAATAGTTCAAAACATAGTCAGTAAGAAAAGTCAGTCTTCTTGTACTTAAGTCAGCATTGTGCCTTTTCTATTTAATTCCGATGCAATTTCTGTGTTTTATCGTCAATAAGAAGGTCAGAGGGATACAGTAAACTTGAAGTGAAGCATCTGAATCTATAACTAGTGTCACAGGGATGGTTCATAACGTAGACAGTAGGAAGAGTCAGTCTTCTTGTACGTAAGTCGGCATTGTGATTTTTGTATTTATTTCCGATGCAATTTCTGTGTTTCATCGTCAATTAGAGGGTCAGAGAGATACAGTAAACCTAAAGTAAAGCATCGGAATCTATAACTAGTGTCACAGGAATGGTACAAATCATAGAATGTAAGAAGCGTCAGTCTTCTTGTACTTATGTCGACATTGTGCCTTTTCTATTTAACTCCGATGCAATTTCGGTGTTTCATCGTCAATAAGAAGGTTAGAGGGATACAGTAATCATGAAGTGAATCATCGGAATCTATAATTAGTGTCACAAGAATGGTTCTAAACATAGACAGTAGGAAGAGTCAGTCTTCTTGTACTTAATTCGGCATTGTGCCTTTTCTATTTAATTCCGATGCAATTTCTATGTTTCATCGTCACTAAGAAGGTCAGAGGGATACAGTGAACCTGATGTGAAGCATCGGAATCTATAACTAGTATCACAGGAATGGTTCAAAGCAAAAACAGTAGGAAGAGTCAGTCTTCTTGTATTTAAGCCGGCATTGTGCCTTTTCTATTTAACTCCGATGCAACTTCTGTGTTTCATCGTCAATAAGAAGGTCCAAGGGATACAGTAAACCTGAAGTGAGGCATCGGAATCTGTTACTACTGTCACAGGAATGGTTCAAAACATAGACAGTAAGAAGAGTCACTCTTCTTGTACATAAGTCAGCATTGTGCCTTTTCTATTAATTTCCGATGCAATTTCTGTGTTTCATCGTCAATAAGATTGTCAGAGGGATGCAGTAGACGTGAAGTGAGGCATCGGAATCTATAACTAGTGTCACAGGAATGCTTCAAAACATAGACAGTAAGAAGAGTCACTCTACTTGTACTTAAGTCGGCATTGTGCCTTTTGTATTTAATTCCGATGCAATTTATGTGTATCACCGTCAATAAGAAGGTCAAGGGATACAGCACACCTGAAGTGAAGAATCGGAATCTATAACTAGTGTCACAGGAATGGTTCAAATCATAGACAGTAAGAAGAGTCAGTCTTCTTGTACTTAAATCGGCATTGTGTCTTTTCCATTTAATTCCGATGCAATTTCTGTGTTTCATCATCAAGAAGAAGGTCAAAGGGATACAGTAAACCTGAAGTGAAGCATAGGAATGTGTAACTAGTGCCACAGGAATGGTTCAAAGCATAGACAGTAGGAAGAGTCAGTCTTCTTGTACTTGAGTCGGCATTGTGCCATTTGTATTTAATTCCGATGCAATTTCTGGGTTTCATCGTCAATATGAAGGTACAAGATAAACAGTAAACATATAGTGAAGCATCGGAATCTAAATCTGGTATCACAGGAAATGTTCAAAGCATAGTCAGTAAGAAGAGTCAGTCTTCTTGTACGTAAGTCGGCATTGTGTCTTTGCTATTTAATTCCGATGAAATTTCTGTGTTTCGTCGTCAATAAGAAGGTACAAAGGGATACAGTAAACCAGAAGTGAAGCATCGCAATCTAATACCGGTGTCACAGGAAAGGTTCAAAGCATAGTGAGTAAGAAGAGCCAGTCATCTTGTATTTGAGTCGGCATTTTGCCTTTTGTATTTAATTCCGATGCAATTTCTAAGTTTCATCGTCAATAAGAAGGTCAGGGGGATACAGTAAACCTGAAGTGAAGCATCGGAATGTATAACTAGTCTCATAGGAATGGTTTAAAACATAGACAGTAGGAAGTGTCAGTCTTCTTGTACTTTAGTCGGCATTGTACTTTTGCATTTAATTCCGATGCAATTTCTGTGTTTCATCGTCAATAAGAAGGTCCAAAGGATACAGTAAACCTGAAGTGAGGCATCGAAATCTATGACTAGTGTCACAGGAATGGTTCAAAACATAGACAGTACGAAGAGTCAGTCTTCTTGTACTTTAGTCGGCATTGTGCCTTTTGTATTTAATTCCGATGCAATTTCTGTGTTTCATCGTCAATAAGAAGGTCAGGGGGATACAGTAAACCTGAAGTGCAGCATCGGAATGTATAACTAGTCTCATAGGAATGGTTCAAAACAAAGACAGTAGGAAGTGTCAGTCTTCTTGTACTTTAGTCGGCATTGTACTTTTGTATTTAATTCCGATGCAATTTCTGTGTTTCATCGTTAATAAGAAGGTCAGAGGGATACAGTAAATCTGAAGTGAACCATCGGAATCTATAACAAGTGTCACAGGAATGGTTCAAAACATAGTCAGTAAGAAGAGTCAGTCTTCTTGTACCTAAGTCGGCATGTTGCCTTTTGTATTTAATTCCGATGCAATTTCTGTGTTTCATCGTCAATAAGACATAAGGGATACAGTAACCATACAGTGAAGCATCGGAATCTAAAAGTGGTCTCACAGGAAATGTTCAAAACATAGTAAGTAAGAAGAGTCAGTCTTCTTGTACTTAAGTCGGCAAAGTGCCTTTTCTAGTTAATTCCGATGCAATTTCTGTGTTTCGTCGTCAATAAGAAGGTCCAAGGGATACAGTAAACTTGAAGTGAAGCATCGGAATCTAAAACCGGTCTCACAGGAAAGGTTCAAAACATAGTGAGTAAGAAGAGTCAGTCTTCTTGTACTTAAGTCGGCATAGTGCCTTTTCTATTTAATTCCGATGCAATTTCTGTGTTTCATCGTCAATGAAATGGTCCAAGTGATACAGTAAACCTAAAGTGAAGCATCGGAATCTATAACTAGTGTCACAGGAATAGTTCAAAACATAGTCAGTAAGAAGAGTCAGTCTTCTTGTACTTAAGTCAGCATTCTGCCTTTTCTATTTAATTCCGATGCAATTTCTGTGTTTTATCGTCAATAAGAAGGTCAGCGGGATACAGTAAACTTGAAGTGAAGCACCGGAATCTATAACTAGTGTCACAGGGATGGTTCAAAACGTAGACAGTAGGGAGAGTCAGTCTTCTTGTACGTAAGTCGGCATTGTGATTTTTGTATTTATTTCCGATGCAATTTCTGTGTTTCATCGTCAATTAGAGGGTCAGAGAGATACATTAAACCTAAAGTGAAGCATCGGAATCTATAACTAGTGTCACAGGAATGGTTCAAAGCATAGTCAGTAAGAAGAGTCAGTCTTCTTGTACTTAAGTCAGCATTGTGCCTTTTCTATTTAATTCCGATGCAATTTCTGTGTTTTATCGTCAATAAGAAGGTCAGAGGGATACAGTAAACCTGAAGTGATGAATCGGAATCTATAACTAGTGTCACAGGAATGGTACAAATCATAGACTGTAAGAAGCGTCAGTCTTCTTGTAATTATGTCGGCATTGTGCCTTTTCTATTTAATTCCGATTCAATTTCTGTGTTTCATCGTCAATAAGAAGGTTAGAGGGATACGGTAATCATGAAGTTAATCATCGGAATCTATAATTAGTGTCACAGGAATGGTTCTAAACATAGACAGTAGGAAGAGTCAGTCTTCTTGTGCTTAATTCCTCATTGTGCCTTTTCTATTTAATTCCGATGCAATTTCTATGTTTCATCGTCAATAAGAAGGTCAGAGGGATACAGTAAACCTGATGTGAAGCATCGGAATCTATAACTACTGTCACAGGAATGGTTCAAAACATAGACAGTAGGAAGAGTCAGTCTTCTTGTACTTAAGCCCGCATTGTGCCTTTTGTATTTAACTCCGATGCAACTTCTGTGTTTCATCGTCAATAATAAGGTCCAAGGGATACAGTAAACCTGAAGTGAGGCATCGGAATCTGTTACTACTGTCACAGGAATGGTTCAAATCATAGACAGTAAGAAGAGTCAGTCTTCTTGTACATAAGTCATCATTGTGCCTTTTCTATTAATTTCCGATGCAATTTCTGTGTTTCATCGTCAATAAGAGGGTCAGAGGGATACAGTAAACCTGAAGTGAGGCATCGGAATCTATAACTAGTGTCACAGGAATGGTTCAAATCATAGACAGTAAGAAGAGTCAGTCTTCTTGTACTTAAGTCGGCATTGTGGCTTTTCTATTTAATTCCGATGCAATTTCCGTGTATCATCATCAAGAAGAAGGTCAGAGGGATACAGTAAACCTGAAGTGAAGCATCGGAATGTGTGATTAGTGTCACAGGAATGGTTCAAAGCATAGACAGTAGGAAGAGTCAGTCTTCTTGTATTTGAGTCGGCATTGTGCCTTTCGTATTTAATTCCGATGCAATTTCTAAGTTTCATCGTCAATAAGAAGGTCAGGGGGATACAGTAAACGTGAAGTGAAGAATCGGAATCTATAACTAGTGTCACAGGAATGGTTCAATACATAGACAGTAGGAAGAGACAGTCTTCTTGTACTTAAGTCGGCAATGTGCCTTTTGTATTTAATTCCGATGCAATTTCTGTGTATCATCGTCAATAAGAAGGTCAGAGGCATACAGTAAAACTGAAGTGTGGCATCAGAATCTATAACTAGTGTCCCAGGAATGGTTCTAAACATAGACAGTAAGAAGAGTCAGTCTACTTGTACATAAGTCGGCATTGTGCCTTTTGTATTTAATCCCGATGCAATTTCCGTTTTTCATAGTCAATACGAAGGTCCAAGGGATACAGTACACCTGAAGTGAAGCATCGGAATCTATAACTAGTGTCACAGGAATGGTTCAATTCATAGACAGTAAGAAGAGTCAGTCTTCTTGTACTTAAGTCGGCATTGTGCCTCTTCTATTTAATTCCGATGCAATTTTTGTGTTTCATCATCAAGAGGATGGTCAGAGGGATACAGTAAACCTGAAGTGAAGCATCGGAATGTATAACTAGTGTCACAGGAATGGTTCAAAACGTAGACAGTAGGAAGAGTCAGTCTTCTTGTACTTGAGTCGGCATTGTGCCTTTTGTATTTACTTCCGATGCAATTTCTGTGTTTCATCGTCAGTAAGAAGGTCCAAAGGATACAGTAAACCTGAAGTGAGGCATCGGAATCTATAACTAGTGTCACAGGAATGGTTCAAAACGTAGACAGTAAGAAGAGTCAGTCTTCTTGTACTTAAGTCGGCATTGTGCCTCTCGTATTTAATTCCGATGCAATTTCTGTGTTTCATCATCAATACGAAGGTCCATGGGATACAGTAAACCTGAAGTGAGGCATCAGAATCTATAACTAGTGTCACAGGAATGGTTCAAATCATAGTCAGTAAGAAGAGTCAGTCTTCTTGTACTTAAGTTGGCATGGTGCCTTTTGTATTTAATTCCGATGCAATTTCTGTGTTTCATCGTCAATAAGAAGGTACAAGATATACAGTAAACATATAGTCAAGCATCAGAATCTAAATCTGGTATCACAGGAAATGTTCAAAGCATAGTCAGTAAGAAGAGTCAGTCTTCTTGTACGTAAGTCGGCATTGTGCCTTTTCTATTTAATTCCGATGAAATTTTTGTGTTTCGTCGTCAATAAGAAGGTACAAAGGGATACAGTAAACCAGAAGTGAAGCATCGGAATCTAATACCGGTCTCACAGGAAAGGTTCAAAGCATAGTGAGTAAGAAGAGCCAGTCATCTTGTAATTGAGTCGGCATTGTGCCTTTTGTATTTAATTCCGATGCAATTTCTAAGTTTCATCGTCAATAAGGAGGTCCAAAGGATACAGTAACTCTGAAGTGAGGCATCGGAATCTATGACTAGTGTCACAGGAATGGTTCAAAACATAGACAGTACGAAGAGTCAGTCTTCTTGGTACTTTAGTCGGCATTGTGCCTTTTGTATTTAATTCCGGTGCATTTTCTGTGTTTCATCGTCAATAAGAAGGTCAGAGGGATACAGTAAACCTGAAGTGAACCATCGGAATCTATAACTAGTGTCACAGGTATGGTTCAAAACATTGACAGTAGGAAGAGTCAGTCTTCTTGTACTTAAGTCGGCATTGTGCCTTTTCTATCTAATTCCGATGCAATATCTCTGTTTCATCGTCAATAAGAAAGTCAGAGGGATACAGTAAACCTGAAGTGAAGCATCGGAATCTATAACAAGTGTCACAGGAATGGTTCAACCCATAGTCAGTAAGAAGAGTCAGTCTTCTTGTACCTAAGTCGACATGGTGCCTTTTGTGTTTAATTCCGATGCAATTTCTGTGTTTCATCGTCAATAAGAAGGTCCAAGGGATACAGTAACCATAGAGTGAAGCATCGGAATCTAAAACTGGTCTCACAGGAAATGTTCAAAGCATACTAAGTAAGAAGAGTCAGTCTTCTTGTACTTAAGTCGGCAATGTGCCTTTTCTATTTAATTCCGATGCAATATCTGTGTTTCGTCGTCAATAAGAAGGTCCAAGGGATACAGTAAACCTGAAGTGAAGCATCGGAATTTAAAACAGGTCTCACAGGAAAGGTTCAAAACATAGAGAGTAAGAAGAGCCAGTCTTCTTGTACTTAAGTCAGCATTGTGCCATTTCTATTTAATTCCGATGCAATTTCTGTGTTTTATCGTCAATAAGAGGGTCAGGGGGATACAGTAAGCTTGAAGTGAAGCATCGGAATCTATAACTAGTGTCACAGGGATGGTTCAAAACGTAGACAGTAGGAAGAGTCAGTCTTCTTGTACTGAAGTCGGCATTGTGCCTTTTCTATTTAATTCCGATGCAATTTCTGTCTTTCATCGTCAATAAGAAGGTCCAAGGGATGCAGTAATCCTGAAGTGAGGCATCGGAATCTGTTACTACTGTCACAGGAATGGTTCACAACATAGACAGTAGGAAGAGTCAGACTTCTAGTACTTGAGCCGACATTGTGCCTTTTGTATTTATTTCCGATGCAACTTCTGTGTTTCATCGTCAATAGGAAGGTCCAAGGGATACAGCACGCCTGAAGTGAAGAATCGGAATCTATAACTAGTGTCACAGGAATGGTTCTAATCATAGACAGTGAGAAGAGTCAGTCTTCTTGTACTTATGTCGGCATTGTGCCTTTTCTATTTAAATCCGATTCAATTTCTGTGTTTCATCGTCAATAAGAAGGTCAGAGGGATACAGAAAACCTGAAGTGAAGCATCGGAATCAATAGCTAGTGTCACAGGGATGGTTCAAAACGTAGACAGTAGGAAGAGTCAGTCTTCTTGTACTGAAGTCGGCATTGTGCCTTTTCTATTTAATTCCGATGCAATTTCTGTCTTTCATCGTCAATAAGAAGGTCCAAGTGATACAGTAAACCTGAAGTGAGGCATCGGAATCTATAACTAGTGTCACAGGAATGGTTCAAAGCATAGACAGTAGGAAGAGACAGTTTTCTTGTACTTAAGTCGGCATTGTGCCTTTTGTATTTTATTCCGATGCAATTTCTGTGTTTCATCGTCAATAAGAAGGTCAGAGGGATACAGTAAAACTGAAGTGAAGCATCAGAATCTATATCTAGTGTCTCAGAAATGGTTCAAAACATAGACAGTAAGAAGAGTCAGTCTACTTGTACTTAAGTTGGCATTGAGCCTTTTGTATTTAATCCCGGTGCAATTTCTGTGTTTCATAGTCAATACGAAGGTCCAAGGGATACAGTACACCTGAAGTGAAGCATCGGAATCTGTAACTAGTGTCACAGGAATAGTTCAAATCATAGACAGTAAGAAGAGTCGGTATTTTTGTACCTAAGTCGGCATTGTGCCATTTCTATTTAATTCCGATGCAATTTCTGTGTTTCATCATCAAGAAGAAGGTCAGAGGGATACAGCAAACCTGAAGTGAGGCATCGGAATCTATAACTAGTGTCACAGGAATTTTTCAAAACATAGGCAGTAAGAAGAGTCAGTCTTCTTGTACTTAAGTCGGCATGGTGCCTTTTGTATTTAATTCCGATGCAATTTCTGTGTTTCATCGTCAATAAGAAGGTCCAAGATATACAGTAAACATATAGTGAAGCATCGGAATCTGAATCTGGTCTCACAAGAAATGTTCAAAGCATAGTCAGTAAGAAGAGTCAGTCTTCTTGTACGTAAGTCGGAATTGTACCTTTTCTATTTAATTCCGATGAAATTTCTGTGTTTCGTCGTCAATAAGAAGGTCCAAGGGATACAGTAATCCAGAAGTGAAGCTTCCAAATCTAATACCGGTCTCACAGAGAAGGTTCAAAGCATAGTGAGTAAGAAGAGCCAGTCATCTTGTATTTGAGTCGGCATTGTGCCTTTTGTATTTAATTCCGATGCAATTTCTAAGTTTCATCGTCAATAAGAAGGCCAGGGGATACAGTAAACCTGAAGTGAAGCATTGGAATCTATCACTAGTGTCACAGGAATGGTTCAATACATAGACAGTAGGAAGAGACAGTCTTCTTGTACTTAAGTCGGCAATGTGCCTTTTGTATTTAATTCCGATGCAATTTCTAAGTTTCATCGTCAATAAGAAGGTCAGAGGCATACAGTAAAAATGAAGTGAAGCATCAGAATCTATAACTAGTGTCACAGGAATGGTTCAAAACATAGACAGCAAGAAGAGTCAGTGTACTTGTACTTAAGTCGGCATTGTGCCTTTTGTATTTAATCCCTATGCAATTTCTGTGTTTCATCGTCAATAAGAAGGTCCAAGGGATACAGTACACCTGAAGTGAAGCATCGGAATCTATAACTAGTGTCACAGGAATGGCTCAAACCATAGACAGTAAGAAGAGTCAGTCTTCTTGTACTTAAGTCGGCATTGTGCCTTTTCTATTTAATTCCGATGCAATTTCTGGGTTTCATCATCAAGAAGAAGGTCAGAGGGATACAGTAAATCTGAAGTGAAGCATCGGAATGTATAACTAATCTCACAGGAATGGTTCAAAACATAGACAGTAGGAAGAGTCAGTCTTCTTGTACTTTGGTCGGCATTAGGCCTTTTGTATTTAATTCCGATGCAATTTCTGTGTTTCATCGTCAATAAGAAGGTCAGAGGGATACAGTAAACCTGAAGTGAACCATCGGAATCTATAACTAATGTCACAGGTATGGTTCAAAACATTGACAGTAGGAAGAGTCAGTCTTCTTGTACTTAAGTCGTCATTGTGCCTTTTCTATTTAATTCCGATGCAATATCTCTGTTTCATCGTCAATAAGAAAGTCAGAGGGATACAGTAAACCTGAAGTGAAGCATCGGAATCTATAACAAGTGTCACAGGAATGGTTCAAAACATAGTCAGTAAGAAGAGTCAGTCATCTTGTACCTAAGTCGGCATGGTGCCTTTTGAATTTAATTCCGATGCAATTTCTGTGTTTCATCGTCAATGAGAAGGTCCAAGGGATACAGTAAACATACAGTGAAGCATCGGAATCTAAAACTGGTCACACAGGAAATGTTCAAAGCATAGTAAGTAAGAAGAGTCAGTCTTCTTGTACTTAAGTCGGCAATGTGCATTTTCTATTTAATTCCGATGCAATATCTGTGTTTCGTCGTCAATAAGAAGGTCCAAGGGATACAGTAAACCTGAAGTGAAGCATCGGAATCTAAAACCGGTCTCACAGGAAAGGTTCAAAACGTAGAGAGTAAGAAGAGCCAGTCTTCTTGTACTTAAGTCAGCATTGTGCCTTTTCTATTTAATTCCGATGCAATTTCTGTGTTTCATCGTCAATATGAAGGTTAGAGGGATACACTAATCATGAAGTGAATTTTCGGAATCTATAATTAGTGTCACAGGAATGGTTCTAAACATAGACAGTAAGAAGAGTCAGTCTTCTTGTACATAAGTCAGCATTGTGCCTTTTCTATTTAATTCCGATGCAATTTCTGTGTTTCATCGTCAATAAGAAGGTCAGAGGGATACAGTAAACCTGAAGTGAAGTTTCGGAATCTATAACTAGTGTCACAGGGATGGTTCAAAACGTAGACATTAGGAAGAGTCAGTCTTCTTGTACTGATGTCGGCATTGTGCCATTTCTATTTAATTCCGATGCAATTTCTGTCTTTCATCGTCAATAAGTAGGTCCAAGGGATACAGTAAACCTGAAGTGAGGCATCTGAATCTATAACTAGTGTCACAGGAATGGTTCAAAACATAGACAGTAGGAAGAGACAGTCTTCTTGTACTTAAGTCGGCATTGTGCCTTTTGTATTTTATTCCGATGCAATTTCTGTGTTTCATCGTCAATAAGAAGGTCAGAGGGATACAGTAAAACTGAAGTGAAGCATCAGAATCTATAACTAGTGTCACAGGAATGGTTCAAAACATAGACAGTAAGAAGAGTCAGTCTTCTTGTAATTAAGTCGGCATTGTGTCTTTTCTATTTAATTCCGATGCAATTTCTGTGTTTCTTCATCAAGAAGAAGGTCAGAGGGATACAGTTAACCTGAAGTGAAGCATCGGAATGTATAACTAGTGTCACAGGAATGGTTCAAGACATAGACAGTAGGAAGAGTCAGTCTTCTTGTACTTGAGTCGGCATTGTGCCTTTTGTATTTAATTCCGATGCAATTTCTGTGTTTCATCGTCAATAAGAAGGTCAGAGGGATACAGTAAACCTGAAGTGAAGCATCGGAATCTATAACTAGTGTCACAGGAATGGTTCAAAAAATAAACAGTAGGAGGAGTCATTCTTCTTGTACTTAAGTCGGCATTGTGCCTTTTGTATTGAATTCCGATGCAATTTCTGTGTTTCATCGACAATAAGAAGGTCCAAAGGATACAGTAAACCTGAAGTGAGGCACCGGAATCTATAACTAGAGTCACAGGAACGGTTCAAACCATAGACAGTAAGAAGAGTCAGTCTTCTTGTACTTAAGTGGGCATTGTGCCTTTTGTATTTAATTCCGATGCAATTTCTGTGTTTCATCATCAATACGAAGGTCCATGGGATACAGTAAACCTGAAGTGAGGCATTGGAATCTATAACTAGTGTCACAGGAATGGTTCCAAACATAGTCAGTAAGAAGAGTCAGTCTTCTTGTACTTAAGTCCGCATGGTGCCTTTTGTATTTAATTCCGATGCAATTTCTGTGTTTCATCGTCAATAAGAAGGTCGAAGATATACAGTAAACATATAGTGATGCATCGGAATCTAAATCTGGTCTCACAGGAAATGTTCAAAGCCTAGTCAGTAAGAAGAGTCAGTCTTCTTGTACGTAAGTCGGCATTGTGCCTTTTCTATTTAATTCCGATGAAATTTCTGTGTTTCGTCGTCAATAAGAAGGTCCAAGGTATACAGTAAACCAAAAGTGAAGCATCGGAATCTAATACCGGTCTCACATTAAAGGTTCAAGGCATAGTGAGTAAGAAGAGCCAGTCATCTTGTATTTGAGTCGGCATTGTGCCTTTTGTATTTAATTCCGATGCAATTTCTAAGTTTCATCGTCAATAAAAAGGTCAGAGGGATACAGTAAAGTTGAAGTGAAGCATCAGAATCTATAACTAGTGTCACAGCAATGGTTCAAAACATAGACAGTAGGAAGAGTCAGTCTTCTTGTACTTAAGTCGGCATTGTGCCTCTTCTATTTAATTCCGATGCAATTTCTGGGTTTCATCATCAAGAAGATGGTCAGAGGGATACAGTAAACCTGAAGTGAAGCATCTGAATGTATAACTAGTCTCACAGGAATGGTTCAAAACATAGACAGTAGGAATAGTCAGTCTTCTTGTACTTTAGTCGGCAATGTACCTTTTGTATTTAATTCCGATGCAATTTCTGTGTTTCATTGTCAGTAAGAAGGTCAGAGGGATACAGTAAACCTGAAGTGAACCATCGGAATCTATAACTAGTGTCACAGGTATGGTTCAAATCATTGACAGTAGGAAGAGTCAGTCTTCTTGTACTTAAGTCGGCATTGTGCCTTCTCTATTTAATTCCGATGCAATATCTCTGTTTCATCGTCAATAAGAAAGTCAGAGGGATACAGTAAACCTGAAGTGAAGCATCGGAATCTATAACAAGTGTCACAGGAATGGTTCAAAACATAGTCAGTAAGAAGAGTCAGTCTTCTTCTACCTAAGTCGGCATGGTGCCTTTTGTATTAATTTCAGATGCAATTTCTGTGTTTCATCGTCAATAAGAAGGTCCAAGGGATACAGTAAACATACAGTGAAGCATCGGAATCTAAAACTGGTCTCACAGGAAATGTACAAAGCATAGTTAGTAAGAAGAGTCAGTCTTCTTGTACTTAAGTCGGCAATGTGCCTTTTCTAATTAATTCCGATGCAATATCTGAGTTTCGTCGTCAATAAGAAGGTCCAAGGGATATAGTAAACCTGAAATGAAGCATCGGAATCTAAAACCGGTCTCACAGGAAAGGTTCAAAACATAGAGAGTAAGAAGTGCCAGTCTTCTTGTACTTATGTCAGCATTGTGCCTTATCTATTTAATTACGATGCAATTTCTGTGTTATATCGTCAATAAGAAGGTCAGAGGGATACAGTAAACTTGAAGTGAAGCATCGGAATCTATAACTAGTGTCACAGGAATGGTTCAAAACATTGACAGTAGGAAGAGTCAGTCTTCTTGTACTTAAGTCGGCATTGTGCCTTTTGTATTTAATTCCGATGTAATTTCTAAGTTTCATCGTCAATAAGAAGGTCAGTGGGATACAGTAAACCTGAAGTGAAGCATCGGAATCTATAACTAGTGTCACAGGAATTGTTCAAAACATAGACAGTAGGAAGAGTCAGTCTTCTTGTACTTAATTCGGCTTTGTGCCTTTTCTAAATAATTCCGACGCAATTTCTATGTTTCATTGTCAATAAGAAGGTCAGAGGGATACAGTAAACCTGATGTGAATCATCGGAATCTATAACTAGTGTCACAGGAATGGTTCAAAACATAGATAGTAGGAAGAGTCAGTCTTCTTGTACTTAAGTCGGCATTGTGCCTTTTGTATTTGATTCCGATGCTACCTCTGTGTTTCATTGTCAATAAGAAGGTCCAAGGGATACAGTAAACCTGAAATGAGGCATCGGAATCTATTACTACTGTCACAGGAATGGTTCAAAACATAGACAGTAAGAAGGATCAGTCTTCTTGTACATAAGTCAGCATTGCTCCTTTTCTATTAATTTCCGTAGCAATTTCTGTGTTTTATCGTCAATAAGTAGGTCAGAGGGATACAGAATACCTGAAGTGAAGCATCGGAATCTATAAATAGTGTCACAGGGATGGTTCAAAACAAAGACAGTAGGAAGAGTCAGTCTTCTTGTACTTAAGTCGGCATTGTGCCTTTTGTATTTAATTCCGATGCAATTTCTGTGTTTCATCGTCAATAAGAGGGCCAGAGGGATACAGTAAACCTGAAGTGAGGCATCAGAATCTATAACTAGTGTCACAGGAATAGTTCAAAACATAGACAGTAAGAAGAGTCAGTCTACTTGTACTTAAGTCGACATTGTGCCTTTTGTATTTAATTCAGATGCAATTTCTGTGTTTCATCGTCAATAAGAAGGTCCAAGAGATACAGCACACCTGAAGTGAAGAATCGGAATCTATAACTAGTGTCACCGGAGTGGTTCAAATCATAGACAGCGAGAAGAGTCAGTCTTCTTGTACTTATGTCGGCATTGTGCCTTTTGTATTTAATTCCGACGCAATTGCTGTTTTTCATCGTCAATAAGAAGGTCAGATGGATACAGTAAACCTGAAGTGAAGCATAGGAATCTATAACTAGTGTCACAGGAATTGTTCAAATCATAGACAGTAGGAGGAGTCAGTCTTCTTGCACTTAATTCGGCATTGTGCTTTTTCTATTTTATTCCGATGCAATTTCTATGTTTCATCGTCAATAAGAAGGTCAGAGGGATACAGTAAACCAGAAGTGAAGCATCGGAATCTATAACTAGTGTCACAGTAATGGTTCAAATCATAGACAGTAGGAAGATTCAGTCTTCTTGTACTTAAGTCGGCATTGTGCCTTTTGCATTTAATTCCGATGCAACTTCTGTGTTTCATCGTCAATAAGAAGGTCCAAGGGATATAGTAAACCTGAAGTGAGGCATCGGAATCTATAACTAGTGTCACAGGAATGGTTCAAAACACAGACAGTAATAAGAGTCAGTTTTCTTGTACTTAAGTCGGCATTGTGCCTTTTCTGTTTAATTCCGATGCAATTTCTGTGTTTCATCGTCAATAAGAAGGTCCAAGGGATGCAGTACACCTGAAGTGAAGCATCATAATCTATAACTAGTGTCACGGGAATGGTTCAAATCATAGACAGTAAGATGAGTCAGTCTTCTTGTACTTATGTCGGCATTGTGCCGTTTCTATTAAATTCCGATGCAATTTCTATGTTTCATCATCAAGACGTAGGTCACAGGGATACAGTAAACCTGAAGTAAAGAATCAGAATGTATAACTAGTGTAACAGGAATGGTACAAAACATTGACAGTAGGAAGACTCAGTCTTCATGTACTTGAGTCGGCATTTTGCCTTTTGTACTTAATTCCGATGCAATTTCTGTGTTTCATCGTCAATAAGAAGGTCAGAGGAATACAGTAAACCTGAAGTGAAGCATCGGAAACTATAACTAGTGTCACAGGAATGGTTCAAAACATAGACAGTAGGAAGAGTCTGTCTTTTTGTACTTAAGTCGGCATTGTGCATTTTCTATTTAATTCCGATGCAATTTCTCTGTATCATCGTCAATAAGAAAGTCAGAGGGATACAGTAAACCTGAAGTGAAGCATCGGAATCTATAACAAGTGTCACAGGAATGGTTCAAAAAATAGACAGTAGGAAGAGTCAGTCTTCTTGTACTTAAGTCGGCATTGTGCCTTTTGTATTTAATTCCGATGCAATTTCTGTGTTTCATCGTCAATAAGAAATTCCAAGGGATGCAGTAAACCTGAAGTGAGGCATCGGAATCTATAACTAGTATCACAGGAATGGTTCAAAACATAGACAGTAGGAAGAGTCAGTCTTTTTGTACTTAAGTCGGCATTGTGCCTTTCCTATTTAATTCCGATGCAATTTCTCTGTTTCATAGTCAATAAGAAAGTCAGAGGGATACAGTACACCTGAAGTAAAGCATCGGAATCTATAACAAGTGTCACAGGAATGGTTCAAAAAATAGGCAGTAGGAAGAGTCAGTCTTCTTGTACTTAAGTCGGCATTGTGCCTTTTGTATTTAATTCCGATTCAATTTCTGTGTTTCATCGTCTATAAGAAGGTCAGAGGGATACAGTAAACCAGAAGTGAAGCATCGGAATCTATAACTAGTGTCACAGTAATGGTTCAAAAAATAGGCAGTAGGAAGAGTCAGTCTTCATGTACTTAAGTCGGCATTGTGCCTTTTGTATTTAATTCCGATGCAATTTCTGTGTTTCGTCGTCAATAAGAAGGTCCAAGGGATACAGTAAACCTGAAGTGAAGCATCGGAATCTAAAACCGGTCTCACAGGAAAGGTTCAAAACATAGAGAGTAAGAAGAGCCGTTCATCTTGTATTTGAGTCGGCATTGCGCCTTTTGTATTTAATTCCGATGCAATTTCTAACTTTCATCGTCAAAAAGAAGGTCAGAGGGATACAGCAAACCTGAAGTGGAGCATCGGAATCTATAACTAGTGTCACAGGAATGGTTAAAAACATAGACAGTAAGAAGAGTCAGTCTTCTTGTACTTAAGTCGGCATTGTGCCATTTGTATTTAATTCCGATGCAATTTCTGTGTTTTATCGTCAATAAGAAGGTCAGAGGGATACAGTAAACCTGAAGTGAAGCATCGGAATCTATAACTAGTGTTACAGGAGTTGTTCAAAGCATAGACAGTAGGAAGAGTCAGTCTTCTTGTACTTAAGTCGGCATTGTGCCTTTTCTATTTAATTCCGTTGCAATTTCTGTGTTTCATCGTCAATGAGAAGGTCCAAGAGATACAGCACACCTGAAGTGAAGAATCGGAATCTATAACTAGTGTCACCGGAGTGGTTCAAATCATAGACAGCGAGAAGAGTCAGTCTTCTTGTACTTATGTCGGCATTGTGCCTTTTCTATTTAAATCCGATGCAATTTCTGTTTTTCATCGTCAATACGAAGGTCAGAGGGATACAGTAAACCTGAAGTGAATCATCGGAATCTATAACTAGTGTCACAGGATTGGTTCAAAACATAGATAGTAGGAAGAGTCAGTCATCTTGTACTTGAGTCGGCACTGTGCCTGTTGTATTTAATTCCGACGCAATTGCTGTTTTTCATCGTCAATAAGAAGGTCAGAGGGATACAGTAAACCTGAAGTGAAGCATCGGAAACTATAACTAGTGTCACAGGAATGGTTCAAAACATAGACAGTAGGAAGAGACAGTCTTCTTGTACTTAAGTCGGCATTGTGCCGTTTCTATTAAATTCCGATGCAATTTCTATGTTTCATCATCAAGAAGTAGGTCAGAGGCATACAGTAAACCTGAAGTGAAGCATCAGAATGTATAACTAGTGTAACAGGAATGGTTCAAAACATTGACAGTAGGGAGAGTCAGTCTTCATGTACTTGAGTCGGCCTTGTGCCTTTTGTATTTAATTCCGATGCAATTTCTGTGTTTCATCGTCAATAAGAAGGTCAGAGGGATACAGTAAACCTTAAGTGAAGCATCGGAAACTATAACTAGTGTCACAGGAATGGTTCAAAACATAGACAGTAGGAAGAGTCTGTCTTCTTGTACTTAAGTCGGCATTGTGCCTTTTCTATTTAATTCCGATGCAATTTCTCTGTATCATCGTCAATAAGAAAGTCAGAGGGATACAGTAAACCTGAAGTGAAGCATCGTACTCTATAACACGTGTCACAGGAATGGTTCAAAAAATAGACAGTATGAAGAGTCAGTCTTCTTGTACTTAAGTCGGCATTGTGCCTTTCCTATTTAATTCCGATGCAATTTCTCTGTTTCATCGTCAATAAGAAAGTCAGAGGGATACGGTAAACCTGAAGTTTAGCATCGGAATCTGTAACAAGTGTCACAGGAATGGTTCAAAAAAGAGGCAGTAGGAAGAGTCAGTCTTCCTGTACCTAAGTCGGCATTGTGCCTTTTGTACTTAATTCCGATTCAATTTCTGTGTTTCATCGTCTATAAGAAAGTCCAAGGGATACAGTAAACCTGAAGTGAGGCATCGGAATCTATAACTAGTGTCACAGGAATGGTTCAAAACATAGACAGTAGGAAGAGTCAGTCTTCTTGTACTTAAGTCGGCATTCTGCCTTTTGTATTTAATTCCGATGCAATTTCTGTGTTTCGTCGTCAATAAGAAGGTCCAAGGAATACAGTAAACCTGAAGTGAAGCATCGGAATCTAAAACGGGTCTCACAGGAAAGGTTCAAAACATAGAGAGTAAGAAAAGCCGTTCATCTTGTATTTGAGTCGGCATTGTGCCTTTTGTATTTAATTCCGACACAATTTCTAAGTTTCATCGTAAAAAAGAAGGTCAGAGGGATACAGCAAACCTGAAGTGGAGCATCGGAATCTATAACTAGTATCACAGGAATGGTTAAAAACATGGACAGTAAGAAGCGTCAGTCTTCTTGTACTTAAGTCGGCATTGTGCCATTTGTATTTAATTCCGATGCATTTTCTCTGTTTCATCGTCAATATGAAGGTCCAAGGGATACAGCAAACCTAAAGTGAAGCATCGGAACCTAAAACTAGTGTCACAGGAATGGTTCAAAACATAGTCAGTAAGAAGAGTCAGTCTATAACTAGTGTCACAGGAATGGTTGAAAACATAGACAGTAGGAAGAGTCTGTCTTCTTCTACTTAAGTCGGCACTGTGCCTTTTCTATTTAATTCCAAAGCAATTTCTGTGTTTCATCATCAATAAGAAGGTCAGAGTGATACAGTAAACCTGAAGTGAAGCATCGGAGTCAATTACTAGTGTCACAGGAATGGTTAAAAACATAGTCAGTAAGAAGAGTCAGTCTTCTTGTACCTAAGTCGGCATTGTGCCTTTTCTATTTAATTCCGATGCAATATCTGTGTTTCATCGTCAATAAGAAGGGCAGAGGAATACAGTAAACCTGAAGTGAGGCATCGGAATCTATAACTAGTGTCACAGTAATGGTTCAAAACATTGTCAGTAAGATGAGTCAGTCTTCTTGTACTTAAGTCGGCATTGTGCCTTTTGTATTTAATTCCGATGCAATTTCTGTGTTTCATCGTCAATAAGAGAGTCAGAGGGATACAGTAAACCTGAAGTGAATCATCATAATCTATAACTAGAGTCATAGGAATGGTTCAAAACATAGACAGTAAGAAGAGTCAGTCTACTTGTACTTAAGTCGGCATTGTGCCTTTTGTATTTAATTCCGATGCATTTTCTGTGTTTCATCGTCAATAAGAGGGTCAGAGGGATACAGTAAACATGAAGTGAAGCATCATAATGTATAACTAGAGTCACAGGAATGGTTCAAAACATAGACAGTAAGAAGAGTCAGGCTACTTGTAGTTAAGTCGGCATTGTGCCTTTTGTATTTAATTCCGACGCAATTGCTGTTTTTCATCGTCAATAAGAAAGTCAAAGGGATACAGTAAATCTGAAGTGAGGCATCGGAATCTATAACTAGTGTCACAGGAATGGTTCAAAACACAAACCGTAATAAGAGTCAGTTTTCTTGTAGTTAAGTAGGCATTGTGCCTTTTCTGTTTAATTCCGATCCAATTATTGTCTTTCATCGCCAATATTAAGGTCCAAGGGATACAGTAAACCTGAAGTGTGGCATCGGAATCTATAACTAGTGTCACAGGAATGGTTCAAATCATAGACAGTAGGAAGAGACAGTCTTCTTGTACTTAAGTCGGCATTGTGCCGTTTCTATTAAATTCCGATGCAATTTCTATGTTTCATCATCAAGAAGTAGGTCAGAGGCATACAGTATACCTGAAGTGAAGCATCAGAATGTATAACTAGTGTAACAGGAATGGTTCAAAACATTCACAGTAGGAAGAGTCAGTCTTCATGTACTTGAGTCGGCCTTGTGCCCTTTGTATTTAATTCCGATGCAATTTCTGTGTTTCATCGTCAATAAGAAGGTCAGAAGGATACAGTAAACCTGAAGTGAAGCATCGGAAACTATAACTAGTGTCACAGGAATGGTTCAAAGCATAGACAGTAGGAAGAGTCTGTCTTCTTGTACTTAAGTCGGCATTGTGCCTTTTCTATTTAATTCCGATGCAATTTCTCTGTATCATCGTCAATAAGAAAGTCAGAGGGATACAGTAAACCTGAAGTGAAGCATCGGACTCTATAACACGTGTCACAGGAATGGTTCAAAAAATAGACAGTAGGAAGAGTCAGTCTTCTTGTACTTAAGTCGGCATTGTGCCTTTCCTATTTAATTCCGATGCAATTTCTCTGTTTCATCGTCAATAAGAAAGTCAGAGGGATAAAGTAAACCTGAAGTTTAGCATCGGAATCTGTAACAAGTGTCACAGGAATGGTTCAAAAAATAGGCAGTAGGAAGAGTCAGTCTTCTTGTACTTAAGTCGGCATTGTGCCTTTTGTACTTAATTCCGATTCAATTTCTGTGTTTCATCGCCTATAAGAAAGTCCAAGGGATACAGTAAACCTGAAGTGAGGCATCGGAATCTATAACTAGTGTCACAGGAATGGTTCAAAACATAGACAGTAGGAAGGGTCAGTCTTCTTGTACTTAAGTCGGCATTCTGCCTTTTGTATTTAATTCCGATGCAATTTCTGTGTTTCGTTGTCAATAAGAAGGTCCAAGGAATACAGTAAACCTGAAGTGAAGCATCGGAATCTAAAACCGGTCTCACAGGAAAGGTTCAAAACATAGAGAGTAAGAAAAGCCGTTCATCTTGTATTTGAGTCGGCATTGTGCCTTTTGTATTTAATTCCGATGCAATTTCTAAGTTTCATCGTAAAAAAGAAGGTCAGAGGGATACAACAAACCTGAAGTGGAGCATCGGAATCTATAACTAGTATCACAGGAATGGTTAAAAACATGGACAGTAAGAAGCGTCAGTCTTCTTGTACTTAAGTCGGCATTGTGCCATTTGTATTTAATTCCGATGCATTTTCTCTGTTTCATCGTCAATATGAAGGTCCAAGGGATACAGCATACCTAAAGTGAAGCATCGGAACCTAAAACTAGTGTCACAGGAATGGTTCAAAACATAGTCAGTAAGAAGAGTCAGTCTATAACTAGTGTCACAGGAATGGTTGAAAACATAGACAGTAGGAAGAGTCTGTCTTCTTCTACTTAAGTCGGCATTGTGCCTTTTCTATTCAATTCCGATGCAATATCTGTGTTTCATCGTCAATAAGAAGGGCAGAGGGATACAGTAAACCTGAAGTGAGGCATCGGAATCTATAACTAGTGTCACAGTAATGGTTCAAAACATTGTCAGTAGGATGAGTCAGTCTTCTTGTACTTAAGTCGGCATTGTGCCTTTTGTATTTAATTCCGATGCAATTTCTGTGTTTCATCGTCAATAAGAGAGGCAGAGGGATACAGTAAACCTGAAGTGAATCATCATAATCTATAACGAGAGTCACAGGAATGGTTCAAATCATAGACAGTAAGAAGAGGCAGTCTACTTGTACTTAAGCCGGCATTGTGCTTTTGTATTTAATTCCGATGCAATTTCTGTATTTCATCAACAATATGAAGGTCAGAGGGATACAGTAAACCTGAAGTGAAGCATCGGAATCTATAACTAGTGTCACAGGAATGGTTCAGAACATAGACAGTAGAAAGAGTGAGTCTTCTTGTACTTGAGCCGGCATTGTGCGTTTTGTTTTTAATTCCAATGCAATTTCTATTTTTCATCGTCAATAAGAAGGTCAGAGGGATAGAGTAAACCTGATGTGAAGCATCATAATCTATAACTAGAGTCATAGGAATGGTTCAAAACATAGACAGTAAGAAGTGTCAGTCTACTTGTACTTAAGTCGGCATTGTGCCTTTTGTATATAATTCCGATGCATTTTCTGTGTTTCATCGTCAATAAGAGGGTCAGAGGGATACAGTAAACATGAAGTGAAGCATCATAATCTATAACTAGAGTCACAGGAATGGTTCAAAACATAGACAGTAAGAAGAGTCGGGCTACTTGTACTTAAGTCGGCATTGTGCCTTTTGTATTTAATTCCGATGCAATTTCTGTGTTTCATCGTCAATATGAAGGTCAGAGGCATACAGTACACCTGAAGTGAAGCATCGGAATCTATAACTAGTGTCACAGGAATGGTTCAAATCATAGACAGTAAGAAGAGTCAGTCTTCTTGTACTTATGTCGGCATTGTGCCTTTTCTATTTAATTCCGATGCAATTTCGGTGTTTCTCCGTCAATATGAAGGTCAGAGGGATACAGTAAACCTGAAGTGAAGCATCGGAATCTATAACTAGTGACACAGGAATGGTTCAAATTATAGACAGTAGAAAGAGTAAGTCTTCTTGTACTTGAGCCGGAATTGTGCGTTTTGTATTTAATTCCGATGCTATTTCTGATTTTCATCGTCAATAAGAAGGTCAGAGGGATACAGTAAACCTGAAGTGAAGCATCGGAATCTATAACTAATGTCACAGGAATGGTTCAATACATAGACAGTAGGAAGAGCCAGTCTTCTTGTACTTAAGTCGGCATTGTGCCATTTCTATTTAATTCCGATGCAATTTCTATGTGTCATCGTCAATAAGAAGGACAGAGGGATACAGTAAACCTGAAATGAAGCATCGGAATCTATAACTAGTGTCACAGGAATGGTTAAAAACATAGTCAGTAAGAAGAGTCAGTCTTCTTGTACTTAAGTCGGCATTGTGCCTTTTCTATTTATATCCGATGCAATTTCTGTGTTTCATCGTCAATAAGAAGGTCCAAGGGATGCAGTACACCCAAACTGAAGCATTGGAATCAATAACTAGTGTCACAGGAATGCTTCAAATCATAGGCACTAAGAAGAGTCAGTTTTCCTGTACTTAAGCCGGCATTGTGCCTTTTCTATTTATTTCCGATGCAATTTCAGTGCTTCATCGTCCATAAGAAGGTCAGAAGGATACAGTAAACCTGAAGTGAAGCATTGGAATCTACAAGTGGTGTCACAGGAATGGTTCAAAATATAGTCAGTAAGAAGAGACAGTCTTCTTGTACTTAAGTCGGCATTGTGCCTTTCGTATTTAATTCCGATGCAATTTCGGTGTTTAATCGTCAATATGAAGGTCAGAGGGATACAGTAAACCTGAAGTGAGGCATCGGAATCTATAACTAGTGTCACAGGAATGGTTCAAAACACAAACCGTAATAAGAGTCAGTTTTCTTGTACTTAAGTAGGCATTGTGCCTTTTCTGTTTAATTCCGATGCAATTTCTGTCTTTCATCGCCAATATTAAGGTCCAAGGGATACAGTAAACCTGAAGTGTGGCATCGGAATCTATAACTAGTGTCACAGGAATGGTTCAAATCATAGACAGTAGGAAGAGACAGTCTTCTTGTACTTAAGTGAGCATTGTGCCGTTTCTATTAAACTCCGATGCAATTTCTATGTTTCATCATCAAGAAGTAGGTCAGAGGCATACAGTAAACCTGAAGTGAAGCATCAGAATGTATAACTAGTGTAACAGGAATGGTTCAAAACATTGACAGTAGGAAGAGTCAGTCTTCTTGTACTTAAGTCGGCATTCTGCCTTTTGTATTTAATTCCGATGCAATTTCTGTGTTTCGTCGTCAATAAGAAGGTCAGAGGGATACAGTAAACCTGAAGTGAAGCATCGGAAACTATAACTAGTGTCACAGGAATGGTTCAAATCATAGACAGTAGGAAGAGTCTGTCTTCTTGTACTTAAGTCGGCATTGTGCCTTTTCTATTTAATTCCGATGCAATTTCTCTGTATCATCGTCAATAAGAAAGTCAGAGGGATCCAGTAAACCTGAAGTGAAGCATCGTACTCTATAACACGTGTCACAGGAATGGTTCAAAAAATAGACAGTATGAAGAGTCAGTCTTCTTGTACTTAAGTCGGCATTGTGCCTTTCCTATTTAATTCCGATGCAATTTCTCTGTTTCATCGTCAATAAGAAAGTCAGAGGGATACAGTAAACCTGAAGTTTAGCATCGGAATCTGTAACAAGTGTCACAGGAATGGTTCAAAAAATAGGCAGTAGGAAGAGTCAGTCTTCTTGTACTTAAGTCGGCATTGTGCCTTTTGTACTTAATTCCGATTCAATTTCTGTGTTTCATCGTCTATAAGAAAGTCCAAGGGATACAGTAAACCTGAAGGGAGGCATCGGAATCTATAACTAGTGTCACAGGAATGGTTCAAAACATAGACAGTAGGAAGAGTCAGTCTTCTTGTACTTAAGTCGGCATTCTGCCTTTTGTATTTAATTCCGATGCAATTTCTGTGTTTCGTCGTCAATAAGAAGGTCCAAGGAATACAGTAAACCTGAAGTGAAGCATCGGAATCTAAAACGGGTCTCACAGGAAAGGTTCAAAACATAGAGAGTAAGAAAAGCCGTTCATCTTGTATTTGAGTCGGCATTGTGCCTTTTGTATTTAATTCCGATGCAATTTCTAAGTTTCATCGTAAAAAAGAAGGTCAGAGGGATACAGCAAACCTGAAGTGGAGCATCGGAATCTATAACTAGTATCACAGGAATGGTTAAAAACATGGACAGTAAGAAGCGTCAGTCTTCTTGTACTTAAGTCGGCATTGTGCCATTTGTATTTAATTCCGATGCATTTTCTCTGTTTCATCGTCAATATGAAGGTCCAAGGGATACAGCAAACCTAAAGTGAAGCATCGGAACCTAAAACTAGTGTCACAGGAATGGTTCAAAACATAGTCAGTAAGAAGAGTCAGTCTATAACTAGTGTCACAGGAATGGTTGAAAACATAGACAGTAGGAAGAGTCTGTCTTCTTCTACTTAAGTCGGCATTGTGCCTTTTCTATTTAATTCCAAAGCAATTTCTGTGTTTCATCATCAATAAGAAGGTCAGAGTGATACAATAAACCTGAAGTGAAGCATCGGAGTCAATTACTAGTGTCACAGGAATGGTTCAAAACATAGTCAGTAAGAAGAGTCAGTCTTCTTGTACCTAAGTCGCCATTGTGCCTTTTCTATTTAATTCCGATGCAATATCTGTGTTTCATCGTCAATAAGAAGAGCAGAGGGATACAGTAAACCTGAAGTGAGGCATCGGAATCTATAACTAGTGTCACAGTAATGGTTCAAAACATTGTCAGTAAGATGAGTCAGTCTTCTTGTACTTAAGTCGGCATTGTGCCTTTTGTATTTAATTCCGATGCAATTTCTGTGTTTCATCGTCAATAAGAGAGTCAGAGGGATACAGTAAACCTGAAGTGAATCATCATAATCTATAACTAGAGTCACAGGAATGGTTCAAATCATAAACAGTAAGAAGAGGCAGTCTACTTGTACTTAAGTAGGCATTGTGCCTTTTCTGTTTAATTCCGATGCAATTTCTGTCTTTCATCGCCAATATTAAGGTCCAAGGGATACAGTAAACCTGACGTGTGGCATCGGAATCTATAACTAGTGTCACAGGAATGGTTCAAATCATAGACAGTTTTAAGAGACAGTCTTCTTGTACTTAAGTCGGCATTGTGCCGTTTCTATTAAATTCCGATGCAATTTCTATGTTTCATCATCAAGAAGTAGGTCAGAGGCATACAGTAAACCTGAAGTGAAGCATCAAAATGTATAACTAGTGTAACAGGAATGGTTCAAAACATTGACAGTAGGAAGAGTCAGTCTTCATGTACTTGAGTCGGCCTTGTGCCTTTTGTATTTAATTCAGATGCAATTTCTGTGTTTCATCGTCAATAAGAAGGTCAGAAGGATACAGTAAACCTGAAGTGAAGCATCGGAAACTATAACTAGTGTCACAGGAATGGTTCAAAACATAGACAGTAGGAAGAGTCTGTCTTTTTGTACTTAAGTCGGCATTGTGCCTTTTCTATTTAATTCCGATGCAATTTCTCTGTATCATCGTCAATAAGAAAGTCAGAGGGATACAGTAAACCTGAAGTGAAGCATCGGACTCTATAACACGTATCACAGGAATGGTTCAAAAAATAGACAGTAGGAAGAGTCAGTCTTCTTGTACTTAAGTCGGCATTGTGCCTTTCCTATTTAATTCCGATGCAATTTCTCTGTTTCATCGTCAATAAGAAAGTCAGAGGGATACAGTAAACCTGAAGTTTAGCATCGGAATCTGTAACAAGTGTCACAGGAATGGTTCAAAACATAGACAGTAGGAAGAGTCAGTCTTCTTGTACTTAAGTCGGCATTGTGCCTTTTGTACTTAATTCCGATTCAATTTCTGTGTTTCATCGCCTATAAGAAAGTCCAAGGGATACAGTAAACCCGAAGTGAGGCATCGGAATCTGTAACTAGTGTCACAGGAATGGTTCAAAACATAGTCAGTAAGAAGAGTCAGTCTTCTTGTACTTAAGTCGGCATTGTGCCTTTTCTATTCAATTCCGATGCAATATCTGTGTTTCATCGTCAATAAGAAGGGCAGAGGGATACAGTAAACCTGAAGTGAGGCATCGGAATCTATAACTAGTGTCACAGTAATGGTTCAAAACATTGTCAGTAAGATGAGTCAGTCTTCTTGTACTTAAGTCGGCATTGTGCCTTTTGTATTTAATTCCGATGCAATTTCTGTGTTTCATCGTCAATAAGAGAGGCAGAGGGATACAGTAAACCTGAAGTGAATCATCATAATCTATAACTAGAGTCACAGGAATCGTTCAATTCATAGACAGTAAGAAGAGGCAGTCTACTTGTACTTAAGCCGGCATTGTGCTTTTGTATTTAATTCCGATGCAATTTCTGTATTTCATCGACAATATGAAGGTCAGAGGGATACAGTAAACCTGAAGTGAAGCATCGGAATCTATAACTAGTGTCACAGGAATGGTTCAGAACATAGACAGTAGAAAGAGTGAGTCTTCGTGTACTTGAGCCGGCATTGTGCGTTTTGTTTTTAATTCCGATGCAATTTCTATTTTTCATCGTCAATAAGAAGGTCAGAGGGATAGAGTAAACCTGATGTGAAGCATCATAATCTATAACTAGAGTCATAGGAATGGTTCAAAACATAGACAGTAAGAAGAGTCAGTCTACTTGTACTTAAGTCGGCATTGTGCCTTTTGTATATAATTCCGATGCATTTTCTGTGTTTCATCGTCAATAAGAGGGTCAGAGGGATACAGTAAACCTGAAGTGAAGCATCGGAATCTATAACTAATGTCACAGGAATGGTTCAATACATAGACAGTAGGAAGAGTCAGTCTTCTTGTACTTAAGTCGGGATTGTGCGTTTTTATTTAATTCCGATGCAATTTCTGTGTTTCATCGTCAATATGAAGCTCCAAGGGATACAGTAAACCTGAAGTGAGGCATCGGAATCTATAACTAGTGTCACAGGAATGGTTCAAAACATAGTCAGTAAGAAGAGTCAGTCTTCTTGTACTTAAGTCGGCATTGTGCCTTTTCTATTTATATCCGATGCAATTTCTGTGTTTCATCGTCAATAAGAAGGTCCAAGGGATGCAGTACACCCAAACTGAAGCATTGGAATCAATAACTAGGGTCACAGGAATGCTTCAAATCATAGGCACTAAGAAGAGTCAGTTTTCCTGTACTTAAGCCGGCATTGTGCCTTTTCTATTTATTTCCGATGCAATTTCAGTGCTTCATCGTCCATAAGAAGGTCAGAAGGATACAGTAAACCTGAAGTGAAGCATTGGAATCTACAAGTGGTGTCACAGGAATGGTTCAAAATATAGTCAGTAAGAAGAGACAGTCTTCTTGTACTTAAGTCGGCATTGTGCCTTTCGTATTTAATTCCGATGCAATTTCGGTGTTTCATCGTCAATAAGAAGGTCAGAGGGATACAGTAAACCTGAAGTGAGGCATCGGAATCTATAACTAGTGTCACAGGAATGGTTCAAAACACAAACCGTAATAAGAGTCAGTTTTCTTGTACTTAAGTAGGCAATGTGCCTTTTCTGTTTAATTCCGATGCAATTTCTGTCTTTCATCGCCAATATTAAGGTCCAAGGGATCCAGTAAACCTGAAGTGTGGCATCGGAATCTATAACTAGTGTCACAGGAATGGTTCAAATCATAGACAGTAGGAAGAGACAGTCTTCTTGTACTTAAGTGAGCATTGTGCCGTTTCTATTAAATTCCGATGCAATTTCTATGTTTCATCATCAAGAAGTAGGTCAGAGGCATACAGTAAACCTGAAGTGAAGCATCAGAATGTATAACTAGTGTAACAGGAATGGTTCAAAACATTGACAGTAGGAAGAGTCAGTCTTCTTGTACTTATGTCGGCATTGTGCCTTTTCTATTTAATTCCGATGCAATTTCTCTGTAACATCGTCAATAAGAAAGTCAGAGGGATACAGTAAACCTGAAGTGAAGCATCGTACTCTATAACACGTGTCACAGGAATGGTTCAAAAAATAGACAGTATGAAGAGTCAGTCTTCTTGTACTTAAGTCGGCATTGTGCCTTTCCTATTTAATTCCGATGCAATTTCTCTGTTTCATCGTCAATAAGAAAGTCAGAGGGATACAGTAAACCTGAAGTTTAGCATCGGAATCTGTAACAAGTGTCACAGGAATGGTTCAAAAAATAGGCAGTAAGAAGAGTCAGTCTTCTTGTACTTAAGTCGGCATTGTGCCTTTTGTACTTAATTCCGATTCAATTTCTGTGTTTCATCGTCTATAAGAAAGTCCAAGGGATACAGTAAACCTGAAGTGAGGCATCGGAATCTATAACTAGTGTCACAGGAATGGTTCAAAACACAGACAGTAGGAAGAGTCAGTCTTCTTGTACTTAAGTCGGCATTCTGCCTCTTGTATTTAATTCCGATGCAATTTCTGTGTTTCGTCGTCAATAAGAAGGTCCAAGGAATACAGTAAACCTGAAGTGAAGCATCGGAATCTAAAACGGGTCTCACAGGAAAGGTTCAAAACATAGAGAGTAAGAAAAGCCGTTCATCTTGTATTTGAGTCGGCATTGTGCCTTTTGTATTTAATTCCGATGCAATTTCTAAGTTTCATCGTAAAAAAGAAGGTCAGAGGGATACAGCAAACCTGAAGTGGAGCATCGGAATCTATAACTAGTATCACAGGAATGGTTAAAAACATGGACAGTAAGAAGCGTCAGTCTTCTTGTACTTAAGTCGGCATTGTGCCATTTGTATTTAATTCCGATGCATTTTCTCTGTTTCATAGTCAATATGAAGGTCCAAGGGATACAGCAAACCTAAAGTGAAGCATCGGAACCTAAAACTAGTGTCACAGGAATGGTTCAAAACATAGTCAGGAAGAAGAGTCAGTCTATAACTAGTGTCACAGGAATGGTTCAAAACATAGACAGTAGGAAGAGTCTGTCTTCTTCTACTTAAGTCGGCATTGTGCCTTTTCTATTTAATTCCAAAGCAATTTCTGTGTTTCATCATCAATAAGAAGGTCAGAGTGATACAGTAAACCTGAAGTGAAGCATCGGAGTCAATTACTAGTGTCACAGGAATGGTTCAAAACATAGTCAGTAAGAAGAGTCAGTCTTCTTGTACCTAAGTCGGCATTGTGCCTTTTCTATTTAATTCCGATGCAATATCTGTGTTTCATCGTCAATAAGAAGGGCAGAGGGATACTGTAAACCTGAAGTGAGGCATCGGAATCTATAACTAGTGTCACAGTAATGGTTCAAACATTGTCAGTAAGATGAGTCAGTCTTCTTGTACTTAAGTCGGCATTGTGCCTTTTGTATTTAAATCCGATGCAATTTCTGTGTTTCATCGTCAATAAGAGAGTCAGAGGGATACAGTAAACCTGAAGTGATTCATCATAATCTATAACTAGAGTCACAGGAATGATTCAAATCATAGACAGTAAGAAGAGGCAGTCTACTTGTACTTAAGTAGGCATTGTGCCATTTCTGTTTCATTCCGATGCAATTTCTGTCTTTCATCGCCAATATTAAGGTCCAAGGGATACAGTAAACCTGAAGTGTGGCATCGGAATCTATAACTAGTGTCACAGGAATGGTTCAAATCATAGACAGTAGGAAGAGTCAGTCTTCATGTACTTGAGTCGGCATTCTGCCTTTTGTATTTAATTCCGATGCAATTTCTGTGTTTCGTCGTCAATAAGAAGGTCCAAGGAATACAGTAAACCTGAAGTGAAGCATCGGAATCTGAAACCGGTCTCACAGGAAAGGTTCAAAACATAGAGAGTAAGAAAAGCCGTTCATCTTGTATTTGAGTCGGCATTGTGCCTTTTGTATTTAATTCCGATGCAATTTCTAAGTTTCATCGTAAAAAAGAAGGTCAGAGGGATACAGCAAACCTGAAGTGGAGCATCGGAATCTATAACTAGTATCACAGGAATGGTTAAAAACATGGACAGTAAGAAGCGTCAGTCTTCTTGTACTTAAGTCGGCATTGTGCCATTTGTATTTAATTCCGATGCATTTTCTCTGTTTCATCGTCAATATGAAGGTCCAAGGGATACAGCAAACCTAAAGTGAAGCATCGGAACCTAAAACTAGTGTCACAGGAATGGTTCAAAACATAGTCAGTAAGAAGAGTCAGTCTATAACTAGTGTCACAGGAATGGTTGAAAACATAGACAGTAGGAAGAGTCTGTCTTCTTCTACTTAAGTCGGCATTGTGCCTTTTCTATTTAATTCCAAAGCAATTTCTGTGTTTCATCATCAATAAGAAGGTCAGAGTGATACAGTAAACCTGAAGTGAAGCATCGGAGTCAATTACTACTGTCACAGGAATGGTTCAAAACATAGTCAGTAAGAAGAGTCAGTCTTCTTGTACTTAAGTCGGCATTGTGCCTTTTCTATTTAATTCCGATGCAATATCTGTGTTTCATCGTCAATAAGAAGGGCAGAGGGATCCAGTAAACCTGAAGTGAGGCATCGGAATCTATAACTAGTGTCACAGTAATGGTTCAAAACATTGTCAGTAAGATGAGTCAGTCTTCTTGTACTTAAGTCGGCATTGTGCCTTTTGTATTAAATTCCGATGCAATTTCTGTGTTTCATCGTCAATAAGAGAGTCAGAGGGATACAGTAAATCTGAAGTGAATCATCATAATCTATAACTAGAGTCACAGGAATGGTTCAAATCATAGACAGTAAGAAGAGGCAGTCTACTTGTACTTAAGCCGGCATTGTGCCTTTTGTATTTAATTCCGATGCAATTTCTGTATTTCATCGACAATATGAAGGTCAGAGGGATACAGTAAACCTGAAGTGAAGCATCGGAATCTATAACTAGTGTCACAGGAATGGTTCAGAACATAGACAGTAGAAAGAGTGAGTCTTCTTGTACCTGAGCCGGCATTGTGCGTTTTGTTTTTAATTCCGATGCAATTTCTATTTTTCATCGTCAATAAGAAGGTCAGAGGGATAGAGTAAACCTGATGTGAAGCATCATAATCTATAACTAGAGTCATAGGACTGGTTCAAAACATAGACAGTAAGAACAGTCAGTCTACTTGTACTTAAGTCGGCATTGTGCCTTTTGTATATAATTCCGATGCATTTTCTGTGTTTCATCGTCAATAAGAGGGTCAGAGGGATACAGTAAACATGAAGTGAAGCATCATAATCTATAACTAGAGTCACAGGAATGGTTCAAAACATAGACAGTAAGAAGAGTCAGGCTACTTGTACTTAAGTCGGCATTGTGCCTTTTGTATTTAATTCCGATGCAATTTCTGTGTTTCATCCTCAATATGAAGGTCACAGGCATACAGTACACCTGAAGTGAAGCATCGGAATCTATAACTAGTGTCACAGGAATGGTTCAAATCATAGACAGTAAGAAGAGTCAGTCTTCTTGTACCTATGTCGGCATTGTGCCTTTTCTATTTAATTCCGATGCAATTTCGGTGTTTCTTCGTCAATATGAAGGTCAGAGGGATACAGTAAACCTGAAGTGAAGCATCGGAATTTATAACTAGTGACACAGGAATGGTTCAAATCATAGACAGTAGAAAGAGTAAGTCTTCTTGTACTTGAGCCGGCATTGTGCGTTTTGTATTTTATTCCGATGCAATTTCTGATTTTCATCGTCAATAAGAAGGTCAGAGGGATACAGTAAACCTGAAGTGAAGCATCGGAATCTATAACTAATGTCACAGGAATGGTTCAATACATAGACAGTAGGAAGAGCCAGTCTTCTTGTACTTAAGTCGGCATTGTGCCATTTCTATTTAATTCCGATGCAATTTCTATGTTTCATCGTCAATAAGAAGGACAGAGGGATACAGTAAACCTGAAATGAAGCATCGGAATCTATAACTAGTGTCACAGGAATGGTTAAAAACATAGACAGTAGGAAGAGTCAGTCTTCTTGTACTTAAGTCGGCATTGTGCGTTTTTATTTAATTCCGATGCAATTTCTGTGTTTCATCGTCAATATGAAGCTCCAAGGGATACAGTAAACCTGAAGTGAGGCATCGGAATCTATAACTAGTGTCACAGGAATGGTTCAAAACATAGTCAGTAAGAAGAGTCAGTCTTCTTGTACTTAAGTCGGCATTGTGCCTTTTCTATTTATATCCGATGCAATTTCTGTGTTTCATCGTCAATAAGAAGGTCCAAGGGATGCAGTACACCCAAACTGAAGCATTGGAATCAATAACTAGTGTCACAGGAATGGTTCAAATCATAGGCACTAAGAAGAGTCAGTTTTCCTGTACTTAAACCGGCATTGTGCCTTTTCTATTTATTTCCGATGCAATTTCAGTGCTTCATCGTCCATAAGAAGGTCAGAAGGATACAGTAAACCTGAAGTGAAGCATTGGAATCTACAAGTGGTGTCACAGGAATGATTCAAAATATAGTCAGTATGAAGAGACAGTCTTCTTGTACTTAAGTCGGCATTGTGCCTTTCGTATTTAATTCCGATGCAATTTCGGTGTTTCATCGTCAATAAGAAGGTCCAAGTGATACAGTAAACCTAAAGTGAAGCATCGGAGTCTATAACTAGTGTCACAGGAATGGTTCAAAACACAGTCAGTAAGAAGAGTCAGTCTTCTTGTACTTAAGTCGGCATTGTGCCTTTTCCATTTAATTCCGATGCAATATCTGTGTTTCATCGTCGATACGAAGGTCAGAGGGATACAGTAAACCTGAAGTGAAGCATCGGAATCTATAACTAGTGTCACAGGAATGGTTCAAAAGCATAGACAGTAGGAAAACTCAGTCTTCATGTACTTAAGTCGGCATTGTGCCTCGTCTATATAATTCCGATGCAATTTCTGTGTTTCATTATTAGTAAGAAGGTCCAAGGGATACAGTAAACCTGAAGTGAGGCATCGGAATCCGTAACTAGTGTCACAGGAATGGTTCAAAACATAGTCAGTGAGAAGAGTCAGTCTTCTTGTACTTAAGTCGGCATTGTGCCTTCTGTATTTAATTCCGATGCAATTTCTGTGTTTCATCATCAATAAGGTCAGAGGGATACAGTAAACCTGAAGTGAAGCATCGGAATCTATAACTAGTGTCACAGGAATGGTTAAAAACATAGACAGTAAGAAGAGTCAGTCGTCTTGTACTTAGGTAGGCAGTGTGCCTTTTTTATTTAATGCCGATGCAATTTCTGTGTTTCATCGTCAATAAGAAGGTCCAAGGGATGCAGTCCACCTGAAGTGAAGCATCGGAATCTATAACTAGTGTCACAGGTTCGGTTCAAAACATAGGCGGTAAGAAGAGACAGTTTTCTTGTATTTAAGTCGGCATTGTGCCTTTTGTATTTACTTCCGACGCAATTTCTGTGTTTCATCGTGAATAAGAAGGTCCAAGGGATGCAGTAAACCTGAAGTGAGGCATCGGAATCTGTAACTAGTGTCACAGGAATGGTTCAACACATAGACAGTAGGAAGAGTCAGTCTTCTTGTACTTAAGTCGGCATTGTGCCTTTCCTATTTAATTCCGATGCAATTTCTCTGTTTCATCGTCAATAAGAAAGACAGAGGGATACAGTAAACCTGAAGTATAGCATCGGAATCTATAACAAGTGTCACAGGAATGGTTCAAAACATAGACAGTAGGAAGAGACAGTCTTCTTGTACTTAAGTCGGCATTGTGCCTTTTGTATTTAATCCCGATGCAATTTCTGTGTTTCATCGTCAATAAGAAGGTCCAAGGGATACAGTACACCTGAAGTGAAGCATCATAATCTATAACTAGTGTCACGGGAATGGATCAAATCATAGACAGTAAGATGAGTCAGTCTTCTTGTACTTATGTCGGCATTGTGCCGTTTCTATTAAATTCCGATGCAATTTCTATGTTTCATCATCAAGAAATAGGTCGGAGGGATACAGTAAACCTGAAGTGAAGCATCAGAATGTATAACTAGTGTAACAGGAATGATTCAAAACATTGACAGTAGGAAGAGTAAGTCTTCATGTACTTGAGTCGGCATTGTGCCTTTTGTATTTAATTCCGATGCAATTTCTGTGTTTCATCGTCAATAAGAAGGTCAGAGGGATACAGTAAACCTGAAGTGAAGCATCGGAAACTATAACTAGTGTCACAGGAATGGTTCAAAACATAGACAGTAGGAAGAGTCTGTCTTCTTGTTCATAAGCCGGCATTGTGCCTTTTCTATTTAATTCCGATGCAATTTCTCTGTATCATCGTCAATAAGAAAGTCAGAGGGATACAGTAAACCCGAAGTGAAGCATCGGAATCTATAACAAGTGTCACAGGAATGGTTCAAAAAATAGACAGTAGGAAGAGTCAGTCTTCTTGTACTTAAGTCGGCATTGTGCCTTTTGTATTTAATTCCGATGCAATTTCTGTGTTTCATCGTGAATAAGAAGGTCCAAGGGATGCAGTAAACCTGAAGTGAGGCATCGGAATCTATAACTAGTGTCACAGGAATGGTTCAAAACATAGACAGTAGGAAGAGTCAGTCTTCTTGTACTTAAGTCGGCATTGTGCCTTTCTTATTTAATTCCGATGCAATTTCTCTGTTTCATCGTCAATAAGAAGGTCAGAGGGATACAGTAAACCTGAAGTTTAGCATCGGAATCTATAACAAGTGTCACAGGAATGGTTCAAAAAATAGGCAGTAGGAAGAGTCAGTCTTCTTGTACTTAAGTCGGCATTGTGCCTTTTGTACTTAATTCCGATTCAATTTCTGTGTTTCATCGTCTATAAGAAGGTCCAAGGGATACAGTATACCTGAAGTGAGGCATCGGAATCTATAACTAGTGTCACAGGAATGGATCAAAACATAGACAGTAGGAAGAGTCAGTCTTCTTGTACTTAAGTCGGCATTGTGCCTTTTGTATTTAATTCCGATGCAATTTCTGTGTTTCGTCGTCAATAAGAAGGTCCAAGGGATACAGTAAACCTGAAGTGAAGCATCGGAAGCTAAAACCGGTCTCACAGGAAAGGTTCAAAACATAGAGAGTAAAAAAAGCCGTTCATCTTGTATTTGAGTCGGCATTGTGCTTTTGTATTTAATTCCGATGCAATTTCTAAGTTTCATCGTAAAAAAGAAGGTCAGAGGGATACAGCAAAGCTGAAGTGGAGCATCGGAATCTATAACCAGTATCGCAGCAATGGTTAAAAACATAGACAGTAAGAAGCGTCAGTCTTCTTGTACTTAAGTCGGCATTGTGCCATTTGTATTTAATTCCGATGTATTTTCTCTGTTTCATCGTCAATATGAAGGTCCGAGGGATACAGCAAACCTAAAGTGAAGCATCGGAACCTAAAACTAGTGTCACAGGAATGGTTCAAAACATAGTCAGGAAGAAGAGTCAGTCTATAACTAGTGTCACAGGAATGGTTCAAAACATAGACAGTAGGAAGAGTCTGTCTTCTTCTACTTAAGTCGGCATTGTGCCTTTTCTATTTAATTCCAAAGCAATTTCTGTGTTTCATCATCAATAAGAAGGTCAGAGTGATACAGTAAACCTGAAGTGAAGCATCGGAGTCAATTACTAGTGTCACAGGAATGATTCAAAACATAGTCAGTAAGAAGAGTCAGTCTTCTTGTACTTAAGTCGGCATTGTGCCTTTACTATTTAATTCCGATGCAATTTCTGTGTTTCATCGTCAATAAGAGGGTCAGAGGGATACAGTAAACCTGAAGTGAATCATCATAATCTATAAGTAGAGTCACTGGAATGGTTCAAATCGTAGACAGTAAGAGGAGGCAGTCTACTTGTACTTAAGTCGGCATTGTGCCTTTTGTATTTAATTCTGATGCAATTTCTGTGTTTCATCGACAATATGAAGGTCAGAGGGATACAGTAAACCTGAAGTGAAGCATCGGAATCTATAACTAGTGTCACAGGAATGGTTCAGAACATAGACAGTAGAAAAAGTGAGTCTTCTTGTACTTGAGCCGGCATTGTGCGTTTTGTTTTTAATTCCGATGCAATTTCTATTTTTCATCGTCAATAAGAAGGTCAGAGCGATAGAGTAAACCTGAAGTGAAGCATCATAATCTATAACTAGAGTCTTAGGAATGGTTCAAAACAAAGACAGTAAGAAGAGTCAGTGTACTTGTACTTAAGTCGGCATTGTGCCTTTTGTATTTAATTCCGATGCATTTTCTGTGTTTCATCGTCAATAAGAGGGTCAGAGGGATACAGTAAACATGAAGTGAAGCATCATAATCTATGACTAGAGTCACAGGAATGGTTCAAAACATAGACAGTAAGAAGAGTCAGTCTACTTGTACATAAGTCAGCATTGTGCCTTTTGTATTTCATTCCGATGCAATTTCTGTGTTTCATCGTCAATATGAAGGTCAGAGGCATACAGTACATTTGAAGTGAAGCATCGTAATCTATAACTAGTGTCACAGGAATGGTTCAAATCATAGATAGTAAGAAGAGTCAGTCCTCTTGTACTTATGCCGGCATTGTGCCTTTTCTATTTAATTCCGATGCAATTTCAGTGTTTCATCGTCAATATGAAGGTCAGAGGGATACAGTAAACCTGAAGTGAATCATCATAATCTATAACTAGAGTCACAGGAATGGTTCAAATCATAGACAGTAAGAAGAGGTAGTCTTCTTGTACTTAAGTCGGCATTGTGCCTTTCGTATTTAATTCCGATGCAATTTCTGTGTTTCATTGACAATATGTAGGTCAGAGCGATACAGTAAACCTGAAGTGAAGCATCGGAATCTATAACTAGTGTCACAGGAATGGTTCAGAACATAGACAGTAGAAATAGTGAGTCTTCTTGTACTTGAGCCGGCATTGTGCGTTTTGTTTTTAATTCCGATGCAATTTCTATTTTTCATCGACAATAAGAAGGTCAGAGGGATAGAGTAAACCTGAAGTGAAGCATCATAATCTATAACTAGAATCATAGGAATGGTTCAAAACATAGACAGTAAGAAGAGTCAGTCTACTTGTACTTAAGTCGGCATTGTGCCTTTTTTATTTAATTCCGATGCATTATCTGTGTTTCATCGTCAATAAGAGGGTCAGAGGGATACAGTAAACATGAAGTGAAGCATCATAATCTATAACTAGAGTCACAGGAATGGTTCACAACATGGACAGTAAGAAGAGTCAGTCTACTTGAACTTAAGTCAACATTGTGCCTTTTGTATTTAATTCCGATGCAATTTCTGTGTTTCATCGTCAATATGAAGGTCAGAGGCATACAGTACACCTGAAGTGAAGCATCGGAATCTATAACTAGTGTCACAGGAATGGTTCAAATCATAGATAGTAAGAAGAGTCAGTCTTCTTGTACTTATGCCGGCATTGTGCCTTTTCTATTTAATTCCGATTCAATTCGCGGTGTTTCATCGTCAATATGAAGGTCAGAGGGATACAGTAAACCTGAAGTGAAGCATCGGAATCTATAACTAGTGTCACAGGAATGGTTCAAATCATAGACAGTAGAAAGAGTAAGTCTTCTTGTACTTGAGCCGGCATTGTGCGTTTTGTATTTAATTCCGATGCAATTTCTGATTTTCATCGTCAATAAGAAGGTCAGAGGGATACAGTAAACCTGAAGTGAAGCATCGGAATCTATAACTAATGTCACAGGAATGGTTCAATACATAGAAAGTAGGAAGAGCCAGTCTTCTTGTACTTAAGTCGCCATTGTGCCTTTTCTATTTAATTCCGATGCAATTTCTATATTTCATCGTCAATAAGAAGGACAGAGGGATACAGTAAACCTGAAATGAAGCTTCGGAATCTATAACTAGTGTCACAGGAATGGTTTAAAACATAGACAGTAGGAAGAGTCAGTCTTCTTGTACTTAAGTCGGCATTGTGCGTTTTTTTTTTAATTCCGATGCAATTTCTGTGTTTCATCGTCAATATGAAGGTCCAAGGGATACAGTAAACCTGAAGTGAGGCATCGGAATCTATAACTAGTGTCACAGGAATGGTTCAAAACATAGACAGTAAGAAGCGTCAGTCTTCATGTACTTAAGTCGGCATTGTGCCTTTTCTGTTTAATTCCGATGCAATTTCTGTGTTTCATCGTCAATAAGAAGGTCAGAGGGATACAGTAAACCTGAAGTGAAGCATCGGAATCTATAACTAGTGTCACAGGAATGGTTCAAAACATAGCCAGTAGGTAGAGTCAGTCTTCTTGTACTTAAGTCGGCATTGTGCCTTTTGTATTTAATTCCGATGAAATTTCTTTGTTTCATCGTCAATAAGAAGGTCCAAGGGATACAGTAAATCTGATGTGAGGCATCGGAATCTATAACTAGTGTCACAGGAATGGTTCAAAACATAGGCACTAAGAAGAGTCAGTTTTCCTGTACTTTAGCCGGCATTGTGCCTTTTCTATTTATTTCCGATGCAATTTCAGTGTTTCATCGTCCATAAGAAGGTCAGAGGGATACAGTAAACCTGAAGTGAAGCATTGGAATCTATAAGTGGTGTCACAGGAATGGTTCAAAATATAGTCAGTAAGAAGAGACAGTTTTCTTGTACTTAAGTCGGCATTGTGCCGTTCGTATTTAATTCCGATGCAATTTCGGTCTTTCATCGTCAATAAGAAGGTCCAAGTGATACAGTAAACCTGAAGTGAAGCATCGGAGTCTATAACTAGTGTCACAGGAATGGTTCAAAACATAGTCAGTAAGAAGAGTCAGTCTTCTTGAACTTAAATCGGCATTGTGCCTTTTCTATTTAATTCAGATGCAATTTCTGTGTTTCATCATCAATAAGAAGGTCAGAGGGATACAGTAAACCTGAAGTGAATCATCGGAGTCTATAACTAGGGTCACTGGAATGGTTCAATTCATAGTCAGTAAGAAGAGTCAGTCTTCTTGTACTTAAGTCGGCATTGTGCCTTTTCTATTTAATTCCGATGCAATATCTGTGTTTCATCGTCGATACGAAGGTCAGAGGGATACAGTAAACCTGAAGTGAAACATCGGAATCTATAACTAGTGTCACAGGAATGGTTCAAAACATAGACAGTAGGAAAACTCAGTCTTCATGTACTTAAGTCGGCATTGTGCCTCGTCTATATAATTCCGATGCAATTTCTGTGTTTCATTATTAATAGGAAGGTCCAAGGGATACAGTAAACCTGAAGTGAGGCATCGGAATCCGTAACTAGTCTCACAGGAATGGTTCAAAACATAGTGAGTAAGAAGAGTCAGTCTTCTTGTACTTAAGTCGGCATTGTGCCTTTCGTATTTAATTCCGATGCAATTTCAATGTTTCATCGTCAATAAGAAGGTCCAAGTGACACAGTAAACCTGAAGTGAAGCATCGGAAACTATAACTAGTGTCACAGGTTCGGTTCAAAACATAGACGGTAAGTAGAGTCAGTCTTCTTGTACTTAAGTTGGTATTGTGCCATTTCTACTTAATTCTGATGCAATTTCTGTGTTTCATCGTCAATATGAAGGTCAGAGGGATACAGTAAACCTTAAGTGAAGCATCGGAGTCTATAACTAGTGTAACAGGAATGGTTCAAAACATAGTCAGTAAGAAGAGTCAGTCTTCTTGTACTTAAGTCGGCTTTTTGCCTTTTCTATTTAATTCCGATGCAATATCTGTGTTTCATCGTCAACAAGAAGGTCAGAGGGATACAGTAAACCTGAGGTGTGGCATCGGAATCTATAACTAGTGTCACAGGAATGGGTCAAAACATAGTCAGTAAGAAGAGTCAGTCTTCTTGTTCTTAAGTCGGCATTGTGCCTTTCGTATTTAATTCCGATGCAATTTCGGTGTTTCAACGTCAATAAGAAGGTCCAAGGGATACAGTAAACCTGAAGTGTAGTATCAGAATCTATAACTAGTGTCACAGGAATGGTTCAAACATAGACTGTAAGAAGAATCTGTCTACTTGTACTTAGGTTGGCATTGTGCCTTTTGTATTTAATTCCGATGCAATTTCTGTGTTTCATCGTCAATGCGAAGGTCCAAAGGATACAGTACACCTGAAGTGAAGCATCGGAATCTACAACTAGTGTCACAGGAATGGTTCAAATCATAGACAGTAAGAAGAGTCAAGTCTTCTTGTACTTAAGTCGGCATTGTGCCTCTTCTATTTAATTCCGATGCAATTTCTGTGTTTCATCGTCGATAAGTAGGTCAGAGGGATACGGTAAACCTGAAGTGAAGCATCAGAATCTATAACTAGTGTCACAGGAATGGTTCAAAACATAGACAGTAGGAAGAGTCAGTCTTCTTGTACTTGAGTCGGCATTCTACCATTTGTATTTAATTCCGATCCAATTTCTGTGTCTCATCGTCAATAAGAAGGCCAGAGGGATACAGTAAACCTGAAGTGAAGCATCGGAGTTTAACCCTAGTGTCACAGGAATGGTTCAAAGCATAGTGAGTAAGAAGAGTCAGTCTTCTTGTTCATAAGTCTACATTGTGCCTTTTCTATTTAATTCTGATGCACTATCTGTGTTTCATCGTCAATAAGAAGGTCAGAGGAATACAATAAACCTGAAGTGAAGCATCGGAATCTATAACTAGTGACACAGGAATGGTTCAAAACATAGTCAGTGAGAAGGGTCAGTCTTCTTGTACTTAAGTCGGCATTGTGCCTTTTCTATTTTATTCCGATGCAATTTCTGTGTTTCGTTATCATAAAAACATCCAAGGGATACAGCAAACCTGAAGTGAGGCATCGGAATCCATAACTACTGTCACAGGAATGGTTAAAAACATAGTCAGTAAGAAGAGTTAGTCTTCTTGTACTTAAGTCGTCATTGTGCCTTTTGTATTTACTTCCGATGCAATATCTGTGTTTCATCGTCAATAAGAAGGTCCAAGGGACACAGTAAACCTAAAGTGAATCATCGGAATCTATAACTAGTGACACAGGAATGGTTCAAAACATAGTTAGTAAGAAGAGTCAGTCTTCTTCTACTGAAGTCGGCATTGTGCCTTTTCTATTTAATTCCGATACAATTTCTGTGTTTTGTCGACAATAAGAAGGTCAGAGAGATATAGTAATCCTGAAGTGAGCATCGGAATCTATAACTAGTGTCACAGGAATGGTTCAAATCATAGACAGTGTGCCTCTTCTATTTAATTCCGATGCAATTTTTGTGTTTCATCGTCAATAAGAAGGTCTGAGGGATACAGTAAACCTGAAGTAAAGCATCAGAATCTATAACTAGTGTCGCAGGAATGGTTCAAAGCATAGACAGTGGGAAGAGTCAGTCTTCTTGTACTTGAGTCGTCATTGTGCCTTTTGTATTTAATTCCGATGCAATTTCTGTGTTTCTTCGTCAATAAGAAGGTCAGAGGGATACAGTAAACCTGAAGTGAAGCATCAAAATCTATAACTAGTGTCACAGGAATGGTTCAAGACACAGACAGTAGGAAGAGCCAGTCTTCTTGTACTAAAGTCGGCATTGTGCCTTTTGTATTTATTTCCGATGCAATTTCTGTGTTTCATCGTCCATAAGAAGGTCAGAGGGATACAGTAAACCTGAAGTGAATCATCGGAGTCTATAACTAGTGTCACAGGAATGGTTCAAAACATAGTCAGTGAGAAGGGTCAGTCTTCTTGTACTTAAGTCGGCATTGTGCCTTTTCTATTTAATTCCGATGCAATATCTGTGTTTCATCGTCAATACGAAGGTCAGAGGGATACAGTAAACCTGAAGTGAAGCATCGGAATGTATAACTAGTGTCACAGGAATGGTTCAAAACATAGACAGTCGGAAGAGTCAGTCTTCATGTACTTAAGTCGGCATTGTGCCTCGTCTATATAATTCCGATGCAATTTCTGTGTTTCATTATCAATAAGAAGGTCCAAGGGATACTGTAAACCTGAAGTGAGGCATCGGAATCCGTAACTAGTGTCACAGGAATGGTTCAAAACATAGTCAAGAAGAAGAGTCAGTCTTCTTGTACTTAAGTCGGCATTGTGCCTTCTGTATTTAATTCCGATGCAATTTCTGTGTTTCATCGTCAATAAGAAGGTCAGAGGGATACAGTAAACCTGAAGGGAAGCATCGGAATCTATAACTACTTTCACAGGAATGGTTAAAAGCATAGACAGTACGAAGAGTCAGTCTTCTTGTACTTAAGTCGGCATTGCGCCTTTCGTATTTAATTCCGATGCAATTTCGGTGTTTCAACGTCAATAAGAAGGTCCAAGGGATACAGTAAACCTGAAGTGAAGTATCAGAATCTATAAATAGTGTCACAGGAATGGTTCAAACATAGACTGTAAGAAGAATCTGTCTACTTGTACTTAAGTTGGCATTGTGCCTTTTGTATTTAATTCCGATGCAATTTCTGTGTTTCATCGTCAATAACGAGGTCCAAGTGACACAGTAAACCTGAAGTGAAGCATCGAAAACTATAACTAGTGTCACAGGTTCGGTTCAAAACATAGACAGTAAGAAGAGTCAGTCTTCTTGTACTTAAGTTGGCATTGTGCCTTTTGAATTTAATTCCGATGCAATTTCTGTGTTTCATCGTCAATACGAAGGTCCAAGGGATGCAGTACACCTGAAGTGAAGCATCGGAATCTATAACTAGTGTCACAGGAATGGTTCAAATCATAGACAGTAAGAAGAGTCAGACTACCTCTACTTAAGTCGGCATTGCGCCTTTTCTATTTAATTCCGATGCGATTTCTGTGTTTCATCGTCAATAAGAAGGTCAGAGGGATACAGTAAACCTGAAGTGAAGCATCAGAATCTATAACTAGTGTCACAGGAATGGTTCAAAACATAGACAGTGGGAAAAGTCAGTCTTCTTGTACTTGAGTCGGCATTGTGCCTTTTGTTTTTAATTCCGATGCAAATTCTGTGTTTCATCGTCAATAAGAAGGTCAGAGGGATACAGTAAACCTGAAGTGAAGCATCAGAATCTATAACTAGTGTCACAGGAATGGTTCAATACATAGACAGTAAGAAGAGTCAGTCTTCCTGTCCTTAAGGCGGCATTGTGCCTTTTCTTTTTAATTCCGATGCGATTTCTGTGTTTCATCGTCAATAAGAAGGGCCAAGGGATGCAGTAAACCTATAGTGAAGCATCGGAATCTAAAACCTTTCTCACAGGAAATGTGCAAAACATAGAGAGCAATAGGTGCCAGTCAACTTGTATTTAAGTCGGCATTGTGCCTTTTGTATTTAATTCCGATGCAATTTATGTGTTCATCGTCAATAAGAAGGTCAGAGGGATACAGTAAACCTAAAGTGAAGCATCAGAATCTATAACTAGTGTCACAGGAATGGTTCAAAACATAGACAGTGGGAAAAGTCAGTCTTCTTGTACTTGAGTCGGCATTCTGCCTTTTGTTTTTAATTCCATTGCAATTTCTGTGTTTCATCGTCAATAAGAAGGTCAGAGGGATACAGTAAACCTGAAGTGAAGCATCAGAATCTATAACTAGTGTCACAGGAATGGTTCAAGGCATAGCCAGTAGGAGGAGTCAGTCTTCTCGTACTTAAATCGGCATTGTGCCTTTTCTATTTAATTCCGAAGGAATTTCTGTGTTTCATCGTCAATAAGAAGGTAAGAGGGATACAGTAAACCGGAAGTGAAGCATCGGAATCAATAAGTGGTGTCACAGGAATGGTTCAAAACATAGTCAGTAAGAACGGTCAGTCTTCTTGTACTTAAGTCGGCATTGTGCATTTCGTATTCAATTCCGATGCAATTTCGGTGTCTCATCGGTAATAAGAAGGTGCAAGGGATACAGTAAACCTGAAGTGAATCATCGGAATCTATAACTAGTGTCACAGGAATGGTTCAATACATAGACAGTAACAAGAGTCAGTCTTCCTGTTCTTAAGTCGGCATTGTGCCTTTTCTATTTAATTCCGATGCGATTTCTGTGTTTCATCGTCAATAAGAAGGTCCAAGGGATGCAGTAAACCTATAGTGAAGCATCGGAATCTAAAACCTGTCTCACAGGAAATGTTCAAAACATAGAGAGCAAAAAGAGCCAGTCAACTTGTATTTGAGTCGGCATTGTGCCTTTTGTATTTAATTCCGATGCAATTTATGTGTTTCATCGTCAATAAGAAGGTCAGAGGGATACAGTAAACCTGAAGTGAAGCATCGGAATCTATAACTAATGTCACAGGAATGGTTAAAAAATAGACAGTAAGAAGAGTCAGTCTTCTTGTACATAAGTCGGCATTGTGTTTTTGTATTTAATTCCGATGCAATTTCTGTGTTTCATCGTCAATAAGAAGGTCCAAGGGATACAGTAAACCTGAAGTGAAGCATCGGAATCTATAACTAGTGTCACAGGAATGATTCAAAACATAGACAGTAAGAAGTGTCAGTCTTCTTGTACTTAAGTCGGCATTGTGCCTTTTGTATTTAATTACGATGCAATTTTTGTGTTTCATCGTCAATAAGAAGGCCAGAGAGATACAGTAAACCTGAAGCGAAGCATCGGAATCTATAAGTGGTGTCACAGGAATGGTTCAAAACATAGACAGTAAGATGTGTCAGTCTTCTTGTACATAAGTCGGCATTGTGCCTTTTCTATTAAATTCCGATGCAATTTCTGTGATTCATCGTCAATAAGAAGGTCCAAGGGATACAGTAAACCTGAAGTGAAGCATCGGAATCTATAACTAGTGTCACAGGAATGGTTCAAATCATAGACAGTAAGAAGAGTCAGTCATTTTGTAACTAAAGGCATTGTGCATTTTCTATTTAGTTCCGATGCAATTTCTGTGATTCATCGTCAATAAGAAGGTCCAAGGGATACAGTAAACCTGAAGTGAAGCATCGGAATCTATAACTAGTGTCACAGGAATGGTTCGAATCATAGCAAGTAAGAAGAGTCAGTCATCTTGTACCTAACGGCATTGCGCATTTACTACTTAATTCCGATGCAATTTCTGTGTTTCATCGGCAATTAGATGGTCAGAGGGATACAGTAAACCTGAAGTGAAGAATCGGAATCTATAACTAGTGTCACATTAATGGTTCAAAACATAGACAATAGGAAGGGTTAGTTTTCTTGAACTTAAGTCGGCATTGTGCCTTTTCAATTAAATGTCGATGCAATTTCTGTGTTTCGTCGTGAATAAGAAGGTCCAAGGGATACAGTAAATCTGAAGTGAAGCATCGGAATCTATAACTAGTGTTACAGGAATGTTTCAAAACATAGACAGCAAGCAGACTCAGTCCTGTTGTACTTAAGTGGGCATTGTGCTTTTTGTATCTATTTCCGATGCAATTTCTGTGTTTCATCGTCAATAAGGAGGCCAGAGGGATACAGTAAACCTGAAGTGAAGCAGCGGAATCAATAACTAGTGTCACAGGAAGGGTTTAAACTGCAGACATTAGGAAGAGTCAGTCTTCTTGCACTTAAGTCGGCATTGTGCCTTTTCTATTGAACTCCGATGCAATTTCTGTGTTTCGTCGTCAATAAGAAAGTCCAAGGGATACAGTTAACCTGACGCGAATCATCGGAATCTATAACTAGTGTCACAGGAAAGGTTCAAAACATAGACAGTAGGAAGATTCAGTCTACATGTACTTAAGTCGGCATTGTGCCTTTTGTATTTAATTCCGATGCAGTTTCTGTGTTTCTTCGTCGATAAGAAGGTCAGAGGGATACAGTAAACCTGAAGTGAAGCATCAGAATCTATAACTAGTGTCACAGGAATGGTCCAAAACATAGACAGAAGGAAGAGTCAGTCTTCTTGTACTTAAGTCGGTATTGTTCCTTTTGTATTTATTTCCGATGCAATTTCTGCGATTCATCATCAATAAGAAGGTCAGAGGAATACAGTAAACCTGAAGTGAAGCATCGGAATGTATAACTAGGGTCACAGGAATGATTCAAAACATAGACAGCAGTAAGAGTCATTCTACTTGTACTTAAGTCGGCATTGTGTCTTTTCTATTTAATGCCGATGCAATTTCTGTGTTTCATCGTCAATACGAAGGTCAGAGGGATACAGTAAACCTGAAGTGAATCATCGGAATCTATAACTAGTGTCACAGGAAAAGTTCAAAGCATAGACAGTAGGAAGATTCAGTCTACATGTACTTAAGTCGGCATTGTGCCTTTTGTATTTAATTCCGATGCAATTTCTGTGTTTCATCGTCAATAAGAATGTCAGAGGGATACAGTAAACCTGATGTGAAGCATCGGAATCTATAACTAGTGTCACAGGAATGATTCAAAACATAGACAGTAAGAAGAGTCAGTCTACTTGTACTTGAGTCGGCATTGTGCCTTTTGTATTTATTTCCGATGCAGTATCTGAGTTTCTTCGTCAATAAGAAGGTCAGAGGGATACAGTAAACCTGAAGTGAAGAATCGGAATCTATAACTAGTGTCACAATAATGGTTCAAAACATAGACAGTAGGAAGAGTCATTCTTTTTGTACTTAAGTTGGCATTGTTGCTTTTCTATTTAATTCCGATGCAATTTCTGTGTTTCATCGTCAATAAGAAGGTCAGAGGGATACAGTAAACCTGAAGTGAATCATCGGAATCTAAAACTAGTGTCATAGGAATTTTTCAAAACATAGACAGTAGGAAGAGTCAGTCAACATGTACTTAAGTCGGCATTGTGCCTTTTGTATTTAATTCCGATGAAATTTCTGTGTTTCATCGTCAATAAGAAGGTCAGAGGGATAAAGTAAACCTGAAGTGAAGCATCAGAATCTATAACTAGTGTCACAGGAATGGTTCAAAACATAGACAGTAAGAAGAGGCAGTCTACTTGTACTTAAGTCAGCATTGTGCCTTTTCTATTTAATTCCGATGCAATTTCTGTGTTTCATCGTCAATAAGAAGGTCAGAGGGTTACAGTAAATCTGAAGTGAAGAATCGGAATCTATAACTAGTATCACAGGAATGGTTAAAAAATAGACGGTAAGAAGAGTCAGTCTTCTTGTACTTAAGTAGGCATTGTGTCCTTAGTATTTAATTCCGATGCAATTTCTGTGTTTCATCGTCAATACGAAGGACCAAGGGATACAGTAAACGTATAATGAAGCATCGGAATCTAAAACTGGTCTCACAGGAAATGATCACAACATAGTCAGTAAGAAGAGTCAGTCTTCTTGTACTTAAGTCAGCATTGTGCCTTTTGTATTTAACTCCGATGCAATTTCTGTGTTTCATCGTCAATAAGAAGGTCCAAGGGATACAGTAAACATGAAGTGAAGCATCGGAATCTTTAACTAGTGTCACAGGAATGATTCAAAACATAGACAGTAAGAAGTGTCAGTCTTCTTGTACTTAAGTCGGCATTGTGCCTTTTGTATTTAATTACGATGCAATTTTTGTGTTTCATCGTCAATATGAAGGCCAGAGGGATACAGTAAACCTGAAGTGAAGCATTAGAATCTATAACTAGTGTCACAGGAATGGTTCAAGACATAGCCAGTAGGAAGAGTCAGTCTTCTTGTACTTAAGTCGGCATTGTGCCTTTTCTATTTAATTCCGATGCGATTTCTGTGTTTCATCGTCAATAAGAAGGTCCAAGAGATGCAGTAAACCTATAGTGAAGCATCGGAATCTATAACTAGTGTCACAGGAATGGTTCAAAACATAGACAGTGGGAAAAGTCAGTCTTCTTGTACTTGAGTCGGCATTCTGCCTTTTGTTTTTAATTCCATTGCAATTTCTGTGTTTCATCGTCAATAAGAAGGTCAGAGGGATACAGTAAACATGAAGTGAAGCATCAGAATCTATAACTAGTGTCACAGGAATGGTTCAAGACATAGCCAGTAGGAAGAGTCAGTCTTCTTGTACTTAAATCGGCATTGTGCCTTTTCTACTTAATTCCGATGGAATTTCTGTGTTTCATCGTCAATAAGAACGTAAGAGGGATACAGTAAACCGGAAGTGAAGCATCGGAATCAATAAGTGGTGTCTCAGGAATGGTTCAAAACATAGTCAGTAAGAACGGTCAGTCTTCTTGTACTTAAGTCGGCATTGTGCATTTCGTATTCAATTCCGATGCAATTTCGGTGTCTCATCGGTAATAAGAAGGTGCAAGGGATACAGTAAACCTGAAGTGAATCATCGGAATCTATAACTAGTGTCACAGGAATGGTTCAATACATAGACAGTAAGAAGAGTCAGTCTTCCTGTTCTTAAGTCGGCATTGTGCCTTGTCTATTTCATTCCGATGCGATTTCAGTGTTTCATCGTCAATAAGAAGGTCCAAGGGATGCAGTAAACCTATAGCGAAGCATCGGAATCTAAAACCTGTCTCACAGGAAATGTTCAAAACATAGAGAGCAAAAAGAGCCAGTCGACTTGTATTTGAGTCGGCATTGTGCCTTTTGTATTTACTTCCGATGCAATTTATGTGTTTCATCGTCAATAAGAAGGTCAGAGAGATACAGTAAACCTGAAGTGAAGCTTCGGAATCTAAAACTAATGTCACAGGAATGGTTAAAAAATAGACAGTAAGAAGAGTCAGTCTTCTCGTACATAAGTCGGCATTGTGTTTTTGTATTTAATTCCGATGCAATTTCTGTGTTTCATCTTCAATAAGAAGGTCCAAGGGATACAGTAAACCTGAAGTGATGCATCGGAATCTATAACTAGTGTCACAGGAATGATTCAAAACATAGACAGTAAGAAGTGTCTGTCTTCTTGTACTTAAGTCGGCATTGTGCCTTTTGTATTTAATTACGATGCAATTTTTGTGTTTCATCGTCAATAAGAAGGCCAGAGGGATACAGTAAACCTGAAGCGAAGCATCGGAATCTATAAGTGGTGTCACAGGAATGGTTCAAAACATAGACAGTAAGATGTGTCAGTCTTCTTGTACATAAGTCGGCATTGTGCCTTTTCTATTAAATTCCGATGCAATTTCTGTGATTCATCGTCAATAAGAAGGTCCAAGGGATACAGTAAACCTGAAGTGAAGCATCGGAATCTATAACTAGTGTCACAGGAATGGTTCAAATCATAGACAGTAAGAAGAGTCAGTCATCTTGTAACTAAAGGCATTGTGCATTTTCTATTTAGTTCCGATGCAATTTCTGTGATTCATCGTCAATAAGAAGGTCCAAGGGATACAGTAAACCTGAAGTGAAGCATCGGAATCTATAACTAGTGTCACAGGAATGGTTCGAATCATAGCAAGTAAGAAGAGTCAGTCTTCTTGTACCTAACGGCATTGCGCATTTTCTATTTAATTCCGATGCAATTTCTGTGTTTCATCGGCAATTAGAAGGTCAGAGGGATACAGTAAACCTGCAGTGAAGAATCGGAATCTATAACTAGTGTCACATTAATGGTTCAAAACATAGACAATAGGAAGGGTTAGTTTTCTTGAACTTAAGTCGGCATTGTGCCTTTTCAATTAAATTATGATGCAATTGCTGTGTTTCGTCGTGAATAAGAAGGTCCAAGGGATACAGTAAATCTGAAGTGAAGCATCGGAATCTATAACTAGTGTTACAGGAATGTTTCAAAACATAGACAGCAAGCAGAGTCAGTCCTGTTGTACTTAAGTGGGCATTGTGCTTTTTGTATCTAATTCCGATGCAATTTCTGTGTTTCATCGTCAATAAGGAGGCCAGAGGGATACAGTAAACCTGAAGTGAAGCAGCGGAATCAATAACTAGTGTCACAGGAATGGTTTAAAACGCAGACATTAGGAAGAGTCAGTCTTCTTGCACTTAAGTCGGCATTGTGCCTTTTCTATTTAACTCCGATGCAATTTCTGTGTTTCGTCGTCAATAAGAAAGTCCAAGGGATACAGTAAACCTGAAGCGAATCATCGGAATCTATAAGTAGTGTCACAGGATTGGTTCAAAACATAGACAATAAGAAGAGTCAGTCTACATGTACTTAAGTCGGCATTGTGCCTTTTGTATTTAATTCCGATGCTGTTTCTGTGTTTCTTCGTCAATAAGAAGGTCAGAGGGATACAGTAAACCTGAAGTGAATCATCGGAATCTATAACTAGTGTCACAGGAAAGGTTCAAAACATAGACAGTAAGAAGAGTCAGTCTACTTGTACTTGAGTCGGCATTGTGCCTTTTGTATTTATTTCCGATGCAGTATCTGAGTTTCATCGTCAATAAGGAGGTCAGAGGGATACAGTAAACCTGAAGTGAAGAATCGGAATCTATAACTAGTGTCACATTAATGGTTCAAAACATAGACAGTAGGAAGAGTCATTCTTTTTGTACTTAAGTTGGCATTGTTGTTTTTCTATTTAATTCCGATGCAATTTCTGTGTTTCATCGTCAATAAGAAGGTCAGAGGGATACAGAAAACCTGAAGTGAATCATCGGAATCTAAAACTAGTGTCACAGGAATTTTTCAAAACATAGACAGTAGGAAGAGTCAGTCAACATGTACTTAAGTCGGCATTGTGCCTTTTGTATTTAATTCCGATGAAATTTCTGTGTTTCATCGTCAATAAGAAGGTCAGAGGGATACAGTAAACCTGAAGTGAACCATCAGAATCTATAACTAGTGTCACAGGAATGGTTCAAAACATAGACAGTAAGAAGAGGCAGTCTACTTGTACTTAAGTCAGCATTGTGCCTTTTCTATTTAATTCCGATGCAATTTCTGTGTTTCATCGTCAATAAGAAGGTCAGAGGGTTACAGTAAATCTGAAGTGAAGCATCGGAATCTATAACTAAAGTCAGAGGAATGGTTAAAAAATAGACGGTAAGAAGAGTCAGTCTTCTTGTATTTAAGTAGGCATTGTGCCCTTAATATTTAATTCCGATGAAATTTCTGTGTTTCATCGTCAATACGAAGGTCCAAGGGATACAGTAAACGTATAATGAAGCATCGGAATCTAAAACTCGTCTCACAGGAAATGATCACAACATAGTCAGTAAGAAGCGTCAGTCTTCTTGTACTTAAGTCAGCATTGTGCCTTTTGTATTTAATTCCGATGCAATTTCTGTGTTTCATCGTCAATAAGAAGGTCCAAGGGATACAGTAAACCTGAAGTGAAGCATCGGAATCTATAACTAGTGTCACAGGAATGATTCAAAACATAGACAGTAAGAAGTGTCAGTCTTCTTGTACTTAAGTCGGCATTGCGCCTTTTGTATTTAATTACGATGCAATTTTTGTGTTTCATCGTCAATAAGAAGGCCAGAGGGATACAGTAAACCTGAAGTGAAGCATTAGAATCTATAACTAGTGTCACAGGAATGGTTCAAGACATAGCCAGTAGGAAGAGTCAGTCTTCTTGTACTTAAGTCGGCATTGTGCCTTTTCTATTTAATTCCGATGCGATTTCTGTGTTTCATCGTCAATAAGAAGGTCCAAGAGATGCAGTAAACCTATAGTGAAGCATCGGAATCTAAAACCTGTCTCACAGGAAATGTTCAAAACATAGAGAGTAAGAAGGGCCAGTCAACTTGTATTTGAGTCGGCATTGTGCCTTTTGTATTTAATTCCGATGCAATTTATGTGTTTCATCGTCTATAGGAAGGTCAGAGGGATACAGTAAACCTGAAGTCAAGCATCGGAATCTATAACTAATGTCACAGGAATGGTTAAAAAATAGACAGTAAGAAGAGTCAGTCTTCTTGTACATAAGTCGGCATTGTGCTTTTTGTATTTAATCCGCTGCAATTTCTGTGTTTCATCGTCAATAAGAAGGTCCAAGGGATACAGTAAACCTGAGGTGAAGCATCGGAATCTATAACTAGTGTCACAGGAATGATTCAAAACATAGACAGTAAGAAGTGTCAGTCTTCTTGTACTTAAGTCGGCATTGTGCCTTTTGTATTTAATTCCGATGCAATTTTTGTGTTTCATCGTCAATAAGAAGGCCAGAGGGATACAGTAAACCTGAAGCGAAGCATCGGAATCTATAAGTGGTGTCACAGGAATGGTTCAAAACATAGACAGTAAGATGAGTCAGTCTTCTCGTACATAAGTCGGCATTGTGCCTTTTCTATTAAATTCCGATGCAATTTCTGTGATTCATCGTCAATAAGAAGGTCCAAGGGATACAGTAAACCTGAAGTGAAGCATCGGAATCTGTAACTAGTGTCACAGGAATGGTTCAAATCATAGACAGTAAGAAGAGTCGGTCATCTTGTAACTAAAAGCATTGTGCATTTTCTATTTAGTTCAGATACAATTTCTGTGATTCATCGTCAATAAGAAGGTCCAAGGGATACAGTAAACCTGAAGTGAAGCATCGGAATCTATAACTAGTGTCACAGGAATGGTTCGAATCATAGCCAGTAAGAAGAGTCAGTCTTCTTGTACCTAACGGCATTGTGCATTTTCTATTTAATTCCGATGCAATTTCTGTGTTTCATCGGCAATTAGAAGGTCAGAGGGATACAGTAAACCTGAAGTGAAGAATCGGAATCTATAACTACTGTCACATCAATGGTTCAAAACATAGACAATAGGAAGGGTTAGTCTTCTTGAACTTAAGTCGGCATTGTGCCTTTTCAAGCAAATTCCGATGCAATTTCTGTGTTTCGTCGTGAATAAGAAGGTCCAAGGGATACAGTAAAACTGAAGTGAAGCATCGGAATCTATAACTAGTGTTACAGGAATGTTTCAAAACATAGACAGCAAGCAGAGTCAGTCCAGTTGTACTTGAGTGGGCATTGTGCCTTTTGTATTTAATTCCGATGCAATTTCTGTGTTTCATCGTCAATAAGAAGGTCAGAGGGATACAGTAAACATGAAGTGAAGTATCGGAATCTATAACTAGTGTCACAGGAGTGATTCAAAGCATAGACAGTAAGAAGAGTCAGTCTACTTGTACTTGAGTCGGCATTGTGCCTTTTGTATTTATTTCCGATGCAATATCTGTGTTTCATCGTCAATAAGAAGGTCAGAGGGATACAGTAAACCTGAAGTGAAGAATCGGAATCTATAACTAGTGTCACATTAATGGTTCAAAGCATAGACATTAGGAAGTGTCATTCTTCTTGTACTTAAGTTGGCATTGTTGCTTTTCTATTTAATTCCGATGCAATTTCTGTGTTTCATCGTCAATAAGAAGGTCAGAGGGATACAGTAAACCTGAAGTGAATCATCGGAATCTATAACTAGTGTCACAGGAATGGTTCAAAACATAGACAGTAGGAAGAGTCAGTCTACATGTACTTACGTCGGCATTGTGCCTTTTGTATTTAATTCCGTTGAAATTTCTGTGTTTCATCGTCAATAAGAAGGTCAGAGGGATACAGTAAACCTGAAGTGAAGCATCAGAATCTATAACTAGTGTCACAGGAATGGTTCAAAACATAGACAGTAAGAAGAGGCAGTCTACTTGTACTTAAGTGAGCATTGTGCCTTTTCTATTTAATTCCGATGCAATTTCTGTGTTTCATCGTCAATAAGAAGGTCAGAGGGATACAGTAAACCTGAAGTGAATCATCGGAACCTATAACTAGTGGCACAGGAAAGGTTCAAAACATAGACAATAGGAAGGGTTAGTCTTCATGTACTTAAGTCGGCATTGTGCCTTTTCTATTTAATTCCGATGCTATAACTGCGTTTCGTCGTCAATAAGAAGGTCCAAGGGATACAGTAAGTCTGAAGTGAAGCATCGGAATCTATAACTAGTGTCACAGGAATGGTTCAAAACATAGACAGTAGGAAAAGGCAGTCTACATGTACTTAAAGCGGCATTGTGATTTTTGCATTTAATTCCGATGCAATTTCTGTGTTTCATCGTCGATAAGAAGGTCCAAGGGATACAGTAAACCTGAAGTGAAGCAACGGAATCTATCACTAGTGTCACAGGAATGTTTCAAAACACAGACAGTAAAAAAAGTCATTCCTCTTGTAATTAAGCCGGCATTGTGCATTTTGTATCTAATTCCGATGCAATTTCTGTGTTTCATCGGCAATTAGAAGGTCAGAGGGATACAGTAAACCTGAAGTGAAGCATCGGAATCTATAACTAGTGTCACAGGAATGGTTCAAAACGTAGACAGTAAGAAGAGTCAGTCTACTTGTACTTAAGTCGGCATTGTGCCTTTTGTTTTTAATTCCGATGCAATTTCTGCGTTTCATCGTCAATACGAAGGTCCAAGGGATACAGTACACCTGAAGTGAAGCATCGGAATCTATAACTAGTGTCACAGGAATGGTTCAAATCATAGACAGTAAGAAGAGTTTGTCTTCTTGAACTTACATCAGCATTGTGCCTTTTCTATTTAATTCCGATGCAATTTCTATGTTTCATCGTCAACAAGAAGGTCAGAGGGATACAGTATATCTGAAGTGCAGCATCGAAATCTATAACTAGTGTCACAGGAATGGTTCAAAACATAGACAGGAAGAAGAGTCAGTCTTCTTGTACTTAAGTCGGCATTGTGCCCTTTGTATTTAATTCCGATGCTATTTCTGTGTTTCATCGTCAATAAGAAGGTTAGAGGGATACAGTAATCCTGATGTGAAGCAGCGGAATCAATAACTAGTGTCACAGGAATGGTTTAAAACGTAGACATTAGGAAGAGTCAGTCTTCTTGTACTTAAGTCGGCATTGTGCCTTTTGTATTTAATTCCGATGCAATTTCTGTGTTTCATCGTCAATAAGAATGTCAGAGGGATACAGTAAACCTGAAGTGAAGCATCGGAATCTATAACTAGTGTCACAGGAATGATTCAAAACATAGACAGTAAGAAGAGTCAGTCTACTTGTACTTGAGTCGGCATTGTGCCTTTTGTATTTATTTCCGATGCAGTATCTGAGTTTCATCGTCAATAAGAAGGTCAGAGGGATACAGTAAACCTGAAGTGAAGAATCGGAATCTATAACTAGTGTCACATTAATGGTTCAAAACATAGACAGTAGGAAGAGTCATTCTTTTTGTACTTAAGTTGGCATTGTTGTTTTTCTATTTATTTCCGATGCAATTTCTGTGTTTCATCGTCAATAAGAAGGTCAGAGGGATACAGTAAACCTGAAGTGAATCATCGGAATCTAAAACTAGTGTCACAGGAATTTTTCAAAACATAGACAGTAGGAAGAGTCAGTCAACATGTACTTAAGTCGGCATTGTGCCTTTTGTATTTAATTCCGATGAAATTTCTGTGTTTCATCGTCAATAAGAAGGTCAGAGGGATACAGTAAACCTGAAGTGAAGCATCGGAATCTATAACTAGTGTCACAGGAATGGTTCAAAACATAGACAGTAAGAAGAGGCAGTCTACTTGTACTTAAGTCAGCATTGTGCCTTTTCTATTTAATTCCGATGCAATTTCTGTGTTTCATCGTCAATAAGAAGGTCAGAGGGTTACAGTAAATCTGAAGTGAAGCATCGGAATCTATAACTAGTGTCAGAGGAATGGTTAAAAAATAGACGGTAAGAAGAGTCAGTCTTCTTGTATTTAAGTAGGCATTGTGCCCTTAGTATTTAATTCCGATGAAATTTCTGTGTTTCATCGTCAATACGAAGGGCCAAGGGATACAGTAAACGTATAATGAAGCATCGGAATCTAAAACTGGTCTCACAGGAAATGATCACAACATAGTCAGTAAGAAGAGTCAGTCTTCTTGTACTTAAGTCAGCATTGTGCCTTTTGTATTTAATTCCGATGCAATTTCTGTGTTTCATCGTCAATACGAAGGTCCAAGGGATACAGTAAACCTGAAGTGAAGCATCGGAATCTATAACTAGTGTCACAGGAATGATTCAAAACATAGACAGTAAGAAGTGTCAGTCTTCTTGTACTTAAGTCGGCATTGTGCTTTTGTATTTAATTACGATGCAATTTTTGTGTTTCATCGTCAATAAGAAGGCCAGAGGGATACAGTAAACCTGAAGTGAAGCATTAGAATCTATAACTAGTGTCACAGGAATGGTTCAAGACATAGCCAGTAGGAAGAGTCAGTCTTCTTGTACTTAAGTCGGCATTGTGCCTTTTGTATTTAATTCCGATGCGATTTCTGTGTTTCATCGTCAATAAGAAGGTCCAAGAGATGCAGTAAACCTATAGTGAAGCATCGGAATCTAAAACCTGTCTCACAGGAAAGGTTCAAAACATAGAGAGTAAGAAGGGCCAGTCAACTTGTATTTGAGTCGGCATTGTGCCTTTTGTATTTAATTCCGATGCAATTTATGTGTTTCATCGTCTATAGGAAGGTCGGAGGGATACAGTAAACCTGAAGTGAAGCATCGGAATCTATAACTAATGTCACAGGAATGGTTAAAAAATAGACAGTAAGAAGAGTCAGTCTTCTTGTACATAAGTCGGCATTGTGCTTTTTGTATTTAATCCGCTGCAATTTCTGTGTTTCATCGTCAATAAGAAGGTCCAAGGGATACAGTAAACCTGAGGTGAAGCATCGGAATCTATAACTAGTGTCACAGGAATGATTCAAAACATAGACAGTAAGAAGTGTCAGTCTTCTTGTACTTAAGTCGGCATTGTGCCTTTTGTATTTAATTCCGATGCAATTTTTGTGTTTCATCGTCAATAAGAAGGCCAGAGGGATACAGTAAACCTGAAGCGAAGCATCGGAATCTATAAGTGGTGTCACAGGAATGGTTCAAAACATAGACAGTAAGATGAGTCAGTCTTCTCGTACATAAGTCGGCATTGTGCCTTTTCTATTAAATTCCGATGCAATTTCTGTGATTCATCGTCAATAAGAAGGTCCAAGGGATACAGTAAACCTGAAGTGAAGCATCGGAATCTGTAACTAGTGTCACAGGAATGGTTCAAATCATAGACAGTAAGAAGAGTCGGTCATCTTGTAACTAAAGGCATTGTGCATTTTCTATTTAGTTCAGATGCAATTTCTGTGATTCATCGTCAATAAGAAGGTCCAAGGGATACAGTAAACCTGAAGTGAAGCATCGGAATCTATAACTAGTGTCACAGGAATGGTTCGAATCATAGCCAGTAAGAAGAGTCAGTCTTCTTGTACCTAACGGCATTGTGCATTTTCTATTTAATTCCGATGCAATTTCTGTGTTTCATCGGCAATTAGAAGGTCAGAGGGATACAGTAAACCTGAAGTGAAGAATCGGAATCTATAACTAGTGTCACATTAATGGTTCAAAGCATAGACATTAGGAAGTGTCATTCTTCTTGTACTTAAGTTGGCATTGTTGCTTTTCTATTTAATTCCGATGCAATTTCTGTGTTTCATCGTCAATAAGAAGGTCAGAGGGATACAGTAAACCTGAAGTGAATCATCGGAATCTATAACTAGTGTCACAGGAATGGTTCAAAACATAGACAGTAGGAAGAGTCAGTCTACATGTACTTACGTCGGCATTGTGCCTTTTGTATTTAATTCCGTTGAAATTTCTGTGTTTCATCGTCAATAAGAAGGTCAGAGGGATACAGTAAACCTGAAGTGAAGCATCAGAATCTATAACTAGTGTCACAGGAATGGTTCAAAACATAGACAGTAAGAAGAGGCAGTCTACTTGTACTTAAGTGAGCATTGTGCCTTTTCTATTTAATTCCGATGCAATTTCTGTGTTTCATCGTCAATAAGAAGGTCAGAGGGATACAGTAAACCTGAAGTGAATCATCGGAACCTATAACTAGTGGCACAGGAAAGGTTCAAAACATAGACAATAGGAAGGGTTAGTCTTCATGTACTTAAGTCGGCATTGTGCCTTTTCTATTTAATTCCGATGCTATATCTGCGTTTCGTCGTCAATAAGAAGGTCCAAGGGATACAGTAAGTCTGAAGTGAAGCATCGGAATCTATAACTAGTGTCACAGGAATGGTTCAAAACATAGACAGTAGGAAAAGGCAGTCTACATGTACTTAAAGCGGCATTGTGATTTTTGCATTTAATTCCGATGCAATTTCTGTGTTTCATCGTCGATAAGAAGGTCCAAGGGATACAGTAAACCTGAAGTGAAGCAACGGAATCTATCACTAGTGTCACAGGAATGTTTCAAAACACAGACAGTAAAAAAAGTCATTCCTCTTGTAATTAAGTCGGCATTGTGCATTTTGTATCTAATTCCGATGCAATTTCTGTGTTTCATCGGCAATTAGAAGGTCAGAGGGATACAGTAAACCTGAAGTGAAGCATCGGAATCTATAACTAGTGTCACAGGAATGGTTCAAAACGTAGACAGTAAGAAGAGTCAGTCTACTTCTACTTAAGTCGGCATTGTGCCTTTTGTTTTTAATTCCGATGCAATTTCTGCGTTTCATCGTCAATACGAAGGTCCAAGGGATACAGTACACCTGAAGTGAAGCATCGGAATCTATAACTAGTGTCACAGGAATGGTTCAAATCATAGACAGTAAGAAGAGTTTGTCTTCTTGAACTTACATCAGCATTGTGCCTTTTCTATTTAATTCCGATGCAATTTCTATGTTTCATCGTCAACAAGAAGGTCAGAGGGATACAGTATATCTGAAGTGCAGCATCGAAATCTATAACTAGTGTCACAGGAATGGTTAAAATATAGACAGTAAGAAGAGTCAGTCTTCTTGTACTTAAGACGGCACTGTGGCTTTTGTATTTAATTCCGATGCAATGTCTGTGTTTCATCGTCAATAAGAAGGTCAGAGGGATACAGTAAACCTGAGGTGAAGCATCGAAATCTATTACTAGTGTCACAGGAATGGTTCAAAGCATAGACATTAGGTAGAGTCAGTCTTCTTGTACTTAAGTCGGCATCGTGCCTTTTCTATTTAATTCGGATGCTATTTCTGTATTTCATCGTCAATACGAAGGTCAGAGGGATACTGTGAACCTGAAGTGAAGCATCAGAATCTATAACTAGTGTCACAGGAATGGTTCAAAACATAGACATTAGCTAGAGTCAGTCTTCTTGTACCTAAGTCGGCATTGTGCCTTCTCTACTTAACTCCGATGCAATTTCTGTGTTTCATCGTCCTTAAGATGGTCCTAGGGATACAGTAAATCTGAAATGAAGCATCGGAATCTATAACTAGTGTCACAGGAATGGTTCAAAACAAAGACATTAAGAGGAGTCAGTCTTCTTATACTTACGTCAGCATTGTGCCTTCTGTATTTAATTCCGATGCAATTTCTTTGTTTCATCGTCGATAAGAAGGTCCAAGGGATACAGTAAACCTGAAGTGAAGCATCGGACTCTGTAACTAGTGTCATAGGAATTGTTCAAACATAGACAGTAAGAAGAGTAAGTCTTCTTGTACTTAAGTCGGCATTGCGCCTTTTGTATTAAATTCCGATGAAATTTCTTTGTTTCATCGTAATAACAAATTCCAAGGGATACAGTAAACCAGAAGTGAAGCATCGGAATCTATAACTAGTGTCACAGGAATGGTTCAAAACATAGACAGGAAGAAGAGTCAGTCTTCTTGTACTTAAGTCGGCATTGTGCCCTTTGTATTTAATTCCGATGCTATTTCTGTGTTTCATCGTCAATAAGAAGGTTAGAGGGATACAGTAATCCTGATGTGAAGCAGCGGAATCAATAACTAGTGTCACAGGAATGGTTTAAAACGTAGACATTAGGAAGAGTCAGTCTTCTTGTACTTAAGTCGGCATTGTGCCTTTTGTATTTAATTCCGATGCAATTTCTGTGTTTCATCGTCAATAAGAATGTCAGAGGGATACAGTAAACCTGAAGTGAAGCATCGGAATCTATAACTAGTGTCACAGGAATGATTCAAAACATAGACAGTAAGAAGAGTCAGTCTACTTGTACTTGAGTCGGCATTGTGCCTTTTGTATTTATTTCCGATGCAGTATCTGAGTTTCATCGTCAATAAGAAGGTCAGAGGGATACAGTAAACCTGAAGTGAAGAATCGGAATCTATAACTAGTGTCACATTAATGGTTCAAAACATAGACAGTAGGAAGAGTCATTCTTTTTGTACTTAAGTTGGCATTGTTGTTTTTCTATTTATTTCCGATGCAATTTCTGTGTTTCATCGTCAATAAGAAGGTCAGAGGGATACAGTAAACCTGAAGTGAATCATCGGAATCTAAAACTAGTGTCACAGGAATTTTTCAAAACATAGACAGTAGGAAGAGTCAGTCAACATGTACTTAAGTCGGCATTGTGCCTTTTGTATTTAATTCCGATGAAATTTCTGTGTTTCATCGTCAATAAGAAGGTCAGAGGGATACAGTAAACCTGAAGTGAAGCATCGGAATCTATAACTAGTGTCACAGGAATGGTTCAAAACATAGACAGTAAGAAGAGGCAGTCTACTTGTACTTAAGTCAGCATTGTGCCTTTTCTATTTAATTCCGATGCAATTTCTGTGTTTCATCGTCAATAAGAAGGTCAGAGGGTTACAATAAATCTGAAGTGAAGCATCGGAATCTATAACTAGTGTCAGAGGAATGGTTAAAAAATAGACGGTAAGAAGAGTCAGTCTTCTTGTATTTAAGTAGGCATTGTGCCCTTAGTATTTAATTCCGATGAAATTTCTGTGTTTCATCGTCAATACGAAGGGCCAAGGGATACAGTAAACGTATAATGAAGCATCGGAATCTAAAACTGGTCTCACAGGAAATGATCACAACATAGTCAGTAAGAAGAGTCAGTCTTCTTGTACTTAAGTCAGCATTGTGCCTTTTGTATTTAATTCCGATGCAATTTCTGTGTTTCATCGTCAATACGAAGGTCCAAGGGATACAGTAAACCTGAAGTGAAGCATCGGAATCTATAACTAGTGTCACAGGAATGATTCAAAACATAGACAGTAAGAAGTGTCAGTCTTCTTGTACTTAAGTCGGCATTGTGCTTTTGTATTTAATTACGATGCAATTTTTGTGTTTCATCGTCAATAAGAAGGCCAGAGGGATACAGTAAACCTGAAGTGAAGCATTAGAATCTATAACTAGTGTCACAGGAATGGTTCAAGACATAGCCAGTAGGAAGAGTCAGTCTTCTTGTACTTAAGTCGGCATTGTGCCTTTTCTATTTAATTCCGATGCGATTTCTGTGTTTCATCGTCAATAAGAAGGTCCAAGAGATGCAGTAAACCTATAGTGAAGCATCGGAATCTAAAACCTGTCTCACAGGAAAGGTTCAAAACATAGAGAGTAAGAAGGGCCAGTCAACTTGTATTTGAGTCGGCATTGTGCCTTTTGTATTTAATTCCGATGCAATTTATGTGTTTCATCGTCTATAGGAAGGTCGGAGGGATACAGTAAACCTGAAGTGAAGCATCGGAATCTATAACTAATGTCACAGGAATGGTTAAAAAATAGACAGTAAGAAGAGTCAGTCTTCTTGTACATAAGTCGGCATTGTGCTTTTTGTATTTAATCCGCTGCAATTTCTGTGTTTCATCGTCAATAAGAAGGTCCAAGGGATACAGTAAACCTGAGGTGAAGCATCGGAATCTATAACTAGTGTCACAGGAATGATTCAAAACATAGACAGTAAGAAGTGTCAGTCTTCTTGTACTTAAGTCGGCATTGTGCCTTTTGTATTTAATTCCGATGCAATTTTTGTGTTTCATCGTCAATAAGAAGGCCAGAGGGATACAGTAAACCTGAAGCGAAGCATCGGAATCTATAAGTGGTGTCACAGGAATGGTTCAAAACATAGACAGTAAGATGAGTCAGTCTTCTCGTACATAAGTCGGCATTGTGCCTTTTCTATTAAATTCCGATGCAATTTCTGTGATTCATCGTCAATAAGAAGGTCCAAGGGATACAGTAAACCTGAAGTGAAGCATCGGAATCTATAACTAGTGTCACAGGAATGGTTCAAATCATTGACAGTAAGAAGAGTCAGTCATCTTGTAACTAAAGGCATTGTGCATTTTCTATTTAGTTCAGATGCAATTTCTGTGATTCATCGTCAATAAGAAGGTCCAAGGGATACAGTAAACCTGAAGTGAAGCATCGGAATGTATAACTAGTGTCACAGGAATGGTTCGAATCATAGCCAGTAAGAAGAGTCAGTCTTCTTGTACCTAACGGCATTGTGCATTTTCTATTTAATTCCGATGCAATTTCTGTGTTTCATCGGCAATTAGAAGGTCAGAGGGATACAGTAAACCTGAAGTGAAGAATCGGAATCTATAACTACTGTCACATCAATGGTTCAAAACATAGACAATAGGAAGGGTTAGTCTTCTTGAACTTAAGTCGGCATTGTGCCTTTTCAAGCAAATTCCGATGCAATTTCTGTGTTTCGTCGTGAATAAGAAGGTCCAAGGGATACAGTAAAACTGAAGTGAAGCATCGGAATCTATAACTAGTGTTACAGGAATGTTTCAAAACATAGACAGCAAGCAAGCATAGTCAGTCCAGTTGTACTTGAGTGGGCATTGTGCCTTTTGTATTTAATTCCGATGCAATTTCTGTGTTTCATCGTCAATAAGAAGGTCAGAGGGATACAGTAAACATGAAGTGAAGCATCGGAATCTATAACTAGTGTCACAGGAGTGATTCAAAACATAGACAGTAAGAAGAGTCAGTCTACTTGTACTTGAGTCGGCATTGTGCCTTTTGTATTTATTTCCGATGCAATATCTTTGTTTCATCGTCAATAAGAAGGTCAGAGGGATACAGTAAACCTGAAGTGAAGAATCGGAATCTATAACTAGTGTCACATTAATGGTTCAAAGCATAGACATTAGGAAGAGTCATTCTTCTTGTACTTAAGTTGGCATTGTTGCTTTTCTATTTAATTCCGATGCAATTTCTGTGTTTCATCGTCAATAAGAAGGTCAGAGGGATACAGTAAACCTGAAGTGAATCATCGGAATCTATAACTAGTGTCACAGGAATGGTTCAAAACATAGACAGTAGGAAGAGTCAGTCTACATGTACTTAAGTCGGCATTGTGCCTTTTGTATTTAATTCCGTTGAAATTTCTGTGTTTCATCGTCAATAAGAAGGTCAGAGGGATACAGTAAACCTGAAGTGAAGCATCAGAATCTATAACTAGTGTCACAGGAATGGTTCAAAACATAGACAGTAAGAAGAGGCAGACTACTTGTACTTAAGTGAGCATTGTGCCTTTTCTATTTCATTCCGATGCAATTTCTGTGTTTCATCGTCAATAAGAAGGTCAGAGGGATACAGTAAACCTGAAGTGAATCATCGGAACCTATAACTAGTGGCACAGAAAAGGTTCAAAACATAGACAATAGGAAGGGTTAGTCTTCTTGTACTTAAGTCGGCATTGTGCCTTTTCTATTTAATTCCGATGCTATATCTGTGTTTCGTCGTCAATAAGAAGGTCCAAGGGATACAGTAAGTCTGAAGTGAAGCATCGGAATCTATAACTAGTGTCACAGGAATGGTTCAAAACATAGACAGTAGGAAAAGGCAGTCTACATGTACTTAAAGCGGCATTGTGATTTTTGTATTTAATTCCGATGCAATTTCTGTGTTTCATCGGCGATAAGAAGGTCCAAGGGATACAGTAAACCTGAAGTGAAGCAACGGAATCTATCACTAGTGTCACAGGAATGTTTCAAAACACAGACAGTAAAAAGAGTCATTCCTCTTGTAATTAAGTCGGCATTGTGCATTTTGTATCTAATTCCGATGCAATTTCTGTGTTTCATCGGCAATTAGAAGGTCAGAGGGATACAGTAAACCTGAAGTGAAGCATCGGAATCTATAACTAGTGTCACAGGAATGGTTCAAAACGTAGACAGTAAGAAGAGTCAGTCTACTTGTACTTAAGTCGGCATTGTGCCTTTTGTTTTTAATTCCGATGCAATTTCTGCGTTTCATCGTCAATACGAAGGTCCAAGGGATACAGTACACCTGAAGTGAAGCATCGGAATCTATAATTAGTGTCACAGGAATGGTTCAAATCATAGACAGTAAGAAGAGTTTGTCTTCTTGAACTTACATCAGCATTGTGCCTTTTCTATTTAATTCCGATGCAATTTCTATGTTTCATCGTCAACAAGAAGGTCAGAGGGATACAGTAAATCTGAAGTGCAGCATCGAAATCTATAACTAGTGTCACAGGAATGGTTAAAATATAGACAGTAAGAAGAGTCAGTCTTCTTGTACTTAAGACGGCACTGTGCCTTTTGTATTTAATTCCGATGCAATGTCTGTGTTTCATCGTCAATAAGAAGGTCAGAGGGATACAGTAAACCTGAAGTGAAGCATCGAAATCTATTACTAGTGTCACAGGAATGGTTCAAAACATAGACATTAGGTAGAGTCAGTCTTCTTGTACTTAAGTCGGCATCGTGCCTTTTCTATTTAATTCGGATGCTATTTCTGTATTTCATCGTCAATACGAAGGTCAGAGGGATACTGAGAACCTGAAGTGAAGCATCAGAATCTATAACTAGTGTCACAGGAATGGTTCAAAACATAGACATTAGCTAGAGTCAGTCTTCTTGTACCTAAGTCGGCATTGTGCCTATTCTATTTAACTTAGATGCAATTTCTGTGTTTCGTCGTCCTTAAGATGGTCCTAGGGATACAGTAAATCTGAAATGAAGCATCAGAATCTATAACTAGTGTCACAGGAATGGTTCAAAACAAAGACATTAAGAGGAGTCAGTCTTCTTGTACTTACGTCAGCATTGTGCCTTCTGTATTTAATTCCGATGCAATTTCTTTGTTTCATCGTCGATAAGAAGGTCCAAGGGATACAGTAAACCTGAAGTGAAGCATCGGACTCTGTAACTAGTGTCATAGGAATTGTTCAAACATAGACAGTAAGAAGAGTCAGTCTTCTTGTACTTAAGTCGGCATTGCGCCTTTTGTATTAAATTCCGATGAAATTTCTTTGTTTCATCGTAATAACAAATTCCAAGGGATACAGTAAACCAGAAGTGAAGCATCGGAATCTATAACTAGTGTCACAGGAATGGTTCAAAACATAGACAGGAAGAAGAGTCAGTCTTCTTGTACATAAGTCGGCATTGTGCCCTTTGTATTTAATTCCGATGCAATTTCTGTGTTTCATCGTCAATAAGAAGGTCAGAGGGATACAGTAAACCTGAAGTGAAGCATCAGAATCTATAACTAGTGTCACAGGAATGGTTCAAAACATAGACAGTAAGAACAGGCAGTCTACTTGTACTTAAGTCAGGATTGTGCCTTTTCTATTTAATTCCGATGCAATTTCTGTGTTTCATCGTCAGTAAGAAATTCCAAGGGATACAGTAAACATATAGTGAAGCATCGGAATCTAAAACTGGTCTCACAGGAAATGTTCACAACATAGTCAGTAGGAAGAGTCAGTCTTCTTGTATTTAAGTCGGCATCGTGGTATTTGTATCTAATTCCGATGCAATATCTGTGTTTCAACGGCAATTAGAAGGTCAGAGGGATACAGTAAACCTGAAGTGAAGCATCGGAATCTATAACTAGTGTCACAGGAATGGTTCAAACATAGACAGTAGGAAAAGGCAGTCTACATGTACTTAAATCGGCATTGTGCCTTTTGTATTTAATTCCGATGCAATTTCTGTGTTTCATCGTCGATGAGAAGGTCCAAGGGATACAGTAAACCTGAAGTAAAGCATCGGAATCTATAACTAGTGTCACAGGAATGTTTCAAAACATAGACAGTAAGAAGAGTCATTCATCTGGTAATTAAGTCAGCATTGTGCTTTTGTATCTAATTCCGATGCAATATCTGTGTTTCATCGGCAATTAGAAGGTCAGAGGGATACAGTAAACCTGTAGGAAGCATCGGAATCTATAACTATTGTCACAGGAATGGTTCAAAACATAGACAGTAGGAAAAGGCAGTCTACATGTACTTAAAGAGGCATTGTGCCTTTTGTATTTAATTCCGATGCAATTTCTGTGTTTCATCGTCGATAAGAAGGTCCCTGGGATACAGTAAACCTGAAGTGAAGCAACGGAATCTATAGCTAGTGTCACAGGAATGTTTCAAAACATAGACAGAAAGAAGAGTCATTCCTCTTGTAATTAAGTCGGCATTGTGCATTTTGTATCTAATTCCGATGCAATTTCTGTGTTTCATCGGCAATTAGATGGTCAGAGGGCAACAGTAAACCTGAAGTGAAGCATCGGAATCTATAACTAGTGTCACAGGAATGGTTCAAAACGTAGACAGTAAGAAGAGTCAGTCTACTTGTACTTATGTCGGTATTGTGCCTTTTGGTTTTAATTCCGATGCAATTTCTGTGTTTCACCGTCAATGAGAAGGTCCAAGGGATACAGTACACCTGAAGTGAAGCATCGGAATCTATAACTAGTGTCAAAGGAATGGTTCAAATCATAGACAGTAAGAAGAGTCTGTCTTCTTGAACTTACATCAGCATTGTGGCTTTTCTATTTAATTCCGATGCAATTTCTATGTTTCATCGTCAATAAGAAGGTCAGAGGTATACAGTAAACCTGAAGTGAAGCATTGGAATCTATAACCAGTGTCACAGGAATGGTTAAAAAATAGACAGTAAGAAGAGTCAGTCTTCTTGTACTTACGTCGGCATTGTGCCTTTTGTATTTAATTCCGATGCAATTTCTGTGTTTCATCATCGATAAGAAGGTCCAAGGGATACAGTAAACCTGAAGTGAAGCTTCGGAATCTATAACTAGTGTCATAGGAATTGTTCAAACATAGACAGTAAGAAGAGTCAGTCTTCTTGTACTTTAGTCGGCATTGCGGCTTTTGTATTAAATTCCGATGAAATTTCTTTGTTTCATCGTAATAAGAAGGTCCAAGGGATACAGTAAACCTGAAGTGAAGCATCGGAATCTATAACTAGTGTCACAGGAATGGTTCAAAACATAGACAGGAAGAAGAGTCAGTCTTCTTGTACATAAGTCGGAATTGTGCCCTTTGTATTTAATTCCGATGCAATTTCTGTGTTTCATCGTCAATAAGAAGGTTAGAGGGATACAGTAAACCTGAAGTGAAGCAGCGGAATCAATAACTAGTGTCACAGGAATGGTTTAAAACGTAGACATTAGGAAGAGTCAGTCTTCTTGTACTTATGTCGGCATTGTGCCTTTTCTATTTAATTCCGATGCAATTTCTATGTTTCATCGTCAATAAGAAGGTCAGAGGGTTACAGTAAATCTGAAGTGAAGCATCGGAATCTATAACTAGTGTCACAGGAATGATTAAAAAATAGACAGTAAGAAGAGTCAGTCTTCTTGTACTTAGGTCGGCATTGTGCCTTTTCTATTTAATTCCGATGCTATTTCTGTGTTTCGTCGTCAATAAGAAGGTCCAAGGGATACAGTAAGTCTGACGTGAAGAATCGGAATCTATAACTAGTGACAAAGGAACGGTTCAAAACATAGACAGTAAGAAGAGTCAGTCTTCTTGAACTTAAGTCGGCATTCTGCCTTTTGTATTTAATTCCGATGCAATTTCTGTCTTTCATCGTCGATAAGAAGGTCCAAGGGATACAGTAAACCTGAAGTGAAGCATCGGAATCTATAACTAGTGTCACAGGAATGTTTCAATACATAGACAGTAAGAAGAGTCATTCATCTTGTAATTAAGTCGGCATCGTGCTTTTTGTATCTAATTCCGATGCAATATCTGTATTTCATCGGCAATTAGAAGGTCAGTGTGATACAGTAACCCTGAAGTGAAGCATCGGAATCTATAACTAGTGTCACAGGAATGGTTCAAAACATTTACAGTAGGAAAAGGCAGTTTACATATACTTAAATCGGCATTGTGCCTTTTGTATTTATTTCCGATGCAATTTCTGTGTTTCATCGTCGATACGAAGGTCCAAGGGATACAGTAAACCTGAAGTGAAGCATCGGAATCTATACCTAGTGTCACAGGAATGTTTCAAAACATAGACAGTAAGAAGAGTCATTCATCTTGTAATTAAGTCGGCATCGTGCTTTTTGTATCTAATTCCGATACAATATCTGTGTTTCATCGGCAAATAGAAAGTCAGAGGGATACAGTAAACCTGACGTGGAGCATCGGAATCTATAACTAGTGTCACAGGAGTGGTCCAAAACATAGACAGTAGGAAAAGGCAGTCTACATGTACTTAATGCGGCATTGTGCCTTTTGTATTTAATTCCGTTTCAATTTCTGTGTTTCATCGTCGATAAGAAGGTCCAATTGATACAGTAAACCTGAAGTGAAGCAACGGAATCTATAACTAGTGTCACAGGAATGTTTCAAACATAGACAGTAAGAAGAGTCATTCCTCTTGTAATTACGTCGGCATTGTGCATTTTGTATCTAATTCCGATGCAATTTCTGTGTTTTATCGGCAATTAGAAGGTCAGAGGGATACAGTAAACCTGAAGTGAAGCATCGGAATCTAAAACTAGTGTCACAGGAATGGTTCAAAACGTAGACAGTAGGAAGAGTCAGTCTACTTGTACTTAAATCGGCATTGTGCCTTTTGTTTTTAATTCCGATGCAATTTCTGTGTTTCATCGTCAATAAGAAGGTCCAAGGGATACAGTACACCTGAAGTGAAGCATCGGAATCTATAACTAGTGTCACAGGAATGGTTCAAAACATAGACAGGAAGAAGAGTCAGTTTTCTTGTACTTAGGTCGTCATTGCGCCTTTTGTATTAAATTCCGATGAAATTTCTTTGTTTCATCGAAATAAGAAGGTCCAAGGGATACAGTAAACCTGAAGTGAAGCATCGGAATCTATAACTAGTGTCACAGGAAAGGTTCAAAACATAGACAGGAAGAAGAGTCAGTCTTCTTGTACTTAAGTCGGCATTGTGCCCTTTGTATTTAATTCCGATGCAATTTCTGTGTTTCTTCGCCAATAAGAAGGTTAGAGGGATACAGTAAACCTGAAGTGAAGCAGCGGAATCAATAACTAGTGTCACAGGAATGGTTTAAAACGTAGACATTAGGAAGAGTCAGTCTTCTTGTACTTAAGTCGGCATTGTGCCTTTTGTATTTAATTCCGATGCAATTTCTGTGTTTCATCGTCAATACGAAGGTCAGAGGGATACAGTAAACCTGTAGTGAAGCATCAGAATCTATAACTAGAGTCACAGGAATGATTCAAAACATAGAAAGTAAGAAGAGTCAGTCTACTTGTACTTGAGTCGGCATTGTGCCATTTGTATTTATTTCCGATGCAATATCTGTGTTTCATCGTCAATAAGAAGGTCAGAGGGATACAGTAAACCTGAAGTGAAGAATCGGAATCAATAACTAGTGTCACTTTAATGGTTCAAGACATAGACAGTAGGAAGAGTCATTCTTCTTGTACTTAAGTTGGCATTGTTGCTTTTCTATTTAATTCCGATGCAATTTCTGTGTTTCATCGTCAATAAGAAGGTCAGAGGGATACAGTAAATCTGAAGTGAATCATCGGAATCTATAACTAGTGTCACAGGAATGGTTCAAACATAGCCAGTAGGAAGAGTCAGTCTACATGTACTTAAGTCGGCATTGTGCCTTTTGTATTTAATTCCGATGAAATTTCTGTGTTTCATCGTCAGTAAGAAGGTCAGAGGGATACAGTAAACCTGAAGTGAAGCATCAGAATCTATAACTAGTGTCACAGGAATGGTTCAAAACATAGACATTAGGTGGAGTCAGTCTTCTTGAACTTAAGTCAGAATTGTGCCTTTTCTATTTAATTCCGATGCAATTTCTGTGTTTCATCGTCAATAAGAAGGTCAGAGGGTTACAGTAAATCTGAAGTGAATCATCGGAATCTATAACTAGTGTCACAGGAATGGTTCAAAACATAGACAGTAGGAAGAGTCAGTCTACATGTACTTAAGTCGGCATTGTGCCTTTTGCATTTAATTCCGATGCTATTTCTGTGTTTCGTCGTCAATAAGAAGGTCCAAGGGATACAGTAAGTATGACATGAAGAATCGGAATCTATAACTAGTGACAAAGGAATGGTTCAAAACATAGACAGTAAGAAGAGTCAGTCTTCTCGAACTTAAGTCGGCATTCTGCATTTTGTATTTAATTCCGATGCAATTTCTGTGTTTCATCGTCGATAATAAGGTCCAAGGGATCCAGTAAACCTGAAGTGAAGCATCGGAATCTATAACTAGTGTCACAGGAATGTTTCAAAACATAGACAGTAAGAAGAGTCAGTCTACTTGTACTTAAGTCGGCATTGTGCCTTTTGTTTTTAATTCCGATGCAATTTCTGTGTTTCATCATCAATAAGAAGGTCCAAGGGATACAGTACACCTGAAGTGAAGCATCGGAATCTATAACTAGTGTCACTGGAATGGTTCAAATCATAGACAGTAAGAAGAGTATGCCTTCTTGAATTTACATCAGCATTGTGCCTTTTCTATTTAATTCCGATGCAATTTCTATGTTTCATCGTCAATAAGAAGCTCAGAGGGATACAGTAAACCTGAAGTGAAGCATCGGAATCTATAACTAGTGTCACAGGAATGGTTAAAAAATAGACAGTAAGAAGAGTCAGTCTTCTTGTACTTAAGACGGCACTGTGCCTTTTGTATTTAATTCCGAGGCAATTTCTGTGTTTCATCGTCAATAAGAAATTCCAAGGGATACAGTAAACATATAGTGAAGCATCGGAACCTAAAACTGGTCTCACAGGAAATGTTCACAACATAGTCAGAAAGAAGAGTCAGTCTTCTTGTACTTAAGTCAGCATTGTGACTTTTGTATTTAATTCCGATGCAATGTCTGTGTTTCATCGTCAATAAGAAGGTCAGAGGGATACAGTAAACCTGAAGTGAAGCATCGGAATCTATAACTAGTGTCACAGGAATGGTTCAAAACATAGACAGTAGGAAAAGGCAGTCTACATGTACTTAAATCGGCATTGTGCCTTTTATATTTAATTCCGATGCAATTTCTGTGTTTCATCGTCGATAAAAAGGTCCAAGGGATTCAGTAAACCTGAAGTGAAGCAACGGAATCTATAACTAGTGTCACAGGAATGTTTCAAAACATAGACAGTAAGAAGAGTCATTCCTCTTGTAATTACGTCGGCATTGTGCATGTTGTATCTAATTGCGATGCAATTTCAGTGTTTCATTGGCAATTAGAAGCCAGAGGGCAACGGTAAACCCGAAGTGAAGCATCGGAATCTATAATTAGTGTCACAGGAATGGTTCAAAACAAAGACATTAAGAAGAGTCAGTCTTCTTGTACTTACGTCGGCATTGTGCCTTTTGTATTTAATTCCGATGCAATTTCTGTGTTTCATCGTCGATAAGGAGGTCCAAGGGATACAGGAAACCTGAAGTGAAGCATCGGAATCTATAACTAGTGTCATAGGAATTCTTCAAACATAGACAATAAGAAGAGTCAGTCTTCTTGTACTTAGGTCGTCATTGCGCCTTTTGTATTAAATTCCGATGAAATTTCTTTGTTTCATCGTAATAAGAAGGTCCAAGGGATACAGTAAACCTGAAGTGAAGCAGCGGAATCAATAACTAGTGTCACAGGAATGGTTTAAAACGTAGACATTAGGAAGAGTCAGTCTTCTTGTACTTATGTCGGCATTGTGCCTTTTCTATTTAATTCCGATGCAATTTCTATGTTTCATCGTCAATAAGAAGGTCAGAGGGTTACAGTAAATCTGAAGTGAAGCATCGGAATCTATAACTAGTGTCACAGGAATGATTAAAAAATAGACAGTAAGAAGAGTCAGTCTTCTTGTACTTAGGTCGGCATTGTGCCTTTTCTATTTAATTCCGATGCTATTTCTGTGTTTCGTCGTCAATAAGAAGGTCCAAGGGATACAGTAAGTCTGACGTGAAGAATCGGAATCTATAACTAGTGACAAAGGAACGGTTCAAAACATAGACAGTAAGAAGAGTCAGTCTTCTTGAACTTAAGTCGGCATTCTGCCTTTTGTATTTAATTCCGATGCAATTTCTGTGTTTCATCGTCGATAAGAAGGTCCAAGGGATACAGTAAACCTGAAGTGAAGCATCGGAATCTATAACTAGTGTCACAGGAATGTTTCAATACATAGACAGTAAGAAGAGTCATTCATCTTGTAATTAAGTCGGCATCGTGCTTTTTGTATCTAATTCCGATGCAATATCTGTATTTCATCGGCAATTAGAAGGTCAGTGTGACACGGTAACCCTGAAGTGAAGCATCGGAATCTATAACTAGTGTCACAGGAATGGTTCAAAACATTTACAGTAGGAAAAGGCAGTTTACATATACTTAAATCGGCATTGTGCCTTTTATATTTATTTCCGATGCAATTTCTGTGTTTCATCGTCGATACGAAGGTCCAAGGGATACAGTAAACCTGAAGTGAAGCATCGGAATCTATACCTAGTGTCACAGGAATGTTTCAAAACATAGACAGTAAGAAGAGTCATTCATCTTGTAATTAAGTCGGCATCGTGCTTTTTGTATCTAATTCCGATACAATATCTGTGTTTCATCGGCAAATAGAAAGTCAGAGGGATACAGTAAACCTGACGTGGAGCATCGGAATCTATAACTAGTGTCACAGGAGTGGTCCAAAACATAGACAGTAGGAAAAGGCAGTCTACATGTACTTAATGCGGCATTGTGCCTTTTGTATTTAATTCCGTTTCAATTTCTGTGTTTCATCGTCGATAAGAAGGTCCAATTGATACAGTAAACCTGAAGTGAAGCAACGGAATCTATAACTAGTGTCACAGGAATGTTTCAAACATAGACAGTAAGAAGAGTCATTCCTCTTGTAATTACGTCGGCATTGTGCATTTTGTATCTAATTCCGATGCAATTTCTGTGTTTTATCGGCAATTAGAAGGTCAGAGGGATACAGTAAACCTGAAGTGAAGCATCGGAATCTAAAACTAGTGTCACAGGAATGGTTCAAAACGTAGACAGTAGGAAGAGTCAGTCTACTTGTACTTAAATCGGCATTGTGCCTTTTGTTTTTAATTCCGATGCAATTTCTGTGTTTCATCGTCAATAAGAAGGTCCAAGGGATACAGTACACCTGAAGTGAAGCATCGGAATCTATAACTAGTGTCACAGGAATGGTTCAAAACATAGACAGGAAGAAGAGTCAGTTTTCTTGTACTTAGGTCGTCATTGCGCCTTTTGTATTAAATTCCGATGAAATTTCTTTGTTTCATCGAAATAAGAAGGTCCAAGGGATACAGTAAACCTGAAGTGAAGCATCGGAATCTATAACTAGTGTCACAGGAAAGGTTCAAAACATAGACAGGAAGAAGAGTCAGTCTTCTTGTACTTAAGTCGGCATTGTGCCCTTTGTATTTAATTCCGATGCAATTTCTGTGTTTCTTCGCCAATAAGAAGGTTAGAGGGATACAGTAAACCTGAAGTGAAGCAGCGGAATCAATAACTAGTGTCACAGGAATGGTTTAAAACGTAGACATTAGGAAGAGTCAGTCTTCTTGTACTTAAGTCGGCATTGTGCCTTTTGTATTTAATTCCGATGCAATTTCTGTGTTTCATCGTCAATACGAAGGTCAGAGGGATACAGTAAACCTGTAGTGAAGCATCAGAATCTATAACCAGTGTCACAGGAATGATTCAAAACATAGAAAGTAAGAAGAGTCAGTCTACTTGTACTTGAGTCGGCATTGTGCCATTTGTATTTATTTCCGATGCAATATCTGTGTTTCATCGTCAATAAGAAGGTCAGAGGGATACAGTAAACCTGAAGTGAAGAATCGGAATCAATAACTAGTGTCACTTTAATGGTTCAAGACATAGACAGTAGGAAGAGTCATTCTTCTTGTACTTAAGTTGGCATTGTTGCTTTTCTATTTAATTCCGATGCAATTTCTGTGTTTCATCGTCAATAAGAAGGTCAGAGGGATACAGTAAATCTGAAGTGAATCATCGGAATCTATAACTAGTGTCACAGGAATGGTTCAAACATAGCCAGTAGGAAGAGTCAGTCTACATGTACTTAAGTCGGCATTGTGCCTTTTGTATTTAATTCCGATGAAATTTCTGTGTTTCATCGTCAGTAAGAAGGTCAGAGGGATACAGTAAACCTGAAGTGAAGCATCAGAATCTATAACTAGTGTCACAGGAATGGTTCAAAACATAGACATTAGGTGGAGTCAGTCTTCTTGAACTTAAGTCAGAATTGTGCCTTTTCTATTTAATTCCGATGCAATTAATGTGTTTCATCGTCAATAAGAAGGTCAGAGGGTTACAGTAAATCTGAAGTGAATCATCGGAATCTATAACTAGTGTCACAGGAATGGTTCAAAACATAGACAGTAGGAAGAGTCAGTCTACATGTACTTAAGTCGGCATTGTGCCTTTTGCATTTAATTCCGATGCTATTTCTGTGTTTCGTCGTCAATAAGAAGGTCCAAGGGATACAGTAAGTATGACATGAAGAATCGGAATCTATAACTAGTGACAAAGGAATGGTTCAAAACATAGACAGTAAGAAGAGTCAGTCTTCTCGAACTTAAGTCGGCATTCTGCATTTTGTATTTAATTCCGATGCAATTTCTGTGTTTCATCGTCGATAATAAGGTCCAAGGGATCCAGTAAACCTGAAGTGAAGCATCGGAATCTATAACTAGTGTCACAGGAATGTTTCAAAACATAGACAGTAAGAAGAGTCAGTCTACTTGTACTTAAGTCGGCATTGTGCCTTTTGTTTTTAATTCCGATGCAATTTCTGTGTTTCATCATCAATAAGAAGGTCCAAGGGATACAGTACACCTGAAGTGAAGCATCGGAATCTATAACTAGTGTCACTGGAATGGTTCAAATCATAGACAGTAAGAAGAGTATGCCTTCTTGAATTTACATCAGCATTGTGCCTTTTCTATTTAATTCCGATGCAATTTCTATGTTTCATCGTCAATAAGAAGCTCAGAGGGATACAGTAAACCTGAAGTGAAGCATCGGAATCTATAACTAGTGTCACAGGAATGGTTAAAAAATAGACAGTAAGAAGAGTCAGTCTTCTTGTACTTAAGACGGCACTGTGCCTTTTGTATTTAATTCCGAGGCAATTTCTGTGTTTCATCGTCAATAAGAAATTCCAAGGGATACAGTAAACATATAGTGAAGCATCGGAACCTAAAACTGGTCTCACAGGAAATGTTCACAACATAGTCAGAAAGAAGAGTCAGTCTTCTTGTACTTAAGTCAGCATTGTGACTTTTGTATTTAATTCCGATGCAATGTCTGTGTTTCATCGTCAATAAGAAGGTCAGAGGGATACAGTAAACCTGAAGTGAAGCATCGGAATCTATAACTAGTGTCACAGGAATGGTTCAAAACATAGACAGTAGGAAAAGGCAGTCTACATGTACTTAAATCGGCATTGTGCCTTTTATATTTAATTCCGATGCAATTTCTGTGTTTCATCGTCGATAAAAAGGTCCAAGGGATTCAGTAAACCTGAAGTGAAGCAACGGAATCTATAACTAGTGTCACAGGAATGTTTCAAAACAAAGACAGTAAGAAGAGTCATTCCTCTTGTAATTACGTCGGCATTGTGCATGTTGTATCTAATTGCGATGCAATTTCAGTGTTTCATTGGCAATTAGAAGCCAGAGGGCAACGGTAAACCCGAAGTGAAGCATCGGAATCTATAATTAGTGTCACAGGAATGGTTCAAAACAAAGACATTAAGAAGAGTCAGTCTTCTTGTACTTACGTCGGCATTGTGCCTTTTGTATTTAATTCCGATGCAATTTCTGTGTTTCATCGTCGATAAGGAGGTCCAAGGGATACAGTAAACCTGAAGTGAAGCATCGGAATCTATAACTAGTGTCATAGGAATTCTTCAAACATAGACAATAAGAAGAGTCAGTCTTCTTGTACTTAGGTCGTCATTGCGCCTTTTGTATTAAATTCCGATGAAATTTCTTTGTTTCATCGTAATAAGAAGGTCCAAGGGATACAGAAAGTCTGACGTGAAGAATCGGAATCTATAACTAGTGATAAAGGAACGGTTCAAAACATAGACAGTAAGAAGAGTCAGTCTTCTTGAACTTAAGTCGGCATTCTGCCTTTTGTATTTAATTCCGTGGCAATTTCTGTGTTTCATCGTCGATAAGAATGTCCAAGGGATACAGTAAACCTGAAGTGAAGCATCGGAATCTATAACTAGTGTCACAGGAATGTTTCAAAACATAGACAGTAAGAAGAGTCATTCATCTTGTAATTAAGTCGGCATCGTGCTTTTTGTATCTAATTCCGATACAATATCTGTGTTTCATCGGCAATTCGAAGGTCAGAGGGATACAGTAAACCTGAAGTGAAGCATCGGAATCTATAACTAGTGTCACAGGAATGGTTCAAAACATAGACAGTAGGAAAAGGCAGTCTACATGTACTTAAATCGGCATTGTGCCTTTTTTATTTAATTCCGATGCAATTTCTGTGTTTCATCGTCGATAAGAATGTCCAAGGGATACAGTAAACCTGAAGTGAAGCATCGGAATCTATAACTAGTGTCACAGGAATGTTTCAAAACATAGACAGTAAGAAGAGTCGTTCATCTTGTAATTAAGTTGGCATTGTGCTTTTTGTATCTAATTCCGATGCAATATCTGTGTTTCATTGGCAATTAGAAGGTCAGAGGGATACAGTAAACCTGAAGTGAAGCATCGGAATCTATAACTAGTGTCACAGGAATGTTTCAAAACATAGACAGTAGGAAAAGGCCGTCTACATGTACTTAAAGCGGCATTGTGACTTTTGTATTTCATTCCATTGCAATTTCTGTGTTTCATCGTCGATAAGAAGGTCCAAGGGATACAGTAAACCTGAAGTGAAGCAACGGAATCTATAACTAGTGTCACAGGAATGTTTCAAAACATAGACAGTAAGAAGAGTCATTCCTCTTGTAGTTACGTCGGCGTTGTGCATTTTGTATCTAATTCCGATGCAATTTCTGTGTTTTATCGGCAATTAGAAGGTCAGAGGGATACAGTAAACCTGACGTGAAGCATCGGAATCAATAACTAGTGTCACAGGAATGGTTCAAAACGTAGACAGTAGGAAGAGTCAGTCTACTTGTACTTAAATCGGCATTGTGCCTTTTGTTTTTAATTTCGATGCAACTTCTGTGTTTCATCTTCAATAAGAAGGTCCAAGAGATGCAGTAAACCTGAAGTGAGGCATTGGAATCTATAACTAGTGTCACAGGAATGGTTCAAAACATAGACAGTAGGAAGAGTCAGTCTTCGTGTACTTAAGTCGGCATTGTGCCTTTTGTATTTAATTCCGACGCAATTTCTGTGTTTCATCGTGAATAAGAAGGTCCAAGGGATGCAGTAAACCTGAAGTGAGACATCGGAATCTATAACTAGTGTCACAGGAATGGTTCAAAACATAGACAGTAGGAAGAGTCAGTCTTCTTGTACTTAAGTCGGCATTGTGCCTTTCCTATTTAATTCCGATGCAATTTCTCTGTTTCATCGTCAATAAGAAAGTCAGAGGGATACAGTATACCTGAAGTTTAGCATCGGAATCTATAACAAGTGTCACAGGAATGGTTCAAAAAATAGACAGTAGGAAGAGTCAGTCTTCTTGTACTTAAGTCGGCATTGTGCCTTTTGTATTTAATTCCGATGCAATTTCTGTGTTTCATCGTGAATAAGAAGGTCCAAGGGATGCAGTAAACCTGAAGTGAGGCATCGGAATCTATAACTAGTGTCACAGGAATGGTTCAAAACATAGACAGTAGGAAGAGTCAATCTTCTTGTACTTAAATCGGCATTGTGCCTTTCCTATTTAATTCCGATGCAATTTCTCTGTTTCATCGTCAATAAGAAAGTCAGAGGGATACAGTAAACCTGAAGTTTAGCATCGGAATCTATAACAAGTGTCACAGGAGTGGTTCAAAAAATAGACAGTAGGAAGAGTCAGTCTTCTTGTACTTAAGTCGGCATTGTGCCTTTTGTATTTAATTCCGATGCAATTTCTGTGTTTCATCGTGAATAAGAAGGTCGAAGGGATGCAGTAAACCTGATGTGAGGCATCGGAATCTATAACTAGTGTCACAGGAATGGTTCAAAACATAGACAGTAGGAAGAGTCAGTCTTCTTGTACTTAAGTCGGCATTGTGCCTTTCCTATTTAATTCCGATGCAATTTCTCTGTTTCATCGTCAATAAGAAGGTCAGAGGGATACAGTAAACCTGAAGTTTAGCATCGGAATCTATAACAAGTGTCACAGGAATGGTTCAAAAAATAGGCAGTAGGAAGAGTCAGTCTTCTTGTACTTAAGTCGGCATTGTACCTTTTGTACTTAATTCCGATTCAATTTCTGTGTTTCATCGTCTATAAGAAGGTCCAAGGGATACAGTAAACCTGAAGTGAGGCATCGGAATCTATAACTAGTGTCACAGGAATGGTTCAAAACATAGACAGTAGGAAGAGTCAGTCTTCTTGTACTTAAGTCGGCATTCTGCCTTTTGTATTTAATTCCGATGCAATTTATGTGTTTCGTCGTCAATAAGAAGGTCCAAGCGATACAGTAAACCTGAAGTGAAGCATCGGAATCTAAAACCGGTCTCACAGGAAAGGTTCAAAACATAGAGAGTAAGAAAAGCCGTTCATCTTGTATTTGAGTCGGCATTGTGCCTATTGTATTTAATTCCGATGCAATTTCTAAGTTTCATCGTAAAAAAGGAGGTCAGAGGGATACAGCAAAGCTGAAGTGGAGCATCGGAATCTATAACTAGTATCACAGGAATGGTTAAAAACATAGACAGTAAGAAGCGTCAGTCTTCTTGTACTTAAGTCGGCATTGTGCCATTTGTATTTAATTCCGATGTATTTTCTCTGTTTCATCGTCAATATGAAGGTCCAAGGGATACAGCTAACCTAAAGTGAAGCATCAGAACCTAAAACTAGTGTCACAGAAATGGTTCAAAACATAGTCAGTAAGAAGAGTCAGTCTATAACTAGTGTCACAGGAATGGTTCAAAACATAGAGAGTAGGAAGAGTCTGTCTTCTTCTACTTAAGTCGGCATTGCGCCTTTTCTATTTAATTCCAAAGCAATTTCTGTGTTTCATCATCAATAAGAAGGTCAGAGTGATACAGTAAACCTGAAGTGAAGCATCGGAGTCAATTACTAGTGTCACAGGAATGATTCAAAACATAGTCAGTAAGAAGAGTCAGTCTTCTTGTACTTAAGTCGGCATTGTGCCTTTACTATTTAATTCCGATGCGATATCTGTGTTTCATCGTCAATAAGAAGGGCTGAGGGATACAGTAAACCTGAAGTGAGGCATCGGAATCTATAACTAGTGTCACAGCAATGGTTCAAAACATTGTCAGTAAGATGAGTCAGTCTTCTTGTACTTAAGTCGGCATTGTGCCTTTTGTATTTAATTCCGACGCAATTTCTGTGTTTCATCGTCAATAAGAGGGTCAGAGGGATACAGTAAACCTGAAGTGAATCATCATAATCTATAACTAGAGTCACAGGAATGGTTCAAATCGTAGAACGTAAGAAGATGCAGTCCACTTGTACTTAAGTCGGCATTGTGCCTTTTGTATTTAATTCCGATGCAATTTCTGTGTTTCATCGACAATATGAAGGTCAGAGGGATACAGTAAACCTGAAGTGAAGCATCGGAATCTATAACTAGTGTCACAGGAATGGTTCAGAACATAGACAGTAGAAAGAGTGAGTCTTCTTGTACTTGAGCCGGCATTGTGCGTTTTGTTTTTAATTCCGATGCAATTTCTATTTTTCATCGTCAATAAGAAGGCCAGAGGGATAGAGTAAACCTGAAGTGAAGCATCATAATCTATAACTAGAGTCATAGGAATGGTTCAAAACATAGACGGTAAGAAGAGTCAGTCTACTTGTACTTAAGTCGGCATTGTGCCTTTTGTATTTAATTCCGATGCATTTTCTGTGTTTCATCGTCAATAACAGGGTCAGAGGGATACAGTAAACATGAAGTGAAGCATCATAATCTATAACTAGAGTCACAGGAATGGTTCAAAACATAGACAGTAAGAAGAGTCAGTCTACTTGTACATAAGTCAGCATTGTGCCTTTTGTATTTCATTCCGATGCAATTTCTGTGTTTCATCGTCAATATGAAGGTCAGAGGCATACAGTACACCTGAAGTGAAGCATCGGAATCTATTACTAGTGTCACAGGAATGGTTCAAATCATAGATAGTAAGAAGAGTCAGTCTTCTTGTACTTATGCCGGCATTGTGCCTTTTCTATTTAATTCCGATGCAATTTCGGTATTTCATCGTCAATATGAAGGTCAGAGGGATACAGTAAACCTGAAGTGAATCATCATAATCTATAACTAGAGTCACAGGAATGGTTCAAATCATAGGCAGTAAGAAGAGGTAGTCTACTTGTACTTAAGTCGGCATTGTGCCTTTTGTATTTAATTCCGATGCAATTTCTGTGTTCATCGACAATATGTAGGTCAGAGGGATACAGTAAACCTGAAGTGAAGCATCGGAATCTATAACTAGTGTCACAGGAATGGTTCAGAACATAGACAGTAGAAAGAGTGAGTCTTCTTGTACTTGAGCCGGCATTGTGCGTTTTGTTTTTAATTCCGATGCAATTTCTATTTTTCATCGTCAATAAGAAGGTCAGAGGGATAGAGTAAACCTGAAGTGAAGCATCATAATCTATAACTAGAGTCATAGGAATGGTTCAAAGCATAGACAGTAAGAAGAGTCAGTCTACTTGTACTTAAGTCGGCATTGTGCCTTTTGTATTTAATTCCGATGCATTTTCTGTGTTTCATCGTCAATAAGAGGGTCAGAGGGATACAGTAAACATGAAGTGAAGCATCATAATCTATAACTAGAGTCACAGGAATGGTTCAAAACATAGACAGTAAGAAGAGTCAGTCTACTTGTACTTAAGTCAGCATTGTGCCTTTTGTATTTAATTCCGATGCAATTTCTGTGTTTCATCGTCAATATGAAGGTCAGAGGCGTACAGTACACCTGAAGTGAAGCATCGGAATCTATAACTAGTGTCACAGCAATGGTTCAAATCATAGACAGTAGAAAGAGTAAGTCTTCTTGTACTTGAGCCGGCATTGTGCGTTTTGTATTTAATTCCGATGCAATTCCTGATTTTCATCGTCAATAAGAAGGTCAGAGGGATACAGTAAACCTGAAGTGAAGCATCGGAATCTATAACTAATGTCACAGGAATGGTTCAATACATAGACAATAGGAAGAGCCAGTCTTCTTGTACTTAAGTCGGCATTGTGCCTTTTCTATCCAATTCCGATGCAATTTCTATATTTCATCGTCAATAAGAAGGACAGAGGGATACAGTAAGCCTGAAATGAAGCATCGGAATCTATAACTAGTGTCACAGGAATGGTCAAAAACATAGACAGTAGGAAGAGTCAGTCTTCTTGTACTTAAGTCGGCATTGTGCGTTTTTATTTAATTCCGATGCAATTTCTGTGTTTCATCGTCAATATGAAGGTCCAAGGGATACAGTAAACCTGAAGTGAGGCATCGGAATCTATAACTAGTGTCACAGGAATGGTTCAAAACATAGACAGTAAGAAGCGTCAGTCTTCATGTACTTAAGTCGGCATTGTGCCTTTTCTGTTTAATTCCGATGCAATTTCTGTGTTTCATCGTCAATAAGAAGGTCAGAGGGATACAGTAAACCTGAAGTGAAGCATCGGAATCTATAACTAGTGTCACAGGAATGGTTCAAAACATAGCCAGTAGGAAGAGTCAGTCTTCTTGTACTTAAGTCGGCATTGTGCCTTTTGTATTTAATTCCGATGAAATTTCTTTGTTTCATCGTCAATAAGAAGGTCCAAGGGATACAGTAAATCTGAAGTGAGGCATCGGAATCTATAACTAGTGTCACAGGAATGGTTCAAAACATAGTCAGTAAGAAGAGTCAGTCTTCTTGTACTTAAGTCGGCATTGTGCCTTTTCTATTTATTTCCGATGCAATTTCTGTGTTTCATCGTCAATAAGAAGGTCCAAGGGATGCAGTACACCTGAAGTGAAGCGTTGGAATCAATAACTAGTGTCACAGGAATGGTTCAAAGCATAGGCACTAAGAAGAGTCAGTTTTCCTGTACTTAAGCCGGCATTGTGCCTTTTCTATTTATTTCCGATGCAATTTCAGTGTTTCATTGTCCATAAGAAGGTCAGAGGGACACAGTAAACCTGAAGTGAAGCATTGGAATCTATAAGTGGTGTCACAGGAATGGTTCAAAATATAGTCAGTAAGAAGAGACAGTTTTCTTGTACTTAAGTCGGCATTGTGCCGTTCGTATTTAATTCCGATGCAATTTCGGTGTTTCATCGTCAATAAGAAGGTCCAAGTGATACAGTAAACCTGAAGTGAAGCATCGGAGTCTATAACTAGTGTCACAGGAATGGTTCAAAACATAGTCAGTAAAAAGAGTCAGTCTTCTTGTACTTAAATCGGCATTGTGCCTTTTCTATTTAATTCCGATGCAATTTCTGTGTTTCATCATCAATAAGAAGGTCAGAGGGATACAGTAAACCTGAAGTGAATCATCGGAGTCTATAACTAGGGTCACTGGAATGGTTCAAATCATAGTCAGTAAGAAGAGTCAGTCTTCTTGTACTTAAGTCGGCATTGTGCCTTTTCTATTTAATTCCGATGCAATATTTCATCGTCGATACGAAGGTCAGACAGATACAGTAAACCTGAAGTGAAGCATCGGAATCTATAACTTGTGTCACAGGAATGGTTCAAAACATAGACAGTAGGAAAACTCAGTCTTCATGTACTTAAGTCGGCATTGTGCCTCGTCTATATAATTCCGATGCAATTTCTGTGTTTCATTATTAATAAGAAGGTCCAAGGGGTACAGTAAACCTGAAGTGAGGCATCGGAATCCGTAACTAGTGTCACAGGAATGGTTCAAAACATAGTCAGTAAGAAGAGTCAGTCTTCTTGTACTTAAGTCGGCATTGTGCCTTCTGTATTTAATTCCGATGCAATTTCTGTGTTTCATCATCTATAAGGTCAGAGGGATACAGTAAACCTGAAGGGAAGCATCGGAATCTATAAGTGGTGTCACAGGAATGGTTCAAAACATAGTCAGTAAGAAGAGTCAGTCTTCTTGTTCTTAAGTCGGCATTGTGCCTTTCGTATTTAATTCCGATGCAATTTCCGTGTTTCAACGTCAATAAGAAGGTCCAAGGGATACAGTAAACCTGAAGTGAAGTATCAGAATCTATAACTAGTGTCACAGGAATGGTTCAAACATAGACTGTAAGAAGAATCTGTCTACTTGTACTTAAGTTGGCATTGTGCCTTTTGTATTTAATTCCGATGCAATTTCTGTGTTTCATCGTCAATACGAAGGTCCAAGGGATACAGTACACCTGAAGTGAAGCATCGGAATCTACAACTAGTGTCACAGGTAAGGTTCAAATCATAGACAGTAAGAAGAGTAAAGTCTTCTTGTACTTAAGTCGGCATTGTGCCTCTTCTATTTAATTCCGATGCAATTTCTGTGTTTCATCGTCGATAAGTAGGTCAGAGGGATACGGTAAACCTGAAGTGAAGCATCAGAATCTATAACTAGTGTCACAGGAATGGTTCAAAACATAGACAGTAGGAAGAGTCAGTCTTCTTGTACTTGAGTCGGCATTCTACCTTTTGTTTTTAATTCCGATGCAATTTCTGTGTCTCATCGTCAATAAGAAGGTCAGAGGAATACAATAAACCGGAAGTGAAGCATCGGAATCTATAACTAGTGACACAGGAATGGTTCAAAACATAGTTAGTAAGAAGAGTCAGTCTTCTTCTACTTAGGTCGGCATTGTGCCTTTTCTATTTAATTCCGATGCAATTTCTGTGTTTTGTCGACAATAAGAAGGTCAGAGAGATATAGTAAACCTGTAGTGAAGCATCGGAATCTATAACTAGTGTCACAGCAATGGTTCAAATCATAGACAGTAAGAAGGGTCAGTCTTCTTGTATTTAAGTCGGCATTATGCCTCTTCTATTTAATTCCGATGCAATTTTTGTGTTTCATCGTCAATAAGAAGGTCCGAGGGATACGGTAAACCTGAAGTGAAGCATCAGAATCTATAACTAGTGTCACAGGAATGGTTCAAAGCATAGACAGTGGGAAGAGTCAGTCTTCTTGTACTTGAGTCGTCATTGTGCCTTTTGTATTTAACTCCGATGCAATTTCTGTGTTTCATCGACAATAACAAGGTCAGCGGGATACAGTAAACCTGAAGTGAAGCATCAAAATCTATAACTAGTGTCACAGGAATGGTTCAAGACATAGACAGTAGGAAGAGCCAGTCTTCTTGTACTAAAGTCGGCATTGTGCCTTTTGTATTTATTTCCGATGCAATTTCTGTGTTTCATCGTCCATAAGAAGGTCAGAGGGATACAGTAAACCTGAAGTGAATCATCGGAGTCTATAACTAGTGTCACAGGAATGGTTCAAAACATACTCAGTGAGAAGGGTCAGTCTTCTTCTACTTAAGTCGGCATTGTGCATTTTCTATTTAATTCCGATGCAATATCTGTGTTTCATCGTCAATACGAAGGTCAGAGGGATACAGTAAACCTGAAGTGAAGCATCGGAATGTATAACTAATGTCACAGGAATGGTTCAAAACATAGACAGTCGGAAGAGTCAGTCTTCATTTACTTAAGGCGGCATTGTGCCTCGTCTATATAATTCCGATGCAATTTCTGTGTTTCATTACCAATAAGAAGGTCCAAGGGATACAGTAAACCTGAAGTGAGGCATCCGAATCCGTAACTAGTGTCACAGGAATGGTTCAAAACATAGTCAAGAAGAAGAGTCAGTCTTCTTGTACTTAAGTCGGCATTGTGCCTTCTGTATTTAATTCCGATGCAATTTCTGTGTTTCATCGTCAATAAGAAGGTCAGAGGGATACAGTAAACCTGAAGGGAAGCATCGGAATCTATAACTACTTTCACGGGAATGGTTAAAAGCATAGACAGTAAGAAGAGTCAGTCTTCTTGTACTTAAGTCGGCATTGTGCCTTTTGTATTTAATTCCGATGCAATTTCTGTGTTTCATCGTCAATAAGAAGGTCCAAGGGATGCAGTACACCAGAAGTGGAGCATCGGAATCTATAACTAGTGTCACAGGAAGGGTTCAAAGCATAGTCAGTAAGAAGAGTCAGACTTCTTGTACTTAAGCCGGCATTGTGCCTTTTCTATATATTTCCGATGCAATTTCTGTGTTTCATCGTCCATAAGAAGGTCAGAGAGATACAGTAAACCTGAAGTGAAGCATCGGAATCTATAAGTGGTGTCACAGGAATGGTTCAAAATATAGTCAGTAAGAAGAGACAGTCTTCTTGTACTTAAGTCGGCATTGTGCCTTTCGTATTTAATTCCGATGCAATTTCGGTGTTTCATTGTCAATAACGAGGTCCAAGTGACACAGAAACCTGAAGTGAAGCATCGAAAACTATAACTAGTGTCTCAGGTTCGGTTCAAAACATAGACAGTAAGAAGAGTCAGTCTTCTTGTACTTAAGTCGGCATTGTGCCTTTCGTATTTAATTCCGATGCAATTTCTGATTTTCATCGTCAATAAGAAGGTCAGAGGGATACAGTAAACCTGAAGTGAAGCATCGGAATCTATAACTAATGTCACAGGAATGGTTCAATACATAGACAGTAGGAAGAGCCAGTCTTCTTGTACTTAAGTCGGCATTGTGCCTTTTCTATCTAATTCTGATGCAATTTCTATATTTCATCGTCAATAAGAAGGACAGAGGGATACAGTAAGCCTGAAATGAAGCATCGGAATCTATAACTAGTGTCACAGGAATGGTTAAAACATAGACAGTAGGAAGAGTCAGTCTTCTTGTACTTAAGTCGGCATTGTGCGTTTTTATTTAATTCCGATGCAATTTCTGTGTTTCATCGTCAATATGAAGGTCCAAGGGATACAGTAAACCTGAAGTGAGGCATCGGAATCTATAACTAGTGTCACAGGAATGGTTCAAAACATAGACAGTAAGAAGCGTCAGTCTTCATGTACTTAAGTCGGCATTGTGCCTTTTCTGTTTAATTCCGATGCAATTTCTGTGTTTCATCGTCAATACGAAGGTCAGAGGGATACAGTAAACCTGAAGTGAAGCATCGGAATCTATAACTAGTGTCACAGGAATGGTTCAAAACATAGCCAGTAGGAAGAGTCAGTCTTCTTGTACTTAAGTCGGCATTGTGCCTTTTGTATTTAATTCCGATGAAATTTCTTTGTTTCATCGTCAATAAGAAGGTCCAAGGGATACAGTAAATCTGAAGTGAGGCATCGGAATCTATAACTAGTGTCACAGGAATGGTTCAAAACATAGTCAGTAAGAAGAGTCAGTCTTCTTGTACTTAAGTCGGCATTGTGCCTTTTCTATTTATTTCCGATGCAATTTCTGTGTTTCATCGTCAATAAGAAGGTCCAAGGGATGCAGTACACCTGAAGTGAAGCATTGGAATCAATAACTAGTGTCACAGGAATGGTTGAAAGCATAGGCACTAAGAAGAGTCAGTTTTCCTGTACTTAAGCCGGCATTGTGCCTATTCTATTTATTTCCGATGCAATTTCAGTGTTTCATCGTCCATAAGAAGGTCAAAGGGATACAGTAAACCTGAAGTGAAGCATTGGAATCTATAAGTGGTGTCACAGGAATGGTTCAAAATATAGTCAGTAAGAAGAGACAGTTTTCTTGTACTTAAGTCGGCATTGTGCCGTTCGTATTTAATTCCGATGCAATTTCGGTGTTTCATCGTCAATAAGAAGGTCCAAGTGATACAGTAAACCTGAAGTGAAGCATCGGAGTCTATAACTAGTGTCACAGCAATGGTTCAAAACATAGTCAGTAAGAAGAGTCAGTCTTCTTGTACTTAAATCGGCATTGTGCCTTTTCTATTTAATTCCGATGCAATTTCTGTGTTTCATCATCAATAAGAAGGTCAGAGGGATACAGTAAACCTGAAGTGAATCATCGGAGTCTATAACTAGGGTCACTGGAATGGTTCAAATCATAGTCAGTAAGAAGAGTCAGTCTTCTTGTACTTAAGTCGGCATTGTGCCTTTTCTATTTAATTCCGATGCAATATCTGTGTTTCATCGTCGATACGAAGGTCAGAGGGATACAGTAAACCTGAAGTGAAGCATCGGAATCCATAACTAGTGTCACAGGAATGGTTCAAAACATAGACAGTAGGAAAACTCAGTCTTCATGTACTTAAGTCGGCATTGTGCCTCGTCTATATAATTCCGATGCAATTTCTGTGTTTCATTATTAATAAGAAGGTCCAAGGGATACAGTAAACATGAAGTGAGGCATCGGAATCCGTAACTAGTGTCACAGGAATGGTTCAAAACATAGTCAGTAAGAAGAGTCAGTCTTCTTGTACTTAAGTCGGCATTGTGCCTTCTGTATTTAATTCCGATGCAATTTCTGTGTTTCATCATCAATAAGGTCAGAGGGATACAGTAAACCTGAAGGGAAGCATCGGAATCTATAACTAGTGTCACAGGAATGGTTAAAAGCATAGACAGTAAGAAGAGTCAGTCGTCTTGTACTTAGGTAGGCATTGTGCATTTTGTATTTAATTCCGATGCAATTTCTGTGTTTCATCGTCAATAAGAAGGTCCAAGGGATGCAGTACACCTGAAGTGAAGCATCGGAATCTATAACTAGTGTCACAGGTTCGGTTCAAAACATAGACGGTAAGAAGAGACAGTCTTCTTGTACTTAAGTCGGCATTGTGCCTTTCGTATTTAATTCCGATGCAATTTCAATGTTTCATCGTCAATAAGAAGGTCCAAGTGACACAGTAAACCTGAAGTGAAGCATCGGAAACTATAACTAGTGTCACAGGTTCGGTTCAAAACATAGACGGTAAGTAGAGTCATTCTTCTTGTACTTAAGTTGGTATTGTGCCATTTCTACTTAATTCTGATGCAATTTCTGTGTTTCATCGTCAATATGAAGGTCAGAGGGATACAGTAAACCTTAAGTGAAGCATCGGAGTCTATAACTAGTGTAACAGGAATGGTTCAAAACATAGTCAGTAAGAAGAGTCAGACTTCTTGTACTTAAGTCGGCTTTTTGCCTTTTCTATTTAATTCCGATGCAATATCTGTGTTTCATCGTCAATAAGAAGGTCAGAGGGATACAGTAAACCTGAGGTGTGGCATCGGAATCTATAACTAGTGTCACAGGAATGGTTCAAACATAGACTGTAAGAAGAATCTGTCTACTTGTACTTAAGTTGGCATTGTGCCTTTGTACTTAATTCCGATGCAATTTCTGTGTTTCATCGTCAATACGAAGGTCCAAGGGATACAGTACACCTGAAGTGAAGCATCGGAATCTACAACTAGTGTCACAGGAATGGTTCAAATCATAGACAGTAAGAAGAGTAAAGTCTTCTTGTACTTAAGTCGGCATTGTGCCTCTTCTATTTAATTCCGATGCAATTTCTGTGTTTCATCGTCGATAAGTAGGTCAGATGGATACGGTAAACCTGAAGTGAAGCATCAGAATCTATAACTAGTGTCACAGGAATGGTTCAAATCATAGACAGTAGGAAGAGTCAGTCTTCTTGTACTTGAGTCGGCATTCTACCTTTTGTTTTTAATTCCGATGCAATTTCTGTGTTTCATCGTCAATAAGAAGGTCCGAGGGATACAGTAAACCTGAAGGGAAGCATCGGAATCTATAACTACTTTCACAGGAATGGTTAAAAGCATAGACAGTAAGAAGAGTCAGTCTTCTTGTACTTAAGTCGGCATTGTGCCTTTTGTATTTAATTCCGATGCAATTTCTGTGTTTCATCGTCAATAAGAAGGTCCAAGGGATGCAGTACACCAGAAGTGGAGCATCGGAATCTATAACTAGTGTCACAGGAATGGTTCAAAGCATAGACAGCAAGAAGAGTCAGACTTCTTGTACTTAAGCCGGCATTGTGCCTTTTCTATATATTTCCGATGCAATTTCTGTGTTTCATTGTCCATAAGAAGGTCAGAGAGATACAGTAAACCTGAAGTGAAGCATCGGAATCTATAAGTGGTGTCACAGGAATGGTTCAAAATATAGTCAGTAAGAAGAGACAGTCTTCTTGTACTTAAGTCGGCATTGTGCCTTTCGTATTTAATTCCGATGCAATTTCGGTGTTTCATCGTCAATAACGAGGTCCAAGTGACACAGTAAACCTGAAGTGAAGCATCGAAAACTATAACTAGTGTCACAGGTTCGGTTCAAAGCATAGACAGTAAGAAGAGTCAGTCTTCTTGTACTTAAGTCGGCATTGTGCCTTTCGTATTTAATTCCGATGCAATTTCTGATTTTCATCGTCAATAAGAAGGTCAGAGGGATACAGTAAACCTGAAGTGAAGCATCGGAATCTATAACTAATGTCACAGGAATGGTTCAATACATAGACAGTAGGAAGAGCCAGTCTTCTTGTACTTAAGTCGGCATTGTGCCTTTTCTATCTAATTCCGATGCAATTTCTATATTTCATCGTCAATAAGAAGGACAGAGGGATACAGTAAGCCTGAAATGAAGCATCGGAATCTATAACTAGTGTCACAGGAATGGTTGAAAACATAGACAGTAGGAAGAGTCAGTCTTCTTGTACTTAAGTCGGCATTGTTCGTTTTTATTTAATTCCGATGCAATTTCTGTGTTTCATCGTCAATATGAAGGTCCAAGGGATACAGTAAACCTGAAGTGAGGCATCGGAATCTATAACTAGTGTCACAGGAATGGTTCAAAACATAGACAGTAAGAAGCGTCAGTCTTCATGTACTTAAGTCGGCATTGTGCCTTTTCTGTTTAATTCCGATGCAATTTCTGTGTTTCATCGTCAATAAGAAGGTCAGAGGGATACAGTAAACCTGAAGTGAAGCATCGGAATTTATAACTAGTGACACAGGAATGGTTCAAAACATAGCCAGTAGGAAGAGTCAGTCTTCTTGTACTTAAGTCGGCATTGTGCCTTTTGTATTTAATTCCGATGAAATTTCTTTGTTTCATCGTCAATAAGAAGGTCCAAGGGATACAGTAAATCTGAAGTGAGGCATCGGAATCTATAACTAGTGTCACAGGAATGGTTCAAAACATAGTCAGTAAGAAGAGTCAGTCTTCTTGTACTTAAGTCGGCATTGTGCCTTTTCTATTTATTTCCGATGCAATTTCTGTGTTTCATCGTCAATAAGAAGGTCCAAGGGACGCAGTACACCTGAAGTGAAGCATTGGAATCAATAACTAGTGTCACAGGAATGGTTCAAAGCATAGGCACTAAGAAGAGTCAGTTTTCCTGTACTTAAGCCGGCATTGTGCCTTTTCTATTTATTTCCGATGCAATTTCAGTGTTTCATCGTCCATAAGAAGGTCAGAGGGATACAGTAAACCTGAAGTGAAGCATTGGAATCTATAAGTGGTGTCACAGGAATGGTTCAAAATATAGTCAGTAAGAAGAGACAGTTTTCTTGTACTTAAGTCGGCATTGTGCCGTTCGTATTTAATTCCGATGCAATTTCGGTGTTTCATCGTCAATAAGAAGGTCCAAGTGATACAGTAAACCTGAAGTGAAGCATCGGAGTCTATAACTAGTGTCACAGGAATGGTTCAAAACATAGTCAGTAAGAAGAGTCAGTCTTCTTGTACTTAAATCGGCATTGTGCCTTTCTATTTAATTCCGATGCAATTTCTGTGTTTCATCATCAATAAGAAGGTCAGAGGGATACAGTAAACCTGAAGTGAATCATCGGAGTCTATAACTAGGGTCACTGGAATGGTTCAAATCATAGTCAGTAAGAAGAGTCAGTCTTCTTGTACTTAAGTCGGCATTGTGCCTTTTCTATTTAATTCCGATGCAATATCTGTGTTTCATCGTCGATACGAAGGTCAGAGGGATACAGTAAACCTGCAGTGAAGCATCGGAATCTATAACTAGTGTCACAGGAATGGTTCAAAACATAGACAGTAGGAAAACTCAGTCTTCATGTACTTAAGTCGGCATTGTGCCTCGTCTATATAATTCCGATGCAATTTCTGTGTTTCATTATTAATAAGAAGGTCCAAGGGATACAGTAAACATGAAGTGAGGCATCGGAATCCGTAACTAGTGTCACAGGAATGGTTCAAAACATAGTCAGTAAGAAGAGTCAGTCTTCTTGTGCTTAAGTCGGCATTGTGCCTTCTGTATTTAATTCCGATGCAATTTCTGTGTTTCATCATCAATAAGGTCAGAGGGATACAGTAAACCTGAAGTGAAGCATCGGAATCTACAACTAGTGTCACAGGAATGGTTAAAAGCATAGACAGTAAGAAGAGTCAGTCGTCTTGTACTTAGGTAGGCATTGTGCATTTTGTATTTAATTCCGATGCAATTTCTGTGTTTCATCGTCAATAAGAAGGTCCAAGGGATGCAGTACACCTGAAGTGAAGCATCGGAATCTATAACTAGTGTCACAGGTTCGGTTCAAAACATAGACGGTAAGAAGAGACAGTCTTCTTGCACTTAAGTCGGCATTGTGCCTTTCGTATTTAATTCCGATGCAATTTCAATGTTTCATCGTCAATAAGAAGGTCCAAGTGACACAGTAAACCTGAAGTGAAGCATCGGAAACTATAACTAGTGTCACAGGTTCGGTTCAAATCATAGACGGTAAGTAGAGTCATTCTTCTTGTACTTAAGTTGGTATTGTGCCATTTCTACTCAATTCTGATGCAATGTCTGTGTTTCATCGTCAATATGAAGGTCAGAGGGATACAGTAAACTTTAAGTGAAGCATCGGAGTCTATAACTAGTGTTACAGGAATGGTTCAAAACATAGTCAGTAAGAAGAGTCAGACTTCTTGTACTTAAGTCGGCTTTTTGCCTTTTCTATTTAATTCCGATGCAATATCTGTGTTTCATCGTCAATAAGAAGGTCAGAGGGATACAGTAAACCTGAGGTGTGGCATCGGAATCTATAACTAGTGTCACAGGAATGGGTCAAAACATAGTCAGTAAGAAGAGTCAGTCTTCCTGTACTTAAGTCGGCATTGTGCCTTTTCTATTTAATTCCGATGCAATTTCTGTGTTTCATCATCAATAAGAAGGTCCTAGGGATGCAGTTCATCTGAAGTGACACATCGGATTCCATAACTAGTGTCACAGGAATGGTTCATAACATAGACAGTAAGAAGAGTCAGTCTTCTTGTACTTACGTCGGCATTGTGCCTTTTCTATTTATTTTCGATGCAATTTCTGTGTTTCATCGTCCATAAGAAGGTCAGAGGTATACAGTAAAACTGAAGTGAAGCATCGGAATCTATAAGTGGTGTCACAGGAATGGTTCAAAACATAGTCAGTAAGAAGAGTCAGTCTTCTTGTTCTTAAGTCGGCATTGTGCCTTTCGTATTTAATTCCGATGCAATTTCGGTGTTTCAACGTCAATAAGAAGGTCCAAGGGATACAGTAAACCTGAAGTGAAGTATCAGAATCTATAACTAGTGTCACAGGAATGGTTCAAACATAGACTGTAAGAAGAATCTGTCTACTTGTACTTAAGTTGGCATTGTGCGTTTTGTACTTAATTCCGATGCAATTTCTGTGTTTCATCGTCAATACGAAGGTCCAAGGGATACAGTACACCTGAAGTGAAGCATCGGAATCTACAACTAGTGTCACAGGAATGGTTCAAATCATAGACAGTAAGAAGAGTAAAGTCTTCCTGTACTTAAGTCGGCATTGTGCCTCTTCTATTTAATTCCGATGCAATTTCTGTGTTTCATCGTCTATAAGTAGGTCAGAGGGATACGGTAAACCTGAAGTGAAGCATCAGAATCTATAACTAGTGTCACAGGAATGGTTCAAAACATAGACAGTAGGAAGAGTAAGTCTTCTTGTACTTGAGTCGGCATTCTACCTTTTGTTTTTAATTCCGATGCAATTTCTGTGTTTCATCGTCAATAAGAAGGTCCGAGGGATACAGTAAACCTGAAGGGAAGCATCGGAATCTATAACTACTTCCACAGGAATGGTTAAAAGCATAGACAGTAAGAAGAGTCAGTCTTCTTGTACTTAAGTCGGCATTGTGCCTTTTGTATTTAATTCCGATGCAATTTCTGTGTTTCATCGTCAATAAGAAGGTCCAAGGGATGCAGTACACCAGAAGTGGAGCATCGGAATCTATAACTAGTGTCACAGGAATGGTTCAAAGCATAGACAGCAAGAAGAGTCAGACTTCTTGTACTTAAGCCGGCATTGTGCCTTTTCTATATATTTCCGATGCAATTTCTGTGTTTCATCGTCCATAAGAAGGTCAGAGAGATACAGTAAACCTGAAGTGAAGCATCGGAATCTATAAGTGGTGTCACAGGAATGGTTCAAAATATAGTCAGTAAGAAAAGACAGTCTTCTTGTACTTAAGTCGGCATTGTGCCTTTCGTATTTAATTCCGATGCAATTTCGGTGTTTCATCGTCAATAACGAGGTCCAAGTGACACAGTAAACCTGAAGTGAAGCATCGAAAACTATAACTAGTGTCACAGGTTCGGTCCAAAGCATAGACAGTAAGAAGAGTCAGTCTTCTTGTACTTAAGTCGGCATTGTGCCTTTCGTATTTAATTCCGATGCAATTTCTGATTTTCATCGTCAATAAGAAGGTCAGAGGGATACAGTAAACCTGAAGTGAAGCATCGGAATCTATAACTAATGTCACAGGAATGGTTCAATACATAGACAGTAGGAAGAGCCAGTCTTCTTGTACTTAAGTCGGCATTGTGCCTTTTCTATCTAATTCCGATGCAATTTCTATATTTCATCGTCAATAAGGACAGAGGGATACAGTAAGCCTGAAATGAAGCATCGGAATCTATAACTAGTGTCACAGGAATGGTTAAAAACATAGACAGTAGGAAGAGTCAGTCTTCTTGTACTTAAGTCGGCATTGTGCGTTTTTATTTAATTCCGATGCAATTTCTGTGTTTCATCGTCAATATGAAGGTCCAAGGGATACAGTAAACCTGAAGTGAGGCATCGGAATCTATAACTAGTGTCACAGGAATGGTTCAAAACATAGACAGTAAGAAGCGTCAGTCTTCATGTACTTAAGTCGGCATTGTGCCTTTTCTGTTTAATTCCGATGCAATTTCTGTGTTTCATCGTCAATAAGAAGGTCAGAGGGATACAGTAAACCTGAAGTGAAGCATCGGAATCTATAACTAGTGTCACAGGAATGTTTCAAAACATAGCCAGTAGGAAGAGTCAGTCTTCTTGTACTTAAGTCGGCATTGTGCCTTTTGTATTTAATTCCGATGAAATTTCTTTGTTTCATCGTCAATAAGAAGGTCCAAGGGATACAGTAAATCTGAAGTGAGGCATCGGAATCTATAACTAGTGTCACAGGAATGGTTCAAAACATAGTCAGTAAGAAGAGTCAGTCTTCTTGTACTTAAGTCGGCATTGTGCCTTTTCTATTTATTTCCGATGCAATTTCTGTGTTTCTTCGTCAATAAGAAGGTCCAAGGGATGCAGTACACCTGAAGTGAAGCATTGGAATCAATAACTAGTGTCACAGGAATGGTTCAAAGCATAGGCACTAAGAAGAGTCAGTTTTCCTGTACTTAAGCCGGCATTGTGCCTTTTCTATTTATTTCCGATGCAATTTCAGTGTTTCATCGTCCATAAGAAAGTCAGAGGGATACAGTAAACCTGAAGTGAAGCATTGGAATCTATAAGTGGTGTCACAGGAATGGTTCAAAATATAGTCAGTAAGAAGAGACAGTTTTCTTGTACTTAAGTCGGCATTGTGCCGTTCGTATTTAATTCCGATGCAATTTCGGTGTTTCATCGTCAATAAGAAGGTCCAAGTGATACAGTAAACCTGAAGTGAAGCATCGGAGTCTATAAATAGTGTCACAGGAATGGTTCAAAACATAGTCAGTAAGAAGAGTCAGTCTTCTTGTACTTAAATCGGCATTGTGCCTTTTCTATTTAATTCCGATGCAATTTCTGTGTTTCATCATCAATAAGAAGGTCAGAGGGATACAGTAAACCTGAAGTGAATCATCGCAGTCTATAACTAGGGTCACTGGAATGGTTCAAATCATAGTCAGTAAGAAGAGTCAGTCTTCTTGTACTTAAGTCGGCATTGTGCTTTTCTATTTAATTCCGATGCAATATCTGTGTTTCATCGTCGATACGAAGGTCAGAGGGATACAGTAAACCTGAAGTGAAGCATCGGAATCTATAACTAGTGTCACAGGAATGGTTCAAAACATAGACAGTAGGAAAACTCAGTCTTCATGTACTTAAGTCGGCATTGTGCCTCGTCTATATAATTCTGATGCAATTTCTGTGTTTCATTATTAATAAGAAGGTCCAAGGGATACAGTAAACCTGAAGTGAGGCATCGGAATCCGTAACTAGTGTCACAGGAATGGTTCAAAACATAGTCAGTAAGAAGAGTCAGTCTTCTTGTACTTAAGTCGGCATTGTGCCTTCTGTATTTAATTCCGATGCAATTTCTGTGTTTCATCATCAATAAGGTCAGAGGGATACAGTAAACCTGAAATGAAGCATCGGAATCTATAACTAGTGTCACAGGAATGGTTAAAAGCATAGACAGTAAGAAGAGTCAGTCGTCTTGTACTTAGGTAGGCATTGTGCCTTTTGTATTTAATTCCGATGCAATTTCTGTGTTTCATCGTCAATAAGAAGGTCCAAGGGATGCAGTACACCTGAAGTGAAGCATCGGAATCTATAACTAGTGTCACAGGTTCGGTTCAAAACATAGACGGTAAGTAGAGTCATTCTTCTTGTACTTAAGTTGGTATTGTGCCATTTCTACTTAATTCTGATGCAATTTCTGTGTTTCATCGTCAATATGAAGGTCAGAGGGATACAGTAAACCTTAAGTGAAGCATCGGAGTCTATAACTAGTGTAACAGGAATGGTTCAAAACATAGTCAGTAAGAAGAGTCAGACTTCTTGTACTTAAGTCGGCTTTTTGCCTTTTCTATTTAATTCCGATGCAATATCTGTAATTCATCGTCAATAAGAAGGTCAGAGGGGTACAGTAAACCTGAGGTGTGGCATCGGAATCTATAACTAGTGTCACAGGAATGGGTCAAAACATAGTCAGTAAGAAGAGTCAGTCTTCCTGTACTTAAGTCGGCATTGTGCCTTTTCTATTTAATTCCGATGCAATTTCTGTGTTTCATCATCAATAAGAAGGTCCTAGGGATGCAGTACATCTGAAGTGACACATCGGATTCCATAACTAGTGTCACAGGAATGGTTCATAACATAGACAGTAAGAAGAGTCAGTCTTCTTGTACTTACGTCGGCATTGTGCCTTTTCTATTTATTTTCGATGCAATTTCTGTGTTTCATCGTCCATAAGAAGGTCAGAGGTATACAGTAAAACTGAAGTGAAGCATCGGAATCTATAAGTGGTGTCACAGGAATGGTTCAAAACATAGTCAGTAAGAAGAGTCAGTCTTCTTGATCTTAAGTCGGCATTGTGCCTTTCGTATTTAATTCCGATGCAATTTCGGTATTTCAACGTCAATAAGAAGGTCCAAGGGATACAGTAAACCTGAAGTGAAGTATCAGAATCTATAACTAGTGTCACAGGAATGGTTCAAACATAGACTGTAAGAAGAATCTGTCTACTTGTACTTAAGTTGGCATTGTGCCTTTTGTATTTAATTCCGATGCAATTTCTGTGTTTCATCGTCAATACGAAGGTCCAAGGGATACAGTACACCTGAAGTGAAGCATCGGAATCTACAACTAGTGTCACAGGAATGGTTCAAGTCATAGACAGTAAGAAGAGTAAAGTCTTCTTGTACTTAAGTCGGCATTGTGCCTCTTCTATTTAATTCCGATGCAATTTCTGTGTTTCATCGTCGATAAGTAGGTCAGAGGGATACGGTAAACCTGAAGTGAAGCATCAGAATCTATAACTAGTGTCACAGGAATGGTTCAAAACATAGACAGTAGGAAGAGTCAGTCTTCTTGTACTTGAGTCGGCATTCTACCTTTTGTTTTTAATTCCGATGCAATATCTGTGTTTCATCGTCAATAAGAAGGTCCGAGGGATACAGTAAACCTGAATGGGAAGCATCGGAATCTATAACTACTTTCACAGGAATGGTTAAAAGCATAGACAGTAAGAAGAGTCAGTCTTCTTGTACTTAAGTCGGCATTGTGCCTTTTGTATTTAATTCCGATGCAATTTCTGTGTTTCATCGTCAATAAGAAGGTCCAAGGGATGCAGTACACCAGAAGTGGAGCATCGGAATCTATAACTAGTGTCACAGGAATGGTTCAAAGCATAGACAGCAAGAAGAGTCAGACTTCTTGTACTTAAGCCGGCATTGTGCCTTTTCTATATATTTCCGATGCAATTTCTGTGTTTCATCGTCCATAAGAAGGTCAGAGAGATACAGTAAACCTGAAGTGAAGCATCGGAATCTATAAGTGGTGTCACAGGAATGGTTCAAAATATAGTCAGTAAGAAGAGACAGTCTTCTTGTACTTAAGTCGGCATTGTGCCTTTCGTATTTAATTCCGATGCAATTTCGGTGTTTCATCGTCAATAACGAGGTCCAAGTGACACAGTAAACCTGAAGTGAAGCATCGAAAACTATAACTAGTGTCACAGGTTCGGTTCAAAGCATAGATAGTAAGAAGAGTCAGTCTTCTTGTACTTAAGTCGGCATTGTGCCTTTCGTATTTAATTCCGATGCAATTTCTGGTTTTCATCGTCAATAAGAAGGTCAGAGGGATACAGTAAACCTGAAGTGAAGCATCGGTATCTATAACTAATGTCACAGGAATGGTTCAATACATAGACAGTAGGAAGAGCCAGTCTTCTTGTACTTAAGTCGGCATTGTGCCTTTTCTATCTAATTCCGATGCAATTTCTATATTTCATCGTCAATAAGAAGGACAGAGGGATACAGTAAGCCTGAAATGAAGCATCGGAATCTATAACTAGTGTCACAGGAATGGTTAAAAACATAGACAGTAGGAAGAGTCAGTCTTCTTGTACTTAAGTCGGCATTGTGCGTTTTTATTTAATTCCGATGCAATTTCTGTGTTTCATCGTCAATATGAAGGTCCAAGGGATACAGTGAACCTGAAGTGAGGCATCGGAATCTATAACTAGTGTCACAGGAATGGTTCAAAACATAGACAGTAAGAAGCGTCAGTCTTCATGTACTTAAGTCGGCATTGTGCCTTTTCTGTTTAATTCCGATGCAATTTCTGTGTTTCATCGTCAATAAGAAGGTCAGAGGGATACAGTAAACCTGAAGTGAAGCATCGGAATCTATAACCAGTGTCACAGGAATGGTTCAAAACATAGCCAGTAGGAAGAGTCAGTCTTCTTGTACTTAAGTCGGCATTGTGCCTTTTGTATTTAATTCCGATGAAATTTCTTTGTTTCATCGTCAATAAGAAGGTCCAAGGGATACAGTAAATCTGAAGTGAGGCATCGGAATCTATAACTAGTGTCACAGGAATGGTTCAAAACATAGTCAGTAAGAAGAGTCAGTCTTCTTGTACTTAAGTCGGCATTGTGCCTTTTCTATTTATTTCCGATGCAATTTCTGTGTTTCATCGTCAATAAGAAGGTCCAAGGGATGCAGTACACCTGAAGTGAAGCATTGGAATCAATAACTAGTGTCACAGGAATGGTTCAAAGCATAGGCACTAAGAAGAGTCAGTTTTCCTGTACTTAAGCCGGCATTGTGCCTTTTCTATTTATTTCCGATGCAATTTCAGTGTTTCATCGTCCATAAGAAGGTCAGAGGGATACAGTAAACCTGAAGTGAAGCATTGGAATCTATAAGTGGTGTCACAGGAATGGTTCAAAATATAGTCAGTAAGAAGAGACAGTTTTCTTGTACTTGAGTCGGCATTGTGCCGTTCGTATTTAATTCCGATGCAATTTCGGTGCTTCATCGTCAATAAGAAGGTCCAAGTGATACAGTGAACCTGAAGTGAAGCATCGGAGTCTATAACTAGTGTCACAGGAATGGTTCAAACATAGTCAGTAAGAAGAGTCAGTCTTCTTGTACTTAAATCGGCATTGTGCCTTTTCTATTTAATTCCGATGCAATTTCTGTGTTTCATCATCAATAACAAGGTCAGAGGGATACAGTAAACCTGAAGTGAATCATCGGAGTCTATAACTAGGGTCACTGGAATGGTTCAAATCATAGTCAGTAAGAAGAGTCAGTCTTCTTGTACTTAAGTCGGCATTGTGCCTTTTCTATTTAATTCCGATGCAATATCTGTGTTTCATCGTCGATACGAAGGTCAGAGGGATACAGTAAACCTGAAGTGAAGCATCGGAATCTATAACTAGTGTCACAGGAATGGTTCAAAACATAGACAGTAGGAAAACTCAGTCTTCATGTACTTACGTCGGCATTGTGCCTCGTCTATATAATTCCGATGCAATTTCTGTGTTTCATTATTAATAAGAAGGTCCAAGGGATACAGTAAACCTGAAGTGAGGCATCGGAATCAATAACTAGTGTCACAGGAATGGTTCAAACATAGACTGTAAGAAGAATCTGTCTACTTGTACTTAAGTTGGCATTGTGAATTTTGTATTTAATTCCGATGCAATTTCTGTGTTTCATCGTCAATAAGAAGGTCCAAGGGATGCAGTACACCTGAAGTGAAGCATCGGAATCTATAACTAGTGTCACAGGTTCGGTTCAAAACATAGACGGTAAGAAGAGACAGTCTTCTTGTACTTAAGTCGGCATTGTGCATTTCGTATTTAACTCCGATGCAATTTCAATGTTTCATCATCAATAAGAAGGTCCAAGTGACACAGTAAACCTGAAGTGAAGCATCGGAAACTATAACTAGTGTCACAGGTTCGGTTCAAAACATAGACGGTAAGTAGAGTCAGTCTTCTTGTACTTAAGTTGGTATTGTGCTATTTCTACTTAATTCTGATGCAATTTCTGTGCTTCATCGTCAATATGAAGGTCAGAGGGATACAGTAAACCTTAAGTGAAGCATCGGAGTCTATAACTAGTGTAACAGGAATGGTTCAAAACATAGTCAGTAAGAAGAGTCAGTCTTCTTGTACTTACGTCGGCATTGTGCCTTTTCTATTTATTTTCGATGCAATTTCTGTGTTTCATCGTCCATAAGAAGGTCAGAGGTATACAGTAAAACTGAAGTGAAGCATCGGAATCTATAAGTGGTGTCACAGGAATGGTTCAAAACATAGTCAGTAAGAAGAGTCAGTCTTCTTGTTCTTAAGTTGGCATTGTGCCTTTCGTATTTAATTCCGATGCAATTTCGGTGTTTCAACGTCAATAAGAAGGTCCAAGGGATACAGTAAACCTTAAGTGAAGCATCGGAGTCTATAACTAGTGTAACAGGAATGGTTCAAAACATAGTCAGTAAGAAGAGTCAGTCTTCTTGTTCTTAAGTTGGCATTGTGCCTTTCGTATTTAATTCCGATGCAATTTCGGTGTTTCAACGTCAATAAGAAGGTCCAAGGGATACAGTAAACCTTAAGTGAAGCATCGGAGTCTATAACTAGTGTAACAGGAATGGTTCAAAACATAGTCAGTAAGAAGAGTCAGACTTCTTGTACTTAAGTCGGCATTGTGCCTTTTCTATCTAATTCCGATGCAATTTCTATATTTCATCGTCAATAAGAAGGTCAGAGGGATACAGTAAACCTGAGGTGTGGCATCGGAATCTATAACTAGTGTCACAGGAATGGTTCAAACATAGACTGTATGAAGAATCTGTCTACTTGTACTTAAGTTGGCATTGTGCCTTTGTACTTAATTCCGATGCAATTTCTGTGTTTCATCGTCAATACGAAGGTCCAAGGGATACGGTACACCTGAAGTGAAGCATCGGAATCTACAACTAGTGTCACAGGAATGGTTCAAATCATAGACAGTAAGAAGAGTAAAGTCTTCTTGTACTTAAGTCGGCATTGTGCCTCTTCTATTTAATTCCGATGCAATTTCTGTGTTTCATCGTCGATAAGTAGGTCAGAGGGATACGGTAAACCTGAAGTGAAGCATCAGAATCTATAACTAGTGTCACAGGAATGGTTCAAAACATAGACAGTAGGAAGAGTCAGTCTTCTTGTACTTGAGTCGGCATTCTACCTTTTGTTTTTAATTCCGATGCAATTTCTGTGTTTCATCGTCAATAAGAAGGTCCGAGGGATACAGTAAACCTGAAGGGAAGCATCGGAATCTATAACTACTTTCACAGGAATGGTTAAAAGCATAGACAGTAAGAAGAGTCAGTCTTCTTGTACTTAAGTCGGCATTGTGCCTTTTGTATTTAATTCCGATGCAATTTCTGTGTTTCATCGTCAATAAGAAGGTCCAAGGGATGCAGTACACCAGAAGTGGAGCATCGGAATCTATAACTAGTGTCACAGGAATGGTTCAAAGCATAGACAGCAAGAAGAGTCAGACTTCTTGTACTTAAGCCGGCATTGTGCCTTTTCTATATATTTCCGATGCAATTTCTGTGTTTCATTGTCCATAAGAAGGTCAGAGAGATACAGTAAACCTGAAGTGAAGCATCGGAATCTATAAGTGGTGTCACAGGAATGGTTCAAAATATAGTCAGTAAGAAGAGACAGTCGTCTTGTACTTAAGTCGGCATTGTGCCTTTCGTATTTAATTCCGATGCAATTTCGGTGTTTCATCGTCAATAACGAGGTCCAAGTGACACAGTAAACCTGAAGTGAAGCATCGAAAACTATAACTAGTGTCACAGGTTCGGTTCAAAGCATAGACAGTAAGAAGAGTCAGTCTTCTTGTACTTAAGTCGGCTTTGTGTATTTCGTATTTAATTCCGATGCAATTTCTGATTTTCATCGTCAATAAGAAGGTCAGAGGGATACAGCAAACCTGAAGTGAAGCATCGGAATCTATAACTAATGTCACAGGAATGGTTCAATACATAGACAGTAGGAAGAGGAAGTCTTCTTGTACTTAAGTCGGCATTGTGCCTTTTCTATCTAATTCCGATGCAATTTCTATATTTCATCGTCAATAAGAAGGACAGAGGGATACAGTAAGCCTGAAATGAAGCATCGGAATCTATAACTAGTGTCACAGGAATGGTTGAAAACACAGACAGTAGGAAGAGTCAGTCTTCTTGTACTTAAGTCGGCATTGTTCGTTTTTATTTAATTCCGATGCAATTTCTGTGTTTCATCGTCAATATGAAGGTCCAAGGGATACAGTAAACCTGAAGTGAGGCATCGGAATCTATAACTAGTGTCACAGGAATGGTTCAAAACATAGACAGTAAGAAGCGTCAGTCTTCATGTACTTAAGTCGGCATTGTGCCTTTTCTGTTTAATTCCGATGCAATTTCTGTGTTTCATCGTCAATAAGAAGGTCAGAGGGATACAGTAAACCTGAAGTGAAGCATCGGAATCTATAACTAGTGACACAGGAATGGTTCAAAACATAGCCAGTAGGAAGAGTCAGTCTTCTTGTACTTAAGTCGGCATTGTGCCTTTTGTATTTAATTCCGATGAAATTTCTTTGTTTCATCGTCAATAAGAAGGTCCAAGGGATACAGTAAATCTGAAGTGAGGCATCGGAATCTATAACTAGTGTCACAGGAATGGTTCAAAACATAGTCAGTAAGAAGAGTCAGTCTTCTTGTACTTAAGTCGGCATTGTGCCTTTTCTATTTATTTCCGATGCAATTTCTGTGTTTCATCGTCAATAAGAAGGTCCAAGGGATGCAGTACACCTGAAGTGAAGCATTGGAATCAATAACTAGTGTCACAGGAATGGTTCAAAGCATAGGCACTAAGAAGAGTCAGTTTTCCTGTACTTAAGCCGGCATTGTGCCTTTTCTATTTATTTCCGATGCAATTTCAGTGTTTCATCGTCCATAAGAAGGTCAGAGGGATACAGTAAACCTGAAGTGAAGCATTGGAATCTATAAGTGGTGTCACAGGAATGGTTCAAAATATAGTCAGTAAGAAGAGACAGTTTTCTTGTACTTAAGTCGGCATTGTGCCGTTCGTATTTAATTCCGATACAATTTCGGTGTTTCATCGTCAATAAGAAGGTCCAAGTGATACAGTAAACCTGAAGTGAAGCATCGGAGTCTATAACTAGTGTCACAGGAATGGTTCAAAACATAGTCAGTAAGAAGAGTCAGTCTTCTTGTACTTAAATCGGCATTGTGCCTTTCTATTTAATTCCGATGCAATTTCTGTGTTTCATCATCAATAAGAAGGTCAGAGGGATACAGTAAACCTGAAGTGAATCATCGGAGTCTATAACTAGGGTCACTGGAATGGTTCAAATCATAGTCAGTAAGAAGAGTCAGTCTTCTTGTACTTAAGTCGGCATTGTGCCTTTTCTATTTAATTCCGATGCAATATCTGTGTTTCATCGTCGATACGAAGGTCAGAGGGATACAGTAAACCTGAAGTGAAGCATCGGAATCTATAACTAGTGTCACAGGAATGGTTCAAAACATAGACAGTAGGAAAACTCAGTCTTCATGTACTTAAGTCGGCATTGTGCCTCGTCTATATAATTCCGATGCAATTTCTGTGTTTCATTATTAATAAGAAGGTCCAAGGGATACAGTAAACATGAAGTGAGGCATCGGAATCCGTAACTAGTGTCACAGGAATGGTTCAAAACATAGTCAGTAAGAAGAGTCAGTCTTCTTGTGCTTAAGTCGGCATTGTGCCTTCTGTATTTAATTCCGATGCAATTTCTGTGTTTCATCATCAATAAGGTCAGAGGGATACAGTAAACCTGAAGTGAAGCATCGGAATCTATAACTAGTGTCACAGGAATGGTTAAAAGCATAGACAGTAAGAAGAGTCAGTCGTCTTGTACTTAGGTAGGCATTGTGCATTTTGTATTTAATTCCGATGCAATTTCTGTGTTTCATCGTCAATAAGAAGGTCCAAGGGATGCAGTACACCTGAAGTGAAGCATCGGAATCTATAACTAGTGTCACAGGTTCGGTTCAAAACATAGACGGTAAGAAGAGACAGTCTTCTTGCACTTAAGTCGGCATTGTGCCTTTCGTATTTAATTCCGATGCAATTTCAATGTTTCATCGTCAATAAGAAGGTCCAAGTGACACAGTAAACCTGAAGTGAAGCATCGGAAACTATAACTAGTGTCACAGGTTCGGTTCAAATCATAGACGGTAAGTAGAGTCATTCTTCTTGTACTTAAGTTGGTATTGTGCCATTTCTACTTAATTCTGATGCAATTTCTGTGTTTCATCGTCAATATGAAGGTCAGAGGGATACAGTAAACCTTAAGTGAAGCATCGGAGTCTATAACTAGTGTAACAGGAATGGATCAAAACATAGTCAGTAAGAAGAGTCAGACTTCTTGTACTTAAGTCGGCTTTTTGCCTTTTCTATTTAATTCCGATGCAATATCTGTGTTTCATCGTCAATAAGAAGGTCAGAGGGATACAGTAAACCTGAGGTGTGGCATCGGAATCTATAACTAGTGTCACAGGAATGGGTCAAAACATAGTCAGTAAGAAGAGTCAGTCTTCCTGTACTTAAGTCGGCATTGTGCCTTTTCTATTTAATTCCGATGCAATTTCTGTGTTTCATCATCAATAAGAAGGTCCTAGGGATGCAGTTCATCTGAAGTGACACATCGGATTCCATAACTAGTGTCACAGGAATGGTTCATAACATAGACAGTAAGAAGAGTCAGTCTTCTTGTACTTACGTCGGCATTGTGCCTTTTCTATTTATTTTCGATGCAATTTCTGTGTTTCATCGTCCATAAGAAGGTCAGAGGTATGCAGTAAAACTGAAGTGAAGCATCGGAATCTATAAGTGGTGTCACAGGAATGGTTCAAAACATAGTCAGTAAGAAGAGTCAGTCTTCTTGTTCTTAAGTCGGCATTGTGCCCTTCGTATTTAATTCCGATGCAATTTCGGTGTTTCAACGTCAATAAGAAGGTCCAAGGGATACAGTAAACCTGAAGTGAAGTATCAGAATCTATAACTAGTGTCACAGGAATGGTTCAAACATAGACTGTAAGAAGAATCTGTCTACTTGTACTTAAGTTGGCATTGTGCCTTTTGTACTTAATTCCGATGCAATTTCTGTGTTTCATCGTCAATACGAAGGTCCAAGGGATACAGTACACCTGAAGTGAAGCATCGGAATCTACAACTAGTGTCACAGGAATGGTTCAAATCATAGACAGTAAGAAGAGTAAAGTCTTCTTGTACTTAAGTCGGCATTGTGCCTCTTCTATTTAATTCCGATGCAATTTCTGTGTTTCATCGTCTATAAGTAGGTCAGAGGGATACGGTAAACCTGAAGTGAAGCATCAGAATCTATAACTAGTGTCACAATAATGGTTCAAAACATAGACAGTAGGAAGAGTAAGTCTTCTTGTACTTGAGTCGGCATTCTACCTTTTGTTTTTAATTCCGATGCAATTTCTGTGTTTCATCGTCAATAAGAAGGTCCGAGGGATACAGTAAACCTGAAGGGAAGCATCGGAATCTATAACTACTTCCACAGGAATGGTTAAAAGCATAGACAGTAAGAAGAGTCAGTCTTCTTGTACTTAAGTCGGCATTGTGCCTTTTGTATTTAATTCCGATGCAATTTCTGTGTTTCATCGTCAATAAGAAGGTCCAAGGGATGCAGTACACCAGAAGTGGAGCATCGGAATCTATAACTAGTGTCACAGGAATGGTTCAAAGCATAGACAGCAAGAAGAGTCAGACTTCTTGTACTTAAGCCGGCATTGTGCCTTTTCTATATATTTCCGATGCAATTTCTGTGTTTCATCGTCCATAAGAAGGTCAGAGAGATACAGTAAACCTGAAGTGAAGCATCGGAATCTATAAGTGGTGTCACAGGAATGGTTCAAAATATAGTCAGTAAAAAAAGACAGTCTTCTTGTACTTAAGTCGGCATTGTGCCTTTCGTATTTAATTCCGATGCAATTTCGGTGTTTCATCGTCAATAACGAGGTCCAAGTGACACAGTAAACCTGAAGTGAAGCATCGAAAACTATAACTAGTGTCACAGGTTCGGTTCAAAGCATAGACAGTAAGAAGAGTCAGTCTTCTTGTACTTAAGTCGGCATTGTGCCTTTCGTATTTAATTCCGATGCAATTTCTGATTTTCATCGTCAATAAGAAGGTCAGAGGGATACAGTAAACCTGAAGTGAAGCATCGGAATCTATAACTAATGTCACAGGAATGGTTCAATACATAGACAGTAGGAAGAGCCAGTCTTCTTGTACTTAAGTCGGCATTGTGCCTTTTCTATCTAATTCCGATGCAATTTCTATATTTCATCGTCAATAAGAAGGACAGAGGGATACAGTAAGCCTGAAATGAAGCATCGGAATCTATAACTAGTGTCACAGGAATGGTTAAAAACATAGACAGTAGGAAGAGTCAGTCTTCTTGTACTTAAGTCGGCATTGTGCGTTTTTATTTAATTCCGATGCAATTTCTGTGTTTCATCGTCAATATGAAGGTCCAAGGGATACAGTAAACCTGAAGTGAGGCATCGGAATCTATAACTAGTGTCACAGGAATGGTTCAAAACATAGACAGTAAGAAGCGTCAGTCTTCATGTACTTAAGTCGGCATTGTGCCTTTTCTGTTTAATTCCGATGCAATTTCTGTGTTTCATCGTCAATAAGAAGGTCAGAGGGATACAGTAAACCTGAAGTGAAGCATCGGAATCTATAACTAGTGTCACAGGAATGTTTCAAAACATAGCCAGTAGGATGAGTCAGTCTTCTTGTACTTAAGTCGGCATTGTGCCTTTTGTATTTAATTCCGATGAAATTTCTTTGTTTCATCGTCAATAAGAAGGTCCAAGGGATACAGTAAATCTGAAGTGAGGCATCGGAATCTATAACTAGTGTCACAGGAATGGTTCAAAACATAGTCAGTAAGAAGAGTCAGTCTTCTTGTACTTAAGTCGGCATTGTGCCTTTTCTATTTGTTTCCGATGCAATTTCTGTGTTTCTTCGTCAATAAGAAGGTCCAAGGGATGCAGTACACCTGAAGTGAAGCATTGGAATCAATAACTAGTGTCACAGGAATGGTTCAAAGCATAGGCACTAAGAAGAGTCAGTTTTCCTGTACTTAAGCCGGCATTGTGCCTTTTCTATTTATTTCCGATGCAATTTCAGTGTTTCATCGTCCATAAGAAAGTCAGAGGGATACAGTAAACCTGAAGTGAAGCATTGGAATCTATAAGTGGTGTCACAGGAATGGTTCAAAATATAGTCAGTAAGAAGAGACAGTTTTCTTGTACTTAAGTCGGCATTGTGCCGTTCGTATTTAATTCCGATGCAATTTCGGTGTTTCATCGTCAATAAGAAGGTCCAAGTGATACAGTAAACCTGAAATGAAGCATCGGAGTCTATAAATAGTGTCACAGGAATGGTTCAAAACATAGTCAGTAAGAAGAGTCAGTCTTCTTGTACTTAAATCGGCATTGTGCCTTTTCTATTTAATTCCGATGCAATTTCTGTGTTTCATCATCAATAAGAAGGTCAGAGGGATACAGTAAACCTGAAGTGAATCATCGCAGTCTATAACTAGGGTCACTGGAATGGTTCAAATCATAGTCAGTAAGAAGAGTCAGTCTTCTTGTACTTAAGTCGGCATTGTGCTTTTCTATTTAATTCCGATGCAATATCTGTGTTTCATCGTCGATACGAAGGTCAGAGGGATACAGTAAACCTGAAGTGAAGCATCGGAATCTATAACTAGTGTCACAGGAATGGTTCAAAACATAGACAGTAGGAAAACTCAGTCTTCATGTACTTAAGTCGGCATTGTGCCTCGTCTATATAATTCCGATGCAATTTCTGTGTTTCATTATTAATAAGAAGGTCCAAGGGATACAGTAAACCTGAAGTGAGGCATCGGAATCCGTGACTAGTGTCACAGGAATGGTTCAAAACATAGTCAGTAAGAAGAGTCAGTCTTCTTGTACTTAAGTCGGCATTGTGCCTTCTGTATTTAATTCCGATGCAATTTCTGTGTTTCATCATCAATAAGGTCAGAGGGATACAGTAAACCTGAAATGAAGCATCGGAATCTATAACTAGTGTCACAGGAATGGTTAAAAGCATAGACAGTAAGAAGAGTCAGTCGTCTTGTACTTAGGTAGGCATTGTGCCTTTTGTATTTAATTCCGATGCAATTTCTGTGTTTCATCGTCAATAAGAAGGTCCAAGGGATGCAGTACACCTGAAGTGAAGCATCGGAATCTATAACTAGTTTCACAGGTTCGGGTCAAAACATACGCGGTAAGAAGAGACAGTCTTCTTGTACTTAAGTCGGCATTGTGCCTTTCGTATTTAATTCCGATGCAATTTCAATGTTTCATCGTCAATAAGAAGGTCCAAGTGACACAGTAAACCTGAAGTGAAGCATCGGAAACTATAACTAGTGTCACAGGTTCGGTTCAAAACATAGACGGTAAGTAGAGTCATTCTTCTTGTACTTAAGTTGGTATTGTGCCATTTCTACTTAATTCTGATGCAATTTCTGTGTTTCATCGTCAATATGAAGGTCAGAGGGATACAGTAAACCTTAAGTGAAGCATCGGAGTCTATAACTAGTGTAACAGGAATGGTTCAAAACATAGTCAGTAAGAAGAGTCAGACTTCTTGTACTTAAGTCGGCTTTTTGCCTTTTCTATTTAATTCCGATGCAATATCTGTAATTCATCGTCAATAAGAAGGTCAGAGGGGTACAGTAAACCTGAGGTGTGGCATCGGAATCTATAACTAGTGTCACAGGAATGGGTCAAAACATAGTCAGTAAGAAGAGTCAGTCTTCCTGTACTTAAGTCGGCATTGTGCCTTTTCTATTTAATTCCGATGCAATTTCTGTGTTTCATCATCAATAAGAAGGTCCTAGGGATGCAGTACATCTGAAGTGACACATCGGATTCCATAACTAGTGTCACAGGAATGGTTCATAACATAGACAGTAAGAAGAGTCAGTCTTCTTGTACTTACGTCGGCATTGCGCCTTTTCTATTTATTTTCGATGCAATTTCTGTGTTTCATCGTCCATAAGAAGGTCAGAGGTATACAGTAAAACTGAAGTGAAGCATCGGAATCTATAAGTTGTGTCACAGGAAAGGTTCAAAACATAGTCAGTAAGAAGAGTCAGTCTTCTTGATCTTAAGTCGGCATTGTGCCTTTCGTATTTAATTCCGATGCAATTTCGGTATTTCAACGTCAATAAGAAGGTCCAAGGGATACAGTAAACCTGAAGTGAAGTATCAGAATCTATAACTAGTGTCACAGGAATGGTTCAAACATAGACTGTAAGAAGAATCTGTCTACTTGTACTTAAGTTGGCATTGTGCCTTTTGTATTTAATTCCGATGCAATTTCTGTGTTTCATCGTCAATACGAAGGTCCAAGGGATACAGTACACCTGAAGTGAAGCATCGGAATCTACAACTAGTGTCACAGGAATGGTTCAAGTCATAGACAGTAAGAAGAGTAAAGTCTTCTTGTACTTAAGTCGGCATTGTGCCTCTTCTATTTAATTCCGATGCAATTTCTGTGTTTCATCGTCGATAAGTAGGTCAGAGGGATACGGTAAACCTGAAGTGAAGCATCAGAATCTATAACTAGTGTCACAGGAATGGTTCAAAACATAGACAGTAGGAAGGGTCAGTCTTCTTGTACTTGAGTCGGCATTCTACCTTTTGTTTTTAATTCCGATGCAATTTCTGTGTTTCATCGTCAATAAGAAGGTCCGAGGGATACAGTAAACCTGAATGGGAAGCATCGGAATCTATAACTACTTTCACAGGAATGGTTAAAAGCATAGACAGTAAGAAGAGTCAGTCTTCTTGTACTTAAGTCGGCATTGTGCCTTTTGTATTTAATTCCGATGCAATTTCTGTGTTTCATCGTCAATAAGAAGGTCCAAGGGATGCAGTACACCAGAAGTGGAGCATCGGAATCTATAACTAGTGTCACAGGAATGGTTCAAAGCATAGACAGCAAGAAGAGTCAGACTTCTTGTACTTAAGCCGGCATTGTGCCTTTTCTATATATTTCCGATGCAATTTCTGTGTTTCATCGTCCATAAGAAGGTCAGAGAGATACAGTAAACCTGAAGTGAAGCATCGGAATCTATAAGTGGTGTCACAGGAATGGTTCAAAATATAGTCAGTAAGAAGAGACAGTCTTCTTGTACTTAAGTCGGCATTGTGCGTTTCGTATTTAATTCCGATGCAATTTCGGTGTTTCATCGTCAATAACGAGGTCCAAGTGACACAGTAAACCTGAAGTGAAGCATCGAAAACTATAACTAGTGTCACAGGTTCGGTTCAAAGCATAGATAGTAAGAAGAGTCAGTCTTCTTGTACTTAAGTCGGCATTGTGACTTTCGTATTTAATTCCGATGCAATTTCTGGTTTTCATCGTCAATAAGAAGGTCAGAGGGATACAGTAAACCTGAAGTGAAGCATCGGAATCTATAACTAATGTCACAGGAATGGTTCAATACATAGACAGTAGGAAGAGCCAGTCTTCTTGTACTTAAGTCGGCATTGTGCCTTTTCTATCTAATTCCGATGCAATTTCTATATTTCGTCGTCAATAAGAAGGACAGAGGGATACAGTAAGCCTGAAATGATGCATCGGAATCTATAACTAGTGTCACAGGAATGGTTAAAAACATAGACAGTAGGAAGAGTCAGTCTTCTTGTACTTAAGTCGGCATTGTGCCTTTTGTATTTAATTCCGATGAAATTTCTTTGTTTCATCGTCAATAAGAAGGTCCAAGGGATACAGTAAATCTGAAGTGAGGCATCGGAATCTATAACTAGTGTCACAGGAATGGTTCAAAACATAGTCAGTAAGAAGAGTCAGTCTTCTTGTACTTAAGTCGGCATTGTGCCTTTTCTATTTATTTCCGATGCAATTTCTGTGTTTCATCGTCAATAAGAAGGTCCAAGGGATGCAGTACACCTGAAGTGAAGCATTGGAATCAATAACTAGTGTCACAGGAATGGTTCAAAGCATAGGCACTAAGAAGAGTCAGTTTTCCTGTACTTAAGCCGGCATTGTGCCTTTTCTATTTATTTCCGATGCAATTTCAGTGTTTCATCGTCCATAAGAAGGTCAGAGGGATACAGTAAACCTGAAGTGAAGCATTGGAATCTATAAGTGGTGTCACAGGAATGGTTCAAAATATAGTCAGTAAGAAGAGACAGTTTTCTTGTACTTGAGTCGGCATTGTGCCGTTCGTATTTAATTCCGATGCAATTTCGGTGCTTCATCGTCAATAAGAAGGTCCAAGTGATACAGTGAACCTGAAGTGAAGCATCGGAGTCTATAACTAGTGTCACAGGAATGGTTCAAACATAGTCAGTAAGAAGAGTCAGTCTTCTTGTACTTAAATCGGCATTGTGCCTTTTCTATTTAATTCCGATGCAATTTCTGTGTTTCATCATCAATAACAAGGTCAGAGGGATACAGTAAACCTGAAGTGAATCATCGGAGTCTATAACTAGGGTCACTGGAATGGTTCAAATCATAGTCAGTAAGAAGAGTCAGTCTTCTTGTACTTAAGTCGGCATTGTGCCTTTTCTATTTAATTCCGATGCAATATCTGTGTTTCATCGTCGATACGAAGGTCAGCGGGATACAGTAAACCTGAAGTGAAGCATCGGAATCTATAACTAGTGTCACAGGAATGGTTCAAAACATAGACAGTAGGAAAACTCAGTCTTCATGTACTTACGTCGGCATTGTGCCTCGTCTATATAATTCCGATGCAATTTCTGTGTTTCATTATTAATAAGAAGGTCCAAGGGATACAGTAAACCTGAAGTGAGGCATCGGAATCTATAACTAGTGTCACAGGAATGGTTCAAACATAGACTGTAAGAAGAATCTGTCTACTTGTACTTAAGTTGGCATTGTGCCTTTTGTATTTAATTCCGATGCAATTTCTGTGTTTCATCGTCAATAAGAAGGTCCAAGGGATGCAGTACACCTGAAGTGAAGCATCGGAATCTATAACTAGTGTCACAGGTTCGGTTCAAAACATAGACGGTAAGAAGAGACAGTCTTCTTGTACTTAAGTCGGCATTGTGCATTTCGTATTTAACTCCGATGCAATTTCAATGTTTCATCATCAATAAGAAGGTCCAAGTGACACAGTAAACCTGAAGTGAAGCATCGGAAACTATAACTAGTGTCACAGGTTCGGTTCAAAACATAGACGGTAAGTAGAGTCAGTCTTCTTGTACTTAAGTTGGTATTGTGCTATTTCTACTTAATTCTGATGCAATTTCTGTGTTTCATCGTCAATATGAAGGTCAGAGGGATACAGTAAACCTTAAGTGAAGCATCGGAGTCTATAACTAGTGTAACAGGAATGGTTCAAAACATAGTCAGTAAGAAGAGTCAGTCTTCTTGTACTTAAGTCAGCTTTTTGCCTTTTCTATTTAATTTCGATGCAATATCTGTGTTTCATCGTCAATAAGAAGGTCAGAGGGATACAGTAAACCTGAGGTGTGGCATGGGAATCTATAACTAGTGTCACAGGAATGGGTCAAAACATAGTCAGTAAGAAGAGTCAGTCTTCCTGTACTTAAGTCGGCATTGTGCCTTTTCTATTTAATTCCGATGCAATTTCTGTGTTTCATCATCAATAAGAAGGTCCTAGGGATGCAGTACATCTGAAGTGACACATCGGATTCCATAACTAGTGTCACAGGAATGGTTCATAACATAGACAGTAAGAAGAGTCAGTCTTCTTGTACTTACGTCGGCATTGTGCCTTTTCTATTTATTTTCGATGCAATTTCTGTGTTTCATCGTCCATAAGAAGGTCAGAGGTATACAGTAAAACTGAAGTGAAGCATCGGAATCTATAAGTGGTGTCACAGGAATGGTTCAAAACATAGTCAGTAAGAAGAGTCAGTCTTCTTGTTCTTAAGTTGGCATTGTGCCTTTCGTATTTAATTCCGATGCAATTTCGGTGTTTCAACGTCAATAAGAAGGTCCAAGGGATACAGTAAACCTGAAGTGAAGTATCAGAATCTATAACTAGTGTCACAGGAATGGTTCAAACATAGACTGTAAGAAGAATCTGTCTACTTGTACTTAAGTTGGCATTGTGCCTTTTGTATTTAATTCCGATGCAATTTCTGTGTTTCATCGTCAATACGAAGGTCCAAGGGATACAGTACACCTGAAGTGAAGCATCGGAATCTACAACTAGTGTCACAGGAATGGTTCAAATCATAGACAGTAAGAAGAGTAAAGTCTTCTTGTACTTAAGTCGGCATTGTGCCTCTTCTATTTAATTCCGATGCAATTTCTGTGTTTCATCGTCGATAAGTAGGTCAGAGGGATACGGTAAACCTGAAGTGAAGCATCAGAATCTATAACTAGTGTCACAGGAATGGTTCAAAACATAGACAGTAGGAAGAGTCAGTCTTCTTGTACTTGAGTCGGCATTCTACCTTTTGTTTTTAATTCCGATGCAATTTCTGTGTTTCATCGTCAATAAGAAGGTCAGAGGGATACAGTAAACCTGAAGGGAAGCATCGGAATCTATAACTACTTTCACAGGAATGGTTAAAAGCATAGACAGTAAGAAGAGTCAGTCTTCTTGTACTTAAGTCGGCATTGTGCCTTTTGCATTTAATTCCGATGCAATTTCTGTGTTTCATCGTCAATAAGAAGGTCCAAGGGATGCAGTACACCAGAAGTGGAGCATCGGAATCTATAACTAGTGTCACAGGAATGGTTCAAAGCATAGACAGTAAGAAGAGTCAGACTTCTTGTACTTAAGCCGGCATTGTGCCTTTTCTATATATTTCCGATGCAATTTCTGTGTTTCATCGTCCATAAGAAGGTCAGAGAGATACAGTAAACCTGAAGTGAAGCATCGGAATCTATGAGTGGTGTCACAGGAATGGTTCAAAATATAGTCAGTAAGAAGAGACAGTCTTCTTGTACTTAAGTCGGCATTGTGCCTTTCGTATTTAATTCCGATGCAATTTCGGTGTTTCATCGTCAATAACGAGGTCCAAGTGACACAGTAAACCTGAAGTGAAGCATCGAAAACTATAACTAGTGTCACAGGTTCGGTTCAAAACATAGACAGTAAGAAGAGTCAGTCTTCTTGTACTTAAGTCGGCATTGTGCCTTTCGTATTTAATTCCGATATAATTTCTGATTTTCATCGTCAATAAGAAGGTCAGAGGGATACAGTAAACCTGAAGTGAAGCATCGGAATCTATAACTAATGTCACAGGAATGGTTCAATACATAGACAGTAGGAAGAGCCGGTCTTCTTGTACTTAAGTCGGCATTGTGCCTTTTCTATCTAATTCCGATGCAATTTCTATATTTCATCGTCAATAAGAAGGACAGAGGGACACAGTAAGCCTGAAATGAAGCATTGGAATCTATAACTAGTGTCACAGGAATGGTTAAAAACATAGACAGTAGGAAGAGTCAGTCTTCTTGTACTTAAGTCGGCATTGTGCGTTTTTATTTAATTCCGATGCAATTTCTGTGTTTCATCGTCAATATGAAGGTCCAAGGGATACAGTAAACCTGAAGTGAGGCATCGGAATCTATAACTAGTGTCACAGGAATGGTTCAAAACATAGGCAGTAAGAAGCGTCAGTCTTCATGTACTTAAGTCGGCATTGTGCCTTTTCTGTTTAATTCCGATGCAATTTCTGTGTTTCATCGTCAATAAGAAGGTCAGAGGGATACAGTAAACCTGAAGTGAAGCATCGGAATCTATAACTAGTGTCACAGGAATGGTTCAAAACATAGCCAGTAGGAAGAGTCAGTCTTCTTGTACTTAAGTCGGCATTGTGCCTTTTGTATTTAATTCCGATGAAATTTCTTTGTTTCATCGTCAATAAGAAGGTCCAAGGGATACAGTAAATCTGAAGTGAGGCATCGGAATCTATAACTAGTGTCACAGGAATGGTTCAAAACATAGTCAGTAAGAAGAGTCAGTCTTCTTGTACTTAAGTCGGCATTGTGCCTTTTCTATTTATTTCCGATGCACTTTCTGTGTTTCATCGTCAATAAGAAGGTCCAAGGGATGCAGTACACCTGAAGTGAAGCATTGGAATCAATAACTAGTGTCACAGGAATGGTTCAAAGCATAGGCACTAAGAAGAGTCGGTTTTCCTGTACTTAAGCCGGCATTGTGCCTTTTCTATTTATTTCCGATGCAATTTCAGTGTTTCATCGTCCATAAGAAGGTCAGAGGGATACAGTAAACCTGAAGTGAAGCATTGGAATCTATAAGTGGTGTCACAGGAATGGTTCAAAATATAGTCAGTAAGAAGAGACAGTTTTCTTGTACTTAAGTCGGCATTGTGCCGTTCGTATTTAATTCCGATGCAATTTCGGTGTTTCATCGTCAATAAGAAGGTCCAAGTGATACAGTAAACCTGAAGTGAAGCATCGGAGTCTATAACTAGTGTCACAGGAATGGTTCAAAACATAGTCAGTAAGAAGAGTCAGTCTTCTTGTACTTAAATCGGCATTGTGCCTTTTCTATTTAATTCCGATGCAATTTCTGTGTTTCATCATCAATACGAAGGTCAGAGGGATACAGTAAACCTGAAGTGAATCATCGGAGTCTATAACTAGGGTCACTGGAATGGTTCAAATCATAGTCAGTAAGAAGAGTCATTCTTCTTGTACTTAAGTCGGCATTGTGCCTTTTCTATTTAATTCCGATGCAATATCTGTGTTTCATCGTCGATACGAAGGTCAGAGGGATACAGTAAACCTGAAGTGAAGCATTGGAATCTATAACTAGTGTCACAGGAATGGTTCAAAACATAGACAGTAGGAAAACTCAGTGTTCATGTACTTAAGTCGGCATTGTGCCTCGTCTATATAATTCCGATGCAATTTCTGTGTTTCATTATTAATAAGAAGGTCCAAGGGATACAGTAAACCTGAAGTGAGGCATCGGAATCCGTAACTAGTGTCACAGGAATGGTTCAAAACATAGTCAGTAAGAAGAGTCAGTCTTCTTGTACTTAAGTCGGCATTGTGCCTTCTGTATTTAATTCCGATGCAATTTCTGTGTTTCATCATCAATAAGGTCAGAGGGATACAGTAAACCTGAAGGGAAGCATCGGAATCTATAACTAGTGTCACAGGAATGGTTAAAAGCATAGACAGTAAGAAGAGTCAGTCGTCTTGTACTTAGGTAGGCATTGTGCCTTTTGTATTTAATTCCGATGCAATTTCTGTGTTTCATCGTCAATAAGAAGGTCCAAGGGATGCAGTACACCTGAAGTGAAGCATCGGAATCTATAACTAGTGTCACAGGTTCGGTTCAAAACATAGACGGTAAGAAGAGACAGTCTTCTTGTACTTAAGTCGGCATTGTGCCTTTCGTATTTAATTCCGATGCAATTTCAATGTTTCATCGTCAATAAGAAGGTCCAAGTGACACAGTAAACCTGAAGTGAAGCATCGGAAACTATAACTAGTGTCACAGGTTCGGTTCAAAACATAGACGGTAAGTAGAGTCAGTCATCTTGTACTTAAGTTGGTATTGTGCCATTTCTACTTAATTCTGATGCAATTTCTGTGTTTCATCGTCAATATGAAGGTCAGAGGGATACAGCAAACCTTAAGTGAAGCATCGGAGTCTATAACTAGTGTAACAGGAATGGTTCAAAACATAGTCAGTAAGAAGAGTCAGTCTTCTTGTACTTAAGTCGGCTTTTTGCCTTTTCTATTTAATTCCGATGCAATATCTGTGTTTCATCGTCAATAAGAAGGTCCGAGGGATACAGTAAACCTGAGGTGTGGCATCGGAATCTATAACTAGTGTCGCAGGAATGGGTCAAAACATAGTCAGTAAGAAGAGTTAGTCTTCCTGTACTTAAGTCGGCATTGTGCCTTTTCTATTTAATTCCGATGCAATTTCTGTGTTTCATCATCAATAAGAAGGTCCTAGGGATGCAGTACATCTGAAGTGACACATCGGATTCCATAACTAGTGTCACAGGAATGGTTCATAACATAGACAGTAATAAGAGTCAGTCTTCTTGTACTTACGTCGGCATTGTGCCTTTTCTATTTATTTTCGATGCAATTTCTGTGTTTCATCGTCCATAAGAAGGTCAGAGGTATACAGTAAAACTGAAGTGAAGCATCGGAATCTATAAGTGGTGTCACAGGAATGGTTCAAAACATAGTCAGTAAGAAGAGTCAGTCTTCTTGTTCTTAAGTCGGCATTGTGCCTTTCGTATTTATTTCCGATGCAATTTCGGTGTTTCATCGTCAATAAGAAGGTCCAAGGGATACAGTAAATCTGAAGTGAAGTATCAGAATCTATAACTAGTGTCACAGGAATGGTTCAAACATAGACTGTAAGAAGAATCTGTCTACTTGTACTTAAGTTGGCATTGTGCCTTTTGTATTTAATTCCGATGCAATTTCTGTGTTTCATCGTCAATACGAAGGTCCAAGGGATACAGTACACCTGAAGTGAAGCATCGGAATCTACAACTAGTGTCACAGGAATGGTTCAAATCATAGACAGTAAGAAGAGTAAAGTCTTCTTGTACTTAAGTCGGCATTGTGCCTCTTCTATTTCATTCCGTTGCAATTTCTGTGTTTCATCGTCGATAAGTAGGTCAGAGGGATACGGTAAACCTGAAGTGAAGCATCAGAATCTATAACTAGTGTCACAGGAATGGTTCAAATCATAGACAGTAGGAAGAGTCAGTCTTCTTGTACTTGAGTCGGCATTCTACCTTTTGTTTTTAATTCCGATGCAATTTCTGTGTTTCATCGTCAATAAGAAGGTCAGAGGGATACAGTAAACCTGAAGGGAAGCATCGGAATCTATAACTACTTTCACAGGAATGGTTAAAAGCATAGACAGTAAGAAGAGTCAGTCTTCTTGTACATAAGTCGGCATTGTGCCTTTTGTATTTAATTCCGATGCAATTTCTGTGTTTCATCGTCAATAAGAAGGTCCAAGGGATGCAGTACACCAGAAGTGGAGAATCGGAATCTATAACTAGTGTCACAGGAATGGTTCAAAGCATAGACAGTAAGAAGAGTCAGACTTCTTGTACTTAAGCCGGCATTGTGCCTTTTCTATATATTTCCGATGCAATTTCTGTGTTTCATCGTCCATAAGAAGGTCAGAGAGATACAGTAAACCTGAAGTGAAGCATCGGAATCTATAAGTGGTGTCACAGGAATGGTTCAAAATATAGTCAGTAAGAAGAGACAGTGTTCTTGTACTTAAGTCGGCATTGTGCCTTTCGTATTTAATTCCGATGCAATTTCTGATTTTCATCGTCAATAAGAAGGTCAGAGGGATACAGTAAACCTGAAGTGAAGCATCGGAATCTATAACTAATGTCACCGGAATGGTTCAATACATAGACAGTAGGAAGAGCCAGTCTTCTTGTACTTAAGTCGGCATTGTGCCTTTTCTATCTAATTCCGATGCAATTTCTATATTTCATCGTCAATAAGCAGGACAGAGGGATACAGTAAGCCTGAAATGAAGCATCGGAATCTATAACTAGTGTCACAGGAATGGTTAAAAACATAGACAGTAGGAAGAGTCAGTCTTCTTATACTTAAGTCGGCATTGTGCGTTTTTATTTAATTCCGATGCAATTTCTGTGTTTCATCGTCAATATGAAGGTCCAAGGGATACATTTAACCTGAAGTGAGGCATCGGAATCTATAACTAGTGTCACAGGAATGGTTCAAAACATAGACAGTAAGAAGCGTCAGTCTTCATGTACTTAAGTCGGCATTGTGCCTTTTCTGTTTAATTCCGATGCAATTTCTGTGTTTCATCGTCAATAAGAAGGTCAGAGGGATACAGTAAACCTGAAGTGAAGCGTCGGAATCTATAACTAGTGTCACAGGAATGGTTCAAAACATAGCCAGTAGGAAGAGTCAGTCTTCTTGTACTTAAGTCGGCATTGTGCCTTTTGTATTTAATTCCGATGAAATTTCTTTGTTTCATCGTCACTAAGAAGGTCCAAGGGATACAGTAAATCTGAATTGAGGCATCGGAATCTATAACTAGTGTCACAGGAATGGTTCAAAACATAGTCAGTAAGAAGAGTCAGTCTTCTTGTACTTAAGTCGGCATTGTGCCTTTTCTATTTATTTCCGATGCAATTTCTGTGTTTCATCGTCAATAAGAAGGTCCAAGGGATGCAGTACACCTGAAGTGAAGCATTGGAATCAATAACTAGTGTCACAGGAATGGTTCAAAGCATAGGCACTAAGAAGAGTCAGTTTTCCTGTACTTAAGCCGGCATTGTGCCTTTTCTATTTATTTCCGATGCAATTTCAGTATTTCATCGTCCATAAGAAGGTCAGAGGGATACAGTAAACCTGAAGTGAAGCATTGGAATCTATAAGTGGTGTCACAGGAATGGTTCAAAATATAGTCAGTAAGAAGAGACAGTTTTCATGTACTTATGTCGGCATTGTGCCGTTCGTATTTAATTCCGATGCAATTTCGGTGGTTCATCGTCAATAAGAAGGTCCAAGTGATACAGTAAACCTGAAGTGAAGCATCGGAGTCTATAACTAGTGTCACAGGAATGGTTCAAAACATAGTCAGTAAGAAGAGTCAGTCTTCTTGTACTTAAATCGGCATTGTGCCTTTTCTATTTAATTCCGATGCAATTTCTGTGTTTCATCATCAATAAGAAGGTCAGAGAGATACAGTAAACCTGAAGTGAATCATCGGAGTCTATAACTAGGGTCACTGGAATGGTTCAAATCATAGTCAGTAAGAAGAGTCGGTCTTCTTGTACTTAAGTCGGCATTGTGCCTTTTCTATTTAATTCCGGTGCAATATCTGTGTTTCATCGTCGATACGAAGGTCAGAGGGATACAGTAAACCTGAAGTGAAGCATCGGAATCTATAACTAGTGTCACAGGAATGGTTCAAAACGTAGACAGTAGGAAAACTCGGTCTTCATGTACTTAAGTCGGCATTGTGCCTCGTCTATATAATTCCGATGCAATTTCTGTGTTTCATTATTAATAAGAAGGTCCAAGGGATACAGTAAACCTGAAGTGAGGCATCGGAATCCGTAACTAGTGTCACAGGAATGGTTCAAAACATAGTCAGTAAGAAGAGTCAGTCTTCTTGTACTTAAGTCGGCATTGTGCGTTTTTATTTAATTCCGATGCAATTTCTGTGTTTCATCGTGAATAAGAAGGTCCAAGGGATGCAGTAAACCTGAAGTGAGGCATCGGAATCTATAAGTGGTGTCACAGGAATGGTTCAAAATATAGTCAGTAAGAAGAGACAGTCTTCTTGTACTTAAGTCGGCATTGTGCCTTTCGTATTTAATTCCGATGCAATTTCTGATTTTCATCGTCAATAAGAAGGTCAGAGGGATACAGTAAACCTGAAGTGAAGCATCGGAATCTATAACTAATGTCACAGGAATGGTTCAATACATAGACAGTAGGAAGAGCCAGTCTTCTTGTACTTAAGTCGGCATTGTGCCTTTTCTATCTAATTCCGATGCAATTTCTATATTTCATCGTCAATAAGAAGGACAGAGGGATACAGTAAGCCTGAAATGAAGCATCGGAATCTATAACTAGTGTCACAGGAATGGTTAAAAACATAGACAGTAGGAAGAGTCAGTCTTCTTGTACTTAAGTCGGCATTGTGCGTTTTTATTTAATTCCGATGCAATTTCTGTGTTTCATCGTGAATAAGAAGGTCCAAGGGATGCAGTAAACCTGAAGTGAGGCATCGGAATCTATAACTAGTGTCACAGGAATGGTTCAAAACATAGACAGTAAGAAGCGTCAGTCTTCATGTACTTAAGTCGGCATTGTGCCTTTTCTGTTTAATTCCGATGCAATTTCTGTGTTTCATCGTCAATAAGAAGGTCAGAGGGATACAATAAACCTGAAGTGAAGCATCGGAATCTATAACTAGTGTCACAGGAATGGTTCAAAACAAAGCCAGTAGGAAGAGTCAGTCTTCTTGTACTTAAGTCGGCATTGTGCCTTTTGCATTTAATTCCGATGAAATTTCTTTGTTTCATCGTCAATAAGAAGGTCCAAGGGATACAGTAAATCTGAATTGAGGCATCGGAATCTATAACTAGTGTCACAGGAATGGTTCAAAACATAGTCAGTAAGAAGAGTCAGTCTTCTTGTACTTAAGTCGGCATTGTGCCTTTTCTATTTATTTCCGATGCAATTTCTGTGTTTCATCGTCAATAAGAAGGTCCAAGGGATGCAGTACACCTGAAGTGAAGCATTGGAATCAATAACTAGTGTCACAGGAATGGTTCAAAGCATAGGCACTAAGAAGAGTCGGTTTTCCTGTACTTAAGCCGGCATTGTGCCTTTTCTATTTATTTCCGATGCAATTTCAGTATTTCATCGTCCATAAGAAGGTCAGAGGGATACAGTAAACCTGAAGTGAAGCATTGGAATCTATAAGTGGTGTCACAGGAATGGTTCAAAATATAGTCAGCAACAAGAGACAGTTTTCATGTACTTAAGTCGGCATTGTGCCGTTCGTATTTAATTCCGATGCAATTTCGGTGGTTCATCGTCAATAAGAAGGTCCAAGTGATACAGTAAACCTGAAGTGAAGCATCGGAGTCTATAACTAGTGTCACAGGAATGGTTCAAAACATAGTCAGTAAGAAGAGTCAGTCTTCTTGTACTTAAATCGGCATTGTGCCTTTTGTATTTAATTCCGATGCAATTTCTGTGTTTCATCATCAATAAGAAGGTCAGAGAGATACAGTAAACCTGAAGTGAATCATCGGAGTCTATAACTAGGGTCACTGGAATGGTTCAAATCATAGTCAGTAAGAAGAGTCGGTCTTCTTGTACTTAAGTCGGCATTGTGCCTTTTCTATTTAATTCCGGTGCAATATCTGTGTTTCATCGTCGATACGAAGGTCAGAGGGATACAGTAAACCTGAAGTGAAGCATCGGAATCTATAACTAGTGTCACAGGAATGGTTCAAAACATAGACAGTAGGAAAACTCGGTCTTCATGTACTTAAGTCGGCATTGTGCCTCGTCTATATAATTCCGATGCAATTTCTGTGTTTCATTATTAATAAGAAGGTCCAAGGGATACAGTAAACCTGAAGTGAGGCATCGGAATCCGTAACTAGTGTCACAGGAATGGTTCAAAACATAGTCAGTAAGAAGAGTCAGTCTTCTTGTACTTAAGTCGGCATTGTGCCTTCTGTATTTAATTCCGATGCAATTTCTGTGTTTCATCATCAATAAGGTCAGAGGGATACAGTAAACCTGAAGGGAAGCATCGGAATCTATAACTAGTGTCACAGGAATGGTTAAAAGCATAGACAGTAAGAAGAGTCAGTCGTCTTGTACTTAGGTAGGCATTGTGCCTTTTGTATTTAATTCCGATGCAATTTCTGTGTTTCATCGTCAATAAGAAGGTCCAAGGGATGCAGTACACCTGAAGTGAAGCATCGGAATCTATAACTAGTGTCACAGGTTCGGTTCAAAACATAGACGGTAAGAAGAGACAGTCTTCTTGTACTTATGTCGGCATTGTGCCTTTCGTATTTAATTCCGATGCAATTTCAATGTTTCATCGTCAATAAGGAGGTCCAAGTGACACAGTAAACCTGAAGTGAAGCATCGGAAACTATAACTAGTGTCACAGGTTCGGTTCAAACATAGACGGTAAGTAGAGTCAGTCTTTTTGTACTTAATTCGGTATTGTGCCATTTCTACTTAATTCTGATGCAATTTCTGTGTTTCATCGTCATTATGAAGGTCAAAGGGATACAGTAAACCTTAAGTGAAGCATCGGAGTCTATAACTAGTGTAACAGGAATGGTTCAAAACATAGTCAGTAAGAAGAGTCAGTCTTCTTGTACTTAAGTCGGCTTTTTGCCTTTTAATTTAATTCCGATGCAATATCTGTGTTTCATCGTCAATAAGAAGGTCAGAGGGATACAGTAAACCTGAGGTGTGGCATCGGAATCTATAACTAGTGTCACAGGAATGGGTCAAAACATAGTCAGTAAGAAGAGTCAGTCTTCCTGTACTTAAGTCGGCATTGTGCCTTTTCTATTTAATTCCGATGCAATTTCTGTGTTTCATCATCAATAAGAAGGTCCTAGGGATGCAGTACATCTGAAGTGACACATCGGATTCCATAACTAGTGTCACAGGAATGGTTCATAACATAGACAGTAAGAAGAGTCAGTCTTCTTGTACTTACGTCGGCATTGTGCCTTTTCTATTTATTTTCGATGCAATTTCTGTGTTTCATCGTCCATAAGAAGGTCAGAGGTATACAGTAAATCTGAAGTGAAGCATCGGAATCCATAAGTGGTGTCACAGGAATGGTTCAAAACATAGTCAGTAAGAAGAGTCAGTCTTCTTGTTCTTAAGTCGGCATTGTGCCTTTCGTATTTAATTCCGATGCAATTTCGGTGTTTCAACGTCAATAGGAAGGTCCGAGGGATACAGTAAACCTGAAGTGAAGTATCAGAATCTATAACTAGTGTCACAGGAATGGTTCAAACACAGACTGTAAGAAGAATCTCTCTACTTGTACTTAAGTTGGCATTGTGCCTTTTGTATTTAATTCCGATGCAATTTCTGTGTTTCATCGTCAATACGAAGGTCCAAGGGATACAGTACACCTGAAGTGAAGCATCGGAATCTACAACTAGTGTCACAGGAATGGTTCAAATCATAGACAGTAAGAAGAGTAAGGTCTTCTTGTACTTAAGTCGGCATTGTGCCTCTTCTATTTAATTCCGATGCAATTTCTGTGTTTCATCGTCGATAAGTAGGTCAGAGGGATACGGTAAACCTGAAGTGAAGCATCAGAATCTATAACTAGTGTCACAGGAATGGTTCAAAACATAGACAGTAGGAAGAGTCAGTCTTCTTGTACTTGAGTCGGCATTCTACCTTTTGTTTTTAATTCCGATGCAATTTCTGTGTCTCATCGTCAATAAGGTCAGACGGATACAGTAAACCTGAAGTGAAGCATCGGAGTTTATAACTAGTGTCACAGGAATGGTTCAAAACATAGTCAGTAAGAAGAGTCAGTCTTCTTCTACTTAAGTCTGCATTGTGCCTTTTCTATTTAATTCCGATGCAATTTCTGTGTTTCATCATCAATAAGTAGGTCAGAGGGGTACAGTAAACCTGAAGTGAAGCATCAAAGTCTATAACTAGTGTTACAGGAATGGTTCAAAGCATAGTGAGTAAGAAGAGTCAGTCTTCTTGTTCATAAGTCGGCATTGTGCCTTTTCTATTTAATTCTGATGCACTATCTGTGTTTCATCGTCAATAAGAAGGTCAGAGGAATACAATAAACCTGAAGTGAAGCATCGGAATCTATAACTACTGACACAGGAATGGTTCAAAACATAGACATTAGGAAGAGTCAGTCTTCTTGTACTTGAGTCGGCATTCTACCTTTTGTATTTAATTCCGATGCAATTTCTGTGTCTCATCGTCAATAAGAAGGTCAGAGGGATACAGTAAACCTAAAGTGAATCATCGGAATCTATAACTAGTGACACAGGAATGGTTCAAAACATAGTTAGTAAGAAGAGTCAGTCTTCTTCTACTTAAGTCGGCATTGTGCCTTTTCTATTTTATTCCGATGCAATTTCTGTGTTTTGTCGACAATAAGAAGGTCAGAGAGATATAGTAAACCTGAAGTGAAGCATCGGAATCTATAACTAGTGTCACAGCAATGGTTCAAATCATAGACAGTAAGAAGAGTCAGTCTTCTTGTATTTAAGTCGGCATTATGCCTCTTCTATTTAATTGCGATGCAATTTTTGTGTTTCACCGTCAATAAGAAGGTCGGAGGGATACAGTAAACCTGAAGTGAAGCATCAGAATCTATAACTAGTGTCACAGGAATGGTTCAAAGCATAGACAGTGGGAAGAGTCAGTCTTCTTGTACTTGAGTCGTCATTGTGCATTTTGTATTTAATTCCGATGCAATTTCTGTGTTTCATCGTCAATAAGAAGGTCATAGGGATACAGTAAACCTGAAGTGAAGCATCAAAATCTATAACTAGTGTCACAGGGATGGTTCAAGACATAGACAGTAGGAAGAGCCAGTCTTCTTGTACTAAAGTCGGCATTGTGCCTTTTGTATTTATTTCCGATGCAATTTCTGTGTTTCTACGTCCATAAGAAGGTCAGAGGGATACAGTAAACCTGAAGTGAATCATCGGAGTCTATAACTAGTGTCACAGGAATGGTTCAAAACATAGTCAGTGAGAAGGGTCAGTCTTCTTGTACTTAAGTCGGCATTGTGCCTTTTCTATTTAATTCCGATGCAATATCTGTGTTTCATCGTCAATACGAAGGTCAGAGGGATACAGTAAACCTGAAGTGAAGCATCGGAATGTATAACTAGTGTCACAGGAATGGTTCAAAACATAGACAGTCGGAAGAGTCAGTCTTCATGTACTTAAGTCGGCATTGTGCCTCGTCTATATAATTCCGATGCAATTTCTGTGTTTCATTATCAATAAGAAGGTCCAAGGGATACAGTAAACCTGAAGTGAGGCATCGGAATCCGTAACTAGTGTCACAGGAATGGTTCAAAACATAGTCAAGAAGAAGAGTCAGTCTTCTTGTACTTAAGTCGGCATTGTGCCTTCTGTATTTAATTCCGATGCAATTTCTGTGTTTCATCGTCAATAAGAAGGTCAGAGGGATACAGTAAACCTGAAGGGAAGCATCGGAATCTATAACTACTTTCACAGGAATGGTTAAAAGCATAGACAGTAAGAAGAGTCAGTCTTCTTGTACTTAAGTCGGCATTGTGCCTTTTGTATTTAATTCCGATGCAATTTCTGTGTTTCATCGTCAATAAGAAGGTCCAAGGGATGCAGTACACCAGAAGTGGAGCATCGGAATCTATAACTAGTGTCACAGGAATGGTTCAAAGCATAGACAGTAAGAAGAGTCAGACTTCTTGTACTTAAGCCGGCATTGTGCCTTTTCTATATATTTCCGATGCAATTTCTGTGTTTCATCGTCCATAAGAAGGTCAGAGAGATACAGTAAACCTGAAGTGAAGCATCGGAATCTATAAGTGGTGTCACAGGAATGGTTCAAAATATAGTCAGTAAGAAGAGACAGTCTTCTTGTACTTAAGTCGGCATTGTGCCTATTGTATTTATTTCCGATGCAATTTCTGTGTTTTATCGTCGATACGAAGGTCAGAGGGATACGGTAAACCTGAAGTGAAGCATCAGAATCTATAACTAGTGCCACAGGAATAGTTCAAAACATAGACAGTAGGAAGAGTCAGTCTTCTTGTACTTGAGTCGGCATTGTGCCTTTTGTATTTAATTCTGATGCAATTTCTTTGTCTCATCGTCAATAAGAAGGTCAGGGGGATACAGTAAACCTGAAGTGAAGCATCGGAATCTATAACTAGTGTCACAGGAATGGTTCAAAACATATCCAGTAGGAAGAGTCAGTCTTCATATACTTAAGTCGGCATTGTGCCTTTTCTATTTAATTCCGATGCAATTTCTGTGTATCATCATCAATAAGAAGGTCAGAGGGATACAGCAAACCTGAAGTGAAGCTTCGGAGTTTCTAACTAGTGTCACAGGAATGGTCCAAAACATAGTCAGTAAAAAGAGTTAGTCTTCTGGTACTTAAGTCTGCATTGTGCCTTTTCTATTTAATTCCGATGCAATTTCTGTGTTTCATCATCAATACGAAGGTCCAAGGGATACAGTACACCTGAATTGAAGCATCGGAATCTATAACTAGTGTCACAGGAATGGTTCAAATCATAGACAGTAAGAAGAGTAAAGTCTTCTTGTACTTAAGTCGGCATTGTGCCTCTTCTATTTAATTCCGATGCATTTTCTGTGTTTTATCGTCGATACGAAGGTCAGAGGGATACGGTAAACCTGAAGTGAAGCATCAGAATCTATAACTAGTGACACAGGAATGGTTCAATACACAGACATTAGGAAGAGTCCGTCTTCTTGTACTTAAGTCGGCATTGTGCCTTTTCTATTTAATTCCGATGCAATTTCTGCGTTTCGTCGTCAATAAGAAGGTCAGAGGGAGACAGTAAACCTGAAGTGAAATATCAGAATCTATAACTAGTGTCACAGGAATGGTTCAAAGCATAGACAGTAAGAAGAATCTGTCTACTTGTACCTAAGTCGGCAATGTGCCTTTTGTATTTATTTTCGATGCAATTTCTGTGTTTCATCGTCAATATGAAGGTCCAAGGGATACAGTACACCTGAAGTGAAGCATCGGAATCTATAACTAGTGTCACAGGAATGGTTCAAATCATAGACAGTAAGAAGAGTCAGTCTTCTTGTATATAAGTCGGCATTGTGACTCTTCTATTTAAATCCGATGCAATTTTTGTGTTTCATCGTCAATAAGAAGGTCAGAGGGATACAGTAAACCTGAAGTGAAGCATCAGAATCTATAACTAGTGTCACAGGAATGGTTCAAAACATAGACAGTGGGAAAAGTCAGTCTTCTTGTACTTGAGTCGGCATTGTGCCTTTTGTTTAAATTCCGATGCAATTTCTGTGTTTCATCGTCAATAAGAAGGTCAGAGGGATACAGTAAACCTGAAGTGAAGCATCAGAATCTATAACTAGTGTCACAGGAATGGTTCAATACATAGACAGTAAGAAGAGTCAGTCTTCCTGTCCTTAAGGCGGCATTGTGCCTTTTCTTTTTAATTCCGATGCGATTTCTGTGTTTCATCGTCAATAAGAAGGTCCAAGGGATGCAGTAAACCTATAGTGAAGCATCGGAATCTAAAACCTGTCTCACAGGAAATGTGCAAAACATAGAGAGCAATAAATGCCAGTCAACTTGTATTTAAGTCGGCATTGTGCCTTTTGTATTTAATTCCGATGCAATTTATGTGTTTCATCGTCAATAAGAAGGTCAGAGGAATACAGTAAACCTAAACTGAAGCATCAGAATCTATAACTAGTGTCACAGGAATGGTTCAAAACATAGACATTGGGAAAAGTCAGTCTTTTTGTACTTGAGTCGGCATTCTGCCTTTTGATTTTAATTCCATTGCAATTTCTGTGTTTCATCGTCAATAAGAAGGTCGGAGGGATACAGTAAACCTGAAGTGAAGCATCAGAATCTATAACTAGTGTCACAGGAATGGTTCAAGACATAGCCAGTAGGAAGAGTCAGTCTTCTTGTACTTAAGTCAGCATTGTGCCTTTTCTATTTAATTCCGATGGAATTTCTGTGTTTCATCGTCAATAAGAAGGTAAGAGGGATACAGTAAACTGGAAGTGAAGCATCGGAATCAATAAGTGGTGTCACAGGAATGGTTCAAAACATAGTCAGTAAGAACGGTCAGCCTTCTTGTACTTAAGTCGGCATTGTGCATTTCGTATTCAATTCCGATGCAATTTCGGTGTCTCATCGGCAATAAGAAGGTGCAAGGGATACAGTAAACCTGAAGTGAATCATCGGAATCTATAACTAGTGTCACAGGAATGGTTCAATACATAGACAGTAAGAAGAGTCAGTCTTCCTGTTCTTAAGTCGGCATTGTGCCTTTTCTATTTAATTCCGATGCGATTTCTGTGTTTCATCGTCAATAAGAAGGTCAGAGGGATACAGTAAACCTGAAGTGAAGCATCGGAATCTATAACTAATGTCACAGGAATGGTTAAAAAATAGACAGTAAGAAGAGTCAGTCTTCTTGTACATAAGTCGGCATTGTGTTTTTGTATTTAATTCCGATGCAATTTCTGTGTTTCATCGTCAATAAGAAGGTCCAAGGGATACAGAAAACGTGAAGTAAAGCATCGGAATCTGTAACTAGTGTCACAGGAATGATTCAAAGCATAGACAGTAAGAAGTGTCAGTCTTCTTGTACTTAAGTCGGCATTGTGCCTTTTGTATTTAATTACGATGCAATTTTTGTGTTTCATCGTCAATAAGAAGGCCAGAGGGATACAGTAAACCTGAAGCGAAGCATCGGAATCTATAAGTGGTGTCACAGGAATGGTTCAAAACATAGACAGTAAGATGTGTCAGTCTTCTTGTACATAAGTCGGCATTGTGCCTTTTCTATTAAATTCCGATGCAATTTCTGTGATTCATCGTCAATAAGAAGGTCCAAGGGATACAGTAAACCTGAAGTAAGGCATCGGAATCTATAACTAGTGTCACAGGAATGGTTCGAATCATGGCCAGTAAGAAGAGTCAGTCTTCTTGTACCTAACGGCATTGCGCATTTTCTATTTAATTCCGATGCAATTTCTGTGTTTCATCGTCAATAAGAAGGTCCAAGGGATGCAGTAAACCTATAGTGAAGCATCGGAATCTAAAACCTGTCTCACAGGAAATGTGCAAAACATAGAGAGCAATAAGTGCCAGTCAACTTGTATTTAAGTCGGCATTGTGCCTTTTGTATTTAATTCCGATGCAATTTATGTGTTTCATCGTCAATAAGAAGGTCAGAGGGACACAGAAAACCTAAACTGAAGCATCAGAATCTATAACTAGTGTCACAGGAATGGTTCAAAACATAGACATTGGGAAAAGTCAGTCTTTTTGTACTTGAGTCGGCATTCTGCCTTTTGATTTTAATTCCATTGCAATTTCTGTGTTTCATCGTCAATAAGAAGGTCGGAGGGATACAGTAAACCTGAAGTGAAGCATCAGAATCTATAACTATTGTCACAGGAATGGTTCAAGACATAGCCAGTAGGAAGAGTCAGTCTTCTTGTACTTAAGTCAGCATTGTGCCTTTTCTATTTAATTCCGATGGAATTTCTGTGTTTCATCGTCAATAAGAAGGTAAGAGGGATACAGCAAACTGGAAGTGAAGCATCGGAATCAATAAGTGGTGTCACAGGAATGTTTCAAAACATAGTCAGTAAGAACGGTCAGCCTTCTTGTACTTAAGTCGGCATTGTGCATTTCGTATTCAATTCCGATGCAATTTCGGTGTCTCATCGGCAATAAGAAGGTGCAAGGGATACAGTAAACCTGAAGTGAATCATCGGAATCTATAACTAGTGTCACAGGAATGGTTCAATACATAGACAGTAAGAAGAGTCAGTCTTCCTGTTCTTAAGTCGGCATTGTGCCTTTTCTATTTAATTCCGATGCGATTTCTGTGTTTCATCGTCAATAAGAAGGTCCAAGGGATGCAGTAAACCTATAGTGAAGCATAGGAATCTAAAACCTGTCTCACAGGAAATGTTCAAAACATAGAGAGCAAAAAGAGCCAGTCAACTTGAATTTGAGTCGGCATTGTGCCTTTTGTATTTATTTCCGATGCAATTTATGTGTTTCATCGTCAATAAGAAGGTCAGAGGGATACAGTAAACCTGAAGTGAAGCATCGGAATCTATAACTAATGTCACAGGAATGGTTAAAAAATAGACAGTAAGAAGAGTCAGTCTTCTTGTACATAAGTCGGCATTGTGTTTTTGTATTTAATTCCGATGCAATTTCTGTGTTTCATCGTCAATAAGAAGGTCCAAGGAATACAGTAAACCTGAAGTGAAGCATCGGAATCTATAACTAGTGTCACAGGAATGGTTCGAATCATAGCCAGTAAGAAGAGTCAGTCTTCTTGTACCTAACGGCATTGCGCATTTTCTATTTAATTCCTATGCAATTTCTGTGTTTCATCGGCAATTAGAAGGTCAGAGGGATACAGTAAACCTGAAGTGAAGAATCGGAATCTATAACTAGTGTCACATTAATGGTTCAAAACATAGACAATAGGAAGGGTTAGTTTTCTTGAACTTAAGTCGGCATTGTGCCTTTTCAATTAAATTCCGATGCAATTTCTGTGTTTCGTCGTGAATAAGAAGGTCAAAAGGATACAGTAAATCTGAAGTGAAGCATCGGAATCTATAACTAGTGTTACAGGAATGTTTCAAAACATAGACAGCAAGCAGAGTCAGTCCTGTTGTACTTAAGTGGGCATTGTGCATTTTGTATCTAATTCCGATGCAATTTCTGTGTTTCATCGTCAATAAGGAGGCCAGAGGGATACAGTAAACCTGAAGTGAAGCAGCGGAATCAATAACTAGTGTCACAGGAATGGTTTAAAACGCAGACATTAGGAAGAGTCAGTCTTCTTGTACTTAAGTCGGCATTGTGCCTTTTCTATTTAATTCCGATGCAATTTCTGTGTTTCGTCGTCAATAAGAAAGTCCAAGGGATACAGTAAACCTGAAGCGAATCATCGGAATCTATAAGTAGTGTCACAGGATTGGTTCAAAACATAGACAATAAGAAGAGTCAGTCTACATGTACTTAAGTCGGCATTGTGCCTTTTGTATTTAATTCCGATGCAGTTTCTGTGTTTCTTCGTCAATAAGAAGGTCAGAGGGATACAGTAAACCTGAAGTGAAGCATCAGAATCTATAACTAGTGTCTCAGGAATGGTCCAAAACATAGACAGAAGGAAGAGTCAGTCTTCTTGTACTTAAGTCGGTATTGTTCCTTTTGTATTTATTTCCGATGCAATTTCTGCGATTCATCATCAATAAGAAGGTCAGAGGAATACAGTAAACCTGAAGTGAAGCATCGTAATCTATAACTAGTGACACAGGAATGGTTCAAAACATAGACAGCAGTAAGAGTCATTCTTCTTGTACTTAAGTCGGCATTGTGCCTTTTCTATTTAATGCCGATGCAATTTCTGTGTTTCATCGTCAATAAGAAGGTCAGAGGGATACAGTAAACCTGAAGTGAATCATCGGAATCTATAACTAGTGTCAAAGGAAAGGTTCAAAACATAGACAGTAGGAAGAGTCAGTCTACATGTACTTAAGTCGGCATTGTGCCTTTTGTATTTAATTCCGATGCAATTTCTGTGTTTCATCGTCAATAAGAATGTCAGAGGGATACAGTAAACCTGAAGTGAAGCATCGGAATCTATAACTAGTGTCACAGGAATGATTCAAAACATAGACAGTAAGAAGAGTCAGTCTACTTGTACTTGAGTCGGCATTGTGCCTTTTGTATTTATTTCCGATGCAGTATCTGAGTTTCATCGTCAATATGAAGGTCAGAGGGATACAGTAAACCTGAAGTGAAGAATCGGAATCTATAACTAGTGTCACATTAATGGTTCAAATCATAGACAGTAGGAAGAGTCATTTTTTTTGTACTTATGTTGGCATTGTTGCTTTTCTATTTAATTCCGATGCAATTTCTGTGTTTCATCGTCAATAAGAAGGTCAGAGGGATACAGTAAACCTGAAGTGAATCATCGGAATCTATAACTAGTGTCACATGAATTTTTCAAAACATAGACAGTATAAAGAGTCAGTCAACATGTACTTAAGTCGGCATTGTGCCTTTTGTATTTAATTCCGATGAAATTTCTGTGTTTCATCGTCAATAAGAAGGTCAGAGGGATACAGTAAACCTGAAGTGAAGCATCAGAATCTATAACTAGTGTCACAGGAATGGTTCAAAACATAGACAGTAAGAAGAGGCAGTCTACTTGTACTTAAGTCAGCATTGTGCCTTTTCTATTTAATTCCGAAGCAATTTCTGTGTTTCATCGTCAATAAGAAGGTCAGAGGGTTACAGTAAATCTGAAGTGAAGCATCGGAATCTATAACTAGTGTCACAGGAATGGTTAAAAAATAGACGGTAAGAAGAGTCAGTCTTCTTGTACTTAAGTAGGCATTGTGCCCTTAGTATTTAATTCCGATGCAATTTCTGTGTTTCATCGTCAATACGAAGGTCCAAGGGATACAGTAAACGTATAATGAAGCATCGGAATCTAAAACTGGTCTCACAGGAAATGATCACAACATAGTCAGTAAGAAGAGTCAGTCTTCTTGTACTTAAGTCAGCATTGTGCCTTTTGTATTTAGTCCCGATGCAATTTCTGTGTTTCATCGTCAATAAGAAGGTCCAAGGGATACAGTAAACCTGAAGTGAAGCATCGGAATCTATAACTAGTGTCACAGGAATGATTCAAAACATAGACAGTAAGAAGTGTCAGTCTTCTTGTACTTAAGTCGGCATTGTGCCTTTTGTATTTAATTACGATGCAATTTTTGTGTTTCATCGTCAATAAGAAGGCCAGAGGGATACAGTAAACCTGAAGTGAAGCATTAGAATCTATAACTAGTGTCACAGGAATGGTTCAAGACATAGCCAGTAGGAAGAGTCAGTCTTCTTGTACTTAAGTCGGCATTGTGCCTTTTCTATTTAATTCCGATGCGATTTCTGTGTTTCATCGTCAATAAGAAGGTCTAAGAAATGCAGTAAACCTATAGTGAAGCATCGGAATCTAAAACCTGTCTCACAGGAAATGTTCAAAACATAGAGAGTAAGAAGGGCCAGTCAACTTGTATTTGAGTCGGCATTATGCATTTTGTATTTAATTCTGATGCAATTTATGTGTTTCATCGTCTATAGGAAGGTCAGAGGGATACAGTAAACCTGAAGTGAAGCATCGGAATCTATAACTAATGTCACAGGAATGGTTAAAAAATAGACAGTAAGAAGATTCAGTCTTCTTGTACATAAGTCGGCATTGTGCTTTTTGTATTTAATTCCGATGCAATTTCTGTGTTTCATCGTCAATAAGAAGGTCCAAGGGATACAGCAAACCTGAGGTGAAGCATCGGAATCTATAACTAGTGTCACAGGAATGATACAAAACATAGACAGTAAGAAGTGTCAGTCTTCTTGTACTTAAGTCGGCATTGTGCCTTTTGTATTTAATTCCGATGCAATTTTTGTGTTTCATCTTCAATAAGAAAGCCAGAGGGATACAGTAAACCTGAAGCACAGCATCGGAATCTATAAGTGGTGTCACAGGAATGGTTCAAAACATAGACAGTAAGATGAGTCAGTCTTCTTGTACATAAGTCGGCATTGTGCCTTTTCTATTAAATTCCGATGCAATTTCTGTGATTGATCGTCAATAAGAAGGTCCAAGGGATACAGTAAACGTGAAGTCAAGCATCGGAATCTATAACTAGTGTCACAGGAATGGTTCAAATCATAGACAGTAAGAAGAGTCAGTCATCTTGTAACTAAAGGCATTGTGCATTTTCTATTTAGTTCAGATGCAATTTCTGTGATTCATCGTCAATAAGAAGGTCCAAGGGATACAGTAAACCTGAAGTGAAGCATCGGAATCTATAACTAGTGTCACAGGAATGGTTCGAATCATAGACAGTAAGAAGAGTCAGTCTTCTTGTACCTAACGGCATTGTGCACTTTCTATTTAATTCCGATGCAATTTCTGTGTTTCATCGGCAATTAGAAGGTCAGAGGGATACAGTAAACCTGAAGTGAAGAATCGGAATCTATAACTAGTGTCACATCAATGGTTCAAAACATAGACAATAGGAAGGGTTAGTCTTCTTGAACTTAAGTCGGCATTGTGCCTTTTCAAGTAAATTCCGATGCAATTTCTGTGTTTCGTCGTGAATAAGAAGGTCCGAGGGATACAATAAAACTGAAGTGAAGCATCGGAATGTATAACTAGTGTTACAGGAATGTTTCAAAACATAGACAGCAAGCAGAGTCAGTCCAGTTGTACTTGAGTGGGCATTGTGCCTTTTGTATTTAATTCCGATGCAATTTCTGTGTTTCATCGTCAATAAGTAGGTCAGAGGGATACAGTAAACCTGAAGTGAAGCAGCGGTATCAATAACTAGTGTCACAGGAATGGTTTAAAACGCAGACATTAGGAAGAGTCAGTCTTCTTGTACTTAAGTCGGCATTGTGCCTTTTCTATTTAATTGCGATGCAATTTCTGTGTTTCGTCGTCAATAAGAAAGTCCAAGGGATACAGTAAACCTGAAGCGAATCATCGGAATCTATAAGTAGTGTCACAGGATTGGTTCAAAGCATAGACAATAAGAAGAGTCAGTCTACATGTACTTAAGTCGGCATTGTGCCTTTTGTATTTAATTCCGATGCAGTTTCTGTGTTTCTTCGTCAATAAGAAGGTCAGAGGGATACAGTAAACCTGAAGTGAAGCATCAGAATCTATAACTAGTGTCACAGGAATGGTCCAAAACATAGACAGAAGGAAGAGTCTGTCTTCTTGTACTTAAGTCGGTATTGTTCCTTTTGTATTTATTTCCGATGCAATTTCTGCGATTCATCATCAATAAGAAGGTCAGAGGAATACAGTAAACCTGAAGTGAAGCATCGGAATCTATAACTAGTGTCACAGGAATGGTTCAAAACATAGACAGCAGTAAGAGTCATTCTTCTTGTACTTAAGTCGGCATTGTGCCTTTTCTATTTAATGCCGATGCAATTTCTGTGTTTCATCGTCAATAAGAAGGTCAGAGGGATACAGTAAACCTGAAGTGAATCATCGGAATCTATAACTAGTGTCACAGGAAGGGTTCAAAACATAGACAGTAGGAAGAGTCAGTCTACATGTACTTAAGTCGGCATTGTGCCTTTTGTATTTAATTCCGGTGCAATTTCTGTGTTTCATCGTCAATAAGAATGTCAGAGGGATACAGTAAACCTGAAGTGAAGCATCGGAATCTACAACTAGTGTCACAGGAATGATTCAAAACATAGACAGTAAGAAGAGTCAGTCTACTTGTACTTGAGTCGGCATTGTGCCTTTTGTATTTATTTCCGATGCAGTATCTGAGTTTCATCGTCAATAAGAAGGTCAGAGGGATACAGTAAACCTGAAGTGAAGAATCGGAATCTATAACTAGTGTCACATTAATGGTTCAAATCATAGACAGTAGGAAGAGTCATTCTTTTTGTACTTAAGTTGGCATTGTTGCTTTTCTATTTAATTCCGATGCAATTTCTGTGTTTCATCGTCAATAAGAAGGTCAGAGGGATACAGTAAACCTGAAGTGAATCATCGGAATCTATAACTAGTGTCACTGGAATTTTTCAAAACATAGACAGTATAAAGAGTCAGTCAACATGTACTTAAGTCGGCATTGTGCCTTTTGTATTTAATTCCGATGAAATTTCTGTTTTTCATCGTCAATAAGAAGGTCAGAGGGATACAGTAAACCTGAAGTGAAGCATCAGAATCTATAACTAGTGTCACAGGAATGGTTCAAAACATAGACAGTAAGAAGAGGCAGTCTACTTGTACTTAAGTCAGCATTGTGCCTTTTCTATTTAATTCCGAAGCAATTTCTGTGTTTCATCGTCAATAAGAAGGTCAGAGGGTTACAGTAAATCTGAAGTGAAACATCGGAATCTATAACTAGTGTCACAGGAATGGTTAAAAAATAGACGGTAAGAAGAGTCAGTCTTCTTGTACTTAAGTAGGCATTGTGCCCTTAGTATTTAATTCCGATGCAATTTCTGTGTTTCATCGTCAATACGAAGGTCCAAGGGATACAGTAAACGTATAATGAAGCATCGGAATCTAAAACTGGTCTCACAGGAAATGATCACAACATAGTCAGTAAGAAGAGTCAGTCTTCTTGTACTTAAGTCAGCATTGTGCCTTTTGTATTTAGTTCCGATGCAATTTCTGTGTTTCATCGTCAATAAGAAGGTCCAAGGGATACAGTAAACCTGAAGTGAAGCATCGGAATCTATAACTAGTGTCACAGGAATGATTCAAAACATAGACAGTAAGAAGTGTCAGTCTTCTTGTACTTAAGTCGGCATTGTGCCTTTTGTATTTAATTACGATGCAATTTTTGTGTTTCATCGTCAATAAGAAGGCCAGAGGGATACAGTAAACCTGAAGTGAAGCATTAGAATCTATAACTAGTGTCACAGGAATGGTTCAAGACATAGCCAGTAGGAAGAGTCAGTCTTCTTGTACTTAAGTCGGCATTGTGCCTTTTCTATTTAATTCCGATGCGATTTCTGTGTTTCATCGTCAATAAGAAGGTCTAAGAGATGCAGTAAACCTATAGTGAAGCATCGGAATCTAAAACCTGTCTCACAGGAAATGTTCAAAACATAGAGAGTAAGAAGGGCCAGTCAACTTGTATTTGAGTCGGCATTGTGCCTTTTGTATTTAATTCTGATGCAATTTATGTGTTTCATCGTCTATAGGAAGGTCAGAGGGATACAGTAAACCTGAAGTGAAGCATCGGAATCTATAACTAATGTCACAGGAATGGTTAAAAAATAGACAGTAAGAAGAGTCAGTCTTCTTGTACATAAGTCGGCATTGTGCTTTTTGTATTTAATTCCGATGCAATTTCTGTGTTTCATCGTCAATAAGAAGGTCCAAGGGATACAGTAAACCTGAGGTGAAGCATCGGAATCTATAACTAGTGTCACAGGAATGATTCAAAACATAGACAGTAAGAAGTGTCAGTCTTCTTGTACTTAAGTCGGCATTGTGCCTTTTGTATTTAATTCCGATGCAATTTTTGTGTTTCATCGTCAATAAGAAGGCCAGAGGGGTACAGTAAACCTGAAGCACAGCATCGAAATCTATAAGTGGTGTCACAGGAATGGTTCAAAACATAGACAGTAAGATGAGTCAGTCTTCTTGTACATAAGTCGGCATTGTGCCTTTTCTATTAAATTCCGATGCAATTTCTGTGATTGATCGTCAATAAGAAGGTCCAAGGGATACAGTAAACCTCAAGTGAAGCATCGGAATCTATCACTAGTGTCACAGGAATGGTTCAAATCATAGACAGTAAGAAGAGTCAGTCATCTTGTAACTAAAGGCATTGTGCATTTTCTATTTAGTTCAGATGCAATTTCTGTGATTCATCGTCAATAAGAAGGTCCAAGGGATACAGTAAACCTGAAGTGAAGCATCGGAATCTATAACTAGTGTCACAGGAATGGTTCGAATCATAGACAGTAGGAAGAGTCAGTCTTCTTGTACCTAACGGCATTGTGCACTTTCTATTTAATTCCGATGCAATTTCTGTGTTTCATCGGCAATTAGAAGGTCAGAGGGATACAGTAAACCTGAAGTGAAGAATCGGAATCTATAACTAGTGTCACATCAATGGTGCAAAACATAGACAATAGGAAGGGTTAGTCTTCTTGAACTTAAGTCGGCATTGTGCCTTTTCAAGTAAATTCCGATGCAATTTCTGTGTTTCGTCGTGAATAAGAAGGTCCGAGGGATACATTAAAACTGAAGTGAAGCATCGGAATCTGTAACTAGTGTTACAGGAATGTTTCAAAACATAGACAGCAAGCAGAGTCAGTCCAGTTGTACTTGAGTGGGCATTGTGCCTTTTGTATTTAATTCCGATGCAATTTCTGTGTTTCATCGTCAATAAGAAGGTCAGAGGGATACAGTAAACCTGAAGTGAAGCATCGGAATCTATAACTAGTGTCACAGGAATGATTCAAAACATAGACAGTAAGAAGAGTCAGTCTACTTGTACTTGAGTCGGCATTGTGCCTTTTGTATTTATTTCCGATGCAATATCTGTGTTTCATCGTCAATAAGAAGGTCAGAGGGATACAGTAAACCTGAAGTGAAGAATCGGAATCTATAACTAGTGTCACATTAATGGTTCAAAGCATAGACAGTAGGAAGAGTCATTCTTCTTGTACATAAGTTGGCATTGTTGCTTTTCTATTTAATTCAGATGCAATTTCTGTGTTTCATCGACAATAAGAAGGTCAGAGGGATACAGTAAACCTGAAGTGAATCATCGGAATCTATAACTAGTGTCACAGGAATGGTTCAAAACGTAGACAGTAGGAAGAGTCAGTCTACATGTACTTAAGTCGGCATTGTGCCTTTTGTATTTAATTCCGATGAAATTTCTGTGTTTCATCGTCAATAAGAAGGTCAGAGGGATACAGTGAACCTGAAGTGAAGCATCATAATCTATAACTAGTGTCACAGGAATGGTTCAAAACATAGACAGTAAGAAGAGGCAGTCTACTTGTACTTAAGTCAGCATTGTGCCTTTCTATTTAATTCCGATGCAATTTCTGTGTTTCATCGTCAATAAGAAGGTCAGAGGGATACAGTAAACCTGAAGTGAATCATCGGAACCTATAACTAGTGTCACAGGAAAGGTTCAAAACATAGACAATAGGAAGGGTTAGTCTTCTTGTACTTAAGTCGGCATTGTGCCTTTTCTATTTAATACCGATGCTATATCTGTGTTTCGTCGTCAATAAGAAGGTCCAAGGGATACAGTAAGTCTGAAGTGAGGCATCGGAATCTATAACTAGTGTCACAGGAATGGTTCAAAACATAGACAGTAGGAAAAGGCAGTCTACATGTACTTAAAGCTGCATTGTGCCTTTTGTATTTAATTCCGATGCAATTTCTGTGTTTCATCGTCGATAAGAAGGTCCAAGGGATACAGTAAACCTGAAGTGAAGCAACGGAATCTATCACTAGTGTCACAGGAATGTTTCAAAACACAGACAGTAAGAAGAGTCATTCCTCTTGTAATTAAGTCGGCATTGTGCATTTTGTATCTAATTCCGATGCAATTTCTGTGTTTCATCGGCAATTAGAAGGTCAGAGGGATACAGTAAACCTGAAGTAAAGCATCGGAATCTATAACTAGTGTCACAGGAATGGTTCAAAACGTAGACAGTAAGAAGAGTCAGTCTACTTGTACTTAAGACGGCATTGTGCCTTTTGTTTTTAATTCCGATGAAATTTCTGTGTTTCATCGTCAATACGAAGGTCCAAGGGATACAGTACACCTGAAGTGAAGCATCGGAATCTATAACTAGTGTCACAGGAATGGTTCAAATCATAGACAGTAAGAAGAGTTTGTCTTCTTGAACTTACATCAGCATTGTGCCTTTTCTATTTAATTCCGATGCAATTTCTATGTTTCATCGTCAACAAGAAGGTCAGAGGGATACAGTAAACCTGAAGTGCAGCATCGAAATCTATAACTAGTGTCATAGGAATGGTTAAAATATAGACAGTAAGAAGACTCAGTCTTCTTGTACTTAAGACGGCACTGTGCCTTTTGTATTTAAATCCGATGCAATGTCTGTGTTTCATCGTCAATAAGAAGGTCAGAGGGATACAGTAAACCTGAAGTGAAGCATCGAAATCTATTACTAGTGTCACAGGAATGGTTCAAAACATAGACATTAGGTAGAGTCAGTCTTCTTGTACTTAAGTCGGCATTGTGCCTTTTCTATTTAATTCCGATGCTATTTCTGTGTTTCATCGTCAATACGAAGGTCAGAGGGATACTGTGAACCTGAAGTGAAGCATCAGAATCTATAACTAGTGTCACAGGAATGGTTCAAAACATAGACATTAGGTAGAGTCAGTCTTCTTGTACCTAAGTCGGCATTGTGCCTATTCTATTTAATTCCGATGCAATTTCTGTGTTTCGTCGTCCTTAAGATGGTCTTAGGGATACAGTAAATCTGAAATGAAGCATCGGAATCTATAACTAGTGTCACAGGAATGGTTCAAAACAAAGACATTAAGAGGAGTCAGTCTTCTTGTACTTACGACGGCATTGTGCCTTCTGTATTTAATTCCGATGCAATTTCTGTGTTTCATCGTCGATAAGAAGGTCCAAGGGATACAGTAAACCTGAAGTGAAGCATCGGACTCTATAACTAGTGTCATAGGAATTGTTCAAACATAGACAGTAAGAAGAGTCAGTCTTCTTGTACTTAAGTCGGCATTGCGCCTTTTGTAATTAATTCCGATGAAATTTCTTTGTTTCATCGTAATAACAAATTCCAAGGGATACAGTAAACCAGAAGTGAAGCATCGGAATCTATAACTAGTGTCACATTAATGGTTCCAAACATAGACAGTAGGAAGAGTCATTCTTCTTGTACTTAAGTTGGCATTGTTGCTTTTCTATTTAATTCCGATGCATTTTCTGTGTTTCATCGTCAATAAGAAGGTCAGAGGGATACAGCAAACCTGAAGTGAATCATCGGAATCTATAACTAGTGTCACAGGAATGGTTCAAAACATAGACAGTAGGAAAAGTCAGTCTACATGTACTTAAGTCGGCATTGTGCCTTTTGTATTTAATTCCGATGAAATTTCTGTGTTTCATCGTCAATAAGAAGGTCAGAGGGATACAGTAAACCTGAAGTGAAGCATCAGAATCTATAACTAGTGTCACAGGAATGGTTCAAAACATGGACAGTAAGAAGAGGCAGTCTACTTGTACTTAAGTCAGCATTGTGCCTTTTCTATTTAATTCCGATGCAATTTCTGTGTTTCATCGTCAATAAGAAGGTCAGACGGTTACAGAAAAATCTGAAGTGAAGCATCGGAATCTATAACTAGTGTCACAGGAATGGTTAAAAAATAGACAGTAAGAAGAGTCAGTCTTCTTGTACTTAAGTCGGCATTGTGCCTTTTCTATTTAATTCCGATGCAATTTCTGTGTTTCATCGTCAATAAGAAATTCCAAGGGATACAGTAAACATATAGTGAAGCATCGGAATCTAAAACTGGTCTCACAGGAAATGTTCACAACATAGTCAGTAAGAAGAGTCAGTCTTCTTGTATTTAAGTCGGCATCGTGGTTTTTGTATCTAATTCCGATGCAATATCTGTGTTTCATCGGCAATTAGATGGTCACAGCTCAACAGTAAACCTGAAGTGAAGCATCGGAATCTATAACTAGTGTCACAGGAATGGTTCAAAACGTAGACAGTAAGAAGAGTCAGTCTACTTATACTTAAGTCGGTATTGTGCCTTTTGTTTTTAATTCCGATGCAATTTCTGTGTTTCACCGTCAATAAGAAGGTCCAAGGGATACAGTACACCTGAAGTGAAGCATCGGAATCTATAGCTAGTGTCACAGGAATGTTTCAAAACATGGACAGAAAGAAGAGTCATTCCTCTTGTAATTAAGTCGGCATTGTGCATTTTGTATCTAATTCCGATGCAATTTCTGTGTTTCATCGGCAATTAGATGGTCACAGCTCAACAGTAAACCTGAAGTGAAGCATCGGAATCTATAACTAGTGTCACAGGAATGGTTCAAAACGTAGACAGTAAGAAGAGTCAGTCTACTTATACTTAAGTCGGTATTGTGCCTTTTGTTTTTAATTCCGATGCAATTTCTGTGTTTCACCGTCAATAAGAAGGTCCAAGGGATACAGTACACCTGAAGTGAAGCATCGGAATCTATAACTAGTGTCACAGGAATGGTTCAAATCATAGACAGTAAGAAGCGTCTGTCTTCTTGAACTTACATCAGCATTGTGGCTTTTCTATTTAATTCCGATGCAATTTCTATGTTTCATCGTCAATAAGAAGGTCAGAGGTATACAGTAAACCTGAAGTGAAGCATTGGAATCTATAACCAGTGTCACAGGAATGGTTAAAAAATAGACAGTAAGAAGAGTCAGTCTTCTTGTACTTAAGACGGCACTGTGCCTTTTGTATTTAATTCCGATGCAATTTCTGTGATTCATCGTCAATAAGAAATTCCAAGGGATACAGTAAACATATAGTGAAGCATGGGAATCTAAAACTGCTCTCACAGGAAATGTTCACAACATAGTCAGTAAGAAGAGTAAGTCTTCTTGTACTTAAGTCAGCATTGTGCCATTTGTATTTAATTCCGATGCAATGTCTGTGTTTCATCGTCAATAAGAAGGTCAGAGGGAAACAGTAAATTTTGAAGTGAAGCGTCGGAATCTATAACTAGTGTCACAGGAATGGTTCAAAACATAGACACTAGGTAGTGTCAGTCTTCTTGTACTTAAGTCGGCATTGTGCCTATTCTATTTCATTCCGATGCTATTTCTGTGTTTCGTCGTCAATAAGAAGGTCCCAGGGATACATTAAGTCTGACGTGAAGAATCGGAATCTGTAACTAGTGACAAAGGAACGGTTCAAAACATAGACAGTAAGAAGAGTCAGTCTTCTTGAACTTAAGTCGGCATTCTGCCTTTTGTATTTAATTCCGATGCAATTTCTGTGATTCATCGTCGATAAGAAGGTCCAAGGGATACAGTAAACCTGAAGTGAAGCATCGGAATCTATAACTAGTGTCACAGGAATGTTTCAAAACATAGACAGTAAGAAGAGTCATTCATCTTGTAATTAAGTCGGCATCGTGCTTTTTGTATCTAATTCCGATGCAATATCTGTGTTTCATCGGCAATTAGAAGGTCAGAGGGATACAGTAACGCTGAAGTGAAGCATCGGAATCTATAACTAGTGTCACAGGAATGGTTCAAAACATAGACAGTAGGAAAAGGCAGTGTACATGTACTTAAACAGGCATTGTGCCTTTTGTATTTAATTCCGATGCAATTTCTGTGTTTCATCGTCGATAATAAGGTCCAAGGGATACAGTAAACCTGAAGTGAAGCATCGGAATCTATAACTAGTGTCACAGGAATGTTTCAAAACATAGACAGTAAGAAGAGTCATTCATCTTGTAATTAAGTCGGCATCGTGCCTTTTGTATATAATTCCGATGCAATATCTGTGTTTCATCGGCAATTAGAAGGTCAGAGGGATACAGTAAACCTGAAGTGAAGCATCGGAATCTATAACTAGCGTCACAGGAATGGTTCAAAACATAGACAGTAGGAAAAGGCAGTCTACATGTACTTAATGCGGCATTGTGCCTTTTGTATTTAATTCCGTTGCAATTTCTGTGTTTCATCGTCGATAAGAAGGTCCAAGGGATACAGTAAACCTGAAGTGAAGCAACGGAATCAATAACTAGTGTCACAGGAATGTTTCAAACATAGACAGTAAGAAGAGTCACTCCTCTTGTAATTACGTCGGCATTGTGCATTTTGTATCTAATTCCGATGCAATTTCTGTGTTTTATCGGCAATTAGAAGGTCAGAGGGATACAGTAAACCTGAAGTGAAGCATCGGAATCTATAACTAGTGTCACAGGAATGGTTCAAAACGTAGACAGTAGGAAGAGTCAGTCTACTTGTACTTAAATCGGCATTGTGCCTTTTGTTTTTAATTCCGATGCAATTTCTGCGTTTCATCGTCGATAAGAAGGTCCAAGGGATCCAGTAAACCTGAAGTGAAGCATCGGAATCTATAACTAGTGTCACAGGAATGTTTCAAAACATAGACAGTAAGAAGAGTCATTCCTCTTGTAATTAAGTCGGCATTGTGCATTTTGTATCTAATTCCGATGCAATTTCTGTGTTTCATCGGCAATTAGAAGGTCAGCGGGCAACAGTAAACCTGAAGTGAAGCATCAGAATCTATAACTAGTGTCACAGGAATGGTTGAAAACGTAGACAGTAAGAAGAGTCAGTCTACTTGTACTTAAGTCGGCATTGTGCCTTTTGTTTTTAATTCTGATGCAATTTCTGTGTTTCATCATCAATAAGAAGGTCCAAGGGATACAGTATACCTGAAGTGAAGCATCGGAATCTATAACTAGTGTCACTGGAAACGTTAAAAAATTGACAGTAAGAAGAGTCAGTCTTCTTGTACTTAAGACGGCACTGTGCCTTTTGTATTTAATTCCGAGGCAATTTCTGTGTTTCATCGTCAACAAGAAATTCCAAGGGATACAGTAAACATATAGTGAAGCATCGGAACCTAAAACTGGTCTCACAGGAAATGTTCACAACATAGTCAGTAAGAAGAGTCAGTCTTCTTGTACGTAAGTCAGCATTGTGCCTTTTGTATTTAATTCCGATGCAATGTCTGTGTTTCATCGTCAATAAGAAGGTCAGAGGGAAACAGTAAATTTTGAAGTGAAGCATCGGAATCTATAACTAGTGTCACAGGAATGGTTCAAAACATAGACACTAGGTAGTGTCAGTCTTCTTGTACTTAAGTCGGCATTGTGCCTTTTCTATTTAATTCCGATGCTATTTCTGTGTTTCATCGTCAATAAGACGGTCAGAGGGGTACAGTAACCCTGAAGTGAAGCATCGGAATCTATAACTAGTGTCCCAGGAATGGTTCAAAACATAGACAGTAAGAAGAGTCAGTCTTCTTGAACTTAAGTCGGCATTCTGCCTTTTGTATTTAATTCCGATGCAATTTCTGTGATTCATCGTCGATAAGAAGGTCCAAGGGATACAGTAAACCTGAAGTGAAGCATCGGAATCTATAACTAGTGTCACAGGAATGTTTCAAAACATAGACAGTAAAAAGAGTCATTCATCTTGTAATTAAGTCGGCATCGTGCTTTTTGTATCTAATTCCGATGCAATATCTGTGTTTCATCGGCAATTAGAAGGTCAGAGGGATACAGTAACGCTGAAGTGAAGCATCGGAATCTATAACTAGTGTCACAGGAATGGTTCAAAACATAGACAGTAGGAAAAGGCAGTGTACATGTACTTAAACAGGCATTGTGCCTTTTGTATTTAATTCCGATGCAATTTCTGTGTTTCATCGTCGATAATAAGGTCCAAGGGATACAGTAAACCTGAAGTGAAGCATCGGAATCTATAACTAGTGTCACAGGAATGTTTCAAAACATAGACAGTAAGAAGAGTCATTCATCTTGTAATTAAGTCGGCATCGTGCCTTTTGTATATAATTCCGATGCAATATCTGTGTTTCATCGGCAATTAGAAGGTCAGAGGGATACAGTAAACCTGAAGTGAAGCATCGGAATCTATAACTAGCGTCACAGGAATGGTTCAAATATAGACAGTAGGAAAAGGCAGTCTACATGTACTTAATGCGGCATTGTGCCTTTTGTATTTAATTCCGTTGCAATTTCTGTGTTTCATCGTCGATAAGAAGGTCCAAGGGATACAGTAAACCTGAAGTGAAGCAACGGAATCAATAACTAGTGTCACAGGAATGTTTCAAACATAGACAGTAAGAAGAGTCACTCCTCTTGTAATTACGTCGGCATTGTGCATTTTGTATCTAATTCCGATGCAATTTCTGTGTTTTATCGGCAATTAGAAGGTCAGAGGGATACAGTAAACCTGAAGTGAAGCATCGGAATCTATAACTAGTGTCACAGGAATGGTTCAAAACGTAGACAGTAGGAAGAGTCAGTCTACTTGTACTTAAATCGGCATTGTGCCTTTTGTTTTTAATTCCGATGCAATTTCTGTGTTTCATCGTCAATAAGAAGGTCCAAGGGATACAGTACACCTGAAGTGAAGCATCGGAATCTATAACTAGTTTCACAGGAATGGTTCAAAACATAGACAGGAAGAAGAGTCAGTCTTCTTGTACTTAAGTCGGCATTGTGCCCTTTGTATTTAATTCCGATGCAATTTCTGTGTTTCTTCGCCAATAAGAAGGTTAGAGAGATACAGTAAACCTGAAGTGAAGCAGCGGAATCAATAACTAGTGTCACAGGAATGGTTTAAAACGTAGACATTAGGAAGAGTCAGTCTTCTTGTACTTAAGTCGGCATTGTGCCTTTTGTATTTAATTCCGATGCAATTTCTGTGTTTCATCGTCAATACGAAGGTCAGAGGGATACAGTAAACCTGAAGTGAAGCATCAGAATCTATAACAAGTGTCACAGGAATGGTTCAAAACATAGACATTAGGTGGAGTAAGTCTTCTTGTACTTAAGTCAGAATTGTGCCTTTTCTATTTAATTCCGATGCAATTTCTGTGTTTCATCGTCAATAAGAAGGTCAGAGGGTTACAGTAAATCTGAAGTGAATCATCGGAATCTATAACTAGTGTCACAGGAATGGTTCAAAACATAGACAGTAGGAAAAGTCAGTCTACATGTACTTAAGTCGGCATTGTGCCTATTGCATTTAATTCCGATGCTATTTCTGTGTTTCGTCGTCAATAAGAAGGTCCAAGGGATACAGTAAGTCTGACGTGAAGAATCGGAATCTATAACTAGTGACAAAGGAATGGTTCAAAACATAGACAGTAAGAAGAGTCAGTCTTCTCGAACTTAAGTCGGCATTCTGCCTTTTGTATTTAATTCCGATGCAATTTCTGCGTTTCATCGTCGATAAGAAGGTCCAAGGGATCCAGTAAACCTGAAGTGAAGCATCGGAATCTATAACTAGTGTCACAGGAATGTTTCAAAACATAGACAGTAAGAAGAGTCATTCCTCTTGTAATTAAGTCGGCATTGTGCATTTTGTATCTAATTCCGATGCAATTTCTGTGTTTCATCGGCAATTAGAAGGTCAGCGGGCAACAGTAAACCTGAAGTGAAGCATCAGAATCTATAACTAGTGTCACAGGAATGGTTGAAAACGTAGACAGTAAGAAGAGTCAGTCTACTTGTACTTAATTCGGCATTGTGCCTTTTGTTTTTAATTCTGATGCAATTTCTGTGTTTCATCATCAATAAGAAGGTCCAAGGGATACAGTATACCTGAAGTGAAGCATCGGAATCTATAACTAGTGTCACTGGAAACGTTAAAAAATTGACAGTAAGAAGAGTCAGTCTTCTTGTACTTAAGACGGCACTGTGCCTTTTGTATTTAATTCCGAGGCAATTTCTGTGTTTCATCGTCAATAAGAAATTCCAAGGGATACAGTAAACATATAGTGAAGCATCGGAACCTAAAACTGGTCTCACAGGAAATGTTCACAACATAGTCAGTAAGAAGAGTCAGTCTTCTTGTACGTAAGTCAGCATTGTGCCTTTTGTATTTAATTCCGATGCAATGTCTGTGTTTCATCGTCAATAAGAAGGTCAGAGGGAAACAGTAAATTTTGAAGTGAAGCATCGGAATCTATAACTAGTGTCACAGGAATGGTTCAAAACATAGACACTAGGTAGTGTCAGTCTTCTTGTACTTAAGTCGGCATTGTGCCTTTTCTATTTAATTCCGATGCTATTTCTGTGTTTCATCGTCAATATGAACGTCAGAGGGATACAGTGAACCTGAAGTGAAGCATCGGAATCTATAACTAGTGTCACAGGAATGGTACAAAACATAGACATTAGGTAGAGTCAGTCTTCTTGTACCTAAGTCGGCATTGTGCCTATTCTATTTCATTCCGATGCAATTTCTGTGTTTCGTCGTCCTTAAGATGGTCCTAGGGATACAGTTAATCTGAAGTGAAGCATCGGAATCTATAACTAGTGTCATAGGAATGGTTCAAAACAAAGACATTAAGAAGAGTCAGTCTTCTTGTACTTACGTCGGCATTGTGCCTTTTGTATTTAATTCCGATGCAATTTCTGTGTTTCATCGTCGATAAGAAGGTCCAAGGGATACAGTACACCTGAAGTGAAGCTTCGGAATCTATAACTAGTGTCATAGGAATTGTTCAATTATAGACAGTAAGAAGAGTCAGTCTTCTTGTACTTTAGTCGGCATTGCGGCTTTTGTATTAAATTCCGATGAAATTTCTTTGTTTCATCGTAATAAGAAGGTCCAAGGGATACAGTAAACCTGAAGTGAAGCATCGGAATCTATAACTAGTGTCACAGGAATGGTTCAAAACATAGACAGGAAGAAGAGTCAGTCTTCTTGTACTTAAGTCGGCATTGTGCCCTTTGTATTTAATTCCGATGCAATTTCTGTGTTTCATCGTCAATAAGAAGGTTAGAGGGATACAGTAAACCTGAAGTGAAGCAGCGGAATCAATAACTAGTGTCACAGGAATGGTTAAAAACGTAGACATTAGGAAGAGACAGTCTTCTTGTACTTATGTCGGCATTGTGCCTTTTCTATTTAATTCCGATGCAATTTCTATGTTTCATCGTCAATAAGAAGGTCAGAGGGTTACAGTAAATCTTAAGTGAAGCATCGGAATCTATAACTAGTGTCACAGGAATGATTAAAAAATAGACAGTAAGAAGAGTCAGTCTTCTTGTACTTAAGTCGGCATTGTGCCTTTTCTATTTAATTCCGATGCTATTTCTGTGTTTCGTCGTCAATAAGAAGGTCCAAGGGATACAGTAAGTCTGACGTGAAGAATCGGAATCTATAACTAGTGACAAAGGAACGGTTCAAAACATAGACAGTAGGAAGAGTCAGTCTTCTTGTACTTAAGTCGGCATTCTGCCTTTTGTATTAAATTCCGATGCAATTTCTGTGTTTCATCGTCGATAAGAAGGTCCAAGGAATACAGTAAACCTGAAGTGAAGCATCGGAATCTATAACTAGTGTCACAGGAATGTTTGAAAAGATAGACAGTAAGAAGAGTCATTCATTTTGTAATTAAGTCGGCATCGTGCTTTTTGTATCTAATTCCGATGCAATATCTGTGTTTCATCGGCAATTAGAAGGTCAGAGGGATACAGTAACGCTGAAGTGAAGCATCGGAATCTATAACTAGTGTCACAGGAATGGTTCAAAACATAGACAGTAGGAAAAGGCAGTTTACATGTACTTAAATCGGCATTGTGCCTTTTGTATTTATTTCCGATGCAATTTCTGTGTTTCATCGTCGATAATAAGGTCCAAGGGATACAGTAAACCTGAAGTGAAGCATCGGAATCTATAACTAGTGTCACAGGAATGTTTCAAAACATAGACAGTAAGAAGCGTCATTCATCTTGTTATTAAGTCGGCATCGTGCCTTTTGTATCTAATTCCGATACAATATCTGTGTTTCATCAGCAATTAGAAGGTCAGAGGGATACAGTAAACCTGAAGTGAAGCATCGGAATCTATAACTAGTGTCACAGGAATGGTTCAAAACATAGACAGTAGGAAAAGGCAGTCTACTTGTACTTAATGCGGCATTGTGCCTTTTGTATTTAATTCCGTTGCAATTTCTGTGTTTCATCGTCGATAAGAAGGTCCAAGGGATACAGTAAACCTGAAGTGAAGCAACGGAATCCATAACTAGTGTCACAGGAATGTTTCAAACATTGACAGTAAGAAGAGTCACTCCTCTTGTAATTACGTCGGCATTGTGCATTTTGTATCTAATTCCGATGCAATTTCTGTGTTTTATCGGCAATTAGAAGGTCAGAGGGACACAGTAAACCTGAAGTGAAGCATGGGAATCTATAACTAGTGTCACAGGAATGGTTCAAAACGTAGACAGTAGGAAGAGTCAGTCTACTTGTACTTAAATCGGCATTGTGCCTTTTGTTTTTAATTCCGATGCAATTTCTGTGTTTCATCTTTAATAAGAAGGTCCAAGGGATACAGTACACCTGAAGTGAAGCATCGGAATCTATAAGTAGTGTCACAGGAATGGTTCAGAACATAGACAGGAAGAAGAGTCAGTCTTCTTGTACTTAGGTCGTCATTGCGCCTTTTGTATTAAATTCCGATGAAATTTCTTTGTTTCATTGTAATAAGAAGGTCCAAGGGATACAGTAAACCTGAAGTGAAGCATCGGAATCTATAACTAGTTTCACAGGAATGGTTCAAAACATAGACAGGAAGAAGAGTCAGTCTTCTTGTACTTAAGTCGGCATTGTGCCCTTTGTATTTAATTCCGATGCATATTCTGTGTTTCTTCGCCAATAAGAAGGTTAGAGGGATACAGTAAACCTGAAGTGAAGCAGCGGAATCAATAACTAGTGTCACAGGAATGGTTTAAAACGTAGACATTAGGAAGAGTCAGTCTTCTTGTACTTAAGTCGGCATTGTGCCTTTTGTATTTAATTCCGATGCAATTTCTGTGTTTCATCGTCAATACGAAGATCAGAGGGATACAGTAAACCTGAAGTGAAGCATCAGAATCTATAACTAGTGTCACAGGAATGGTTCAAAACATAGACATTAGGTGGAGTCAGTCTTCTTGTACTTAAGTCAGAATTGTGCCTTTTCTATTTAATTCCGATGCAATTTCTGTGTTTCATCGTCAATAAGAAGGTCAGAGGGTTACAGTAAATCTGAAGTGAATCATCGGAATCTATAACTAGTGTCACAGGAATGGTTCAAAACATAGACAGTAGGGAGAGTCAGTCTACATGTACTTAAGTCGGCATTGTGCCTATTGCATTTAATTCCGATGCTATTTCTGTGTTTCGTCGTCAATAAGAAGGTCCAAGGGATACAGTAAGTCTGACGTGAAGAATCGGAATCTATAACTAGTGACAAAGGAATGGTTCAAAACATAGACAGTAAGAAGAGTCAGTCTTCTCGAACTTAAGTCGGCATTCTGCCTTTTGTATTTAATTCCGATGCAATTTCTGTGTTTCATCGTCGATAAGAAGGTCCAAGGGATCCAGTAAACCTGAAGTGAAGCATCGGAATCTATAACTAGTGTCACAGGAATGTTTCAAAACATAGACATTAAGAAGAGTCATTCATCTTGTAATTAAGGCGGCATCGTGCTTTTTGTATCTAATTCCGATGCAATATCTGTGTTTCATCGGCAATTAGAAGGTTAGAGGGATACAGTAAACTTGAAGTGAAGCATCGGAATCTATAACTAGTGTCACAGGAATGGTTCAAAGCATAGACAGTAGGAAAAGGCAGTCTACATGTACTTAAATCGGCATTGTGCCTTTTGTATTTAATTCCGATGCAATTTCTGTGTTTCATCGTCGATAAAAAGGTCCAAGGGATACAGTAAACCTGAAGTGAAGCAACGGAATCTGTAACTAGTGTCACAGGAATGTTTCAAAACATAGACAGTAAGAAGAGTCATTCCTCTTGTAATTAAGTCGGCATTGTGCATTTTGTATCTAATTCCGATGCAATTTCTGTGTTTCATCGGCAATTAGAAGGTCAGCGGGCAACAGCAAACCTGAAGTGAAGCATCGGAATCTATAACTAGTGTCACAGGAATGGTTCAAAACGTAGACAGTAAGAAGAGTCAGTCTACTTGTACTTAAGTCGGCATTGTGCCTGTGGTTTTTAATTCCGATGCAATTTCTGTGTTTCATCATCAATAAGAAGGTCCAAGGGATACAGTACACTTGAAGTGAAGCATCGGAATCTATAACTAGTGTCACTGGAGTGGTTCAAATCATAGACAGTAGGAAAAGGCAGTCTACATGTACTTAAATCGGCATTGTGCCTTTTGTATTTAATTCCGATGCAATTTCTGTGTTTCATCGTCGATAGGAAGGTCCGAGGGATACAGTAAACCTGAAGTGAAGCATCGGAATCTATAACTAGTGTCACAGGAATGTTTCAAAACATAGACAGTAAGAAGAGTCATTCATCTTGTAATTAAGTCGGCATTGTGCTTTTTGTATCTAATTCCGATGCAATATCTGTGTTTCATCGGCAATTAGAAGGTAAGAGGGATACAGTAAACCTGACGTGAAGCATCGGAATCAATAACTAGTGTCACAGGAATGGTTCAAAACGTAGACAGTAGGAAGAGTCAGTCTACTTGTACTTAAATCGGCATTGTGCCTTTTGTTTTTAATTTCGATGCAATTTCTGTGTTTCTTCGCCAATAAGAAGGTTAGAGGGATACAGTAAACCTGAAGTGAAGCAGCGGAATCAATAACTGGTGTCACAGGAATGGTTTAAAACGTAGACATTAGGAAGAGTCAGTCTTCTTGTACTTATGTCGGCATTGTGCTTTTTGTATTTAATTCCGATGCAATTTCTGTGTTTCATCGTCAATACGAAGGTCAGAGGGATACAGTAAACCTATAGTGAAGCATCAGAATCTACAACTAGTGTCACAGGAATGATTCAAAACATAGAAAGTAAGAAGAGTCAGTCTACTTGTACTTGAGTCGGCATTGTGCCTTTTGTATTTATTTCCGATGCAATATCTGTGTTTCATCGTCAATAAGAAGGTCAGAGGGATACAGTAAACCTGAAGTGAAGCATCAGAATCTATAACTAGTGTCACAGGAATGGTTCAAAACATAGACATTAGGTGGAGTCAGTCTTCTTTTACTTATGTCAGAATTGTGCCATTTCTATTTAATTCCGATGCAATTTCTGTGTTTCATCGTCAATAAGAAGGTCAGAGGGTTACAGTAAATCTGAAGTGAATCATCGGAATCTATAACTAGTGTCACAGGAATGGTTCAAAACATAGACAGTAGGAAGAGTCAGTCTACATGTACTTAAGTCGGCATTGTGCCTTTGTATTTAATTCCGATGCTATTTCTGTGTTTCTTCGTCAATAAGAAGGTCCAAGGGATACAGTAAGTCTGACGTGAAAAATCGGAATCTATAACTAGTGACAAAGGAATGGTTCAAAACATAGACAGTAAGATGAGTCAGTCTTCTTGAACTTAAGTCGGGATTCTGCCTTTTGTATTTAATTCCGATGCAATTTCTGTGTTTCATCGTCGATAAGAAGGTCCAAGGGATACAGTAAACCTGAAGTGAAGCATCGGAATCTATAACTAGTGTCACAGGAATGTTTCAAAACATAGACAGTAAGAAGAGTCATTCATCTTGTAATTAAGTCGGCATCGTGCTTTTTGTATCTAATTCCGATGCAATATCTGTGTTTCATCGGCGATTAGAAGGTCAGAGGGATACAGTAAACTTGAAGTGAAGCATCGGAATCAATAACTAGTGTCACAGGAACGGTTCAAAACATAGACAGTAGGAAAAGGCAGTCTACATGTACTTAAGTCGGCATTGTGCCTTTTGTTTTTAATTCCGATGCAATTTCTGTGTTTCATCACCAATAAGAAGGGCCAAGGGATACAGTACACCTGAAGTGAAGCATCGGAATCTATAACTAGTGTCACTGGAATGGTTCAAATCATAGACAGTAAGAAGAGTCTGTCTTCTTGAATTTACATCGGCATTGTGCCTTTTGTATTTAATTCCGATGCAATTTCTATGTTTCATCGTCAATAAGAAGCTCAGAGGGATACATTAAACCCGAAGTGAAGCATCGGAATCTATAACTGGTTTCACAGGAATGGTTAAAAAATAGTCAGTAAGAGGAGTCAGTCTTCTTGTACTTAAGACGGCACTGTGCCTTTTGTATTTAATTCCGAGGCAATTTCTGTGTTTCATCGTCAATAAGAAATTCCAAGGGATACAGTAAACATATAGTGAAGCATCGGAATCTAAAACTGGTCTCACAGGAAATGTTCACATCATAGTCAGTAAGAAGAGTCAGTCTTCTTGTACTTAAGTCAGCATTGTGCCTTTTGTATTTAATTCCGATGCAATGTCTGTGTATCATCGTCAATAAGAAGGTCAGAGGGATACAGTAAACCTGAAGTGAAGCATCGGAATCTATAACTAGTGTCACAGGAATGGTTCAAAACATAGACAGTAGGAAAAGGCAGTCTACATGTACTTAAATCGGCATTATGCATTTTGTATTTAATTCCGATGCAATTTCTGTGTTTCATCGTCGATAAGAAGGTCCAAGGGATACAGTAAACCTGAAGTGAAGCAACGGAATCTATAACTAGTGTCACAGGAATGTTTCAAAACATAGACAGTAAGAAGCGTCATTCCTCTTGTAATTACGTCGGCATTGTGCATGTTGTATCTAATTGCGATGCAATTTCAGTGTTTCATAGGCAATTAGAAGCCAGAGGGCAACAGTAAACCTGAAGTGAAGCATCGGAATCTATAACTAGTGTCACAGGAATGGTTCAAAACAAAGACATTAAGAAGAGTCAGTCTTCTTGTACTTACGTCGGCATTGTGCCTTTTATATTTAATTCCGATGCAATTTCTGTGTTTCATCGTCGATAAGGAGGTCCAAGGGATACAGTAAACCTGAAGTGAAGCATCGGAATCTATAACTAGTGTCATAGGAATTGTTCAAACATAGACAGTAAGAAGAGTCAGTCTTCTTGAATTTACATCAGCATTGTGCCTTTTCTATTTAATTCCGATGCAATTTCTATGTTTCATCGTCAATAAGAAGCTCAGAGGGATACAGTAAACCTGAAGTGAAGCATCGGAATCTATAACTAGTGTCACAGGAATGTTTCAAAACATAGACAGTAAGAAGAGTCATTCATCTTGTAATTAAGTCGGCATCGTGCTTTTTGTATCTAATTCCGATACAATATCTGTGTTTCATCGGCAATTAGAAAGTCAGAGGGATACAGTAAACCTGAAGTGAAGCATCGGAATCTATAACTAGTGTCACAGGAATGGTTCAAAACATAGACAGTAGGAAAAGGCAGTCTACATGTACTTAAATCGGCATTGTGCCTTTTGTATTTAATTCCGATGCAATTTCTGTGTTTCATCGTCGATAGGAAGGTCCAAGGGATACAGTAAACCTGAAGTGAAGCATCGGAATCTATAACTAGTGTCACAGGAATGTTTCAAAACATAGACAGTAAGAAGAGTCATTCATCTTGTAATTAAGTCGGCATTGTGCTTTTTGTATCTAATTCCGATGCAATATCTGTGTTTCATCGGCAATTAGAAGGTAAGAGGGATACAGTAAACCTGACGTGAAGCATCGGAATCAATAACTAGTGTCACAGGAATGGTTCAAAACGTAGACAGTAGGAAGAGTCAGTCTACTTGTACTTAAATCGGCATTGTGCCTTTTGTTTTTAATTTCGATGCAATTTCTGTGTTTCTTCGCCAATAAGAAGGTTAGAGGGATACAGTAAACCTGAAGTGAAGCAGCGGAATCAATAACTGGTGTCACAGGAATGGTTTAAAACGTAGACATTAGGAAGAGTCAGTCTTCTTGTACTTATGTCGGCATTGTGCCTTTTGTATTTAATTCCGATGCAATTTCTGTGTTTCATCGTCAATACGAAGGTCAGAGGGATACAGTAAACCTATAGTGAAGCATCAGAATCTACAACTAGTGTCACAGGAATGATTCAAAACATAGAAAGTAAGAAGAGTCAGTTTACTTGTACTTGAGTCGGCATTGTGCCTTTTGTATTTATTTCCGATGCAATATCTGTGTTTCATCGTCAATAAGAAGGTCAGAGGGATACAGTAAACCTGAAGTGAAGCATCAGAATCTATAACTAGTGTCACAGGAATGGTTCAAAACATAGACATTAGGTGGAGTCAGTCTTCTTTTACTTATGTCAGAATTGTGCCATTTCTATTTAATTCCGATGCAATTTCTGTGTTTCATCGTCAATAAGAAGGTCAGAGGGTTACAGTAAATCTGAAGTGAATCATCGGAATCTATAACTAGTGTCACAGGAATGGTTCAAAACATAGACAGTAGGAAGAGTCAGTCTACATGTACTTAAGTCGGCATTGTGCCTTTGTATTTAATTCCGATGCTATTTCTGTGTTTCTTCGTCAATAAGAAGGTCCAAGGGATACAGTAAGTCTGACGTGAAGAATCGGAATCTATAACTAGTGACAAAGGAATGGTTCAAAACAAAGACATTAAGAAGAGTCAGTCTTCTTGTACTTACGTCGGCATTGTGCCTTTTATATTCAATTCCGATGCAATTTCTGTGTTTCATCGTCGATAAGGAGGTCCAAGGGATACAGTAAACCTGAAGTGAAGCATCGGAATCTATAACTAGTGTCATAGGAATTGTTCAAACATAGACAGTAAGAAGAGTCAGTCTTCTTGAATTTACATCAGCATTGTGCCTTTTCTATTTAATTCCGATGCAATTTCTATGTTTCATCGTCAATAAGAAGCTCAGAGGGATACAGTAAACCTGAAGTGAAGCATCGGAATCTATAACTAGTGTCACAGGAATGTTTCAAAACATAGACAGTAAGAAGAGTCATTCATCTTGTAATTAAGTCGGCATCGTGCTTTTTGTATCTAATTCCGATACAATATCTGTGTTTCATCGGCAATTAGAAAGTCAGAGGGATACAGTAAACCTGAAGTGAAGCATCGGAATCTATAACTAGTGTCACAGGAATGGTTCAAAACATAGACAGTAGGAAAAGGCAGTCTACATGTACTTAAATCGGCATTGTGCCTTTTGTATTTAATTCCGATGCAATTTCTGTGTTTCATCGTCGATAGGAAGGTCCAAGGGATACAGTAAACCTGAAGTGAAGCATCGGAATCTATAACTAGTGTCACAGGAATGTTTCAAAACATAGACAGTAAGAAGAGTCATTCATCTTGTAATTAAGTCGGCATTGTGCTTTTTGTATCTAATTCCGATGCAATATCTGTGTTTCATCGGCAATTAGAAGGTAAGAGGGATACAGTAAACCTGACGTGAAGCATCGGAATCAATAACTAGTGTCACAGGAATGGTTCAAAACGTAGACAGTAGGAAGAGTCAGTCTACTTGTACTTAAATCGGCATTGTGCCTTTTGTTTTTAATTTCGATGCAATTTCTGTGTTTCTTCGCCAATAAGAAGGTTAGAGGGATACAGTAAACCTGAAGTGAAGCAGCGGAATCAATAACTGGTGTCACAGGAATGGTTTAAAACGTAGACATTAGGAAGAGTCAGTCTTCTTGTACTTATGTCGGCATTGTGCCTTTTGTATTTAATTCCGATGCAATTTCTGTGTTTCATCGTCAATACGAAGGTCAGAGGGATACAGTAAACCTATAGTGAAGCATCAGAATCTACAACTAGTGTCACAGGAATGATTCAAAACATAGAAAGTAAGAAGAGTCAGTTTACTTGTACTTGAGTCGGCATTGTGCCTTTTGTATTTATTTCCGATGCAATATCTGTGTTTCATCGTCAATAAGAAGGTCAGAGGGATACAGTAAACCTGAAGTGAAGCATCAGAATCTATAACTAGTGTCACAGGAATGGTTCAAAACATAGACATTAGGTGGAGTCAGTCTTCTTTTACTTATGTCAGAATTGTGCCATTTCTATTTAATTCCGATGCAATTTCTGTGTTTCATCGTCAATAAGAAGGTCAGAGGGTTACAGTAAATCTGAAGTGAATCATCGGAATCTATAACTAGTGTCACAGGAATGGTTCAAAACATAGACAGTAGGAAGAGTCAGTCTACATGTACTTAAGTCGGCATTGTGCCTTTGTATTTAATTCCGATGCTATTTCTGTGTTTCTTCGTCAATAAGAAGGTCCAAGGGATACAGTAAGTCTGACGTGAAGAATCGGAATCTATAACTAGTGACAAAGGAATGGTTCAAAACATAGACAGTAAGATGAGTCAGTCTTCTTGAACTTAAGTCGGGATTCTGCCTTTTGTATTTAATTCCGATGCAATTTCTGTGTTTCATCGTCGATAAGAAGGTCCAAGGGATACAGTAAACCTGAAGTGAAGCATCGGAATCTATAACTAGTGTCACAGGAATGTTTCAAAACATAGACAGTAAGAAGAGTCATTCATCTTGTAATTAAGTCGGCATCGTGCTTTTTGTATCTAATTCCGATGCAATATCTGTGTTTCATCGGCGATTAGAAGGTCAGAGGGATACAGTAAACTTGAAGTGAAGCATCGGAATCAATAACTAGTGTCACAGGAACGGTTCAAAACATAGACAGTAGGAAAAGGCAGTCTACATGTACTTAAGTCGGCATTGTGCCTTTTGTTTTTAATTCCGATGCAATTTCTGTGTTTCATCACCAATAAGAAGGGCCAAGGGATACAGTACACCTGAAGTGAAGCATCGGAATCTATAACTAGTGTCACTGGAATGGTTCAAATCATAGACAGTAAGAAGAGTCTGTCTTCTTGAATTTACATCGGCATTGTGCCTTTTCAATTTAATTCCGATGCAATTTCTATGTTTCATCGTCAATAAGAAGCTCAGAGGGATACAGTAAACCCGAAGTGAAGCATCGGAATCTATAACTGGTTTCACAGGAATGGTTAAAAAATAGACAGTAAGAGGAGTCAGTCTTCTTGTACTTAAGACGGCACTGTGCCTTTTGTATTTAATTCCGAGGCAATTTCTGTGTTTCATCGTCAATAAGAAATTCCAAGGGATACAGTAAACATATAGTGAAGCATCGGAATCTAAAACTGGTCTCACAGGAAATGTTCACAACATAGTCAGTAAGAAGAGTCAGTCTTCTTGTACTTAAGTCAGCATTGTGCCTTTTGTATTTAATTCCGATGCAATGTCTGTGTATCATCGTCAATAAGAAGGTCAGAGGGATACAGTAAACCTGAAGTGAAGCATCGGAATCTATAACTAGTGTCACAGGAATGGTTCAAAACATAGACATTAGGTGGAGTCAGTCTTCTTGTACTTATGTCAGAATTGTGCCTTTTCTATTTAATTCCGATGCAATTTCTGTGTTTCATCGTCAATAAGAAGGTCAGAGGGTTACAGTAAATCTGAAGTGAATCATCGGAATCTATAACTAGTGTCACAGGAATGGTTCAAAACATAGACAGTAGGAAGAGTCAGTCTACATGTACTTAAGTCGGCATTGTGCCTTTTGTATTTAATTCCGATGCTATTTCTGTGTTTCGTCGTCAATAAGAAGGTCCAAGGGATACAGTAAGTCTGACGTGAAGAATCGGAATCTATAACTAGTGACAAAGGAATGGTTCAAAACATAGACAGTAAGATGAGTCAGTCTTCTTGAACTTAAGTCGGCATTCTGCCTTTTGTATTTAATTCCGATGCAATTTCTGTGTTTCATCGTCGATAAGAAGGTCCAAGGGATACAGTAAACCTGAAGTGAAGCATCGGAATCTATAACTAGTGTCACAGGAATGTTTCAAAACATAGACAGTAAGAAGAGTCATTCATCTTGTAATTAAGTCGGCATCGTGCTTTTTGTATCTAATTCCGATGCAATATCTGTGTTTCATCGGCAATTAGAAGGTCAGAGGGATACAGTAAACTTGAAGTGAAGCATCGGAATCTATAACTAGTGTCACAGGAATGGTTCAAAACATAGACAGTAGGAAAAGGCAGTCTACATGTACTTAAGTCGGCATTGTGCCTTTTGTTTTTAATTCGATTGCAATTTCTGTGTTTCATCACCAATAAGAAGGGCCAAGGGATACAGTACACCTGAAGTGAAACATCGGAATCTATAACTAGTGTCACTGGAATGGTTCAAATCATAGACAGTAAGAAGAGTCTGTCTTCTTGAATTTACATCAGCATTGTGCCTTTTCTATTTAATTCCGATGCAATTTCTATGTTTCATCGTCAATAAGAAGCTCAGAGGGATACAGTAAACCTGAAGTGAAGCATCGGAATCTATAACTGGTGTCACAGTAATGGTTAAAAAATAGACATTAAGAGGAGTCAGTCTTCTTGTACTTAAGACGGCACTGTGCCTTTTGTATTTAATTCCGAGGCAATTTCTGTGTTTCATCGTCAATAAGAAATTCCAAGGGATACAGTAAACATATAGTGAAGCATCGGAATCTAAAACTGGTCTCACAGGAAATGTTCACAACATAGTCAGTAAGAAGAGTCAGTCTTCTTGTACTTAAGTCAGCATTGTGCCTTTTGTATTTAATTCCGATGCAATGTCTGTGTATCATCGTCAATAAGAAGGTCAGAGGGATACAGTAAACCTGAAGTGAAGCATCGGAATCTAAAACTAGTGTCACAGGAATGGTTCAAAACATAGACAGTAGGAAAAGGCAGTCTACATGCACTTAAATCGGCATTGTGCCTTTTGTATTTAATTCCAATGCAATTTCTGTGTTTCATCGTCGATAAGAAGGTCCAAGGGATACAGTAAACCTGAAGTGAAGCAACGGAATCTATAACTAGTGTCACAGGAATGTTTCAAAACATAGACAGTAAGAAGAGTCATTCCTCTTGTAATTAAGTCGGCATTGTGCATGTTGTATCTAATTGCGATGCAATTTCAGTGTTTCATAGGCAATTAGAAGCCAGAGGGCAACAGTAAACCTGAAGTGAAGCATCGGAATCTATAACTAGTGTCACACGAATGGTTCGAAACGTAGACAGTAAGAAGAGTCAGTATACGTGTACTTAAGTCGGCATTGTGCCTTTTGTTTTTAATTCCGATGCAATTTCTGTGTTTCATCGTCAATAAGAAGGTCCAAGGGATACAGTGAACATATAGTGTAGCATCGGAATCTAAAACTGGTCTCACAGGAAATGTTCACAACATAGTCAGTAAGAAGAGTCAGTCTTCTTGTACTTAAGTGTGCATTGTGCCTTTTGTATTTATTTCCGATGCAATTTCTGTGTTTCATCGTCAATACGAAGGTCAGAGGGATACAGTAAACCTGAAGTGAAGCATCGGAATCTATAACTAGTGTCACAGGAATGGTTAAAAAACATATACATTACGTAGAATCAGTCTTCTTGTAAATAAGTCGGCATTGTGCCTTTTCTATTCAATTCCGATGCAATTTCTGTGTTTCGTCGTCAATAAGATGGTCCAAGAGATACAGTAAATCTGAAGTGAAGCATCGGAATCTATAACTAGTGTCACAGGAATGGTTCAAAGCATAGACATTAAGAAGAGTCAGTCTTCTTGTACTTAAGTCGGCACTGTGCCTTTTGTATTTAATTACGATGCAATTTCTGTGTTTCATCGTCAATAAGAAGGTCCAAGGGATACAGTAAACATATAGTGAAGCATCGGAATCTAAAACGGGTCTCACAGGAAATGTTCAAAACATAGTCAGTAAGAAGAATCAGTCTTCTTGTACTTATGACGGCATTGTGCCCTTTGTATTTAATTCCGATGCAATTTCTGTGTCTCATCGTCAATAAGAAGGTCACAGGGATACAGTAAACCTGAAGTGAAGCATCGGAATCTATAACAAGTGTCACAGGAATGGTTAAAACATAGACAGTAAGAAGAGTCAGTCTTCTTGTACTTAAGTCGGCATTGTGCATTTTCTATTTAATTCCGATGCAATTTCTGTGTTTCATCGTCAATAAGAAGGGCAGAGGGATACAGTGAACCTAGAGTGAAGAATCGGAATCTATAACTAGTGTCACAGGAATGTTTCAAAGCATAAACAGTAAGAAGAGTCAGTCCTCTTGTACGTAAGTCGGCATTGTGCTTTTGTATCTAATTCCGATGCAATTTCTGTGTTTCATCGTCAATAAGAAGGTCAGAGGGATACAGTAAACCTGAAGTGAAGCATCGGAATCTATAACTAGTGTCACAGGAATGGTTGAAAACATAGACATTAGGTAGAGTCAGTCCTCTAGTACTTAAGTCGGCATTGTGCCTTTTCTATTTAATTCCGATGCTATTTCTGTGTTTCGTCGTCCTTAAGATGGTCCTAGGGATACAGTAAATCTGAAGTGAAGCACCGGAATCTATAACTAGTGTCACAGGAATGGTTCAAAACAAAGACATTAAGAACAATCAGTCTTCTTGTACTTACGTCGGCATTGTGCCTTTTGTATTTAATTCCGAAGCAATTTCTGTGTTTCATCGTCGATAAGAAGGTCCAAGGGATACGGTAAACCTGAAGTGAAGCATAGGAATCTATAACTAGTGTCATAGGAATTGTTCAAACATAGACAGTAAGAAGAGTCAGTCTTCTTGTACTTATGTCGGCATTGCGCATTTTGTATTAAATTCCGATGAAATTTCTTTGATTCATCGTAATAAGAAGGTCCAGGGGATACAGTAAACCTGAAGTGAAGCATCGGAAACTATAACTAGTGTCACAGGACTGGTTCAAAACATAGACAGGAAGAAGAGTCAGTCTTCTTGTACTTAAGTCGGCATTGTGCCCTTTGTATTTAATTCCGATGCAATTTCTGTGTTTCATCGTCAATAAGAAGGTTAGAGGGATACAGTAAACCTGAAGTGAAGCATCGGAATCTATAACTAGTGTCACAGGAATGGTTCAAAACATAGACATTAGGTAGAATCAGTCGTTTTGTAAATAATTCGGCATTGTGCCTTTTCTATTTAATTCCGATGCAACTTCTGTGTTTCGTCGTCAATAACATAGTCCAAGACATGCAGTAAATCTGAAGTGAGGCATCGGAATCTATAACTAGTGTCACAGGAATGGTTCAAAGCATAGACATTAAGAATAGTCAGTCTTCTTGTACTTAAGACGGCACTGTGCCTTTTGTATTTAATTCCGATGCAATTTCTGTGTTTTATCGTCAATAAGAAGGTCCAAGGGATACAGTAAACATATAGTGAAGCATCGGAATCTAAAACTGGTCTCACAGGAAAAGTTCAAAACATGGTCAGTAAGAACAGTCAGTCTTCTTGTACTTAAGTCGGCATTGTGCCTTTTGTATTTAATTCCGTTGCAATTTCTGCGTCTCATCGTCAATAAGAAGGTCACAGGGATACAGTAAACCTGAAGTGAAGCATCGGAATCTATAACTAGTGTCACAGGAATGGTTCAAAACATAGACAGTAAGAAGAGTCAGTCTTCTTGTACTTAAGTCGGCATTGTGCCTTTTCTATTTAATTCCGATGCTATTTCTGTGTTTCATCTTCAATAGGAAGGTCAGAGGGATACAGTAAACCTGAAGTGAAGCATCGGAATCTATAAATAGTGTCACGTGGATGGTTCTAAGCATAGACAGTAAGAAGAGTCAGTCTTCTTGTACTTAAGTCGCTATTGTGCCTTTTCTATTTAATTCCGATGCAATTTCTGTGTTTCGTCGTCAATAAGAAGGTCCAAGGTATACAGTAAACCTGAAGTGGACCATCGGAATCTATAACTAGTGTCACAGGAATGGATTAAAACATAGACAGTAAGATGAGTCAGTCTTCTTGTCCATAAGTGGGCATTGTGCCTTTTCTATTTAATTCCGATGCAATTTCTGTGATTCACCGTCAAAAAGAAGGTCCAAGGGATAAAGTAAACCTGAAGTGAAGCATCGGAATCCATAACTAGTGTCACAGGAATGGTTCAAAACATAGACAGTAAGAAGAGTCAGTCTTCTTGTACTTAAGTCGACATTGTGCCTTTTCTATTTACTTCCGATGCTATTTCTGTGTTTCATCTTCAATAGGAAGGTCAGAGGGGTACAGAAAAACTGAAGTGAAGCATCGGAATCTATAACTAGTGTCATAGGAATGGTTAAAACATAGACAGTAAGAAGAGTCAGTCTTCTTGTACTTAAGTCGCCATTGTGCATTTTCTATTTAATTCCGATGCAATTTCTGTGTTTCATCGTCAATAAGACGGGCAGAGGGATACAGTAAACCTTCAGTGAAGCATCGGAATCTATAACTAGTGTCACAGGAATGTTTCAAATCATAGACAGTAAGAAGAGTCAGTCTACTTGTACTTAAGACGGCATTGTGCCTTTTGTATTTCATTCCGATGCAATATCTGTGTTACCACGTCAATAAGAAGGTCCAAGGAATACAGTACACCTGAAGTGAAGCATCGGAATCTATAACTAGTGTCACAGGAATGGTTAAAACATAGACAGTAAGAAGAGTCAGTCCTCTTGTACTTAAGTCGGCATTGTGCTTTTTGTATCTAATTCCGATGCAATTTCTGTGTTTCATCGGCAATTAGAAGGTCAGAGGGTTACAGTAAACCTGAAGTGAAGCATCGGAATCCACAACTAGTGTCACAGGAATGGTTCAAAACATAGACAGTAAGAAAAGTCAGTCTACATGTACTTAAGTCGGCATTGTGCCTTTTGTATTTCATTCCGATGCAATATCTGTGTTACCTCGTCAATAAGAAGGTCCAAGTAATACAGTACACCTGAAGTGAAGCATCGGAATCTATAACTTGTGTCACAGGAATGGTTCAAATCATAGACAGTAAGAAGAGTCTGTCTTCTTGTACTTAAGTCGCCATTGTGCATTTTCTATTTAATTCCGATGTAATTTCTGTGTTTCATCGTCAATAAGACGGGCAGAGGGATACAGTAAACCTTCAGTGAAGCATCGGAATCTATAACTAGTGTCACAGGAATGTTTCAAAACATAGACAGTAAGAAGAGTCAGTCTACTTGTACTTAAGACGGCATTGTGCCTTTTGTATTTCATTCCGATGCAATATCTGTGTTACCACGTCAATAAGAAGGTCCAAGGAATACAGTACACCTGAAGTGAAGCATCGGAATCTATAACTAGTGTCACAGGAATGGTTAAAACATAGACAGTAAGAAGAGTCAGTCCTCTTGTACTTAAGTCGGCATTGTGCTCTTTGTATCTAATTCCGATGCAATTTCTGTGTTTCATCGGCAATTAGAAGGTCAGAGGGTTACAGTAAACCTGAAGTGAAGCATCGGAATCCACAACTAGTGTCACAGGAATGGTTCAAAACATAGACAGTAAGAAAAGTCAGTCTACATGTACTTAAGTCGGCATTGTGCCTTTTGTATTTCATTCCGATGCAATATCTGTGTTACCTCGTCAATAAGAAGGTCCAAGGAATACGGTACACCTGAAGTGAAGCATCGGAATCTATAACTTGTGTCACAGGAATGGTTCAAATCATAGACAGTAAGAAGAGTCTGTCTTCTTGTACTTAAGTCAGCATTGTGCCTTTTCTATTTAAATCCGATGCAATTTCTATGTTTCATCGTCAATAAGGAGGTCAGAGGGATACAGTAAACCTGAAGTGAAGCATCGGAATCTATAACTAGTGTCACAGGAATGGTTAAAATATAGACAGTAAGAAGAGTCAGTCTTCTTGTACTTAAGTCGGCACTGTGCCTTTTGTATTTAATTCCGATGCAATTTCTGTGTTTCATCGTCAATAAGAAGGTCCAAGGGATACAGTAAACATATAGTGAAGCAGCGGAATCTAAAACTGGTCTCACAGGTAATTTTCACACCATAGTCAGTAAGAAGAGTCAGTCTTCTAGTACTTAAGTCTGCATAGTGAATTTTGAATTTAATTCCGATGCAATTTCTGTGTTTCATCGTCAATAAGAAGGTCAGAGGGATACAGTAAACCTGAAGGGAAGCATCGGAATCTAGAACTAGTGTCACAGGAATCGTTCAAATCATAGACATTAGGTAGAGTCAGTCTTCTTGTACCTAAGTCGGCATTGTGCCTTTTCTATTTAATTGCGATGCAATTTCTGTGTTTCGTCGTCAATACGATGGTCCAAGAGATACAGTAAATCTAAAGCGAAGCATCGGAATATATAACTAGTGTCACAGGAATGTTTCAAAACATATACCGTAAAAAGAGTCAGTCTTCTTGTACTTAAGTCAGCATTGTGCCTATTGTATTTAATTCCAATGCAATTTCTGTGTTTCATCGTCGATAAGAAGGTCCAAGGGATACAGTAAACCTGAAGTGAAGCATCGAAATCTATAACTAGTGTCACAGGAATTGTTCAAACATAGACAGTAAGAACAGTCAGTCTTCTTGTACTTAAGTCAGCATTGTGCCTTTTGTATTTAATTCCGATGAAATTTCTTTGTTTCATCGTCAATAAGAAGGTCCAAGGGATACAGTAAACCTGAAGTGAAGCATCGGTATCTATAACTAGTGTCACAGGAATGGTTCAAACATATACAGTAAAAAGAGTCAGTCTTCTTGTACTTAAGTCGGCATTGTGCCTTTTGTATTTAATTCCGATGCTATTTCTGTGTCTCATCGTCAATAAGAAGGTCCAAGGGATACAGTGAACCTGAAGTGAAGCATCGGAATATATAACTAGTGTCACAGGAATGGTTTAAATCATAGGCAGTAAGATGAGTCAGTCTTCTTGTACATAAGTCGGCATTGTGCCTTTTCTATTTAATTCCGATGCAATTTCTGTGATTCATCGTCAAAAGGATGGTCCAAGGGATACAGTAAACCTGAAGTGAAGCATCGGAATCTATAACTAGTGTCACAGGAATGGTTCAATACATAGACAGTAAGAAGAGTCAGTCTTCTTGTACTTAAGTCGGCATTGTGCCTTTTCTATTTAATTCCGATGCTATTTCTCTGTTTCATCTTCAATAGGAAGGTCAGAGGGATACAGTAAACCTGAAGTGAAGCATCGGAATCTATAACTAGTGTCACGGGGATGGTTCAAAGCATAGACAGTAGAAGAGTCAGTCTTCTTGTACTTAAGTCGGCATTGTGCCCTTTGTATTTAATTCCGATGCAATTTCTGTGTTTCATCGTCAATAAGAAGGTTAGAGGGATACAGTAAACCTGAAGGGAAGCATCGGAATCTATAACTAGTGTCACAGGAATGGTTCAAAACATAGACATTAGGTAAAATCAGTCGTCTTGTAAATAATTCGGCATTGTGACTTTTCTATTTAATTCCGATGCAACTTCTGTGTTTCGTCGTCAATAACATAGTCCAAGACATACAGTAAATCTGAAGTGAAGCATCGGAATCTATAACTAGTGTCACAGGAATGGTTCAAAGCATAGACATTAAGAAGAGTCAGTCTTCTTGTACTTAAGTCGGCACTGTGCCTTTTGTATTTAATTCCGATGCAATTTCTGTGTTTCATCGTCAATAAGAAGGTCCAAGGGATACAGTAAACATATAGTGAAGCATCGGAATCAAAAATTGGTCTCACAGGAAAAGTTCAAAACATAGTCAGTAAGAAGAGTCAGTCTTCTTGTACTTAAGTCGGCATTGTGCCTTTTGTATTTAATTCCGATGCAATTTCTGCGTCTCATCGTCAATAAGAAGGTCACAGGGGTACAGTAAACCTGAAGTGAAGCTTCGAAATCTATAACTAGTGTCATAGGAATGGTTTAAATCATAGACAGTAAGATGAGTCAGTCTCCTTGTACATAAGTCGGCATTGTGCCTTTTCTATTTAATTCCGATGCAATTTCTGTGATTCATCGTCAAAAAGAAGGTCCAAGGGATACAGTAATCCTGAAGTGAAGCATCGGAATCTATAACTAGTGTCACAGGAATGGTTCAAAACATAGACAGTAAGAAGAGTCAGTCTTCTTGTACTTAAGTCGGCATTGTGCCTTTTCTATTTAATTCCGATGCTATTTCTGTGTTTCATCTTCAATAGGAAGGTCAGAGGGATACAGTAAACCTGAAGTGAAGCATCGGAATCTATAAATAGTGTCACGTGGATGGTTCTAAGCATAACCAGTAAGAAGAGTCAGTCTTCTTGTACTTAAGTCGCTATTGTGCCTTTTCTATTTAATTCCGATGCAATTTCTGTGTTTCGTCGTCAATAAGAAGGTCCAAGGTATACAGTAAACCTGAAGTGGACCATCGGAATCTATAACTAGTGTCACAGGAATATCTCAAAACATAGACAGTGAGAAGAGTCAGCCCTCTTGTACTCAAGTCAGCATTGTGCTTTTTGTATTTAATTCCGATGCAGATTCTGTGTTTCTTCGGCAATTAGAAGGTCAGAGGGATGCAGAAAACCTGAAGTGAAGCATCGGAATCTATAACTAGTGTCACAGGAACGGATTAAAACATAGACAGTAAGATGAGTCAGTCTTCTTGTACATAAGTGGGCATTGTGCCTTTTCTATTTAATTCCGATGCAATTTCTGTGATTCATCGTCAAACAGAAGGTCCAAGGGATAAAGTGAACCTGAAGTGAAGCATCGGAATCCATAACTAGTGTCACAGGAATGGTTCAAAACATAGACAGTAAGAAGAGTCAGTCTTCTTGTACTTAAGTCGGCATTGTGCCTTTTCTATTTACTTCCGATGCTATTTCTGTGTTTCATCTTCAATAGAAAGATCAGAGGGGTACAGAAAACCTGAAGTGAAGCATCGGAATCTATAACTAGTGTCACAGGAATGGTTAAAACATAGACAGTAAGAAGAGTCAGTCTTCTTGTACTTATGTCGGCATTGTGCATTTTCCATTTAATTCCGATGCGATTTCTGTGTTTCATCGTCAATAAGAAGGGCAGAGGGATCCAGTAAACCTACAGTGAAACATCGGAATCTATAACTAGTGTCACAGGAATGTTTCAAAACATAGACAGTAAGAAGAGTCAGTCCTCTTGTACTTAAGTCGGCATTGTGCTTCTTGTATCTAATTCCGATGCAATTTCTGTGTTTCATCGGCAATTAGAAGGTCAGAGGGTTACAGTAAACCTGAAGTGAAGCATCGGAATCCACAACTAGTGTCGCAGGAATGGTTCAAAACATAGACAGTAAGAAAAGTCAGTCTACATGTACTTAAGTCGGCATTGTGGCTTTTGTATTTAATTCCGATGCAATTTCTGTGTTTCATCGTCAATAAGAAGGGTAGAGGGATACAGTAAACCTGAAGTGAAGCATCAGAATCTATAACTAGTGTCACAGGAATGGTTCAAAACATAGACAGTAAGAAGAGTCAGTCTACTTGTACTTAAGACGGCATTGTGCCTTTTGTATTTTATTACGATGCAATATCTATGTTACCTCGTCAATAAGAAGGTCCAAGGAATACAGTACACCTGAAGTGAAGCATCGGAATCTATAACTAGTGTCTCAGGAATGGTTCAAATCATAGACAGTAAGAAGAGTCTGTCTTCTTGTACTTAAGTCAGCATTGTGCCTTTTCTATTTAATTCCGATGCAATTCCTATGTTTCATCGTCAATAAGGAGGTCAGAGGGATACAGTAAACCTGAAGTGAAGCATCGGAATCTATAACTAGTGTCACAGGAATGGTTAAAAAATAGACAGTAAGAAGAGTCAGTCTTCTTGTACTTCAGTCGGCACTGTGACTTTTGTATTTAATTCCGATGCAATTTCTGTGTTTCATCGTCAAAAAGAAGGTCCAAGGGATACAGTAAACATATAGTGAAGCAGCGGAATCTAAAACTGGTCTCACAGGAAATGTTCACAACATAGTCAGTAAGAAGAGTCAGTCTTCTTGTACTTAAGTCTGCATTGTGAATTTTGAATTTAATTCCGATGCAATTTCTGTGTTTCATCGTCAATAAGAAGGTCAGAGCGATACAGTAAACCTGAAGGGAAGCATCGGAATCTAGAACTAGTGTCACAGGAATGGTTCAAATCATAGACATTAGGTAGAGTCAGTCTTCTTGTACCTAAGTCGGCATTGTGCCTTTTCTATTTAATTGCGATGCAATTTTTGTGTTTCGACGTCAATACGATGGTCCAAGAGATACAGTAAATCTGAAGTGAAGCATCGGAATCTATAACTAGTGTCACAGGAATGGTTCAAAACATATACAGTAAAAAGAGTCAGTCTTCTTGTACTTAAGTCGGCATTGTGCCTATTGTATTTAATTCCGATGCAATTTCTGTGTTTCATCGTCGATAAGAAGGTCCAAGGGATACAGTAAACCTGAAGTGAAGCATCGGAATCTATAACTAGTGTCACAGGAATTGTTCAAACATAGACAATAAGAACAGTCAGTAGTCTTGTACTTAAGTCGGCATTGTGCCTTTTGTATTTAATTCCGATGAAATTTCTTTGTTTCATCGTCAATAAGAAGGTCCAAGGGATACAGTAAACCTGAAGTGTAGCATCGGAATCTATAACTAGTGTCACAGGAATGGTTCAAACATATACAGTAAAAAGAGTCAGTCTTCTTGTACTTAAGTCGGCATTGTGCCTTTTGTATTTAATTCCGATGCAATTTCTGTGTCTCATCGTCAATAAGAAGGTCCAAGGGATACAGTAAACCTGAAGTGAAGCATCGGAATATATAACTAGTGTCATATGAATGGTTTAAATCATAGACAGTAAGATGAGTCAGTCTTCTTGTACATAAGTCGGCATTGTGCCTTTTCTATTTAATTCCGATGCAATTTCTGTGATTCATCGTCAAAAAGATGGTCCAAGGGATACAGTAAACCTGAAGTGAAGCATCGGAATCTATAACTAGTGTCACAGGAATGGTTCAATACATAGACAGTAAGAAGAGTCAGTCTTCTTGTACTTAAGTCGGCCTTGTGCATTTTCTATTTAATTCCGATGCTATTTCTGTGTTTCATCTTCAATAGGAAGGTCAGAGGGATACAGTAAACCTGAAGTGAAGCATCGGAATCTATAACTAGTGTCACGGGGATGGTTCAAAGCATAGACAGTAGAAGAGTCAGTCTTCTTGTACTTAAGTCGGCATTGTGCCCTTTGTTTTTAATTCCGATGCAATTTCTGTGTTTTATCGTCAGTAAGAAGGTTAGAGGGATACAGTAAACCTGAAGGGAAGCATCGGAATCTATAACTAGTGTCACAGGAATGGTTCAAAACATACACATTAGGTAGAATCAGTCGTCTTGTAAATAATTCGGCATTGTGACTTTTCTATTTAATTCCGATGCAACTTCTGTGTTTCGTCGTAAATAACATAGTCCAAGACATACAGTAAATCTGAAGTGAAGCATCGGAATCTATAACTAGTGTCACAGGAATGGTTCAAAGCATAGACATTAAGAAGAGTCAGTCTTCTTGTACTTAAGTCGGCACTGTGCCTTTTGTATTTAATTCCGATGCAATTTCTGTGTTTCATCGTCACTAAGAAGGTCCAAGGGATACAGTAAACATATAGCGAAGCATCGGAATCTAAAAGGGTCTCACAGGAAAAGCTCAAAACATAGTCAGTAAGAAGAGTCAGTCTTCTTGTACTTAACTCGGCTTTGTGCCTTTTGTATTTAATTCCGATGCAATTTCTGCGTCTCATCGTCAATAAGAAGGTCACAGGGATACAGTAAACCTGATGTGAAGCTTCGGAATCTATAACTAGTGTCATAGGAATGGTTTAAATCACAGACAGTAAGATGAGTCAGTCTTCTTGTACATAAGTCGGCATTGTGCCTTTTCTATTTAATTCCGATGCAATTTCTGTGATTCATCGTCAAAAAGAAGGTCCAAGGGATACAGTAAACCTGAAGTGAAGCATCGGAATCTATAACTAGTGTCACAGGAATGGTTCAAAACATAGACAGTAAGAAGAGTCAGTCTTCTTGTACTTAAGTCGGCATTGTGCCTTTTCTATTTAATTCCGATGCTATTTCTGTGTTTCATCTTCAATAGGAAGATCAGAGGGATACAGTAAACCTGAAGTGAAGCATCGGAATCTATAAATAGTGTCACGTGGATGGTTCTAAGCATAGACAGTAAGAAGAGTCAGTCTTCTTGTACTTAAGTCGCTATTGTGTCTTTTCTATTTAATTCCGATGCAATTTCTGTGTTTCGTCGTCAATAATGAAGGTCCAAGGTATACAGTAAACCTGAAGTGGACCATCAGAATCTATAACTAGTGTCACAGGAATGTCTCAAAACATAGACAGTGAGAAGAGTCAGCCCTCTTGTACTCAAGTCAGCATTGTGCTTTTTGTATTTAATTCCGATGCAGATTCTGTGTTTCTTCGGCAATTAGAAGGTCAGAGGGATACAGAATACCTGAAGTGAAGCATCGGAATCTATAACTAGTGTCACAGGAATGGATTAAAACATAGACAGTAAGATGAGTCAGTCTTCTTGTATATAAGTGGGCATTGTGCCTTTTCTATTTAATTCCGATGCAATTTCTGTGATTCATCGTCAAAAAGAAGGTCCAAGGGATAAAGTAAACCTGAAGTGAAGCATCGGAATCCATAACTAGTGTCACAGGAATGGTTCAAAACATAGACAGTAAGAAGAGTCAGTCTTCTTGTACTTGAGTCGGCATTGTGCCTTTTCTATTTAATTCCGATGCTATTTCTGTGTTTCATCTTCAATAGGAAGGTCAGAGGGGTACAGAAAACCTGAAGTGAAGCATCGGAATCTATAACTAGTGTCACAGGAATGGTTAAAACATAGACAGTAAGAAGAGTGACTTTTGTATTTAATTCCGATGCAATTTCTGTGTTTCGTCGTCAAAAAGAAGGTCCAAGGGATACAGTAAACATATAGTGAAGCAGCGGAATCTAAAACTGGTCTCACAGGAAATGTTCACAACATAGTCAGTAAGAAGAGTCAGTCTTCTTGTACTTAAGTCTGCATTGTGAATTTTGAATTTAATTCCGATGCAATTTCTGTGTTTCATCGTCAATAAGAAGGTCAGAGGGATACAGTAAACCTGAAGGGAAGCATCGGAATCTAGAACTAGTGTCACAGGAATGGTTCAAATCATAGACATTAGGTAGAGTCAGTCTTCTTGTACCTAAGTCGGCATTGTGCCTTTTCTATTTAATTGCGATGCAATTTCTGTGTTTCGTCGTCAATACGATGGTCCAAGAGATACAGTAAATCTGAAGTGAAGCATCGGAATCTATAACTAGTGTCACAGGAATGGTTCAAAACATATACAGTAAAAAGAGTCAGTCTTCTTGTACTTAAGTCGGCATTGTGCCCTTTGTTTTTAATTCCGATGCAATTTCTGTGTTTCATCGTCAATAAGAAGGTTAGAGGGATACAGTAAACCTGAAGGGAAGCATCGGAATCTATAACTAGTGTCACAGGAATGGTTCAAAACATACACATTAGGTAGAATCAGTCGTCTTGTAAATAATTCGGCATTGTGCCTTTTCTATTTAATTCCGATGCAACTTCTGTGTTTCGTCGTCAATAACATAGTCCAAGACATACAGTAAATCTGAAGTGAAGCATCGGAATCTATAACTAGTGTCACAGGAATGGTTCAAAGCATAGACATTAAGAAGAGTCAGTCTTCTTGTACTTAAGTCGGCACTGTGCCTTTTGTATTTAATTCCGATGCAATTTCTGTGTTTCATCGTCAATAAGAAGGTCCAAGGGATATAGTAAACATATAGCGAAGCATCGGAATCTAAAAGGGTCTCACAGGAAAAGTTCAAAAAATTGTCAGTAAGAAGAGTCAGTCTTCTTGTACTTAAGTCGGCATTGTGCCTTTTGTATTTAATTCCGATGCAATTTCTGCGTCTCATCGTCAATAAGAAGGTCACAGGGATACAGTAAACCTGAAGTGAAGCTTCGGAATCTATAACTAGTGTCATAGGAATGGTTTAAATCATAGACAGTAAGATGAGTCAGTCTTCTTGTACATAAGTCGGCATTGTGCCTTTTGTATTTAATTCCGATGCAATTTCTGTGATTCATCGTCAAAAAGAAGGTCCAAGGGATACAGTAAACCTGAAGTGAAGCATCGGAATCTATAACTAGTGTCACAGGAATGGTTCAAAACATAGACAGTAAGAAGAGTCAGTCTTCTTGTACTTAAGTCGGCATTGTGCCTTTTCTATTTAATTCCGATGCTATTTCTGTGTTTCATCTTCAATAGGAAGGTCAGAGGGATACAGTAACCCTGAAGTGAAGCATCGGAATCTATAAACAGTGTCACGTGGATGGTTCTAAGCATAGACAGTAAGAAGAGTCAGTCTTCTTGTACTTAAGTCGCTATTGTGCCTTTTCTATTTAATTCCGATGCAATTTCTGTGTTTCGTCGTCAATACGAAGGTCCAAGGTATACAGTAAACCTGAAGTGGACCATCGGAATCTATAACTAGTGTCACAGGAATGTCTCAAAACATAGACAGTGAGAAGAGTCAGCCCTCTTGTACCCAAGTCAGCATTGTGCTTTTTGTATTTAATTCCGATGCAGATTCTGTGTTTCTTCGGCAATTAGAAGGTCAGAGGGATACAGAATACCTGAAGTGAAGCATCGGAATCTATAACTAGTGTCACAGGAATGGATTAAAACATAGACAGCAAGATGAGTCAGTCTCCTTGTATATAAGTGGGCATTGTGCCTTTTCTATTTAATTCCGATGCAATTTCTGTGATTCATCGTCAAAAAGAAGGTCCAAGGGATAAAGTAAACCTGAAGTGAAGCATCGGAATCCATAACTAGTGTCACAGGAATGGTTCAAAACATAGACAGTAAGAAGAGTCAGTCTTCTTGTACTTGAGTCGGCATTGTGCCTTTTCTTATTAATTCCGATGCTATTTCTGTGTTTCATCTTCAATAGGAAGGTCAGAGGGGTACAGAAAACCTGAAGTGAAGCATCGGAATCTATAACTAGTGTCACAGGAATGGTTAAAACATAGACAGTAAGAAGAGTCAGTCTTCTTGTACTTAAGTCGGCACTGTGACTTTTGTATTTAATTCCGATGCAATTTCTGTGTTTCATCGTCAAAAAGAAGGTCCAAGGGATACAGTAAACATATAGTGAAGCAGCGGAATCTAAAACTGGTCTCACAGGAAATGTTCACAACATAGTCAGTAAGAAGAGTCAGTCTTCTTGTACTTAAGTCTGCATTGTGAATTTTGAATTTAATTCCGATGCAATTTCTGTGTTTCATCGTCAATAAGAAGGTCAGAGGGATACAGTAAAACTGAAGGGAAGCATCGGAATCTAGAACTAGTGTCACAGGAATGGTTCAAATCATAGACATTAGGTAGAGTCAGTCTTCTTGTACCTAAGTCGGCATTGTGCCTTTTCTATTTAATTGCGATGCAATTTCTGTGTTTCGTCTTCAATACGATGGTCCAAGAGATACAGTAAATCTGAAGTGAAGCATCGGAATCTATAACTAGTGTCACAGGAATGGTTCAAAACATATACAGTAAAAAGAGTCAGTCTTCATGTACTTAAGTCGGCATTGTGCCTATTGTATTTATTTCCGATGCAATTTCTGTGTTTCATCGTCGATAAGAAGGTCCAAGGGATACAGTAAACCTGAAGTGAAGCATCGGAATCTATAACTAGTGTCACAGGAATTGTTCAAACATAGACAATAAGAACAGTCAGTCTTCTTGTACTTAAGTCGGCATTGTGCCTTTTGTATTTAATTCCGATGAAATTTCTTTGTTTCATCGTCAATAAGAAGGTCCAAGGGATACAGTAAACCTGAAGTGAAGCATCGGAATATATAACTAGTGTCACAGGAATGGTTTAAATCATAGGCAGTAAGATGAGTCAGTCTTCTTGTACATAAGTCGGCATTGTGCCTTTTCTATTTAATTCCGATGCAATTTCTGTGATTCATCGTCAAAAAGATGGTCCAAGGGATACAGTAAACCTGAAGAGAAGCATCGGAATCTATAACTAGTGTCACAGGAATGGTTCAATACATAGACAGTAAGAAGAGTCAGTCTTCTTGTACTTAAGTCGGCCTTGTGCCTTTTCTATTTAATTCCGATGCTATTTCTGTGTTTCATCTTCAATAGGAAGGTCAGAGGGATACAGTAAACCTGAAGTGAAGCATCGGAATCTATAACTAGTGTCACGGGGATGGTTCAAAGCATAGACAGTAGAAGAGTCAGTCTTCTTGTACTTAAGTCGGCATTGTGCCCTTTGTTATTAATTCCGATGCAATTTCTGTGTTTCATCGTCAATAAGAAGGTTAGAGGGATACAGTAAACCTGAAGGGAAGCATCGGAATCTATAACTAGTGTCACAGGAATGGTTCAAAACATAGACATTAGGTAGAATCAGTCGTCTTGTAAATAATTCGGCATTGTGCCTTTTCTATTTAATTCCGATGCAACTTCTGTGTTTCGTCGTCAATAACATAGTCCAAGACATACAGTAAATCTGAAGTGAAGCATCGGAATCTATAACTAGTGTCACAGGAATGGTTCAAAGCATAGACATTAAGAAGAGTCAGTCTTCTTGTACTTAAGTCGGCACTTGCCTTTTGTATTTAATTCCGATTCAATTTCTGTGTTTCATCGTCAATAAGAAGGTCCAAGGGATATAGTAAACATATAGCGAAGCATCGGAATCTAAAAGGGTCTCACAGGAAAAGTTCAAAACATAGTCAGTAAGAAGAGTCAGTCTTCTTGTACTTAAGTCGGCATTGTGCCTTTTGTATTTAATTCCGATGCAATTTCTGCGTCTCATCGTCAATAAGAAGGTCACAGGGATACAGTAAACCTGAAGTGAAGCTTCGGAATCTATAACTAGTGTCATAGGAATGGTTTAAATCATAGACAGTAAGATGAGTCAGTCTTCTTGTACATAAGTCGGCATTGTGCCTTTTGTATTTAATTCCGATGCAATTTCTGTGTTTCATCTTCAATAGGAAGGTCAGAGGGATACAGTAACCCTGAAGTGAAGCATCGGAATCAATAAATAGTGTCACGTGGATGGTTCTAAGCATAGACAGTAAGAAGAGTCAGTCTTCTTGTACTTAAGTCGCTATTGTGCCTTTTCTATTTAATTCCGATGCAATTTCTGTGTTTCGTCGTCAATACGAAGGTCCAAGGTATACAGTAAACCTGAAGTGGACCATCGGAATCTATAACTAGTGTCACAGGAATGTCTCAAAACATAGACAGTGAGAAGAGTCAGCCCTCTTGTACTCAAGTCAGCATTGTGCTTTTTGTATTTAATTCCGATGCAGATTCTGTGTTTCTTCGGCAATTAGAAGGTCAGAGGGATACAGAATACCTGAAGTGAAGCATCGGAATCTATAACTAGTGTCACAGGAATGGATTAAAACATAGACAGCAAGATGAGTCAGTCTTCTTGTATATAAGTGGGCATTGTGCCTTTTCTATTTAATTCCGATGCAATTTCTGTGATTCATCGTCAAAAAGAAGGTCCAAGGGATAAAGTAAACCTGAAGTGAAGCATCGGAATCCATAACTAGTGTCACAGGAATGGTTCAAAACATAGACAGTAAGAAGAGTCAGTCTTCTTGTACTTGAGTCGGCATTGTGCCTTTTCTATTTAATTCCGATGCTATTTCTGTGTTTCATCTTCAATAGGAAGGTCAGAGGGGTACAGAAAACCTGAAGTGAAGCATCGGAAGCTATAACTAGTGTCACAGGAATGGTTAAAACATAGACAGTAAGAAGAGTCAGTCTTCTTGTACTTAAGTCGGCACTGTGACTTTTGTATTTAATTCCGATGCAATTTCTGTGTTTCATCGTCAAAAAGAAGGTCCAAGGGATACAGTAAACATACAGTGAAGCAGCGGAATCTAAAACTGGTCTCACAGGAAATGTTCACAACATAGTCAGTAAGAAGAGTCAGTCTTCTTGTACTTAAGTCTGCATTGTGAATTTTGAATTTAATTCCGATGCAATTTCTGTGTTTCATCGTCAATAAGAAGGTCAGAGGGATACAGTAAACCTGAAGGGAAGCATCGGAATCTAGAACTAGTGTCACAGGAATGGTTCAAATCATAGACATTAGGTAGAGTCAGTCTTCTTGTACCTAAGTCGGCATTGTGCCTTTTCTATTTAATTGCGATGCAATTTCTGTGTTTCGTCTTCAATACGATGGTCCAAGAGATACAGTAAATCTGAAGTGAAGCATCGGAATCTATAACTAGTGTCACAGGAATGGTTCAAAACATATACAGTAAAAAGAGTCAGTCTTCTTGTACTTAAGTCGGCATTGTGCCTATTGTATTTATTTCCGATGCAATTTCTGTGTTTCATCGTCGATAAGAAGGTCCAAGGGATACAGTAAACCTGAAGTGAAGCATCGGAATCTATAACTAGTGTCACAGGAATTGTTCAAACATAGACAATAAGAACAGTCAGTCTTCTTGTACTTAAGTCGGCATTGTGCCTTTTGTATTTAATTCCGATGAAATTTCTTTGTTTCATCGTCAATAAGAAGGTCCAAGGGATACAGTAAACCTGAAGTGAAGCATCGTAATATATAACTAGTGTCACAGGAATGGTTTAAATCATAGGCAGTAAGATGAGTCAGTCTTCTTGTACATAAGTCGGCATTGTGCCTTTTCTATTTAATTCCGATGCAATTTCTGTGATTCATCGTCAAAAAGATGGTCCAAGGGATACAGTAAACCTGAAGTGAAGCATCGGAATCTATAACTAGTGTCACAGGAATGGTTCAATACATAGACAGTAAGAAGAGTCAGTCTTCTTGTACTTAAGTCGGCCTTGTGCCTTTTCTATTTAATTCCGATGCTATTTCTGTGTTTCATCTTCAATAGGAAGGTCAGAGGGATACAGTAAACCTGAAGTGAAGCATCGGAATCTATAACTAGTGTCACGGGGATGGTTCAAAGCATAGACAGTAGAAGAGTCAGTCTTCTTGTACTTAAGTCGGCATTGTGCCCTTTGTTATTAATTCCGATGCAATTTCTGTGTTTCATCGTCAATAAGAAGGTTAGAGGGATACAGTAAACCTGAAGGGAAGCATCGGAATCTATAACTAGTGTCACAGGAATGGTTCAAAACATAGACATTAGGTAGAATCAGTCGCCTTGTAAATAATTCGGCATTGTGCCTTTTCTATTTAATTCCGATGCAACTTCTGTGTTTCATCGTCAATAACATAGTCCAAGACATACAGTAAATCTGAAGTGAAGCATCGGAATCTATAACTAGTGTCACAGGAATGGTTCAAAGCATAGACATTAAGAAGAGTCAGTCTTCTTGTACTTAAGTCGGCACTGTGCCTTTTGTATTTAATTCCGATGCAATTTCTGCGTTTCATCGTCAATAAGAAGGTCCAAGGGATATAGTAAACATATAGCGAAGCATCGGAATCTAAAAGGGTCTCACAGGAAAAGTTCAAAACATAGTCAGTAAGAAGAGTCAGTCTTCTTGTACTTAAGTCGGCATTGTGCCTTTTGTATTTAATTCCGATGGAATTTCTGCGTCTCATCGTCAATAAGAAGGTCGCAGGGATACAGTAAACCTGAAGTGAAGCTTCGGAATCTATAACTATTGTCATAGGAATGGTTTAAATCATAGACAGTAAGATGAGTCAGTCTTCTTGTACATAAGTCGGCATTGTGCCTTTTGTATTTAATTCCGATGCAATTTCTGTGATTCTTCGTCAAAAAGAAGGTCCAAGGGATACAGTAAACCTGAAGTGAAGCATCGGAATCTATAACTAGTGTCACAGGAATGGTTCAAAACATAGACAGTAAGAAGAGTCAGTCTTCTTGTACTTAAGTCGGCATTGTGCCTTTTCTATTTAATTCCGATGCTATTCCTGTGTTTCATCTTCAATAGGAAGGTCAGAGGGATACAGTAACCCTGAAGTGAAGCATCGGAATCTATAAATAGTGTCACGTGGATGGTTCTAGGCATAGACAGTAAGAAGAGTCAGTCTTCTTGTACTTAAGTCGCTATTGTGCCTTTTCTATTTAATTCCGATGCAATTTCTGTGTTTCGTCGTCAATAAGAAGGTCCAAGGTATACAGTAAACCTGAAGTGGACCATCGGAATCTATAACTAGTGTCACAGGAATGTCTCAAAACATAGACAGTGAGAAGAGTCAGCCCTCTTGTACTCAAGTCAGCATAGTGCTTTTTGTATTTAATTCCGATGCAGATTCTGTGTTTCTTCGGCAATTAGAAGGTCAGAGGGATACAGAATACCTGAAGTGAAGCATCGGAATCTATAACTAGTGTCACAGGAATGGATTAAAACATAGACAGTGAGATGAGTCAGTCTTCTTGTATATAAGTGGGCATTGTGCCTTTTCTATTTAATTCCGATGCAATTTCTGTGATTCATCGTCAAAAAGAAGGTCCAAGGGATAAAGTAAACCTGAAGTGAAGCATCGGAATCCATAACTAGTGTCACAGGAATGGTTCAAAACATAGACAGTAAGAAGAGTCAGTCTTCTTGTACTTGAGTCGGCATTGTGCCTTTTCTATTTAATTCCGATGCTATTTCTGTGTTTCATCTTCAATAGGAAGGTCAGAGGGGTACAGAAAACCTGAAGTGAAGCATCGGAATCTATAACTAGTGTCACAGGAATGGTTAAAACATAGACAGTAAGAAGAGTCAGTCTTCTTGTACTTAAGTCGGCACTGTGACTTTTGTATTTAATTCCGATGCAATTTCTGTGTTTCATCGTCAAAAAGAAGGTCCAAGGGATACAGTAAACATATAGTGAAGCAGCGGAATCTAAAACTGGTCTCACAGGAAATGTTCACAACATAGTCAGTAAGAAGAGTCAGTCTTCTTGTACTTAAGTCTGCATTGTGAATTTTGAATTTAATTCCGATGCAATTTCTGTGTTTCATCGTCAATAAGAAGGTCAGAGGGATACAGTAAACCTGAAGGGAAGCATCGGAATCTAGAACTAGTGTTACAGGAATGGTTCAAATCATAGACATTAGGTAGAGTCAGTCTTCTTGTACCTAAGTCGGCATTGTGCCTTTTCTATTTAATTGCGATGCAATTTCTGTGTTTCGTCGTCAATACGATGGTCCAAGAGATACAGTAAATCTGAAGTGAAGCATCGGAATCTATAACTAGTGTCACAGGAATGGTTCAAAACATATACAGTAAAAAGAGTCAGTCTTCTTGTACGTAAGTCGGCATTGTGCCTATTGTATTTAATTCCGATGCAATTTCTGTGTTTCATCGTCGATAAAAAGGTCCAAGGGATACAGTAAACCTGAAGTGAAGCATCGGAATCTATAACTAGTGTCACAGGAATTGTTCAAACATAGACAATAAGAACAGTCAGTCTTCTTGTACTTAAGTCGGCATTGTGCCTTTTGTATTTAATTCCGATGAAATTTCTTTGTTTCATCGTCAATAAGAAGGTCCAAAGGATACAGTAAACCTGAAGTGAAGCATCGGAATCTATAACTAGTGTCACAGGAATGGTTCAAACATATACAGTAAAAAGAGTCAGTCTTCTTGTACTTAAGTCGGCATTGTGCCTTTTGTATTTAATTCCGATGCAATTTCTGTGTCTCATCGTCAATAAGAAGGTCCAAGGGATACAGTAAACCTGAAGTGAAGCATCGGAATATATAACTAGTGTCACAGGAATGGTTTAAATCATAGGCAGTAAGATGAGTCAGTCTTCTTGTACATAAGTCGGCATTGTGCCTTTTCTATTTAATTCCGATGCAATTGATGTCATTCATCGTCAAAAAGATGGTCCAAGGGATACAGTAAACCTGAAGTGAAGCATCGGAATCTATAACTAGTGTCACAGGAATGGTTCAATACATAGACAGTAAGAAGAGTCAGTCTTCTTGTACTTAAGTCGGCCTTGTGCCTTTTCTATTTAATTCCGATGCTATTTCTGTGTTTCATCTTCAATAGGAAGGTCAGAGGGATACAGTAAACCTGAAGTGAAGCATCGGAATCTATAACTAGTGTCACGGGGATGGTTCAAAGCATAGACAGTAGAAGAGTCAGTCTTCTTGTACTTAAGTCGGCATTGTGCCCTTTGTTTTTAATTCCGATGCAATTTCTGTGTTTCATCGTCAATAAGAAGGTTAGAGGGATACAGTAAACCTGAAGGGAAGCATCGGAATCTATAACTAGTGTCACAGGAATGGTTCAAAGCATAGACATTAGGTAGAATCAGTCGTCTTGTAAATAATTCGGCATTGTGCCTTTTCTATTTAATTCCGATGCAACTTCTGTGTTTCGTCGTCAATAACATAGTCCAAGACATACAGTAAATCTGAAGTGAAGCATCGGAATCTATAACTAGTGTCACAGGAATGGTTCAAAGCATAGACATTAAGAAGAGTCAGTCTTCTTGTACTTAAGTCGGCACTGTGCCTTTTGTATTTAATTCCGATGCAATTTCTGTGTTTCATCGTCAATAAGAAGGTCCAAGGGATACAGTAAACATATAGCGAAGCATCGGAATCTAAAAGGGTCTCACAGGAAAAGTTCAAAACATAGTCAGTAAGAAGAGTCAGTCTTCTTGTACTTAAGTCGGCATTGTGCCTTTTGTTTTTAATTCCGATGCAATTTCTGCGTCTCATCGTCAATAAGAAGGTCACAGGGATACAGTAAACCTGAAGTGAAGCTTCGGAATCTATAACTAGTGTCATAGGAATGGTTTAAATCATAGACAGTAAGATGAGTCAGTCTTCTTGTACATAAGTCGGCATTGTGCCTTTTCTATTTAATTCCGATGCAATTTCTGTGATTCATCGTCAAATAGAAGGTCCAAGGGATACAGTAAACCTGAAGTGAAGCATCGGAATCTATAACTAGTGTCACAGGAATGGTTCAAAACATAGACAGTAAGAAGAGTCAGTCTTCTTGCACTTAAGTCGGCATTGTGCCTTTTCTATTTAATTCCGATGCTATTTCTGTGTTTCATCTTCAATAGGAAGGTCAGAGGGATACAGTAAACCTGAAGTGAAGCATCGGAATCTATAAATAGTGTCATGTGGATGGTTCTAAGCATAGACAGTAAGAAGAGTCAGTCTTCTTGTACTTAAGTCGCTATTGTGCCTTTTCTATTTAATTCCGATGCAATTTCTGTGTTTCGTCGTCAATAAGAAGGTCCAAGGTATACAGTAAACCTGAAGTGGACCATCGGAATCTATAACTAGTGTCACAGGAATGTCTCAAAGCATACACAGTGAGAAGAGTCAGCCCTCTTGTACTCAAGTCAGCATAGTGCTTTTTGTATTTAATTCCGATGCAGATTCTGTGTTTCTTCGGCAATTAGAAGGTCAGAGGGATACAGAATACCTGAAGTGAAGCATCGGAATCTATAACTAGTGTCACAGGAATGGATTAAAACATACACAGTAAGTTGAGTCAGTCTTCTTGTATATAAGTGGGCATTGTGCCTTTTCTATTTAATTCCGATGCAATTTCTGTGATTCATCGTCAAAAAGAAGGTCCAAGGGATAAAGTAAACCTGAAGTGAAGCATCGGAAACCATAACTAGTGTCACAGGAATGGTTCAAAACATAGACAGTAAGAAGAGTCAGTCTTCTTGTACTTGAGTCGGCATTGTGCCTTTTCTATTTAATTCCGATGCTATTTCTGTGTTTCATCGTCAATAACAAGGTCAGAGGGATACAGTAAACCTGAAGGGAAGCATCGGAATCTAGAATTAGTGTCACAGGAATGGTTCAAATCATAGACATTAGGTAGAGTCAGTCTTCTTGTACCTAAGTCGGCATTGTGCCTTTTCTATTTAATTGCGATGCAATTTCTGTGTTTCGTCGTCAATACGATGGTCCAAGAGATACAGTAAATCTGAAGTGAAGCATCGGAATCTATAACTAGTGTCACAGGAATGGTTCAAAACATGTACAGTAGAAAGAGTCAGTCTTCTTGTACTTAAGTCGGCATTGTGCCTATTGTATTTAATTCCGATGCAAATTCTGTGTTTCATCGTCGATAAGAAGGTCCAAGGGATACAGTAAACCTGAAGTGAAGCATCGGAATCTATAACTAGTGTCACAGGAATTGTTCAAACATAGACAATAAGAACAGTCAGTCTTCTTGTACTTAAGTCGGCATTGTGCCTTTTGTATTTAATTCCGATGAAATTTCTTTGTCTCATCGTCAATAAGAAGGTCCAAGGGATACAGTAAACCTGAAGTGAAGCATCGGAATCTATAACTAGTGTCACAGCAATGGTTCAAACATATACAGTAAAAAGAGTCAGTCTTCTTGTACTTAAGTCGGCATTGTTCCTTTTGTATTTAATTCCGATGCAATTTCTGTGTCTCATCGTCAATAAGAAGGTCCAAGGGATACAGTAAACCTGAAGTGAAGCATCGGAATATATAACTAGGGTCACAGGAATGGTTTAAATCATAGGCAGTAAGATGAGTCAGTCTTCTTGTACATAAGTCGGCATTGTGCCTTTTCTATTTAATTCCGATGCAATTTCTGTGATTCATCGTCAAAAAGATGGTCCAAGGGATACAGTAAACCTGAAGTGAAGCATCGGAATCTATAACTAGTGTCACAGGAATGGTTCAATACATAGACAGTAAGAATAGTCAGTCTTCTTGTACTTAAGTCGGCCTTGTGCCTTTTCTATTTAATTCCGATGCTATTTCTGTGTTTCATCTTCAATAGGAAGGTCAGAGGGATACAGTAAACCTGAAGTGAAGCATCGGAATCTATAACTAGTGTCACGGGGATGGTTCAAAGCATAGACAGTAGAAGAGTCAGTCTTCTTGTACTTAAGTCGGCATTGTGCCCTTTGTTTTTAATTCCGATGCAATTTCTGTGTTTCATCGTCAATAAGAAGGTTAGAGGGATACAGTAAACCTGAAGGGAAGCATCGGAATCTATAACTAGTGTCACAGGAATGGTTCAAAACATAGACATTAGGTAGAATCAGTCGTCTTGTAAATAATTCGGCATTGTGCCTTTTCTATTTAATTCCGATGCAACTTCTGTGTTTCGTCGTCAATAACATAGTCCAAGACATACAGTAAATCTGAAGTGAAGCATCGGAATCTATAACTAGTGTCACAGGAATGGTTCAAAGCATAGACATTAAGAAGAGTCAGTCTTCTTGTACTTAAGTCGGCACTGTGCCTTTTGTATTTAATTCCGATGCAATTTCTGTGTTTCATCGTCAATAAGAAGGTCCAAGGGATACAGTAAACATATAGCGAAGCATCGGAATCTAAAAGGGTCTCACAGGAAAAGTTCAAAACATAGTCAGTAAGAAGAGTCAGTCTTCTTGTACTTAAGTCGGCATTGTGCCTTTTGTTTTTAATTCCGATGCAATTTCTGCGTCTCATCGTCAATAAGAAGGTCACAGGGATACAGTAAACCTGAAGTGAAGCTTCGGAATCTATAACTAGTGTCATAGGAATGGTTTAAATCATAGACAGTAAGATGAGTCAGTCTTCTTGTACATAAGTCGGCATTGTGCCTTTTCTATTTAATTCCGATGCAATTTCTGTGATTCATCGTCAAATAGAAGGTCCAAGGGATACAGTAAACCTGAAGTGAAGCATCGGAATCTATAACTAGTGTCACAGGAATGGTTCAAAACATAGACAGTAAGAAGAGTCAGTCTTCTTGTACTTAAGTCGGCATTGTGCCTTTTCTATTTAATTCCGATGCTATTTCTGTGTTTCATCTTCAATAGGAAGGTCAGAGGGATACAGTAAACCTGAAGTGAAGCATCGGAATCTATAAATAGTGTCATGTGGATGGTTCTAAGCATAGACAGTAAGAAGAGTCAGTCTTCTTGTACTTAAGTCGCTATTGTGCCTTTTCTATTTAATTCCGATGCAATTTCTGTGTTTCGTCGTCAATAAGAAGGTCCAAGGTATACAGTAAACCTGAAGTGGACCATCGGAATCTATAACTAGTGTCACAGGAATGTCTCAAAGCATACACAGTGAGAAGAGTCAGCCCTCTTGTACTCAAGTCAGCATAGTGCTTTTTGTATTTAATTCCGATGCAGATTCTGTGTTTCTTCGGCAATTAGAAGGTCAGAGGGATACAGAATACCTGAAGTGAAGCATCGGAATCTATAACTAGTGTCACAGGAATGGATTAAAACATACACAGTAAGTTGAGTCAGTCTTCTTGTATATAAGTGGGCATTGTGCCTTTTCTATTTAATTCCGATGCAATTTCTGTGATTCATCGTCAAAAAGAAGGTCCAAGGGATAAAGTAAACCTGAAGTGAAGCATCGGAAACCATAACTAGTGTCACAGGAATGGTTCAAAACATAGACAGTAAGAAGAGTCAGTCTTCTTGTACTTGAGTCGGCATTGTGCCTTTTCTATTTAATTCCGATGCTATTTCTGTGTTTCATCGTCAATAACAAGGTCAGAGGGATACAGTAAACCTGAAGGGAAGCATCGGAATCTAGAATTAGTGTCACAGGAATGGTTCAAATCATAGACATTAGGTAGAGTCAGTCTTCTTGTACCTAAGTCGGCATTGTGCCTTTTCTATTTAATTGCGATGCAATTTCTGTGTTTCGTCGTCAATACGATGGTCCAAGAGATACAGTAAATCTGAAGTGAAGCATCGGAATCTATAACTAGTGTCACAGGAATGGTTCAAAACATGTACAGTAGAAAGAGTCAGTCTTCTTGTACTTAAGTCGGCATTGTGCCTATTGTATTTAATTCCGATGCAAATTCTGTGTTTCATCGTCGATAAGAAGGTCCAAGGGATACAGTAAACCTGAAGTGAAGCATCGGAATCTATAACTAGTGTCACAGGAATTGTTCAAACATAGACAATAAGAACAGTCAGTCTTCTTGTACTTAAGTCGGCATTGTGCCTTTTGTATTTAATTCCGATGAAATTTCTTTGTCTCATCGTCAATAAGAAGGTCCAAGGGATACAGTAAACCTGAAGTGAAGCATCGGAATCTATAACTAGTGTCACAGCAATGGTTCAAACATATACAGTAAAAAGAGTCAGTCTTCTTGTACTTAAGTCGGCATTGTTCCTTTTGTATTTAATTCCGATGCAATTTCTGTGTCTCATCGTCAATAAGAAGGTCCAAGGGATACAGTAAACCTGAAGTGAAGCATCGGAATATATAACTAGGGTCACAGGAATGGTTTAAATCATAGGCAGTAAGATGAGTCAGTCTTCTTGTACATAAGTCGGCATTGTGCCTTTTCTATTTAATTCCGATGCAATTTCTGTGATTCATCGTCAAAAAGATGGTCCAAGGGATACAGTAAACCTGAAGTGAAGCATCGGAATCTATAACTAGTGTCACAGGAATGGTTCAATACATAGACAGTAAGAATAGTCAGTCTTCTTGTACTTAAGTCGGCCTTGTGCCTTTTCTATTTAATTCCGATGCTATTTCTGTGTTTCATCTTCAATAGGAAGGTCAGAGGGATACAGTAAACCTGAAGTGAAGCATCGGAATCTATAACTAGTGTCACGGGGATGGTTCAAAGCATAGACAGTAGAAGAGTCAGTCTTCTTGTACTTAAGTCGGCATTGTGCCCTTTGTTTTTAATTCCGATGCAATTTCTGTGTTTCATCGTCAATAAGAAGGTTAGAGGGATACAGTAAACCTGAAGGGAAGCATCGGAATCTATAACTAGTGTCACAGGAATGGTTCAAAACATAGACATTAGGTAGAATCAGTCGTCTTGTAAATAATTCGGCATTGTGCCTTTTCTATTTAATTCCGATGCAACTTCTGTGTTTCGTCGTCAATAACATAGTCCAAGACATACAGTAAATCTGAAGTGAAGCATCGGAATCTATAACTAGTGTCACAGGAATGGTTCAAAGCATAGACATTAAGAAGAGTCAGTCTTCTTGTACTTAAGTCGGCACTGTGCCTTTTGTATTTAATTCCGATGCAATTTCTGTGTTTCATCGTCAATAAGAAGGTCCAAGGGATACAGTAAACATATAGCGAAGCATCGGAATCTAAAAGGGTCTCACAGGAAAAGTTCAAAACATAGTCAGTAGCCGGCCGAAGTGGCCGTGCGGTTAAAGGCGCTGCAGTCTGGAACCGCAAGACCGCTACGGTCGCAGGTTCGAATCCTGCCTCGGGCATGGATGTTTGTGATGTCCTTAGGTTAGTTAGGTTTAACTAGTTCTAAGTTCTAGGGGACTAATGACCTCAGCAGTTGAGTCCCATAGTGCTCAGAGCCATTTGAACCATTTGCCATAGTCAGTAAGAAGAGTCAGTCTTCTTGTACTTAAGTCGGCATTGTGCCTTTTGTATTTAATTCCGATGCAATTTCTGCGTCTCATCGTCAATAAGAAGGTCACAGGGATACAGTAAACCTGAAGTGAATCTTCGGAATCTATAACTAGTGTCATAGGAATGGTTTAAATCATAGACAGTAAGATGAGTCAGTCTTCTTGTACATAAGTCGGCATTGTGCCTTTTCTATTTAATTCCGATGCAATTTCAGTGATTCATCGTCAAAAAGAAGGTCCAAGGGATACAGTAAACCTGAAGTGAAGCATCGGAATCTATAACTAGTGTCACAGGAATGGTTCAAAACATAGACAGTAAGAAGAGTCAGTCTTCTTGTACTTAAGTCGGCATTGTGCCTTTTCTATTTAATTCCGATGCTATTTCTGTGTTTCATCTTCAATAGGAAGGTCAGAGGGATACAGTAAACCTGAAGTGAAGCATCGGAATCTATAAATAGTGTCACGTGGATGGTTCTAAGCATAGACAGTAAGAAGAGTCAGTCTTCTTGTACTTAAGTCGCTATTGTGCCTTTTCTATTTAATTCCGATGCAATTTCTGTGTTTCGTCGTCCATAAGAAGGTCCAAGGTATACAGTAAACCTGAAGTGGACCATCGGAATCTATAACTAGTGTCACAGGAATGTCTCAAAACATAGACAGTGAGAAGAGTCAGCCCTCTTGTACTCAAGTCAGCATTGTGCTTTTTGTATTTAATTCCGATGCAGATTCTGTGTTTCTTCGGCAATTAGAAGGTCAGAGGGATACAGAATACCTGAAGTGAAGCATCGGAATCTATAACTAGTGTCACAGGAATGGTTCAAAACATATACAGTAAAAAGAGTCAGTCTTCTTGTACTTAAGTCGGCATTGTGCCTATTGTATTTAATTCCGATGCAATTTCTGTGTTTCATCGTCGATAAGAAGGTCCAAGGGATACAGTAAACCTGAAGTGAAGCATCGGATTCTATAACTAGTGTCACAGGAATTGTTCAAACATAGACAGTAAGAACAGTCAGTCTTCTTGTACTTAAGTCGGCATTGTGCCTTTTGTATTTAATTCCGATGAAATATCTTTGTTTCATCGTCAATAAGAAGGTCCAAGGGATACAGTAAACCTGAAGTGAAGCATCGGAATCTATAACTAGTGTCACAGGAATGGTTCAAACATATACAGTAAAAAGAGTCAGTCTTCTTGTACATAAGTCGGCATTGTGCCTTTTCTATTTAATTCCGATGCAATTTCTGTGATTCATCGTCAAAAAGATGGTCCAAGGGATACAGTAAACCTGAAGTGAAGCATCGGAATCTATAACTAGTGTCACAGGAATCGTTCAATACATAGACAGTAAGAAGAGTCAGTCTTCTTGTACTTAAGTCGGCGTTATGCTTTTTCTATTTAATTCCGATGCTATTTCTGTGTTTCATCTTCAATAGGAAGGTCAGAGGGATACAGTAAACCTCAAGTGAAGCATCGGAATCTATAACTAGTGTCACGGGGATGGTTCAAAGCATAGACAGTAGAAGAGTCAGTCCTCTTGTACTTAAGTCGGCATTGTGCCTTTTCTATTTAATTCCGATGCAATTTCTGTGTTTCATCGTCAATAAGAAGGGCAGAGGGATACAGTAAACCTGAAGTGAAGCATCGGAATCTATAACTAGTGTCACAGGATTGGTTCAAAACATAGACAATAGGAAGGGTCAGTCTTCTTGTACTTAAGTCGGCATTGTGCCTTTTCTATTTAATTCCAATGCAATTTCTGTGTTTCGTCGTCAATAAGAAGGTCCAAGATATACATTAAACTAGAAGTGGAGCATCGGAATCTATAACTAGTGTCACAAGAATGTCTCAAAACATAGACAGTAAGAAGAGTCAGCCCTCTTATACTCAAGTCAGCATTGTGCTTTTTGTATCTAATTCCCATGCAATTTCTGTCTTTCTTCGGCAATTAGAAGGTCAGAGGGATACAGTAAACCAGAAGTTAAGCATCGGAATCTATAGCTAGTAACGCAGAAATGGCTCAAAACATACACAGTAGGAAGAGGCAGTCTTCTTGTACTTAAGTCGGCATTGTGCCTTTTCTATTTAATTCCGATGCAATGTCTGTGTTTCTTCGTCAATAAGAAGGTCCAAGGTATACAGTAAACCTGAAGTGAAGTTTCTGAATCTATAACTAGTGTCACAGGAATGGTTCAAAACATAGACAATAGGAAGGGTCAGTCTTCTTGTACTTAAGTCGGCATTGTGCCTTTTGAATTTAATTCCGATGCAATTTCTGTGTTTCATCGTCAATAAGAAGGTCAGAGGGATACAATAAACCTGAAGTGAAGCATCGGAATCTATAACTAGTGTCACAGGAATGGTTTAAAACATAGACAGTAAGATGAGTCAGTCTTCTTGTACATAAGTCGGCATTGTGCCTTTTCTATTTAATTCCGATGCAATTTGTGTGATTCATCGTCAAAAAGAAGGTCCAAAAGATACAGTATACCTGAGGTGAAGCATCGGAATCTATAACTAGTGTCACAGGAATGTTTCAAAACATAGATAATAAGAAGAGTCAGTCTTCTTGTACTTAAGTCGGCATTGTGCCTTTTCTATTTAATTCCGATGCTATTTCTGTGTTTCATCTTCAATAGGAAGGTCAGAGGGATTCAGTAAACCTGAAGTGAAGCATCGGAATCAATAACTAGTGTCACAGGAATGGTTCAAAGCATAGACAGTAAGAAGAGTCAGTCTTCTTGTACTTAAGTCGGCATTGTGCCTTTTCCAAATAATTCCGATGCAATTTCTGTGTTTCATCGTCAATAAGAAGGGCAGAGGGATACAGTAAACCCGAAGTGAAGCATCGAAATCTATAACTAGAGTCACAGGAATGATTCAAAACATAGACAATAAGAAGAGTCAGTCCTCTTGTACTTAAGTCGCGCATTGTGCTTTTTGTATCTAATTCCGATGCAATTTCTGTGTTTCATCGGCAATTAAAGTTCAGAGGGATACAGTAAACCTGAAGTGAAGCATCGGAATCTATAACTAGTGTCACAGGAATGGTTCAAAACATAGACATTAAGAAGAGTCAGTGTTTTTGTACTTAAGTCGGCATTGTGCCTTTAGTATTTAATTCCGCTGCAATTTCTGTGTTTCATCGTCGATAAGAAGGTCCAAGGGATATGGTAAACCTGAAGTGAAGCATCGGAATCTATAACTAGTGTCACAGGAATGGTTCAAATCATAGCCAGTAAGAAGAGTCTGTCTTCTTGTACTAAAGTCAGCATTGTGCCTTTTCTATTTAATTCCGATGCAATTTCTATGTGTCATCGACAATAAGAAGGTCAGAGGGATACAGTAAACCTGAAGGGAAGCATCGGAATCTATAACTAGTGTCACAGGAATGGTTAAAAGATAGACATTAAGAAGAGTCAGTGTTCTTGTACTTAAGTCGGCATTGAGCCTTTTCAATTTAATTCTGATGCAATTTCTGTGATTCATCGTCAAAAAGATGGTTCGAGGGATACAGTAAACCTGAAGTGAAGCATCGGAATCTATAACTAGTGTCACAGGAATGGTTCAAAACGTAGACAGTAAGAGGAGTCAGTCTTAATGTACTTAAGTCGGGATTGTGCCTTTTCTATTTAAATCCGATACTATTTCTGTTTTTCATCTTCAATTGGAAGGTCAGAGGGATACAGTAAACCTGAAGTGAAGCATCGGAATCTGTAACTAGTGTCACAGGAATGGTTCAAAGCATAGACAGTAAGAAGAGTCAGTCTTCTTGTACTTAAGTCGGCATTGTGCTTTTTCGATTTAATTCGATGCAATTTCTGTGTTTCATCGTCAATAAGATGGGCAGAGGGATACAGTAAACCTGAAGTGAAGCATCGGAATCTATAACTAGTGTCACAGGAATGGTTCAAAACATAGACAATAGGAAGGGTCAGTCATCTTGTACATAAGTCGGCATTGTGCCTTTTCTATTTAATTCCGATGCAATTTCTGTGTTTCGTCGTCAATAAGAAGGTCCAAGGTATACAGTAAACCTGAAGTGGAGCATCTGAATCTATAACTAGTGTCACAGGAATGTTTCAAAACATAGTCAGTAAGAAGAGTCAGTCCTCTTGTACTTAGGTCAGCATTGTGCCTTTTGTATCTAATTCCGATGCAATTTTTGAGTGTTTCTTCGGCAATTAGAAGGTCCTTAAGTCGGCATTGTGCCTTTTCGATTTAATTCCGATGCAATTGCTGTGTTTGGTCGTCAATAAGAAGGTCCAAGGGATACAGTAAACCTGAAGTAAAGCATCGGAATCTATAACTAGTGTCAGAGGAATGGTTCAAAGCATAGACAGTAAGATGAGTCAGTCTTCTTGAACATAAGTCGGCAATGTGCCTTTTCTATTTAATTACAATGCAAATTTCTGTGTTTCATCGTCAATAAGAAGGTCCAAGGCATACAGTAAACCTGAAGTGAAGCATCGAAATCTATAACTAGTGTCACAGGAATGGTACAAAACACAGACAGTAATATGAGTCAGTCTTCTTGTACTTAAGTCGGCATTGTGCCTTTTGTATGTAATTCGGATACAATTTCTGTGTTTCATCGTCAATAAGAAGGTCAGAGGGATACAGTAAACCTGAAGTGAAGCATCGGAATCTATAACTAGTGTCACAGGAATGGTTCAAAACATAGAGAGTAGGAAGAGTCAGTCTTCTTGTACTTAAGTCGGCATTGTGCCTTCTGTATTTAATTCCGATGCAATTTCTGTGTTTCATCGTCAATAAGAAGGTCAGAGGGATACATGAAACCTGAAGTGAAGCATCGAAATCAATAACTAGTGTCACAGGAATGGTACAAAACATAGACAGTAATAAGAGTCAGTCTTCTTGTACTTATGTCGGCATTGTGCCTTTTGTATTTAATTCCGATACAATTTCTGTGTTTCATCGTCAATAAGAAGGTCCAAGGATACAGTACACCCGACGTGAAGCATCGGAATCTATAACTAGTGTCACAGGAATGGTTCAAATCATAGACAGAAAGAAGAGTCAGTCTTCTTGTACTTAAGTCGGCATTGTGCCTTTGTATTTAATTCCGATGCAATTTCTGTGTTTCATCGTCAATAAGAAGGTCAGAGGGATACAGTAAACCTGAAGTGAAGCATCGGAATCTATAACTAGTGTCACAGGAATGTTTCAAATCATTGTCAGTAAGGAGAGTCAGTCCTCTTGTACTTAAGTCTGCATTGTGCTTTTTGTATCTAATTCCGATGCAATTTCTGTGTTTCATCGGCAATTAGAAGGTCAGAGGGATACAGTAAACCTGAAGTGAAGCATCGGAATCCATAACTAGTGTCAGAGGAATGGTTCAAAACATAGACAGTAAGATGAGTCAGTCTTCTTGTACATAAGTCGGCATTGTGCCTTTTGTATTTAATTCCGATGCAATTTCTGTGTTTCATCGTCAATAAGAAGGTCCAAGGGATACAGTAAACGTGATGTCAAGCATCGAAATCTATAACTAGTGTCACAGGTATGGTTCAAAACATAGACAGTAATAAGAGTCAGTCTTCTTGTACTTGAGTCGGCATTGTGCCTTTTGTATATAAATCCGATGCAATTTCTGTGTTTCATCGTCAATAAGAAGGTCCAAGGGATACAGTAAACCTGAAGTGAAGCACCGGAATCTATAACTAGTGTCAGAGGAATGGTTCGAAACATAGTCAGTAAGAAGAGTCAGTCTTCTTGTACTTAAGTCGGCATTGTGCCTTTTCTATTTAATTCCGATGCAATTTCTGTGTTTCATCGTCAGTAAGAAGATCCAAGGTATGCAGTACACCTGAGACGAAGCATCGGAATCTATAACTAGTGTAACAGGAATGGTTCAAAACATAGACAGTAAGAAGAGTCAGTCTTCTTGTACTTAAGTCGGCATTGTGCCCTTTCTAATTAATTCCGATGCAATTTCTGTGTTTCATCGACAATAACAAGGTCAGAGGGATACAGTAAACCTGAAGTGAATCATCGGAATCTATAACTAGTGTCACAGGAATGGATGAAAACATAGACAGTAGGAAGAGTTAGTCTACATGTACTCAAGTCGGCATTGTGCCTTTTGTATTTAATTCTGATGTAATTTCTGTGTTTCATCGTCAATAAGAAGGTCAGAGGCATACAGTAAAGCTGAAGTGAAGCATCGGATTCTATAACTAGTGTCACAGGAATGTTTCAAATCATTGTTAGTAAAAAGAGTCAGTCCTCTTGTACTTAAGTCGGCATTGTGCTTTTTGTATCTAATTCCGATGCAATTTCTGTTTTTCATCTTCAATTGGAAGGTCAGAGGGATACAGTAAACCTGAAGTGAAGCATCGGAATCTGTAACTAGTGTCACAGGAATGGTTCAAAGCATAGACAGTAAGAAGAGTCAGTCTTCTTGTACTTAAGTCGGCATTGTGCTTTTTCGATTTAATTCGATGCAATTTCTGTGTTTCATCGTCAATAAGATGGGCAGAGGGATACAGTAAACCTGAAGTGAAGCATCGGAATCTATAACTAGTGTCACAGGAATGGTTCAAAACATAGACAATAGGAAGGGTCAGTCATCTTGTACATAAGTCGGCATTGTGCCTTTTCTATTTAATTCCGATGCAATTTCTGTGTTTCGTCGTCAATAAGAAGGTCCAAGGTATACAGTAAACCTGAAGTGGAGCATCTGAATCTATAACTAGTGTCACAGGAATGTTTCAAAACATAGTCAGTAAGAAGAGTCAGTCCTCTTGTACTTAGGTCAGCATTGTGCCTTTTGTATCTAATTCCGATGCAATTTTTGAGTGTTTCTTCGGCAATTAGAAGGTCAGAGGCATACAGTAAACCTGAAGTGAAGCATCGGAATCTATAGCTAGTGTCACAGGAATGGTTCAAAACAAAGACAGTAGGAAGAGTCAGTCTTCTTGTCCTTAAGTCGGCATTGTGCCTTTTCGATTTAATTCCGATGCAATTGCTGTGTTTGGTCGTCAATAAGAAGGTCCAAGGGATACAGTAAACCTGAAGTAAAGCATCGGAATCTATAACTAGTGTCAGAGGAATGGTTCAAAGCATAGACAGTAAGATGAGTCAGTCTTCTTGAACATAAGTCGGCAATGTGCCTTTTCTATTTAATTCCAATGCAAATTTCTGTGTTTCATCGTCAATAAGAAGGTCCAAGGCATACAGAAAACCTGAAGTGAAGCATCGAAATCTATAACTAGTGTCACAGGAATGGTACAAAACACAGACAGTAATATGAGTCAGTCTTCTTGTACTTAAGTCGGCATTGTGCCTTTTGTATGTAATTCGGATACAATTTCTGTGTTTCATCGTCAATAAGAAGGTCAGAGGGATACAGTAAACCTGAAGTGAAGCATCGGAATCTATAACTAGTGTCACAGGAATGGTTCAAAACATAGAGAGTAGGAAGAGTCAGTCTTCTTGTACTTAAGTCGGCATTGTGCCTTCTGTATTTAATTCCGATGCAATTTCTGTGTTTCATCGTCAATAAGAAGGTCAGAGGGATACATGAAACCTGAAGTGAAGCATCGAAATCAATAACTAGTGTCACAGGAATGGTACGAAACATAGACAGTAATAAGAGTCAGTCTTCTTGTACTTATGTCGGCATTGTGCCTTTTGTATTTAATTCCGATACAATTTCTGTGTTTCATCGTCAATAAGAAGGTCCAAGGATACAGTACACCCGACGTGAAGCATCGGAATCTATAACTAGTGTCACAGGAATGGTTCAAATCATAGACAGAAAGAAGAGTCAGTCTTCTTGTACTTAAGTCGGCATTGCGCCTTTGTATTTAATTCCGATGCAATTTCTGTGTTTCATCGTCAATAAGAAGGTCAGAGGGATACAGTAAACCTGAAGTGAAGCATCGGAATCTATAACTAGTGTCACAGGAATGTTTCAAATCATTGTCAGTAAGAAGAGTCAGTCCTCTTGTACTTAAGTCTGCATTGTGCTTTTTGTATCTAATTCCGATGCAATTTCTGTGTTTCATCGGCAATTAGAAGGTCAGAGGGATACAGTAAACCTGAAGTGAAGCATCGGAATCCATAACTAGTGTCAGAGGAATGGTTCAAAACATAGACAGTAAGATGAGTCAGTCTTCTTGTACATAAGTCGGCATTGTGCCTTTTGTATTTAATTCCGATGCAATTTCTGTGTTTCATCGTCAATAAGAAGGTCCAAGGGATACAGTAAACGTGATGTCAAGCATCGAAATCTATAACTAGTGTCACAGGTATGGTTCAAAACATAGACAGTAATAAGAGTCAGTCTTCTTGTACTTAAGTCGGCATTGTGCCTTTTGTATATAAATCCGATGCAATTTCTGTGTTTCATCGTCAATAAGAAGGTCCAAGGGATACAGTAAACCTGAAGTGAAGCACCGGAATCTATAACTAGTGTCAGAGGAATGGTTCGAAACATAGTCAGTAAGAAGAGTCAGTCTTCTTGTACTTAAGTCGGCATTGTGCCTTTTCTATTTAATTCCGATGCAATTTCTGTGTTTCATCGTCAATAAGAAGATCCAAGGTATGCAGTACACCTGAGACGAAGCATCGGAATCTATAACTAGTGTAACAGGAATGGTTCAAAACATAGACAGTAAGAAGAGTCAGTCTTCTTGTACTTAAGTCGGCATTGTGCCCTTTCTAATTAATTCCGATGCAATTTCTGTGTTTCATCGGCAATAACAAGGTCAGAGGGATACAGTAAACCTGAAGTGAATCATCGGAATCTATAACTAGTGTCACAGGAATGGATGAAAACATAGACAGTAGGAAGAGTTAGTCTACATGTACTCAAGTCGGCATTGTGCCTTTTGTATTTAATTCTGATGTAATTTCTGTGTTTCATCGTCAATAAGAAGGTCAGAGGCATACAGTAAAGCTGAAGTGAAGCATCGGATTCTATAACTAGTGTCACAGGAATGTTTCAAATCATTGTTAGTAAAAAGAGTCAGTCCTCTTGTACTTAAGTCGGCATTGTGCTTTTTGTATCTAATTCCGATGCAATTTCTGTGTTTCATCGGCAATTAGAAGGTCAGAGGGATACAGTAAACCTGAGGTGAAGCATCGGAATCTATAACTAGTGTCACAGGAACGGTTCAAAACATGGTCAGTAAGAGGAGTCAGTCCTCTTGTACTTAAGTCGGCATTGTGCTTTTCGTATCTAATTCCGATGCAATTTCTGTGTTTCATCGCCAATAAGAAGGTCAGAGGGATGCAGTAAACCTGAAGTGAAGCATCGCAATCTACAACTAGTGTCACAGAAATGGTTCAAAACATAGTCAGTAAGAAGAGTCAGTCTTCTTGTACTTAAGTCGGCATTGTGCCTTTTCTATTAAACCCGATGCAAATTCTGTGTTTCATCGTTAATACGAAGGTCAGAGGGATACAGTAAACCTGAAGTGAAGCATCGGAACGTATAACTAGTGTCACAGGAATGGTTCAAAACATATAGAGTAGGAAGAGTCAGTCTTCTTGTACTTAAGTCGGCATTGTGCCTTTTGTATTTAATTCCGATGCAATTTCTGTGTTTCATCGTTAATATGAAGGTCAGAGGGATACATTAAACGTGAAGTGAAGCATCGGAATCTATAACTAGTGTCACAGGAATGGTTCAAAACATGGTCAGTAAGAAGAGTCAGTCTTCTTGTACTTAATTCGGCATTGTGCTTTTTTATTTAATTCCCATGCAATTTCTGTGCTTCGTCGTCAATGCGAATGTCAGAGGGATAAAGTTAACCTGAAGTGAAGCATCGGAATCTATAACTAGTGTCACTGAAATGGTTCAAAGCATAGTCAGTAAGAAGAGTCAGTCATCTTGTACCTAAGTGGGGATTGTGCCTTTTCTATTAAACCCGATGCAATTTCTGTGTTTCATCGGTAATAAGAAAGTCAGAGGGATACAGTAAACCTGAATAGAAGCATCGGAATGTATGACTAGTGTCACAGGAATCGTTCAAAACATAGACAGTAGGAAGAGTCAGTAATCTTCACTTGAGTCGGCATTGTGCCTTTTGTATTTATTTCCGATGCAATTTCTTTGTTTCATCGGCAATAAGAAGGTCAGAGGGATACAGTAAACTTGAAGTGAAGCATCGGAATCTATAACTAGTGTCACAGGAATGGTTCAAAACATAGACAATAGGAAGGGTCAGTCTTCTTGTACGTAAGTCGGCACTGTGCCTTTTGTATTTAATTCCAATGCAATTTCTGTGTTTCATCGTCAATAAGAAGGTCAGAGGGATACAGTAAATCTGAAGTGAAGCATCGGAATGTATAACTAGTGTCACAGGAATGATTAAAAAAAAACGGTAGGAAGAGTCAGTCTTCATGTACTTAAGTCGGCATTGTGCTTTTTCTATTTAATTCCGATGCAATTTCTGTGTTTCATCGTCAATAAGAAGGTCAGAGGGATACAGTAAACCTGAAGTGAAGCATCGGAATCTATAACTAGTGTCACAGGAGTGTTTCAAATCACAGACAGTAAGAAGACTCAGTCCTCTTGTTCTTAAGTGGGCATTGTGCTTTTCGTATCTAATTCCGATGCAATTTCTGTGTTTCATCGTCAATAAGAAGGTCAGGGGGATACAGTAAACCTGAAGTGAAGCATCGGAATCTATAACTAGTGTGGTGTCACCGCCAGACACCACACTTGCTAGGTGGTAGCTTAAATCGGCCGCGGTCCATGTAGTACATGTCGGACCCGCGTGTCGCCACTGTAATCGCAGACCTAGCGCCACCACCAAGGCAGGTCTCGTGATACGAGAGTGGACTCGCCCCAGTTGTACGAGAACCAAGCTACCGACCAGTTGTACGCGAACCTAGCTATCGCCCAGTTGTACGAAGCCTTTCTCTCTCATTAGCCGAGAGACAGAATAGCCATCAGAAGTTAATGGCTACGAACTAGCAAGGAGCCATTTGTATCAGTGCCTATAGCTTACGAGTATTCAAGAGAGATGTATTCCAAGGAATAAATAAAAGTTAAGTAAAAAGCATCTACATACTTTTCTTCGTATTCATTTATAAGTTCTCATGTTCCAGACTTCACGCCCGTCTGCTGTATGCCGTGCACTATCGGCTACCGCGTAGTCAAGCTTTCTTTTTCAGCAATCCACATCACGGTGTCGGTCCAGCTACCGACACTACAATTAATGGCGACGAGGGAAAAGGACCTTTTTCTGATTGCTTACATTTATTTCTGATTGCTTACATTTCTTTGTCATGGCTTCGCCACAATCTCCAGATGTACTGTCCGAATTTTATCGCTTGCAGAATCAGCAGACGCAGGCGTTACTGGATGCCCTTGGACAGCTCGTCCAGGGTCAACGTGCGCTGCACACCGATGCGGCCGCCGCCGTTTCTTCGCTACCGCTGCCACTGAACGCTGTTGCACCTCCCTTTCGACCATACGTGGCAGCCGATGAGACGTGGCAAGAGTGGTCTCGCCAGTTCAACTTTCACCTCGCTGCCTACAGAATTCAAGGTAATGAGCGGCAGCCGTTTTTGCTTTCTTGTGTCGGTGTGTCCACATACCGTGTGATAGTGAAATTGTTTCCGCGACGCGACGTAGCAACTTTGTCATACGAGGAAATTTTGTCTGCATTAGATGCCTATTTCAAAGAAACAGTTAATGTGGTTGCAAAACGGTATACGTTCTTTCGTACAAAACGTACGGCCGGTCAAACTAATAGGGAGTGGGTAGCAACATTGCAAGGACTTACTAGGGACTGTGCCTTTGAATGTGACTGTGGTCTTTCTTATTCAGATACAATGGTGCGTGATGCAATTGCACAGAACGTTTCTGATGTTCGCATACGGGAGCAAATTTTGAAACTGGTTAATCCCTCCCTTCAACAAGTGATAGACATATTGGATAGACAGGACACACTGGACTGTGCTCAGGAATCTTTTGAAACTTCGCCAGCCGTGTGTAACATAAACCGGCCCGCTGGACGCGCTGCGCGGCCCGGTAACCGGGCCTCGCGCACGGACACACAGCGACCGCCGCGTGCTAAGCCAGGTGTGCCGCGCCGGCCCACACATGCAGTGAAATCATGCCCGCGGTGTGCTACTAGACATTCGCGTGAACATTGCCCGTCACGCCAAGCTATTTGCTTTTTCTGCAATAAGAAAGGACATGTTCAAAGTGTTTGCCAGAAAAAGCTCAGATCAGACAATCACAATCATTCCAGGCCCTTTGCTTCGCGCCGGAATCGAACCAAGGACACTCAGGCTCGTGGACCTTCGCCTATGGACATTCATGTCGTTAATTCCGCTTCGTCCGGTGACACTTTCTCTAACAGTGACTGTGATCGTCCCACAAAAACTGTGCGTCGACGTCGCCGGAAATCACGTCAATTAGCAAGTGATTCTGTACCAGTGTCTGTTCCAATTGCACAAAACAGTCGCTCTTGTCGTCAGCAGGACAATAAACTTTTTGTGGACTTAGACTTTGAAGGCAAAGTGATACCATTCCAGCTCGATACCGGAGCTGCAGTTTCATTGCTCAATCACGACTCATACAAACAACTGGGCGCACCTCCGTTGCGTGCCGCAAATGTTAAGCTAACTACATATTCCGGACAGAAAATTCCTGTGTTAGGACAGTGCAGCCTTCTTGCAACATTCAAGGGACAAACAAAACTTGTGTCATTTTACGTTCTTCGTTCTTCTTCTGCAGTGAACTTATTTGGTCTAGATTTATTTAAGTTGTTTAACATGTCTATTGTAAATCAGGTCCTATCAGTGAATCAGACTGTGCCTACAGACAGTGTTTCTCGGCTGTGTGACGAATTTGCAGACATTTTTGCACCGGGCTTAGGTTGCGCTAAAAACTATGAAGCACATTTAGAACTGAAGGTAAACGCGCAACCGAAATTTTTCAGGGCGCGCAATGTTCCCCACGCATTGCGTGATGAGGTCGCAAGAACGTTACACGATCTCGAATCACAGGGTGTAATTGAACGTGTGCAAGCTTCTCTCTGGGCCTCACCCTTAGTCATTTTGCCAAAACCTTCCGGAAAATTGAGACTTTGCGTGGACTTCAAGGCCACAGTGAATCCACAGCTAGTGACTGCTACTTTTCCTTTGCCCCGCCCGGAAGATCTTTTTGCTAAACTGTGCCCGGGAAAATATTTTTCAAAGTTGGACCTAGCCGATGCGTACTTGCAAATACCGGTGGACGACGCATCCCAGCGCGTATTGGTGGTTAACACGCATCTTGGATTGTACCGCTTCAAAAGACTGCCATTCGGGTGTGCATCCGCCCCTGCCTTGTTTCAGCAATATTTACAAACTATTTGTGCGTCGGTCCCTACTGCAGCAAACTATCTGGACGATATAGTGATCTCCGGACAGACAGAAGACGATCATCTTGCGAATTTACGAACATTATTTCAGGTCTTGCGGCAAAATGGTCTTCGCTTGAGGAAGGACAAATGTGTGTTTTTTGCTCGTGACTTACCATACCTGGGACATGTCATTAATGCCCAAGGCATACATCCGAGTCCAGAGCACCTCCGTGCCATACAAGACTTGCCGTCCCCTACAAATCTGAAACAGCTACAGAGTGTGTTGGGTAAAATTAATTATTACCATAAATATGTGCGCAATGCCTCTTCCATTTCAGCTCCGCTTCATCGCTTACGCCGTAAAGGTGTTCCGTTCGTCTGGACGACGGAATGTGAACGCGCCTTTCGCCAGTTGAAATCGGCGTTGCTTTCTAATACTTGCCTTACGCCATTCGATCCCCAGAAACCCCTTTTGTTGATGGTAGATGCATCGGATTTCGGGATCGGTGCTGTGCTTGCGCACAAAGTTGGCTCCCATGATCGCCCTATTGCCTTTGCGTCCAAATTGCTCTCGTCTGCGCAAAGAAATTATTCACAGATAGAGAAAGAAGCTTTGGCTCTCGTGTTTGGTGTTACTAAGTTCCATGATTTCTTGTATGGTCGTCACTTTACCATCATCACAGACCACAAACCTTTGACATCGCTTTTTCATCCGACCAAGCCTGTACCTCCTCGTACAGCGCAGAAATTCATTCGCTGGTCTAATTTCCTCTCGCAGTACCGCTACGATATCTTGTATCGGTCCACTGCTAAGCACGGAAACGCCGATGCGTTGTCCCGTTTGCCTGTTGCTGAGGATAAAGCATTCGATTCTTCCGAACTTGCTTGCATGTTCATTGATTCGGAAACCGATGAAGTGGTCGAATCGTTTCCGATTGATTTTCGTCGTGTCGCTACAGCCACAGCTGCTGACCCTGTCCTTGCTACTGTTTTACGTTTTGTTGCTACGCAATGGCCTTTGTCAAAGTCTCGGATCGAGGATCCGTTGGTTCGCCGATTTTTTGCTCACAAGGAGAGACTTTTTGTTCGACGTGGTGTTTTGTTGTTGCGTTCTGATAATGATCAGTCCAGAGTCGTGGTCCCACGTTCGTTACAGTCCTCTGTTTTACGGCTTCTTCACCAAGGACATTGGGGTATAGTGCGAACGAAACAACTTGCTCGTCAGCACTGTACTTGGTTCGGAATCGATGCTGCGATTACGACTATGTGTTCTTCGTGCCCGGCGTGTGCCGAACAACAATCCGCACCGCCGCGGAAAGTCTTTGCATGGCCAAAAGCCACTTCCCCTTGGCAACGCTTGCACGTTGATTTTGCTGGTCCATTCTGGAATGCTCGATGGTTGGTTCTGGTCGACGCCTTCAGTAATTTTCCTTTTGTTGTCCGGATGTCTTCCACGACGTCCTCCGCCACCATCCAAGCGTTGTCTGCTATCTTTTGCATTGAAGGTCTTCCGCAGACTATTGTTTCCGACAATGGCCCACAATTCATGTCCGCAGAATTTCAGTCATTCTGCCAGGCCAATGGTATTCAACATCTGACATCCGCGCCGTTTTCGTCTCAGTCCAACGGTGCCGCTGAACGATTGGTCCGGACTTTCAAGTCACAGATGTTGAAATTGAAAGAGTCGCATTCTCGGGAGGACGCATTGTTGCTCTTTTTGTCTTCGTATCGCTCTCAGCCCCGAGATGGTCGCTCGCCGGCTGAGTTGCTCCACGGTCGTCCTCATCGCACCTTGATGTCTTTGCTGCATCCGCCGCATCAGGTTCCTGTGCAGCGGCAGACTCCTGCTTTTGCTCCAGGCGACGTTGTATTTTATCGCAACTATCGCGGTTCACGGCGTTGGCTCGCAGGGCGCATTCTTCGCTGCCTCGGCCGCGCGATGTATTTGGTTTTGGGGGCCTCTGGTGAGGTGCGTCGGCATCTCAATCAGCTGCGCCTCTGTCGTCGCTCGGGTTCTGCCGCTCCCCGTCTGCTTTCAGCGACGGTGCCGTCCGGTCAGCGCCCTGGGGACCCATCTACTGGCTCGCCTCATCCCCAGGTGTTACCGACGATGCCTTCCATTTTGCCCCATGGCGACGCGCCGCCGCCGCCGCAGCAGCAGCAGCGGCAGCAGCCGCCGCCGCCGCCGCCGACCGCATTCGACGCTTCGTTGCAGCCGCCAAGCGCCTCCCAGGGTCACGCGCCGCCGATCGCTTCCCGTGACCAGCTGTCCTCCGCCATGGAACTCCCGACCGCTCCGGACCACATGACGTCATCGCGCGTCGGCTACCCCGACGCAATGGAGGTCGACACTTCGGCCCCTCATGTTTCTTTACGGGCGCATGCACCGCATGTTGACGTGCACCCTGGACTAGTTTTGCAGGCGTTTCCTAGCTCCCCTCGGACCGGATGGCCGGGTGCGGGTGGCACAGCCTCGCCTGTTGTTAGGCTCCCCACCTCATCGCATACGTCAACATGTGGTCCTCCCCACGGCGGGCGGAAGCCTTATCTCACGACCGTTCGCCGATTTGCGGGGGAGGAATGTGGTGTCACCGCCAGACACCACACTTGCTAGGTGGTAGCTTAAATCGGCCGCGGTCCATGTAGTACATGTCGGACCCGCGTGTCGCCACTGTAATCGCAGACCTAGCGCCACCACCAAGGCAGGTCTCGTGATACGAGAGTGGACTCGCCCCAGTTGTACGAGAACCAAGCTACCGACCAGTTGTACGCGAACCTAGCTATCGCCCAGTTGTACGAAGCCTTTCTCTCTCATTAGCCGAGAGACAGAATAGCCATCAGAAGTTAATGGCTACGAACTAGCAAGGAGCCATTTGTATCAGTGCCTATAGCTTACGAGTATTCAAGAGAGATGTATTCCAAGGAATAAATAAAAGTTAAGTAAAAAGCATCTACATACTTTTCTTCGTATTCATTTATAAGTTCTCATGTTCCAGACTTCACGCCCGTCTGCTGTATGCCGTGCACTATCGGCTACCGCGTAGTCAAGCTTTCTTTTTCAGCAATCCACATCACGGTGTCGGTCCAGCTACCGACACTACAACTAGTGTCACAGGAACGGTTCAAAACATGGTCAGTAAGAAGAGTCAGTCTTCTTGTACTTAATTCGGCATTGTGCCATTTCTATTCCATTTCGACGCAATTTCTGTGTTTCATCGTCAATTAGAACGTGAGAGGGATACAGTAAACCTGAAGTGAAGCATCGGAATCTATAAGTGGTGTCACAGGAGTGGGTCAAACATAGTCATTAAGAAGAGTCAGTCTTCTTGTACTTAAGTCGGTATTGTGCCTTTCGTATTTAATTCCGATGCAACTTCGGTGTTTCATCGTCAATAAGAAGGTCCAAGGGATACGGTAAACCTGAAGTGAAGAATCGGAATGTATAACTAGTGCCACAGGAATGGTTCTAAGCATAGTCAGTAATAAGAGTCAGTCTTCTTGTATTTAAGTCGGCATTGTGCCTTTTCTATCTAATTCCAATGCAATTTCTGTGTTTCATCGTCAATAAGAAGGTCAGAGGGAAACAGTAAACCTGAAGTGAAGCATCGGAATCTATAACTAGTGTCACAGGAATGGATCAAAACATAGACAGTACGAAGAGTCAGTCTTCTTGTACTTAAGTCGGCATTGTGCTTTTGTATTTAATTCCGGTGCAATTTCTGTGTTTCATCGTCAATAAGAAGGTCAGAGGGATACAGTAAACCTGAAGTGATGCATCAGAATCTATTACTAGAGTTCACAGGAATGGTTCAAATCTTAGACAGTAGGAAGAGTCAGTCTACATGTACTTAAGTCGGCATTGTGCATTTTGTATTTAATTCCGACGCAATTCTTGTGTTTCATCGTCAATAAGAAGGTCCAAGGGATACAGTAAAACTGAAGTGAAGAATCGGAATCTTTACCTAGTGTCACAGGAATGGTTCAAAACATAGTCAGTATGAGGAGCCAGTCTTCTTGTACTTAAGTCAGCATTGTGCCTTTTCTATTTAATTCCGATGCAATTTCTGTGTTTCATCGTCAATAAGAAGGTCAGAGGGATACACTACACCTGAAGTGAAGCATCGGAATCTACTACTAGTGTCACAGGAATGGTTCAAAACATAGACAGTAGGTAGAGTCAGTCTACATGTACTTAAGTCTGCATTATGCCTTTTGTATTTAATTCCGCTGCAATTTTTGTGTTTCATCGTCAATAGGAAGGTCCAAGGGATACAGTAAACCAGAAGTGAAGAATCGGAATCTATAACTAGTGTCACAGGAATGGTTCAAAACATAGTCAGCAAGAAGAGTCAGTCTTCTTGTACTTAAGTCGGCATTGTGCCTTTTCTATTTACTTCCGATGCAATTTCAGTGTTTCATCGTCAATAAGAAACTCAGAGGGATACAGTAAACCTGAAGTGAAGCAACGGAATCTATAACTAGTGTCACAGGAATGGTTCAAAACATAGACAGTAGGAAGAGTCAGTCTTCTCGTACTTAAGTCGGCATTGTGCCTTTTGTATTTAATTCCGATGCAATTTCTGTGCTTCATCGTCAATAAGAAGGTCAGAGGGATACAGCAAAGCTGAAGTGAAGCATCGGAATGTATTGTATAACTAGTGTCACAGGAATGATTCAAGACAAAGACTGTAGGAAGAATCAGTCTTCATGTACTTCAGTCGGCATTGTGCCTTTTCTATTTAATTCCGATGCAATTTCTGTGTTTCATCGTCAACAATAAGGTGAGAGGGATACAGTAAACCTGAAGTGAAGCATCGGAATCCATAACTAGTGTCACACGATTGATTCAAAACATAGACAGTAGGAAGAGTCAGTCTTCTTGTTCTTAAGTCGACATTGTGCCTTTTGTATTTAATTCCGATGCAATTTCTGTGTTTCATCGTCAACAAGAAGGTCCAAGGGATGCAGTACACCTGAAGTGCAGAATCGGAATCTATAACTAGTGTCACAGGAATGGTTCAAAACATAGTCAGTATGAAGAGTCAGTCTTCTTGTACTTAGGTCGCCATTGTGCCTTTTCTATTTATTTCCGATGCAATTTGTGTGTTTCATCGTCAATAAGAAGGTCAGAGGATTACAGTAAACCTGAAGTGAAGCATCGGAATCTATAACTAGTGTCACAGGAATGGTTCAAAACATAGACAGTAGGGAGAGTCAGTCTTTTGTACTTAAGTAGTCATTGTGCCTTTCGTATTTAATTCCGATGCAATTTCTGTGTTTCATCGTCAACAAGAAGGTCAGAGGGATACAGTATACGTGATGCGAGGCATCGGAATCTATAACTAGTGTTACAGGAATTACTCAAAACGTAGACAGTAGGAAGAGTCAGTCTTCTTGTATTTAAGTCGGCATTGTGCCTTTTGTATTTAATTCCGATGCAATTTCTGTGTTTTATCGTCAATAATAAGGTCCAAGGAATACAGTAAACCTAAAGTGAGGCATCGGAATCTATAACTAGTGTCACAGGAATAGTTCAAAACGTAGTCAGTAAGAAGAGTCAGTCTTCTTGTACTTATGTCGCCATTGTGCCTTTTCTATTTATTTCCGATGCAATTTCTGTGTTTCTTCGTCAATAAGAAGGTCAGAGGGATACAGTAAACCTGAAGTGAAGCAACGGAATCTATAACTAGTGTCACTGGCATGGTTCAAAACATAGACAGTAGGAAGAGTCAGTCTTCTAGTTATTAAGTCGGCATTGTGACTTTTCTATTTAATTCCGATGCCATTTCTGTGTTTCATCGTCAACACGAAGGCCAGAGGGGTACAGTAAACCTGAAGTGAGGCATCGGAATGTATAACTAGTGTCACAGGAATCGTTCAAAGCATAGACAGTAGGAAGAGTCAGTCTTCTTCTACTTGATCCGGCATTGTGCCTTTTGTATTAATTTCCGATGCAATTCCTGTGTTTCATCGTCAAAAAGAAGGTCAGAGGGATACAGTAAACCTGAAGTGAAGCATCGGAATGTATAACTCGTGTCACAGGATTGATTCAAAACATAGACAGTTGGAAGAATCAGTCTTCATGTACTTAAGTCGGCATTGTGCATTTTCTATTTAATTCCGATGCAATTTCTGTGTTTCATCGTCAATAAGAAGGTCAGAGGGATACAGTGAACCTGAAGTGAAGCATCGGAATTCATAACTAGTGTCACAGGATTGGTTCAAAGCATAGACAGTAGGAAGAGTCAGTCTTCTTGTACTTAAGTCGGCATTGTGCCTTTTGTATTTAATTCCGATGCAATTTCTGTGTTTTATCGGCAATAATAAGGTCCAAGGGATGCAGTACACCTGAAGTGAAGCATCGGAATCTATAACTAGTGTCACAGGAATGGTTCATAACATAGACAGTAAGAAGAGTCAGTCTCCTTGTACTTAAATCGGCATTGTGCCTTTTCTATTTAATTCCGACGCAATCTCTGAGTTTCATCGCCAATAAGAAGGTCAGAGGGATACAGTAAACCTGAAGTGAAGCATCGGAATCCATAACTAGTGTCACACGATTGGTTCAAAACATAGACAGTAGGAAGAGTCAGTCTTCTTGTTCGTAAGTCGGCATTGTGCCTTTTGTATTTAATTCCGATGCAATTTCTGTGTTTTATCGTCAATAATAAGGTCCAAGGAATACAGTAAACCTGAAGTGAGGCATCGGAATCTATAACCAGTGTCACAGGAATGGTTCAAAACGTAGTAAGTATGTAGAGTCAGTCTTCTTGTACTTAAGTCGCCATTGTGCCTTTTCTATTTATTTCCGATGCAATTTCTGTGTTTCATCGTCAATAAAAAGGTCAGAGGGATACAGTAAACCTGAAGTGAAGCAACGGAATCTATAACTAGTGTCACTGGAATGGTTAAAAACATAGACAGTTGGAAGAGTCAGTCTTCTTGTTCTTAAGTTGGCATTGTGACCTTTCTATTTAATTCCGATGCCATTTCTGTGTTTCATCGTCAATACGAAGGCCAGAGGGATACAGTAAACCTGAAGTGAGGCATCGGAATGTATAACTAGTGTCACAGGAATCGTTCAAAGCATAGACAGTAGGAAGAGTCCGTCTTCTTCTACTTGATTCGGCATTGTGCCTTTTGTATTTATTTCCGATGCAATTCCTGTGTATCATCATCAAAAAGAAGGTCAGAGGGATACAGTAAACCTGAAGTGAAGCATCGGAATGTATAACTAGTGTCACAGGAATGATTCAAAACATAGACAGTTGGAAGAATCAGTCTTCATGTACTTAAGTCGGCATTGTGCATTTTCTATTTAATTCCGATTCAATTTCTGTGTTTCATCGTCAATAAGAAGGTCAGAAGGATACAGTAAACCTGAAGTGAAGCATCGGAATTCGTAACTAGTGTCACAGGAATGGTTCAAAACACTGACAGTAGGAAGAGTCAGTCTTCTCGTACTTAAGTCGGCATTGTGCCTATTGTATTTAATTCCGATGCAATTTCAGTGTTTCATCGTCAATAAGAAGGTCAGAGGGATACAGCAAAGCTGAAGTGAACCATCGGAATGTATAACTAGCGTCACAGGAATGATTCAAAACATAGACTGTAGGAAGAATCAGTCTTCTTGTACTTAAGTCTGCATTGTGCCTTTTCTATTTAATTCCGATGCAGTTTCTGTGCTTCATCGTCAACAAGAAGGTCAGAGGGATACAGTAAACCTGAAGTGAAGCATCGGAATCCATAACTAGTGTCACACGATTGGTTCAAAACATAGACAGTAGGAAGAGTCAGTCTTCTTGTTCATAAGTCGGCATTGTGCCTTTTGTATTTAATTCCGATGCAATTTCTGTGTTTTATCGTCAATAATAAGGACCAAGGAATACAGTAAACCTAAAGTGAGGCATCGGAATCTATAACTAGTGTCACAGGAATGGTTCAAAACGTAGTCAGTAAGAAGAGTCAGTCTTCTTGTATTTAAGTCGCCATTGTGCCTTTTCTATTTATTTCCGATGCAATTTCTGTGTTTCATCGTCAATAAGAAGGTCAGAGGGATACAGTAAACCTGAAGTGAAGCAACGGAATCTATAACTAGTGTCACTGGAATGGTTCAAAACATAGACAGTAGGAAGAGTCAGTCTTCTTGTTATTAAGTCGGCATTGTGACTTGTCTATTTAATTCCGATGCCATTTCTGTGTTTCATCGTCAATACGAAGGCCAGAGGGATACAGTAAACCTGAAGTGAGGCATCGGAATGTATAACTAGTGTCACAGGAATGGTTCATAACATAGACAGTAAGAACAGTCAGTCTCCTTGTACTTAAATCGGCATTGTGCCTTTTCTATTTAATTCCGACGCAATCTCTGAGTTTCATCGTCAATAAGAAGGTCAGAGGGATACAGTAAACCTGAAGTGAAGCATCGGAATTCATAACTAGTGTCACAGGATTGGTTCAAAGCATAGACAGTAGGAAGAGTCAGTCTGCTTGTACTTAAGTCGGCATTGTGCCTTTTGTATTTAATTCCGATGCAATTTCTGTGTTTTATCGGCAATAATAAGGTCCAAGGGATGCAGTACACCTGAAGTGAAGCATCGGAATCTATAACTAGTGTCACAGGAATGGTTCATAACATAGACAGAAAGAACAGTCAGTCTCCTTGTACTTAAATCGGCATTGTGCCTTTTCTATTTAATTCCGACGCAATCTCTGAGTTTCATCGTCAATAAGAAGGTCCGAGGGATACAGTAAACCTGAAGTGAAGCATCGGAATCCATAACTAGTGTCACACGATTGGTTCAAAACATAGACAGTAGGAAGAGTCAGTCTTCTTGTTCGTAAGTCGGCATTGTGCCTTTTGTATTTAATTCCGATGCAATTTTTGTGTTTTATCGTCAATAATAAGGTCCAAGGAATACAGTAAACCTGAAGTGAGGCATCGGAATCTATAACTAGTGTCACAGGAATGGTTCAAAACGTAGTCAGTAAGTAGAGTCAGTCTTCTTGTACTTAAGTCGCCATTGTGCCTTTTCTTATTATTTCCGATGCAATTTCTGTGTTTCATCGTCAATAAGAAGGTCAGAGGGATACAGTAAACCTGAACTGAAGCATCGGAATGTATAACTAGTGTCACAGGAATCGTTCAAAGCATAGACAGTAGGAAGAGTCAGTCTTCATCTACTTGATTCGGCATTGTGCCTTTTGTATCTATTTCCGATGCAATTCCTGTGTTTCATCGTCAAAAAGAAGGTCAGAGGGATACAGTAAACCTGAAGTGAAGCATCGGAATGTATAACTAGTGTCACATGAACGATTCAAAACATAGACAGTTGGAAGAATCAGTCATCATGTACTTAAGTCGGCATTGTGCCTTTTCTATTTAATTCCGATGCAATTTGTGTGTTTCATCGTCAATAAGAACGTCAGAGGGATACAGTAAACCTGAAGTGAAACATCGGAATCTATAACTAGTGTCACAGGAATGGTTCAAAACATAGACAGTAGGGAGAGTCAGTCTTTTGTACTTAAGTAGTCATTGTGCCTTTCGTATTTAATTCCGATGCAATTTCTGTGTTTCATCGTCAACAAGAAGGTCAGAGGGATACAGTATACGTGATGCGAGGCATCGGAATCTATAACTAGTGTTACAGGAATTACTCAAAACGTAGACAGTAGGAAGAGTCAGTCTTCTTGTATTTAAGTCGGCATTGTGCCTTTTGTATTTAATTCCGATGCAATTTCTGTGTTTTATCGTCAATAATAAGGTCCAAGGAATACAGTAAACCTAAAGTGAGGCATCGGAATCTATAACTAGTGTCACAGGAATAGTTCAAAACGTAGTCAGTAAGAAGAGTCAGTCTTCTTGTACTTAAGTCGCCATTGTGCCTTTTCTATTTATTTCCGATGCAATTTCTGTGTTTCATCGTCAATAAGAAGGTCAGAGGGATACAGTAAACCTGAAGTGAAGCAACGGAATCTATAACTAGTGTCACTGGCATGGTTCAAAACATAGACAGTAGGAAGAGTCAGTCTTCTAGTTATTAAGTCGGCATTGTGACTTTTCTATTTAATTCCGATGCCATTTCTGTGTTTCATCGTCAATACGAAGGCCAGAGGGGTACAGTAAACCTGAAGTGAGGCATCGGAATGTATAACTAGTGTCACAGGAATCGTTCAAAGCATAGACAGTAGGAAGAGTCAGTCTTCTTCTACTTGATTCGGCATTGTGCCTTTTGTATTAATTTCCGATGCAATTCCTGTGTTTCATCGTCAAAAAGAAGGTCAGAGGGATACAGTAAACCTGAAGTGAAGCATCGGAATGTATAACTAGTGTCACAGGAATGATTCAAAACATAGACAGTTGGAAGAATCAGTCTTCATGTACTTAAGTAGGCATTGTGCATTTTCTATTTAATTCCGATGCAATTTCTGTGTTTCATCGTCAATAAGAAGGTCAGAGGGATACAGTAAACCTGAAGTGAAGCATCGGAATTCATAACTAGTGTCACAGGATTGGTTCAAAGCATAGACAGTAGGAAGAGTCAGTCTTCTTGTACTTAAGTCGGCATTGTGCCTTTTGTATTTAATTCCGATGCAATTTCTGTGTTTTATCGGCAATAATAAGGTCCAAGGGATGCAGTACACCTGAAGTGAAGCATCGGAATCTATAACTAGTGTCACAGGAATGGTTCATAACATAGACAGTAAGAAGAGTCAGTCTCCTTGTACTTAAATCGGCATTGTGCCTTTTCTATTTAATTCCGACGCAATCTCTGAGTTTCATCGCCAATAAGAAGGTCAGAGGGATACAGTAAACCTGAAGTGAAGCATCGGAATCCATAACTAGTGTCACACGATTGGTTCAAAACATAGACAGTAGGAAGAGTCAGTCTTCTTGTTCGTAAGTCGGCATTGTGCCTTTTGTATTTAATTCCGATGCAATTTCTGTGTTTTATCGTCAATAATAAGGTCCAAGGAATACAGTAAACCTGAAGTGAGGCATCGGAATCTATAACTAGTGTCACAGGAATGGTTCAAAACGTAGTAAGTATGTAGAGTCAGTCTTCTTGTACTTAAGTCGCCATTGTGCCTTTTCTATTTATTTCCGATGCAATTCCTGTGTTTCATCGTCAAAAAGAAGGTCAGAGGGATACAGTATACCTGAAGTGAAGCATCGGAATGTATAACTAGTGTCACAGGAATGATTCAAAACATAGACAGTTGGAAGAATCAGTCTTCATGTACTTAAGTCGGCATTGTGCATTTTCTATTTAATTCCGATGCAATTTCTGTGTTTCATCGTCAATAAGAAGGTCAGAGGGATACAGTAAACCTGAAGTGAAGCATCGGAATTCATAACTAGTGTCACAGGATTGGTTCAAAGCATAGACAGTAGGAAGAGTCAGTCTGCTTGTACTTAAGTCGGCATTGTGCCTTTTGTATTTAATTCCGATGCAATTTCTGTGTTTTATCGGCAATAATAAGGTCCAAGGGATGCAGTACACCTGAAGTGAAGCATCGGAATCTATAACTAGTGTCACAGGAATGGTTCATAACATTAACAGTAAGAACAGTCAGTCTCCTTGTACTTAAATCGGCATTGTGCCTTTTCTATTTAATTCCGACGCAATCTCTGAGTTTCATCGTCAATAAGAAGGTCAGAGGGATACAGTAAACCTGAAGTGAAGCATCGGAATCCATAACTAGTGTCACACGATTGGTTCAAAACATAGACAGTAGGAAGGGTCAGTCTTCTTGTTCGTAAGTCGGCATTGTGCCTTTTGTATTTAATTCCGATGCAATTTCTGTGTTTTATCGTCAATAATAAGGTCCAAGGAATACAGTAAACCTGAAGTGAGGCATCGGAATCTATAACTAGTGTCACAGGAATGGTTCTAAACGTAGTCAGTAAGTAGAGTCAGTCTTCTTGTACTTAAGTCGCCATTGTGCCTTTTCTTTTTATTTCCGATGCAATTTCTGTGTTTCATCGTCAATAAGAAGGTCAGAGGGATACAGTAAACCTGAACTGAAGCATCGGAATGTATAACTAGTGTCACAGGAATCGTTCAAAGCATAGACAGTAGGAAGAGTCAGTCTTCATCTACTTGATTCGGCATTGTGCCTTTTGTATCTATTTCCGATGCAATTCCTGTGTTTCATCGTCAAAAAGAAGGTCAGAGGGATACAGTAAACCTGAAGTGAAGCATCGGAATGTACAACTAGTGTCACATGAACGATTCAAAACATAGACAGTTGGAAGAATCAGTCATCATGTACTTAAGTCGGCATTGTGCCTTTTCTATTTAATTCCGATGCAATTTGTGTGTTTCATCGTCAATAAGAACGTCAGAGGGATACAGTAAACCTGAAGTGAAGCATCGGAATCTATAACTAGTGTCACAGGAATGGTTCAAAACATAGACAGTAGGGAGAGACAGTCTTTTTGTACTTAAGTAGTCATTGTGCCTTTCGTATTTAATTCCGATGCAATTTCTGTGTTTCATCGTCAACAAGAAGGTCAGAGGGATACAGTAAACGTGATGCGAGGCATCGGAATCTATAACTAGTGTTACAGGAATGATTCAAAACGTAGACAGTAGGAAGAGTCAGTGTTCTTGTATTTAAGTCGGCATGGTGCCTTTTCTATTTAATTCCGATGCAATTTCTGTGTTTCATCATCAATAAGAAGGTCAGAGGGATACAGTAAACCTAAAGTGAATCATCGGAATCTATAACTAGTGTCACAGGAATAGTTCAAAACATAGAGAGTAGGAAGAGTCAGTCTACATGTACTTAAATCTGCATTGTGCATTTTGTATTTAATTCCGATGCAATTTTTGTGTTTCATCGTCAATAGGAAGGTCCAAGGGATACTGTAAACCTGAAGTGAAGAATCGGAATCTATAACTAGTGTCACAGGAATGATTCAAAACATAGACTGTAGGAAGAATCAGTCTTCTTGTACTTAAGTCTGCATTGTGCCTTTTCTATTTAATTCCGATGCAATTTCTGTGCTTCATCGTCAACAAGAAGGTCAGAGGGATACAGTAAAACTGAAGTGAAGCATCGGAATCCGTAACTAGTGTCACACGATTGGTTCAAAACATAGACAGTAGGAAGAGTCAGTCTTCTTGTTCGTAAGTCGGCATTGCCCCTTTTGTATTTAATTCCGATGCAATTTCTGTGTTTTATCGTCAATAATAAGGTCCAAGGAATACAGTAAACCTGAAGTGAGGCATCGGAATCTATAACTAGTGTCACAGGAATGGTTCAAAACGTAGTCAGTAAGAAGAGTCAGTCTTCTTGTACTTAAGTTGCCATTGTGCCTTTTCTATTTATTTCCGATGCAATTTCTGTGTTTCATCGTCAATAAGAAGGTCAGAGGGATACAGTAAACCTGAAGTGAAGCAACGGAATCTATAACTAGTGTCACTGGAATGGTTCAAAACATAGACAGTAGGAAGAGTCAGTCTTCTAGTTATTAAGTCGGCATTGTGACTTTTGTATTTAATTCCGATGCCATTTCTGTGTTTCATCGTCAATACGAAGGCCAGAGGGATACAGTAAACCTGAAGTGAAGCATCGGAATGTATAACTAGTGTCACAGGAATCGTTAAAAGCATAGACAGTAGGAAGAGTCAGTCTTCTTCTACTTGATTCGGCATTGTGCCTTTTGTATTTATTTCCGATGCAATTCCTGGGTTTCATCGTCAAAAAGAAGGTCAGAGGGATACAGTAAACCTGAAGTGAAGCATCGGAATGTATAACTAGTGTCACAGGAATGATTCAAAACATAGACAGTTAGAAGAATCAGTCTTCATGTACTTAAGTCGGCATTGTGCATTTTCTATTTAATTCCGATGCAATTTCTGTGTTTCATCGTCAATAAGAAGGTCAGAGGGATACAGTAAACCTGAAGTGAAGCATCGGAATTCATAACTAGTGTCACAGGATTGGTTCAAAGCATAGACAGTAGGAAGAGTCAGTCTTCTTGTACTTAAGTCGGCATTGTGCCTTTTGTATTTAATTCCGATGCAATTTCTGTGTTTTATCGGCAATAATAAGGTCCAAGGGATGCAGTACACCTGAAGTGAAGCATCGGAATCTATAACTAGTGTCACAGGAATGGTTCATAACATAGACAGTAAGAAGAGTCAGTCTCCTTGTACTTAAATCTGCATTGTGCCTTTTCTATTTAATTCCGACGCAATCTCTGAGTTTCATCGTCAATAAGAAGGTCAGAGGGATACAGTAAACCTGAAGTGAAGCATCGGAATTCATAACTAGTGTCACAGGAATGGTTCAAAACAGTGACAGTAGGAGGAGTCAGTCTTCTCGTACTTAAGTCGGCATTGTGCCTATTGTATTTAATTCCGATGCAATTTCTGTGTTTCATCGTCAATAAGAAGGTCAGAGGGATACAGCAAACCTGAAGTGAACCATCGGAATGTATAACTAGCGTCACAGGAATGATTCAAAACATAGACTGTAGGAAGAATCAGTCTTCTTGTACTTAAGTCTGCATTGTTCCTTTTCTATTTAATTCCGATGCAATTTCTGTGCTTCATCGTCAACAAGAAGGTCAGAGGGATACAGTAAACCTGAAGTGAAGCATCGGAATCCATAACTAGTGTCACACGATTGGTTCAAAACATAGACAGTAGGAAGAGTCAGTCTTCTTGTTCATAAGTCGGCATTGTGCCTTTTGTATTTAATTCCGATGCAATTTCTGTGTTTTATCGACAATAATAAGGTCCAAGGAATACAGTAAACCTAAAGTGAGGCATCGGAATCTATAACTAGTGTCACAGGAATGGTTCAAAACGTAGTCAGTAAGAAGACTCAGTCTTCTTGTACTTAAGTCGCCATTGTGCCTTTCCTATTTATTTCCGATGCAATTTCTGTGTTTCATCGTCAATAAGAAGGTCAGAGGGATACAGTAAACCTGAAGTGAAGCAACGGAATCTATAACTAGTGTCAGTGGAATGGTTCAAAACATAGACAGTAGGAAGAGTCAGTCTTCTCGTTATTAAGTCGCCATTGTGATATTTCTATTTAATTCCGATGCCATTTCTGTGTTTCATCGTCAATACGAAGGCCAGAGGGATACAGTAACCCTGAAGTGAGGCATCGGAATGTATAACTAGTGTCACAGGAATCGTTCAAAGCATAGACAGTAGGAAGAGTCAGTCTTCTTCTACTTGATTCGGCATTGTGCCTTTTGTATTTATTTCCGATGCAATTCCTGTGTTTCATCGTCAAAAAGAAGGTCAGAAGGATACAGTAAACCTGAAGTGAAGCATCGGAATGTATAACTAGTGTCACAGGAATGATTCAAAACATAGACAGTTGGAAGAATCAGTCTTCATGTACTTAAGTCGGCATTGTGCATTTTCTATTTAATTCCGATGCAATTTCTGTGTTTCATCGTCAACAAGAAGGTCAGAGGGATACAGTAAACCTGAAGTGAAGCATCGGAATTCATAACTAGTGTCACAGGATTGGTTCAAAGCATAGACAGTAGGAAGAGTCAGTCTTCTTTTACTTAAGTCGGCATTGTGCCTTTTGTATTTAATTCCGATGCAATTTCTGTGTTTTATCGGCAATAATAAGGTCCAAGGGATGCAGTACACCTGAAGTGAAGCATCGGAATCTATAACTAGTGTCACAGGAATGGTTCATAACATAGACAGTAATAAGAGTCAGTCTCCTTGTACCTAAATCGGCATTGTGCCTTTTCTATTTAATTCCGACGCAATCTCTGAGTTTCATCGTCAATAAGAAGGTCAGAGGGATACAGTAAACCTGAAGTGAAGCATCGGAATCCATAACTAGTGTCACACGATTGGTTCAAAACATAGACAGTAGGAAGAGTCAGTCTTCTTGTTCTTAAGTCGGCATTGTGACTTTTCTATTTAATTCCGATGCCATTTCTGTGTTTCATCGTCAATACGAAGGCCAGAGGGATACAGTAAACCTGAAGTGAGGCATCGGAATGTATAACTAGTGTCACAGGAATGGTTCATAACATAGACAGTAAGAAGAGTCAGTCTCCTTGTACTTAAGTCGGCATTGTGCCTTTTCTATTTAATTCCGACGCAATCTCTGAGTTTCATCGTCAATAAGAAGGTCATAGGGATACAGTAAACCTGAAGTGAAGCATCGGAATCTATTAGTGGTGTCACAGGAATGGTTTAAACATAGTCAGTAAGAAGAGTCAGTCTTCTTGTACTTAAGTCGGCACTGTGTCTTTCGTATTTAATTCCGATGAAATTTCGGTGTTTCATCGTCAATAAGAAGGTCCAAGGGATACAATAAATATGAAGTGAAGCATCGGAATCTATAACTAGTGTCACATGAATGGTTCAAACATAGTCAGTAAGAAGAGTCAGTCTTCTTGTACTTAAGTCGGCATTGTGCCTTTTCTATTTAATTCCGATGCAATTTCTGTGTTTCATCGTCAATAAGATGTTCCAAGGGATACAGTAAACCTGAAGTGCAGAATCGGAATCTATAACTAGTGTCACAGGAATGGTTCAAAACATAGTCAGTAAGAAGAGTCAGTCTTCTTGTTCTTAAGTCGACATTGTGCCTTTTCTATTTATTTCCGATGCAATTTCTGTGTTTCATCGTCAATAAGAAGGTCAGAGGGATTCAGTAAACCTGAAGTGAAGCAACGGAATCTATAACTAGTGTCACTAGAATGGTTCAAAACATAGACAGTAGGAAGAGTCAGTCTTCTTGTTCTTATGTCGGCATTGTGACTTTTCTATTTAATTCCGATGCTATTTCTGTGTTTCATCGTCAATAAGAAGGTCAGAGGGATACAGTAAACCTGAAGTGAAGCATCGGAATGTACAACTAGTGTCACAGGAATCGTTCAAAGCATAGACAGTAGGAAGAGTCAGTCTTCTTCTACTTGATTCGGCATTGTGCCTATTGTATTTATTTCCGATGCAATTCCTGTGTTTCATCGTCAAAAAGAAGGTCAGAGGGATACAGTAAACCTGAAGTGAAGCATCGGAATGTATAACTAGTGTCACAGGAATGATTCAAAACATAGACAGTTGGAAGAATCAGTCTTCATGTACTTTAGTCGGCATTGTGCCTTTTCTATTTAATTCCGATGCAATTTCTGTGTTTCATTGTGAATAAGACGGTCAGAGGGATACAGTAAACCTGACGTGAAGCATCGGAATTCATAACTAGTGTCACAGGATTAGTTCAAAACATAGACAGTAGGAAGAGTCAGTCTTCTTGTACTTAAGTTGGCATTGTGCCTTTTGTATTCAATTCCGATGCAATTTCAGTGTTTCATCGTCAATAAGAAGGTCCAAGGAATACAGTAAACCTGAAGTGAGGCATTGGAATGTATAACTGGTGTCACAGGAATGGTTCAAAACATAGTCAGTAGGAAGAGTCAGTCTTCTTGTACTTAAGTCGGCATTGTGCCTTTTCTATTTAATTCCGATGCAATTTCTGTGTTTTATTGGCAATAAGAAGGTCCAAGGGATGCAGTACACCTGAAGTGAAGCATCGGAATCTATAACTAGTGACACAGGAATGGTTCATAACATAGACAGTAAGAAGAGTGAGTCTTCTTGTACTTAAATCGCCATTGTGCCTTTTCTATTTATTTCCGATGCAATTTCTGTGTTTCATCGTCAATAAAAAGGTCAGAGGGATACAGTAAACCTGAAGTGAAGCAACGGAATCTATAACTAGTGTCACTGGAATGGTTCAAAACATAGACAGTAGGAAGAGTCAGTCTTCTTGTTCTTAAGTCGGCATTGTGACTTTTCTATTTAATTCCGATGCCATTTCTGTGTTTCATCGTCAATATGAAGGCCAGAGGGATACAGTAAACCTGAAGTGAGGCTTCGGAATGTATAACTAGTGTCACAGGAATCGTTCAAAGCATAGACAGTAGGAAGAGTCAGTCTTCTTCTACTTGATTCGGCATTGTGCCTTTTGTATTTATTTCCGATGCAATTCCTGTGTATCATCATCAAAAAGAAGGTCAGAGGGATACAGAAAACCTGAAGTGAAGCATCGGAATGTATAACTAGTGTCACAGGAATGATTCATAACATAGACAGTTGGAAGAATCAGTCTTCATGTACTCAAGTCGGCATTGTGCAATTTCTATTTAATTCCGATTCAATTTCTGTGTTTCATCGTCAATAAGAAGGTCAGAGGGATACAGTAAACCTGAAGTGAAGCATCGGAATTCATAACTAGTGTCACAGGAACGGTTCAAAACAGTGACAGTAGGAAGAGTCAGTCTTCTCGAACTTAAGTCGGCATTGTGCCTATTGTATTTAATTCCGATGCAATTTCTGTGTTTCATCGTCAATAAGAAGGTCAGAGGGATACAGCAAACCTGAAGTGAACCATCGGAATATATAACTAGCGTCACAGGAATGATTCAAAACATAGACTGTAGGAAGATTCAGTCTTGTTGTACTTAAGTCTGCATTGTGCCTTTTCTATTTAATTCCGATGCAATTTCTGTGCTTCATCGTCAACAAGAAGGTAAGAGGGATACAGTAAACCTGAAGTGAAGCATCGGAATCCATAACTAGTGTCACACGATTGGTTCAAAACATAGACAGTAGGAAGAGTCAGTCTTCTTGTTCATAAGTCGGCTTGGGCCTTTTGTATTTAATTCCGATGCAATTTCTGTGTTTTATCGTCAATAATAAGGTCCAAGGAATACAGTAAACCTAAAGTGAGGCATCGGAATCTATAACTAGTGTCACAGGAATGGTTCAAAACGTAGTCAGTAAGAAGAGTCAGTCTTCTTGTATTTAAGTCGCCATTGTGCCTTTTCTCTTTATTTCCGATGCAATTTCTGTGTTTCATCGTCAATAAGAAGGTCAGAGGGATACAGTAAACCTGAAGTGAAGCAACGGAATCTATAACTAGTGTCACTGGAATGGTTCAAAACATAGACAGTAGGAAGAGTCAGTCTTCTTGTTATTAAGTCGGCATTGTGACTTTTCTATTTAATTCCGATGCCATTTCTGTGTTTCATCGTCAATACGAAGGCCAGAGGGATACAGTAAACTTGAAGTGAGGCATCGGAATGTATAACTAGTGTCACAGGAATCGTTCAAAGCATAGACAGTAGGAAGAGTCAGTCTTCTTCTACTTGATTCGGCATTGTGCCTTTTGTATTTATTTCCGATGCAATTCCTGTGTTTCATCGTCAAAAAGAAGGTCAGAGGGATACAGTAAACCTGAAGTGAAGCATCGGAATGTATAACTAGTGTCACAGGAATTATTCAAAACATAGACAGTTGGAAGAATCAGTCTTCATGTACTTAAGTCGGCATTGTGCATTTTCTATTTAATTCCGATGCAATTTCTGTGTTTCATCGTCAATAAGAAGGTCAGAGGGATACAGTAAACCTGAAGTGAAGCATCGGAATTCATAACTAGTGTCACAGGATTGGTTCAAAGCATAGACAGTAGGAAGAGTCAGTCTGCTTGTACTTAAGTCGGCATTGTGCCTTTTGTATTTAATTCCGATGCAATTTCTGTGTTTTATCGGCAATAATAAGGTCCAAGGGATGCAGTACACCTGAAGTGAAGCATCGGAATCTATAACTAGTGTCACAGGAATGGTTCATAACATAGACAGTAAGAAGAGTCAGTCTCCTTGTACTTCAAACGGCATTGTGCCTTTTCTATTTAATTCCGACGCAATCTCTGAGTTTCATCGTCAATAAGAAGGTCAGAGGGATACAGTAAACCTGAAGTGAAGCATCGGAATCCATAACTAGTGTCACACGATTGGTTCAAAACATAGACAGTAGGAAGAGTCAGTCTTCTTGTCCGTAAGTCGGCATTGTGCCTTTTGTATTTAATTCCGATGCAATTTCTGTGTTTTATCGTCAATAATAAGGTCCAAGGAATACAGTAAACCTGAAGTGAGGCATCGGAATCAATAACTAGTGTCACAGGAATGGTTCAAAACGTACTCAGTAAGTAGAGTCAGTCTTCTTGTACTTAAGTCGCCATTGTGCCTTTTCTTTTTATTTCCGATGCAATTTCTGTGTTTCATCGTCAATAAGAAGGTCAGAGGGATACAGTCAACCTGAAGTGAAGCATCGGAATGTATAACTAGTGTCACAGGAATCGTTCAAAGCATAGATAGTAGGAAGAGTCAGTCTTCATCTACTTGATTCGGCATTGTGCCTTTTGTATCTATTTCCGATGCAATTCCTGTGTCTCATCGTCAAAAAGAAGGTCAGAGGGATACAGTAAACCTGAAGTGAAGCATCGGAATGTATAACTAGTGTCACATAAACGATTCAAAACATAGACAGTTGGAAGAATCAGTCATCATGTACTTAAGTCGGCATTGTGCCTTTTCTATTTAATTCCGATGCAATTTGTGTGTTTCATCGTCAATAAGAAGGTCAGAGGGATACAGTAAACCTGAAGTGAAGCATCGGAATCTATAACTAGTGTCACAGGAATGGTTCAAAACATAGACAGTAGGGAGAGTCAGTCTTTTTGTACTTAAGTAGTCATTGTGCCTTTCGTATTTAATTCCGATGCAATTTCTGTGTTTCATCGTCAACAAGAAGGTCAGAGGGATACAGTAAACGTGATGCGAGGCATCGGAATCTATAACTAGTGTTACAGGAATTATTCAAATCGTAGACAGTAGGAAGAGTCAGTCTTCTTGTATTTAAGTCGGCATTGTGCCTTTTCTATTTAATTCCGATGCAATTTCTGTGTTTCATCATCAATAAGAAGGTCAGAGGGATACAGTAAACCTAAAGTGAATCATCGGAATCTATAACTAGTGTCACAGGAATAGTTCAATACATAGAGAGTAGGAAGAGTCAGTCTACATGTACTTAAATCTGCATTGTGCATTTTGTATTTAATTCCGATGCAATTTTTGTGTTTCATCGTCAATAGTAGGGTCCAAGGGATACTGTAAACCTGAAGTGAAGAATCGGAATCTATAACTAGTGTCACAGGAATGGTTCAAAACAGTGACAGTAGGAAGAGTCAGTCTTCTCGTACTTAAGTTGGCATTGTGCCTATTGTATTTAATTCCGATGCAATTTCTGTGTTTCATCGTCAATAAGAAGGTCACAGGGATACAGCAAACCTGAAGTGAAGCATCGGAATGTATAACTAGTGTCACAGGAATGATTCAAAACATAGACAGTTGGAAGAATCAGTCTTCATGTACTTAAGTCGGCATTGTGCATTTTCTATTTAGTTCCGATTCAATTTCTGTGTTTCATCGTCAATAAGAAGGTCAGAGGGATACAGTAAACCTGAAGTGAAGCATCGGAATTCATAACTAGTGTCACAGGATTGGTTCAAAGCATAGACAGTAGGAAGAGTCAGTCTTCTTGTACTTAAGTCGGCATTGTGCGTTTTGTATTTAATTCCGATGCAATTTCTGTGTTTTATCGGCAATAATAAGGTCCAAGGGATGCAGTACACCTGAAATGAAGCATCGGAATCTATAACTAGTGTCACAGGAATGGTTCATAACATAGACAGTAAGAAGAGTCAGTCTCCTTGTACTTAAGTCTGCATTGTGCCTTTTCTATTTAATTCCGATGCAATTTCTGTGCTTCATCGTCAACAAGAAGGTCAGAGGGATACAGTAAACCTGAAGTGAAGCATCGGAATCCATAACTAGTGTCACACGATTGGTTCAAAACATAGACAGTAGGAAGAGTCAGTCTTCTTGTTCAAAAGTCGGCATTGTGCCTTTTGTATTTAATTCCGATGCAATTTCTGTGTTTTATCGTCAATAATAAGGTCCAAGGAATACAGTAAACCTAGAGTGAGGCATCGGAATCTATAACTAGTGTCACAGGAATGGTTCAAAACGTAGTCAGTAAGAAGAGTCAGTCTTCTTGTACTTAAGTCGCCGTTGTGCCTTTTCAATTTATTTCCGATGCAATTTCTGTGTTTCATCGTCAATAAGAAGGTCAGAGGGATACAGTAAACCTGAAGTGAAGCAACGGAATCTATAACTAGTGTCAGTGGAATGGTTCAAAACATAGACAGTAGGAAGAGTCAGTCTTCTTGTTATTAAGTCGGCATTGTGACTTTTCTATTTAATTCCGATGCCATTTCTGTGTTTCATCGTCAATACGAAGGCCAGAGGGATACAGTAAACCTGAAGTGAGGCATCGGAATGTATAACTAGTGTCACAGGAATCGTTCAAAGCATAGACAGTAGGAAGAATCAGTCTTCTTCTACTTGATTCGGCATTGTGCCTTTTGTATTTATTTCCGATGCAATTCCTGTGTTTCATCGTCAAAAAGAAGGTCAGAGGGATACAGTAAACCTGAAGTGAAGCATCGGAATGTATAACTAGTGTCACAGGAATGATTCAAAACATAGACAGTTGGAAGAATCAGTCTTCATGTACTTAAGTCGGCATTGTGCATTTTCTATTTAATTCCGATGCAATTTCTGTGTTTCATCGTCAATAAGAAGGTCAGAGGGATACAGTAAACCTGAAGTGAAGCATCGGAATCTATAACTAGTGTCACAGGAATGGTTCATAATATAGTCAGTAAGAAGAGTCAGTCTCTTTGTACTTAAATCGGCATTGTACCTTTTCTATTAATTTCCGACGCAATCTCTGAGTTTCATCGTCAATAAGCAGGTCAGAGGGATACAGTAAACCTGAAGTGAAGCATCGGAATCCATAACTAGTGTCACACGATTGGTTCAAAACATAGACAGTAGGAAGAGTCAGTCTTCTTGTTCGTAAGTCGGCATTGTGCCTTTTGTCTTTAAATCCGATGCAATTTCTGTGTTTTATCGTCAATAATAAGGTCCAAGGAATACAGTAAACCTGAAGTGAGGCATCGGAATCCATAACTAGTGTCACTGGAATGGTTCAAAACATAGACAGTAGGAAGAGTCAGTCTTCTTGTTCTTAAGTCGGCATTGTGACTTTTCTATTTAATTCCGATGCCATTTCTGTGTTTCATCGTCAATACGAAGGCCAGAGGGATACAGTAAACCTGAAGTGAGGCATCGGAATGTATAACTAGTGTCACAGGAATGGTTCATAACATAGACAGTAAGAAGAGTCAGTCTCCTTGTACTTAAGTCGGCATTGTGCCTTTTCTATTTAATTCCGACGCAATCTCTGAGTTTCATCGTCAATAAGAAGGTCAGAGGGATACAGTAAACCTGAAGTGAAGCATCGGAATCTATAAGTGGTGTCACAGGAATGGTTTAAACATAGTCAGTAAGAAGAGTCAGTCTTCTTGTACTTAAGTCGGCACTGTGTCTTTCGTATTTAATTCCGATGAAATTTCGGTGTTTCATCGTCAATAAGAAGGTCCAAGGGATACTATAAATATGAAGTGAAGCATCGGAATCTATAACTAGTGTTACAGGAATGCTTCAAACATAGTCAGTAAGAAGAGTCAGTCTTCTTGTACTTAAGTCGGCATTGTGCCTTTTCTATTTAATTCCGATGCAATTTCTGTGTTTCATCGTCAATAAGATGTTCCAAGGGATACAGTAAACCTGAAGTGCAGAATCGGAATCTATAACTAGTGTCACAGGAATGGTTCAAAACATAGTCAGTAGGAAGAGTAAGTCTTCTTGTTCTTAAGTCGACATTGTGCCTTTTCTATTTATTTCCGATGCAATTTCTGTGTTTCATCGTCAATAAGAAGGTCAGAGGGATTCAGTAAACCTGAAGTGAAGCAACGGAATCTATAACTAGTGTCACTGGAATGGTTCAAAACATAGACAGTAGGAAGAGTCAGTCTTCTTGTTCTTATGTCGGCATTGTGACTTTTCTATTTAATTCCGATGCTATTTCTGTGTTTCATCGTCAATAAGAAGGTCAGAGGGATACAGTAAACCTGAAGTGAAGCATCGGAATGAATAACTAGTGTCACAGGAATCGTTCAAAGCATAGACAGTAGGAAGAGTCAGTCTTCTTCTACTTGATTCGGCATTGTGCCTATTGTATTTATTTCCGATGCAATTCCTGTGTTTCATCGTCAAAAAGAAGGTCAGAGGGATACAGTAAACCTGAAGTGAAGCATCGGAATGTATAACTAGTGTCACAGGAATGATTCAAAACATAGACAGTTGGAAGAATCAGTCTTCATGTACTTTAGTCGGCATTGTGCCTTTTCTATTTAATTCCGATGCAATTTGCGTGTTTCATCGTCAATAAGAAGGTCAGAGGGATACAGTAAACCTGAAGTGAAGCATCGAAATCTATAACTAGTGTCACAGGAATGGTTCAAAACATAGACAGTAGGGAGAGTCAGTCTTTTTGTACTTAAGTAGTCATTGTGCCTTTCGTATTTAATTCCGATGCAATTTCTGTGTTTCATCGTCAACAAGAAGGTCAGAGGGATACAGTAAACGTGATGCGAGGCATCGGAATCTATAACTAGTGTTACAGGAATGACTCAAAACGTAGACAGTAGGAAGAGTCAGTCTTCTTGTATCTAAGTCGGCATTGTGCCTTTTGTATTTAATTCCGATGCAATTTCTGTGTTTTATCGTCAATAATAAGGTCCAAGGAATACAGTAAACCTAAAGTGAGGCATCGGAATCTATAACTAGTGTCACAGGAATGGTTCAAAACGTAGTCAGTAAGAAGAGTCAGTCTTCTTGTACTTAAGTCGCCATTGTGCCTTTTCTATTTATTTCCGATGCAATTTCTGTGTTTCATCGTCAATAAGAAGGTCAGAGGGATACAGTAAACCTGAAGTGAAGCATCGGAATCTATAACTAGTGTCACAGGAATGGTTCAAAACATAGACAGTAGGGAGAGTCAGTCTTTTTGTACTTAAGTAGTCATTGTGCCTTTCGTATTTAATTCCGATGCAATTTCTGTGTTTCATCGTCAACAAGAAGGTCAGAGGGATACAGTAAACGTGATGCGAGGCATCGGAATCTATAACTAGTGTTACAGGAATTATTCAAAACGTAGACAGTAGGAAGAGTCAGTCTTCTTGTATTTAAGTCGGCATTGTGCCTTTTCTATTTAATTCCGATGCAATTTCTGTGTTTCATCATCAATAAGAAGGTCAGAGGGATACAGTAAACCTAAAGTGAATCATCGGAATCTATAACTAGTGTCACAGGAATAGTTCAATACATAGAGAGTAGGAAGAGTCAGTCTACATGTACTTAAATCTGCATTGTGCATTTTGTATTTAATTCCGATGCAATTTTTGTGTTTCATCGTCAATAGTAAGATCCAAGGGATACTGTAAACCTGAAGTGAAGAATCGGAATCTATAACTAGTGTCACAGGAATGGTTCAAAACAGTGACAGTAGGAAGAGTCAGTCTTCTCGTACTTAAGTTGGCATTGTGCCTATTGTATTTAATTCCGATGCAATTTCTGTGTTTCATCGTCAATAAGAAGGTCACAGGGATACAGCAAACCTGAAGTGAAGCATCGGAATGTATAACTAGCGTCACAGGAATGATTCAAAACATAGACTGTAGGAAGAATCAGTCGTCTTGTATTTAAGTCTGCATTGTGCCTTTTCTATTTAATTCCGATGCAATTTCTGTGCTTCATCGTCAACAAGAAGGTCGGAGGGATACAGTAAACCTGAAGTGAAGCATCGGAATCCGTAACTAGTGTCACAGGGTTGGTTCAAAACATAGACAGTAGGAAGAGTCAGTCTTCTTGTTCGTAAGTCGGCATTGTGCCTTTTGTATTTAATTCCGATGCAATTTCTGTGTTTTATCGTCAATAATAAGGTCCAAGGAATACAGTAAACCTGAAGTGAGGCATCGGAATCTATAACTAGTGTCACAGGAATGGTTCAAAACGTAGTCAGTAAGAAGAGTCAGTCTTGTTGTACTTAAGTCGCCATTGTGCCTTTTCTATTTATTTCCGATGCAATTTCTGTGTTTCATCGTCAATAAGAAGGTCAGAGGGATACAGTAAACCTGAAGTGAAGCAACGGAATCTATAACTAGTGTCACTGGAATGGTTCAAAGCATAGACAGTAGGAAGAGTCAGTCTTCTAGTTATTAAGTCGGCATTGTGACTTTTCTATTTAATTCCGATGCCATTTCTGTGTTTCATCGTCAATACGAAGGCCAGAGGGATACAGTAAACCTGAAGTGAGGCATCAGAATGTATAACTAGTGTCACAGGAATCGTTCAAAGCATAGACAGTAGGAAGAGTCAGTCTTCTTCTACTTGATTCGGCATTGTGCCTTTTGTATTTATTTCCGATGCAATTCCTGTGTTTCTTCGTCAAAAAGAAGGTCAGAGGGATACAGTAAACCTGAAGTGAAGCATCGGAATGTATAACTAGTGTCACAGGAATGATTCAAAACATAGACAGTTGGAAGAATCAGTCTTCATGTACTTAAGTCGGCATTGTGCATTTTCTATTTAATTCCGATTCAATTTCTGTGTTTCATCGTCAATAAGAAGGTCAGAGGGATACAGTAAACCTGAAGTGAAGCATCGGAATTCATAACTAGTGTCACAGGATTGGTTCAAAGCATAGACAGTAGGAAGAGTCAGTCTTCTTGTACTTAAGTCGGCATTGTGCGTTTTGTATTTAATTCCGATGCAATTTCTGTGTTTTATCGGCAATAATAAGGTCCAAGGGATGCAGTACACCTGAAATGAAGCATCGGAATCTATAACTAGTGTCACAGGAATGGTTCATAACATAGACAGTAAGAAGAGTCAGTCTCCTTGTACTTAAATCGGCATTGTGCCTTTTCTATTAATTTCCGACGCAATCTCTGAGTTTCATCGTCAATAAGAAGGTCAGAGGGATACAGTAAACCTGAAGTGAAGCATCGGAATCCATAACTAGTGTCACACGATTGGTTCAAAACATAGACAGTAGGAAGAGTCAGTCTTCTTGTTCGTAAGTCGGCATTGTGCCTTTTGTCTTTAAATCCGATGCAATTTCTGTGTTTTATCGTCAATAATAAGGTCCAAGGAATACAGTAAACCTGAAGTGAGGCATCGGAATCCATAACTAGTGTCACTGGAATGGTTCAAAACATAGACAGTAGGAAGAGTCAGTCTTCTTGTTCTTAAGTCGGCATTGTGACTTTTCTATTTAATTCCGATGCCATTTCTGTGTTTCATCGTCAATACGAAGGCCAGAGGGATACAGTAAACCTGAAGTGAGGCATCGGAATGTATAACTAGTGTCACAGGAATGGTTCATAACATACACAGTAAGAAGAGTCAGTCTCCTTGTACTTAAGTCGGCATTGTGCCTTTTCTATTTAATTCCGACGCAATCTCTGAGTTTCATCGTCAATAAGAAGGTCAGAGGGATACAGTAAACCTGAAGTGAAGCATCGGAATCTATAAGTGGTGTCACAGGAATGGTTTAAACATAGTCAGTAAGAAGAGTCAGTCTTCTTGTACTTAAGTCGGCACTGTGTCTTTCGTATTTAATTCCGATGAAATTTCGGTGTTTCATCGTCAATAAGAAGGTCCAAGGGATACTATAAATATGAAGTGAAGCATCGGAATCTATAACTAGTGTTACAGGAATGCTTCAAACATAGTCAGTAAGAAGAGTCAGTCTTCTTGTACTTAAGTCGGCATTGTGCCTTTTCTATTTAATTCCGATGCAATTTCTGTGTTTCATCGTCAATAAGATGTTCCAAGGGATACAGTAAACCTGAAGTGCAGAATCGGAATCTATAACTAGTGTCACAGGAATGGTTCAAAACATAGTCAGTAGGAAGAGTAAGTCTTCTTGTTCTTAAGTCGACATTGTGCCTTTTCTATTTATTTCCGATGCAATTTCTGTGTTTCATCGTCAATAAGAAGGTCAGAGGGATTCAGTAAACCTGAAGTGAAGCAACGGAATCTATAACTAGTGTCACTGGAATGGTTCAAAACATAGACAGTAGGAAGAGTCAGTCTTCTTGTTCTTATGTCGGCATTGTGACTTTTCTATTTAATTCCGATGCTATTTCTGTGTTTCATCGTCAATAAGAAGGTCAGAGGGATACAGTAAACCTGAAGTGAAGCATCGGAATGAATAACTAGTGTCACAGGAATCGTTCAAAGCATAGACAGTAGGAAGAGTCAGTCTTCTTCTACTTGATTCGGCATTGTGCCTATTGTATTTATTTCCGATGCAATTCCTGTGTTTCATCGTCAAAAAGAAGGTCAGAGGGATACAGTAAACCTGAAGTGAAGCATCGGAATGTATAACTAGTGTCACAGGAATGATTCAAAACATAGACAGTTGGAAGAATCAGTCTTCATGTACTTTAGTCGGCATTGTGCCTTTTCTATTTAATTCCGATGCAATTTCCGTGTTTCATCGTCAATAAGAAGGTCAGAGGGATACAGTAAACCTGAAGTGAAGCATCGAAATCTATAACTAGTGTCACAGGAATGGTTCAAAATATAGACAGTAGGGAGAGTCAGTCTTTTTGTACTTAAGTAGTCATTGTGCCTTTCGTATTTAATTCCGATGCAATTTCTGTGTTTCATCGTCAACAAGAAGGTCAGAGGGATACAGTAAACGTGATGCGAGGCATCGGAATCTATAACTAGTGTTACAGGAATGACTCAAAACGTAGACAGTAGGAAGAGTCAGTCTTCTTGTATCTAAGTCGGCATTGTGCCTTTTGTATTTAATTCCGATGCAATTTCTGTGTTTTATCGTCAATAATAAGGTCCAAGGAATACAGTAAACCTAAAGTGAGGCATCGGAATCTATAACTAGTGTCACAGGAATGGTTCAAAACGTAGTCAGTAAGAAGAGTCAGTCTTCTTGTACTTAAGTCGCCATTGTGCCTTTTCTATTTATTTCCGATGCAATTTCTGTGTTTCATCGTCAATAAGAACGTCAGAGGGATACAGTAAACCTGAAGTGAAGCATCGGAATCTATAACTAGTGTCACAGGAATGGTTCAAAACATAGACAGTAGGGAGAGTCAGTCTTTTTGTACTTAAGTAGTCATTGTGCCTTTCGTATTTAATTCCGATGCAATTTCTGTGTTTCATCGTCAACAAGAAGGTCAGAGGGATACAGTAAACGTGATGCGAGGCATCGGAATCTATAACTAGTGTTACAGGAATTATTCAAAACGTAGACAGTAGGAAGAGTCAGTCTTCTTGTATTTAAGTCGGCATTGTGCCTTTTCTATTTAATTCCGATGCAATTTCTGTGTTTCATCATCAATAAGAAGGTCAGAGGGATACAGTAAACCTAAAGTGAATCATCGGAATCTATAACTAGTGTCACAGGAATAGTTCAATACATAGAGAGTAGGAAGAGTCAGTCTACATGTACTTAAATCTGCATTGTGCATTTTGTATTTAATTCCGATGCAATTTTTGTGTTTCATCGTCAATAGTAAGATCCAAGGGATACTGTAAACCTGAAGTGAAGAATCGGAATCTATAACTAGTGTCACAGGAATGGTTCAAAACAGTGACAGTAGGAAGAGTCAGTCTTCTCGCACTTAAGTTGGCATTGTGCCTATTGTATTTAATTCCGATGCAATTTCTGTGTTTCATCGTCAATAAGAAGGTCACAGGGATACAGCAAACCTGAAGTGAAGCATCGGAATGTATAACTAGCGTCACAGGAATGATTCAAAACATAGACTGTAGGAAGAATCAGTCGTCTTGTATTTAAGTCTGCATTGTGCCTTTTCTATTTAATTCCGATGCAATTTCTGTGCTTCATCGTCAACAAGAAGGTCGGAGGGATACAGTAAACCTGAAGTGAAGCATCGGAATCCGTAACTAGTGTCACAGGGTTGGTTCAAAACATAGACAGTAGGAAGAGTCAGTCTTCTTGTTCGTAAGTCGGCATTGTGCCTTTTGTATTTAATTCCGATGCAATTTCTGTGTTTTATCGTCAATAATAAGGTCAAGGAATACAGTAAACCTGAAGTGAGGCATCGGAATCTATAACTAGTGTCACAGGAATGGTTCAAAACGTAGTCAGTAAGAAGAGTCAGTCTTGTTGTACTTAAGTCGCCATTGTGCCTTTTCTATTTATTTCCGATGCAATTTCTGTGTTTCATCGTCAATAAGAAGGTCAGAGGGATACAGTAAACCTGAAGTGAAGCAACGGAATCTATAACTAGTGTCACTGGAATGGTTCAAAGCATAGACAGTAGGAAGAGTCAGTCTTCTAGTTATTAAGTCGGCATTGTGACTTTTCTATTTAATTCCGATGCCATTTCTGTGTTTCATCGTCAATACGAAGGCCAGAGGGATACAGTAAACCTGAAGTGAGGCATCAGAATGTATAACTAGTGTCACAGGAATCGTTCAAAGCATAGACAGTAGGAAGAGTCAGTCTTCTTCTACTTGATTCGGCATTGTGCCTTTTGTATTTATTTCCGATGCAATTCCTGTGTTTCTTCGTCAAAAAGAAGGTCAGAGGGATACAGTAAACCTGAAGTGAAGCATCGGAATGTATAACTAGTGTCACAGGAATGATTCAAAACATAGACAGTTGGAAGAATCAGTCTTCATGTACTTAAGTCGGCATTGTGCATTTTCTATTTAATTCCGATTCAATTTCTGTGTTTCATCGTCAATAAGAAGGTCAGAGGGATACAGTAAACCTGAAGTGAAGCATCGGAATTCATAACTAGTGTCACAGGATTGGTTCAAAGCATAGACAGTAGGAAGAGTCAGTCTTCTTGTACTTAAGTCGGCATTGTGCGTTTTGTATTTAATTCCGATGCAATTTCTGTGTTGTATCGGCAATAATAAGGTCCAAGGGATGCAGTACACCTGAAATGAAGCATCGGAATCTATAACTAGTGTCACAGGAATGGTTCATAACATAGACAGTAAGAAGAGTCAGTCTCCTTGTACTTAAGTCTGCATTGTGCCTTTTCTATTTAATTCCGATGCAATTTCTGTGCTTCATCGTCAACAAGAAGGTCAGAGGGATACAGTAAACCTGAAGTGAAGCATCGGAATCCATAACTAGTGTCACACGATTGGTTCAAAACATAGACAGTAGGAAGAGTCAGTCTTCTTGTTCAAAAGTCGGCATTGTGCCTTTTGTATTTAACTCCGATGCAATTTCTGTGTTTTATCGTCAATAATAAGGTCCAAGGAATACAGTAAACCTAAAGTGAGGCATCGGAATCTATAACTAGTGTCACAGGAATGGTTCAAAACGTAGTCAGTAAGAAGAGTCAGTCTTCTTGTACTTAAGTCGCCGTTGTGCCTTTTCAATTTATTTCCGATGCAATTTCTGTGTTTCATAGTCAATAAGAAGGTCAGAGGGATACAGTAAACCTGAAGTGAAGCAACGGAATCTATAACTAGTGTCAGTGGAATGGTTCAAAACATAGACAGTAGGAAGAGTCAGTCTTCTTGTTATTAAGTCGGCATTGTGACTTTTCTATTTAATTCCGATGCCATTTCTGTGTTTCATCGTCAATACGAAGGCCAGAGGGATACAGTAAACCTGAAGTGAGGCATCGGAATGTATAACTAGTGTCACAGGAATCGTTCAAAGCATAGACAGTAGGAAGAATCAGTCTTCTTCTACTTGATTCGGCATTGTGCCTTTTGTATTTATTTCCGATGCAATTCCTGTGTTTCATCGTCAAAAAGAAGGTCAGAGGGATACAGTAAACCTGAAGTGAAGCATCGGAATGTATAACTAGTGTCACAGGAATGATTCAAAACATAGACAGTTGGAAGAATCAGTCTTCATGTACTTAAGTCGGCATTGTGCATTTTCTATTTAATTCCGATGCAATTTCTGTGTTTCATCGTCAATAAGAAGGTCAGAGGGATACAGTAAACCTGAAGTGAAGCATCGGAATCTATAACTAGTGTCACAGGAATGGTTCATAACATAGACAGTAAGAAGAGTCAGTCTCCTTGTACTTAAATCGGCATTGTGCCTTTTCTATTAATTTCCGACGCAATCTCTGAGTTTCATCGTCAATAAGAAGGTCAGAGGGATACAGTAAACCTGAAGTGAAGCATCGGAATCCATAACTAGTGTCACACGATTGGTTCAAAACATAGACAGTAGGAAGAGTCAGTCTTCTTGTTCGTAAGTCGGCATTGTGCCTTTTGTATTTAAATCCGATGCAATTTCTGTGTTTTATCGTCAATAATAAGGTCCAAGGAATACAGTAAACCTGAAGTGAGGCATCGGAATCCATAACTAGTGTCACTGGAATGGTTCAAAACATAGACAGTAGGAAGAGTCAGTCTTCTTGTTCTTAAGTCGGCATTGTGACTTTTCTATTTAATTCCGATGCCATTTCTGTGTTTCATCGTCAATACGAAGGCCAGAGGGATACAGTAAACCTGAAGTGAGGCATCGGAATGTATAACTAGTGTCACAGGAATGGTTCATAACATAGACAGTAAGAAGAGTCAGTCTCCTTGTACTTAAGTCGGCACTGTGTCTTTCGTATTTAATTCCGATGAAATTTCGGTGTTTCATCGTCAATAAGAAGGTCCAAAGGATACTATAAATATGAAGTGAAGGATCGGAATCTATAACTAGTGTTACAGGAATGCTTCAAACATAGTCAGTAAGAAGAGTCAGTCTTCTTGTTCTTAAGTCGACATTGTGCCTTTTCTATTTATTTCCGATGCAATTTCTGTGTTTCATCGTCAATAAGAAGGTCAGAGGGATACAGTAAACCTGAAGTGAAGCATCGGAATGAATAACTAGTGTCACAGGAATCGTTCAAAGCATAGACAGTAGGAAGAGTCAGTCTTCTTCTACTTGATTCGGCATTGTGCCTATTGTATTTATTTCCGATGCAATTCCTGTGTTTCATCGTCAAAACGAAGGTCAGAGGGATACAGTAAACCTGAAGTGAAGCATCGGAATGTATAACTAGTGTCACAGGAATGATTCAAAACATAGACAGCTGGAAGAATCAGTCTTCATGTACTTTAGTCGGCATTGTGCCTTTTCTATTTAATTCCGATGCAATTTGTGTGTTTCATCGTCAATAAGAAGGTCAGAGGGATACAGTAAACCTGAAGTGAAGCATCGGAATCTATAACTAGTGTCACAGGAATGGTTCAAAACATAGACAGTAGGGAGAGTCAGTCTTTTTGTACTTAAGTAGTCATTGTGCCTTTCGTATTTAATTCCGATGCAATTTCTGTGTTTCATCGTCAACAAGAAGGTCAGAGGGATACAGTAAACGTGATGCGAGGCATCGGAATCTATAACTAGTGTTACAGGAATGACTCAAAACGTAGACAGTAGGAAGAGTCAGTCTTCTTGTATTTAAGTCGGCATTGTGCCTTTTGTATTTAATTCCGATGCAATTTCTGTGTTTTATCGTCAATAATAAGGTCCAAGGAATACAGTAAACCTAACGTGAGGCATCGGAATCTATAACTAGTGTCACAGGAATGGTTCAAAACGTAGTCAGTAAGAAGAGTCAGTCTTCTTGTACTTAAGTCTACATTGTGCCTTTTCTATTTATTTCCGATGCAATTTCTGTGTTTCATCGTCAATAAGAAGGTCAGAGGGATACAGTAAACCTGAAGTGAAGCAACGGAATCTAAAACTAGTGTCACTGGAATGGTTCAAAACAGAGACAGTAGGAAGAGTCAGTCTTCTAGTTATTAAGTCGGCATTGTGATTTTTCTATTTAATTCCGATGCCATTTCTGTGTTTCATCGTCAATACGAAGGCCAGAGGGATACAGTCAACCTGAAGTGAGGCATCGGAATGTATAACTAGTGTCACAGGAATCGTTCAAAGCATAGACAGTAGGAAGAGTCAGTCTTCTTCTACTTGATTCGGCATTGTGCCTTTTGTATTTATTTCCGATGCAATTCCTGTGTTCCATCGTCAAAAAGAACGTCAGAGGGATACAGTAAACCTGAAGTGAAGCATCGGAATGTATAACTAGTGTCACAGGAATGATTCAAAACATAGACAGTTGGAAGAATCAGTCTTCATGTACTTAAGTCGGCATTGTGCATTTTCTATTTAATTCCGATGCAATTTCTGTGTTTCATCGTCAATAAGAAGGTCAGAGGGATACAGTAAACCTGAAGTGAAGCATCGGAATTCATAACTAGTATCACAGGATTGGTTCAAAGCATAGACAGTAGGAAGAGTCAGTCTTCTTGTACTTAAGTCGGCATTGTGCATTTTGTATTTAATTCCGATGCAATTTCTGTGTTTTATCGGCAATAATAAGGTCCAAGGGATGCAGTACACCTGAAGTGAAGCATCGGAATCTATAACTAGTGTCACAGGAATGGTTCATAACATAGACAGTAAGAAGAGTCAGTCTCCTTGTACTTAAATCGGCATTGTGCCTTTTCTATTAAATTCCGACGCAATCTCTGAGTTTCATCGTCAATAAGAAGGTCAGAGGGATACAGTAAACCTGAAGTGAAGCATCGGAATCCATAACTACTGTCACACGATTGGTTCAAAACATAGACAGTAGGAAGAGTCAGTCTCCTTGTTCGTAAGTCGGCATTGTGCCTTTTGTATTTAATTCCGATGCAATTTCTGTGTTTTATCGTCAATAATAAGGTCCAAGGAATACAGTAAACCTGAAGTGAGGCATCGGAATCTGTAACTAGTGTCACAGGAATGGTTCAAAACGTAGTAAGTATGTGGAGTCAGTCTTCTTGTACTTAAGTCGCCATTGTGCCTTTTCTATTTATTTCCGATGCAATTTCTGTGTTTCATCGTCAATAAAAAGGTCAGAGGGATACAGTAAACCTGAAGTGAAGCAACGGAATCTATAACTAGTGTCACTGGAATGGTTCAAAACATAGACAGTGGGAAGAGTCAGTCTTCTTGTTCTTAAGTCGGCATTGTGACTTTTCTATTTAATTCCGATGCCATTTCTGTGTTTCATCGTCAATACGAAGGCCAGAGGGATACAGTAAACTTGAAGTGAGACATCGGAATGTATAACTAGTGTCACAGGAATCGTTCAAAGCATAGACAGTAGGAAGAGTCAGTCTTCTTCTACTTGATTCGGCATTGTGCCTTTTGTATTTATTTCCGATGCAATTCCTGTGTATCATCATCAAAGAGAAGGTCAGAGGGATACAGTAAACCTGAAGTGAAGCATCGGAATGTATAACTAGTGTCACAGGAATGATTCAAAACATAGACAGTTGGAAGAATCAGTCTTCATGTACTTAAGTCGGCATTGTGCATTTTCTATTTAATTCCGATTCAATTTCTGTGTTTCATCATCAATAAGAAGGTCAGAGGGATACAGTAAAAGTGAAGTGAAGCATCGGAATTCATAACTAGTGTCACAGGAATTTTTCAAAACAGTGACAGTAGGAAGAGTCAGTCTTCTCGTACTTAAGTCGGCATTGTGCCAATTGTATTTAATTCCGATGCAATTTCTGTGTTTCATCGTCAATAAGAAGGTCAGAGGGATACAGCAAACCTGAAGTGAACCATCGGAATGTATAACTAGCGTCACAGGAATGATTCAAAGCATAGACTGTAGGAAGAATCAGTCTTCTTGTACTTAAGTCTGCATTGTGCCTTTTCTATTTAATTCCGATGCAATTTCTGTGCTTCATCGTCAACAAGAAGGTCAGAGGGATACAGTAAACCTGAAGTGAAGCATCGGAATCCATAACTAGTGTCACACGATTGGTTCAAAACATAGACAGTAGGAAGAGTCAGTCTTCTTGTACATAAGTCGGCATTGTGCCTTTTGTATTTAATTCCGATGCAATTTCTGTGTTTTATCATCAATAATAAGGTCCAAGGAATACAGTAAACCTAAAGTGAGGCATCGGAATCTATAACTAGTGTCACAGGAATGGTTCAAAACGTAGTCAGTAAGAAGAGTCAGTCTTCTTGTATTTAAGTCGCCATTGTGCCTATTCTATTTATTTCCGATGCAATTTCTGTGTTTCATCGTCAATAAGAAGGTCAGAGGGATACAGTAAACCTGAAGTGAAGCAACGGAATCTATAACTAGTGTCACTGGAATGGTTCAAAACATAGACAGTAGGAAGAGTCAGTCTTCTTGTTATTAAGTCGGCATTGTGACTTTTCTATTTAATTCCGATGCCATTTCTGTGTTTCATCGTCAATACGAAGGTCAGAGGGATACAGTAAACCTGAAGTGAAGCATCGGAATGTATAACTCGTGTCACAGGAATCGTTCAAAGCATAGACAGTAGGAAGAGTCAGTCTTCATCTACTTGATTCGGCATTGTGCCTTTTGTATCTATTTCCGATGCAATTCCTGTGTTTCATCGTCAAAAAGAAGGTCAGAGGGATACAGTAAACCTGAAGTGAATCATCGGAATGTATAACTAGTGTCACATGAACGATTCAAAACATAGACAGTTGGAAGAATCAGTCATCATGTACTTAAGTCGGCATTGTGCCTTTTCTATTTAATTCCGATGCAATTTGTGTGTTTCATCGTCAATAAGAAGGTGAGAGGGATACAGTAAACCTGAAGTGAAGCATCGGAATCTATAAGTAGTGTCACAGGAATGGTTCAAAACATAGACAGTAGGGAGAGTCAGTCTTTTTGTACTTAAGTAGTCATTGTGCCTTTCGTATTTAATTCCGATGCAATTTCTGTGTTTCATCGTCAACAAGAAGGTCAGAGGGATACAGTAAACGTGATGCGATGCATCGGAAACTATAACTTGTGTTACAGGAATGATTCAAAACGTAGACAGTAGGAAGAGTCAGTCTTCTTGTATTTAAGTCGGCATTGTGCCTTTTCTATTTAATTCCGATGCAATTTCTGTGTTTCATCATCAATAAGAAGGTCAGAGGGATACAGTAAACCTAAAGTGAATCATCGGAATCTATAACTAGTGTCACAGGAATAGTTCAAAACATAGAGAGTAGGAAGAGTCAGTCTACATGTACTTAAATCTGCATTGTGCATTTTGTATTTAATTCCGATGCAATTTTTGTGTTTCATCGTCAATAGGAAGGTCCAAGGGATACTGTAAACCTGAAGTGAAGAATCGGAATCTATAACTAGTGTCACAGGAATGGTTCAAAACAGTGACAGTAGGAAGAGTCAGTCTTCTCGTACTTAAGTCGGCATTGTGCCTATTGTATTTAATTCCGATGCAGTTTCTGTGTTTCATCGTCAATAAGAAGGTCAGAGGGATACAGCAAACCTGAAGTGAACCATCGGAATGTATAACTAGCGTCACAGGAATGATTCAAAACATAGACTGTAGGAAGAATCAGTCTTCTTGTACTTAAGTCTGCATTGTGCCTTTTCTATTTAATTCCGATGCAATTTCTGTGCTTCATCGTCAACAAGAAGGTCAGAGGGATACAGTAAACCTGAAGTGAAGCATCGGAATCCGTAACTAGTGTCACACGATTGGTTCAAAACATAGACAGTAGGAAGAGTCAGTCTTCTTGTTCGTAAGTCCTCATTGTTTATTTATTTATTTATTTATTTATTTATTTATTGTTCCGTGGGACCACATTTAGGAGAAGTCTCCATGGTCATGGAACGAGTCAATACATGAAATTATAACACGATTGTAGAAACAGATAAAATGAAATATAAGAAACATATTCAGGCGACAAGTCGTTAGTTTAAATAAAGAAATCAAAAATGTACACTGGAATTTGCTTAATTTTGTATCTCTTCCAGGAGCTCCTCGACAGAATAGAAGGAGTGAACCATGAGGAAACTCTTCAGTTTAGACTTAAAAGTGTTTGGGCTACTGCTAAGATTTTTGAGTTCTTGTGGTAGCTTATTGAAAATGGATGCAGCAGAATACTGCACTCCTTTCTGCACAAGAGTCAAGGAAGTGCATTCCACATGCAGATTTGATTTCTGCCGAGTATTAACTGAGTGAAAGCTGCTAACTCTTGGGAATAAGCTAATATTGCTAACAACAAACGACATTAAAGAAAATACATACTGTGAGGGCAATGTCAAAATTCCCAGACTATTGAATAGGGGTCGACAAGAGGTTTTCGAACTTACACCATACATAGCTCGAACAGCCCGTTTTTGAGCCAAAAATACCCTTTTTGAATCAGAAGAATTACCCCAAAAAATAATACCATATGACATAAGCGTATGAAAATATGCGAAGTATACTACTTTTCGTGTTGAAATGTCACTTATTTCAGATACTGTTCTAATGGTAAATAAAGCGGCATTTAGTTTCTGAACAAGATCCTGAACATGGGCTTTCCACAACAGCTTACTATCTATCTGTACGCCTAGGAACTTGAACTGTTCCGTCTCGCTTATAACATGCCCATCCTGTCTGATTAAAATGTCAGTTCTTGTTGAATTGTGGGTTAGAAACTGTAAAAACTGAGTCTTACTGTGATTTAGCATCAAATTATTTTCCACAAGCCACGAACTTATATCATGAACTACATTATTTGATAATGTTTCAATATTACACACAAGATCCTTCACTACCAAGGTGGTGTCATCAGCAAACAGAAATATTTTTGAATCACCTGTAATACTAGAAGGCATATCATTTACATAAATAAGGAACAGCAGTGGCCCCAGCACCGACCCTTGGGGAACGCCCCATTTAACAGTGCCCCATTGGGACTGAACATCATTACCACTCTCAATATTGCGGAGGATTACCTTCTGCTTTCTGTTCTTAAAGTAGGAGGCGAACCAGTTGTAAGCTACTCCCCTTACTCCATAATGTTCCAACTTCTGCAGTAATATTTTGTGGTCAACACAGTCAAAAGCCTTCGTTAAATCAAAGAAAACACCTAACGTTCGCAACCTTTTATTTAATCCGTCCAAAACCTCACAGAGAAAAGAGACTATAGCATTTTCAGTTGTTAAACCGTTTCTAATACCAAACTGTACATTTGACAGCAAATTATGTGAATTTAAATGCTGCAGTAACCTTGTATATACAACCCTCTCAATAACTTTAGCAAACACTGATGGCATAGAAATAGGTCTATAATTGTCAACATTATCCCTGTCTCCCTTTTTATAAAGTGGCTTCACTACCGAGTACTTTAATCGGTCAGGAAACCGACCACTCCTAAAGGAAAAGTTACAGATATGGCTAAGTACTGAGCTAACATACGTGGAACAATACTTCAGTATTCTGCTAGATACCCCGTCATATCCATGAGAGTTCTTGGTCTTTAGTGATTTAATTATTAACTCAATCTCCCTCTTGTCAGTATCATGGAGGAGCATTTCAGGTAACAGTCTCGGAACACTTTTTTCTAAGAGCGCTATATGATTCCCTGTTGGGACTAGGTTTCTATTTAGTTCACCTGCTATATTCAGAAAGTGATTATTAAGTACTGTACATATATGCGACTTATCAGTAACACGGACATCCCCACTACGCACTGATTCTATATTCTCGACCTGTCTCTGCAGACCAGCCACTTCCTTTACGACTGACCATATGGTTTTAATTTTATCCTGAGACTTAGCTATTCTATCTGCATACCACATACTTTTTGCCTTCCTAATAACTTTTTTAAGCACCTTACAATACTGTTTGTAATTGTGCCTTTTGTATTTAATTCCGATGCAATTTCTGTGTTTTATCGTCAATAATAAGGTCCAAGGAATACAGTAAACCTGAAGTGAGGCATCGGAATCTATAACTAGTGTCACAGGAATGGTTCAAAACGTAGTCAGTAAGAAGAGTCAGTCTTCTTGTACTTAAGTCGCCATTGTGCCTTTTCTATTTATTTCCGATGCAATTTCTGTGTTTCATCGTCAATAAGAACGTCAGAGGGATACAGTAAACCTGAAGTGAAGCAACGGAATCTATAACTAGTGTCACTGGAATGGTTCAAAACATAGACAGTAGGAAGAGTCAGTCTTCTAGTTATTAAGACGGCATTGTGACTTTTCTATTTAATTCCGATGCCATTTCTGTGTTTCATCGTCAATACGAAGGCCAGAGGGATACAGTAAACCTGAAGTGCGGCATCGGAATGTATAACTAGTGTCACAGGAATCGTTCAAAGCATAGACAGTAGGAAGAGTCAGTCTTCTTCTACTTGATTCGGCATTGTGCCTTTTGTATTTATTTCCGATGCAATTCCTGTGTTTCATCGTCAAAAAGAAGGTCAGAGGGATACAGTAAACCTGAAGTGAAGCATCGGAATGTATAACTAGTGTCACAGGAATGATTCAAAACATAGACAGTAGGAAGAATCAGTCTTCTTGTACTTAAGTCGGCATTGTGCCTTTCGTATTTAATTCCGATGCAATTTCTGTGTTTTATCGGCAATAATAAGGTCCAAGGGATGCAGTACACCTGAAGTGAAGCATCGGAATCTATAACTAGTGTCACAGGAATGGTTCATAACAGAGACAGTAAGAAGAGTCAGTCTCCTTGTACTTAAATCGGCATTGTGCCTTTTCTATTTAATTCCGACGCAATCTCTGAGTTTCATCGTCAACAACAAGGTCAGAGGGATACAGTAAACCTGAAGTGAGGCATCGGAATCCATAACTAGTGTCACACGATTGGTTCAAAACATAGACAGTATGTAGAGTCAGTCTTCTTGTACTTAAGTCGCCATTGTGCCGTTTCTATTTATTTCCGATGCAATTTCTGTGTTTCATCGTCAATAAAAAGGTCAGAGGGATACAGTAAACCTGAAGTGAAGCAACGGAATCTATAACTAGTGTCACTGGAATGGTTCAAAACATAGACAGTAGGAAGAGTCAGTCTTCTTGTTCTTAAGTCGGGATTGCGACTTTTCTATTTAATTCCGATGCCATTTCTGTGTTTCATCGTCAATACGAAGGCCAGAGGGATACAGTAAACCTGAAGTGAGGCATCGGAATGTATAACTAGTGTCACAGGAATCGTTCAAAGCATAGACAGTAGGAAGAGTCAGTCTTCTTCTACTTGATTCGGCATTGTGCCTTTTGTATTTATTTCCGATGCAATTCCTGTGTATCATCATCAAAAAGAAGGTCAGAGGGATACAGTAAACCTGAAGTGAAGCATCGGAATGTATAACTAGTGTCACAGGAATGATTCAAAACATAGACAGTTGGAAGAATCAGTCTTCATGTACTTAAGTCGGCATTGTGCATTTTCTATTTAATTCCGATTCAATTTCTGTGTTTCATCGTCAATAAGAAGGTCAGAGGGATACAGTAAACCTGAAGTGAAGCATCGGAATTCATAACTAGTGTCACAGGAATGGTTCAAAACAGTGACAGTAGGAGGAGTCAGTCTTCTCGTACTTAAGTCGGCATTGTGCCTATTGTATTTAATTCCGATGCAATTTCTGTGTTTCATCGTCAGTAGGAAGGTCAGAGGGATACAGCAAACCTGAAGTGAACCATCGGAATGTATAACTAGCGTCACAGGAATGATTCAAAACATAGACTGTAGGAAGAATCAGTCTTCTTGTACTTAAGTCTGCATTGTGCCTTTTCTATTTAATTCCGATGCAATTTCTGTGCTTCATCGTCAACAAGAAGGTCAGAGGGATACAGTAAACCTGAAGTGAAGCATCGGAATCCATAACTAGTGTCACACGATTGGTTCAAAACATAGACAGTAGGAAGAGTCAGTCTTCTTGTTCATAAGTCGGCATTGTGCCTTTTGTATTTAATTCCGATGCAATTTCTGTGTTTTATCGTCAATAATAAGGTCCAAGGAATACAGTAAACCTAAAGTGAGGCATCGGAATCTATAACTAGTGTCACAGGAACGGTTCAAAACGTAGTCAGTAAGAAGAGTCAGTCTTCTTGTACTTAAGTCGCCATTGTGCCTTTTCTATTTATTTCCGATGCAATTTCTGTGTTTCATCGTCAATAAGATGTTCCAAGGGATACAGTAAACCTGAAGTGCAGAATCGGAATCTATAACTAGTGTCACAGGAATGGTTCAAACATAGTCAGTAAGAAGAGTAAGTCTTCTTGTTCTTAAGTCGACATTGTGCCTTTTCTATTTATTTCCGATGCAATTTCTGTGTTTCATCGTCAATAAGAAGGTCAGAGGGATTCAGTAAACCTGAAGTGAAGCAACGGAATCTATAACTAGTGTCACTGGAATCGTTCAAAACATAGACAGTAGGAAGAGTCAGTCTTCTTGTTCTTATGTCGGCATTGTGACTTTTCTATTTAATTCCGATGCTATTTCTGTGTTTCATCGTCAATAAGAAGGTCAGAGCGATACAGTAAACCTGAGGTGAAGCATCGGAATGTATAACTAGTGTCACAGGAATCGTTCAAAGCATAGACAGTAGGAAGAGTCAGTTTTCTTCTACTTGATTCGGCATTGTGCCTATTGTATTTATTTCCGATGCAATTCCTGTGTTTCATCGTCGAAAAGAAGGTCAGAGGGATACAGTAAACCTGAAGTGAAGCATCGGAATGTATAACTAGTGTCACAGGAATGATTCAAAACATAGTCAGTAGGAAGAGTCAGTCTTCTTGTACTTAAGTCGGCATTGTGCCTTTTCTATTTAATTCCGATGCAATTTCTGTGTTTTATTGGCAATAAGAAGGTCCAAGGGATGCAGTACACCTGAAGTGAAGCTTCGGAATCTATAACTAGTGTCACAGGAATGGTTCATAAAATAGACAGTAAGAAGAGTCAGTCTTCTTGTACTTAAGTCGGCATTGTGGCTTTTCTATTTAATTCCGACGCAATCTCTGTGTTTCATCGTCAATAAGAAGGTCAGAGGGATACAGTAAACCTGAAGTGAAGCATCGGAATCTATAAGTGGGGTCACAGGAATGGTTCAAACATAGTCAGTAAGAAGAGTCAGTCTTCTTGTACTTAAGCCGGCATTGTGTTTCGTATTTAATTCCGATGAAATTTAGGTGTTTCATCGTCAATAAGAAGGTCCAAGGGATACAATAAACCTGAAGTGAAGCATCGGAATCTATAACTAGTGTCACAGGAATGGTTCACGACATACATAGTAGGAAAAGTCAGTCTACATGTACTTAAGTCGGCACTGTGACTTTTGAATTTAATTCCGATGCAATTTTTGTGTTTCATCGTCAATAAGAAGGTCCAAGGGATACAGTAAACCTGAAGTGAAGAATCGGAATCTATAACTAGTGTCACAGGAATGGTTCAAAAATAGTCAGTAAGAAGAGTCAGTCCTCTTGTACTTAAGTCGGCATTGTGCCTTTTCTATTTACTTCCGATGCAAATTTCAGTGTTTCATCGTCAATAAGAAGGTTACAGGGATACAGTAAACCTGAAGTGTAGCATCGGAACCTATAACTAGTGTCACAGGAATGGTTCAAAACATAGACAGTAGAAAGAGTCAGTCTACTTGCATTTATGTTGGCATTCTGCCTTTTGTATTTAATTCCGATGCAATTTTTGTAATTCATCGTCAATAAGAAGTTCCAAGGGATATAGTACACCTGAAGTGAAGCATCGGAATCTGTTACTAGTGTCACAGGAATGGTTCAAATCATAGACAGTAAGAAGAGTCAGTCTTCTTGTACTTAAGTCAGCATTGTGCATTTTGTATTCAATTCCGATGCAATTTCTGTGTTTCATCGTCAATAAGAAGGTCCAAGGGATACAGTAAACCTGAAGTGAGGCATCGGAATCTATAACTAGTATCACAGGAATGGTTCAAAACATAGTCGGTAAGAAAAGTCAGTCTTCTTGTACTTAAGTTGGCATTGTGCCTTTTCAATTTAATTCCGAAGCAATTTATGTGTTTCATCGTCAATAAGAAGGTCCTAGCGATGCAGTACACCTGAAGTGAAGCATCGGAATCTATAACTAGTGTCACAGGAATGGTTCAAAACATAGACAGTAAGAAGAGTCAGTCTTCTTGTACTTAAGTCGGCTATGTGCCTTTTCTATTTAATTCCGATGCTATTTCTGTGTTTCATCGTCAATAAGAAGGTCAGAGGGATACAGTAAACCTGAAGTGAAGCATCGGAATCTACAAGTGGTGTCACAGAAATGGTTCCAAACATAGTCAGTAAGGAGAGCCAGTCTTCTAGTAGTTAAGTCGGCACTGTGCCTTTCGTATATAATTCCGATGCAATTTCTGTGTTTCATCGTCATTAAGAAGGTCCAAGGGATTCAGTAAACCTGAAGTGAAGCATCGTAATCTATAACTAGTGTCACAGGATCGGTTCAAAACATAGACAGTTAGTAGAGTCAGTCTTCTTGTACTTAAGTCGGCATTGTGCCTTTTCTATTTCATTCCGATGCAATTTCTGTGTTTCATCATCAATACGAAGGTCAAAGGGATACAGTAAACCTGAAGTGAGGCATCGGAGTCTATATCTAGTGTCACAGGAATGGTTCAAACATAGTCAGTAAGAAGAGTCAGTCTTCTTGTACTTAAGTCGGCATTGTGCCTTTTCTATTTAATTCTGATGCAATTTCTGTGTTTCATTGACATTAAGAAGGTCAGAGGAATACAGCAAACCTGAAGTGAGTCATCGGAATGCATAACTAGTGTCACAGTAATGATTCAGAACATAGACTGTTGGAAGAATCAGCCTTCATGTACTTCAGTCGGCATTGTGCCTTTTCTATTTCATTCCGATGCAATTTCTGTGTTTCATCGTCAACAAGAGGGTCAGAGGGATACAGTAAACCTGAAGTGAAGCATCGGACTCCATAACTAGTGTCACACGATTGGTTCAAAACATAGACAGTAGGAAGAGTCAGTCTTCTTGATCTTAAGTCGGCATTGTGCCTTTTGTATTTAATTCCGATGCGGTTTCTGTGTTATATTGTCAATAAGAAGGTCCAAGGAATACAGTAAACCTGAAGTGAGGCATCGGAATCTATAACTAGTGTCACATGAATGGTTCAAAACATTGACAGTAAGCAGAGTCAGTCTTCTTGTACTTAAGTCGTCATTGTGCCTTTTCTATTTAATTCCGACGCAGTCTCTGTGTTTCATCGTCATTAAGAAGGTCAGAGGGATACAGTAAACCTGAAGTGAAGCATCGGAATCAATAATTGGTTTCACAGGAAAAGTTCAAACATAGTCAGTAAGAAGAGTCAGTCTTCTTGTACTTAAGTCGGCATTGTGCCTTTCGTATGTAATTCCGATTCAATTTCGGTGTTTCATCATCAATAAGAAGGTATAAGGGATACAATAAACCTGTAGTGAAGCATCGGAATCTATGACTAGTGTCACAGGAATGGTTCAAAACATAGTCAGTAAGAAGAGTCAGTCTTCTTGTACTTAAGTCAGCATTGTGCCATTTCTATTTAATTCCGATGCAATTTCTGTGTTTCACGTCAATAAGAAGGTCAGAGGGATACAGTAAATCTGAAGTGAAGCATCGGAATGTATAACTAGTGACAAAGGAATGGTTCAAGCATAGAGAGTAGGAAGAGTCAATCTCCTTGTACTTGAGTCGGCATTGTGCCTTTTCTATTTATTTCCGATGCAATTCCTGTGTTTCATCGTCAAAAAGGAGGTCAGAGGGATACAGTAAACCTGAAGTGAGGCATCGGAATCTATAACTAGTGTCACAGGAATGGTTCAAAACATAGTCAGTAAGAAGAGTCAGTCTTCTTGTACTAAAGTCGGCATTGTGCCTTTTGTATTTAATTCCGATGCAATTTCTGTGTTTCATCGTCAATAAGGAGGTCCAAGGAATACAGTAAATATGAAGTGAGGCATCTGAATCTGTAACTAGTGTCACAGGAAAGGTTCAAAACATAGTCAGTAAGAAGAGTCACTCTTCTTGTACTTAAGTCGGCATTGTGCCTTTTCTATTTAATTTCGATGCAATTTCTGTGTTTTATCGGCAATAAGAAGGTCCAAGGGATGCAGTACACCTGAAGTGAAGAATCGGAATCTATAACTAGTGTCACAGGAATGGATCAAAACATAGTCAGTAAGAAGAGTCAGTCCTCTTGTACATAAGTCGGCATTGTGCCTTTTCTATTTACTTCCGATGCAATTTCAGTGTTTCATCGTCAATAAGAAGGTCACAGGGATACAGTAAACCTAAAGTGTAGCATCGGAATCTATAACTAGAGTCAGAGGAATGGTTCAAAACATAGACAGTAGAAAGAGTCAGTCTTCTTGTACTTAAGACGGCATTGTGCCTTTTGTATTTAATGCCGATGCAATCTCTGTGTTTCATCGTCAATAAGAAGGTCAGATGGATACAGTAAACCTTAAGTGAAGCATCAGAATCTATAACTAGTGTCACAGGAATGGTTCAAAACATAGACAGTAGGAAGAGTCAGTCTACTTGTAATTAAGTCGGCATTGTGCCTTTTGTATTTAATTCCGATGCAATTTTTGTGTTTCATCGTCAATAAGAAGTACCAAGGGATATAGTACCCCTGAAGTGAAGAATCGGAATCTATAACTAGTGTCACAGGAATGGTTCAAATCATAGACAGTAAGAAGAGTCAGTCTTCTTGTACTTAAGTCAGCATTGTGCCTTTTCTATTTAATTCCGATGCAATTTCTGTGTTTCATCGTCAATAAGAAAGTCTGAGGGATACACTAAACCTGAAGTGAAGCATCGGAATCTATTACTAGTGTCACAGGAATGGTTCAAAACATAGACAGTAGGAAGAGTCAGTCTTCTTGTACTTAAGTCGGCATTGTGCCTTTTGTATTTAATTCCGATGCAATTTCTGTGTTTCATCGTCAATACGAAAGTCCAAGGGATACAGTAAACCTGAAGTGAGGCATCGGAATCTATATTTAGTGTCACAGGAATGGTTCAAAACAGAGATAGTAAGAAGAGTCAGGCTTCTTGTACTTAAGTCGGCATTGTGCCTTTTCTATTTAATTCCGATGCAATTTCTGTGTTCCATGGTCGATAAGAAGGTCAGAGGGATACAGTAAACCTGAAGTGAAGCATCGGAATCAATAAGTGGTGTCACAGGAATGGTTCAAAGCATAGTCAGTAAGAAGAGTCAGTCTTCTTGTACTTAAGTCGGCATTGTGCATTTCGTATTAAATTCCGATGCAATTTCGGTGTGTCATCGTCAATAAGAAGGTCAGATCGATACAGTAAATCTGAAGTGAGGCATCGGAATCTATAACGAGTGTCACAGGAATGGATCAAAACAATGTCAGTAAGAAGAGTCAGTCTTTTTTTACTTGAGTCGGCACTGTGCCTTTTGTATTTAATTCCGATGCAATTTCTGTGTGTCATCGTCAATAAGAAGGTCAGATTGATACAGTAAATCTGAAGTGAAGCATCGGAATCTATAACTAGTGTCACAGGAATGGTTCAAAACATAGCCAGTAGGAAGAGTCAGTCTTCTTATGCTTAAGTCGGCATTGTGCTTTTTCTATTTAATTCCGATGCAATTTCTGTGTTTCATCATCAATAATAAGGTCAGAGGGATACAGTAAACCTGAAGTGAAGCATTGGAATCTATAACTAGTGTCACAGGAATGGTTCAAAACATTGAGAGTAGGAAGAGTCAGTCTTCTTGTACTTAAGTCGGCATTGTGCCTTTTGTATTTAATTCCGATGCAATTTCTGTGTTACATCATAAATATGAAGATCCAAGTGATACAGTAAACCTGAGTGAGAATTCGGAATCGATAACTAGTGTCACAGGAATGGTTCAAAACTTAGTCAGTAAGAAGAGTCAGTCTTCTTGTACTTAAGTCGGCATTGTGCCTTTTGTATTTTATTCCGATGCAATTTCTGTGTTTTATCGTCAATAAGAAGGTCAGAGGGATACAGTAAACCTGAATTGAAGCATCGGAAACTATAACTAGTGTCACAGGGATGGTTCAAAACATAGACAGTAGGAAGAGTCAGTCTTCTTGTACTTAAGTCGGAATTGTGCCTTTTGTATTTAATTCCGATGCAATATATGTGTTTCATCCTCAATAAGAAAGTCCAAGGGATACAGTGAACCTGAAGTGAGGCATCGGAATCTATAACTAGTGTCACAGAAATGGTTCAAAACAGAGCCAGTAAGAAGAGTCAGTCTTCTTGTACTTAAGTCGGCATTGTTCGTTTTCTATTTAATTCCGATGCAATTTCTGTGTTTCATCGTCAATAAGAAGGTCACAGGGATACAGTAAACCTGAAGTGAAGCATCGGAATCAATAAGTGGTTTCACAGGAGTGGTTCAAAACATAGTCATTAAGAAGAGTCAGTCTTCTTGTTCTTAAGTTGGCATTCTGCATTTCGTATTCAATTCCGATGCAATTTCGGTGTTTCATCGTCAATAAGAATGTCCAAGGGATACAGTAAACTTGAAGTGAAACATCGGAAACTATGACTAGTGTCACAGGAATGGTTCAAAACATAGACAGTAAGAAGAGTCAGTCTTCTTGTACTTAAGTCGGCATTGTACTTTTTCTATTTGATTCTGATTCAATATCTGTGTTTCATCGTCAATAAGAAGGTCAGAGGGATATTGTAAACCTGAAGTGAAGCATCGGAATCTGTAACTAGTGTCACAGGAATGCTTCAAAACATAGATAATAGGAAGAGTCTGTCTTCTTGTACCTATGTCGGCATTGTGCCTTTTGTATTTAATTCCGATGCAATTTCTGTGTTTTATCGTCAATAAGAAGGTCAGAGGGATACAGTAAACCTGAAGTGAAGAATCGGAATCTATAACTAGTGTCACAGGGATGGTTCAAAACAGAGACAGTAGGAAGAGTCAGTCTTCTTGTTCTTAAGTCGGCATTGTGCCTTTTCTATTTAATTCCGATGCAATTTCTGTGTTTCATCGTCAATAAGAAAGTCCAAGGGATACAGTAATCCTGAAGTGAGGCATCCGAATCTATAACTAGTGTCACAGGAATGGTTCAAAACAGAGACAGTAAGAAGAGTCAGTCTTCTTGTACTTAAGTCGGCATTGTGCCTTTTCTATTTAATTCCGATGCAATTTCTGTGTTTCATCGTCAATAAGAAGGTCAGAGGGATACAGTAAACATGAGGTGAAGCATCAGAATCAAATAGTGGTGTCGAAGGAATGGTTCAAAGCACAGTCAGTAAGAAGAATCAGTCTTCTTGTACTTAAGTCGGCATTGTGCATTTCGTATTCAATTCCGATGCTAATTCGGTGTTTCATTGCCAATAATAAGGTCCAAGGGATACAGTAAACCTGTCGTGAAGCATCGGAATCTATAACTAGTGTCACAGGAATGGTTCAAATCATAGACAGTATGAAGAGTCAGTCTTCTTGTACATAATTCGGCATTGTGCCTTTTCTATTTAATTCCGATGCAATTTCTGTGTTTCATCATCAATAAGAAGGTCAGAGGGATACAGTAAACCTGAAGTGTAGCATCGGAGGCTATAACTAGTGTCACAGGAATGGTTCAAAGCATGGTCAGTAAGAGGAGTCAGACTTCTTGTACTTATGTCGTTATTGTGCTTTTTCTATTTAATTCCGATGCAATTTCTGTGTTTCATCGTCAATAAGAAGGTCAGAGGGATACAGTAAACCTGAAGTGAAGCATCGGAATCTTTAACTAGTGTCACAGGAATGGTTCAAAACATAGGCAGTAGGAAGAGTCGGTCTTCTTATACTTAAGTCGGCATTGTGCTTTTTCTATTTATTCCGATGCAATTTCTGTGTTTCATCATCAATAATAAGGTCAGAAGATAAAGTAAACCTGAAGTGCAGTATTGGAATCTATAACTAGTGTCACAGGAATGGTTCAAAACATTGACAGTAGGAGGAGTCAGTCTTCTTGTACTTAAGTCGGCATTGAGCCTTTTGTATTTAATTCCGATGCAATTTCTGTGTTTCATCATAAATAAGAAGGTCCAAGGGATACAGTAATCCTGAAGTGAGAATTCGGAATCGATAACTAGTGTCACAGGAATGGTTCAAAACATAGTCAGTAAGAAGAGTCAGTATTCTTGTACTTAAGTCGGCATTGTGCCTTTTGTATTTAATTCCGATGCAATTTCTATGTTTTATCGTCAATAAGAAGGTCGGAGGGATACAGTAAAACTGAAGTGAAGCATCGGAATCTATAACTAGTGTCACAGGTATGGTTCAAAACATAGACAGTAGGAAGAGTCAGTCTTCTTGTAGTTAAGTCGTAATTGTGGCTTTCGTATTTAATTCCGATGCAATTTCGGTGTTTCATCGTCAATAAGAAGGTCCAAGGGATACAGAAAACCTGATGTGAAGCATCGGAATCAAAAACTAGTGTCACAGGAATGGTTCAAAACATAGCCAGAAGGAAGAGTCAGTCTTCTTGTACTTAAGTCGGCATTGTGCCTTTTTCTATTTAATTCTGTTGCAATTTCTGTGTTTCATCATTAATAATAACGTCAGGGGGATACAGTAAACCTGAAGTGAAGCATTGGAATCTATAACTAGTGTCACAGGAATGGTTCAAAGCATAGGCGGTAGGAAGAGTCAGTCTTCTTGTACTTAAGTCGGCATTGTGCCTTTTGTATTTAATTCCGATGCAATTTCTGTGTTTCATCGTCAATAAGAAGGTCCAAGGGATACAGTAAACATATGGCAACGCATCGGAATCTAAAACTTGTCTCACAGGAAATGTTCAAACATAGTCATTAAGAAGAGCCAGTCTTCTTGTACTTAAGTCGGCATTGTACCTTTTCTATATAATTCCGATGTAATTTCTGTGTTTCGTCGTCAATAGGAAGGTACAAGTAATACAGTGAACCTGAAGTGAAGCATCGGAATCTAAAACAGGTCTCACAGGAAAGGCTCAAAACATTGAGAGTAACAACAGCCAGTCATCTTGTATTTGAGTCGGCATTGTGCCTTTTGTATTTAATTCCGATGCAATTTATGTGTTTCATCGTGAATAAGAAGGTCAGAGGGATACAGTAAAACTCACGTGAGGCATCGGAATCTATAACTAGTGTCACAGGAATAGTTCAAAAAAGAGACAGTAAGAAGAGTCAGTCTTCTTGTACTTAAGTCGGCATTGTGCCTTTTCTATTTAATTCCGATGCAATTTCTGTGTTTCATCGTCAATAAGAAGGTCAGAGGGATACAGTAAACATGAGGTGAAGCATCAGAATCAAAAAGTGGTGTCGAAGGAATGGTTCAAAGCTCAGTCAGTAAGAAGAATCAGTCTTCTTGTACTTAAGTCGGCATTGTGCATTTCGTATTCAATTCCGATGCAAATTCGGTGTTTCATTGCGATAATAAGTTCCAAGGGATACAGTAAACCTGTCGTGAAGCATCGGAATCTACAACTAGTGTCACAGGAATGGTTCAAATCATAGACAGTATGAAGAGTCAGTCTTCTTGTACATAAGTCGGCATTGTGCCTTTTCAATTTAATTCCGATGTAATTTCTGTGTTTCGTCGTCAATAGGAAGGTACAAGTAATACAGTGAACCTGAAGTGAAGCATCGGAATCTAAAACAGGTCTCACAGGAAAGGTTCAAAACATTGAGAGTAACAAGAGCCAGTCATCTTGTATTTGAGTCGGCATTGTGCCTTTTGTATTTAATTCCGATGCAATTTATGTGTTTCATCGTCAATAAGAAGGTCACAGGGATACAGTAAACCTGAAGTGAAGCATCGGAATCAATAAGCGGTTTCACAGGAGTGATTCAAAACATAGTCATTAAGAAGAGTCAGTCTTCTTGTACTTAAGTTGGCATTCTGCATTTCGTATTCAATTCCGATGCAATTTCGGTGTTTCATCGTCAATAAGAATGTCCAAGGGATACAGTAAACCTGAAGTGAAACATCGGAAACTATAACTAGTGTCACAGGAATGGTTCGAGGCATAGACAGTAAGAAGAGTCAGTCTTCTTGTACTTAAGTCTTCATTGTACTTTTTCTATTTGATTCTGATTCAATATCTGTGTTTCATCGTCAATAAGAAGGTCAGAGGGATATTGTAAACCTGAAGTGAAGCATCGGAATCTGTAACTAGTGTCACAGGAATGCTTCAAAACATAGATAATAGGAAGAGTCAGTCTTCTTGTACCTATGTCGGCATTTTGCCTTTTGTATTTAATTCCGATGCAATTTCTGTGTTTTATCGTCAATTAGAAGGTCAGAGGGATACAGTAAACCTGAAGTGAAGAATCGTAATCTATAACTAGTGTCACAGGGATGGTTCAAAACAGAGACAGTAGGAAGAGTCAGTCTTCTTGTTCTTAAGTCGGCATTGTGCCTTTTCTATTTAATTCCGATGCAATTTCTGTGTTTCATCGTCAATAAGAAAGGCCAAGGGATACAGTAAACCTGAAGTGAGGCATCCGAATCTATAACTAGTGTCACAGGAATGGTTCAAAACAGAGACAGTAAGAAGAGTCAGTCTTCTTGTACTTAAGTCGGCATTGTGCCTTTTCTATTTAATTCCGATGCAATTTCTGTTTTTCATCGTCAATAAGAAGGTCACAGGGATACAGTAAACATGAGGTGAAGCATCAGAATCGAAAAGTGGTGTCGAAGGAATGGTTCAAAGCACAGTCAGTAAGAAGAATCAGTCTTCTTGTACTTAAGTCGGCATTGTGCATTTCGTATTCAATTCCGATGCAAATTCGGTGTTTCATTGCCAATAATAAGGTCCAAGGGATACAGTAAACCTGTCGTGAAGCATCGGAATCTATAACTAGTGTCACAGGAATGGTTCAAATCATAGACAGTATGAAGAGTCAGTCTTCTTGTACATAAGTCGGCATTGTGCCGTTTCTATTTAATTCCGATGCAATTTCTGTGTTTCATCATCAATAAGAAGGTCAGAGGGATACAGTAAACCTGAAGTGTAGCATCGGAGGCTATAACTAGTGTCACAGGAATGGTTCAAAGCATAGTCAGTAAGAGGAGTCAGACTTCTTGTACTTATTTCGTCATTGTGATTTTTCTATTTAATTCCGATGCAATTTCTGTGTTTCATCGTCAATAAGAAGGTCAGAGGGATACAGTAAACCTGAAGTGAAGCATCGGAATCTTTAACTAGTGTCACAGGAATGGTTCAAAACATAGGCAGTAGGAAGAGTCGGTCTTCTTATACTTAAGTCGGCATTGTGCTTTTTCTATTTATTCCGATGCAATTTCTGTGCTTCATCATCAATAATAAGGTCAGAAGATAAAGTAAACCTGAAGTGCAGTATTGGAATCTATAACTAGTGTCACAGGAATGGTTCAAAACATTGACAGTAGGAGGAGTCAGTCTTCTTGTACTTAAGTCGGCATTGAGCCTTTTGTATTTAATTCCGATGCAATTTCTGTGTTTCATCATAAATAAGAAGGTCCAAGGGATACAGTAATCCTGAAGTGAGAATTCGGAATCGATAACTAGTGTCACAGGAATGGTTCAAAACATAGTCAGTAAGAAGAGTCAGTATTCTTGTACTTAAGTCGGCATTGTGCCTTTTGTATTTAATTCCGATGCAATTTCTATGTTTTATCGTCAATAAGAAGGTCGGAGGGATACAGTAAAACTGAAGTGAAGCATCGGAATCTATAACTAGTGTCACAGGTATGGTTCAAAACATAGAGAGTAGGAAGAGTCAGTCTTCTTGTAGTTAAGTCGTAATTGTGGCTTTCGTATTTAATTCCGATGCAATTTCGGTGTTTCATCGTCAATAAGAAGGTCCAAGGGATACAGAAAACCTGAAGTGAAGCATCGGAATCAAAAACTAGTGTCACAGGAATGGTTCAAAACATAGCCAGAAGGAAGACTCAGTCTTCTTGTACTTAAGTCGGCATTGTGCCTTTTTCTATTTAATTCTGTTGCAATTTCTGTGTTTCATCATTAATAATAACGTCAGGGGGATACAGTAAACCTGAAGTGAAGCATTGGAATCTATAACTAGTGTCACAGGAATGGTTCAAAACATAGGCGGTAGGAAGAGTCAGTCTTCTTGTACTTAAGTCGGCATTGTGCCTTTTGTATTTAATTCCGATGCAATTTCTGTGTTTCATCGTCAATAAGAAGGTCCAAGGGATACAGTAAACATATGACAAAGCATCGGAATCTACAACTTGTCTCACAGGAAATGTTCAAACATAGTCATTAAGAAGAGTCAGTCTTCTTGTACTTAAGTCGGCATTGTGCCTTTTCTATTTAATTCCGATGTAATTTCTGTGTTTCGTCGTCAATAGGAAGGTACAAGTAATACAGTGAACCTGAAGTGAAGCATCGGAATCTAAAACAGGTCTCACAGGAAAGGTTCAAAACATTGAGAGTAACAAGAGCCAGTCATCTTGTATTTGAGTAGGCATTGTGCCTTTTGTATTTAATTCCGATGCAATTTATGTGTTTCATCGTGAATAAGAAGGTCAGAGGGATACAGTAAAACTCAAGTGAGGCATCGGAATCTATAACTAGTGTCACAGGAATGGTTCAAAAAAGAGACAGTAAGAAGAGTCAGTCTTCTTGTACTTAAGTCGGCATTGTGCCCTTTCTATTTAATTCCGTTGCAATTTCTGTGTTTCATCATCAATAAGAAGGTCGGAGGGATACAGCAAACATGAAGTGTAGCATCGGAGGCTATAACTAGTGTCACAGGAATGGTTCAAAGCATAGTCAGTAAGAAGAGTCAGTCTTCTTGTACTTAAGTCGGCATTGTACTTTTTCTATTTGATTCTGATTCAATATCTGTGTTTCATCGTCAATGAGAAGGTCAGAGGGATAATGTAAACCTGAAGTGAAGCATCGGAATCTGTAACTAGTGTCACAGGAATGCTTCAAAACATAGATAATAGGAAGAGTCAGTCTTCTTGTACCTATGTCGGCATTGTGCCTTTTGTATGTAATTCCGATGTAATTTCTGTGTTTTATCGTCAATAAGAAGGTCAGAGGGATACAGTAAACCTGAAGTGAAGAATCGTAATCTATAACTAGTGTCACAGGGATGGTTCAAAACAGAGACAGTAGGAAGAGTCAGTCTTCTTGTTCTTAAGTCGGCATTGTGCCTTTTCTATTTAATTCCGATGCAATTTCTGTGTTTCATCGTCAATAAGAAAGGCCAAGGGATACAGTAAACCTGAAGTGAGGCATCCGAATCTATAACTAGTGTCACAGGAATGGTTCAAAACAGAGACAGTAAGAAGAGTCAGTCTTCTTGTACTTAAGTCGGCATTGTGCCTTTTCTATTTAATTCCGATGCAATTTCTGTTTTTCATCGTCAATAAGAAGGTCAGAAGGATACAGTAAACATGAGGTGAAGCATCAGAATCAAAAAGTGGTGTCGAAGGAATGGTTCAAAGCACAGTCAGTAAGAAGAATCAGTCTTCTTGTACTTAAGTCGGCATTGTGCATTTCGTATTCAATTCCGATGCAAATTCGGTGTTTCATTGCCAATAATAAGGTCCAAGGGATACAGTAAACCTGTCGTGAAGCATCGGAATCTATAACTAGTGTCACAGGAATGGTTCAAATCATAGACAGTATGAAGAGTCAGTCTTCTTGTACATAAGTCGGCATTGTGCCTTTTCTATTTAATTCCGATGCAATTTCTGTGTTTCATCATCAATAAGAAGGTCAGAGGGATACAGTAAACCTGAAGTGTAGCATCGGAGGCTATAACTAGTGTCACAGGAATGGTTCAAAGCATAGTCAGTAAGAGGAGTCAGACTTCTTGTACTTACGTCGTTATTGTGCTTTTTCTATTTAATTCCGATGCAATTTCTGTGTTTCATCGTCAATAAGAAGGTCAGAGGGATACAGTAAACCTGAAGTGAAGCATCGGAATCTTTAACTAGTGTCACAGGAATGGTTCAAAACATAGGCAGTAGGAAGAGTCGGTCTTCTTATACTTAAGTCGGCATTGTGCTTTTTCTATTTATTCCGATGCAATTTCTGTGCTTCATCATCAATAATAAGGTCAGAAGATAAAGTAAACCTGAAGTGCAGTATTGGAAACTATAACTAGTGTCACAGGAATGGTTCAAAACATTGACAGTAGGAGGAGTCAGTCTTCTTGTACTTAAGTCGGCATTGAGCCTTTTGTATTTAATTCCGATGCAATTTCTGTGTTTCATCATAAATAAGAAGGTCCAAGGGATACAGTAATCCTGAAGTGAGAATTCGGAATCGATAACTAGTGTCACAGGAATGGTTCAAAACATAGTCAGTAAGAAGAGTCAGTATTCTTGTACTTAAGTCGGCATTGTGCCTTTTGTATTTAATTCCGATGCAATTTCTATGTTTTATCGTCAATAAGAAGGTCGGAGGGATACAGTAAAACTGAAGTGAAGCATCGGAATCTATAACTAGTGTCACAGGTATGGTTCAAAACATAGACAGTAGGAAGAGTCAGTCTTCTTGTAGTTAAGTCGTAATTGTGGCTTTCGTATTTAATTCCGATGCAATTTCGGTGTTTCATCGTCAATAAGAAGGTCCAAGAGATACAGAAAACCTGAAGTGAAGCATCGGAATCAAAAACTAGTGTCACAGGAATGGTTCAAAACATAGCCAGAAGGAAGAGTCAGTCTTCTTGTACTTAAGTCGGCATTGTGCCTTTTTCTATTTAATTCTGTTGCAATTTCTGTGTTTCATCATTAATAATAACGCCAGGGGGTACAGTAAACCTGAAGTGAAGCATTGGAATCTATAACTAGTGTCACAGGAATGGTTCAAAACATAGGCGGTAGGAAGAGTCAGTCTTCTTGTACTTAAGTCGGCATTGTGCCTTTTGTATTTAATTCCGATGCAATTTCTGTGTTTCATCGTCAATAAGAAGGTCCAAGGGATACAGTAAACATATGGCAAAGCATCGGAATCTAAAACTTGTCTCACAGGAAATGTTCAAACATAGTCATTAAGAAGAGCCAGTCTTCCTGTACTTAAGTCGGCATTGTGCTTTTTCTATATAATTCCGATGTAATTTCTGTGTTTCGTCGTCAATAGGAAGGTACAAGTAATACAGTGAACCTGAAGTGAAGCATCGGAATCTAAAACAGGTCTCTCAGGAAAGGTTCAAAACATTGAGAGTAACAAGAGCCTATCATCTTGTATTTGAGTCGGCATTGTGCCTTTTGTATTTAATTCCGATGCAATTTATGTGTTTCATCGTGAATAAGAAGGTCAGAGGGATACAGTAAAACTCAAGTGAGGCATCGGAATCTATAACTAGTGTCACAGGAATGGTTCAAAAAAGAGACAGTAAGAAGAGTCAGTCTTCTTGTACTTAAGTCGGCATTGTGCCTTTTCTATTTAATTCCGATGCAATTTCTGTGTTTCATCGTCAATAAGAAGGTCCAAGTGATACAGTAAATCTGAAGCGAAGCATCGGATTCTATATCTAGTGTCACAGGAATGGTTCAAAACATAGACAGTAAGAAGAGTTAGTCTTCTTGTACTTAAGTCGGCATTGTGCCTTTTCTATTCAATTCCGATGCAATTTCAGTGTTTCATCATCGATAAGAACGCCTGAGGGATACAGTAAACCTGAAGTGTAGCATGGGAGGCTATAACTAGTGTCACAGGAATGGTTCAAAGCATTGACAGTAAGAAGAGTCAGTCTTCTTGTACTTAAGTCGGCATTGTGCTTTTTCTATTTAATTCCGATGCAATATCTGTGTTTCATCGTCAATAAGAAGGTCAGAGGGATACAGTAAACCTGAAGTAAAGCATCTTAATCTATAACTAGTGTCACAGGAATGGTTAAAACATAGATAGTAGGAAGAGTCAGTCTTCTTGTACTTAAGTCGGCACTGTGCCTATTGTATTCAATTCCGATGCAATTTCTGTGTTTCATCGTCAATAAGAAGGTCCAAGGTATGCAGTAAACCTGAAGTGAGGCATCCGAATCTATAACTACTGTCACAGGAATGTTTCAAAACATAGTCAGTAAGAATAGTCAGTCTTCTTGTACTTAAGTCGGCATTGTGCCTTTTGTATTTAATTCCGATGCAATTTCTGTGTTTCATTGTCAATAAGAAAGTCCAAGGGATACAGTAAACATATAGTGAAGCATCGGAATCTAAAACTTGTCTCACAAGAAATGTTCAAAACGTAGTCACTAAGAATTGTCAGTCTTCTTGTACTTAAATCGGCATTGTGCCTTTTCAATTTAATTCCGATGCAATTTCTGTGTTTCGTCGTCAATAGGAACGTACAAGTAATACAGTAAACCTGAAGTGAAGCATTTGAATCTAAAACCGGTCACACAGGAAAGGTTCAAAACATAGAGAGTAACAAGAGCCAGCCATCTTGTATTTGAGTCGGCATAGTGCCTTTTGTATTTAATTCCGATGCAAATTATGTGTTTTATCGTCAATAAGAAGGTCAGAGGGATACAGTAAACCTGAAGTGAAGCATCGGAATCTATAACTAGTGTCACAGGCATGGTTCAAAACATAGAAAGTAAGAAGAGTCAGTCTCCTTCTACGTAAGTCGGCAGTGTGCCTTTTGTATTTAATTCCGATGCAATTTCTGTGTTTCATCGTCAATAAGAAGGTCAGAGGGATACAGTAAACCTAAAGTGAAGCATCGGAATCAATAAGTGGTGCCACAGGAATGGTTCAAAGCATAGTCAGTAAGAAGAATCAGTCTTCATGTACTTAAGTCGGCATGGTGCATTTCGTATTCAATTCCGATTCTATTAAGGTGTTTCATCGTCAATAAGAAGGTCCAAGGGATACAGTAAACCTGAATTGAAGCATCGGAATCTATAACTAGTGTCACAGGAATGGTTCAAATCATAGACAGTAAGAAGAGTCAGTCTTCTTGTACTTAAGTCGGCATTGTGCCTTTTCTATTTAATTCCGATGCAATTTCTGTGTTTCATCATCAATAAGAAGGTCGGAGGGATACAGTAAACCTGAAGTGTAGCATCGGAATCAAAAACTAGTGTCACAGGAATGGTTCAAAACATAGCCAGAAGGAAGAGTCAGTCTTCTTGTACTTAATTCGGCATTGTGCCTTTTTCTATTTAATTTTGATGCAATTTCTGTGTTTCATCATCAATAATGACGTCAGGGGGATACAGTAAACCTGAAGTGAAGCAATGGATTCTATAACTAGTGTCACAGGAATGGTTCAAAACATAGGCGGTAGGAAGAGTCAGTCTTCTTGTACTTAAGTCGGCATTGTGCCTTTTGTATTTAATTCCGATGCAATTTCTGTGTTTCATCGTCAATAAGAAGGTCCAAGGGATACAGTAAACATATAGCGAAGCATCGGAATCTAAAACTTGTCTCACAGGAAATGTTCAAACTTAGTCATTATGAAGAGTAAGTCTTCTTGTACTTAAGTCGGCATTGTGCCTTTTCTGTTTAATTCCGATGTAATTTCTGTGTGTCGTCGTCAATAGGAAGGTACACGTAATACAGTGAACCTGAAGTGAAGCATCGGAATCTAAAACAGGTCTCACAGGAAAGGTTCAAAACATTGAGAGTAACAAGAGCCAGTCATCTTGTATTTGAGTCGGCATTGTGCCTTCTGTATTTAATTCCGATGCAATTTATGTGTTTCATCGTCAATAAGAAGGTCAGAGGGATACAGTAAAACTCAAGTGAGGCATCGGAATCTATAACTAGTGTCACAGGAATGGTTCAAAAAAGAGACAGTAAGAAGAGTCAGTCTTCTTGTACTTAAGTCGGCATTGTGCCCTTTCTATTTAATTCCGATGCAATTTCTGTGTTTCATCATCAATAAGAAGGTCGGAGGGATGCAGCAAACCTGAAGTGTAGCATCGGAATCTATAACTAGTGTCACAGGCATGGTTCAAAACATAGAGAGTAAGAAGAGTCAGTCTTCTTCTACGTAAGTCGGCATTGTGCCTTTTGTATTTAATTCCGATGCAATTTCTGTGTTTCATCGTCAATAAGAAGGTCAGAGGGCTACAGTAAACCTAAAGTGAAGCATCGGAATCAATAAGTGGTGCCACAGGAATGGTTCAAAGCATAGTCAGTAACAAGAATCAGTCTTCATGTACTTAAGTCGGCATGGTGCATTTCGTATTCAATTCCGATGCTATTAAGGTGTTTCATCGTCAATAAGAAGGTCCAAGGGATACAGTAAACCTGAATTGAAGCATCGGAATCTATAACTAGTGTCACAGGAATGGTTCAAATCATAGACAGTAAGATGAGTCAGTCTTCTTGTACTTAAGTCGGCATTGTGCCTTTTCTATTTAATTCCGATGCAATTTCTGTGTTTCATCATCAATAAGAAGGTCGGAGGGATACAGTAAACCTGAAGTGTAGCATCGGAGGCTATAAATAGTGTAACAGGAATGGTTCAAAGCATAGTCAGCAAGAAGAGTCAGTCTTCTTGTCCTTAAGTCGGCATTGTGCTTTTTCTATTTAATTCCGATGCATTTTCTGTGTTTCATCGTCAATAAGAAGGTCCAAGGGATACAGTAAACCTGAAGTGAGGCATCGGAATCTATAACTAGTGTCACAGGAATGGTTCAAAACATAGTCAGTAAGAAGAGTCAGTCTTCTTGTACTTAAGTCGGCATTGTGTCTTTTCTATTTAATTCCGATGCAATTTCTGTGTTTCGTCGACAATAGGAAGGTACAAGTAATACAGTAAACCTGAAGTGAAGCATCGGAATCTAAAACCGGTCCCACAGGATAGGTTCAAAGCATAGAGAGTAACAAGAACCAGTCATCTTGTATTTGAGTCGGCATTGTGCCTTTTGTATTTAATTCCGATGCAATTTATGTGTTTCATCGTCAATAAGAAGGTCAGAGGCATACAGTAAACCTGAAGTGAAGCATCGGAATCTATAACTAGTGTCACAGGAATGGTTAAAAAATAGACAGTAAGAAGAGTCAGTGTTCTTGTACTTAAGTCGGCATTGTGCCTTTTCTATTTAATTCCGATGCAATTTCGGTGTTTCATCGTCAATAAGAAGGTCCAAGAGATACAGTAAACCTGAAGTGAAGCATCGGAATCTATAACTAGGGTCACAGGAATGGTTCAAAACATAGACAGTAAGAAGAGTCAGTCTTCTTGTACTTAAAACGGCATATTGCCTTTTGTATTTAATTCCGATGCAATTTTTGTGTTTCATCGTCAATAAGAAGGTCAGAGGCATACAGTAAACCTGAAGTGAGGCATCGGAATCTATAACTAGTGTCACAGGAATGGTTCAAAACATAGTAAGTAAGATGAGTCAGTCTTCTTGTACATAATTCGGCATTGTGGCTCTTCTATTTAATTCCGATGTAATTTCTGTGATTCATCGTCAATAAGAAGGTCCAAGGGATACAGTAAACCTGAAGTGAAGCATCGGAATCTATAACTAGTGTCACAGGAATGGTTCAAAATAAATACAGTAAGAAGAGTCAGTCTTCTTGTACTTAAGTCGGCATTGTGCATTTTCTACTTAATTCCGATGCAATATCTGTGTTTCATCTTCAATAGGAAGGTCAGAGGGATACAGTAAACCTGAGGTGAAGCATCGAAATCTATAATTAGTGTTACAAGAATGGTTCAAAACATAGACAGTAACAAGAGTCAGTCTTCTTGTACTTAAGACGGCATTGTTCCTTTCCTATTTAATTCCGACGCAATTTCTGTGTTTCATCGTCAATAGGAAGGTCAGAGGGATACAGTTAACCTGAAGTGAAGCATCGGAATCTATAACTAGTGTCACAGGAATGGTTCAAATCATAGACAATAGGAAGGGTCAGTCTATATGTACTTAAGTTGGCATTGTGCCTTTTGTATTTAATTCCGATGCAATTTCTGTGTTTAATCGTCGATAAGAAGGTCCATGGGATACAGTAAACCTGAAGTGAAGCATCGGAATCTATAACCAGTGTCACAGGAATGTTTCAAAACATAGACAGTAGGAAGAGTCAGTCTATATGTACTTAAGTTGGCATTGTGCCTTTGTATTTAATTCCGATGCAATTTCTGTGTTTCATCGTCAATAAGAAGGACAGAGGGATACAGTAAATCCTGAAGTGAAGCATCAGAATCTATAACTAGTGTCACAGGAATGGTTCAAAACATAGACAGTACGAAGAGTCAGTCTTCTTGTATTTAAGTCAGCATTGTGCCTTTTCTATTTACATACGATGCAATTTCAGTGTTTCATCGTCAATAGGAAGCTCACAGGGATACAGTAAACCTGAAGTGTAGCATCGGAATCAAAAACTAGTGTCACAGGAATGGTTCAAAACATAGCCAGAAGGAAGAGTCAGTCTTCTTGTACTTAAGTCGGCATTGTGCCTTTTTCTATTTAATTCTGATGCAATTTCTGTGTTTCATCATCAATAATGACGTCAGGGGGATACAGTAAACCTGAAGTGAAGCAATGGAATCTATAACTAGTGTCACAGGAAGGGTTCAAAACATAGGCGGTAGGAAGAGTCAGTCTTCTTGTAGTTAAGTCGGCATTGTGCCTTTTGTATTTAATTCCGATGCAATTTCTGTGTTTCATCGTCAATAAGAAGGTCCAAGGGATACAGTAAACATATAGCGAAGCATCGGAATCTAAAACTTGTCTCACAGGAAATGTTCAAACATAGTCATTATGAAGAGTCAGTCTTCTTGTACATAAGTCGGCATTGTGCCTTTTCTGTTTAATTCCGATGTAATTTCTGTGTGTCGTCGTCAATAGGAAGGTACACGTAATACAGTGAACCTGAAGTGAAGCATCGGAATCTAAAACAGGTCTCACAGGAAAGGTTCAAAACATTGAGAGTAACAAGTGCCAGTCATCTAATATTTGAGTTGGCATTGTGCCTTTTGTATTTAATTCCGATGCAATTTATGTGTTTCATCGTCAATAAGAAGGTCAGAGGGATACAGTAAAACTCAAGGGAGGCATCGGAATCTATAACTAGTGTCACAGGAATGGTTCAAAAAAGAGACAGTAAGAAGAGTCAGTCTTCTTGTACTTAAGTCGGCACTGTGCCCTTTCTATTTAATTCCGATGCAATTTCTGTGTTTCATCATCAATAAGAAGGTCGGAGGGATACAGCAAACCTGAAGTGTAGCATCGGAGGCTATAACTAGTGTCACAGGAATGGTTCAAAGCATAGTCAGTAAGAAGAGTCAGTCTTCTTGTACTTAAGTCGGCATTGTGCTTTTTCTATTTAATTTCGATGCAATTTCTGTGTTTCATCGTCAATAAGAAGGTCAGAAGGATACAGTAAACCTGAAGTGAAGCATCGGAATCAATATGTGGTGTCACAAGAATGGTTCAAAACATAGTCAGTAAGAAGAGTCAGTCTTCTTGTTCTTAGGTCGGCATTGTGTATTTCGTATTCAATTCCGATGCAATTTCGGTGGTTCGTCATCAATAAGAAGGTCCAAGTGATACAGTAAACCTGAAGTGTAGCATCGGAGGCTATAACTAGTGTCACAGGAATGGTTCAAAGCATTGACAGTAAGAAGAGTCAGTCTTCTTGTACTTAAGTCGGCATTGTGCTTTTTCTATTTAATTCCGATGCAATATCTGTCTTTCATCGTCAATAAGAAGGTCAGAGGGATACAGTAAACCTGAAGTGAAGCATCTTAATCTATAACTAGTGTCACAGGAATGGTTCAAACATAGATAGTAGGAAGAGTCAGTCTTCTTGTACTTAAGTCGGCACTGTGCCTATTGTATTTAATTCCGATGCAATTTCTGTGTTTCATCGTTAATAAGAAGGTCCAAGGGATACAGTAAGCCTGAAGTGAGGCATCCGAATCTATAACTACTGTCACAGGAATGTTTCAAAACATAGTCAGTAAGAATAGTCAGTCTTCTTGTACTTAAGTCGGCATTGTGCCTTTTGTATTTAATTCCGATGCAATTTCTGTGTTTCATTGTCAATAATAAAGTCCAAGGGATACAGTAAACATATAGTGAAGCATCGGAATCTAAAACTTGTCTCACAGGAAATGTTCAAAACGTAGTCATTAAGAATTGTCAGTCTTCTTGTACTTAAATCGGCATTGTGCCTTTTCAATTTAATACCGATGCAATTTCTGTGTTTCGTCGACAATAGGAAGGTACAAGTAATACAGTAAACCTGAAGTGAAGCATCGGAATCTAAAACCGGTCCCACAGGATAGGTTCAAAACATAGAGAGTAACAAGAACCAGTCATCTTGTATTTGAGTCGGCATTGTGCCTTTTGTATTTAATTCCGATGCAATTTATGTGTTTCATCGTCAATAAGAAGGTCAGAAGGATACAGTAAACCTGAAGTGAAGCATCGGAATCTATAACTAGTGTCACAGGAATGGTTAAAAAATAGACAGTAAGAAGGGTCAGTCTTCTTGTACTTAAGTCGGCATTGTGCCTTTTCTATTTAATTCCGATGCAATTTCGGTGTTTCATCGTCAATAAGAAGGTCAGAGGGATACAGTAAAGCTGAAGTGAAGCATCGGAATCTATAACTAGTGTCACAGGAATGGTTCAAAACATAGTAAGTAAATTGAGTCAGTCTTCTTGTACATAATTCGACATTGTGCCTCTTCTATTTAATTCCGATGTAATTTCTGTGATTCATCCTCAATAAGAAGGTCCAAGGGATACAGTAAACCTGAAGTGAAGCATCGGAATCTATAACTAGTGTCACAGGAATGGTTCAAAATATATACAGTAAGAAGAGTCAGTCTTCTTGTACTTAAGTCGGCATTATGCATTTTCTACTTAATTCCGATGCAATACCTGTGTTTCATCTTCAATAGGAAGGTCAGAGGGATACAGTAAACCTGAGGTGAAGCATCGGAATCTATAACTAGTGTTACAGGAATGGTTCAAAACATAGACAGTAACAAGAGTCAGTCTTCTTGTACTTAAGTCGGCATTGTGCCATTCCTATTTAATTCCGACGCAATTTTTGTGTTTCATCGTCAATAGGAAGGTCAGAGGGATACAGTTAACCTGAAGTGAAGCATCGGAATCTATATCTAGTGTCACAGGAATGGTTCAAATCATAGACAATAGGAAGGGTCAGTCTATATGTACTTAAGTTGGCATTGTGCTTTTCGTATTTAATTCCGATGCAATTTCTGTGTTTCATCGTCGATAAGAAGGTCCATGGGATACAGTAAACCTGAAGTGAAGCTTCGGAATCTATAACGAGTGTCACAGGAATGTTTCAAAACATAGACAGCAAGAAGAGTCAGTCCTCTTGTACTTAAGTCGGCATTGTGCTTTTTGTATCTAATTCCGATGCTATTTCTCTGTATCATCGTCAATAAGAAGGTCAGAGGGATACAGTAAACCTGAAGTGAAGCATCGGAATCTACAACTAGTGTCACAGGAATGGTTCAAAACATAGACAGTACCAGGAGTCAGTCTACTTGTACTTAAGTCGGCATTGTGCCTTTTCTATTTAATTCCGATGCAATTTCTGTGTTTCATCGTCAATAGGAAGGTCCAAGGGATACAGTACACCTGAAGTGAAGCATCGGAATCTATAACTAGTGTCTCAGGAATGGTTCAAATCATAGACAGTAAGAAGAGTCAGTCTTCTTGCATTTAAGTCAGCATTGTGCCTTTTCTATTTACATCCGATGCAATTTCAGTGTTTCATCGTCAATAAGATGCTCACAGGGATACTGTAAACCTGAAGTGTAGCATCGGTATCAAAAACTAGTGTCACAGGAATGGTTCAAAACATAGCCAGAAGGAAGAGTCAGTCTTCTTGTACTTAAGTCGGCATTGTGACTTTTTCTATTTAATTCTGATGCAATTTCTGTGTCTCATCATCCATAATAACGTCAGGGGGATACAGTAAACCTGAAGTGAAGCATCGGAATCTACAACTAGTGTCACAGGAATGGTTCAAATCATAGACAGTAGGAAGAGGCATTCTTCTTATACTTAAGTCGGCATTGTGCCTTTTCTATTTAATTCCGATGTAATTTCTGTGTTTCATCGTCAATAAGAAGGTCAGAGGGATACAGTCAACCTGAAGTGAGTCATCGGAATCTATAACTAGAGTCACAGGAATGGTTCAAAACATAGCCAGTAGGAAGAGTCAGTCCATATGTACTTAGGTTGGCATTGTGCCTTTTGTATTTAATTCCGATGCAATTTCTGTGTTTCATCGTCAACAAGAAGGACAGAGGGATACAGTACACCTGAAGTGAAGCATCGGAATCTATAACTAGTGTCTCAGGAATGGTTCAAATCATAGACAGTAAGAAGAGTCAGTCTTCTTGTATTTAAGTCAGCATTGTGCCTTTTCTATTTACATCCGATGCAATTTCAGTGTTTCATCGTCAATAAGATGCTCACAGGGATACAGTAAACCTGAAGTGTAGCATCGGTATCAAAAACTAGTGTCACAGGAATGCTTCAAAACATAGCCAGAAGGAAGAGTCAGTCTTCTTGTACTTAAGTCGGCATTGTGACTTTTTCTATTTAATTCTGATGCAACTTCTGTGTCTCATCATCAATAATAACGTCAGGGGGATACAGTAAACCTGAAGTGAAGCATTGGAATCTATAACTAGTGTCACAGGAATGGTTCAAAACATAGGCGGTAGGAAGAGTCAGTCTTCTTGTACTTAAGTCGGCATTGTGCCTTTTGTATTTAATTCCGATGCAATTTCTGTGTTTCATCGTCAATAAGAAGGTCCAAGGGATACAGTAAACATATAGCGAAGCATCGGAATCTAAAACTTGTCTCACAGGAAATGTTCAAACATAGTCATTAAGAAGAGTCAGTCTTCTTGTACTTAAGTCGGCATTGTGCCTTTTCTATTTAATTCCGATGTAATTTCTGTGTTTCGTCGTCAATAGGAAGGTACAAGTAATACAGTGAACCTGAAGTGAAGCATCGGAATCTAAAACAGGTCTCACACGAAAGGTTCAAAACATTGATAGTAACAAGCGCCAGTCATCTTGTATTTGAGTCGGCATTGTGCCTTTTGTATTTAATTCCGATGCAATTTATGTGTTTCATCGTCAATAAGAAGGTGAGAGGGATACAGTAAAACTCAAGTGAGGCATCGGAATCTATAACTAGTGTCACAGGAATGGTTCAAAAAAGAGACAGTAAGAAGAGTCAGTCTTCTTGTACTTAAGTCGGCATTGTGCCCTTTCTATTTAATTCCAATGCAATTTCTGTGTTTCATCATCAATAAGAAGGTCGGAGGGATACAGCAAACCTGAAGTGTAGCATCGGAGGCTATAACTAGTGTCACAGGAATGGTTCAAAGCATAGTCAGTAAGAAGAGTCAGTCTTCTTGTACTTAGGTCGGCATTGTGCTTTTTCTATTTAATTTCGATGCAATTTCTGTGTTTCATCGTCAATAAGAAGGTCAGAGGGATACAGTAAACCTGAAGTGAAGCATCGGAATCAATATGTGGTGTCACATAAATGGTTCAAAACATAGTCAGTAAGAAGAGTCAGTCTTCTTGTTCTTAGGTCGGCATTGTGTATTTCGTATTCAATTCCGATGCAATTTCGGTGTTTCATCGTCAATAAGAAGGTCCAAGTGATACAGTAAATCTGAAGCGAAGCATCGGATTCTATAACTAGTGTCACAGGAATGGTTCTAAACATAGACAGTAAGAAGAGTCAGTCTTCTTGTACTTAAGTCGGCATTGTGCCTTTTCTATTTAATTCCGATGCAATTTCAGTGTTTCATCATCAATAAGAACGCCTGAGGGATACAGTAAACCTGAAGTGTAGCATAGGAGGCTATAACTAGTGTCACAGGAGTGGTTCTAAGCATTGACAGTAAGAAGAGTCAGTCTTCTTGTACTTAAGTCGGCATTGTGCTTTTTCTACTTAATTCCGATGCAATATCTGTCTTTCATCGTCAATAAGAAGGTCAGAGGGATACAGTAAACCTGAAGTGAAGCATCTTAATCTATAACTAGTGTCACAGGAATGGTTCAAACATAGATAGTAGGAAGAGTCAGTCTTCTTGTACTTAAGTCGGCACTGTGCCTATTGTATTTAATTCCGATGCAATTTCTGTAATTCATCGTCAATAAGAAGGTCCAAGGGATACATTAAACCTGAAGTGAGGCATCCGAATCTATAACTACTGTCACAGGAATGTTTCAAAACATAGTCAGTAAGAATAAACAGTCTTCTTGTACTTAAGTCGGCATTGTGCCTTTTGTATTTAATTCCGATGCAATATCTGTGTTTCATTGTCAATAAGAAAGTCCAAGGGATACAGTAAACATATAGTGAAGCATCGGAATCTAAAACTTGTCTCACAGGAAATGTTCAAAACATAGTCATTAAGAATTGTCAGTCTTCTTGCACTTAAATCGGCATTGTGCCTTTTCAATTTAATTCCGATGCAATTTCTGTGTTTCGTCGTCAATAGGAAGGTACAAGTAATACAGTAAACCTGAAGTGAAGCATCGGAATCTAAAACCGGACACCCAGGAAAGGTTCAAAACATAGAGAGTAACAAGAGCCAGTCATCTTGTATTTGAGTCGGCATAGTGCCTTTTGTATTTAATTCCGATGCAATTTATGTGTTTTATCGTCAATAAGAAGGTCAGAGGGATACAGTAAACCTGAAGTGAAGCATCGGCATCAATAAGTGGTGCCACAGGAATGGTTCAAAGCATAGTCAGTAAGAAGAATCAGTCTTCTTGTACTTAAGTCGGCATGGTGCATTTCGTATTCAATTCCGATGCAATTTCGGTGTTTCATCGTCAATAAAAAGGTCCAAGGGATACAGTAAACCTGAAGTGCAGCATCGGAATCTATAACTAGTGTCACAGGAATGGTTCAAATCATAGACAGTAAGAAGAGTCAGTCTTCTTGTACTTAAGTCGGCATTTTGCCTTTTCTACTTAATTCCGATGCAATTTCTGTGTTTCATCATCAATAAGAAGGTCGGAGGGATACAGTAAACCTGAAGTGTAGCATCGGAGGCTATAACTAGTGTCACAGGAATGGTTCAAAGCATAGTCAGCAAGAAGAGTCAGTCATCTTGTCCGTATGTCGGCATTGTGCTTTTTCTATTTAATTCCGATGCAATTTCTGTGTTTCGTCGACAATAGGAAGGTACAAGTAATACAGTAAACCTGAAGTGAAGCATCGGAATCTAAAACCGGACACCCAGGAAAGGTTCAAAACATAGAGAGTAACAAGAGCCAGTCATCTTGTATTTGAGTCGGCATAGTGCCTTTTGTATTTAATTCCGATGCAATTTTTGTGTTTCATCGTCAATAAGAAGGTCAGAGGCATACAGTAAACCTGAAGTGAAGCATCGGAATCTGTAACTAGTGCCACAGGAATGGTTCAAAACGTAGTAAGTAAGATGAGTCAGTTTTCTTGTACATAATTCGGCATTGTGCCTCTTCTATTTAATTCCGATGTAATTTCTGTGATTCATCGTCAATAAGAAGGTCCAAGGGATACAGTAAACCTGAAGTGAAGCATCGGAATCTATAACTTGTGTCACAGGACTGGTTCAAAATATATACAGTAAGAAGAGTCAGTCTTCTTGTACTTAAGTCGGCATTGTGCATTTTCTACTTAATTCCGATGCAATATCTGTGTATCATCTTCAATAGGAAGGTCAGAGGGATACAGTAAACCTGAGGTGAAGCATCGGAATCTATAACTAGGGTTACAGGAATGGTTCAAAACATAGACAGTAACAAGAGTCAGTCTTCTTGTACTTAAGACGGCATTGTGCCTTTCCTATTTAATTCGGACGCAATTTCTGTGTTTCATCGTCAATAGGAAGGTCAGAGGGATACAGTTAACCTGAAGTGAAGCATCGGAATCTATAACTGGTGTCACAGGAATTGTTCAAATCATAGACAATAGGAAGGGTCAGACTTCTTGAACTTAAGTCGGTATTGTGCCTTTTCTATTTAATTCTGATGCAATTTCTGTGTTTCATCGTCGATAAGAAGGTCCATGGGATACAGTAAACCTGAAGTGAAGCATCGGAATCTATAACCAGTGTCACAGGAATGTTTCAAAACATAGACAGCAAGAAGAGTCAGTCCTCTTCTACTTAAGTCGGCATTGTGCTTTTTGTATCTAATTCCGATGCTATTTCTGTGTATCATCGTCAATAAGAAGGTCAGAGGGATACAGTAAACCTGAAGTGAAGCATCGGAATCTACAACTAGTGTCACAGGAATGGTTCAAAACATAGACAGTAGGAAGAGGCATTCTTCTTGTACTTAAGTGGGCATTGTGCCTTTTCTATTTAATTCCGATGTAATTTCTGTGTTTCATCGTCAATAAGAAGGTCAGAGGGATACAGTCAACCTGAAGTGAGTCATAGGAATCTATAACTAGAGTCACAGGAATGGTTCAAAACATAGACAGTAGGAAGAGTCAGTCTATACGTACTTAAGTTGGCATTGTGCCTTTTGTATTTAATTCCGATGCAATTTCTGTGTTTCATCGTCAATAAGAAGGACAGAGGGATACAGTAAATCCTGAAGTGAAGCATCAGAATCTATAACTAGTGTCACAGGAATGGTTCAAAACATAGACAGTACCAGGAGTCAGTCTACTTGTACTTAAGTCGGCATTGTGCCTTTTCTATTTAATTCCGATGCAATTTCTGTGTTTCATCGTCAATAGGAAGGTCCAAGGGATACAGTACACCTGAAGTGAAGCATCGGAATCTATAACTAGTGTCTCAGGAATGGTTCAAATCATAGACAGTAAGAAGAGTCAGTCTTCTTGTATTTAAGTCAGCATTGTGCCTTTTCTATTTACATCCGATGCAATTTCAGTGTTTCATCGTCAATAAGATGCTCACAGGGATACAGTAAACCTGAAGTGTTGCATCGGTATCAAAAACTAGTGTCACAGGAATGGTTCAAAACATAGCCAGAAGGAAGAGTCAGTCTTCTTGTACTTAAGTCGGCATTGTGACTTTTTCTATTTAATTCTGATGCAATTTCTGTGTCTCATCATCAATAATAACGTAAGGGGGATACAGTAAACCTGAAGTGAAGCATCGGAATCTACAACTAGTGTCACAGGAATGGTTCAAATCATAGATAGTAGGAAGAGGCATTCTTCTTGTACTTAAGTCGGCATTGTGCCTTTTCTATTTAATTCCGATGCAATTTCTGTGTTTCATCGTCAATAGGAAGGTCCAAGGGATACAGTACACCTGAAGTGAAGCATCGGAATCTATAAGTAGTGTCTCAGGAATGGTTCAAATCATAGACAGTAAGAAGAGTCAGTCTTCTTGTATTTAAGTCAGCATTTAGCCTTTTCTATTTACATCCGATGCAATTTCAGTGTATCATCGTCAATAAGATGCTCACAGGGATACAGTAAACCTGAAGTGTAGCATCGGTATCAAAAACTAGTGTCACAGAAATGGTTCAAAACATAGCCAGAAGGAAGAGTCAGTCTTCTTGTACTTAAGTCGGCATTGTGACTTTTTCTATTTAATTCTGATGCAACTTCTGTGTCTCATCATCAATAATAACGTCAGGGGGATACAGTAAACCTGAAGTGAAGCATTGGAATCTATAACTAGTGTCACAGGAATGGTTCAAAACATAGGCGGTAGGAAGAGTCAGTCTTCTTGTACTTAAGTCGGCATTGTGCCTTTTGTATTTAATTCCGATGCAATTTCTGTGTTTCATCGTCAATAAGAAGGTCCAAGGGATACAGTAAACATATAGCGAAGCATCGGAATCTAAAACTTGTCTCACAGGAAATGTTCAAACATAGTCATTAAGAAGAGTCAGTCTTCTTGTACTTAAGTCGGCATTGTGCCTTTTCTATTTAATTCCGATGTAATTAATGTGTTTCGTCGTCAATAGGAAGGTACAAGTAATACAGTGAACCTGAAGTGAAGCATCGGAATCTAAAACAGTTCTCACAGGAAAGGTTCAAAACATTGAGAGTAACAAGAGCCAGTCATCTTGTATTTGAGTCGACATTGTGCCTTTTGTATTTAATTCCGATGCAATTTATGTGTTTCATCGTCAATAAGGTCAGAGAGATACAGTAAAACTCAAGTGAGGCATCGGAATCGATAACTAGTGTCACAGGAATGGTTCAAAAAAGAGACAGTAAGAAGAGTCAGTCTTCTTGTACTTAAGTCGGCATTGTGCCCTTTCTATTTAATTCCGATGCAATTTCTGTGTTTCATCATCAATAAGAAGGTCAGAGGGATACAGCAAACCTGAAGTGTAGCATCGGAGGCTATAACTAGTGTCACAGGAATGGTTCAAAGCATAGTCAGTAAGAAGAGTCAGTCTTCTTGTACTTAGGTCGGCATTGTGCTTTTTCTATTTAATTTCGATGCAATTTCTGTGTTTCATCGTCAATAAGAAGGTCAGAGGGATACAGTAAACCTGAAGTGAAGCATCGGAATCAATATGTGGTGTCACATAAATGGTTCAAAACATAGTCAGTAAGAAGAGTCAGTCTTCTTGTTCTTAGGTCGGCATTGTGTATTTCGTATTCAATTCCGATGCAATTTCGGTGTTTCATCGTCAATACGAAGGTCCAAGTGATACAGTAAATCTGAAGCGAAGCATCGGATTCTATAACTAGTGTCACAGGAATGGTTCTAAACATAGACAGTAAGAAGAGTCAGTCTTCTTGTACTCAAGTCGGCATTGTGCCTTTTCTATTTAATTCCGATGCAATTGCAGTGTTTCATCATCAATAAGAACGCCTGAGGGATACAGTAAACCTGAAGTGTAGCATTGGAGGCTATAACTAGTGTCACAGGAGTGGTTCTAAGCAATGACAGTAAGAAGAGTCAGTCTTCTTGTACTTAAGTCGGCATTGTGCTTTTTCTACTTAATTCCGATGCAATATCTGTCTTTCATCGTCAATAAGAAGGTCAGAGGGATACAGTAAACCTGAAGTGAAGCATCTTAATCTATAACTAGTGTCACAGGAATGGTTCAAACATAGATAGTAGGAAGAGTCAGTCTTCTTGTACTTAAGTCGGCACTGTGCCTATTGTATTTAATTCCGATGCAATTTCTGTAATTCATCGTCAATAAGAAGGTCCAAGGGATACATTAAACCTGAAGTGAGGCATCCGAATCTATAACTACTGTCACAGGAATGTTTCAAAACATAGTCAGTAAGAATAAACAGTCTTCTTGTACTTAAGTCGGCATTGTGCCTTTTGTATTTAATTCCGATGCAATATCTGTGTTTCATTGTCAATAAGAAAGTCCAAGGGATACAGTAAACATATAGTGTAGCATCGGAATCTAAAACTTGTCTCACAGGAAATGTTCAAAACATAGTCATTAAGAATTGTCAGTCTTCTTGCACTTAAATCGGCATTGTACCTTTTCAATTTAATTCCGATGCAATTTCTGTGTTTCGTCGTCAATAGGAAGGTACAAGTAATACAGTAAACCTGAAGTGAAGCATCGGAATCTAAAACCGGATACACAGGAAAGGTTCAAAACATAGAGAGTAACAAGAGCCAGTCATCTTGTATTTGAGTCGGCATAGTGCCTTTTGTATTTAATTCCGATGCAATTTATGTGTTTTATCGTCAATAAGAAGGTCAGAGGGATACAGTAAACCTGAAGTGAAGCATCGGAATCAATAAGTGGTGCCACAGGAATGGTTCAAAGCATAGTCAGTAAGAAGAATCAGTCTTCTTGTACTTAAGTCGGCATGGTGCATTTCGTATTCAATTCCGATGCAATTTCGGTGTTTCATCGTCAATAAAAAGGTCCAAGGGATACAGTAAACCTGAAGTGCAGCATCGGAATCTATAACTAGTGTCACAGGAATGGTTCAAATCATAGACAGTAAGAAGAGTCAGTCTTCTTGTACTTAAGTCGGCATTTTGCCTTTTCTACTTAATTCCGATGCAATTTCTGTGTTTCATCATCAATAAGAAGGTCGGAGGGATACAGTAAACCTGAAGTGTAGCATCGGAGGCTATAACTAGTGTCACAGGAATGGTTCAAAGCATAGTCAGCAAGAAGAGTCAGTCTTCTTGTCCTTAAGTCGGCATTGTGCTTTTTCTATTTAATTCCGATGCAATTTCTGTGTTTCATCGTCAATAATAAGGTCCAAGGGATACAGTAAACCTGAAGTGAGGCATCGGAATCTATAACTAGTGTCACAGGAATGGTTCAAAACATAGTCAGTAAGATGAGTCAGTCTTCTTGTACTTAAGTCGGCATTGTGTCTTTTCAATTTAATTCCGATGCAATTTCTGTGTTTCGTCGACAATAGGAAGGTACAAGTAATACAGTAAACCTGAAGTGAAGCATCGGAATCTAAAAGCGGTCCCACAGGAAAGGTTCAAAACATAGAGAGTAACAAGAACCAGTCATCTTGTATTTGAGTCGGCATTGTGCCTTTTGTATTTAATTCCGATGCAATTTATGGGTTTCATCGTGAATAAGAAGGTCAGGGGGATACAGTAAACCTGAAGTGAAGCATCGGAATCTATAACTAGTGTCACAGGAATGGTTAAAATATAGACAGTAAGAAGAGTCAGTCTTCTTGTACTTAAGTCGGCATTGCGCCTTTTCTATTTAATTCCGATGCAATTTCGGTGTTTCATCGTCAATAAGAAGGTCCAAGAGATACAGTAAACCTGAAGTGAAGCATCGGAATCTATAACTAGGGTCACAGGAATGGTTCAAAACATAGACAGTAAGAAGAGTCAGTCTTCTTGTACTTAAAACGGCATTTTGCCTTTTGTATTTAATTCCGATGCAATTTTTGTGTTTCATCGTCAATAAGAAGGTCAGAGGGATACAGTAAACCTGAAGTGAAGCATCGGAATCAATAACTAGTGTCACAGGAATGGTTCAAAACATAGTAAGTAAGATGAGTCAGTTTTCTTGTACATAATTCGGCATTGTGCCTCTTCTATTTAATTCCGATGTAATTTCTGTGATTCATCGTCAGTAAGAAGGTCCAAGGGATACAGTAAACCTGAAGTGAAGCATCGGAATCTATAACTAGTGACACAGGACTGGTTCAAAATATATACAGTAAGAAGAGTCAGTCTTCTTGTACTTAAGTCGGCATAGTGCATTTTCTACTTAATTCCGATGCAATATCTGTGTATCATCTTCAATAGGAAGGTCAGAGGGATACAGTAAACCTGAGGTGAAGCATCGGAATCTATAACTAGGGTTACAGGAATGGTTCAAAACATAGACAGTAACAAGAGTCAGTCTTCTTGTACTTAAGACGGCATTGTGCCTTTCCTATTTAATTCCGACGCAATTTCTGTGTTTCATCGTCAATAGGAAGGTCAGAGGGATACAGTTAACCTGAAGTGAAGCATCGGAATCTATAACTGGTGTCACAGGAATTGTTCAAATCATAGACAATAGGAAGGGTCAGACTTCTTGAACTTAAGTCGGTATTGTGCCTTTTCTATTTAATTCTGATGCAATTTCTGTGTTTCATCGTCGATAAGAAGGTCCATGGGATACAGTAAACCTGAAGTGAAGCATCGGAATCTATGACCAGTGTCACAGGAATGTTTCAAAACATAGACAGCAAGAAGAGTCAGTCCTCTTGTACTTAAGTCGGCATTGTGCTTTTTGTATCAAATTCCGATGCTATTTCTGTGTATCATCGTCAATAAGAAGGTCAGAGGGATACAGTAAACCTGAAGTGAAGCATCGGAATCTACAACTAGTGTCACAGGAATGGTTCAAAACATAGACAGTAGGAAGAGGCATTCTTCTTGTACTTAAGTCGGCATTGTGCATTCTCTATTTAATTCCGATGCAATTTCTGTGTTTCATCGTCAATAAGAAGGTCAGAGGGATACAGTCAACCTGAAGTGAGTCATCGGAATCTATAACTAGAGTCACAGGAATGGTTCAAAACATAGACAGTAGGAAGAGTCAGTCTATATGTACTTAATACGGCATTGTGCCGTTTGTATTTAATTCCGATGCAATTTCTGTGTTTCATCGTCAATAAGAAGTACAGAGGGATACAGTAAATCCTGATGTGAAGCATCAGAATCTATAACTACTGTCACAGGAATGTTTCAAAACATAGTCAGTAAGAATAGTCAGTCTTCTTGTACTTAAGTCGGCATTGTGCCTTTTGTATTTAATTCCGATGCAATATCTGTGTTCCATTGTCAATAAGAAAGTCCAAGGGATACAGTAAACATATAGTGAAGCATCGGAATCTAAAACTTGTCTCACAGGAAATGTTCAAAACGTAGTCATTAAGAATTGTCAGTCTTCTTGTACTTAAATCGGCATTGTGCCTTTTCAATTTAATTCCGATGCAATTTCGGTGTTTCATCGTCAATAAGAAGGTCCAAGAGATACAGTAAACCTGAAGTGAAGCATCGGAATCTATAACTAGGGTCACAGGAATGGTTCACAACATAGACAGTAAGAAGAGTCAGTCTTCTTGTACTTAAAACGGCATTTTGCCTTTTGTATTTAATTCCGATGCAATTTTTGTGTTTCATCGTCAATAAGAAGGTCAGAGGGATACAGTAAACCTGAAGTGAAGCATCGGAATCTATAACTAGTGTCACAGGAATGGTTCAAAACATAGTAAGTAAGATGAGTCAGTTTTCTTGTACATAATTCGGCATTGTGCCTCTTCTATTTAATTCCGATGTAATTTCTGTGATTCATCGTCGATAAGAAGGTCCAAGGGATACAGTAAACCTGAAGTGAAGCATCGGAATCTATAACTAGTGTCACAGGACTGGTTCAAAATATATACAGTAAGAAGAGTCAGTCTTCTTGTACTTAAGTCGGCATTGTGCATTTTCTACTTAATTCCGATGCAATATCTGTGTTTCATCTTCAATAGGAAGGTCAGAGGGATACAGTAAACCTGAGGTGAAGCATCGGAATCTATAACTAGTGTTACAAGAATGGTTCAAAACATAGACAGTAACAAGAGTCAGTCTTCTTGTAATCAAGACGGCATTGTGCCTTTCCTATTTAATTCCGACGCAATTTCTGTGTTTCATCGTCAATAGGAAGGTCAGAGGGATACAGTTAACCTGAAGTGAAGCATCGGAATCTATAACTGGTGTCACAGGAATGGTTCAAATCATAGACAATAGGAAGGGTCAGACTTCTTGAACTTAAGTCGGTATAGTGCCTTTTCTATTTAATTCTGATGCAATTTCTGTGTTTCATCGTCGATAAGAAGGTCCATGGGATACAGTAAACCTGAAGTGAAACATCGGAATCTATAACCAGTGTCACAGGAATGTTTCAAAACATAGACAGCAAGAAGAGTCAGTCCTCATGTACTTAAGTCGGCATTGTGCTTTTTGTATCTAATTCCGATGCTATTTCTGTGTATCATCGTCAATAAGAAGGTCAGAGGGATACAGTAAACCTGAAGTGAAGCATCGGAATCTACAACTAGTGTCACAGGAATGGTTCAAAACATAGACAGTAGGAAGAGGCATTCTTCTTGTACTTAAGTCGGCATTGTGGATTTTCTATTTAATTCCGATGCAATTTCTGTGTTTCATCGTCAATAAGAAGGTCAGAGGGATACAGTCAACCTGAAGTGAGTCATCGGAATCTATAACTAGAGTCACAGGAATGGTTCAAAACATAGACAGTAGGAAGATTCAGTCTATATGTACTTCATACGGCATTGTGCCTTTTGTATTTAATTCCGATGCAATTTCTGTGTTTCATCGTCAATAAGAAGTACAGAGGGATACAGTAAATCCTGATGTGAAGCATCAGAATCTATAACTAGTGTCACAGGAAAGGTTCAAAACATAGACAGTACGAAGAGTCAGTCTACTTGTACTTAAGTCGGAATTGTGACTTTTCTATTTAATTCCGATGCAATTTCTGTGTTTCATCGTGAATAGGAAGGTCCAAGGGATACAGTACACCTGAAGCGAAGCAACGGAATCTATAACTAGTGTCTCAGGAATGGTTCAAATCATAGACAGTAAGAAGAGTCAGTCTTCTCGTATTTAAGTCAGCATTGTGCCTTTTCTATTTAATTCCGATGCAATTTCTGTGTTTCATCATCAATAAGAAGGTCCAAGGGATACAGTAAACCTGAAGTGAGGCATCCGAATCTATAACTACTGTCACAGGAATGTTTCAAAACATAGTCAGTAAGAATAGTCAGTCTTCTTGTACTTAAGTCGGCATTGTGCCTTTTGTATTTAATTCCGATGAAATTTCTGTGTTTCGTCGTCAATAGGAAGGTACAAGTAATACAGTAAACCTGAAGTGAAGCATCGGAATCTAAAACCGGACACACAGGAAAGGTTCAAAACATAGAGAGTAACAAGAGCCAGTCATCTTGTATTTGAGTCGGCATAGTGCCTTTTGTATTTAATTCCGATGCAATTTATGTGTTTTATCGTCAATAAGAAGGTCAGAGGGATACAGTAAACCTGAAGTGAAGCATCGGAATCAGTAAGTGGTGCCACAGGAATGGTTCAAAGCATAGTCAGTAAGAAGAATCAGTGTTCTTGTACTTAAGTCGGCATGGTGCATTTCGTATTCAATTCCGATGCAATTTCGTTGTTTCATCGTCAATAAAAAGGTCCAAGGGATACAGTAAACCTGAAGTGAGGGATCGGAATCTATAACTAGTGTCACAGGAATGGTTCAAAACATAGTCAGTAAGAAGAGTCAGTCTTCTTGTACTTAAGTCGGCATTGTGTCTTTTCTATTTAATTCCGATGCAATTTCTGTGTTTCGTCGACAATAGGAAGGTACAAGTAATACAGTAAACCTGAAGTGAAGCATCGGAATCTAAAACCGGTCCCACAGGAAAGGTTCAAAACATAGAGAGTAACAAGAACCAGTCATCTTGTATTTGAGTCGGCATTGTGCCTTTTGTATTTAATTCCGATGCAATTTATGTGTTTCATCGTCAATAAGAAGGTCAGAGGGATACAGTAAACCTGAAGTGAAGCATCGGAATCTATAACTAGTGTCACAGGAACGGTTAAAAAATAGACAGTAAGAAGAGTCAGTCTTCTTGTACTTAAGTCGGCATTGTGCCTTTTCTATTTAATTCCGATGCAATTTCGGTGTTTCATCGTCAATAGGAAGGTCCAAGAGATACAGTAAACCTGAAGTGAAGCATCGGAATCTATAACTAGGGTCACAGGAATGGTTCAAAACATAGACAGTAAGAAGAGTCAGTCTTCTTGTACTTAAAACGGCATTTTGCCTTTTGTATTTAATTCCGATGCAATTTTCGTGTTTCATCGGCAATAAGAAGGTCAGAGGGATACAGTAAACCTGAAGTGAAGCATCGGAATCTATAACTAGTGTCACGGGAATGGTTCAAAACATAGTAAGTAAGATGAGTCAGTTTTCTTGTACATAATTCGGCATTGTGCCTCTTCTATTTAATTCCGATGTAATTTCTGTGATTCACCGTCAATAAGAAGGTCCAAGGGATACAGTAAACCTGAAGTGAAGCATCGGAATCTATATCTAGTGTCACAGGACTGGTTCAAAATATATACAGTAAGAAGAGTCAGTCTTCTTGTACTTAAGTCGGCATTGTGCATTTTCTACTTAATTCCGATGCAATATCTGTGTTTCATCTTCAATACGAAGGTCAGAGGGATACAGTAAACCTGAGGTGAAGCATCGGAATCTATAACTAGTGTTACAGGAATGGTTCAAAACATAGACAGTAACAAGAGTCAGTCTTCTTGTACATAAGACGGCATTGTGCCTTTCCTATTTAATTCCGACGCTATTTCTGTGTTTCATCGTCAATAGGAAGGTCAGAGGGATACAGTTAACCTGAAGTGAAGCATCGGAATCTATAACTGGTGTCACAAGAATGGTTCAAATCATAGACAGTAAGAAGAGTCAGTCTTCTTGTACTTAAGTCGGCATTTTGCCTTTTCTATTTAATTCCGTTGCAATTTCTGTGTTTCATCATTAATAAGAAGGTCGGAGGGATACAGTAAAACTGAAGTGTAGCATCGGAGGCTATAACTAGTGTCACAGGAATGGTTTAAAGCATAGTCAGCAAGAAGAGTCAGTCTTCTTGTCCTTAAGTCGGCATTGTGCTTTTTCTATTTAATTCCGATGCAATTTCTGTGTTTCATCGTCAATAAGAAGGTCCAAGGGATACAGTAAACCTGAAGTGAGGCATCGGAATCTATAACTAGTATCACAGGAATGGTTCAAAACATAGTCAGTAAGAAGAGTCAGTCTTCTTGTACTTAAGTCGGCATTGTGTCTTTTCTATTTAATTCCGATGCAATTTCTGTGTTTCGTCGACAATAGGAAGGTACAAGTAATACAGTAAACCTGAAGTGAAGCATCGGAATCTAAAACCGGTCCCACAGGAAAGGTTTAAAACATAGAGAGTAACAAGAACCAGTCATCTTGTATTTGAGTCGGCATTGTGCCTTTTGTATTTAATTCCGATGCAATTTATGTGTTTCATCGTCAATAAGAAGGTCAGAGGGATACAGTAAACCTGAAGTGAAGCATCAGAATCTATAACTAGTGTCACAGGAATGGTTAAAAAATAGACAGTAAGAAGAGTCAGTCTTCTTGTACTTAAGTCGGCATTGTGCCTTTTCTATTTAATTCCGATGCAATTTCGGTGTTTCGTCGTCAATAAGAACGTCCAAGAGATACAGTAAACCTGAAGTGAAGCATCGGAATCTATAACTAGAGTCACAGGAATGGTTCAAAACATAGACAGTAAGAAGAGTCAGTCTTCTTGTACTTAAAACGGCATTTTGCCTTTTGTATTTAATTCCGATGCAATTTTCGTGTTTCATCGTCAATAAGAAGGTCAGAGGGATACAGTAAACCCGAAGTGAAGCATCGGAATCTATAACTAGTGTCACAGGAATGGTTCAAAACATAGTAAGTAAGATGAGTCAGTTTTCTTGTACATAATTCGGCATTGTGCATTTTCTACTTAATTCTGATGCAATATCTGTGTTTCATCTTCAATAGGAAGGTCAGAGGGATACAGTAAACCTGAGGTGAAGCATCGGAATCTATAACTAGTGTTACAGGAATGGTTCAAATCATAGACAATAGGAAGGGTCAGACTTCTTGAACTTAAGTCGGTATTGTGCCTTTTCTATTTAATTCTGATGCAATTTCTGTGTTTCATCGTCGATAAGAAGGTCCATGGGATACAGTAAACCTGAAGTGAAGCATCGGAATCTATAACTAGTGTCACAGGAATGGTTCAAAGCATAGAGAGTAAGAAGAGTCAGTCTTCTTGTACTTAAGTCTGCATTGTGCCTTTTGTATTTAATTCCCAATCAATTTCTGTGTTTCATCGTCAATAAGAAGGTCCAAGGGAAACAGTAAACATATAGTGAAGCATCGGAATCTAAAACTTGTCTCACAGGAAATGTTCAAAACATAGTCATTAAGAAGAGTCAGTCTTCTTGTACTTAAGTCGGCATTGTGCCTTTTCTATTTAATTCCGATGTAATTTCTGTGTTTCGTCGTCAATAGGAAGGTACAAGTAATACAGTGAACCTGAAGTGAAGCATCGGAATTTAAAACAGGTCTCACAGGAAAGGTTCAAAACATAGAGAGTAACAAGAGCCAGGCATCTTGTATTTGAGTCGGCATTGTGCCTTTTGTATTTAATTCCGATGCAATTTATGTGTTTCATCGTCAATAAGAAGGTCCAAGGGATACAGTAAACCTGAAGTGAGGCATCGGAATCTATAACTAGTGTCACAGGAATGGTTCAAAACATAGTCAGTAAGAAGAGTAAGTCCTCTTGTACTTAAGTCGGCATTGTGTCTTTTCTATTTAATTCCAATGCAATTTCTGTGTTTCGTCGACAATTGGAAGGTACAAGTAATACAGTAAACCTGAAGTGAAGCATCGGAATCTAAAACCGGTCCCACAGGAAAGGTTCAAAACATAGAGAGTAACAAGAACCAGTCATCTTGTATTTGAGTCGGCATTGTGCCTTTTGTATTTAATTCCGATGCAATTTATGTGTTTCATCGTCAAAAAGAAGGTCAGAGGGATACAGTAAACCTGAAGTGAAGCATCGGAATCTATAACAAGTGTCACAGGAATGGTTCAAAACATAGACAGTAAGAAGAGTCAGTCTTCTTGTACTTAAGTCGGCATTGTGCCTTTTCTATTTAATTCCGATGCAATTTCGGTGTTTCATCGTCAATAAGATGGTCCAAGCGATACAGTAAACCTGAAGTGAAGCATCGGAATCTATAACTAGGGTCACAGTAATGGTTCAAAACATAGACAGTAAGAAGAGTCAGTCTTCTTGTACTTAAAACGGCATTTTACCTTTTGTATTTACTTCCGATGCAATTTTTGTGTTTCATCGTCAATAAGAAGGTCAGAGGGATACAGTTAACCTGAAGTGAAGCATCGGAATCTATAACTAGTGTCACAGGAATGGTTCAAATCATAGGCAATAGGAAGGGTCAGACTTCTTGAACTTAAGTCGGCATTGTGCCTTTTCTATTTAATTCCGATGCAATTTCTGTGTTTCATCGTCGATAAGAAGGTCCAAGGGATACAGTACACCTGAAGTGAAGCACCGGATTCTATAACTAGTGTCACAGGAATGGTTCAAATCTTAGACAGTAAGAAGAGTCAGTCTTCTTGTACTTAAGTCAGCATTGTGCCTTTTCTATTTGATTCCGATGCAATTTCTGTGTTTCATCGCCAATAAGAAGGTCAGAGGGATACAGTCAACCTGAAGTGAGTCATCGGAATCTATAACTAGTGTCACAGGAATGGTTCAAAACATAGACAGTAGGAAGAGTCAGTCTACATGTACCTAAGTCGGCATTGTGCCTTTTGTATTTAATTCCGATGCAATTTCTGTTTTTAATCGTCAATAAGAAGGTCAGAGGGATACAGTAAAATTGAAGTGAAGCATCAGAATCTATAACTTGTGTCACAGGAGTGGTTCAAAACATAGACAGTAAGAAGAGTCAGACTACTTGTACTTAAGTCGGCATTGTGCCTTTGGTATTTAATTCCGATGCAATTTCTGTGTTTCATCGTCAATAAGAAGGTCCAAGGGATACAGTACACCTGAAGTGAAGCACCGGATTCTATAACTAGTGTCACAGGAATGGTTCAAATCTTAGACAGTAAGAAGAGTCAGTCTTCTTGTACTTAAGTCAGCATTGTGCCTTTTCTATTTGATTCCGATGCAATTTCTGTGTTTCATCGCCAATAAGAAGGTCAGAGGGATACAGAAAACATATAGTTAAGCATCGGAATCTAAAACTGGTCTCACAGAAAATGTTCACAACATAGTCAGTAAGAAGAGTCAGTCTTCTTGTACTTAAGTCGGCATTGTGCCTTTTGTATTTAATTCTAATGCAATTTCTGTGTTTCATCGTCAATAAAAAGGTCAGAGGGATACAGTAAACCTAAAGTGAAGCATAGGAATCTATAATTAGTGTCACAGGAATCGTTCAAAACATAGACAGTAATAAGAGTCAGTCTTCTTCTACTTGAGTCGGCATTGTGCCTCTTGCATTTATATCCGATGCAATTTCTGTGTATCATCGTCAAAAAGAAGGTCAGAGGGATACAGTAAACCTGAAGTGAAGCATCGGAATCTATAACTAGTGTCACAGGAATGGTTCAAAACATAGACAGTAGGAAGAGTCACTCTTCTTGTACTTGAGTCGGCATTGTGCCTTTTGTATTTATTTCCGTTGCAATTTCTGTGTTTCATCGTCAATAAGAATGTCAGAGAGATACAGAAACCTGAATTGAAGCATCGGAATCTATAACTAGTGTCACAGGAATGGTTCAAAACATAGACAGTAGGAAGAGTCATTCTTTTTGTACATAAGTCGGCATTGTGCCTTTTGTATTTAATTCCGATGCAATTTTTGTGTTTCGTCGTCAGTAAGAAGTTCCAAGGGATATAGTACACCTGAAGTGAAGCATCGGAATCTATAACTAGTGTCACACTAATGGTTCAAATCATAGATATTAAGAAGAGTCAGTCTTCTTGTAATTAAGTCAGCATTGTGCCTTTTCTATTTAATTCCGATGCACTTTCTGTGTTTCATCGTCGATAAGAACGTCCAAGGGATACAGTAATCCTGTAGTGAAGCATCGGAATCTATAACTAGTGTCACAGGAATTGTTGAAACATAGACAGTAAGAAGAGTCAGTCTACTTGTACTTAAGTAGGCATTGTGCCTTTTGTATTCAATTCCGATGCAATTTCACTGTTTCATCGTCAATAAGAAGGTCCAAGGGATACAGTACACCTGAAGTTAAGCATCGGAATCTACAACTAGTGTCACAGGAATGGTTCAAAACACAGACAGTAGGAAGAGTCAGTCTACATGTACCTAAGCCGGCATTGTGCCTTTTGTATTTAATTCCGTTGCAATTTCTGTTTTTAATCGTCAATAAGAAGGTCAGAGGGATACAGTAAACTTGAAGTGAAGCATCAGAATCTATAACTAGTGTCACAGGAGTGGTTCAAAACATAGACAGTAAGAAGAGTCAGACTACCTCTACTTAAGTCGGCATTGTGCCTTTGTTTTTTAATTCCGATGCAATTTCTGTGTTTCATCGTCAATAAGAAGGTCCAAGGGATACAGTACACCTGAAGTGAAGCACCGGATTCTATAACTAGTGTCACAGGAATGGTTCAAATCTTAGACAGTAAGAAGAGTCAGTCTTCTTGTACTTAAGTCAGCATTGTGCCTTTTCTATTTAATTCCGATGCAATTTCTGTGTTTCATCGCCAATAAGTAGGTCAGAGGGATACAGTAAACATATAGTGAAGCATCGGAATCTAAAACTGGTCTCACAGAAAATGTTCACAACATAGTCAGTAAGAAGAGTCAGTCTTCTTGTACTTAAGTCGGCATTGTGCCTTTTGTATTTAATTCCCATGCAATTTCTGTGTTTCATCGTCAATAAAAAGGTCAGAGGGATACAGTAAACCTGAAGTGAAGCATCGGAATCTATAACTAGTGTCGCAGGAATCGTTCAAAACATAGACAGTAGGAAGAGTCAGTCTTCTTCTACTTGAGTCGGCATTGTGCCTCTTGTATTTATATCCGATGCAATTTCTGTTTTTAATCGTCAATAATAAGGTCAGAGGGATACAGTAAACTTGAAGTGAAGGATCAGAATCTATAACTAGTGTCACAGGAGTGGTTCAAAACATAGACAGTAAGAAGATTCAGACTACTTGTACTTAAGTCGGCATTGTGCCTTTGGTATTTAATTCCGATGCAATTTCTGTGTTTCATCGTCAATAAGAAGGTCCAAGGGATACAGTACACCTGAAGTGAAGCACCGGATTCTATAACTAGTGTCACAGGAATGGTTCAAATCTTAGACAGTAAGAAGAGTCAGTCTTCTTGTACTTAAGTCAGCATTGTGCCTTTTCTATTTAATTCCGATGCAATTTCTGTGTTTCATCGCCAATAAGAAGGTCAGAGGGATACAGTAAACATATAGTGAAGCATCGGAATCTAAAACTGGTCTCACAGAACATATATTCACAACATAGTAAGAAGAGTCAGTCTTCTTGTACTTAAGTCGGCATTGTGCCTTTGTTATTTAATTCCCATGCAATTTCTGTGTTTCATCGTCAATAAAAAGGTCAGAGGGATACAGTAAACCTGAAGTGAAGCATCGGAATCTATGACTAGTGTCACAGGAATCGTTCAAAACATAGACAGTAGGAAGAGTCAGTCTTCTTCTACTTGAGTCGGCATTGTGCCTCTTGTATTTATATCCGATGCAATTTCTGTGTATCATCGTCAAAAAGAAGGTCAGAGGGATACAGTAAACCTGAAGTGAAGCATCCTAATCTATAACTAGTGTCACAGGAATGGTTCAAAACATAGACAATACGAAGGGTCAGTCTTCTTGTACTTAAGTTGGCTTTGTGCCTTTTCTATTTAATTCCGATGCAATTTCTGTGTTTCGTCGCCAATAAGAAGGTTCAAGGGATACAGTAAACCTGAAGTGAAGCATCGGAATCTATAACTAGTGTCACAGGAATTGTTCAAACATAGACAGTAAGAAGAGTCAGTCTTCTAGTACTTAAGTCGGCATTGTGCCTTTTGTATTTAATTCCGATGAAATTTCTTTGTTTCATCGTCAATAAGAAGGTCCAAGGGATACGGTAAACCTGAAGTGAAGCATCGGAATCTATAACTAGTGTCACAGGAAAGGTTCGAAACATAGACAGTAAGAAGAGTAACTCTTCTTGTACCTAATTCGGCATTGTGTTTTTTGTATTTAATTCCGATGCAATTTCTGTGTTTCATCATCGATACGAAGGCCATAGGGATACAGTAAACCAGAAGTGAAGCATCGGAATTTATAACTAGTGTCACAGGAATGGTTCAAAACATAGACAGTAAGAAGAGTCAGTCTTCTTGTACTTAAGTCGGCATTGTTTCTTTTCTATTTAATTCCGATGTAATTTCTGTGTTTCACCTTCAATAGGAAAGTAAGAGGGATACAGTAAACCTGACGTGAAGCATCGGAATCTTTAACTAGTGTCACAGGAATGGTTCAAAACATAGACAGTAAAAAGAATCAGTCTTCTTGTACATAAGTCGGCATTGTGCCTTTTCTATTTAATTCCGATGCAATTTCTGTGTTTCATCGTCAACAAGAAGGTCAGAGGGATACAGTACACCTGAAGTGAAGCATCGGAATCTATAACTAGTGTCACAGGAATGGTTCAAAACATAGACAGTAGGAGGAGTCACTCTTCTTGTACTTGAGTCGGCATTGTGCCTTTTGTTTTTATTTCCGTTGCAATTTCTGTGTTTCATCGTCAATAAGAATGTCAGAGAGATACAGAAACCTGAATTGAAGCATCGGAATCTATTACTAGTGTCACAGGAATGGTTCAAACCATAGACAGTAGGAAGAGTCATTCTTCTTGTACATAAGTCGGCATTGTGCCTTTTCTATTTAATTCCGATGCAATTTCTGTGTTTCATCGTCAACAAGAAGGTCAGAGGGATACAGTAAACCTGAAGTGAAGCATCGGAATCTATAACTAGTGTCACAGGAATGGTTCAAAACATAGACAGTAGGAAGAGTCACTCTTCTTGTACTTGAGTCGGAATAGCGCCTTTTGTATTTATTTCCCTAGCAATTTCTGTGTTTCATCGTCAATAAGAATGTCAGAGAGATACATAAACCTGAATTGAAGCATCGGAATCTATAACTAGTGTCACAGGAATGGTTCAAAACATAGACAGTGGGAAGAGTCATTCTTCTTGTACTTAAGTCGGCATTGTGCCTTTTCTATTTAATTCCGATGCAATTTCTGTGTTTCATCGTCAATATGAAGGCAGAGGGATACAGTCAACCTGAAGTGAGTCATCGGAATCTATAACTAGAGTCACAGGAATGGTTCAAAACATAGACAGTAGGAAGAGTCAGTCTATTTGTACTTAAGTCGGCATTGTGCCTTTTGTATTTAATTCCGATGCAATTTTTGAGTTTCATCGTCAGTAAGAAGTTCCAAGGGATATAGTACACCTGAAGTGAAGCATCGGAATCTATAACTAGTGTCACAGGAATGGTTCAAAACGTAGACAATACGAAGGGTCAGTCTTCTTGTACTTAAGTCGGCTTTGTGCCTTTTCCATTTAATTCCAATGCAATTTCTGTGTTTCGTCGTCAATAAGAAGGTTCAAGGGATACAGTAAACCTGAAGTGAAGCATCGGAATCTATAACTAGTGTCACAGGAATTGTTCAAACATAGACAGTAAGAAGAGTCAGTCTTCTTGTACTTAAGTCGGCATTGTGCCTTTTGTATTTAATTCCGATGAAATTTCTTTGTTTCATCGTCAATAAGAACGTCCAAGGGATACAGTAAACCTGAAGTGAAGCATCGGAATCTATAACTAGTGTCACAGGAAAGGGTCAAAACATAGACAGTAAGAAGAGTAACTCTTCTTGTACCTAAGTCTTCATTGTGCCTTTTGTATTTAATTCCGATGCAATTTCTGTGTTTCATCATCGATACGAAGGCCATAGGGATACAGTAAACCAGAAGTGAAGCATCGGAATCTATAACTAGTGTCACAGGAATGGTTCAAAACATAGACAGTAAGATGAGTCTGTCTTCTTGTACATAAGTCGGCATTGTGCCTTTTCTATTTAATTCCGATGCAATTTCTGTGATTCATCGTAAATAAGAAGGTCCAAGGGATACAGCAAACCTGAAGTCAAGCATCGGAATCTATAACTTGTGTCACAGGAATGGTTCAAAACATAGACAGTACGAAGAGTCAGTCTTCTTGTACTTAAGTCGGCATTGTGCCTTTTCTATTTCTTTCCGATGTAATTTCTGTGTTTCACCTTCAATAGGAAGGACAGAGGGATACAGTAAACCTGAAGTGTAGCATCGGAATCTATAACTAGTGTCACAGGAATGGTTCAAAGCATAGACAGTAAGAAAAGTCAGTCTACTTGTACTTAAGTCGGCATTGTGCCTTTTGTACTTAATTCCGATGCAATTTTTGTGTTTCATCGTCAGTAAGAAGTTCCAAGGGATATAGTACACCTGAAGTGAAGCATCGGAATCTATAACTAGTGTCACAGGAATGGTTCAAATCATAGACATTAGGTAGAGTCAGACTTCTTGTACTTAAGTCGGCATTGTGCCTTTTCTATTTAATTCCGATGCAATTTCTGTGTTTCATCGTCGATAAGAACGTCCAAGGGATACAGTAAACCTGTAGTGAAGCATCGGAATCTATAACTAGTGTCACAGGAATTGTTGAAACATAGACAGTAAGAAGAGTCAGTCTACTTGTACTTAAGTAGGCATTGTGCCTTTTGTATTTAATTCCGATGCAATTTCACTGTTTCATCGTCAATAAGAAGGTCCAAGGGATACAGTACACCTGAAGTTAAGCATCGGAATCTATAACTAGTGTCACAGGAATGGTTCAAAACATAGACATTATGTAAAGTCAGACTTCTTGTCCTTAAGTCGGCATTGTGCCTTTTCTATTTAATTCCGATGCAATTTCTGTGTTTCATCGCCAATAAGAAGGTCAGAGGGATACAGTCCACCTGAAGTGAGTCATCGGAATCTATAACTAGTGTCACAGGAATGGTTCAAAACATAGACAGTAGGAGGAGTCAGTCTACATGTACCTAAGTCGGCATTGTGCCTTTTGTATTTAATTCCGATGCAATTTCTGTTTTTAATCGTCAATAAGAAGGTCAGAGGGATACAGTAAACTTGAAGTGAAGCATCAGAATCTATAACTAGTGTCACAGGAGTGGTTCAAAAGATAGACAGTAAGAAGAGTCAGACTACTTGCACTTAAGTCGGCATTGTGCCTTTGGTATTTAATTCCGATGCAATTTCTGTGTTTAATCGTCAATAAGAAGGTCCAATGCATACAGTACACCTGAAGTGAAGCACCGGACTCTATAACTAGTGTCACAGGAATGGTTCAAATCTTAGACAGTAAGAAGAGTCAGTCTTCTTGTACTTAAGTCAGAATTGTGCCTTTTCTATTTAATTCCGATGCAATTTCTGTGTTTCATCGCCAATAAGAAGGTCAGAGGGATACAGTAAACATATAGTGAAGCATCGGAATCTAAAACTGGTCTCACAGAAAATGTTCACAACATAGTCAGTAAGAAGAGTCAGTCTTTTTGTACTTAAGTCGGCATTGTGCCTTTTGTATTTAATTCCGATGCAATTTCTGTGTTTCATCATCGATACGAAGGCCATAGGGATACAGTAAACCAGAAGTGAAGCATCGGAATCTATAACTAGTGTCACAGGAATGGTTCAAAACATAGACAGTAAGATGAGTCAGTCTTCTTGTACATAAGTGGGCATTGTGCCTTTTCTATTTAATTCCGATGCAATTTCTGTGATTCATCGTAAATAAGAAGGTCCAAGGGATACAGCAAACCTGAAGTGAAACATCGGAATCTATAACTTGTGTCACAGGAATGGTTCAAAACATAGACAGTAAGAAGAGTCAGTCTTCTTGTACTTAAGTCTTCATTGTGCCTTTTCTATTTAATTCCGATGTAATTTCTGTGTTTCACCTTCAATAGGAAGGTCAGAGGGATACAGTAAACCTGAAGTGAAGCATCGGAATCTTTAACTAGTGTCACAGGAGTGGTTCAAAACATAGACAGTAAGAAGAGTCAGACTACTTGTACTTAAGTCGGCATTGTGCCTTTGGTATTTAATTCCGATGCAATTTCTGTGTTTAATCGTCAATAAGAAGGTCCAATGGATACAGTACACCTGAAGTGAAGCACCGGATTCTATAACTAGTGTCACAGGAATGGTTCAAATCTTAGACAGTAAGAAGAGTCAGTCTTCTTGTACATAAGTCGGCATTGTGCCTTTTCTATTTAATTCCGATGAAATTTCTGTGTTTCATCGTCAACAAGAAGGTCAGAGGGATACAGTAAACCTGAAGTGAAGCATCGGAATCTATAACTAGTGTCACAGGAATGGTTCAAAACATAGACAGTAGGAAGAGTCGCTCTTCTTGTACTTGAGTCGGCATTGTGCCTTTTGTATTTATTTCCGTTGCAATTTCTCTGTTTCATCGTCAATAAGAATGTCAGAGAGATACAGAAACCTGAATTGAAGCATCGGAATCTATAACTAGTGTCACAGGAATGGTTCAAAACATAGACAGTAGGGAGAGTCATTCTTTTTGTACATAAGTCGGCATTGTGCCTTTTGTATTTAATTCCGATGCAATTTTTGTGTTTCGTCGTCAGTAAGAAGTTCCAAGGGATATAGCACACCTGAAGTGAAGCATCGGAATCTATAACTAGTGTCACAGGAATGGTTCAAATCATAGATATTAAGAAGAGTCAGTCTTCTTGTAATTAAGTCAGCATTGTGCCTTTTCTATTTAATTCCGATGCACTTTCTGTGTTTCATCGTCGATAAGAACGTCCAAGGGATACAGTAAACCTGTAGTGAAGCATCGGAATCTATAACTAGTGTCACAGGAATTGTTGAAACATAGACAGTAAGAAGAGTCAGTCTACTTGTACTTAAGTAGGCATTGTGCCTTTTGTATTTAATTCCGATGCAATTTCACTGTTTCATCGTCAATAAGAAGGTCCAAGGGATACAGTACACCTGAAGTTAAGCATCGGAATCTATAACTAGTGTCACAGGAATGGTTCAAAACATAGACAGTAGGAAGAGTCAGTCTACATGTACCTAAGTCGGCATTGTGCCTTTTGTATTTAATTCCGATGCAATTTCTGTTTTTAATCGTCAATAAGGTCAGAGGGATACAGTAAACTTGAAGTGAAGCATCAGAATCTATAACTAGTGTCACAGGAGTGGTTCAAAACATAGACAGTAAGAAGAGTCAGACTACCTCTACTTAAGTCGGCATTGTGCCTTAGGTATTTAATTCCGATGCAATTTCTGTGTTTCATCGTCAATAAGAAGGTCCAAGGGATACAGTACACCTGAAGTGAAGCACCGGATTCTATAACTAGTGTCACAGGAATGGTTCAAATCTTAGACAGTAAGAAGAGTCAGTCTTCTTGTACTTAAGTCAGCATTGTGCCTTTTGTATTTAATTCCGATGCAGTTTTTGTGTTTCGTCGTCAGTAAGAAGTTCCAAGGGATATAGCACACCTGAAGTTAAGCATCGGAATCTATAACTAGTGTCACAGGAATCGTTCAAAACATAGACAGTAGGAAGAGTCAGTCTTCTTCTACTTGAGTCGGCATTGTGCCTCTTGTATTTATATCCGATGCAATTTCTGTGTATCATCGTCAAAAAGAAGGTCAGAGGGATACAGCAAACCTGAAGTGAAGCATCGGAATCTATAACTAGTGTCACAGGAATGGTTCAAAACATAGACAGTAAGAAGAGTCAGTCTTCTTGTACTTAAGTCGGCATTGTTTCTTTTCTATTTAATTCCGATGTGATTTCTGTGTTTCACCTTCAATAGGAAGGTAAGAGGGATACAGTAAACCTAACGTGAAGCATCGGAATCTTTAACTAGTGTCACAGGAATGGTTCAAAACATAGACAATACGAAGGGTCCGTCTTCTTGTACTTAAGTCGGCTTTGTGCCTTTTCTATTTAATTCCGATGCAATTTCTGTGTTTCGTCGTCAATAAGAAGGTTCAAGGGATACAGTAAACCTGAAGTGAAGCATCGGAATCTATAACTAGTGTCACAGGAATTGTTCAAACATAGACAGTAAGAAGAGTCAGTCTTCTTGTACTTAAGTCGGCATTGTGCCTTTTGTATTTAATTCCGATGAAATTTCTGTGTTTCACCTTCAATAGGAAGGTAAGAGGGATACAGTAAACCTAACGTGAAGCATCGGAATCTTTAACTAGTGTCACAGGAATGGTTCAAAACATAGACAGTAAAAAGAATCAGTCTTCTTGTACATAAGTCGGCATTGTGCCTTTTCTATTTAATTCCGATGCAATTTCTGTGTTTCATCTTCAACAAGAAGGTCAGAGGGATACAGTACACCTGAAGTGAAGCATCGGAATCTATAACTAGTGTCACAGGAATGGTTCAAAACATTGACAGTAGGAAGAGTCACTCTTCTTGTACTTGAGTCGGCATTGTGCCTTTTGTATTTATTTCCGTTGCAATTTCTGTGTTTCATCGTCAATAAGAATGTCAGAGAGATACAGAAACCTGAATTGAAGCATCGGAATCTATTACTAGTGTCACAGGAATGGTTCAAAACATAGACAGTAGGAAGAGTCATTCTTCTTGTACATAAGTCGGCATTGTGCCTTTTCTATTTAATTCCGATGCAATTTCTGTGTTTCATCGTCAACAAGAAGGTCAGAGGGATACAGTAAACCTGAAGTGAAGCATCGGAATCTATAACTAGTGTCACAGGAATGGTTCAAAACATAGACAGTAGGAAGAGTCACTCTTCTTGTACTTGAGTCGGCATTGTGCCTTTTGTATTTATTTCCGTAGCAATTTCTGTGTTTCATCGTCAATAAGAATGACAGAGAGATACATAAACCTGAATTGAAGCATCGGAATCTATTACTAGTGTCACAGGAATGGTTCAAAACATAGACAGTGGGAAGAGTCACTCTTCTTGTACTTGAGTCGGCATTGTGCCTTTTGTATTTATTTCCGTAGCAATTTCTGTGTTTCATCGTCAATAAGAATGTCAGAGAGATACATAAACCTGAATTGAAGCATCGGAATCTATTACTAGTGTCACAGGAATGGTTCAAAACATAGACAGTAGGAAGAGTCATTCTTCTTGTACATAAGTCGGCATTGTGCCTTTTCTATTTAATTCCGATGCAATTTCTGTGTTTCATCGTCAACAAGAAGGTCAGAGGGATACAGTAAACCTGAAGTGAAGCATCGGAATCTATAACTAGTGTCACAGGAATGGTTCAAAACATAGACAGTAGGAAGAGTTACTCTTCTTGTACTTGAGTCTCCATTGTGCCTTTTGTATTTATTTCCGTTGCAATTTCTGTGTTTCATCGTCAATAAGAATGTCAGAGAGATACAGAAACCTGAATTGAAGCATCGGAATCTATTACTAGTGTCACAGGAATGGTTCAAAACATAGACAGTAGGAAGAGTCATTCTTCTTGTACATAAGTCGGCATTGTGCCTTTTCTATTTAATTCCGATGCAATTTCTGTGTTTCATCGTCAACAAGAAGGTCAGAGGGATACAGTAAACCTGAAGTGAAGCATCGGAATCTATAACTAGCGTCACAGGAATGGTTCAAAACATAGACAGTAGGAAGAGTCATTCTTCTTGTACTTAAGTCGGCATTGTGCCTTTTCTATTTAATTCCGATGCAATTTCTGTGTTTCATCGTCAATATGAAGGCAGAGGGATACAGTCAACCTGAAGTTAGTCATCGGAATCTATAACTAGAGTCACAGGAATGCTTCAAAACATAGACAGTAGGAAGAGTCAGTCTATTTGTACTTAAGTCGGCATTGTGCCTTTTGTATTTAATTCCGATGCAATTTTTGTGTTTCATCGTCAGTAAGAAGTTCCAAGGGATATAGTACACCTGAAGTGAAGCATCGGAATCTATAACTAGTGTCACAGGAATGGTTCAAAACACAGACATTAGGTAGAGTCAGACTTCTTGTACTTAAGTCGGCATTGTGCCTTTTCTATTTAATTCCGATGCAATTTCTGTGTTTCATCGCCAATAAGAAGGTCAGAGGGATAGAGTCAACCTGAAGTGAGTCATTGGAACCTATAACTAGTGTCACAGGAATGGTTCAAAACATAGACAGTAGGAAGAGTCAGTCTACATGTACCTAAGTCGGCATTGTGCCTTTTGTATTTAATTCCGATGCAATTTCTCTTTTTAATCGTCAATAAGAAGGTCAGAGGGATACAGTAAACCTGAAGTGAAGCATCAGAATCTATAACTAGTGTCACAGGAGTGGTTCAAAATATAGACTGTAAGATGAGTCAGACTACTTGTACTTAAGTCGGCATTGTGCCTTTTGTATTTAATTCCGATGCAATTTCTGTGTTTCATCGTCAATAAGAAGGTCCAAGGGATACAGTACACCTGAAGTGAAGCACCGGATTCTATAACTAGTGTCACAGGAATTGTTGAAACATAGACAGTGAGAAGAGTCAGTCTACATGTACTTAAGTAGGCATTGTGCCTTTTGTATTTAATTCCGATGCAATTTCACTTTTTCATCGTCAATAAGAAGGTCCAAGGGATACAGTACACCTGAAGTTAAGCATCGGAATCTATAACTAGTGTCACAGGAATGGTTCAAAACACAGACATTAGGTAGAGTCAGACTTCTTGTACTTAAGTCGGCATTGTGCCTTTTCTATTTAATTCCGATGCAATTTCTGTGTTTCATCGCCAATAAGAAGGTCAGAGGGATAGAGTCAACCTGAAGTGAGTCATTGGAACCTATAACTAGTGTCACAGGAATGGTTCAAAACATAGACAGTAGGAAGAGTCAGTCTACATGTACCTAAGTCGGCATTGTGCCTTTTGTATTTAATTCCGATGCAATTTCTGTTTTTAATCGTCGATAAGAAGGTCAGAGGGATACAGTAAACCTGAAGTGAAGCATCAGAATCTATAACTAGTGTCACAGGAGTGGTTCAAAATATAGACAGTAAGATGAGTCAGACTACTTGTACTTATGTCGGCATTGTGTCTTTTGTATTTAATTCCGATGCAATTTCTGTGTTTCATCGTCAATAAGAAGGTCCAAGGGATACAGTACACCTGAAGTGAAGCACCGGATTCTATAACTAGTGTCACATTAATGGTTCAAATCTTAGACAGTAAGAAGAGTCAGTCTTCTTGTACTTAAGTCAGCATTGTGCCTTTTCTATTTAATTCCGATGCAATTTCTGTGTTTCATCGCCAACAAGAAGGTCAGAGGGATACAGTAAACATATAGTGAAGCATCGGAATCTAAAACTGGTCTCACAGAAAATGTTCACAACATAGTCAGTAAGAAGAGTCAGTCTTGTTGTACTTAAGTCGGCATTGTGCCTTTTGTATTTAATTCCCATGCAATTTCTGTGTTTCATCGTCAATAAAAAGGTCAGAGGGATACAGTAAACCTGAAGTGAAGCATCGGAATCTATAACTAGTGTCACAGGAATCGTTCAAAACATAGACAGTAGGAAGAGTCAGTCTTCTTCTACTTGAGTCGGCATTGTGCCTCTTGTAATTATATCCGATGCAATTTCTGTGTATCATCGTCAAAAAGAAGGTCAGAGGGATACAGTAAACCTGAAGTGAAGCATCGGAATCTATAACTAGTGTCACAGGAATGGTTCAAAACATAGACAATACGAAGGGTCAGTCTTCTTGTACTTAAGTCGGCTTTGTGCCTTTTCTATTTAATTCCGATGCAATTTCTGTGTTTCGTCGTCAATAAGAAGGTTCAAGGGATACAGTAAACCTGAAGTGAAGCATCGGAATCTATAACTAGTGTCACAGGAATTGTTCAAACATAGACAGTAAGAAGAGTCAGTCTTCTTGTACTTAAGTCGGCATTGTGCCTTTTGTATTTAATTCCGATGAAATTTCTTTGTTTAATCGTCAATAAGAACGTCCAAGGGATACAGTAAACCTGAAGTGAAGCATCGGAACCTATAACTAGTGTCACAGGAAAGGTTCAAAACATAGACAGTAAGAAGAGTAACTCTTCTTGTACCTAAGTCGGCATTGTGCCTTTTGTATTTAATTCCGATGCAATTTCTGTGTTTCATCATCGATACGAAGGCCATAGGGATACAGTAAACCTGAAGTGAAGCATCGGAATCTATAACTAGTGTCACAGGAATGGTTCAAAACATAGACAGTAAGATGAGTCAGTCTTCTTGTACATAAGTCGGCATTGTGCCTTTTCTATTTAATTCCGATGCAATTTCTGTGATTCATCGTAAATAAGAAGGTCCAAGGGACACAGCAAACCTGAAGTGAAGCATCGGAATCTATAACTTGTGTCACAGGAATGGTTCAAAACTTAGACAGTAAGAAGAGTCAGTCTTCTTGTACTTAAGTCGGCATTGTGCCTTTTCTATTTAATTCCGATGTAATTTCTGTGTTTCACCTTCAATAGGAAGGTCAGAGGGTTACAGTAAACCTGAAGTGAAGCATCGGAACCTTTAACTAGTGTCTCAGGAATGGTTCAAAACATAGACAGTAAAAAGAATCAGTCTTCTTGTACATAAGTCGGCATTGTGCCTTTTCTATTTTATTCCGATGCAATTTCTGTGTTTCATCGTCATTAAGAAGGTCAGAGGGATACAGTAAACCTGAAGTGAAGCATCGGAATCTATAACTAGTGTCACAGGAATGGTTCAAAACATAGACAGTAGGAAGCTTCACTCTTCTTGTACTTGAGTCGGTATTGTGCCTTTTGTATTTATTTCCGTTGCATTTTCTGTGTTTCATCGTCAATAAGAATGTCAGAGAGATACAGAAACATGAATTGAAGCATCGGAATCTATAACTAGTGTCACAGGAATGGTTCAAAACATAGACAGTAGGAAGAGTCATTCTTCTTGTACTTAAGTCGGCATTGTGCCATTTCTATTTAATTCCGATGCCATTTCTGTGTTTCATCGTCAATAAGAAGGTCAGAGGGAGACAGAAAAACCTGAAGTGAATCATCGGAATCTACAACTAGTGTCACAGGAATGGTTCAAAACATAGACAGTAGGAAGAGTCAGTCTACATGTACTTAAGTCGGCATTGTGCCTTTTGTATTTAATTCTGATGCAATTTCTGTGTTTCATCGTCAATACGAAGGTCAGAGGGATACAGTAAACCTGAAGTGAAGCATCGGAATCTATAACTAGTGTCACAGGAATGGTTCAAAACATAGACAATAGGAAGGGTCAGTCTTCTCGTACTTAAGTCGGCATTGTGCCTTTTCCATTTAATTCCGATGCAATTTCTGTGTTTCATCGCCAATAAGAAGGTCAGAGGGATACAGTCAACCTGAAGTGAGTCATCGGAATCTATAACTAGTGTCACAGGAATGGTTCAAAACATAGACAGTAGGAAGAGTCAGTCTACATGTACCTAAGTCGGCATTGTGCCTTTTGTATTTAATTCCGATGCAATTTCTGTTTTTAATCGTCAATAAGAAGGTCAGAGGGATACAGTAAACCTGAAGTGAAGCATCAGAATCTATAACTAGTGTCACAGGAGTGGTTCAAAACATAGACAGTAAGAAGAGTCAGACTACTTGTACTTAAGTCGGCATTGTGCCTTTGGTATTTAATTCCGATGAAATTTCTGTGTTTCACCGTCAATAAGAAGGTCCAAGGGATACAGTCCACCTGAAGTGAAGCACCGGATTCTATAACTAGTGTCACAGGAATGGTTCAAATCTAAGACAGTAAGAAGAGTCAGTCTTCTTGCACTTAAGTCAGCATTGTGCCTTTTCTATTTAATTCCGATGCAATTTCTGTGTTTCATCGCCAATAAGAAGGTCAGAGGGATACAGTAAACATGTAGTGAAACATCGGAATCTAAAACTGGTCTCACAGAAAATGTTCACAACATAGTCAGTAAGAAGAGTCAGTCTTCTTGTACTTAAGCCGGCATTTTGCCTTTTCCATTTAATTCCCATGCAATTTCTGTGTTTCATCGGCAATAAAAAGGTCAGAGGGATACAGTAAACCTGAAGTGAAGCATCGGAATCTATAACTAGTGTCACAGGAATGGTTCAAAACATAGACAATACGAAGGGTCAGTCTTCTTGTACTTAAGTGGGCTTTGTGCCTTTTCTATTTAATTCCGATGCAATTTCTGTGTTTCGTCGTCAAAAAGAAGGTTCAAGGGATACAGTAAACCTGTAGTGAAGCATCGGAATCTATAACTAGTGTCACAGAAATTGTTGAAACATAGAGAGTAAGAAGAGTCAGTCTACTTGTACCGAAGTAGGCATTGTGCATTTTGTCTTTAATTCCGATGCAATTTCACTTTTTCATCGTCAATAAGAAGGTCCAAGGGGTACAGTACACCTGAAGTTAAGCATCGGAATCTATAACTAGTGTCACAGGAATGGTTCAAAACATAGACAATACGAAGGGTCAGTCTTCTTGTACTTAAGTCGGCTTTGTGCCTTTTCAATTTAATTCCGATGCAATTTCTGTGTTTCGTCGTCAATAAGAAGGTTCAAGGGATACAGTAAACCTGAAGTGAAGCATCGGAATCTATAACTAGTGTCACAGGAATTGTTCAAACATAGACAGTAGGAAGAGTCAGTCTTCTTCTACTTGAGACGGCATTGTGCCTCTTGTATTTATATCCGATGCAATTTCTGTGTATCATCGTCAAAAAGAAGGTCAGAGGGATACGGTAAACCTGAAGTGAAGCATCGGAATCTATAACTAGTGTCACAGGAATGGTTCAAAACATAGACAATACGAAGGGTCAGTCTTCTTGTACTTAAGTCGGCTTTGTGCCTTTTCTATTTAATTCCGATGCAATTTCTGTGTTTCGTCGTCAATAAGAAGGTTCAAGGGATACAGTAAACCTGAAGTGAAGCATCGGAATCTATAACTAGTGTCACAGGAATTGTTCAAACATAGACAGTAAGAAGAGTCAGTCTTCTTGTACTTAAGTCGGCATTGTGCCTTTTGTATTTAATTCCGATGAAATTTCTTTGTTTCATCGTCAATAAGAACGTCCAAGGGATACAGTAAACCTGTAGTGAAGCATCGGAATCTATAACTAGTGTCACAGGAAAGGTTCAAAACATAGACAGTAAGAAGAGTAACTCTTCTTGTACCTAAGTCGGCATTGTGCCTTTTGTATTTAATTCCGTTGCAATTTCTGTGTTTCATCATCGATACGAAGGCAATAGGGATACAGTAAACCAGAAGTGAAGCATCGGAATCTATAACTAGTGTCACAGGAATGGTTCAAAACATAGACAGTAAGATGAGTTAGTCTTCTTGTACATAAGTCGGCATTGTGCCTCTTGTATTTAATTCCGATGCAATTTCTGTGTATCATCGTCAAAAAGAAGGTCAGAGGGATACAGTAAACCTGAAGTGAAGCATCGGAATCTATGACTAGTGTCACAGGAACGGTTCAAAACATAGACAATACGAAGGGTCAGTCTTCTTGTACTTAAGTCGGCTTTGTGCCTTTTCTATTTAATTCCGATGCAATTTCTGTGTTTCGTCGTCAATAAGAAGGTTCAAGGGATACAGTAAACCTGAAGTGAAGCATCGGAATCTATATCTAGTGTCACAGGAATTGTTCAAACATAGACAGTAAGAAGAGTCAGTCTTCTTGTACTTAAGTCGGCATTGTGCCTTTTGTATTTAATTCCGATGAAATTTCTTTGTTTCATCGTCAATAAGAAGGTCCAAGGGATACAGTAAACCTGAAGTGAAGCATCGGAATCTATAACTAGTGTCACAGGAAAGGTTCAAAACATAGACAGTAAGAAGAGTAACTCTTCTTGTACCTAAGTCGGCATTGTGTTTTTTGTATTTAATTCCGATGCAATTTCTGTGTTTCATCATCGATACGAAGGCCAAAGGGATACAGTAAACCAGAAGTGAAGCATCGGAATCTATAACTAGTGTCACAGGAATGGTTCAAAACATAGGCAGTAAGAAGAGTCAGTCTTCTTGTACTTAAGTCGGCATTGTTTCTTTTCTATTTAATTCCGATGTAATTTCTGTGTTTCACCTTCAATAGGAAGGTAAGAGGGATACAGTAAACCTAACGTGAAGCATCGGTATCTTTAACTAGTGTCACAGGAATGGTTCAAATCATAGACAGTAAAAAGAATCAGTCTTCTTGTACATAAGTCGGCATTGTGCCTTTTCTATTTAATTCCGATGCAATTTCTGTGTTTCATCTTCAACAAGAAGGTCAGAGGGATACAGTACACCTGAAGTGAAGCATCGGAATCTATAACTAGTATCACAGGAATGGTTCAAAACATAGACAGTAGGAAGAGTCACTCTTCTTGTACTTGAGTCGGCATTGTGCCTTTTGTATTTATTTCCGTTGCAATTTCTGTGTTTCATCGTCAATAAGAATGTCAGAGAGATACAGAAACCTGAATTGAAGCATCGGAATCTATTACTAGTGTCACAGGAATGGTTCAAAACATAGACAGTAGGAAGAGTCATTCTTCTTGTACATAAGTCGGCATTGTGCCTTTTCTATTTAATTCCGATGCAATTTCTGTGTTTCATCGTCAACAAGAAGGTCAGAGGGATACAGTAAACCTGAAGTGAAGCATCGGAATCTAAAACTAGTGTCACAGGAATGGTTCAAAACATAGACAGTAGGAAGAGTCACTCTTCTTGTACTTGAGTCGGCATTGTGCCTTTTGTATTTATTTCCGTAGCAATTTCTGTGTTTCATCGTCAATAAGAATGTCAGAGAGATACATAAACCTGAATTGAAGCATCGGAATCTATAACTAGAGTCACAGGAATGCTTCAAAACACAGACAGTTGGAAGAGTCAGTCTATTTGTACTTAAGTCGGCATTTTGAATTTTGTATTTAATTCCGATGCAATTTTTGTGTTTCATCGTCAGTAAGAAGTTCCAAGGGATATAGCACACCTGAAGTGAAGCATCGGAATCTATAACTAGTGTCACAGGAATGGTTCAAATCATAGATATTAAGAAGAGTCAGTCTTCTTGTAATTAAGTCAGCATTGTGCCTTTTCTATTTAATTCCGATGCAATTTCTGTGTTTCATCGTCGATTAGAACGTCCAAGGGATACAGTAAACCTGTAGTGAAGCATCGGAATCTATAACTAGTGTCACAGGAATTGTTGAAACATAGACAGTGAGAAGAGTCAGTCTACTTGTACTTAAGTAGGCATTCTGCCTTTTGTATTTAATTCCGATGCAATTTCACTTTTTCATCGTCAATAAGAAGGTCCAAGGGATACAGTACACCTGAAGTTAAGCATCGGAATCTATAACTAGTGTCACAGGAATGGTTCAAAACACAGACATTAGGTAGAGTCAGACTTCTTGTACTTAAGTCGGCATTGTGCCTTTTCTATTTAATTCCGATGCAATTTCTGTGTTTCATCGCCAATAAGAAGGTCAGAGGGATAGAGTCAACCTGAAGTGAGTCATCGGAATCTATAACTAGTGTCACCGGAATGGTTCAAAACATAGACAGTAGGAAGAGTCAGTCTACATGTACCTAAGTCGGCATTGTGCCTTTTGTATTTAATTCCGATGCAATTTCTGTGTTTCATCGTCAATAAATAGGTCAGAGGGATACAGTAAACCTGTAGTGAAGCATCGGAATCTATAACTAGTGTCACAGGAATTGTTGAAACATAGACAGTGAGAAGAGTCAGTCTACTTGTACTTAAGTAGGCATTCTGCCTTTTGTATTTAATTCCGATTTCAATTTCACTTTTTCATCGTCAATAAGAAGGTCCAAGGGATACAGTAAACCTGAAGTGAAGCATCAGAATCTATAACTAGTGTCACAGGAGTGGTTCAAAATATAGACAGTAAGATGAGTCAGACCACTTGTACTTAAGTCGGCATTGTGCCTTTGGTATTTAATTCCGATGCAATTTCTGTGTTTCATCGTCAATAGAAAGGTCCAAGGGATACAGTACACCTGAAGTGAAGCACCGGATTCTATAACTAGTGTCACATTAATGGTTCAAATCTTAGACAGTAAGAAGAGTCAGTCTTCTTGTACTTAAGTCAGCATTGTGCCTTTTCTATTTAATTCCGATGCAATTTCTGTGTTTCATCGCCAACAAGAAGGTCAGAGGGATACAGTAAACATATAGTGAAGCATCGGAATCTAAAACTGGTCTCACTGAAAATGTTCACAACATAGTCAGTAAGAAGAGTCAGTCTTGTTGTACTTAAGGCGGCATTGTGCCTTTTGTATTTAATTCCCATGCAATTTCTGTGTTTCATCGTCAATAAATAGGTCAGAGGGATACAGTAAACCTGAAGTGAAGCATCGGAATCTATAACTAGTGTCACAGGAATCGTTCAAAACATAGACAGTAGGAAGAGTCAGTCTTCTTCTACTTGAGTCGGCATTGTGCCTCTTGTATTTATATCCGATGCAATTTCTGTGTATCATCGTCAAAAAGAAGGTCAGAGGGATACAGTAAACCTGAAGTGAAGCATCGGAATCTATAACTAGTGTCACAGGAATGGTTCAAAACAGAGACAATACGAAGGGTCAGTCTTCTTGTACTTAAGTCGGCTTTGTGCCTTTTCTATTTAATTCCGATGCAATTTCTGTGTTTCGTCGTCAATAAGAAGGTTCAAGGGATACAGTAAACCTGAAGTGAAGCATCGGAATCTATAACTAGTGTCACAGGAATTGTTCAAACATAGACAGTAAGAAGAGTAACTCTTCTTGTACTTAAGTCGGCATTGTGCCTTTTGTATTTAATTCCGATGAAATTTCTTTGTTTCATCGTCAATAAGAACGTCCAAGGGATACAGTAAACCTGAAGTGAAGCAACGGAATCTATAACTAGTGTCACAGGAAAGGTTCAAAACATAGACAGTAAGAAGAGTAACTCTTCTTGTACCTAAGTCGGCATTGTGCCTTTTGTATTTAATTCCGATGCAATTTCTGTGTTTCATCATCGATACGAAGGCCATAGGGATACAGTAAACCAGAAGTGAAGCATCGGAATCTATAACTAGTGTCACAGGAATGGTTCAAAACATAGACAGTAAGATGAGTTAGTCTTCTTGTACATAAGTCAGCATTGTGCCATTTCTATTTAATTCCGATGCAATTTCTGTAATTCATCGTAAATAAGAGGGTCCAAGGGATACAGCAAACCTGAAGTGAAGCATCGGAATCTATAACTTGTGTCACAGGAATGGTTCAAAACATTGACAGTAAGAAGAGTCAGTCTTTTTGTACTTAAGTCGGCATTGTGCCTTTTCTATTTAATTCCGATGTAATTTCTGTGTTTCACCTTCAATAGGATGGTCAGAGGGTTACAGTAAACCCGAAGTGAAGCATCGGAATCTTTAACTAGTGTCACAGGAATGGTTCAAAACGTAGACAGTAAAAAGAATCAGTCTTCTTGTACATAAGTCGGCATTGTGCCTTTTCTATTTAATTCCGATGCCATTTCTGTGTTCCATCGTCATTAAGAAGGTCAGAGGGATACAGTAAACCTGAAGTGAAGCATCGGAATCTACAACTAGTGTCACAGGAATGGTTCAAAACATAGACAGTAGGAAGAGTCAGTCTACATGTACTTAAGTCGGCATTGTGCCTTTTGTATTTAATTCTGATGCAATTTCTGTGTTTCATCGTCAATACGAAGGTCAGAGGGATACAGTAAACCTGAAGTGAAGCATCGGAATCTATAACTAGTGTCACAGGAATGGTTCAAAACATAGACAATAGGAAGGGTCAGTCTTCTCGTACATAAGTCGGCATTGTGCCTTTTCTATTTAATTCCGATGCAATTTCTGTGTTTCATCGCCAATAAGAAGGTCAGAGGGATACAGTCAACCTGAAGTGAGTCATCGGAATCTATAACTAGTGTCACAGGAATGGTTCAAAACATAGACAGTAGGAAGAGTCAGTCTACATGTACCTAAGTCGGCATTGTGCCTTTTGTATTTAATTCCGATGCAATTTCTGTTTTTAATCGTCAATAAAAAGGTCAGAGGGATACAGTAAACCTGAAGTGAAGCATCAGAATCTATAACTAGTGTCACAGGAGTTGTTCAAAACATAGACAGTAAGAAGAGTCAGACTACTTGTACTTAAGTCGGCATTGTGCCTTTGGTATTTAATTCCGATGAAATTTCTGTGTTTCATCGTCAATAAGAAGGTCCAAGGGATACAGTACACCTGAAGTGAAGCACCGGAATCTATAACTAGTGTCACAGGAATGGTTCAAATCATAGACAGTAAGAAGAGTCAGTCTTCTTGTACTTAAGTCAGCATTGTGCCTTTTCTATTTAAATCCGATGCAATTTCTGTGTTTCATCGCCAATAAGAAGGTCAGAGGGATACAGTAAACATATAGTGAAGCATCGGAATCTAAAACTGGTCTCACAGAAAATGTTCACAACATAGTCAGTAAGAAGAGTCAGTCTTCTTGTACTTAAGTCGGCATTGGGACTTTTGTATTTAATTCCCATGCAATTTCTGTGTTTCATCGTCAATAAAAAGGTCAGAGGGATACAGTAAACCTGAAGTGAAGCATCGGAATCTATAACTAGTGTCACAGGAACGGCTCAAAACATAGACAATACGAAGGGTCAGTCTTCTTGTACTTAAGTCGGCTTTGTGCGTTTTCTATTTAATTCCGATGCAATTTCTGAGTTTCGTCGTCAATAAGAAGGTTCAAGGGATACAGTAAACCTGTAGTGAAGCATCGGAATCTATAACTAGTGTCACAGGAATGGTTCAAAACCTAGACAATACGAAGGGTCAGTCTTCTTGTACTTAAGTCGGCATTGTGCCTTTTGTATTTAATTCCGATGCAATTTCTGTGTTTCATCATCGATACGAAGGCCATAGGGATACAGTAAACCAGAAGTGAAGCATCGGAATCTATAACTAGTGTCACAGGAATGGTTCAAAACATAGACAGTAAGATGAGTCAGTCTTCTTGTACATAAGTCGGAATTGTGCCTTTTCTATTTAATTCCGATGCAATTTCTGTGATTCATCGTAAATAAGAAGGTCCAAGGGATACAGCAAACCTGAAGTGAAGCATCGGAATCTATAACTTGTGTCACAATAATGGTTCAAAACATAGACAGTAAGAAGAGTCAGTCTTCTTGTACTTAAGACGGCATTGTGCCTTTTCTATTTAATTCCGATGTAATTTCTGTGTTTCACCTTCAATAGGAAGGTCAGAGGGTTACAGTAAACCTTAAGTGAAGCATCGGAATCTTTAACTAGTGTCACAGGAACGGTTCAAAACAAAGACAGTAAAAAGTATCAGTCTTCTTGTACATAAGTCGGCATTGTGCCTTTTCTATTTAATTCCGATGCAATTTCTGTGTTTCATCGTCAACAAGAAGGTCAGAGGGATACAGTAAACGTGAAGTGAAGCATCGGAATCTATAACTAGTGTCACAGGAATGGTTCAAAACATAGACAGTAGGAAGCGTCACTCTTCTTGTACTTGAGTCGGCATTGTGCCTTTAGTATTTATTTCCGTTGCAATTTCTGTGTTTCATCGTCAATAAGAATGTCAGAGAGATACAGAAACATGAATTGAAGCATCGGTATCTATAACTAGTGTCACAGCAATGGTTCAAAACATAGACAGTAGGAAGAGTCAGTCTACATGTACTTAAGTCGGCATTGTGCCTTTTGTATTTAATTCTGATGCAATTTCTGTGTTTCATCGTCAATACGAAGGTCAGAGGGATACAGTAAACCTGAAGTGAAGCATCGGAATCTATAACTAGTGTCACAGGAATGGTTCAAAACATAGACAATAGGAAGGGTCAGTCTTCTCGTACATAAGTCGGCATTGTGCCTTTTCTATTTAATTCCGATGCAATTTCTGTGTTTCATCGCCAATAAGAAGGTCAGAGGGATACAGTCAACCTGAAGTGAGTGATCGGAATCTATAACTAGTGTCACAGGAATGGTTCAAAACATAGACAGTAGGAAGAGTCAGTCTACATGTACCTAAGTCGGCATTGTGCCTTTTGTATTTAATTCCGATGCAATTTCTGTTTTTAATCGTCAATAAGAAGGTCAGAGGGATACAGTAAACCTGAAGTGAAGCATCAGAATCTATAACTAGTGTCACAGGAGTTGTTCAAAACATAGACAGTAAGAAGAGTCAGACTACTTGTACTTAAGTCGGCATTGTGCCTTTGGTATTTAATTCCGATGAAATTTCTGTGTTTCATCGTCAATAAGAAGGTCCAAGGGATACAGTACACCTGAAGTGAAGCACCGGAATCTATAACTAGTGTCACAGGAATGGTTCAAATCATAGACAGTAAGAAGAGTCAGTCTTCTTGTACTTAAGTCAGCATTGTGCCTTTTCTATTTAATTCCGATGCAATTTCTGTGTTTCATCGCCAATAAGAAGGTCAGAGGGATACAGTAAACATATAGTGAAGCATCGGAATCTAAAACTGGTCTCACAGAAAATGTTCACAACATAGTCAGTAAGAAGAGTCAGTCTTCTTGTACTTAAGTCGGCATTGGGACTTTTGTATTTAATTCCCATGCAATTTCTGTGTTTCATCGTCAATAAAAAGGTCAGAGGGATACAGTAAACCTGAAGTGAAGCATCGGAATCTATAACTAGTGTCACAGGAACGGCTCAAAACATAGACAATACGAAGGGTCAGTCTTCTTGTACTTAAGTCGGCTTTGTGCGTTTTCTATTTAATTCCGATGCAATTTCTGAGTTTCGTCGTCAATAAGAAGGTTCAAGGGATACAGTAAACCTGTAGTGAAGCATCGGAATCTATAACTAGTGTCACAGGAATGGTTCAAAACCTAGACAATACGAAGGGTCAGTCTTCTTGTACTTAAGTCGGCATTGTGCCTTTTGTATTTAATTCCGATGCAATTTCTGTGTTTCATCATCGATACGAAGGCCATAGGGATACAGTAAACCAGAAGTGAAGCATCGGAATCTATAACTAGTGTCACAGGAATGGTTCAAAACATAGACAGTAAGATGAGTCAGTCTTCTTGTACATAAGTCGGAATTGTGCCTTTTCTATTTAATTCCGATGCAATTTCTGTGATTCATCGTAAATAAGAAGGTCCAAGGGATACAGCAAACCTGAAGTGAAGCATCGGAATCTATAACTTGTGTCACAATAATGGTTCAAAACATAGACAGTAAGAAGAGTCAGTCTTCTTGTACTTAAGACGGCATTGTGCCTTTTCTATTTAATTCCGATGTAATTTCTGTGTTTCACCTTCAATAGGAAGGTCAGAGGGTTACAGTAAACCTTAAGTGAAGCATCGGAATCTTTAACTAGTGTCACAGGAACGGTTCAAAACAAAGACAGTAAAAAGTATCAGTCTTCTTGTACATAAGTCGGCATTGTGCCTTTTCTATTTAATTCCGATGCAATTTCTGTGTTTCATCGTCAACAAGAAGGTCAGAGGGATACAGTAAACCTGAAGTGAAGCATCGGAATCTATAACTAGTGTCACAGGAATGGTTCAAAACATAGACAGTAAGAAGCGTCACTCTTCTTGTACTTGAGTCGGCATTGTGCCTTTAGTATTTATTTCCGTTGCAATTTCTGTGTATCATCGTCAATAAGAATGTCAGAGAGATACAGAAACATGAATTGAAGCATCGGTATCTATAACTAGTGTCACAGCAATGGTTCAAAACATAGACAGTAGGAAGAGTCATTCTTCTTGTACTTAAGTCGGCATTGTGCCATTTCTATTTAATTCCGATGCCATTTCTGTGTTTCATCGTCAATAAGAAGGTCAGAGGGAGACAGAAAAACCTGAAGTGAATCATCGGAATCTATAACTAGTGTCACAGGAATGGTTCAAAACATAGACAATAGGAAGGGTCAGTCTTCTCGTACTTAAGTCGGCATTGTGCCTTTTCTATTTAATTCCGATGCAATTTCTGTGTTTCATCGCCAATAAGAAGGTCAGAGGGATACAGTAAACCTGAAGTGAAGCATCAGAATCTATAACTAGTGTCACAGGAGTGGTACAAAACATAGACAGTAAGAAGAGTCAGACTACTTGTACTTAAGTCGGCATTGTGCCTTTGGTATTTAATTCCGATGAAATTTCTGTGTTTCATCGTCAATAAGAAGGTCCAAGGGATACAGTACACCTGAAGTGAAGCACCAGATTCTATAACTAGTGTCACAGGAATGGTTCAAATCTTAGACAGTAAGAAGAGTCAGTCTTCTTGTACTTAAGTCAGCATTGTGCCTTTTCTATTTAATTCCGATGCAATTTCTGTGTTTCATCGCCAATAAGAAGGTCAGAGGGATACAGTAAACATATAGTGAAGCATCAGAATCTAAAACTGGTCTCACAGAAAATGTTCACAACATAGTCAGTAAGAAGAGTCAATCTTGTTGTACTTAAGTCGGCATTGTGCCCTTTGTATTTAATAACCTTCCAATTTCTGTGTTTCATCGTCAATAAAAAGGTCAGAGGGATACAGTAAACCTGAAGTGAAGCATCGGAATCTATAACTAGTGTCACAGGAATCGTTCAAAACATAGACAGTAGGAAGAGTCAGTCTTCTTCTACTTGAGTCGGCATTGTGCCTCTTGTATTTATATCCGATGCAATTTCTGTGTATCATCGTCAAAAAGAAGGTCAGAGGGATACAGTAAACCTGAAGTAAAGCATCGGAATCTATAACTAGTGTCACAGGAATGGTTCAAAACATAGACAATACGAAGGGTCAGTCTTCTTGTACTTAAGTCGGCTTTGTGCCTTTTCTATTTAATTCCGATGCAATTTCTGTGTTTCGTCGTCAATAAGAAGGTTCAAGGGATACAGTAAACCTGAAGTGAAGCATCGGAATCTATAACTAGTGTCACAGGAATGGTTCAAAACATAGACAATACGAAGGGTCAGTCTTCTTGTACTTAAGTCGGCATTGTGCCTTTTGTATTTAATTCCGATAAAATTTCTTTGTTTCATCGTCAATAAGAAGGTCCAAGGGATACAGTAAACCTGAAGTGAAGCATCGGAATCTATAACTAGTGTCACAGGAAAGGTTCAAAACATAGACAGTAAGAAGAGTAACTCTTCTTGTGCCTAAGTCGGCATTATGCCTTTTGTATTTAATTCCGATGCAATTTCTGTGTTTCATCATCGATACGAAGGCCATGGGGATACAGTAAACCAGAAGTGAAGCATCGGAATCTATAACTAGTGGCACAGGAATGGTTCAAAACATAGACAGTAAGATGAGTCAGTCTTCTTGTTCTTAAGTCGGCATTGTGCCTTTTCTATTTAATTCCGATGTAATTTCTGTGTTTCACCTTCAATAGGAAGGTCAGAGGGTTACAGTAAACCTGAAGTGAAGCATCGGAATCTTTAACTAGTGTCACAGGAATGGTTCAAAACATAGACAGTAAAAAGAATCAGTCTTCTTGTACATAAGTCGGCATTGTGCCTTTTCTATTTAATTTCGATGCAATTTCTGTGTTTCATCGTCAACATGAAGGTCAGAGGGATACAGTAAACCTGAAGTGAAGCATCGGAATCTATAACTAGTGTGACAGGAATGGTTCAAAACATAGACAGTAGGAAGAGTCACTCTTCTTGTACTTGAGTCGGCATTGTGCCTTTTGTATTTATTTCCGTTGCAATTTCTGTGTTTCATCGTCAATAAGAATGTCAGAGAGATACAGAAACCTGAATTGAAGCATCGGAATCTATAACTAGTGTCACAGGAATGGTTCAAAACATAGACAGTAGGAAGAGTCATTCTTCTTGTACTTAAGTCGGCATTATGCCTTTTCTATTTAATTCCGATGCCATTTCTGTGTTTCATCGTCAATAAGAAGGTCAGAGGGAGACAGAAAAACCTGAAGTGAATCATCGGAATCTACAACTAGTGTCACAGGAATGGTTCAAAACATAGACAGTAGAAAGAGTCAGTCTACATGTACTTAAGTCGGCATTGTGCCTTTTGTATTTACTTCCGATGCAATTTCTGTGTTTCATCGTCAATACGAAGGTCAGAGGGATACAGTAAACCTGAAGTGAAGCTTCAGAATCTAAAACTAGTGTCACAGGAATGGTTCAAAACATAGACAGTAAGACGAGTCAGTCTACTTGTACTTAAGTCGGCATTGTGCCTTTTGTATTTAATTCCGATGCAATTTCTGTGTTTCATCGTCAATAAGAAGGTCCAAGGGATACAGTTCACCTGAAGGGAAGCATCGAAATCTGTAACTAGTGTCACAGGAATGGTTCAAAACATAGACAGTAGGAAGAGTCAGTCTTCTTGTACTTAAGTAGGCATTGTGCCTTTTGTATTTAATTCCGATGCAATTTCACTGTTTCATCGTCAATAAGAAGGTCCAAGGGATACAGTACACCTGAAGTTAAGCATCGGAATCTATAACTAGTGTCTCAGGAATGGTTCAAAACATAGACATTAGGTAGAGTCAGACTTCTTGTACTTAAGTCGGCATTGTGCCTTTTCTATTTAATTCCGATGCAATTTCTGTGTTTCATCGCCAATAAGAAGGTCAGAGGGATACAGTCAACCTGAAGTGAGTCATCGGACTCTATATCTAGTGTCACAGGAATGGTTCAAAACATAGACAGTAGGAAGAGTCAGTCTACATGTACCTAAGTCGGCATTGTGCCTTTTGTATTTAATTCCGATGCAATTTCTGTTTTTAATCGTCAATAAGAATGTCAGAGGGATACAGTAAACCTGAAGTGAAGCACCAGAATCTATAACTAGTGTCACAGGAGTGGTTCAAAACATAGACAGTAAGAAGAGTCAGACTAGTTGTACTTAAGTCGGCATTGTGCCTTTGGTATTTAATTCCGATGCAATTTCTGTGTTTCATCGTCAATAAAAAGGTCCAAGGGATACTGTACACCTGAAGTGAAGCACCGATTTCTATAACTAGTGTCACAGGAATGGTTCAAATCTTAGACAGTAAGAAGAGTCTGTCTTCTTGTACTTAAGTCAGAATTGTGCCTTTTCTATTTAATTCCGATGCAATTTCTGTGTTTCATCACCAACAAGAAGGTCAGAGGGATACAGTAAACATATAGTGAAGCATCGGAATCTAAAACTGGTCTCACAGAAAATGTTCACAACATAGTCATTAAGAAGAGTCAGTCTTCTTGTACTTAAGTCGGCATTGTGCCTTTTGTATTTAATTCCCATGCAATTTCTGTGCTTCATCGTGAATAAAAAGGTCAGAGGGATAGAGTAAACCTGAAGTGAAGCATCGGAATCTATAACTAGTGTCACAGGAATCGTTCAAAACATAGACAGTAGGAAAAGTCAGTCTTCTTCTACTTGAGTCGGCATTGTGCCACTTGTAATTATATCCGATGCAATTTCTGTGTATCATCGTCAAAAAGAAGGTCAGAGGGATACAGAAACCTGAATTGAAGCATCAGAACCTATAACTAGTGTCACAGGAATGGTTCAAAACATAGACAGTAAGATGAGTCAGTCTTCTTGTACATAAGTCTGCATTGTGCCATTTCTGTTTAATTCCGATGCAATTTCTGTGATTCATCGTAAATAAGAAGGTCCAAGGGATACAGCAAACCTGAAGTGAAGCATCGGAATCTATAACTTGTGTCACAGGAATGGTTCAAAACATAGACAGTAAGAAGAGTCAGTCTTCTTGTACTTAAGACGGCATTGTGCCTTTTCTATTTAATTCCGATGTAATTTCTGTGTTTCTCCTTCAATAGGAAGGTCAGAGGGTTACAGTAAACCTTAAGTGAAGCATCGGAATCTTTAACTAGTGTCACAGGAATGGTTCAAAACATAGACAGTAAAAAGAATCAGTCTTCTTGTACATAAGTCGGCATTGTGCCTTTTCTATTTAATTCCGATGCAATTTCTGTGTTTAATCGTCAACAAGAAGGTGAGAGGGATACACTAAACCTGAAGTGAAGCATCGGAATCTATAACTAGTGTCACAGGAATGGTTCAAAACATAGACAGTAGGAAGAGTCACTCTTCTTGTACTTGAGTCGGCATTGTGCCTTTTGTATTTATTTCCGTTGCAATTTCTGTGTTTCATCGTCAATAAGAATGTCAGAGAGATACAGAAACCTGAATTGAAGCATCGGAACCTATAACTAGTGTCACAGGAATGGTTCAAAACATAGACAGTAGGAAGAGCCATTCTTCTTGTACTTAAGTCGGCATTGTGCCTTTTCTATTTAATTCCGATGCCATTTCTGTGTTTCATCGTCAATAAGAAGGTCGGAGGGAGACAGAATAACCTGAAGTGAATCATCGGAATCTACAACTAGTGTCACAGGAATGGTTCAAAACATAGACAGTAGGAAGAGTCAGTCTACATGTACTTAAGTCGGCATTGTGCCTTTTCTATTTAATTCCGACGCAATTTCTGTGTTTCATCGTCAATACGAAGGTCAGAGGGATACAGTAAACCTGAAGTGAAGCATCAGAATCTATAACTAGTGTCACAGGAGTGGTTCAAAACATAGACAGTAAGACGAGTCAGTCTACTTGTACTTAAGTCGGCATTGTGCCTTTTGTATTTAATTCCGATGCAATTTCTGTGTTTCATCGTCAATAAGAAGGTCCAATGGATACAGTACACCTGAAGTGAAGCACCGGATTCTATAACTAGTGTCACAGGAATGGTTCAAATCTTAGACAGTAAGAAGAGTCAGTCTTCTTGTACATAAGTCGGCATTGTGCCTTTTCTATTTAATTCCGATGAAATTTCTGTGTTTCATCGTCAACAAGAAGGTCAGAGGGATACAGTAAACCTGAAGTGAAGCATCGGAATCTATAACTAGTGTCACAGGAATGGTTCAAAACATAGACAGTAGGAAGAGTCGCTCTTCTTGTACTTGAGTCGGCATTGTGCCTTTTGTATTTATTTCCGTTGCAATTTCTCTGTTTCATCGCCAATAAGAAGGTCAGAGGGATACAGTCAACCTGAAGTGAGTCATCGGAATCTATAACTAGTGTCACAGGAATGGTTCAAAACATAGACAGTAGGAAGAGTCAGTCTACATGTACCTAAGTCGGCATTGTGCCTTTTCTATTTAATTACGATGCAATTTCTGTTTTTAATCGTCAATAAGAAGGTCAGAGGGATACAGTAAACCTGAAGTGAAGCATCAGAATCTATAACTAGTGTCACAGGAGTGGTTCAAAACATAGACAGTAAGAAGAGTCAGACTACTTGTACTTAAGTCGGCATTGTGCCTTTGGTATTTAATTCCGATGAAATCTCTGTGTTTCATCGTCAATACGAAGGTCCCAGGGATACAGTACACCTGCAGTGAAGCACCGGATTCTATAACTAGTGTCACAGGAATGGTTCAAATCTTAGACAGTAAGAAGAGTCAGTCTTCTTGTACTTAAGTCAGCATTGTGCCTTTTCTACTTAATTCCGATGCAATTTCTGTGTTTCATCGCCAATAAGAAGGTCAGAGGGATACAGTAAACATATAGTGAAGCATCGGAATCTAAAACTGGTCTCACAGAAAATGTTCACAACATAGTCAGTAAGAAGAGTCAGTCTTCTTGTACTTAAGTCGGCATTGTGCCTTTTGTATTTAATTCCCATGCAATTTCTGTGTTTCATCGTCAATAAAAAAGTCAGAGGGATACAGTAAACCTGAAGTGAAGCATCGGAATCTATAACTAGTGTCAGAGGAATGGTTCAAACATAGACAGTAAGATGAGTCAGTCTTCCTGTACATAAGTCGGCATTGTGCCTTTTGTATCTAATTCCGATGCAATTTCTGTGTTTCATCGTTAATAAGAAGGTCAGAGGGTTACAGTAAACTTGAAGTGAAGCATCGGGGTCTATAACTAGTCTCACAGGAATGGTTCAAAACATAGACAGTAGGAAGAGTCAGTCTTCTTATACTTAAGATGTAAGTCTAGATTGTGCCTTTTCTATTTAATTCCGATGCAATTTCTGTGTCTCGTCGTCAATACGAAAGTCCAAGGGATACAGTAAACCTGAAGTGAAGCATCGGAATCTATAACTAGTGTCACAGGAATGGATGAAAACATAGTCAGTAAGAAGAGTCAGTTTACTTGTACTTAATTCGGCATTGTGCCTTTTTATTTAATTCCGATGCAATATCTGTGTTTCATCGTCAATAAGAAGGTCCAAGGGATACAGTAAACCTGAAGTGAAGCTTCGGAATATATAACTAGTGTCACAGAAATGGTTCAAATCATAAACAGTAAGGAGAATCAGTCTTCTTGTACTTAAGTAGGCATTGTGCCTTTTCTATTTAATTCCGATGCAATTTCTGTGTTTCATCGTCAATAAGATGGTCAGAGGGATGCAGTAAACCTGAATTGAAGCATCGGAATTTATAACTAGTGTCACAGGAATGGTTCAAAACATAGACAGTAGGAAGAGTCATTCTTCCTGTACTTAAGTCGGCATTGTGCCTTTTCTATTTAATTCCGATGATATTTCTGTGTTTCATCGTCAATAAGAAGGTCAGAGGGAGACAGAAAAACCTGAATTAAACATCGGAATCTACAACTAGTGTCACAGGAATGGTTCAAAACATAGACAGTAGGAAGAGTCAGTCTACATGTACTTAAGTCGGCATTGTGCCTTTTGTATTTAATTCCGATGCAATTTCTGTGTTTCATCGTCAATACGAAGGTCAGAGGGATACAGTAAACCTGAAGTGAAGCATCAGAATCTATAACTAGTGTCACAGGAATGGTTCAAAACATAGACAGTAAGACGAGTCAGTCTACTTGTACTTAAGGCGGCATTGTGCCTTTTGTATTTAATTCCGATGCAATTTCTGTGTTTCATCGTCAATAAGAAGGTCCAAGGGATACAGTTCACCTGAAGTGAAGCATCGAAATCTATAACTAGTGTCACAGGAATGGTTCAAATCATAAACAGTAAGAAGAGTCAGTCTTCTTGTACTTAAGTCGGCATTGTGCATTTTTATTTAATTCCGATGCTATCTCTGTGTTTCATCGTCAATAAGGAGATCAGAGGTATACTGTAAACCTGAAGTGAAGCATCGGAATCTATAACTAGTGTCACAGGAATGGTTCAAAGCATAGACAGTAGGAAGAGTCTGTCTTCTTGTACTTAAGTCGACATTGTGCCTTTTGTATTTAATTCCGATGCAATTTCTGTGTTTCATCGTCGGTAAGAAGGTCCAAGGGATACAGTAAACCTGAAGTGAAGCATCGGAATCTATAACTAGTGTCACAGGATTTGTTCAAACATAGAGAGTAAGAGGAGTCAGTCTTCTTGTACTTAAGTCGGTATTGTGCCTTATGTATTTAATTCCGATGCAATTTCTGTGTGTCATCGTCAATAAGAAGATCTAACTGATACAGTAAACCTATAGCGAAGCATCGGAATCAAAAACTGGTCTCACACGAAAGGTTCAAATCATAGACAGCAAGAAGAGTCAGTCTTCTTGTACTTAAGTCAGCATGGTGCCTTTTGTATTAAATTCCGATGCAATTACTGTGTTTCATCGTCAAAAAGAAGGTCCAAGGGATACAGTATACCCGAAGTGAAGCATTGGAATCTAAAACTGGTCTCACAGGAAAGATACAAATCATAGACAGTAAGAAGAGTTAGTCTTCTTGTACTTCAGTCGGCAATGTGCTTTTTGCATTTAATTCCGATGCGATTTCAGTGTTTCATCGTCGATATGAAGCTTCAAGGGATACAGTAAACCTGAAGTGAAGCATCGGAATCGAATACTGGTCTCACAGGAAAGGTTCAAAGCATACACAGTAAGAATAGTCAGTCTTCTTGTACTTAAGTCGGCATTGTGATTTTTGTATTTAATTCCGATGCAATTTCTGTGTTTCATCGTCAATTACAAGGTCCAAGGAATACAGTAAACCTGAAGTGAAGCATCGATATCTAAATCTGGTGTTACAGGAAAGGTTCAAATCATAGAAGGTAAGAAGAGTCAGTCCTCTTGTACTTAAGTCGGCATTGTGCCTTTTGCATTTATATCTGATGCAATTTCAGTGTTTCATCGTCAATAAGGCCCGATGGATACAGTAAACCGGCAGTGAAGCATATCAATCTAAAACTGGTCTCACAGGAAATGTTTAAACCATAGACAGTAAGAGGAGTCAGTCTTCTTGTACTTATGTCAGCATTGAGCATTTTGTATTTAATTCCGATGCAATTTCTGTGTTTCATCATCACTTAGTAGGTCCAAATTATACAGTAAACCTGAAGTGAAGTATCGGAATCTAAAACTGGTCTAACAGGAAAGGTTCAAAACAAAGACAGTAAGAAAAGTCAGTCTTCTTGTACTTATGTCAGCATTGTGCCTTATGAATTTAAATCCGATGCAATTTCTGTGTTTCATCGTCAATAAGAAGGTCTAACTGATACAGTAAACCTATGGTGAAGCATCGGAATCGAATACTGGTGTCACAGGAAAGGTTCAAAGCATACACAGTAAGAATAGTCAGTCTTCTTGTACTTAAGTCGGCTTTGTGAATTTTGTATTTAATTCCGATGCAACTTCTGTGTTTCATCGTCAATAGGAAGATGTAACTGATACAGTAAACCTATGGTGAAGCATCGGAATCAAAAACTGGTCTCACACGAAAGGTTCAAATCATAGACAGTAACAAGAGTCAGTCTTCTTGTACTTAAGTCAGCATGGTGCCTTTTGTATTAAATTACGATGCAATTTCTGTGTTTCATCGTCAAAAAGAAGGTCCAAGGGATACAGTATACATGAAGTGAAGCATCGGAATCTAAAACTGGTCTCACAGGCAAGATACAAAACATAGACAGTAAGAAGAGTTAGTCTTCTTGTACTTAAGTCTTCATTGTGCGTTTTGTATTTAATTACGATGCAATTTCTCTGTCTCATCGTCAATAAGAAGGTCCAATGGATACATTAAACCTGAAGCGAAGCATCGGAATCTAAAACTGGTCTCACTGGAAAAGCTCAAATCATAGACAGTAAGAAGAGTCACACTTCTTGTACTTAAGTCGGCACTGTGCCCTTTGTATTTAATTCCGATGCAGTTTCTGTGTTTCATTGTCAAAAAGAAGGTCCGAGGGATACAGTAAACCTGAAGTGAAGCATCGGAATCTAAAACTGGTCTCACAGGAAAGGTTCAAAACATAAACTGTAAGAAGAGTCTGTCTTCTTGTACTTAAGTCGGCATTTTGCCTTTTGTATTTAATTCTTATGCAATTTCTGTGTTTCATCGTCAATACGAAGTTCCAAGGGATACAGTAAACCTGACGTGAAGCATCGATATCTAAAACTGGTCTAACAGGAAAGGCTAAAATCATAGAAAGTACGAAGAGACAGTCCTCCTTTACTTAAGTCGGCATTGTGCCTTTTGTATTTAATTCCGATGCAATTTCTGTGTTTCATCGTCAAAAAGAAGGTCCAAGGGATACAGTAAACCTGAAATGAAGCATCGGAATCTAAAACTGGTCTCACAGGAGAGGTTAAAAACGAAGTCACTAAGAAGAGTCAGACATCGTGTACTTAAGTCGGGATTGTGCCATTTTTATTTAATTCCGATGCAGTTACGTGTTTCATCGTCAATAAGAAGTTCCAAGGGATACAGTAAACCAGAAGTGAACTATCGGAATCTAAAACTGGTCTCACAGGAATGGTTCAAAACATAGACAGTAAGAAGAGTCAGTCTTCTTGTACTTCAGTCGGCAATGTGATTTTTGCATTTAATTCCGATGCAATTTCAGTGTTCATCGTCGATATGAAGCTTCAAGGGATACTTTAAACCTGAAGTGAAGCATCGGAATCGAAAACTGGTCTCACAGGAAAGGTTCAAAGCATACACAGTAAGAATAGTCAGTCTTCTTGTACTTAAGCTGGCATTGTGATTTTTGTATTTAATTCCGATGCAATTTCTGTCTTTCATCGTCAATTAGAAGGTCCAAGGGATACAGTAAACCTGAAGTGAAGCATCGATATCTAACTCTGGTGTTACAGGAAAGGTTCAAATCATAGAAACTAAGAAGAGTCAGTCCTCTTGTACTTAAGTCGGCATTGTGCCTTTTGCATATATATCTGATGCAATTTCAGTGTTTCATCGTCAATAAGGTCCAAGGGATACAGTAAACCGGCAGTGAAGCATCGGAATCTAAAACTGGTCTCACAGGAAATGTTTTAACCATAGACAGTAAGAGGAGTCAGTCTTCTTGTACTTATGTCAGCATTAAGCATTTTGTATTTAATTCCGATGCAATTTCTGTGTTTCATCATCACTTAGAAGGTCCAAATTATACAGTAAATCTGAAGTGAAGTATCGGAATCTAAAACTGGTCTAACAGGAAAGGTTCAAAACATAGAAAGTAAGAAAAGTCAGTCTTCTTGTACATATGTCGGCATTGTGCCTTATGTATTTAATTCCGATGCAATTTCTGTGTCTCATCGTCAATAAGAAGATCTAACTGATACAGTAAACCTATGGTGAAGCATCGGAATCAAAAACTGGTCTCATACGAAAGGTTCCAATCATAGACAGTAAGAAGAGTGAGTCTTCTTGTATTTAAGTCGGTATTGTGCCTCTTGTATGTAATTCCAATGCCATTACTGTGTTTCATCGTCAACAAGAAGGTCCAAGGGATACAGTAAACCTGAGGTGAAGCATCGGAATCTACAACTGGTGTCACAGGAAAAATTCAAAACATAGACAGTAAGAAGAGTCAGTCTTTTTGTACTAAAGTCGGCATTGTGCCTTTTTTATGTATTTCCGATGCAATGTCTGTGTTTCATCGGCAATAAGAAGGTCCAAGGGATACAATAAACCTGAAGTGAAGCATCGATATCTAAAAGAGGTCTCACAGGAAAGGCTAAAATCATAGAATGTAAGAAGAGGCAGACCTCTTGTACATCAATCGGCATTGTGCCTCTTGTATGTTATTCCAATGCCATTACTGTGTTTCATCGTCAACAAGAAGTTCCAAGGGATACAGTAAACCTGAAGTGAAGCATCGGAATTTAAAACTGGTCTCACAGGAGAGGTTCTAAGCATAGACAGTAAGAAGAGTCAGACATCTTGTACTTAAGTCGGGATTGTGCCATTTGTATTTAATTCCGATGCAGTTACGTGTTTCATCGTCAATAAGAAGGACCAAGGTATACAGTAAACAAGAAGTGAACCATCGGAATCAAAAACTAATCTCACAGGAGAGGTTCGAAACATAGAATATCAAAAGAGTCACTCCTCTTCTAATTAAGTCGGATTTGTGCCTTTTATATTTAATTCCGATGCAATTTCTGTGCTTCATCGTCAATAAGCAGGTCCAAGGGATACAGTAAACCTGAAGTGAAGCATCGGAATCTAAAACTGGTCTCACAGGAAAGGTTCAAATCTTAGAAAGTAAGAAGAGTCAGTCCTCTTTTACTTAAATCGGCACTGTGCCTTTTGCATTTATATCCGATGCAATTTCAGTGTTTCATCGTCAATAAGAAGGTCCAAGGGATACAGTAAACCGGCAGTGAAGCATCGGATTCTAAAACTGGTCTAACAGGAAAGGTTCAAAACATAGACAGTAAGAAGAGTCAGTCTTCTTGTACTTAAGTCGGCATTGTGATTTTTGTATTTAGTTCCGATGCAATTTCTGTGTTTCATCGTCAATAAGAAGGTCCAAGGGATACAGTAAACCTGAAGTGAAGCATCGGAATCTAAAACTGGTCTCACAGGAAAGGTTCAAAACATAGACAATAAGAAGAGTCAGTCTTCTTGCACTTAAGTCGGCATTATGCCTTTTGTATTTAATTCCGATGCACTTTCTGTGTTTCATCGTCAAAAGGAAGGTCCAAGGGATACAGTAAACCTGAAGTGAAGCATCGATATCTAAAACTGGTCTCACAGGAAAGGCTAAAATCATAGAATGTAAGAAGAACCAATCCTCTTGTATTTAATTGGCATTGTGCCTTTTGTACTTAAGTCCATTGCATTTTCTGTGTTTCATCGTCAATAAGAAGGTCCAAGGGATACAGTAAACCTGAAGTGAAGCATCAGAATCTAAAACTGGTCTCACAGGAAAGGTTCAAATCATAGACAGTAAGAAAAGTCAGTCTTCTTGTTCTTAAGTTATCATTTTGCCTTTTGATATTAATGCGATCCACTTCCTGTGTCTCATCGTCAATAAGAAGGTCCAAGGGATACAGTAAACCAGAAGTGAAGCATCGGAATCTAAAACTGGTCTCACAGGAAAGGTTCAAATCTTAGAAAGTAAGAAGAGTCAGTCCTCTTTTACTTAAGTCGGCACTGTGCCTTTTGCATTTATATCCGATGCAATTTCAGTGTTTCATCGTCAATAAGAAGCTCCAAGGGATACAGTAAACCGGCAGTGAAGCATCGGATTCTAAAACTGGTCTAACAGGAAAGGTTCAAAACATAGACAGTACGAAGAGTCAGTCTTCTTGTACTTAAGTCGGCATTGTGATTTTTGTATTTAATTCCGATGCAATTTCTGTGTTTCATCGTCAATAAGAAGGTCCAAGGGATACAGTAAACCTGAAGTGAAGCATCGGAATCTAAAACTGGTCTCACAGGAAAGGTTCAAAACATAGACAATAAGAAGAGTCAGTCTTCTTGCACTTAAGTCGGCATTATGCCTTTTGTATTTAATTCCGATGCACTTTCTGTGTTTCATCGTCAAAAGGAAGGTCCAAGGGATACAGTAAACCTGAAGTGAAGCATCGATATCTAAAACTGGTCTCACAGGAAAGGCTAAAATCATAGAATGTAAGAAGAACCAATCCTCTTGTATTTAATTGGCATTGTGCCTTTTGTACTTAAGTCCATTGCATTTTCTGTGTTTCATCGTCAATAACAAGGTCCAAGGGCTACAGTAAACCTGAAGTGTAGCATCGGAATCTAACACTAGTCTCACATGAAAGTTTCAAATCATAGAAAGTAAGAAGAGTAAGATCTCTTGTACTTAAGTCGGCATTGTGCCTTTTGTATTTAATTCCGATGCAAATTATGTGTTTCATCGTCAATAAGAAGCTCCAAGGGATACAGTATACCTGAAGTGAAGCATAGGAATCTAAAACTTGTGTCACAGGAAAGCTTCAAAGCATAGACAGTAAGAGGAGTCAGTCTTCTTGTACTTAGGTCGGCATTGTGCCTTTTGTATTTAATTCCGATGCAATTTCTGTGCTTCATCGTCAATATGAAGATCCAAAGAATTTAGTAAACCTGAAGTGAAGCATCGGAATCAAAACTGGTCTCACAGGATAGGGTCAAATCATTGAATGTAAGAAGAGTCAGTACTCTTGTCCTTAAGTCGGCATTGTGCCTTTTGTATCTATTTCCGATTCTATTTCTGTGTTTCATCGTCAATAAGAAGGTCCAAGGGATACATAAAACCTGAAATGAAGCATCGGAATCTAAAACTGGTCTCACAGGAAAGGTTCACAATATAGACCGAAAGAAGAGTCAGTCTTCTTGTACTTAAGTCGCCATTCTGCCTCTTGTATTAAATTCCGTTGCAATTTCTGTGCTACAACGTCAATACGAAGGTCCAAGGAACACAGTAAACCTGAAGTGAAGCACCGGAATCTAAAACTAGTCTCACAGGAAAGGTTCAAATCATAGAATGTAAGAAGAGACAGTCCTCTTGTACTTAAGTCGGCATTGTGCATTTAGTATTAAATTCCGATGCAATTTCTGTGTTTTATCGTCAGTAATAAGGTCCAAGGGATACAGTAAACTTCAAGTAAAGCTTCGGAATCTAAAAATGGTCTCACAGGAAAGGTTCAAATCATAGACAAGAAGAAGAGTCAGTCTTCTGGTTTTTAAGTGGGCATGTTGCCTTTTGTATTTAATTCCGATATAATTTCTGTGTTTCATCGTCAATAAGAAAGTCCAAAGGATACAGTAAACCTGAAGTGAAGCATCGGAATCAAAACTGGTCTCACAGGAAAGGTTCAAGACACAGACAGTAAGAAGAGTCGGTCTTCTTGTACTTAAGTCGGCATTGTGCATTTTTTATTTAGTTCCGATGCAATTTCTGTGTTTCATCGTTAATAAGAAGGTCCAAGGGATACTGTAAAACAGAAATGAAGGATCGGAAACTAAAACAGGTTTCACAGGAAAAGTTCAAAACATCGACTGTAAGAAGAGTCAGTCTTCTTGTACTTAAGTCGGCATTGTGCCTTTGGTATATAATTCCGATGCAATTTCTGTGTTTCATCGTCAATAAGAATACACTAAACCTGACGTGAAACAGCGGAAACTAAAACTGGTCTCACAGGAAAGGTTCAAAACATAGACAGTGAGAAGAGTTAGTCTTCTTGTACTTAAGTGGCCATTGTGCCTCTTGTATTTAATTCCGTTGCAATTTCTGTGCTACATCGTCAATACGAGGGTCCAAGGAACACAGTAAACTTGAAGTGAAGCACCGGAATCTACAACTGGTCTCACAGGAAAGGTTCACAACATAGACAGTAAAAAGAGTCAGTCTTCTTGTACTTAAGTCGGCATTGTGAGTTTAATATTTAATTCCGATGCAATTTCTGTGTTTCATCGTCAAAAAGAAGGTCCAAGGAATACAGTAAACCTGAAGTGAACCATCGATATCTAAAACTGATCTCAGAGGTAAGGCTCAAATCGTAGAATGTAAAAAGAGCAATTCCTATTGTACTTATGTCGGCATCGTGCGTTTTGTATTTAATTCAGATGCAATTTCTGTGTTTCATCGTCAATTAGAAGGTTTAAGGGATACAGTAAACCTGAAATGAAGCCTCGGAATCGAAAACTAGTGTCACAGGAAAGGTTCAAATCATAGAATGTAAGAAGAGACAGTCCTCTTGTACTTAAGTCGGCATTGTGCATTTAGTATTAAATTCCGATGCAATTTGTGTGTTTTATCGTCAATAAGAAGGTCCAAGGGATACAGTAAACCTGAAGTGAAGCATCGGAATCAAAACTGGTCTCACAGGAAAGGTTCAAAACATAGACAGTAAGAAGAGTCAGTCTTCTTGTACTTAAGTCGGCATTGTGCATTTTGTATTTAGTTCCGATGAAATTTCTGTGTTTCATCGTCAATAAGAAGGTCCAAGGGATACAGTAAACCTGAAGTGAAACACCGGAAACTAAAACTTGTGTCACAGGAAAGCTTCAAATCATAGAATGTAAGAAGAGTCAGTCCTCTTGTACTTAAGTCGGCATTGTGTCTTTTGTATTAAATTCCGATGCAATTTCTGTGTTTTATCGTCAATAATGAGGTCCAATGAATACAGTAAACTCAAAACATAGACTGTAAGAAGAGTCAGTCTTCTTGTTTTCAAGTGGGCATTGTGCCTTTTGTATTTAATTCCGACGCAATTTCTGTGTTTCATCGTCAACAAGAAAGTCCAAGGGATACAGTAAACCCGAAGTAAAGCATCGGAATCAAAACTGGTCTCACAGGAATGGTTCAAAACATAGACACTAGAAGAGTCAGTCTTCTTGTACTTAAGTCGGCATTGTGCGTTTTGTATTTAATTCCGATGCATTTTCTGTGTTTCATCGTCAATAAGAAGGTCCAAGGGATACAGTAAACCTGATATGAAGCATAGGACTCTAAAACTGGTCTCACACTAAAGGTTCAAATCATAGATAGTAAGAAGACTCAGTCTTCTTGTACTTAAGTCGGCATTGTGCTTTTTTTATTTAATTCCAACGCAATTTCTGTGTTTCATCGTCAGTCAGTAGGTCCAAGGGAAACACTAAACCTGAAGAGAAGCATCGTAATCTAAACCAGGTCTCACAAGAAATGTTCAAAACATCGACTGTAAGATGAGGCAGTCTTCTTGTACTTAAATCGGCATTGTGCCTTTTGTATATAATTCCGATGCTATTTCTGTGTTTCATCGTCAATAAGAATACAGTAAACCTGAAGTTAAGCATCGGAAACTAAAACTGGACTCACAGGAAAGGATAACAACATAGGCAGTAAGAAGTGTCAGTCTTCTTGTTTTTAAACGGACATTGTGCCTTTTGTATTTAATTCCGACGCAAATTCTGTGTATCATCGTCAACAAGAAAGTCCAAGGGATACAGTAAGCCCGAAGTAAAGCATCGGATTCAAAACTAATCTCACAGGAATGGTTAAAACATAGACACTAAGAAGAGTCAGTCTTCTTGTTCTTAAGGCGGCATTGTGCCTTTTGTATTTAATTCCGATGCAATTTCTGTCTTTCATCGTCAATTAGAAGGACCAAGGGAGACAGTAAACCGGAAATAAAGCATAGGAATCTAACACTGGTCTCACTGGAAACTTTCAAAGCGTATATAGTATGAAGAGTCAGTCTTCCTGTTCTTAAATCTGCATTGTGCTTTTGTATTGAATTCCGATGCAATATCTGTGTTTTATCTTCAAAAAAAGGGTCCAAGGCGTGCAGTAAACTTGAAGTAGAGCTTCGAAATCTAAAATTGGTCTCACAGGAAAGGTTCAAAACATAGACAGTAAGAAGAGTCAGTCTTCTTGTACTTCAATCGGCATTGTGCATTTTGTATTTACTTCCGATGTAATTTCTGTGTTTCTTCGTCAATACGATGGTCCAAGGGATACAGCTAACCTGAAGTGAAGCATCGGGATCAAAACTGGTCTCACAGGAAAGGTTCAAAACATAGACAGTAAGAAGAGTCAGTCCTCTTGTACATAAGTCGGCAGTGCGCCTTTTGTATTAAATTCCGATGCAATTTATGTGTTCCATCGTTAATAAGACGGTCCAAGGGATACAGTAAACCTTAGGCGAAGCATCGGAAACTAAAACTGGTCTCACAGGAAAGGTTCAAAACATAGACAGTAAGAAGGGTCAACCTTCTTGTTTTTAAGTGGGCATTGTGCCTTTTGTGTCTAATTCCGACACAATTTCTGTGTTTCATCGTCAATAAGAAAGTCCAAGGGATACGGTAAACCTGAAGTGAAGCATCGGAATCAAAACTGGTCTCACAGGAAAGGTTCAAATCATAGAATGTAAGAAGAGTCAGTCCTCTTGTAATTAAGTCGGCATTGTGCCTTTTGTATGTAATTCCGATACAATTTCTGTTTTTTATCGTCAATAAGAAGGTCCAAGGGATACAGTAAACCTGAAGTAAAGCATTGGAATCTAAAACTGGTCACACAGGAAAGGTTCAAATCATAGAATGTAAGAAGAGTCAGTCCTCTTTTACTTAAGTTGGCATTGTGCCTTTTGTATTTTGCTCCGATGCAATTTCTGTGTTTCATCGTCAATAAGAAGGTCCAAGGGATACAGTAAACCTAAAGTGAAGCATCGGTATCTAAAATTGGTCTCACAGGAAACTTTCAAATCGTAGACAGCAAGAAGATTCAGTCCTCTTGTACTTAAGTCGGCATTGTGCCTTTTGTATTTAATTCCGATGCAATTTCTGTGTTTAATAGTCACAAGAAGGTCCAAGGGATACAGTAAACCTGAAATGAAGCATAGGAATCTGGAACTGGTCTCACAGGAAAGGTTCAAATCATAGACAGTAAGAATAGTCAGTCGTCTTGTACTAAAGTCGGCATTGTGACTTTTGTATTTTACTCCGATGCAATTTCTGTGTTTCATCGTCAAAAAGAAGGTCCAAGGGATACAGTAAACCGGAAGTGAAGCTACGATTTCAAAATCAGGTCTCACATGAAAGGGTCATGACATAGACAGTATAAAAAGTCAGTTTTCTTGTACCTAAGAGGGCATTGTGCCTTTTGTATTTAATTCCGATGCAATTTCTGTGTTTCATCGTCAATTAGAAGGTTTAAGGGATACAGTAAACCTGAAATGAAGCATCGGAATCGAAAACTAGTCTCACAGGAAAGGTTCAAATCATAGAATGTAAGAAGAGACAGTCCTCTTGTACTTAAGTCGGCATTGTGCATTTAGTATTAAATTCCGATGCAATTTGTGTGTTTTATCGTCAATAATAAGGTCCAAGGGATACAGTAAACTTGAAGTAAAGCTTCGGAATCTAAAACTGGTCTCACAGGAAAGGTTCAAATCATAGACAGTAAGAAGAGTCAGTCTTCTTGTATTTAAGTGGGCATTGTGAGTTTTGTATTTAATTCCGACGCAATTTCTGTGTTTCTTCGTCACCAAGAAGGTCCAAGGGATACAGTAAACCTGATATGAAGCATAGGACTCTAAAACTGGTCTCACACTAAAGGTTGAAATCATATATAGTAAGAAGACTCAGTCTTCTTGTACTTAAGTCGGCATTGTGCTTTTTTTATTTAATTCCAACGCAATTTCTGTGTTTCATCGTCAGTCAGTAGGTCCAAGGGAAACACTAAACCTGAAGAGAAGCATCGTAATCTAAACCAGGTCTCACAGGAAATGTTCAAAACATCGACTGTAAGATGAGTCAGTCTTCTTGTACTTAAATCGGCATTGTGCCTTATGTATATAATTCCGATGCTATTTCTGTGTTTCATCGTCAATAAGAATACAGTAAACCTGAAGTTAAGCATCGGAAACTAAAACTGGTCTCACAGGAAAGGATCACAACATAGGCAGTAAGAAGTGTCAGTCTTCTTGTTTTTAAGCGGACATTGTGCCTTTTGTATTTAATTCCGACGCAAATTCTGTGTATCATCGTCAACGAGAAAGTCCAAGGGATACAGTAAGCCCGAGGTAAAGCATCGGATTCAAAACTAATCTCACAGGAATGGATAAAACATAGACACTAAGAAGAGTCAGTCTTCTTGTTCTTAAATCGGCATTGTGCCTTTTGTATTTAATTCCGATGCAATTTCTGTGTTTCATCGTCAATTAGAAAGACCAAGGGAGACAGTAAACCGGAAATAAAGCATAGGAATCTAACACTGGTCTCACTGGAAAGGTTCAAATCATAGACAGTAAGAAGACTCAGTCTTCTTGTACTTAAGTCGGCATTGTGCCTTTTATATTTAATTCCGAGCAATTTCTGTGTTTCTTCGTCAATATGAAGATCCAAAGGATACAGTAAACCTGAAGTGAAGCATCGGAATCAAAACTGGTCTCACAGGAAAAGTTCAAATCGTAGACAGTAAGAAGAGTCAGCCTCCTTGTACTTAAGTCGGCATCGTGCGTTTTGTATTTACTTCCGATGCAATTTCTGTGTATCATCTTCAATAAGAAGGTCCAAGGGATACAGTAAACCTGAAGTGACGCATCGATATCTAAAACTGGTGCCGCAGCAAAGGCTCTAATCATAGACAGTAAGAAGAGTCAGACTTATTGTACTTATGTCAGCATTGTGATTTTTGTATTTAATTCCGATGCAATTTCTGTGTTTCATCGCCAATTAGAAGGACCAAGGGAGACAGTAAACCGGAAATAAAGCATCATAATCTAAAACTGGTCTCACAGGAAATGTTCAAAACATCGACTGTAAGATGAGTCAGTCTTCTTGTACTTAAATCGGCATTGTGCCTTTTGTATATAATTCCGATGCTATTTCTGTGTTTCATCGTCAATAAGAATACAGTAAACCTGAAGTTAAGCATCGGAAACTAAAACTGGTCTCACAGGAAAGGATCACAACATAGGCAGTAAGAAGTGTCAGTCTTCTTGTTTTTAAGCGGACATTGTGCTTTTTGTATTTAATTCCGACGCAAATTCTGTGTATCATCGTCAACAAGAAAGTCCAAGGGATACAGTAAGCCCGAAGTAAAGCATCGGATTCAAAACTAATCTCACAGGAATGGTTAAAACATAGACACTAAGAAGAGTCAGTCTTCTTGTACTTAAGGCGGCATTGTGCCTTTTGTATTTAATTCCGATGCAATTTCTGTGTTTCATCGTCAATTAGAAGGACCAAGGGAGACAGTAAACCGGAAATAAAGCACAGGAATCTATCACTGGTCTCACTGGAAAGGTTCAAATCATGGACAGTAAGAAGACTCAGTCTTCTTATACTTAAGTCGGCATTGTGCCTTTTATATTTAATTCCGAGCAATTTCTGTGTTATATTCGTCAATATGAAGATCCAAATGATACAGTAAACCTGAAGTGAAGCATCGGAATCAAAACTGGTCTCACAGGAAAAGTTCAAATCGTAGTCAGTAAGAAGAGTCAGCCTTCTTGTACTTAAGTCGGCATCGTGCGTTTTGTATTTACTTCCGATGCAATTTCTGTGTATCATCTTCAATAAGAAGGTCCAAGGGATACAGTAAACCTTAAGTGACGCATCGATATCTATAACTGGTGCCGCAGCAAAGGCTCTAATCATAGACAGTAAGAAGAGTCAGACTTATTGTACTTATGTCAGCATTGTGATTTTTGTATTTAATTCCGATGCAATTTCTGTGTTTCGTCGTCAATTAGAAGGACCAAGGGAGACAGTAACCCGGAAATAAAGCATCGTAATCTAAAACTGGTCTCACAGGAAAGGTTCAAATCATAGAATGTACGAAGGGTCCGTCCTCTTTTACTTAAGTCGGCATTGTGGCTTTAGAATTTCATTCCAATGCAATTTCTGTGTTTCATCGTCAATAAGAAGGTCCAAGGGATACAGCAAACCTGAATTGAAGCATCGGAAACTAAAACTTGTGTCACAGGAAAGGTTCAAAACATAGACTGTAAGAAGAGTCGGTCTTCTTGTACTTAAGTCGGCATTGTGCATTTTGTATTTAATTCCGATGAAATTTCTGTGTTTTATCGTCAATATTAAGGTCCAGGGGATACATGAAACCTGAAATGGAGCATCGGAATCTAAAACTGGTCTCACAGGAGAGGTTCAAAATGTAGACCGTAAGAAAAGTCAGTCTTCTTGTACTTAAGTCGGCATTGTGCCATTTTTATATAATTCCGTTGCAATATCTGTGTTTCATCGTCATTATGAAGGTCCAAGGGATACAGTAAACCTGAATTGAAGCATCGGAATCTAGAACTGGTCTCATAGGAAAGGTTCAAATCAATGAAAGTAAGAAGAGTCAGTCCTCTTGTACTTAAGTCGGCATTGCGCTTATTGTATTTAATTCCGATGCAATTTTCGGGTTTTGTCATCAATAAGAATGTCCAAGGGATACAGTAAACCTGAAGTGAAGCATCTGAATCTAAAACTGGTCTCAAAGGACAGGTTCTAAACATAGACAGTAAAACGTGTCAGTCTTCTTGCTTTTAAGTGATCATTGTGCCTTTTGTATGTAATTCCGACGCAATCTCTGTGTTTCATCGTCAATAAGAAAGTCCAAGGGAGACAGTAAACCTGAAGTGAAACATCGGAATCTAAAACTGGTCTCACAGGAAACTTTCAAAGCGTATATAGTATGAAAAGTCAGTCTTCCTGTACTTAAATCGGCATTGTGCTTTTGTATTAAATTCCGATGCAATATCTGTGTTTTATCTTCAAAAAAAGGGTCCAAGGCGTGCAGTAAACTTGAAGTAGAGCTTCGAAATCTAAAATTGGTCTCACAGGAAAGGTTCAAAACATAGACAGTAAGAAGAGTCAGTCTTCTTGTACTTCACTCGGCATTGTGCATTTTGTATTTACTTCCGATGTAATTTCTGTGTTTCTTCGTCAATACGATGGTCCAAGGGATACAGCTAACCTGAAGTGTAGCATCGGGATCAAAACTGGTCTCACAGGAAAGGTTCAAAACATAGACAGTAAGAAGAGTCAGTCTTCTTGTACATAAGTCGGCAGTGCGCCTTTTGTATTAAATTCCGATGCAATTTATGTGTTCCATCGTTAATAAGACGGTCCAAGGGATACAGTAAACCTTAGGCGAAGCATCGGAAACTAAAACTGGTCTCACAGGAAAGGTTCAAAACATAGACAGTAAGAAGGGTCAACCTTCTTGTTTTTAAGTGGGCATTGTGCCTTTTGTGTCTAATTCCGACACAATTACTGTGTTTCATCGTCAATAAGAAAGTCCAAGGAATACGGTAAACCTGAAGTGAAGCATCGGAATCAAAACTGGTCTCACAGGAAAGGTTCAAATCATAGAATGTAAGAAAGTCAGTCCTCTTGTAATTAAGTCGGCATTGTGCCTTTTGTATGTAATTCCGATACAATTTCTGTTTTTTATCGTCAATAAGAAGGTCCAAGGGATACAGTAAACCTGAAGTAAAGCATTGGAATCTAAAATGGTCACACAGGAAAGGTTCAAATCATAGAATGTAAGAAGAGTCAGTCCTCTTTTACTTAAGTTGGCATTGTGCCTTTTGTATTTAATTCCGATGCAATTTCTGTGTTTCATCGTCAATAAGAAGGTCCAAGGGATACAGTATCCCTCAAGTGAAGCATCGGTATCTAAAACTGGTCTCACAGGAAACTTTCAAATCATAGACAGCAAGAAGACTCAGTCATCTTGTACTTAAGTCGGCACTGTGCCTTTTGTATTTAATTCGGATGCAATTTCTGTGTTTCATCGACAATAAGCAGGTCCAAGGGATACAGTAAACCTAAAGTGAAGCATCGGTATCTAAAATTGGTCTCACAGGAAACTTTCAAATCGTAGACAGCAAGAAGATTCAGTCCTCTTGTACTTAAGTCGGCATTGTGCCTTTTGTATTTTTTTCCGATGCAATTTCTGTGTTTCATAGTCACAAGAAGGTCCAAGGGATACAGTAAACCTGAAATGAAGCATAGGAATCTGGAACTGGTCTCACAGGAAAGGTTCAAATCATAGACAGTAAGAATAGTCAGTCATCTTGTACTAAAGTCGGCATTGTGACTTTTGTATTTTACTCCGATGCAATTTCTGTGTTTCATCGTCAAAAAGAAGGTCCAAGGGATACAGTAAACCGGAAGTGAAGCTACGATTTCCAAATCAGGTCTCACATGAAAGGTTCATGACATAGACAGTCTTCTTGTACCTAAGAGGGCATTGTGCCTTTTGTATTTAATTCCGATGCAATTTCTGTGTTTCATCGTCAATAAGCGGGTCCAAGGGATACAGTAAACCGGAAGTGAAGTATCGGAATCTAAAACTGGTCCCACAGGAAAGGTACAAATCAAAGAATGTAAGAAGAGTCAGTCCTCTTGTACATAAGTCGGCATTGTGCTTATTTCATTTAATTCCGATGCAATTTCTCGGTTTTATCGTCAATAAGAAGGTCCAAGGGATACAGTAAACCTGAAGTAAAGCATCGGAATCTAAAACTGCTCTCTCAGGTAAGGTTCAAAACATAGACAGTAAGAAGAGTCATTCTTCTTGCTTTTAAGTGGTCATTGTGCCTTTGCATTTAATTCCGACGCAATTTCTTTGTTTCATCGTCAATAAGAAAGTCCAAGGGATACAGTAAACCTGAAGTGAAGTATCGCAATCTAAAACTGGTCTCACAGGATACTTTCAAAGCATAGACAGTAAGAAGAGTCAGTCCTCTTGTATTTAAGTTGGCATTGTCCCTTTGGTATTTAATTCCGATGCCATTTCTGTGTTTCATCGTCAATGAGAAGGTCCAAGAGATACATTAAACCTGAAATGAAGAATCGGAATCTAAAACTGGTCTCACAGGAAAGGTTCAAAACATAGACCGTAAGAAGAGTCAGTCTTCTTGCACTTAAGTCGGCATTATGCCTTTTGAGTATAATTCCGACGCAATTTCTGTGTTTCATCGTCAATATGAAAGTCCAAGGGATACAGTAAACCTGAAGTAAAACATCGGAATCTAAAACTGGTCTCACAGGAAAGGTTCAAGATATAGACAGTAAGAAGAGTCAATCTTCTTGTACTTACGTCGGCATTTTGATTTTGTATTTAATTCCGATGCAATTTCTGCGTTTCATCGTCAATAAGAAGATCCAAGGGATACAGTAAACCTGAAGTAGAGCATCGGAATCTAAAACTGGTCTCACAGTGAAGATTCAAAATATAGACAGTAAGAAGAGTCAGTCTTCATGTACTTAAGTCGGCATTGTGCATTTTGTATTTAATTCCGATGCAATTTCGGTGTTTCATCGTCAATAAGAAGGCCCAAGGGATACAGTAAACCAGAAATGAAGCATCGGAAACTAAAACTGGTCTCACAGGAAAGGTTCAAATCATAGACAATAAGAAGAGTCAGTCTTCTTGTACTTAAGTCGGCAGTGTGCCTTTTGTATTTAATTCCGATGCAATTTATGCGTTTCATCGTTAATAAGAAGGTCCAAGGGATACAGTAAACCTTAGGTGAAGCATCGGAAACTAAAAGTGGTCTCACAGGTAAGGTTCAGAACATAGACAGTAAGAAGAGTCAGTCTTCTTGTACTTAAGTCGCCATTGTGCATTTTGTATTTAATTCCGATACAATTTCTGGGTTTTATCGTCAATAAGAAAGTCCAAGGGATACGGTAATCCTGATGTGAAGCATCGGAATCAAGACTGGTCTCACAGGAATGGTTCAAAACGTAGATAGTAAGAAGAGTCAGTCTTCTTGTACTAAAGTTGCATTGTGCATTTTGTATTTTATTCTGATGCAAGTTCTGTGTTTCATCGTCAATAAGAAGGTCCAAGGGATATAGTAAACCTGAAATGAAGTATAGGAATCTGAAACTGGTCTCACAGGAAAGGTTCAAATCATAGACAGTATGAAGAGTCAGTCTTCTCGCACTTAAATCGGCATTGTGCCTTTTGTACATAATTCCGATGTAATTTCTGTGTTTCATCGTCAATAAGAAGGTCCGACAGATACAGTAAACCTGAAGTGAAGCATCGGAATCTAACTGGTCTTACAGGAAAGGTTCAAAACGTGGACAGTAAGGAGAGTCAGTCTTCTTGTACTTAAGTTGGCATTGTGCATTTTGTATTTCATTCCGATGCAATTTCTGTGTTTCATCGCCAATAATAAGGTCCAAAGGATACAGTAAAGCAAAAATGAAGCATCGGAAACTAAAACTGGTCTCACAGGAAAGGTTCAGAACATAGACAGTACGAAGAGTCAGTCTTCTTGTACTTAAGTTGGCATTGTGCCTTTTGTATTTAATTCCGACGCAAATTTCTGTGTTTCATCGTCAATAAGCAGGTCCAAGGGATACAGTGAACCTGAAGTGAAGCATCGGAATCTAAAACTGGCCTCACTGAAAAGGATCAAACAATAGTCAGCAAGAAGAGTCAGTCTTCTTGTATTTAAAACGGCATTGTGCCTTTTGTATTTAATTCCATTGCAATTTCTGTGTCTCATCGTCAATAAGAAGGTCCAAGGGGTACAGTAAACCTGAAGTGAAGCTTCGGAATCAAAAATGGTCTCACAGCTAAGGTTCAAAACATAGACAGTAAGAAGAGTGAGTCTTCTTGTTTTTAAGCGGGCATTGTGCCTTTTGTATTTAATTCCGACGCAAATTCTGTGTTTCATCGTCAATAAGAAAGTCCAAGGGATACGGTAAACCTGAAGTGAAGCATCGGAATCAAAACTGGTCTCACAGGAATGGTTCAAAACATAGACAGTAAGAAGGGTCAGTCTTCTTGTACTAAAGTCGGCATTATGCCTTTTGTATTTAATTCCGATGCAATATCTGTGTTTCATCGTCAATAAGAAGGTCCAAGGGATACTGCAAACCTGAAGGTAAGCATCGGAAACTAACACTGGTCTCACAGGAAAGGTTCAAAACATAGACAATTAGAAGAGTCTGTCTTCTTGTACTTCAGTCGGCATTGTGGATTTTTTATTTAATTCCGATGCAATTTCTGTGTTTCATCGTGAATATGAAGGTCCAAGGGATACAGTAAACCTAAAGTGAAGCATTGGAATCTAAAACTGGTCTCACAGGAAAGGTTCAAATCATAGAATGTAAGAAGGGTAAGTCCTCTTGTACTCAAGCCTGCATTGTGCCTTTTTGTATTTAATTCCGATGCAATATCTGTGTTTCATCGTCAATAAGAAGGTCCAAGGCATACAGTAAACCTGAAGTAAAGCATCGGAATCTAAAACTGGTCTCACAATAGAGATTCAGAACATAGACAGTAAGAAGAGTCAGTCTTCTTGTACTTAAGTCGGAATTGTGCCTTTTGTATTTAATCCCGATGCAATATCTGTGGTTCATCGTGAATAAAAAGGCCCTAGGGATTCAGTAAACCTGAAGTAAAGCGTCGGAAACTAAAACTGGTCTCAAAGTAAAGGTTCAAAGCATAGACAGTATGAAGAGTCTGTCTTCTTGTACTTAAGTCGGCATTGTGCCTTTTGTACTTAATTCCGATCCAATTTCTGCGTTTCATGGTCAATAAGTAAGTCTGAGGGATACAGTAAACCTAAAGTGAAGCATCGGAATCAAAACTGGTCTCACAGGAAAGGTTCAAATTATAGACAGTAAGAAGAGTCAGTCTTCTTAGACGTAAGTCGGCATTGTGCCTTTTGCATTTAATTCCAATGCAATTTCTGTGTTTCATCGTTAATAAGGTGGTCCAAGGGATACAGTAAACCTGAAGTAAAGCATCGGGATCTAAAACTGGTCTCACTTAAAAAGATCAGACCATAGTCAGCAAGAAGAGTCAGTCTTCTTGTATTTAATTCGGCATTGTGCCTTTTGTATTTAATTCCAATGCAATTTCTGTGTTTCATCGTCAACAAGAAGGTCCAATGGATACAGTAAACCTAAAGTGAAGCTTCGGAATCAAAACTGGTCTCACAGCTATGGTTCAAAACATAGACAGTAAGAAGAGTCGGTCTTCTTGTACTTAAGTCGGCATTGTGCTTTTGTATTTAATTCCGATGCAATTTCTGTATTTCATCGTCAATAAGAAGGTCCAAGGGATACAGTAACCTTGAATTTAAGCATTGGAATCTGAGACTGGTCTCACAGGCAAGGTTCAAAACATAGACAGCAAGAAGAGTCAGTCTTCTTGTATTTACATTGTCATTGTGCCTTTTGTATTTAATTCCATTGCAATTTCTGTGTTTCATCGTCAACAAGAAGGTCCAAGGGATACAGTAAACCTGAAGTGAAGCCTCGGAATCAAAAATCGTCTCACAGCTAAGGTTCAAAACATAGACAGGAAGAAGAGTCAGTGTCCTTGTACTTAAGTAGGCATATAGATTTTGTATTTAATCCCGATGCAATTTCTGTGTTTCATCGTCAATAAGAAGGTCCAAGGGATACAGTAAACCTGAATTCAAGCATAGGAATCTAAAACTGGTCTCACAGGGATGGTTCAAAACATAGACAGTAAGAAGAGTCAGTCTTCTTGTACTTAAGTTGGCATTGTGCCTTTTGTATTTAATTCCGATGCAATTTCTGTGTTTCATCGTCAATAAGCAACAAGGGATACAGTAAACCTGAAGTGAAGCATCGGAATCTAAAACTGGTCAAATAGGAAAGGTTCAAGTAAAAGAATGTAAGAAGAGTCAGTCCTCTTGTACTTAAGTCGGCATTGTGCTTATTGTGTTTAAGTCCGATGCAATTTCTGGGTTTTATCGTCAATAACAAAGTCCAAGGGATACAGTAAACCTGAAGTGAAGCATCGGAATCTAAAACTGGTCAAATAGGAAAGGTTCAAATCAAAGAATGTAAGAAGAGTCGGTCTTCTTGTACTTAAGTCGGCATTGTGCCTTTTGTATTTAATTCCGATGCAAATTCTGTGTTTCATCGTTAATTTTAAGGGCCAAGGGATACAGTATACCTGAAGTGAAGCATCGGAATCTAAAACTGGTCTCAGAGGAAATGTTCTAAATATAGACCGTAAGAAGAGTCAGTCCTCTTGTATTTAAGTCGGCATTGTGCCTTTTGTATTTAATTCCGATGCAATTTCTGTGTTTCATCGTCAATTAGAAGGTATAAGGGATACAGTAAAACTGAAGTGAAGCTTCGATTTATAAAACTGGTCTCACAGGAAAGGTTCATAACATAGACAGTAAGAAGAGTCAGTCTTCTTGTACTTAAGTTGGCATTGTGCCTTTTGTATTTAATTCCGATGCAATTTCTGTGTTTCATCGTCAATAAGCAGGTACAAGGGATACAGTAAACCTGAAGTGAAGCATCGGAATCTAAAACTGGTCCTATAGGAAAGGTTCAAATCAAAGAATGTAAGAAGAGTCAGTCCTCTTGTACTTAAGTCGGCATTGTGCTTATTGTGTTTAATTCCGATGCAATTTCTGGGTTTTATCGTCAATAAGAAGGTCCAAGGGATACAGTAAACCTGAAGTAAATCAGCGGAATCTAAAACTGGAGTCACAGGAAAGGTTCAAAACATAGACAGTAAGAAGAGTCAGTCATCTTGTATTTAAGTCGGCATCGTGCTTTTGTATTTAATTCCGATGCAATTTCTGTGTTTCATCGTCAATAAGCAGATCCAAAGGATACAGTAATCCTGAAGTGAATAATCGGAAACTAAAACTGGTCTCACAGGAAAGGTTCAAATCATAGAATGTAAGAAGAGTCAGTCCTCTTGTACTTAAGTCGGCATTGCGCTTTTTGTATTTAATTCCGATGTAATTTCTGTGTTTTATCGTCAGTAAGAAGGACCAAGGGATACAGTAAACCTGAAGTGGAGCATCGGTATCAAAACTGGTCTCACAGGACAGGTTCAAATCATAGAATGTAAGTAGCGTCAGTCCTCTTGTACTTAAGTCGGCATTGTGCTTTTGTATATAATTCCGATGCAATTTCTGTGTTTCATCGTCAATATGAGGGTCCAACGGATACAGTAAACCTAAGGTAAAGCATCGGAATCTATAACTGGTCTCAGAAGAAATGTTCAAAGTATAGACAGTAAGAAGAGTCAGTCGTCTTGTACTTATGTCGGCATTTTGATTTTGTATTTAATTCCGACGCAATTTCTTTGTTTCATCGTCAAAAAGAAGGTCCAAGGGATACAGTAAACCTGAAGTGAAGCATCGGAATCTAAAACTGGTCCCACAGGAAAGGTTCAAAGCATAGACAGTAAGAAGAGTCCGTCTTCTTGTACTTAAGTCGGAATTGTCCCTTTTGTGTTTAATTCCGATGCAATTTCTGTGATTCATCGTCAATGAGAAGGTCCGGGATACAGTAAACCCGAAGTGAAGCATCGAAATCTAAAACTGATCTCACAGGAGAGGTTCAAGTCATAGAATGTAAGAAGTGTCAGTCTTCTTGTTTTTAAATCGGCATTGTGCCTTTTGTATTTAATTCCAATGCAATTTCTGTGTTTCATCGTCAATAAGAAGGTCCAAGGGATACAGTAAACCTGAAGTGAAGCATCGGAATCTAAACCTGGTCTCACAGTAAAGGTTCAAAACATAGACAGTAAGAAGAGTATGTCTTCTTGTACTTAAGGCGGCATTGTGAATTTTGTATTTAATTCCAATGCAATTTCTGTGTTTCATCGTCAATAACAAGGTCCAAGGGATACAGTAAACCTGAAGTGAAGCATTGGAATCTAAAACTGGTCGCACAGGAAAGGTTCTAAACATAGACAGTAAGAAGATTTAGTCATCTTGTACTTAAGTCGGCATTGTGCCTTTTGTATTTAATTCGGATGCAATTTCTGTGTTTCATCGTCAATGAGAAAGTCCAAGGGATACAGTAAACCTGAAGTGAAGCATCGGAAACTAAACCTGGTCTCACAGGGAAGGTTCACAACATAGACAGTAAGAAGAGTCAGTTTTCTTATACTTAAGTCGGCTTTGTGCCTTTTGTATTTAATTCCGATGCATTTTCTGTGTTTCATCATCAATAAGAAGGTCCAAGGGATACAGTAAATCTGAAGTGAAGCATCGGAATCGAAACTGGTCTCACAGGAAAGTTTCAAAGCATAAACTGTAAGAAGAGTCAGTCTTCTTTTACTTAAGTCGGCATTTTACATTTTCTATTTAATTCCGATGCAATTTCTGTGTTTCATCGTCAATAAGAAGGTCCATGGGATACAGTGAACCAGAAATGAAGCATCGGAAACTAAAACTGGTCTCACAGGAATGGTTCAAAACTTAGACAGTAAGAAGAGTCAGTCTTCTGGTACTAAAGTCGGCATTGTGACTTTTGTATTTAATTTCGATGCAATTTCTGTGTTTCATCGTCAATACGAATGTCCAAGGGATACAGTAAACTAGAAATGTAGCATAGGAATCTAAATCTGGTCTCACAGGAAAGGTTCAAATCTTAGAATGTAAGAAGAGTCAGTCCTCTTGTACTGAAATCGGCATTGTGCCTTTTGTATTTAATTCAGATGCAATTTCTGGGTTTTATCGTCAATAAGAAGGTCCAAATGACACAGTAAACCTGAAGTAAAGCATCGGAATCTAAAACTGGTCACACAGGAAAGGTTCAAAACATAGACAGTAAGAAGAGTCAGTCTTCTTGTTTTTAGGCGGGCATTGTGCCTTTTGTATTTAATTCCGACGCAAATTCTGTGTTTCATCGTCAACAAGAAAGTCCATGGGATACGGTAAACCTGAAGTGAAGCATCGGAATCAAAACTGGTCTCACAGGAATGGTTCAAAACATAGACAGTAAGAAGAGTCAGTCTTCTTGTACTAAAGTCGGCATTGTGCCTTTTGTATTTAATTCCGATGCAATTTCTGTGTTCATCGTCAATAAGAAAGTCCAAGGGTTACAATACACCTGAAATGAAGCGTAGAAATCTGAAACTGGTCTCACAGGAAAGCTTCAAATCATAGACAATAAGAAGTGACAGTCTTCATGTACTTCAGTCGGCATTGTTCCTTTTGTATTTAAATCCGATGTAGTTTCTGTGTTTCATCGTCAATAAGAAGGTGTAAGGGATACAGTAAACCTGAAGTAAAGCATCGCAATCAAAATTGGTCTCACAGGAAAGGTTCAAAACATAGACAGTAAGAAGAATCAGTCTTCTTGTACTTAAGTCGGCATTGTGCGTTTTGTATTTAATTTCGATGCAATTTCTGTGTTTCAACGTCAATAAGATGGTCCAAGGGATACAGTAAAACAGAAACGAAGCATCGGAAACTAAAACTGGCCTCACAGGAAAGGTTCTAATCATAGACAGTACAAGGAGTCAGTCTTCTTGAATTTAAGTCGGCAGTGTGCCCTTTGTATTTAGTTCCGATGCAATTTCTGTGTTTCATCATCAATTAGCAGGTCAAAGGGATTCATTAATCCTGTAGTAAAGCATCGGAATCTAAAACTGGTCTCACAGGAAAGGTTCAAATCATAGAATGTAAGAGGAGTCATTCCTCTTGTACTTAAGTCGGCATTGTGACTTTTGTATTTAATTCCGATGCAATTTCTGGGTTTTATCGTCAATAAAGTCTAAGGGATACAGTAAACCTGAAGTAAAGCATCGGAATCTAAAACTGGTCACACAGGAATGGTTCAAATCATAGATAGTAAAAAGGGTCAGTCTTCTTGCTTTTAAGTGGGAATTGTGCCTTTTGTATTTAATTCCGACGCAATTTCTGTGTTTCATCGTCAATAAGAAAGTCCAAGGTATAGAATAAACCTGAAGTGAAGCATCGGAATCAAAACAGGTCTCACAGGAATGGTTCAAAACATAGACAGTAAGAAGAGTCAGTCTTCTTGTACTATAGTCGGCATGGTGCCTTTTGTATTTATTCTGATGCAATTTCTGTGTTTCATCGTCAATAAGAAGGTCCAAGGGATACAGTAAACCTGAAATGAAGCTTAGGAATCTATAACTGTTCTCACAGGAAGGCTTCAAAATATACCCATGAGAAAACTCAGTCTTCTTGTACTTAAGTCGGCAGTGTGCCTTTTCTATATAATTCCGATGCAATTTCTGTGTCATCGTCAATATGAAGGTCCAAGGGATACAGTAAACCTGAAGTGAAGCATCGGAATCTAAAACTGGTCTCACAGTAAAGATTCAAACCGTAGACAGTAAGAAGAGTCAGTCTTCTTGTACTTAAGTCGGCATTGTAACTTTTGAATTTAATTCCGATGAAATTTCTGTGTTTCATCGTCAATAACAAAGTCCAAGGGATACAGTAAACCTGAAGTGAAACATCGGAATCTAAAACTGGTCTCACAGGAAAGGTTCGAGTCATAGAATGTAAGAAGCGTCAGTCCTCTTGTACTTAAGTCGGCATTGTGTCTTTTGTAATTAATTCCGATGCAATTTCTGTGTTTCACCGTCAATAACAAGGTCCAAGGCATACAGTAAACCTAAAGTAAAGCATCGGAATCTAAAACTGGTCTCACAGTAAATATTCAAATCATAGACAGTAAGAACAGACCGTCTTCTTGTACTTAAGTCGGCATTGTGCTTTTTGTATTTAATTCCGATGCGTTTCTGTGGTTTATCGTCATCAAGTAAGTCAGAGGGATACAGTAAACCTGAAGTGAAGCATCGGAATCAAAACTAGTCTCACGGGAGAGGTTCGAAACGTAGACTTTAAGAAGAGTCAGTCTTCTTGTACCTTAGTCGACATAGTGCCTTTTGTATTTAATTCCGATGTAATTTGCTATGTTCCACCGTCAATATGGAAGTCCAAGGGATACAGCAAACCTGAAGTGACGCATCGGAATCTAAAACTGGTCTCACAGGAAAAGTTCAAATCATAGACAGTAAGAAGAGTCGGTCTTCTTGTACTTAAGACGGCATTTTGACTTTTGAATTTAATTCCGATGCAATATCTATGTTTCATCGTCAATAAGAAGGCCAAAGGGATACAGTAAACAAGAAGTGAAGCATCGGAACCTAAAACTGGTCTCACAGGAAAGGTTCAAATCATAGAATGTAAGAAGAGAAAGTCCTCTTGTACTTAAGTCGGTATTGTGCCTTTTGTATTTCGTTCGGTCGAATTTCTGTGTTTCATCCTCAATAAGAAGGTCCAAGGGATACAGTTAATTTGAAGTAAAGCATCGGAATCTATAACTGGTCTCACAGGAAGGGTTCAAAATATAGACAGTAAGAGGAGTCAGTCTTCTTGTACTTAAGTCGGCATCGTGCCTTTTGTATTTAATTCCGATGCAATTTCTGTGTTTCATCGTCAATAAGAAGGTCCAAGGGATACAGTAACACTGAAATGAAGCATAGGAATCTAAAACTGGTCTCACAGAGAAGGTTTAAACATAGACAGTAAGAAGATTCAGTCTTTTTGTACTTAAGTCGGCATTGTGACATTTGAATTTAATTCCGATGCAATTTCTGTGTTGCATCGTCAATAAGAAGGTCCAAGGGATACATTAAACCTTAAGTGAAGCATCGGAATCTAAAACTGGTCTCACTGGAAAGGTTTAAATCATAGAATGTAAGAAGAGTCAGTCCTCTTGTACTTGAATCGGCATTGTCCCTTTTGTATTTAATTCCGACGCAATTTCTGTGTTTCATCGTCAATACGAAGGTCCAAAGGATACAGTAAACCTTAAGCGAAGCATCGGAATCCAAACTGGTCTGACAGGAATGGTTCAAAACATAGACAGTAAGAACAGTCAGTCTTCTTGTACTCAGGTCGGCATTGTGCCTTTTGTATTTAATTCCGATGCAATTTCTGTGTTTCATCGTCAATAAGAAGGTCCAAGGGATACAGTAAACCTGAATTGAAACACAGGAATCTGAAACTGCACTCACAGGAATGGTTCAAATCATAGACAGTAAGAAGAGTCAGTCTTCTTGTACTGAAGTCGGCATTATGCCTTTTGTATTTAATTCCGATGCAATTTCTGTGTTTCATCGTCAATGTGAAGATCCAAGAGAGACAGTAAACCTGGTGTGAAGCATCGGAATCAGAACTGGTCTCACACGAAAGGTACAAATCGCAGAATGTAACAAGGGTTAGTCCTCTTGTACTTAAGTCGGCATTGTGCCTTTTGTATTTAATTCCGATGCAATTTCTGTGTTTTATCGTCTGTAAGAAGGTCCAAGGGATACAGTTGTGCTGAAGTGAAGCATCGGAAACTAAAACTGGTCTCACAGGAAAGGTTCACAACATAGACAGTAAGAAGAGTCTGTCGTCTTGCACTGAAGCCGCCATTGTGCCTTTTGTATTTAATTCAGATGTAATATCGGTGTTTCATCGACAATAAGAAGGTCCAAGGGATACAGTAAACAGGAAATGAAGCACAGGTACCTGAAACTGGTCTCACAGGGAAGGTTCAAAACATAGACAGTAAGAAAAGTCAGTCATCTTGTACTTAAGTCGGAATTGTGCCTTTTTTATTTAATTCCGATTCAATTTCTGTGTTTCGTCGTACAAAAGAGGGTCCTAGGGTTTCAGTAAACCTGAAATGAAGCATAGGAATCTAAAACTGGTCTCAAAGGAGAGGTTCAAATCATAGACAGTAAGTAGACTCAGTCATCTTGTACTTAATTCGGCATTATGCTTTTTGTATTTAATTCCGATGCAATTTCTGTGTTTCATGGTCAATAAGAAGGTCCAAGGGATACAGTATACATGAAGTGAAGCATCGGAAACTAAGACTGGTCTCACAGGAAAGGTTCAAAACATAGACAGTAAGAAGAGTCAGTCTTCTTGTACTTAAGTAGGCATTGTGCCTTTTGTATTTACTTTCGATGCAATTTCTGTGTTTCATTATCAAATAGAAGATCCAAGGCATACATTAAACCTGATATGAAGCATCAAAATCTAAAACTGGTCTCACAGAAAAGATTCAAAACATAGACCGTAGTAAGAGTCAGTCTTCTTGTACTTAAGTCGGCATTGTGCATTTTGTATATTATTACGATGCTATTTCTGTGTTTCATCGTCAATAAAAAGGTCCAAGGGATACAGTAAACAGGAAATGAAGCACAGGAACCTAAAACTGGTCTCACAGGGAGGGTTCAAAACATAGACAGTAAGAAGAGTCAGTCATCTTGTACTTTAGTCGGCATTGTGCCTTTTGTATTTAATTCCGATGCAAATTCTGTGTTTCATCGTCAATATGAAGGTCCAAGGTATACAGTATACCGAAAGTGAAGCATCGGAATCAAAAACTGGTCTCACACGAAACGTCCAAACCATAGACCGTAAGAAGAGTCAGTCTTCTTGTACTTAAGTCGGCATTGTGCCCTTTGTATTTAATTCCGATGTAATTTCTGTGTTTCATCGTCAATTAGAAGGTCCGAGGGATACAGTAAACCTGAAGAGAACCATAGGTATCCAAAACTGGTCTCACAGGAATGGATCAACTCATAGACAGTAAGAAGAGTCAGTCTTCTTGGACTTAAGTCGGCTTTGTGACTTTTGTATTTAATTCCGATGCTTAATCTGTGTTTCATCGTCAATAAGAAGGTCCAAGGGATACAGTAAACCCGACGTAAAGCATCGGAATCCAAAACTGGTCTCACAGGAAATGTTCAAACCATAGACAGTAAGAAGAGTCGGTCTTCTTGTCTTTAAGTCGGCATTGTGGCTTTTGCATTTAATTCCGATGCAATTTCTGTGTTTCATCGTCAATAAGTAAGTCTGCGGGATACAGTAAACCTGCAGTGAAGCATCGGATTCAAAACTAGTCTCACATGAAAGGTTTAAAACGTAAACAGTAAGAGGAGTCAGTTTTCTTGAACTCAAGTCGGCACTGTGCTTTTCGTAATTAATTCCGATGCAATTTTTGTGTTTCATCGTTAATACGTACGTCTGTGGGATACAGTACACCTGATGAAAAGCATCGGATTCTAAAACTGGTCTCACAGTAAAGATTCAAAACATAGACAGTAAGAAGCGTCAGTCTTCCTGGACTTACGTCGGCATTGTGCCCTTTGTATTTTATTCTGATGCAATTTCTGTGTTTCATCGTCACTAAGAAGGTCCAAGGATACAGTAAACCGGAAATGAAGCGTAGGAACCTAAAACTGGTCTCACAGGGAAGGTTCAAAACATAGACAGTAAGAAGAGTCAGTCATCTTGTACTTATGTCGGCATTGTGCCTTTTGTATTTATTTCCGATGCATTTTCTGTGTTTCAACGTCAATTAGAAGGTCCACGGGATACAGCAGACCTGAAGTGAACCATAGGAATCTAAAACTGGTCTCACAGGAAAGGTTCAAAACATAGACAGTAAGGAGAGTTGGTCTTCTTGTCTTTAAGTCGGCATTGTGCCTTTTGTATTTATTTCCGATGCATTTTCTGTGTTTCAGCGTCAATTAGAAGGTCCAAGGGATACAGCAAACCTGAAGTGAACCATAGGAATCTAAAACTGGTCTCACAGGAAAGGTTCAAAACATAGACAGTAAGAAGAGTTGGTCTTCTTGTCTTTAAGTCGGCATTTTGACTTTTGTATTAAATTCCGATGCAATCTCTGTGTTTCATCGTCAATAAGAAGGTCCAAGAGATACAGTAAACCTGAAGTAAAGCATCGGAATCTAAAACTGGTCTCACAGGAAAGGTTCAAATCATAGACAGTAAGAAGAGTCAGACTTCTTGTACTTAAGACGGCATTATACGTTTTGTATTTAATTCCGATGCAATTTCTGTGTTTCATCGTCAATAAGAAGGTCCAAGGGATACAGTAACCCCGAAGGGAAGCATCGGAAACCAAAACTGGTCTCACAGGAAAGGTTCACAACATAGACAGTAAGAATAGTCTGTCGTCTTGCACTTAAGTCGCCATTGTGCCTTTTGTATTTAATTCCGATGTAATATCGGTGTTTCATCGACAATAAGAGGGTCCAAGGGATTCGGTAAACCTGATGTGAAGCACCCGAATCAAAACTGGTCTCACAGGAAACGTTTAAGACATAGACTGTAAGAGGAGTTAGTCTTATTGTACTTAAGTCGGCATTGTGCCTTTTGTATTTCCTTCCGATGCAATGTCTGTGTTTCATTGTCAAATAGAACGTCCAAGGCATACATTAAACCTGATATGCAGCATCGGAATCTAAAACTTGTCTCACAGAAAAGATTTAAAACATAGACCGTAGTAAGAGTCAGTCTTCTTGTACTTAAGTCGGCATTGTGCCTTATGTATATAATTACGATGCAATTTCTGTGTTTCATCGTCAATAAGAAGGTCCAAGGGATACAGTAAACAGGAAATGAAGCACAGGTACCTAAACTGGTCTCACAGGGAAGGTTCAAAACATAGACAGTTGGAAGAGTCAGTCTTCTTGTACTTTAATCGGCATTGTACCTTTTGTATTTAATTCCGATGTAATTTCGGTGTTTCATCGTCAATACGAAGGTCCGACTGATACAGTAAACCTGAAGTGAAGCACCGGAATCAAACTGGTCTCACAGGAAAACTTCAAAACATAGACAGTAAGAAGAATCAGTCTTCTTGTACATAAGTCGGCTTAATGCATTTTGTATTTAATTCCGATGCAACTTCTGTGTTTCATCGTCAATATGAGCGTCCAAGGGATACAGTAAACATGAAGTGAAGCATCGGAATCTAAAACTGGCGTCACAGGAAAGGTTAAAATTATAGACAGTAAGAAGAGTCAGTCTTCTTGTACCTAAGTCGGCATTTTGACTTTTGTATTTCATTCCGATGCAGTTTCAGTGTTTCATCCTCAATACGAAGGTCCAAGGGATACAGTAAACCTGAAGTGAAGCATCGCAATCATAACTGGTCTCACAGGAAAGGTTTAAAACATAGACAGTAAGAAGTGTCAGCCCTCTTGTACTTAAGTCGGCATTGTGCCTTTTGTATTTAATTCCGAGGTAATTTCTGTGTTTCATCGTCAATAGGAAGGTCCAAGGCATACATTGAACCAGTAATGAAGCATCGGAATCTAAAACTGGTCTCACAGTAAAGGTTCATAGCGTAGACAGCAAGAAGAGGCAGTCTTCTTGTACTTAAGTCGGTATTGTGCCTTTTTGTATTTAATTCCAATTCAATTTCTGTGTTTCATCGTCAACAAGAAGGTCCAACTGGTACAGTAAACCTGAAGTGAAGCATCGTAATCTAAAAGTGGACTCACAGGAAAGGCTCAAAACATAGACAGTAAGAAGAGTCAATCTTTTTGGACTTAAATCGGCATTGTGCCTTTTGTATTCAATTCCGATGCGATTTCTGTGTTTCATCGTCAATAGGAAGGTCCAAGGGATACAGTAAACCTGAAGTAAAGCATCGGAATCTAAAACTGGTCTCACAGGAAAGGTTCAAATCATAGAATGTAAGAAGGGTCATTCCTCTTGTACTTAAGTCGGCATTGTGCCATTTTTATATAATTCCGATGCAATGTCTGTGTTTCATCGTCAATAAGAAGGTCCAAGGGATACAGTAAACCTCAAGTGAAGCATCGTAATCTAAAACTGGTCTCACAGGAAAGGTTCAAATCATAGACAGTAAGAAGAGTCAGTCTTCTTGTTTATAAGTTGGCATTGTTCCTTTTGTATTTCATTCCGACGCAATTTCTGTGTTTCATCATCAATATGAAGGTCCATGGGATACAGTAAACCTGAAATGAAGCATAGGAAACTGAAACTGGTCTCACAGGAACGGCTCGAAACATAGACAGTAAAAAGAGTCACTCTACTTATACTTAAGTCGGCATTTTGAATTTTGTATTTAATTCCTATGCAATTTCTGTGATTCATCGTCAATAAGAAGGTCCAAGGGATACAGTAAACCTGAAGTGAGGCATCGTAATCTAAAAATGGTATCACAGGAAAGGTTCAAAGCATAGACAGTAAGAAGAATCAATCCTCTTGTACTTAAGTTGGCATTGTGCCTTTTGTATTAAATTCGGATGCAATTACTGTGTTTCATCGTCAATAAGAATGACCAAAGGATACAGTAAACCTGAAGTGAAGCTTCGGAATCTAAAACTGGTCTCACAGGGAAGGTTCAAAACATAGACAGTAGGAAGAGTCAGTCATCTTGTACTTAAGTCTGCATTGTGCTTTTTGTATTTAATTCCGATGCAATTTCTGTGTTTCATCGTACAAAATAAGGTCCAAGGGTTACAGTAAATCTGAAATGAAGCTTAGGAATCTAAAACTGGTCTCACAGGATAGGTTCAAATCATAGACAGTAAGAAGAGTCAGTCTTCTTGTACTTTAATCGGCATTGTACCTTTTGTATTTAATTCCGATGTAATTTCGGTGTTTCATCGTCAATACGAAGGTCCGACTGATACAGTAAACCTGAAGTGAAGCACCGGAATCAAACTGGTCTCACAGGAAAGCTTCAAAACATAGACAGTAAGAAGAATCAGTCTTCTTGTACATAAGTCGGCTTAATGCATTTTGTATTTAATTCTGATGCAACTTCTGTGTTTCATCGTCAATATGAGCGTCCAAGGGATACAGTAAACATGAAGTGAAGCATCGGAATCTAAAACTGGCGTCACAGGAAAGGTTCAAATTATAGACAGTAAGAAGAGTCAGTCTTCTTGTACCTAAGTCGGCATTTTGACTTTTGTATTTCATTCCGATGCAGTTTCAGTGTTTCATCCTCAATACGAAGGTCCAAGGGATACAGTAAACCTGAAGTGAAGCATCGCAATCATAACTGGTCTCACAGGAAAGGTTTAAAACATAGACAGTAAGAAGTGTCAGTGTTCTTGTACTTAAGTCGGCATTGTGCCTTTTGTATTTAATTCCGAGGTAATTTCTGTGTTTCATCGTCAATAGGAAGGTCCAAGGCATACATTGAACCAGTAATGAAGCATCGGAATCTAAAACTGGTCTCACAGTAAAGGTTCATAGCGTAGACAGCAAGAAGAGGCAGTCTTCTTGTACTTAAGTCGGTATTGTGCCTTTTTGTATTTAATTCCAATTCAATTTCTGTGTTTCATCGTCAACAAGAAGGTCCAACTGGTACAGTAAACCTGAAGTGAAGCATCGTAATCTAAAAGTGGACTCACAGGAAAGGCTCAAAACATAGACAGTAAGAAGAGTCAATCTTTTTGGACTTAAATCGGCATTGTGCCTTTTGTATTCAATTCCGATGCGATTTCTGTGTTTCATCGTCAATAGGAAGGTCCAAGGGATACAGTAAACCTGAAGTAAAGCATCGGAATCTAAAACTGGTCTCACAGGAAAGGTTCAAATCATAGAATGTAAGAAGGGTCATTCCTCTTGTACTTAAGTCGGCATTGTGCCATTTTTATATAATTCCGATGCAATGTCTGTGTTTCATCGTCAATAAGAAGGTCCAAGGGATACAGTAAACCTCAAGTGAAGCATCGTAATCTAAAACTGGTCTCACAGGAAAGGTTCAAATCATAGACAGTAAGAAGAGTCAGTCTTCTTGTTTATAAGTTGGCATTGTTCCTTTTGTATTTCATTCCGACGCAATTTCTGTGTTTCATCATCAATATGAAGGTCCATGGGATACAGTAAACCTGAAATGAAGCATAGGAAACTGAAACTATTCTCACAGGAACGGCTCGAAACATAGACAGTAAAAAGAGTCACTCTACTTATACTTAAGTCGGCATTTTGAATTTTGTATTTAATTCCTATGCAATTTCTGTGATTCATCGTCAATAAGAAGGTCCAAGGGATACAGTAAACCTGAAGTGAGGCATCGTAATCTAAAAATGGTATCACAGGAAAGGTTCAAAGCATAGACAGTAAGAAGAATCAATCCTCTTGTACTTAAGTTGGCATTGTGCCTTTTGTATTAAATTCGGATGCAATTACTGTGTTTCATCGTCAATAAGAAGGACCAAAGGATACAGTAAACCTGAAGTGAAGCTTCGGAATCTAAAACTGGTCTCACAGGGAAGGTTCAAAACATAGACAGTAGGAAGAGTCAGTCATCTTGTACTTAAGTCTGCATTGTGCTTTTTGTATTTAATTCCGATGCAATTTCTGTGTTTCATCGTACAAAATAAGGTCCAAGGGTTACAGTAAATCTGAAATGAAGCTTAGGAATCTAAAACTGGTCTCACAGGAAAGGTTCAAATCATAGACAGTAAGAAGAGTCAGTCTTCTTGTACTTTAATCGGCATTGTACCTTTTGTATTTAATTCCGATGTAATTTCGGTGTTTCATCGTCAATACGAAGGTCCGACTGATACAGTAAACCTGAAGTGAAGCACCGGAATCAAACTGGTCTCACAGGAAAGCTTCAAAACATAGACAGTAAGAAGAATCAGTCTTCTTGTACATAAGTCGGCTTAATGCATTTTGTATTTAATTCTGATGCAACTTCTGTGTTTCATCGTCAATATGAGCGTCCAAGGGATACAGTAAACATGAAGTGAAGCATCGGAATCTAAAACTGGCGTCACAGGAAAGGTTCAAATTATAGACAGTAAGAAGAGTCAGTCTTCTTGTACCTAAGTCGGCATTTTGACTTTTGTATTTCATTCCGATGCAGTTTCAGTGTTTCATCCTCAATACGAAGGTCCAAGGGATACAGTAAACCTGAAGTGAAGCATCGCAATCATAACTGGTCTCACAGGAAAGGTTTAAAACATAGACAGTAAGAAGTGTCAGCCTTCTTGTACTTAAGTCGGCATTGTGCCTTTTGTATTTTATTCCGAGGTAATTTCTGTGTTTCATCGTCAATAGGAAGGTCCAAGGCATACATTGAACCAGTAATGAAGCATCGGAATCTAAAACTGGTCTCAAAGGAAAGGTTCAAGATATAGACCGTAAGAAGAGTCTGTCTTCTTGTACTTAAGTCGGCATTTGGCTTTTGTATTTTATTCCGATGCAATTTCTGGGCTTCATTGTCAATACGAAGGTCCAAGGGATACAGTAAACCTGAAGTGAAGCATCGGACTCTAAAACTGGTCTCACAGTAAAGGTTCATAGCGTAGACAGCAAGAAGAGGCAGTCTTCTTGTACTTAAGTCGGCATTGTGCCTTTTTGTATTTAATTCCAATTCAATTTCTGTGTTTCATCGTCAACAAGAAGGTCCAACTGGTACAGTAAACCTGAAGTGAAGCATCGTAATCTAAAAGTGGACTCACAGGAAAGGCTCAAAACATAGACAGTAAGAAGAGTCAATCTTTTTGGACTTAAATCGGCATTGTGCCTTTTGTATTCAATTCCGATGCGATTTCTGTGTTTCATCGTCAATAGGAAGGTCCAAGGGATACAGTAAACCTGAAGTAAAGCACCGGTATCTAAAACTGGTCTCACAGGAAAGGTTCAAATCATAGAATGTAAGAAGGGTCATTCCTCTTGTACTTAAGTCGGCATTGTACCATTTTTATATAATTCCGATGCAATGTCTGTGTTTCATCGTCAATAAGAAGGTCCAAGGGATACAGTAAACCTGAAGTGAAGCATCGTAATCTAAAACTGGTCTCACAGGAAAGGTTCAAATCATAGACAGTAAGAAGAGACAGTCTTCTTGTTTATAAGTTGGCATTGTTCCTTTTGTATTTCATTCCGACGCAATTTCTGTGTTTCATCATCAATATGAAGGTCCATGGGATACAGTAAACCTGAAATGAAGCATAGGAAACTGAAACTGGTCTCACAGGAACGGCTCGAAACATAGACAGTAAAAAGAGTCACTCTACTTATACTTAAGTCGGCATTTTGAATTTTGTATTTAATTCCTATGCAATTTCTGTGATTCATCGTCAATAAGAAGGTCCAAGGGATACAGTAAACCTGAAGTGAGGCATCGTAATCTAAAAATGGTATCACAGGAAAGGTTCAAATCATAGATTGTAAGAAGAGTCAGTCCTCTTGTACTTATGTCGGCATTGTGCCTTTTGTACTTAATGCAGACGCCATTTCTGTGTTTCATCGTGAATAAGAAGGTCCAAGGGATACAGTAAACCTGAAGTAAAGCATCGGAATGTAAAACAGGTCTCACAGGATATGTTCAAAGCATAGACGGCAAGAAGAGTCAGTCCTCTTGTATTTAAGTCGGCATTGTGCCGTTTGTGTTTAATTCCGATGCAATTTCTGTGTTTCATCGTCAATAAGATGGTCCAAGGGATACAGTAAACCTGAAATGAAGCATCGGAATCTAAAACTGGTCTCACAGGAAAGGTTCAAATCATAGATTGTAAGAAGAGTCAGTCCTCTTGTACTTATGTCGGCATTGTGCCTTTTGCATTTAATTCCGATGCAATTTCTGTGTTTCATCGTCAATAAGAAGGTCCAAGGGATACAGTAAACCTGAAGTAAAGCATCGGAACCTAAAATTGGTCTCACCCTAAAGGTTCAAAACATAGGCAGTAAGAAGAGTCAGTCTTCATGTACTTAGGTCGGCATTGTGCCTTTTGTATTTAATTCCGATGCAATATCTGTGTTTCATCGTAAATAAGAAGGTCCAAGGGATACAGTAAACCTGAAATGAAGCATAGGAATCTGAAACTGGTCTCACAGGAAAGGTTAATATCATAGACAGTAAGAAGAGTCAGACTTCTTGTACTTAAGTCCGCATTGTGCCTTTTGTATTTAATTCCGATGCAATTTCTGTGTTTCTTCGTCAATAAGAAGGTCCAAGGGATACAGTAAATCTGAAGTGTAGCATCGGAATCAAAACTGGTCTCACAGGAAAGCTGTAAAACATAGACAGTAACAAGACTCAGTCTTCTTGTACTTAAGTTGGCATTGTGCCTTTTGTATGTAATTCCGATGCAATTTCTGTGTTTCATCGTCAATAAGCAGGTCCAAGGGATACAGTAAACCTGAAGCGAAGCATTGGAATCTAAAACTGGTCTCACAGGGAAGATTGAAAACATAGACTGAGAGAAGAGTCAGTCTTCTTGTACTTAAGTCGGCATTGTGCCTATTGTATTTAATTCCGATGCAAATTCTGTGCTTCATCGTCAATATGAAGGTCCAAGGGATACAGTATTCCTGAAGTGATGCATTGGATTCTAAGACTGGTCTCAGAGGGAAGGTCAAAATTTAGACAGTAAGAAGAGTCAGTCTCCTTGTACTTAAGTTCGCATTGTGCCTTTTGTATTTAATTCCGATGCATTTTCTGTGTTTCATCGTCAATTAGAAGGTCCAAGGGATACAGTAACCCCGATTAGAACCATCGGAATCTAAAACTGGTCTCATGGGAAAGGTCCAAAACATAGACAGTAAGAAGAGTCAGTGTACCTGTACTTAAGTCAGCATTTTGAGTTTTGTATTTAATTCCGATGCAATTTCTGTGTTTCATCGTCAATAAGAAGGTACAAGGGATACAGTAAAGCTGAAGTGAAGCGTCGGAATCTAAAACTGGTCTCACAGTAAAGGTTCAAAACATAGACAGCAAGAAGAGTCAGTCTTCTTGTTCTGGAAACGGCATAGTGCCTTTTGTATTTGATTCCAATTCAATTTCTGTGTTTTTGATCGTCAATAAGAAGGTCCAAGGGATACAGCAAACCTGAAGTGAAGCATCGTAATCTAACAATGGTCTCACAGGAAAGGTTCAAAACATAGACAGTAAGAAGAGTCAATCTTCTTGTACTTAAATCGGGATTGTGCCTTTTGTATTAAATTCGGATGCAATTACTGTATTTCATCGTCAATAAGAGGGTCCAAGGGATACAGTAAACCTGAAGTGAAGCATCGGAATCTAAAACTGGTCTCACAGGAAGGGTAAAATTCATAGAATGTAAGAAGAGTCAGTCCCCTTGTACTTAAGTCGGCATTGTGACTTTTGTATTTAATTCCGATGCCATTTCTGTGTTTCATCGTGAATAAGAAGGTCCAAGGGATACAGTAAACCAGAAGTATAGCTTCGTAATGTAAAACTGGTCTCACAGGAAAGGTTCAAAGCATAGACAGTAAGAAGAGTCAGTCTTCTTGTACTTAAGTCGGCATTGTGCTTTTTTGTATTTAATTCCGATGCAATTTTTGTGCTTCACGTCAATAAGAAGGTCCAAGGGACACAGTAAACCTGATGTGAAGCACCGGAATCTAAAACTGGTCTCACAGGAAAGGTTCAAATCATAGACAGCAAGAAGAGTCAGTCTTCTTGTACTTAAGTCAGCATTGTGCCTTTTGTATTTAATTCCGATGTAATTTCTGTGTTTCATCGTCAATAAGTAGGTCCAAGGGATACAGCAAACATGAAGTGACGGATCGGAATCAAAACTGGTCTCACAGGAAAGCTTCAAAACATAGACAGTAACAAGAGTCAGTCTTTTTGTTCTTAGGTCGGCATTGAGCCTTCTGTATTTAATTCCGATGCAATTTCTGTGTTTCATCGTCAATAAGCAGGTCCAAGGGATACAGTGAAATTGAAGTGAAGCATTGGAATCCAAAATTGGTCTCACAGGATAGGTTCATATCATGGAATGTAAGAAGAGTCAGTCCTCTTGTAATTACGTCGGCATTGTGCCTTTTGTATTTAATTCCGATGCATTTCTGTGTTTCATCCTCAATAAGTAGGTCCAAGGGATACAGCAAACCTGAAGTGACGGATCGGAATCAAAACTGGTCTCACAGGAAAGCTTCAAAACATAGACAGTAACAAGAGTCAGTCTTCTTGTTCTTAGGTCGGCATTGAGACTTCTGTATTTAATTCCGATGCAATTTCTGTGTTTCATCGTCAATAAGAAGGTCCAAGGGATACAGTAAACCTGAAGTGAAGCATCGGAATCAACACTGGTCTCACAGGAAAGTTTCAAAACATAGACAGTAAGAAGAGTCAGTCTTCTCGTACTTATGTCGGAATTATGCCTTTTGTATTTAATTCCAATGCAATTTCTGTGTTTCATCGTGAATAAGAAGGTCCGAGGGATACAGTTAACCTGATGTGAAGCACTGTAATCTAAAACTGGTCTCACAGGAAAGGTTCAAATCGTAGAATGTAATAGGAGTCAGTCCTCTTGTACTAAAGTCGGCATTGTGCCTTTTGCATTAAATTCCGATGCAATTTCTGTGTTTCATGGTCAATAAGAAGGTCCAAGGGATACAGTAAACCTGAAGTAAAGCATCGGAATCTGAAACTGGTCACACAGGATATGTTAAAACATAGGCAGTAAGAAGAGTCAGACTTCAAGTACTGATGTCGGCATTGTGCCTTTTGTATTTAATTTTGATGCAATTTCTGTGTTTCATTGTCAATAAGTAGGTCCAAGAGATACAGTAAACCTGAAGTGAGGCATCGGAAATTAAAACTGGTCTCACAGGAAAGGTTCAAATCATAGACAATAAGAAGAGTTAGTCTTCTTGTAATTAAGTCGGCATCGTGCCTTTTGTATTTAATTCCGATGGAATTTCTGTGATTCATCTTGAATATGATGGTCCAAGGGATACAGTAAACCTGAAGTGAATCACCGGAATGAAAACTGGTCTCACAGGAAAGCTTCAAAACATAGACAGTAAGAAGAGTCAGTCTTCTTGTACTTAAGTCGGAATTGTGCATTTTGTACTTAATTCCGATGCAATTTATGTATTTCATCGTCAATAAGACGGTCCAAGTGATACAGTAAACCTGAAATGAAGCATCGGAATCTGAAACCTGTCTCACAGGAAAGGTTCAAAGCATAGACAATAAGACGAGTCAGTCATCTTGTACTTAAGTCGGCATTGTGCCTTTTGTATTTAATTCCGACGCAGTTTCTGTGTTCCATCGTCAATAAGCAGGTCCAAGGGATACAGTAAACCTGAAGTGAAGCATCGGAATCTAAAACTGGTCTCACAGGAAAGGTTCAAATTATAGACTTTAAAAAGAGTCAGTCTTCTCGTACTTAAGTCGGCATTTTGACTTTTGTATTTAATTCCGATGCAATTTCTGTGTTTCATCGTCAATAAGAATTTCCAAGGGATACAGTAAACGTGATGTGAAGCACCGGATTCTAAAACTGGTCTCACAGGAAAGGTTCAAATCATAAAATGTAATAGGAGTCAGTCCTCTTGTACTAAAGTCGGCATTGTGCCTTTTGCATTAAATTCCGATGCAATTTCTGTGTTTCATCGTCAATAAGATGGTCCAAGGGATACAGTAAACCTGATGTGTAACACCGGAATCAAAACTGGTCTCACAGGAAAGCTTCAAAACATAGACAGTAGGAAGACTCAGTCTTCTTGTACTTAAGTCGGAATTTGCATTTTGTATTTAATTCCGATGAAATTTCTGTGTTTCATCGTCAATAAGTAGGTCCAAGGGATACAGTAAACCTGAATTGAAGCATCGGAATCTGAAGCTGGTCTCACAGGAAAGGTTCAAATCATAGACAGTAAGGAGACTCAGTCATCTAGTACTTAAGTCGGCATTGTGCCATTTGTATTTAGTTCCGATGCAATTTGTGTGTTTCATCGTCAACATGAAGGACCAAGAGATGCAGTAAACCTGAAGTGAATCATCGGAATCTAAAACTGGACTCACAGGAAAGGTTCAAAATATTGACAGCAAGAAGAGTCAGCCTTCTTGTACTTAAGTCGGCATTTTTCATTTAGTATTTAATTCCGATGCAATTTTTGTGTTTCATCGTCAATAAGAAGGTCCAAGATATACAGTAAACCTGAAGTAAAGCATCGGAATCTAAAACTGGTCTCAAAGGAAACGTTCAAAGCATAGACAGTAAGAAGAGTCAGTCTTCATGTACTTAAGTCAGCATTGTGCCTTTTGTTTTTCATTCCGATGCAGTATCTGTGTTTCATCGTCAATAAGAAGGTCCAAAGGATACAGTAAACCTGAAAGGAAACCTAGGAATCAGAGGCTGATCTCACAGGAAAGGTTCAAATCATAGACAGTAAGAAGAGCCAGTCTCCTTGTACTTAAGTCGGCAATGTGGCGTTTGTATTTAATTCCGATGAATTTTTTGTGCCTCACGTCAATAAGATGGTCCAAGGGATACAGCAAACCTGACGTGAAGCATCGGAATCAAAACTGGTCTCGCAGGATAGCTTCAAAACATAGACAGTAAGAAGAGTCAGTCTTCTTGAACGTAAGTCGGCATTGTGCATTTTGTAATTAATTCCGATGCAATTTCTGTGTTTCATCGTCAGTAAGAAGGTCCAAGGGAAACAGTAAACCTGAAGTGAAGCATCGGAATCTAAAACTTGTCTCACAGGAATGGTTCAAAACATTGACAGTAAGGAGAGTCAGTCTTCTAGTACTTAAGTCGGCATTGTGCCTTTTGTATTTAATTCGGATGCAATTACTGTGTTTCATCGTCAATAAGAAGGTCCAAGGGATACAATAAACCAGAAGTGAAGCTTCGGAATCTAAAACTGGTCTCACAGAAGAGGTTCAAAGCATAGACAATAAGAAGAGTCAGTCTTCTTGTACTTAAGTCGGCATTGTGCTTTTTGTATTTAATTCCGATGTAGTTTCTGTGTTTCATCTTCAATAAGATGGTCCAAGGGATACAGTAAACCTGAAGTGAAACACCGGAATCAAAACTGGTCTCACAGGAAAGCTTCAAAACATAGACAGTAAGAAGAGTCAGTCTTCTTGAACGTAATTGGCATTGTGCATTTTGTAATTAATTCCGATGCAATTTCTGTGTTTCATCGTCAATAAGAAGGTCCAAGGGAAACAGTAAACCTGAAGTGAAGCATCGGAATCTAAAACTTGTCTCACAGGAATGGTTCAAAACATTGACAGTAAGGAGAGTCAGTCTTCTTGTACTTAAGTCGGCATTGTGCCTTTTGTATTTAATTCGGATGCAATTACTGTGTTTCATCGTCAATAAGAAGGTCCAAGGGATACAATAAACCAGAAGTGAAGCTTCGGAATCTAAAACTGGTCTCACAGGAAAGGTTCAATTCATACAATGTAAGAAGAGTCAGTCCTCTTGTACGTAAGTCGGCATTTTGCCTTTTGTATTTAATTCCGTTGCCATTTCTGTGTTTCATCGTGAATAAAAACTTCCAAGGGATACAGTAAACCTGAAGTGAAGCACCGGAATCAAAACTGGTCTCACAATAAAGCTTCAAATCGTAGACAGTAAGAAGAGTCAGTCTTCTTGTACTTAAGTCTGCATTGTGCATTTTGTATTTAATTCCGATGCAATTTCTGTGTTTCATCGTCAATAAGAAGGTCCAATGGATACAGTAAACCTGAAGTAAAGCATCGGAATCTAAAACTGGTCTCACAGGAATGGTTCAAAACATTGACAGTAAGAAGAGTCAGTCTTCTTCTTCTTAAGTCGGCATTGTGCTTTTTGTATTTAATTCGGATGCAATTACTGTGTTTCATCGTCAATGAGAAGGTCCAAGGGATACAGTAAACTTGACGTGAAGCTTCGGAGTGTAAAACAGGTCTCACAGGAAAGGTTCAATTCATAGAATGTAAGAAGAATCAGTCCTCTTGTACTTAAGTCGGCATAATTCCGATGCAATTTCTGTGTTTCATCGTCAATAAGAAGGTCCAAGGGATACAGTACACCTGAAGTAAAACATCGGAATCTAATACTGGTCTCAGAGGGAAGGTTCAAAATATAGACAGTAAGAAAAGTCAGTCTTCTAGCACTTAAGTCGGCATTGTGCCTTTTGTATTAAACTCCGATGCAATATCTGTGTCTCATTGTCAATAAGAAGGTCCCAGGGATACAGTATACCAGAAACGAGACATAGGAAACTTAAAGTGGTCTCACAGGAATTGTTCAAATCATAGACAGTAAGAAGAGTCAGTCTTCATGTACTTATGTCGTCATTGTGCCTTTAGTATTTAAATCTGATGTAATTTCTGTGTTTCACCGTCAATAAGAAGGTCCAAGGGATACAGTAAACCTGAAGTGAAGCACCGGAATCAAAACTGGTCTCACAGGAAAGCTTTAAAACATAGACAGTAAGAAGAGTCAGTCTTCATGTACTTAAGTCGGCATTGTTCATGTAGTATTTAATTCCGATGCAATTTTTGTGTTTCATCGTCAATAAGAAGGTCCAAGATAAACAGTAAACCTGAAGTAAGGCATCGGAATCTAAAACTGGTCTCAAAGGAAACGTTCAAAACATAGACAGTAAGAAGAGTCAGTCTTCATGTACTTAAGTCGGCATTGTGCCTTTTGTATTTCATTCCGATGCAATATCTGTGTTTCATCGTCAATAAGAAGGTCCAAGGGATACAGTAGACCTGAAAAGAAACCTCGGAATCTGAGGCTGATCTCACAGGAAAGGTTCAAATCATATTCAGTAAGAAGAGCCAGTCTCCTTGTACTTAAGTTTGCAATGTGGCGTTTGTAATTAATTCCGATGTAATTTTTGTGTTTCACGTCAATAAGATGGTCCAAGGGATACAGTAAACCTGACGTGAAGGGTCGGAATCAAAACTGGTCTCACAGGATAGCTTCAAAACATTGTAAGTAAGAAGAGTCAGTCTCCTTGTACTTAAGTCGCCATTGTGCATTTTGTATTTAATTCCGATGCGATTTCTGTGTTTCATCGTCAATAATAAGGTCCAAGGGATACAGTAAACCTGAAGTAAAGCATCGGATTCTAAAACTGGTCTCACAGGAATGGTTCAAAATATTGACAGTAAGAAGAGTCAGTCTTCCTGTACTTAAGTCAGCATTGTACCTTTTGTATTTAATTCGGATGCAATTACTGTGTTCCATCGTCAATAAGAAGCTCCAAGGGATACAGTAAAACTGAAGTAAAGCATCGGAATCTAAGACTGGTCTCAGAGGGAAGGTTCAAAATATAGACAGTAAGAAGAGTCAGTCTTCTGGTACTTAGGTCGTCTTTGCGCCTTTTGTATTTAATTCCGATGTGATATCTGTGTTTCATCGTCAATAAGAAGGTCCAAGGGATACAGTAAACCTGAAGTGAAGCACCGGAATCAAAACTGGTCTCACAGGAATGCTTCAAAACATAGACAGTAAGAGGCCTCGGTCTTCTTGTACTTAAGTCGGCATTGTTCATTTAGTATTTAATTCCGATGTAATTTTTGTTCTTCATCGTCAATAAGAAGGTCAAAGATATACAGTAAACCTGAAGTAAAGCATCGAAATCTAAAACTGGTCTCACAGGAAACGTTCAAAACATAGACAGTTAGAAGTGTCAGTCTTCATGTACTTAAGTCGGCATTGTGCCTTTTGTATTTAATTCCGATGCATTTTCTGTGTTTCATCGTGAATAAAAACTTCCAAGGGATACAGTAAACCTGAAGTAAAGCATCGGAATGTAAAACTGGTCTCACAGGAAAGGTTCAAAACGTAGACAGTAAGATGAGTCGGTCTTCTTGAACTTAAGTCGGCATTGTGCCTTTTGTATTTAATTCCGATGCAATTTCTGTGTTTCATCGTCAATAAAAAGGTCCAAGGGATACAGTAAACCTGAAATGAAGCATCGGAATCTAAAACTGGTCTCACAGGAAAGGTTCAAATCATAGAATGTTAGAGGAGTCAGTCCTCTTGTACTGAAGTCTTCATTGTGCCTTTTGCATTTAATTCCGATGCAATTTCTGTGTTTCATCGTCAATAAGAAGGTCCAAGGGATACAGTAAACCTGAAGTAAAGCATCGGAATCTAAGACTGGTCTCAGAGGGAAGGTTCAAAATATAGACAGTAAGAAGAGTCAGTCTTCTGGTACTTAAGTCTCCATTGCGCCTTTTGTAATTAATTCCGATATAAATTCTGTGTTTCATCGTCATGAGAAGGTCCAAGGGATACAGTAAACTTAACGTGAAGCTTCGGTGTGTAAAACAGGTCTCACAGGAAAGGCTCAATTCATAGAATGTAAGAAGAGTCAGTCCTCTTGTACTTAAGTCGGCATAATTCCGATGCAATTTCTGTGTTTCATCGTCAATAAGAAGGTCCAAGGGATACAGTACACCTGAAGTAAAGCATCGGAATCTAATACTGGTCTCAGAGGGAAGGTTCAAAATATAGACAGTAAGAAAAGTCAGTCTTCTAGTACTTAAGTCGGCATTGTGCCTTTTGTATTTAACTCCGATGCAATATCTGTGTCTCATTGTCAATAAGAAGTTCACAGGGATACAGTATACCAGAAACGAGACATAGGAAACTTAAAGTGGTCTCACAGGAATGGTTCAAATCATAGACAGTAAGAAGAGTCAGTCTTCATGTACTTATGTCGTCATTGTGCCTTTAGTATTTAAATCTGATGTAATTTCTGTGTTTCACCGTCAATAAGAAGGTCCAAGGGATACAGTAAACCTGAAGTGAAGCACCGGAATCAAAACTGGTCTCACAGGAAAGCTTTAAAACATAGACAGTAAGAAGAGTCAGTCTTCAAGTACTTAAGTCGGCATTGTTCATGTAGTATTTAATTCCGATGCAATTTTTGTGTTTCATCGTCAATAAGAAGGCCCAAGATAAACAGTAAACCTGAAGTAAGGCATCGGAATCTAAAACTGGTCTCAAAGGAAACGTTCAAAACATAGACAGTAAGAAGAGTCAGTCTTCATGTACTTGAGTCGGCATTGTGCCTTTTGTATTTCATTCCGATACAATATCTGTGTTTCATCGTCAATAAGAAGGTCCAAGGGATACAGTAGACCTGAAAAGAAACCTCGGAATCTGAGGCTGATCTCACAGGAAAGGTTCAAATCATATTCAGTAAGAAGAGCCAGTCTCCTTGTACTTAAGTTGGCAATGTGGCGTTTGTAAATAATTCCGATGTAATTTTTGTGTTTCACGTCAATAAGATGGTCCAAGGGTTACAGTAAACCTGACGTGAAGGGTCGGAATCAAAACTGGTCTCACAGGATAGCTTCAAAACATTGTAAGTAAGAAGAGTCAGTCTTCTTGTACTTAAGTCGCCATTGTGCATTTTGTATTTAATTCCGATGCGATTTCTGTGTTTCATCGTCAATAATAAGGTCCAAGGGATACATTAAACCTGAAGTAAAGCATCGGAATCTAAAACTGGTCTCACAGGAATGGTTCAAAATATTGACAGTAAGAAGAGTCAGTCTTCTTGCACTTAAGTCGGCATTGTACCTTTTGTATTTAATTCGGATGCAATTACTGTGTTCCATCGTCAATAAGAAGGTCCAAGGGATACAGTAAAACTGAATTGAAGCTTCGGAATCTAAAACTGGTCTCACAGGAAAGGTTCAATTCATAGAATGTAAGAAGAGTCATGCCTCTTGTACTTAGGTCGGCATTTTGCCTTTTGAATTTAATTCCGTTTCCATTTCTGTGTTTCATTGTGAATAAAAAGGTCCAAGGGATACAGTAAACCTGAAATCAAGCATAGGAATCTAAAACTGGTCCCACATGAAAGGTTCAAATCATAGAATGTAAGAAGAGTCAGTCGTCTTGTACGAAAGTCGGCATTGTGCCTTTTGCATTCAATTTCGATGCAATTTTTGTGTCTCATCGTAAATAAGAAAGTCCAAGGGATATAGTAAACCAGAAGTAAAGCATCGGAATCTAAAACTGGTCTCACAGGAAACGTTCAAAACATAGACAGTAAGAAGTGTCAGTCTTCATGTACTTAAGTCGGCATTGTGCCTTTTGTATTACATTCCGATGCATTATCTGTGTTTCATCGTTACTAAGAAGATCCAAGGGATACAGTAAACATGAAATGAAGCATCGGAATCTAAAACTGGTCTCAAATGAAAGGTTCAAATCATAGAATGTAAGAAGAGACAGTCGTCTTGTACGAAAGTCGGCATTGTGCCTTATGTATTTAATTCCGATGCAATTTCTGTGTTTCATCGTCAATAAGAAGGTCCAAGGGATAAAGTAAACCTGAAAGGAATCATAGGAATCTGAAACTGGTCTCACAGGAATGGTTCTAGTCATAGACAGTAAGAAGAGTCAGTCTTCTTGTACTTAAGTCGTCATTGCGCCTTTTGTATTTAATTCCGATGTAATTTCTGTGTTTCATCGTCAATAAGAAGGTCCAAGGGATAGACTAAACCTGAAGTAAAGCATCGGAATGTAAAACTGGTCTCACAGGAAAGGTTCAAAGCATAGACAGTAAGAAGAGTCAGTCTTCTTGTACTTAAGTCGGCATTGTGCCTTTTGTATTTAATTCCGATGCAATTTCTGTTTTTCATCGTCAATACGAAGGTCCAAGGGATACAGTAAACCTGAAATGAAGCATCGGAATCTAAAACTGGTCTCACAGGAAAGGTTCAAATCATAGCATGTAAGAGGAGTCGGTCCTCTTGTACTAAAGTCGGCATTGTGCCTTGTGCATTGAATTCCGTTGCAATTTCTGTGTTTCATCGTCAGTAAGAAGGTCCAAGAGATACAGTACACCTGAAGTAAAGCATCGGAATGTAAAACTGATCTCACAGGAATGGTTCAAAGCATAGGCAGTAAGAAGAGTCAGTCTTCTTGTACTTAAGTCGGCATTGTGCCTTTTGTATTTAATTACGATGCAAATCCTGTGTTTCATCGTCAATAAGAAGGTCCAAGGAATACAGTAAACCTGAAATGAAGCATCGGAATCTAAAACTCTTCCCACAGGAAAGGTTCAAATCATAGAATGTAAGAGGAGTCAGTCCTCTTGTACTAAAGTCGGCATTGTGCCATTTGCATTTAATTCCGATGCAATTTCTGTGTTTCATCGTCAATAAGAAGGTCAAAGGGATACAGTAAACCTCAAGTAAAACAACGGAATCTAAAACTGGTTACACGGTTAAGGTTCAAAACATAGACAGTAAGAAGAGTCAGTCTTCATGTACTGAAGTCGGCATTGTGCCTTTTGTATTTAATTCCGATGCAATATCTGTGTTTTATCGTCAATAAGAAGGTCCAAGCGATACAGTAAACCTGAAGGGTAACATAGGAATCTGACACTGGTCTGACAGGAATAGTTCAAATCATAGACAGTTAGAAGATTCAGTCTTCTTGTACTTAAGTCGTCATTGTGCCTTTTGCATTTAATTCCGATGCAATTTCTTTGTTTCATCGTCAATAAGAAGGTCCAAGGGATACAGTAAACCTGAAATGAAGCATAGGAATCTAAAAATGGTCTCACAGGAAAGGTTCAAATCATAGACACTAAGAAGAATAAGTCATCTTGTACTTAAGTCGGCATTGTGCCTTTTGTATTTAATTCCGATAGAATTTCTGTGTTTCATCGTCAATATGAAGGTGCGAAGGATACACGAAACCTGAAGTGAGGCACCGGAATCAAAACTGGTCTCACAGCAAAGCTTCAAAACATAGACAGTAAGAAGAGTCAGTCATCTTGTACTTAAGTCGGCATTGTGCCTTTTGTATTTCATTCCGATGCAATATCTGTGTTTCATCGTCAATGAGAAGGTCCAAGGGATACAGTTATCCTGAAAGGAAACATAGGAATCTGAAACTGGTCTCACAGGAAAGGTTCAAATCGTAGGCAGTAAGATGAGTCAGTGTCCTTGTACCTAAGTCGGCATTGTGGGTTTTGTATTTAATTCCGATGTAATTTTTGTGATTCACATCAATATGAAGGTCCTAGGGATACAGTAAACCTGAAGTGTAGCACCGGAATCAAGACTGGTCTCACATGAAAGCTTCAAAACATAGACAATAGGAAGAGTCAGTCTTCTTGTACTTAAGTCGGCATTGTGCATTTTGTATTTAATTGCGATGCAATTTCTGTGTTTCATCGTCAATAAGGAGGTCCAAGGGATAAAGTAAACCTGAAAGGAACCATAGGAATCTGAAACTGGTCTCACAGGAATGGTTCTAGTCATAGACAGTAAGAAGAGTCAGTCTTCTTGTACGTAAGTCGTCATTGCGCCTTTTGTATTTAATTCCGATGTAATTTCTGTGTTTCATCGTCAATAAGAAGGTCCAAGGGATAGAGTAAACCTGAAGTAAAGCATCGGAATGTAAAACTGGTCTCACAGGAAAGGTTCAAAGCATAGACAGTAAGAAGAGTCAGTCTTCTTGTACTTAAGTCGGCATTGTGCCTTTTGTATTTAATTCCGATGCAATTTCTGTGTTTCATCGTCAATAAGAAGGTCCAAGGGATACAGTAAACCTGAAATGAAGCATCGGAATCTAAAACTGGTCTCACAGGAAAGGTTCAAGTCATAGCATGTAAGAGGAGTCGGTCCTCTTGTACTAAAGTCGGCATTGTGCCTTGTGCATTGAATTCCGTTGCAATTTCTGTGTTTCATCGTCAGTAAGAAGGTCCAAGGGATACAGTACACCTGAAGTAAAGCATCGGAATGTAAAACTGATCTCACAGGAATGGTTCAAAGCATAGGCAGTAAGAAGAGTCAGTCTTCTTGTACTTAAGTCGGCATTGTGCATTTTGTATTTCATTCCGATGCAAATTCTGTGTTTCATCGTCAATAAGAAGGTCCAAGGAATACAGTAAACCTGAAATGAAGCATCGGAATCTAAAACTCTTCCCACAGGAAAGGTTCAAATCATAGAATGTAAGAGGAGTCAGTCCTCTTGTACTAAAGTCGGCATTGTGCCATTTGCATTTAATTCCGATGCAATTTCTGTGTTTCATCGACAATATGAAGGTCAAAGGGATACAGTAAACCTGAAAAAAAGCAACGGAATCTAAAACTGGTTACACGGGGAAGGTTCAAAACATAGACAGTAAGAAGAGTCAGTCTTCATGTACTGAAGTCGGCATTGTGCCTTTTGCATTTAATTCCGATGCAATATCTGTGTTTTATCGTCAATAAGAAGGTCCAAGCCATACAGTATACCTGAAGGGTAACATAGGAATCTGACACTGGTCTCACAGGAATAGTTCAAATCATAGACAGTAAGAAGATTCAGTCTTCTTGTACTTAAGTCGTCATTGTGCCTTTTGCATTTAATTCCGATGCAATTTCTTTGTTTCATCGTCAATAAAAGGTCCAAGGGATACAGTAAACCTGAAATGAAGCATAGGAATCTAAAAATGGTCTCACAGGAAAGGTTCAAATCATAGACAGTAAGAAGAATCAGTCATCTTGTACTAAAGTCGGCATTGAGCCTTTTGTATTTAATTCCGATAGAATTTCTGTGTTTCATCGTCAATATGAAGGTGCAAGGGATACACTAAACATGAAGTGAGGCACCGGAATCAAAACTGGTCTCACAGCAAAACTTCAAAACATAGACAGTAAGAAGAGTCAGTCTTCTTGTACTTAAGTCGGCATTGGTCATTTACTATTTATTTCCGATGCGATTTCTGTGTTTGATTGTCAATAAGAACGTCCAAGGGATACAGTAAACCTGAAGTAAAGAATCGGAATCTAAAACAGGTCTCACAGGACACGTTCAAAATATAGACAGTAAGAAGGGTCAGTCTTCTTGTACTTAAGTCGGCATTGTGCCTTTTGTATTTCATTCCGATGCAATATCTGTGTTTCATCGTCAATGAGAAGGTCCAAGGGATACAGTAAACCTGAAAGGAAACATAGGAATCTGAAGCTGGTCTCACAGGAAAGGTTCAAATCGTAGCCAGTAAGAAGAGTCAGTGTCCTTGTACCTAAGTCGGCATTGTGGGTTTTGTATTTAATTCCGATGTAATTTTTGTGATTCACATCAATAAGAAGGTCCAAGGGATATAGTAAACCTGAAGTGTAGCACAGGAATCAAGTCTGGTCTCACATGAAAGCTTCAAAACATAGACAATAAGAAGAGTCAGTCTTCTTGTACTTAAGTCGGCATTGTGCATTTTGTATTTAATTGCGATGCAATTTCTGTGTTTCATCGTCAATAAGCAGGTCCAAGGGATACATTAAACCTGAAATGAAGCATCGGAATTTATAACTGGTCTCACAGGAAAGTTTCAAACCATGGACAGTAAGAAGTGTCAGTCTTCTTGTACTTAAGTCGGCAATGTGCCTTTTGTATTTAATTCCGGTGCAATTTCTGTGTTTCATCGTCAATATGCAGGTCCAAAGAATACAGTAAACCTGAAGTGAAGCATCGGAATCTAAAACTGGTCTCACAGGAAAGGTTCAATTCATAGAATGTAAGAAGAGTCATGCCTCTTGTACTTAAGTCGGCATTTTGCCTTTTGAATTTAATTCCGTTTCCATTTCTGTGTTTCATCGTGAATAAAAAGGTCCAAGGGATACAGTAAACCTGACGTAAAGCATCGGAATGTAAAACTGGGCTCACAGGAAAGGTTCAAAGAATAGACAGTTAGAAGAGTCAGTCTTCTTGTACTTAAGTCGGCATTGTGCCTTTTGTATTTAATTCCGATGCAATATCTGTGTTTCATCTTCAATAAAAAAGTCCAAGGGACATTGCAAAATTGAAGTGAAGTTTCGGAATCTAGAACTGGTCTCACAGGAAAGGTTCAAAACATAGAAAGTAGGAGGAGTCAGTCCTCTTGTACTGAAGTCGGCATTGTGCCTTTTGCATTTAATTCCGATGCAATTTCTGTGTCTCATCGTAAATAAGAAGGTCCAAGGGATATAGTAAACCTGAAGTAAAGCATCGGAATCTAAAACTGGTTACACGGGGAAGGTTCAAAACATAGACAGTAAGAAGAGTCAGTCTTCATGTACTGAAGTCGGCATTGTGCATTTTGCATTTAATTGCGATGCAATTTCTGTGTTTCATCGTCAATAAGGAGGTCCAAGGGATACATTAAAGCTGAAATGAAGCATCGGGATCTAAAACTGGTCCCACATGAAAGGTTCAAATCATAGAATGTTAGAAGAGTCAGTCGTCTTGTACGAAAGTCGGCATTGTGCCTTTTGCATTCAATTTCGATGCAATTTCTGTGTCTCATCGTAAATAAGAAGGTCCAAGGGATATAGTAAACCTGAAGTAAAGCATCGGAATCTAAAACTGGTTACACGGGGAAGGTTCAAAACATAGACAGTAAGAAGAGTCAGTCTTCATGTACTGAAGTCGGCATTGTGCCTTTTGCATTCAATTTCGATGCAATTTCTGTGTTTCATCGTCAATAAGGAGGTCCAAGGGATACATTAAACCTGAAATGAAGCATCGGAATTTATAACTGGTCTCACAGGAAAGGTTCAAACCATAGACAGTAAGAAGTGTCAGTCTTCTTGTACTTAAGTCGGCAATGTGCCTTTTGTAATTAATTCCGGTGCAATTTCTCTGTTTCATCGTCAATAAGCAGGTCCAAGGAATACAGTAAACCTGAAGTGAAGCATCGGAATCTAAAACTGGTCTCACAGGAAAGGTTCAAATCACGGAATGTAAGAAGAGTCAGTCTTCTTGTACTTAATTCCGCATTGTGCCCTTTGTAATTAATTCCGATGCAATTTCTGTGTTTCATCGTCAAAAAGAATGTCCAAGGGATACAGTAAACCTGAAGTAAAGCATCGGAATCTTAAACTGGTCTCACAGGAAAGGTTCAAAACACAGACAGTACGAAGAGTCAGTCTTCTTGTTTTTAAGTGGGCATTGTGCCGTTTGTATTTAATTCCGGCCAAATTTCTGTGTTTCATCGTCAATAAGAAAGTCCAAGGGATACAGTCAACCTGAAGTAAAGCATCGGAATCAAATCTGGTCTCACAGGAATGGTTCAAAACATAGACAGTAAGATTAGTCAGTCTTCTTGTACTTAAGACGGCATTGTGCCATTAGTATTTAATTCCGATGCAATTTCTTTGTTTCATCGTCAATAAGAAGGACCAAGGGATACAGTAAACCTGAAATGAAGCATAAGAATCTAAAAATGGTCTCACAGGAAAGGTTCAATTCATAGACAGTAAGAAGACTCAGTCATCTTGTACTTAAGTCTTCAATGTGCCTTTTGTATTTAATTCCGATAGAATTTCTGTGTTTCATCGTCAATATGAAGGTCCAAGGGATACACTAAACCTGAAGTGAAGCACCGGAATCCAAAACTGGTCTCACGAGAAAGGTTTAAATTATAGACAGTATGAAGAGTCAGTCTTCTTGTACTTAAATCGGCATTTTGACTTTTGTATTTAATTCCGATGTAATTTCTGTGTTTCATCGTCATTATGAAAGTCCAAGGGATACAGTAAACCTGAAGTGAAGCATCGGAATCTAAAACTGGTCTCACAGGAAAGGTTCAAATCATAGACAGTAGGAAGACTCAGTCATCTTGTACTTAAGTCAGCATTGTGCCTTTTGTATTTAGTTCCGATGCAATATGTGTGTTTCATCGTCAACATGAAGGTCCAAGGGATACAGTAAACCTGAAGTGAAGCATCGGAATCTTAAAACTGGTCTCACAGGAAAGGTTCAAATCATGGAATGTAAGAAGAGTCAGTCCTCTTGTACTTAAGTCAGCATTGTGCCTTTTGTATTTAATTCCGATGCTATTTCTGTGTTTCATCGTCAATAAGAAGATCCAAGGGATACAGTATACCTGAAATGAAGCATAAGAATCTAAAACTGGTCTCACAGGAAAGGTTCAAATCATAGACAGTAGGAAGACTCAGTCATCTTGTACTTAAGTCGGCATTGTGCCTTTTGTATTTAGTTCCGATGCAATATGTGTGTTTCATCGTCAACATGAAGGTCCAAGGGATACAGTAAACCTGAAGTGAAGCATCGGAATCTAAAACTTGTCTCACAAGAAAAGTTCAAATTATATACAGTGAGAAGAGTGAGTCTTCTTGTTCTGGGTCGGCATAGTGCCATTTTTATTTAATCCCAATTCAATTTCTGTGTTTCAACGTCAACACGAAGGTCCAAGGGATACAGTAAACCTGATGTGAAACACCGGAATCAAAACTAGTCTCACACGAAACATTCAAAACAAAGACAGTAAGAAGAGGCAGACTTCTTGTACTTAAGTCGGAATTGTGCGTTTTAAACTTAATTCCGATGCTATTTCTGCGTTTCATCGTCAATAAGAAAATCCAAGGGATACAGTATACCTGAAATGAAGCATAAGAATCTAAAACTGGTCTCACAGGATAGGTTAAAAGCACAAACAGTCTACTTGTACTGAAGTCGGCATTTTGAATTTTTTATTTAATTCCGGTGCAATTTCTGTGTTTCATCGTCAATAAGAAGGTCCAAGGGATACAGTAAACCTGAAATGAAGCATCGGAATCTAAAACTAGTCTCACATGAAAGGTTCAAATCATAGAATGTAAGATGAGTCAGTCGTCTTGTACGAAAGTCGGCATTGTGCCTTTTGCATTTAATTCCGATGCAATTTCTGTGTCTCATCGTAAATAAGAAGGTCCAAGGGATATAGTAAACCTGAAGTAAAGCATCGGAATCTAAAACTGGTCTCACAGGAAAGGTTCAAATCATAGACAGTAAGAAGAGTCAGTCTTCTTGTACTCAGGTCGTCATTGCGCCTTTTGTATTTAATTCCGATGTATTATCTGTGTTTCATCGTCAATAAGAAGGTCCAAGGGGTACAGTAAACCTGAAGTGAAGCACCGGAATCAAAACTGGTCTCACAGGAATGCTTCAAAATATAGACAGTAAGAAGATTCAGTCTTCTTGTACTTAAGTCGGCATTCTTCATTCAGTATTTATTCCAATGCAATTTTTGTTCTTCATCGTCAATAAGAAGGTCCAAGATATACAGTACACCTGAAGTAAAGCATCGGAATCTAAAACTGGTCTCACAGGAAACGTTCAAAACATAGACAGTAAGAAGCGACAGTCTTCATGTACTTAAGTCGGAATTGTGCCTTCTGTATTTCATTCCGATGCAATATCTGTGTTTCATCGTCAATAAGAAGGTCCAAGGGATACAGTAAACCTGAAAGAAAACCTACGAATCTGAGGCTGCTCTAACAGGAATGGTTCAAATCATAGACAGTAAGAAGAGTCAGACTCATTGTACTTATGTCGGCATTGTGGCGTTTGTATTTAATTCCGATGTAATTTTTGTGTTTCACGTCAATAAGAAGGTCCAAGGGATACAGCAAACCTGACGTGAAGCACCGGAATCAAAACTGGTCTCACAGAAAAGCTTCAAAACATAGACAGTAAAAAGAGTATGCCTTCTTGTTCTTAAGTCGGCATTGTGCATTTTGTATTTAATTCCCATGCAATTTCTGTGTTTCATCATCAATAAGAAGGTCCAAGGGATACAGTAAACCTGAAGTAAAGCATCGGAATCAAAAACTGGTCTCACAGGAATGGTGCAAAACATTGACAGAAAGAAGAGTCAGTCTTCTTGTACTTAAGTCGGCATTGTGCCTTTTGTATTTAATTCGGATGCATTTACTGTGTTTCATCGTCAATAAGAAGGTCCAAAGGATACAGTAAACTTGAAGTGAAACTTCGGAATCTAAAACAGGTCTCACAGGAAAGGTTCAATTCATAGAAAGTAAGAAGAGTCAGTCCTCTTGTACTTAAGTCGGCATTGTGCCTTTTGTATTTAATTCCGATGCCATTTCTGTGTTTCATCGTGAATAAGAAGGTCCAAGGGATAGAGTAAAAATGAAGTACAGCATCGGAATGTAAAACTGGTCTGACAGGAAAGGTTCAAAGCATAGACAGTAAGAAGAGTCAGTCTTCTAGTACTTAAGTCGGCATCGTCCCTTTTGTATTTAATTCCGATGCCATTTCTGTGTTTCAACGTCAATAAGAAGGTCCAAGGGATACAGTAAAACTGAAATGAAGCATTGTCTCACAGGAAAGGTTCAAATCATAGACAGTAAGAAGACTCAGTCATCTTGTACTTAAGTCGGCATTGTGCCTTTTGTATTTAATTCCGATCGAATTTCTGTGTTTCATTGTCAATATGAAGGTCCAAGGGATACACTAACCCTGAAGTGAAGCACCGGAATCTAAAACTGGTCTCACAGGAAAGGTTTAAATTATAGACAAAAAGAAGAGTCGGTCTTCTTGTACTTAAATCGGCATTTTGACTTTTGTATTTAATTCCGATGCAATTTCAGTGTTTCATCGTCATTATGAAAGTCCAAGGGATACAGTAAACCTGAAGTGAAGCATCGGAATCTATAACTGGTCTCACAGGAAGGGTTCAAAATATAGTCACAAAGAAGAGTCAGTCTACTTGTACTTAAGTCGGCATTGTGCCTTTTGTATATAATTTTGATGCAATTTCTGTGTTTCATCTTCAATAAGAAGGTCCAAGGGATACAGTAAACCTGAAGTGTAACACCGGAAACAAAACTGGTCTCACAGGAAACCTTCAAAACATAGACAGTAAAAAGAGTCAGTCTTCTTGTACTTAAGTCGGAATTGTGCGTTTTGTACTTAATTCCGATGAAATTTCTGTGTTTCATCGTCAATAAGCAATTCCAAGGGATACAGTAAACCTCAGGTGAAGCATCGGAATCTTAAAACTGGTCTCACAGGAAAGGTTCAAATCATGGAATGTAAGAAGAGTCAGTCCTCTTGTACTTAAGTCCGCATTGTGCCTTTTGTATTTAAATCCGATGCAATTTCTGTGTTTCATCGTCAATAAGAAGGTCCAAGGGATACAGTAAACCTGCAGTAAAGCAACCGAATCTAAAACTGGTCTCACAGGAATGGTTCAAAACATAGACAGTAAGAAGAGTCAGTCTTCTTGTTTTTAAGTGGGCATTGTGCCTTTCGTATTTAATTCCGACAAATTTCTGTGTTTCATCGTCAATACGAAAGTCCAAGGGATACAGTAAACCTAAAGTGAGGCATCGGAACCTAAAACGTGTCTCACAGGAAAGGTTCAAATTATAGACAGTAAGAAGAGTCAGACTACTCGTACTTAAGTCGGCATTTTGACTTTTGTATTTAATTCCGATGCAATTTCGGTGTTTCATCTTCAATAAGAAGCTCCAAGGGATACAGTAAACCTGAAGTGAAACACCGGAACCAAAACTGGTCTCACAGGATTGGTTCAAAACATAGACAGTAAGAGGAGTCAGTCTTCTTGTACTTAAGTCAGCATTGTGCCTTTTGTATTAAATTCCTATGCTATTTCTGTGTTTCATCGTCAATAAGAAGGTCCAAGGGATACAGCAAACCTGAAGTGAAGCATCGGAATCTATAACTGGTCGAACAGGAAAGGTTCAAATCATAGACAGTAAGAAGACTCAGTCATCTCGTACTTAAGTCGGCATTGTGCCATTTGTATTTAGTTCCGATGCAATTTGTGTGTTTCATCATCAACATGAAAGTCTAAGGGATACAGTAAACCTGAAGTGAAGCATCGGAATCTAAAAGTGGTCTCACAGGAAAAGTTCAAATTATAGACAGTGAGAAGAGTCAGTCTTCTTGTACTTATGTCGGCATTTTGACTTTTGTATTTAATTCCGATGCAATTTCTGTGTTTCATCGTCAATATGAAGGTCCAAGGGATACAGCAAACCTGAAGTGAAGCATCGGAATCTATAACTGGTCGAACAGGAAAGGTTCAAAATATAGACAGCAAGAAGAGTCAGTCTTCTTGTTCTGAAGTCGGCATAGTGCCATTTGTATTTAATTCCAATTCAATTTCTGTGCTTCATCGTCAATAAGAAGGTCCAAGGGATACACTAAACCTAAAGTGAAGCATCGTAATCTAAAAATGGTTTCAAAGGAACGGTTCAAAACATAGTCAGTAAGAAGAGTCAATCTTCTTGTACTTAAGTCGGCATTGTGCCTTTTCTATTTAATTCGGATGCAATTACTGTGTTTCATCATCATTAAGAAGGTCCAAGGGATACAGTAAACCTGAAGAGAAGCTTCGGAATCTAAAACTGGTCTCACAGGAAAGGTTCAAAGCATAGACAGTAAGAAGAATCAGTCTTCTTGTACTTGCGTCGGCATTGTGCCATTTGTATTTAATTCTGATGCAATTTCTGTGTTTCATCGTCAATAAGAAGGTCCAAGGGATACAGTAAACCGGAAATGAAGCATCTGAATCTAAAACTGGTCTCACATGAAAGGTTCAAATCATAGAATGTAAGAAGAGTCAGTCGTCTTGAACGAAACCCGGCATTGTGCCTTTTGCATTTAATTCCGATGCAATCTCTGTGTTTCATCGTCAATAAGAAGGTCCAAGGGATACAGTAAATCTGAAACTAAACATAGGAATCTGAAACTCGTCTCACAGGAATCGTTGAAATCGTCGACAGTAAGAAGAGTCAGTCTTCTTGACCTTAAGTCGGTATTGTTCATTTAGTATTTAATTCCGATGCAATTTTTTTGTTTGATCGTCAATCAGAAGGTCCAAGGGATACAGCAAACCTGAAGTGAAGCATCGGAATCTATAACTGGTCTCACAGGAAAGGTTTTTAAAAATGGACAGCAAGAAGAGTCAGTCTTCTTGTTCTGAAGCCGGCATAGTGCCTTTTGTATTTAATTCCGATGCAATATCTGTGTTTCATCGTCGATAAGAAGGTCCAAGGGATACAGTAAACCTGAAATGAAGCATCGGAATCTGAAACTGGTCTCACATGAAAGGTTCAAATCATAGAATGTAAGAAGAGTTAGTCCTCTTGTACGAAAGTCGGCATTGTGCCTTTTGCATTTAATTCCGATGCAATTTCTGTGTCTCATCGCAAATAAGAAGGTCCAATAGATACAGTAAACCTGAAGTAAAGCATGGGAATCTAAAACTGGTCTCACAGGAAAGGTTCAAAACATAGACATTAAGAAGTGTCAGTCTTCATGTACTGAAGTCGGCATTGTGCCTTTTGTATTTAATTCCGATGCAATATCTGTGTTTCATCGTCATTATGAAGGTCCATGGGATATAGTAAACCTGAAGTGAAGCTTCGGAATCTAGAACTGGTCTCACAGGAAAGGTTCAAATCATAGAATGTAAAAAGAGTCAGTCCTACTGTACTTAAGTCGGCATTGTGACTTTTGTATTTGATTCCAATGCCATTTCTGTATTTCATCGTGAATAAGAAGGTCCAAGGGATACAGTACACCTGAAGTAAAGCATCGGAATGTAAAACTGCTCTCACAGGAAAGGTTCAACGCATAGACAGTAAGAAGAGTCAGTCTTCTTGTAGTTGAGTCGGCATTGTGCCTTTTGTATTTAATTCCGATGCAATATCTGTGTTTCATCGACAATAAGAAGGTCCAAGGGATACAGTAAACCTGAAATAAAGCATCGGAATCTAGAACTGGTCTCACATGAAAGGTTCAAATCATAGAATGTAAGGAGAGTCAGTCGTCTTGTACGAAAGTCGGCATTGTGCCTTTTGCATTTAATTCCGATGCAATTTCTGTGTCTCATCGTAAATAAGAAGGTCCAAGGGATACAGTAAACCTGAAGTAAGGCATCGGAATCAAAAACTCGTCTCACAGGAAAGTTTCAAATCATAGAGAGTAAGAAGACACAGTCATCTTGTACTTAAGTCGGCATTGTGCCTTTTGTATTTAATTCCGATGTAATTTTTGTGTTTCATCGTCAATAAGTAGGTCCAAGGGATACTGTAAACCTGAAGTGAAGCATCGGAAATTAAAACTGGTCTCACAGGCGAGGTTAAAAACATAGACAGTAAGGAGTGTCAGTCTTTTTGTACTTAAGTCGGCATTGTGCTTTTTGTATTTAATTCCGATGCAATTTCTGTGTTTCATCGTCAATAAGAAGGTCCAAGGGACACAGTAAACCTGAAATGGAACATCGGAATGTAAAACTGCTCTCACAGGAAAGGTTCAAATCATAGGCAGTAAGAAGAGTCAGTCATCTTGTACTTAAGTCGGCATTGTGCCTTTTGTATTTAATTCCGATGCAATTTTGTGTTTCATCGTCAATAAGCAGATCCAAGGGATACAGTAAACCTGAAGTAAACCATCGGAATCTAAAACTGGTCTCACAGGAAACGTTCAAAACATAGACAGTAAGAAGAGTCAGTCTTTATGTACTTAAGTCGGCATTGTGCCTTTTGTATTTAATTCCGATGCAATTTCTGTATTTCATCGTCAATAAGAAGGTCCAAGGGATACAGTAAACCTGAAGTAAAGCATCTGAATCTAAAACTGGTCTCATGGGAAAGGTTCAAACCATAGACATTAAGAAGAGTCAGTCGTCTTGTTTTTATGTGGGCATTGTGCCTTTTGTATTTAATTCCGATGCCATTTCTGTGTTTCATCGTCAATAAGAAGGTCCAAGGGACACAGTAAACCTGAAATGAAACATCAGAATGTAAAACTGGTCTCACAGGAAAGGTTCAAAACATAGACAGTAAGAAGAGTCAGTCATCTTGTACTTAAGTCGGCATTGTGCCTTTTGTATTTAACTCCGACGCTATATCTGTGTTTCATCGTCAATAAGAAGGTCCAAGGTATACAGTATACCTGAAATGAAGCATAAGAATCTAAAACTGGTCTCACAGGAAAGGTTCAAATCATAGACAGTAAGAAGATTTAGTCATCTTGTACTTAAGTCGGCATTGTGCTTTTTGTATTTAGTTCCGATGCAATTTGTGTGGTGTCACCGCCAGACACCACACTTGCTAGGTGGTAGCTTAAATCGGCCGCGGTCCTTTTAGTACATGTCGGACCCGCGTGTCGCCACTGTGTGATCGCAGACCTAGCGCCACCACAACACAGGTCTCGATATACGATAGAGCACTCGCCCCAGTTGTACGACGACATTGCTAGCGACAATACGGACGAGGCCTTCCTCTCATTTGCCGAGAGACAGTTAGAATAGCCTTCTGCTAAGTCCATGGCTACGACCTAGCAAGCCGCCAATTGTAACAGTGCATGTATCTTACGAGTCGCATTAGTATAGTCGAGAGAGATGTATCACCAGGAGTGAATAAAGTTAAGTATATTCCAGCTACGTACTTTTCTTGCTACCATTCAATAGTCATCCTGTTCCAGACTTCACACCCGTCTGCGATAGATAGCGTGCCTATCGGGCCCCTCAAAATAACACTGTGTCGGCACTTCTGTCGACACATCAATTTGTGTGTTTCATCGTCAACATGAAGGTCCAAGGGATACAGTAAATCTGAAGTGAAGCATCGGAAGCTAAAACTGGTCTCACAGGAGAGGTGTAACTTATTGACAGTAAGAAGAGTTTGTCTTCTTGTACTTAAGTCGGCATTGTGCTTTTTGTATCTAATTCCGATGCAATTTCTGTCTTTCATCGTCAATAAGAAGGTCCAAGGGATACAGTAAACCTGAAGTGAATCATCGTAATCTAAAAATGGTCTCACAGGAAAAGTTCAAATCATAGTCAGTAAGAAGAAACAATCTCGTTGTACATAAGTCGGCATTTGTGCCTTTTGAATTTAATTCGGATGCAATTACTGTGTTTCATCGTCAAAAAGAAGGTCCAAGGGATACAGTAAACCTGAAGTGAAGCTTCGGAAACTAGAACTGGTCTCACAGGAAAGGTTCAAATCATAGAATGTAAGAAGAGTCAGTCCTCTTGTACTTAAGTCGGCATTGTGCCTTTTGTATTTAATTCCGATGCCATTTCTGTGTTTTGTCGTGAATAAGAATGTCCAAGGGATACGGTAAAAATGAAGTAAAGCATCGGAATGTAAAACTGGTCTCACAGAAAGATTCAAAGCATAGACAGTAAGAAGACTCAGTCTTCTTGTACTTAAGTCGGCATTGTGCCTTTTGTATTTAATTCCGATGCAATTCCTGTGTTTCATCGTCAATAAGAAGGTCCAAGGGATACAGTAAACCTGAAATGAAGCATCGGAATCTAAAACTGGTCTCACAGGAAAGGTTCAAAACATAGACAGTAAGAAGAGTCAGTCTTCATGTACTGAAGTCGGCATTCTGCCTTTTGTATTTAATTCCGATGCAAAATCTGTGTTTCATCGTCAATAAGAAGGTCCAAGGGATACAGTAAACCTGAACTGAAGCATCGGAATCTAAAACTGGTGTCACAGGAAAGGTTCAAATCATGGAATGTAAGAAGAGTCAGTCCTCTTGTACTTAAGTCGGCATTGTGCCATTTGAATTTAATTCCGATGCACTCTCTGTGTTTTATCGTCAATATGATGGTCCAAGGCATACAGTAAACCTGAAGTAAAGCATCGGAATTTAAAACTGTTCACACAGGAAAGGTTCATAACATAGACAGTAAGGAGAGTCGGTCTTCTTGTCTTTAAGTCGGCATTGTGCCTTTTGTATTAAATTTCGATGCAAATTCTGTGTTTCATCGTCAATAAGAAGGTCCAACGGATACAGTAAACCTGAAGTGAAGCATCGGAATCTAAAACTGGTCTCACAGTAAAGGTTCAAAACATAGACGGTAAGAAGAGTCAGTCTTCTTGTACTTAAGTCGGCATTGTGCCTTTTTTTTAATTCCGATGCAATTTCTACGTTTCATCGTCAATACGAAAGTCCAAGGGATACAGTAAACCTTAAATGAAGCATAGGAATCTAAAACAGGTCTCATAGGGAAGGTTCAAAACATAGACTGTAAGATGAGTCAGACATCATGTACTTAATTCGGCATGGTGCCTTTTGTATTTAGTTCCGATCGAAATTCTGTGTTTCATCGTCAATTTGAAGCTCCAAGGGATACAGTATACCTGAAGTGAAGCATCGGATTCTAAAATTGGTCTCAGAGGAACGGTTCAAAGTATAGACCGTAAGAAGAGTCAGTCCTCTTGTACTTAAGTAGGCATTGTGCGTTTTGTAATTAATTCCGATGCAATTTCTGTGTTTCATCGTCAATAAGAAGGTCCAACGGATACAGTAAACCTGAAGTGAAGCATAGGAATCTGAAACTGGTCTCACAGGAAAGGTTCAAATCATAGACAGTAAGAAGAGCCAGTCTTCTTGTACTTATGTCGGCATTGTGCCCTTTGTATATATATCCGATGCAATTTCTGTGTTTCATCGTCAATAAGAAGGTCCAAGGGATACAGTAAACCTGAAGTAAAGCATCGGAATCTAAAACTGATCTCACAGGAATGGTTCAAAACATAGACAGTAAGTGGAGTCAGTCTTCTTGTTTTTGAGTCAGCATTGTGCATTTTGTATTTAATACCGACGCAATTTCTGTGTTTCATCGTCAATAAGAAGGTCCAAGGGATACAGTAAACCTGAAGTGAGGCATCAGAATCTAAACTGGTCTCACAAGAAATGTTCAAAATATAGACAGTAAGAAGAGTCAGTCTTCTTGTAATTAAGTCGGCATTGTGCCTTTTGTATTTAATTCCGATGCAATTTCTGTGTTTCACCGTCAATAAGAAGGTCTAAGGCATACATTAAACCTGAAATGAAACATCGGAATCTAAAACTGGTCTCACAGGAAAGGTTCAAACATAGACCGTAAGAAGAGTCAGTCTTCTTGTACTTATGTCGGCATTGTGCCTTTTTTATATAACTACGATGCAATTTCTGAGTTTCATCGTCAATGTGCAGGTCCAAGGGACATAGCAAACATGAAGTGAAGCATCGGAATCTAAACTGGTCTCACAGGAAGGGTAAAAAACATAGACAGTAAGGAGAGTCAGTCTTCTTGTACTTAAGTCGGCATTGTTTGTATTGTATTTAATTCCGATGCAATTTCTGTGTTTCATCGTCAATAAGAAGGTCCAAGGCATACACTAAATCTGAAGTGAAGCATCGGAATCAAAACTGGTCTCACAGGAAAGGTTCAAATCATGGAATGTAAGAAGAGTCAGTCCTCTTGTACTTAAAACGGCATTGTGCCTTTTGTATTTAATTCCGATGCAATTTCTGTGTTTCATCGTCAATAAGAAGGTACAAGGGACACAGTAAACCTGAAATGAAACATCGTAATGTAAAACTGGTCTCACAGGAAAGGTTCAAAACATAGACAGTAAGAAGAGTCAGTCATCTTGTACTTAAGTCGGCATTGTGCCTTTTGTATTTAACTCCGACGCTATATCTGTGTTTCATCGTCAATAAGAAGGTCCAAGGGATACAGTATACCTGAAATGAAGCATAAGAATCTAAAACTGGTCTCACAGGAAAGGTTCAAATCATAGACAGTAAGAAGATTTAGTCATCTTGTACTTAAGTCGGCATTGTGCTTTTTGTATTTAGTTCCGATGCAATTTGTGTGGTGTCACCGCCAGACACCACACTTGCTAGGTGGTAGCTTAAATCGGCCGCGGTCCTTTTAGTACATGTCGGACCCGCGTGTCGCCACTGTGTGATCGCAGACCTAGCGCCACCACAAGGCAGGTCTCGATATACGATAGAGCACTCGCCCCAGTTGTACGACGACATTGCTAGCGACAATACGGACGAGGCCTTCCTCTCATTTGCCGAGAGACAGTTAGAATAGCCTTCTGCTAAGTCCATGGCTACGACCTAGCAAGCCGCCAATTGTAACAGTGCATGTATCTTACGAGTCGCATTAGTATAGTCGAGAGAGATGTATCACCAGGAGTGAATAAAGTTAAGTATATTCCAGCTACGTACTTTTCTTGCTACCATTCAATAGTCATCCTGTTCCAGACTTCACGCCCGTCTGCGATAGATAGCGTGCCTATCGGCCCCCTCAAAATAACACTGTGTCGGCACTTCTGTCGACACATCAATTTGTGTGTTTCATCGTCAACATGAAGGTCCAAGGGATACAGTAAATCTGAAGTGAAGCATCGGAAGCTAAAACTGGTCTCACAGGAGAGGTTCAACTTATTGACAGTAAGAAGAGTTTGTCTTCTTGTACTTAAGTCGACATTGTGCTTTTTGTATTTAATTCCGATGCAATTTCTGTCTTTCATCGTCAATAAGAAGGTCCAAGGGATACAGTAAACCTGAAGTGAAGCATCGTAATCTAAAAATGGTCTCACAGGAAAAGTTCAAATCATAGTCAGTAAGAAGAAACAATCTCGTTGTACATAAGTCGGCATTTGTGACTTTTGAATTTAATTCGGATGCAATTACTGTGTTTCATCGTCAAAAAGAAGGTCCAAGGGATACAGTAAACCTGAAGTGAAGCTTCGGAAACTAGAACTGGTCTCACAGGAAAGTTTCAAATCATAGAATGTAAGAAGAGTCAGTCCTCTTGTACTTAAGTCGGCATTGTGCCTTTTGTATTTAATTCCGATGCCATTTCTGTGTTTTGTCGTGAATAAGAATGTCCAAGGGATACAGTAAAAATGAAGTAAAGCATCGGAATGTAAAACTGGTCTCACAGGAAAGATTCAAAGCATAGACAGTAAGAAGACTCAGTCTTCTTGTACTTAAGTCGGCATTGTGCCTTTTGTATTTAATTCCGATGCAATTCCTGTGTTTCATCGTCAATAAGAAGGTCCAAGGGATACAGTAAACCTGAAATGAAGCATCGGAATCTAAAACTGGTCTCACAGGAAAGGTTCAAAACATAGACAGTAAGAAGAGTCAGTCTTCATGTACTGAAGTCGGCATTCTGCCTTTTGTATTTAATTCCGATGCAAAATCTGTGTTTCATCGTCAATAAGAAGGTCCAAGGGATACAGTAAACCTGAAAGGAAACCTAGGAATCTGAGGCTGGTCTAACAGGAAAGGTTAAAATAATTGACAGTAAGAAGAGTCAGTCTCCTTGTACTTAAGTCGGCATTGTGGCTTTTGTATTTAATTCCGATGTAATGTTTGTGTTTCACGTCAATAAGAAGGTCCAAGGGATACAGTAAACTTGACGTGAAGCACCGGAATCGAAACTGGTCTCACAGGAAATCTTCAAAACATAGACAGTAAGAGGAGTCAGTCTTCTTGTACTTAAGTCGGAATTGTGCATTTTGTATTTAATTCCGATGCAAAATCTGTGTTTCATCGTCAATAAGAAGGTCCAACGGATACAGTAAACCTGAAGTGAAGCATCGGAATCTAAAACTGGTCTCACTTAAAGATTCAAAACATAGACAGTAAGAAGAGTCAGTCTTCTTGTACTTAAGTCGGCTTTTTGACTCTTGTATTTAATTCCGATGCAATTTCTGTGTTTCATCGTCAATAAGAAGGTCCAACGGATACAGTAAACCTGAAGTGAAGCATAGGAATCTGAAACTGGTCTCACAGGAAAGGTTCAAATCATAGACAGTAAGAAGAGCCAGTCTTCTTGTACTTATGTCGGCATTGTGCCCTTTGTATATATTTCCGATGCAATTTCTGTGTATCATCGTCAATAAGAAGGTCCAAGGGATACAGTAAACCTGAAGTAAAGCATCGGAATCTAAAACTGATCTCACAGGAAAGGTTCAAAACATAGACAGTAAGTGGAGTCAGTCTTCTTGTTTTTGAGTCAGCATTGTGCATTTTGTATTTAATACCGACGCAATTTCTGTGTTTCATCGTCAATAAGAAGGTCCAAGGGATACAGTAAACCTGAAGTGAAGCATCGGAATCTAAAACTGGTCTCACTTAAAGATTCAAAACATAGACAGTAAGAAGAGTCAGTCTTCTTGTACTTAAGTCGGCTTTTTGACTCTTGTATTTAATTCCGATGCAATTTCTGTGTTTCATCGTCAATAAGAAGGTCCAAGGGATACAGTAAACCTGAACTGAACCATCGGAATCTAAAACTGGTGTCACAGGAAAGGTTCAAATCATGGAATGTAAGAAGAGTCAGTCCTCTTGTACTTAAGTCGGCATTGTGCCATTTGTATTTAATTCAGATGCACTCTCTGTGTTTTATCGTCAACAAGATGGTCCAAGGCATACAGTAAACCTGAAGTAAAGCATCGGAATTTAAAACTGTTCACACAGGAAAGGTTCATAACATAGACAGTAAGGAGAGTCGGTCTTCTTGTCTTGAAGTCGGCATTGTGCCTTTTGTATTTAATTTCGATGCAAATTCTGTGTTTCATCGTCACTACGAAGGTCCAACGGGTACAGTAAACCTGAAGTGAAGCACCGGAATCAAAACAGGTCTCACTGGAAAGGTTCATAACATAGACAGTAAGAAGAGTCAGTCTTCTGGTTTTTAAGTCGGCATTTTGACTTTTGTATTTAATTCCGATGCTATTTCTGTGTTTCATCGTCAGTAAGAGGGTCGGAGGGATACAGTAACCCTGACGTGAAGCATCGGAAACTAAAACGGGTCTCACAGTAAAGATTCAAAACATAGACGGTAAGAAGAGTCAGTCTTCTTGTACTTAAGTCGGCATTGTGCCTTTTGTATTTAATTCCGATGCACTTTCTGTGTTTCATCGTCAATAAGAAGGTCCAAGGCATACAGTAAACCTGAAGTAAAGCGTCGGAATCTAAAACTGGTCGCACAGGAAAGGTTCAAAACAATGACAGTGAGAAGAGTCAGTGTTCTTGTCTTTAAGTCGGCATTGTGCCATTTGTATTTATTTCCGATGCAATTTCTGTGTTTCAACGCCAATTAGAAGGTGCAAGGGATACAGTAAACCTGAAGTGAACCATAGGAATCTAAAACCGGTCTCACAGGAAAGGATCAAAACATTGACAGTAAGAAGAGTCGGTATTAATGTCTTTAAGTCGGCATTTTGACTTTTGTATTCAATTCCGATCCAATTTCTGTGTTTCATCGTCAATAAGAAGGTCCAACGGATACAGTAAACCTGAAGTGAAGCATCGGAATCGAAAACTGGTCTCACAGTAAAGGTTCAAAACATAGACGGTAAGAAGAGTTAGGCTTCTTGTACTTAAGTCGGCATTGTGCCTTTTTTTTAATTCCGATGCAATTTCTATGTTTCATCGTCAATACGAAAGTCCAAGGGATACAGTAAACCTTAAATGAAGCATACGAATCTAAAACAGGTCTCATAGGGAAGGTTCAAAACATAGACAGTAAGATGAGTCAGACAACATGTACTTAATTCGGCATGGTGCCTTTTGTATTTAGTTCCGATCGAAAGTCTGTGTTTCATCGTCAATTTGAAGCTCCAAGGGATACAGTATACCTGAAGTGAAGCATCGGATTCTAAAATTGGTCTCAGAGGAACGGTTCAAAGTATAGACCGTAAGAAGAGTCAGTCCTCTTGTACTTACGTAGGCATTGTGCGTTTTGTAATTAATTCCGATGCAATTTCTGTGTTTCATCGTCAATAAGAAGGTCCAACGGATACAGTAAACCTGAAGTGAAGCATAGGAATCTGAAACTGGTCTCACAGGAAAGGTTCAAATCATAGACAGTAAGAAGAGCCAGTCTTCTTGTACTTATGTCGGCATTGTACCCTTTGTATATATTTCCGATGCAATTTCTGTGTATCATCGTCAATAAGAAGGTCCATGGGATACAGTAAACCTGAAGTAAAGCATCGGAATCTAAAACTGATCTCACAGGAAAGGTTCAAAACATAGACAGTAAGTGGAGTCAGTCTTCTTGTTTTTGAGTCAGCATTGTGCATTTTGTATTTAATACCGACGCAATTTCTGTGTTTCATCGTCAATAAGAAGGTCCAAGGGATACAGTAAACCTGAAGTGAGGCATCAGAATCTAAACTGGTCTCACAAGAAATGTTCAAAATATAGACAGTAGGAAGAGTAAGTCTTCTTGTAATTAAGTCGGCATTGTGCCTTTTGTATTTAATTCCGATGCAATTTCTGTGATTCACCGTCAATAAGAAGGTCTAAGGCATACATTAAACCTGAAATGAAACATCGGAATCTAAAACTGGTCTCACAGGAAAGGTTCAAACATAGACCGTAAGAAGAGTCAGTCTTCTTGTACTTATGTCGGCATTGTGCCTTTTTTATATAACTACGATGCAATTTCTGAGTTTCATCGTCAATGTGCAGGTCCAAGGGACACAGCAAACATGAAGTGAAGCATCGGAATCTAAACTGGTCTCACAGGAAGGGTAAAAAACATAGACAGTAAGGAGAGTCAGTCTTCTTGTACTTAAGTCGGCATTGTTTGTATTGTATTTAATTCCGATGCAATTTCTGTGTTTCATCGTCAATAAGATGGTCCAAGGGACACAGTAAACCTGAAATGAAACATCGGAATGTAAAACTGGTCTCACAGGAAAGGTTCAAAACATAGACAGTAAGAAGAGTCAGTCATCTTGTACTTAAGTCGGCATTGTGCCTTTTGTATTTAACTCCGACGCTATATCTGTGTTTCATCGTCAATAAGAAGGTCCAAGGGATACAGTATACCTGAAATGAAGCATAAGAATCTAAAACTGGTCTCACAGGAAAGGTTCAAATCATAGACAGTAAGAAGATTTAGTCATCTTGTACTTAAGTCGGCATTGTGCTTTTTGTATTTAGTTCCGATGCAATTTGTGTGGTGTCACCGCCAGACACCACACTTGCTAGGTGGTAGCTTAAATCGGCCGCGGTCCTTTTAGTACATGTCGGACCCGCGTGTCGCCACTGTGTGATCGCAGACCTAGCGCCACCACAAGGCAGGTCTCGATATACGATAGAGCACTCGCCCCAGTTGTACGACGACATTGCTAGCGACAATACGGACGAGGCCTTCCTCTCATTTGCCGAGAGACAGTTAGAATAGCCTTCTGCTAAGTCCATGGCTACGACCTAGCAAGCCGCCAATTGTAACAGTGCATGTATCTTACGAGTCGCATTAGTATAGTCGAGAGAGATGTATCACCAGGAGTGAATAAAGTTAAGTATATTCCAGCTACGTACTTTTCTTGCTACCATTCAATAGTCATCCTGTTCCAGACTTCACGCCCGTCTGCGATAGATAGCGTGCCTATCGGCCCCCTCAAAATAACACTGTGTCGGCACTTCTGTCGACACATCAATTTGTGTGTTTCATCGTCAACATGAAGGTCCAAGGGATACAGTAAATCTGAAGTGAAGCATCGGAAGCTAAAACTGGTCTCACAGGAGAGGTTCAACTTCTTGACAGTAAGAAGAGTTTGTCTTCTTGTACTTAAGTCGGCATTGTGCTTTTTGTATTTAATTCCGATACAATTTCTGTCTTTCATCGTCAATAAGAAGGTCCAAGGGATACAGTAAACCTGAAGTGAAGCATCGTAATCTAAAAATGGTCTCACAGGAAAAGTTCAAATCATAGTCAGTAAGAAGAAACAATCTCGTTGTACATAAGTCGGCATTTGTGCCTTTTGAATTTAATTCGGATGCAATTACTGTGTTTCATCGTCAAAAAGAACGTCCAAGGGATACAGTAAACCTGAAAGGAAACCTAGGAATCTGAGGCTGGTCTCACAGGAAAGGTTAAAATAATTGACAGTAAGAAGAGTCAGTCTCCTTGTACTTAAGTCGGCATTGTGGCTTTTGTATTTAATTCCGATGTAATGTTTGTGTTTCACGTCAATAAGAAGGTCCAAGGGATACAGTAAACTTGACGTGAAGCACCGGAATCGAAACTGGTCTCACAGGAAATCTTCAAAACATAGACAGTAAGAGGAGTCAGTCTTCTTGTACTTAAGTCGGAATTGTGCATTTTGTATTTAATTCCGATGCAAAATCTGTGTTTCATCGTCAATAAGAAGGTCCAACGGATACAGTAAACCTGAAGTGAAGCATCGGAATCTAAAACTGGTCTCACTTAAAGATTCAAAACATAGACAGTAAGAAGAGTCAGTCTTCTTGTACTTAAGTCGGCTTTTTGATTCTTGTATTTAATTCCGATGCAATTTCTGTGTTTCATCGTCAATAAGAAGGTCCAAGGGATACAGTAAACCTGAACTGAACCATCGGAATCTAAAACTGGTGTCACAGGAAAGGTTCAAATCATGGAATGTAAGAAGAGTCAGTCCTCTTGTACTTAAGTCGGCATTGTGCCATTTGTATTTAATTCAGATGCACTCTCTGTGTTTTATCGTCAACAAGATGGTCCAAGGCATACAGTAAACCTGAAGTAAAGCATCGGAATTTAAAACTGTTCACACAGGAAAGGTTCATAACATAGACAGTAAGGAGAGTCGGTCTTCTTGTCTTGAAGTCGGCATTGTGCCTTTTGTATTTAATTTCGATGCAAATTTTGTGTTTCATCGTCACTAAGAAGGTCCAACGGGTACAGTAAACCTGAAGTGAAGCACCGGAATCAAAACAGGTCTCACTGGAAAGGTTCATAACATAGACAGTAAGAAGAGTCAGTCTTCTGGTTTTTAAGTCGGCATTTTGACTTTTGTATTTAATTCCGATGCTATTTCTGTGTTTCATCGTCAGTAAGAGGGTCGGAGGGATACAGTAACCCTGACGTGAAGCATCGGAAACTAAAACGGGTCTCACAGTAAAGATTCAAAACATAGACGGTAAGAAGAGTCAGTCTTCTTGTACTTAAGTCGGCATTGTGCCTTTTGTATTTAATTCCGATGCACTTTCTGTGTTTCATCGTCAATAAGAAGGTCCAAAGCATACAGTAAACCTGAAGTAAAGCGTCGGAATCTAAAACTGGTCGCACAGGAAAGGTTCAAAGCAATGACAGTGAGAAGAGTCAGTGTTCTTGTCTTTAAGTCGGCATTGTGCCATTTGTATTTATTTCCGATGCAATTTCTGTGTTTCATCGCCAATTAGAAGGTGCAAGGGATACAGTAAACCTGAAGTCAACCATAGGAATCTAAAACCGGTCTCACAGGAAAGGATCAAAACATAGACAGTAAGAAGAGTCGGTATTAATGTCTTTAAGTCGGCATTTTGACTTTTGTATTTAATTCCGATGCAATTTCTGTGTTTCATCGTCAATAAGAAGGTCCAACGGATACAGTAAACCTGAAGTGAAGCATCGGAATCTAAAACTGGTCTCACAGTAAAGGTTCAAAACATAGACGGTAAGAAGAGTCAGGCTTCTTGTACTTAAGTCGGCATTGTGCCTTTTTTTTTAATTCCGATGCAATTTCTATGTTTCATCGTCAATACGAAAGTCCAAGGGATACAGTAAACCTTAAATGAAGCATAGGAATCTAAAACAGGTCTCATAGGGAAGGTTCAAAACATAGACAGTAAGATGAGTCAGACATCATGTACTTAATTCGGCATGGTGCCTTTTGTATTTAGTTCCGATCGAAATTCTGTGTTTCATCGTCAATTTGAAGCTCCAAGGGATACAGTATACCTGAAGTGAAGCATCGGATTCTAAAATTGGTCTCAGAGGAACGGTTCAAAGTATAGACCGTAAGAAGAGTCAGTCCTCTTGTACTTAAGTAGGCATTGTGCGTTTTGTAATTAATTCCGATGCAATTTCTGTGTTTCATCGTCAATAAGAAGGTCCAACGGATACAGTAAACCTGAAGTGAAGCATAGGAATCTGAAACGGGTCTCACAGGAAAGGTTCAAATCATAGACAGTAAGAAGAGCCAGTCTTCTTGTACTTATGTCGGCATTGTGCCCTTTGTATATATTTCCGATGCAATTTCTGTGTATCATCGTCAATAAGAAGGTCCAAGGGATACAGTAAACCTGAAGTAAAGCATCGGAATCTAAAACTGATCTCACAGGAAAGGTTCAAAACATAGACAGTAAGTGGAGTCAGTCTTCTTGTTTTTGAGTCAGCATTGTGCATTTTGTATTTAATACCGACGCAATTTCTGTGTTTCATCGTCAATAAGAAGGTCCAAGGGACACAGCAAACATGAAGTGAAGCATCGGAATCTAAACTGGTCTCACAGGAAGGGTAAAAAACATAGACAGTAAGGAGAGTCAGTCTTCTTGTACTTAAGTCGGCATTGTTTGTATTGTATTTAATTCCGATGCAATTTCTGTGTTTCGTCGTCAATAAGAAGGTCCAAGGGACACAGTAAACCTGAAATGGAACATCGGAATGTAAAACTGGTCTCACAGGAAAGGTTCAAATCATAGACAGTAAGAAGAGTCAGTCATCTTGTACTTAAGTCGGCATTGTGCCTTTTGTATTTAATTCCGATGCAATTTTGTGTTTCATCGTCAATAAGCAGATCCAAGGGATACAGTAAACCTGAAGTAAAGCATCGGAATCTAAAACTGGTCTCACAGGAAACGTTCAAAACATAGACAGTAAGAAGAGTCAGTCTTTATGTACTTAAGTCGGCATTGTGCCTTTTGTATTTAATTCCGATGCAATTTCTGTATTTCATCGTCAATAAGAAGGTCCAAGGGACACAGTAAACCTGAAGTAAAGCATCTGAATCTAAAACTGGTCTCATGGGAAATTTTCAAACCATAGACATTAAGAAGAGTCAGTCGTCTTGTTTTTATGTGGGCATTGTGCCTTTTGTATTTAATTCCGATGCCATTTCTGTGTTTCATCGTCAATAAGAATGTCCAAGGGACACAGTAAACCTGAAATGAAACATCGGAATGTAAAACTGGTCTCACAGGAAAGGTTCAAAACATAGACAGTAAGAAGAGTCAGTCATCTTGTACTTAAGTCGGCATTGTGCCTTTTGTATTTAACTCCGACGCTATATCTGTGTTTCATCGTCAATAAGAAGGTCCAAGGGATACAGTATACCTGAAATGAAGCATAAGAATCTAAAACTGGTCACACAGGAAAGGTTCAAATCATAGACAGTAAGAAGATTTAGTCATCTTGTACTTAAGTCGGCATTGTGCTTTTTGTATTTAGTTCCGATGCAATTTGTGTGGTGTCACCGCCAGACACCACACTTGCTAGGTGGTAGCTTAAATCGGCCGCTGTCCTTTTAGTACATGTCGGACCCGCGTGTCGCCACTGTGTGATCGCAGACCTAGCGCCACCACAAGGCAGGTCTCGATATACGATAGAGCACTCGCCCCAGTTGTACGACGACATTGCTAGCGACAATACGGACGAGGCCTTCCTCTCATTTGCCGAGAGACAGTTAGAATAGCCTTCTGCTAAGTCCATGGCTACGACCTAGCAAGCCGCCAATTGTAACAGTGCATGTATCTTACGAGTCGCATTAGTATAGTCGAGAGAGATGTATCACCAGGAGTGAATAAAGTTAAGTATATTCCAGCTACGTACTTTTCTTGCTACCATTCAATAGTCATCCTGTTCCAGACTTCACGCCCGTCTACGATAGATAGCGTGCCTATCGGCCCCCTCAAAATAACACTGTGTCGGCACTTCTGTCGACACATCAATTTGTGTGTTTCATCGTCAACATGAAGGTCCAAGGGATACAGTAAATCTGAAGTGAAGCATCGGAAGCTAAAACTGGTCTCACAGGAGAGGTTCAACTTATTGACAGTAAGAAGAGTTTGTCTTCTTGTACTTAAGTCGGAATTGTGCTTTTTGTATTTAATTCCGATGCAATTTCTGTCTTTCATCGTCAATAAGAAGGTCCAAGGGATACAGTAAACCTGAAGTGAAGCATCGTAATCTAAAAATGGTCTCACAGGAAAAGTTCAAATCATAGTCAGTAAGAAGAAACAATCTCGTTGTACATAAGTCGGCATTTGTACCTTTTGAATTTAATTCGGATGCAATTACTGTGTTTCATCGTCAAAAAGAAGGTCCAAGGGATACAGTAAACATGAAGTGAAGCTTCGGAAACTAGAACTGGTCTCACAGGAAAGGTTCAAATCATAGAATGTAAGAAGAGTCAGTCCTCTTGTACTTAAGTCGGCATTGTGCCTTTTGTATTTAATTCCGATGCCATTTCTGTGTTTTGTCGTGAATAAGAATGTCAAAGGGATACAGTAAAAATGAAGTAAAGCATCGGAATGTAAAACTGGTCTCACAGGAAAGATTCAAAGCATAGACAGTAAGAAGACTCAGTCTTCTTGTACTTAAGTCGGCATTGTGCCTTTTGTATTTAATTCCGATGCAATTCCTGTGTTTCATCGTCAATAAGAAGGTCCAAGGGATACAGTAAACCTGAAATGAAGCATCGGAATCTAAAACTGGTCTCACAGGAAAGGTTCAAAACATAGACAGTAAGAAGAGTCAGTCTTCATGTACTGAAGTCGGCATTCTGCCTTTTGTATTTAATTCCGATGCAAAATCTGTGTTTCATCGTCAATAAGAAGGTCCAAGGGATACAGTAAACCTGAAAGGAAACCTAGGAATCTGAGGCTGGTCTCACAGGAAAGGTTAAAATAATTGACAGTAAGAAGAGTCAGTCTCCTTGTACTTAAGTCGGCATTGTGGCTTTTGTATTTAATTCCGATGTAATGTTCGTGTTTCACGTCAATAAGAAGATCCAAGGGATACAGTAAACTTGACGTGAAGCACCGGAATCGAAACTGGTCTCACAGGAAATCTTCAAAACATAGACAGTACGGAGAGTCGGTCTTCTTGTCTTTAAGTCGGCATTGTGCCTTTTGTATTTAATTGCGATGCAAATTCTGTGTTTCATCGTCAATAAGTAAGTCTGTGGGATTCAGTAAACCTGAAGTGAAGCATCGGAATCAAAAATGGTTTCACAGGAAAGTTCAAATCACAGACAGTAAGAACAGTCAGTATTCTTGTTTTTATGTTTTCATTGTGCCTTTTGTATTTCATTCCGACGCAATTTCTGTGTTTCATCGTCACTACGAAGGTCCAAGGGGTACAGTAAACCTGAAGTGAAGCACCGGAATCAAATCTGGTCTCACTGGAAAGGTTCATAACATAGACAGTAAGAAGAGTCAGTCTTCTGGTTTTTAAGTCGGCATTTTGACTTTTGTATTTAATTCCGATGCTATTTCTGTGTTTCATCGTCAGTAAGAGGGTCGGAGGGATACAGTAACCCTGACGTGAAGCATCGGAAACTAAAACGGGTCTCACAGTAAAGATTCAAAACATAGACGGTAAGAAGAGTCAGTCTTCTTGTACTTAAGTCGGCATTGTGCCTTTTGTATTTAATTCCGATGCACTTTCTGTGTTTCATCGTCAATAAGAAGGTCCAAGGCATACAGTAAACCAGAAGTAAGGCGTCGGAATCTAAAACTGGTCAAACAGGAAAGGTTCAAAACAATGACAGTGAGAAGAGTCAGTGTTCTTGTCTTTAAGTCGGCATTGTGCCATTTGTATTTATTTCCGATGCAATTTCTGTGTTTCATCGCCAATTAGAAGGTGCAAGGGATACAGTAAACCTGAAGTGAACCATAGGAATCTAAAACCGGTCTCACAAGAAAGGATCAAAACATAGACAGTAAGAAGAGTCGGTATTAATGTCTTTAAGTCGGCATTTTGACTTTTGTATTTAATTCCGATGCAATTTCTGTGTTTCATCGACAATAAGAAGGTCCAACGGATACAGTAAACCTGAAGTGAAGCATCGGAATCTAAAACTGGTCTCACAGTAAAGGTTCAAAACATAGGCGGTAAGAAGAGTCAGTCTTCTTTTACTTAGGTCAGTATTGTGCCTTTTTTTTAATTCCGATGCAATTTATATGTTTCATCGTCAATACGAAAGTCCAAGGGATACAGTAAACCTTAAATGTAGCATAGCAATCTAAAACAGGTCTCATAGGGAAGGTTCAAAACATAGACAGTAAGATGAGTCAGACATCATGTACTTAATTCGGCATGGTGCCTTTTGTATTTAGTTCCGATCGAAATTCTGTGTATCATCGTCAATTTGAAGCTCCAAGGGATACAGTATACCTGAAGTGAAGCATCGGATTCTAAAATTGGTCTCAAAGGAACGGTTCAAAGTATAGACCGTAAGAAGACTCAGTTCTCTTGTACTTAATTAGGCATTGTGCGTTTTGTAATTAATTCCGATGCAATTTCTGTGTTTCATCGTCAGTAAGAAGGTCCAACGGATACAGTAAACCTGAAGTGAAGCATAGGAATCTGAAACTGGTCTCACAGGAAAGGTTCAAATCATAGACAGTAAGAAGAGCCAGTCTTCTTGTACTTATGTCGGCATTGTGCCCTTTGTATATATTTCCGATGCAATTTCTGTGTTTCATCGTCAATAAGAACGTCCAAGGGATACAGTAAACCTGAAGTAAAGCATCGGAATCTAAAACTGATCTCACAGGAAAGGTTCAAAACATAGACAGTAAGTGGAGTCAGTCTTCTTGTTTTTGAGTCAGCATTGTGCATTTTGTATTTAATACCGACGCAATTTCTGTGTTTCATCGTCAATAAGAAGGTCCAAGGGATACAGTAAACCTGAAGTGAGGCATCAGAATCTAAACTGGTCTCACAAGAAATGTTCAAAATATAGACAGTAAGAAGAGTCAGTTTTCTTGTAATTAAGTCGGCATTGTGCCTTTTGTACTTAAGTCCGATGCAATTTCTGTGTTTCACCGTCAATAAGAAGGTCTAAGGCATACATTAAATCTGAAATGAAACATCGGAATCTAAAACTGGTCTCACAGGAAAGGTTCAAACATAGACCGTAAGAAGAGTCAGGCTTCTTGTACTTATGTCGGCATTGTGCCTTTTTTATATAACTACGATGCAATTTCTGAGTTTCATCGTCAATGTGCAGGTCCAAGGGACACAGCAAACATGAAGTGAAGCATCGGAATCTAAACTGGTCTCACAGGAAGGGTAAAAAACATAGACAGTAAGGAGAGTCAGTCATCTTGTACTTAAGTCGGCATTGTTTGTATTGTATTTAATTTCGATGCAATTTCTGTGTTTCATCGTCAATAAGAAGGTCCAAGGCATACACTAAATCTGAAGTGAAGCATCGGAATCAAAACTGGTCTCACAGGAAAGGTTCAAATCATGGAATGTAAGAAGAGTCAGTCCTCTTGTACTTAAGTAGGCATTGTGCCTTTTGTATTTAATTCCGATGCAATTTCTGTGTTTCATCGTCAATAAGAAGGTACAAGGGATACAGTAAACCTGAAATGAAGCATAGGATTCTAAAACTGGCCTCACAGGAAAGGTTTCCATCATAGACAGTAAGAAGACTCAGTCTTCTTGTATTTAGGTCGGCAATGTGCCTTTTGTATTTAATTCCGATGCAATATATGTGTTTCATCGTCAATAAGGAGGTCCAAGGGATACAGTAAACCTGAAGTGAAGCATCGGAATCTAAAACTGGTATCACAGGAAAGGTTCAAAACATAGAGAGTAAGAAGAGTCAGTCTTCATGTTTTTAAGTGGGCATTGTGCCCATTGTATTTACTTCCGACGCAATTTCTGTGTTTGATCGTCAATAAGAAAGTCCGAGGGATACAGTAAACCTGAAGTGAAGCATCGGAATCAAAACTGGTCTCACAGGAATGGTTCAAAACATAGACAGTAAGAGGAGTCGGTCCTCTTGTACTTATGTCGGCATTGTGCCTTTTCTATTTAATTCCGATGCAATTTCTGTGTTTCATCGTCAATACGAAGGTAAAAGGGATACAGTAAACCTGAAGTAAAGCATTGGAATATAAAACTGGTCTCACGGGTGAGGTGCAAAATATAGACAGTAAGAGGAGTCGGTCTTCTTGTTTTTATGTCGTCACTGTGCCTTTTGTATTTAATTCCGAAGTAATTTCTGTGTCTCATCGTCAATAAGAGAGTCTGAGGGATACAGTAAAACTGAAGTGAAGCATCGGAATCAAACCTGGTCTCACAGGAAGGGTTCAAAACATAGACAGTAAGAAGAGTCAGTCTTCTTGTACTTAAGTCGGCATTGTGCATATTGTATTTAATTCCTATGCAATTTCTGTGTTTCATCGTCAATAAGAAGGTCCAAAGGATACAGTAAATCTGAAGTGAAGCATCGGATCAAAACTGGTCTCACAGGAAAGGTTTAAAACATAGACAGTAAGAGGAGTCAGACTTCTTGTACTCAAGTCGGCATTGTGCCTCTTGTATTTAATACCGATGCAATTTCTGTGTATCATCGTCAATAAGAAGGTACAAGGGATACAGTAAACCTGCAATGAAGCATAGGAATCTACAACTGGTCTCACAAAAAAGGTTCAAAACATAGACTGTAAGAAGAGTCAGTCTTCTTGTACTTAAGTCGGCATTGTGCGTTTTGTATTTATGTCCGATGCTATTTCTGTGTATCATCGTCAATAAGCAGGTCTAAGCGATACAGTAAACGTGAAGTGAAGCATCGGAATCTAAAACTGGTCTCACACGAAAGGTTCAAAGCATAGACAGTAAGAAGAGTCAGTCTTCTTGTTTTTAAGTCGGCATTGTGCCTTTTGTATTTAATTCCGATGCAATTTCTGTGTTTCATCGTCAATAAGAAATTCCTGGGCATACGGTAAACCTGAAGTGAAGCATCGGAATCGGAAACTGGTCTAACAGGAAAGGTTCCAAGCATAGACAGTAAGAAGAGTCAGTCCTCTTGTACTTAAGTGGCTTTGTGCCTTTTGTATTTAATTCCGATGCAGTTTATGTGTTTCATCGTCAATAAGCAGGTCCAAGGGATACAGTAAACTTGAAGTGAAGCATCGGAACCTAAAACTGGTCTAACAGGAAAGGTTCAAAACATAGACAGTAAGAAGAGTCAGTCTTCTTGTCTTTAAGTGGGCATTGTGCCAGTTGTATTTAATTCCGACGCAATTTCTGTGTTTCATCGTCAATAAGAAAGTCCAAGAGATCCAGTAAACCTGCAGTGAAGCATCGGAATCTAAACTGGTCTCACAGGAATGGTTCAAAACAGAGACAGTAAGTGGAGTTAGTCATCTTGTACTTAAGTCGGCATTGTGCCTTTTGTATTTAATTCCGATGCAATTTCTGTGTTTCATCGTCATTAAGAAGGTCCTAGGCATACAGTAAACCTGAAGTAAAGCATCGGAACCTAAAACTGGTCTAACAGGAAAGGTTCCAAGCATAGACAGTAAGAAGAGTCAGTCTTCTTGTACTTAAGTCGGCATTGTGCCTTTTGTATTTAATTCTGATGCAATTTCTGTGTATCGTCGTCAATAAGCAGGTCCAAGGGATACAGTGAACCTGAAGTGAAGCATCGGAATCTAAAACTGGTCTCACAGGAAAGATTTAAATCATGGTATGTAAGAAGAGTCAGTACTCTTGTACTTAAGTCGGCATTGTGCCTTTTGTAATTAATTCCGATGCAATTTCTGTGTTCCATCGTCTATAAGAAGGTCCAAGGGATATGGCAAAACCTGAAATGAAACATCGGATTCTAAAACTGGTCTCACAGGAAAGGTTTAAATCATAGACAGTAAGAAGAGTCAGTCCTCTTGTACTTAGGTCGCAATGTGCATTTGTATTTAATTCCGATGATATTTCTGTGTTTCATCGTCAATAAGAAGGTCCAAGGGATACAGTAAACCTGAAATGAAACATCCGATTCTAAAACTGGTCACACAGGAAAGGTTTAAAACATACACAGTAAGAAGAGTCAGTGTTCTTGTACTTAAGTCGGCATTCTGCCATTTGTATTTATTTCCGATGCAATTTCTGTGTTTCATCGTTAATAAGAAGGTACAAGGGATACAGTAAACCTGAAATGAAACATCTGATTCTAAAACTGGTCACACAGGAAAGGTTTAAAACATACACAGTAAGAAGAGTCAGTGTTCTTGTACTTAAGTCGCCATTCTGCCTTTTGTATTTAATTCCGATGCAATTTCTGTGTTTCATCGTCAATAAGAAGGTACAAGGGATACAGTTAACCTGAAATGAAGCATAGGATTCTGAAACTGGTCTCACAGGAAAGGTTTAAATCATAGACAGTAAGAAGACGTAGTCTTCTTGTACATAAGTCGGCATTGTGCCTTTTGTATGTAATTCCGATGCAATTTCTGTGTTTCATCGACAATATGAAGGTCCAAGGGATACAGTAAACCAAAGTGAAGCATCAGAATCTAAAACAGGTCTCACAGGAAAGGATCAAAATAAAGACAGTAGGATCGGTCAGTCTTCTTGTACTTAAGTTGCCATTTTTGCTTTTGTATTTAATTCCGATGCAATTTCTGTGTTTCATCGTCAATAAGAAGGGCCAAGGGATACAGTAAACCTTAAGTGAGGCATCGGAAACTAAAACTGGTCTCACAGGAAACTTCAAGTCATGGAATGTAAGAAGAGCCAGTCCTCTTGTACTTCAGTCGGCATTGTGCATTTTGTATTTAAATCCGATGCAATTTCTGTTTTTCATCGTCAATAAGAATGTCCAAGGGATACAGTAAATCTGAACTAAAGCATCGGAATCTAAAACTGATCACACAGGAAAGATTCAAACATAGACAGTAAGAGGAGTCAGTCATCATGTTTTTAAGTCGACATTGTGCCTTTTGTATTTAATACCGACGCAATATCTGTGTTTCATCGTCAATATGAAGATCCAAGGGATACAGTAAACCTGAAGTGAAGCATCGGAATCAAAACTGGTCTCACAGGAAGGGTTCAAAACAAAGACAGTAAAGTGAGTCAGTCTTCTTGTACTTAAGTCGGCATTGTGCATATTGTGTTTAATTCCGGTGCAATTTCTGTGTTTCATCATCAATAAGAAGGTCCAAGGGATACAGTAAACCTGAAGTGAAGAATCGGAATCAAAACTGGTCTCACAGGAAAGGTTCAAATCATGGAATGTAAGAAGAGTCAGTCCCCTTGTACTTAAGTCGGCATTGTGCCTTTTGTATTTAATTCCGATGCAATTTCTGTATTTCATCGTCAATAAGAAGGTACAAGGGATACAGTAAACCTGAAATGAAGCATAGGATTCTAAAACTGGTCTCACAGGATAGGTTTACATCATAGACAGTAAGAAGACTCAGTCTTCTTGTATTTAGGTCGGCAATGTGCCTTTTGTATTTAATTCCGATGCAATTTCTGTGTTTCATCGTCAATAAGAAGGTCCAAGGGATACAGTAAACCTGAAGTAAAGCATCGGCATCTAAAACTGGTCTCACGGGCGAGGATCGAAACGTAGACAGTAAGAAGAGTCGGTCTTCTTGTTTTTAAGTGGGCACTGTGCCTTTTGTATTTAATTCCGATGCAATTTCTGTGTTTCACCGTCAATAAGAAAGTCTGATGGATACAGTAAACCTGAAGTGAAGCATCGGAATCAAAACTGGTCTCACAGGAAGGGTTCAAAAAAAAGACAGTAAACTGAGTCAGTGTTCTTGTACTTAAGTCGGCATTGTGCATATTGTGTTTAATTCCGATGCAATTTCTGTGTTTCATCGTCAATAAGAAGGTCCAAGGGATACAGTAAACCTGAAGTGAAGAATCGGAATAGAAACTGGTCTCACAGGAAAGGTTCAAAACGTAGACAGTAAGAGGAATCTGTCTTCTTGTACTTAAGTCGGCATTGTGCCTCTTGTATTTATTTCCGATCCAATTTCTGTGTTTCATTGCCAACAGGAAGGTACAAGGGATACAGTAAACCTGAAATGAAACATAGAAATCTAAAACTGGTCACACAGGAAAGGTTCAAAACATAGACAGTAAAAAGAGTCAGTCTTCTTGTACTTAAGTCGGCATTGTGCCTTTTGTATTTTATTCCGATGATGTTTCTGTGTTTCATTGACAATATAAAGGTCCAAGGGATACAGTAAACCAAAGTGACGCATCGGAATCTAAAACTGATCTTACAGGAAAGGTTCAAAATATAGACAGTAAGATGAGTCACTCTTCCTGTACTTAAGACGGCATTTTGATTTTTGTATGTAAATCCGTTGCAATTTCCGTGTTTCATCGACAATAAGAAGGTCCAAGGGATACAGTAAACCTGAAGTGAAGCATCGGAATCTAAAACTGGTCTCACAGTAAAGATTCAAATATAGACGATAAGAAGAGTCAGTCTTCTTGTACTCAAGTCGGCATTGTTCCTTTTGTATTTAATTCCAATGCAACTTCTGTGATTCATCGTCAGTCAGAAGGTCCAAGGGATACAGTAAACCTGAAGTGAAGCATCGGAAACTAAAACTGGTCTCACAGGAAGGTTCATATCATAGAATGTAAGAAGAGGCAGTCCTCTTGTACTTAAATCGGCATTGTGCCTTATGTATTTAAATCCGATGCAATTTCTTGTTTCATCGTCAATAAGATGGTCCATGGGATACAGTAAACCTGAACTAAAGCATCGGAATCTAAAAATGATCACACAGGAAAGGTTCAAAACATAGACAGTAAGAGGAGTCAGTCTTCATGTTTTTAAGTCCACATTGTGCGTTTTGTATTTAATACCGACGCAATTTCTGTGTTTCATCGTCAATAAAAATGTCCAAGGGATACAGTAAACCTGAAGTTAAGCATCGGTATCTAAACTGGTCTCACAGGAATGGTTCAAAACATAGACAGTAAGAAGAACAGTCTTCTTGTTCTTAAGTCGGAATTGTGCCTTTTGTATTTAATTCCGATGCAATTTCTGTGTTCTTAAGTCGGAATTGTGCCTTTTGTATTTAATTCCGATGCAATTTCTGTGTTTCATCGTCAATATGAAGATCCAAGGGATGCAGTAAACCTGAAGTGAAGCATCGGAATCAAAACTGGTCTCACAGGAAAGGTTCAAATCGTAGAAAGTATGAAGAGTCAGTCCTCTTGTACTTAAGTCGGCATTGTGCCTTTTGTATTTATTTCCGATGCAGTTTCTGTGTTTCACCGTCAATAAGAAAGTCTGAGGCATACAGTAAACCTGAAGTGAAGCATCGGAACCTAAAACTGGTCACACTGGAAAGGTTAAAAACATAGACAGTAAGAGGAGTCAGTCTTCATGTTTTTAAGTCGGCATTGTGCCTTTTGTATTTAATACCGATGCAATTTCTGTGTTTCATCGTCAAGAAGAAGGTCCAATTGATACAGTAAACTTGAACTAAAGCATCGGAATCTAAAACTGGTCTCACGGGAGAGGTTCAAAACATAGACAGTAAGAGGAGTCAGTCTTCATGTTTTTAAGTCGACATTGTGCCTTTTGTATTTAATACCGACGCAATTTCTGTGTTTCATCGTCAATAAAAAGGTCCAAGGGATACAGTAAGCCTGACGTTAAGCATCGGTATCTAAACTGGTCTCACAGGAAAGGTTCAAAACATACACAGTAAGAAGAGTCAGTCTTCATGTTTTTAAGTCGACATTGTGCCTTTTGTATTTAATTCCGATGCAATTTCTGTGTTTCATCGTCTATATGAAGTTCCAAGGGATGCCGTAAACCTGAAGTGAAGCATCGGAATCAAAACTGGCCTCACAGGAAAGGTTCAAATCGTAGAAAGTATGAAGAGTCAGTCCTCTTGTACTTAAGTCGGCATTGTGCCTTTTGTATATAATTCCGATGCAGTTTCTGTGTTTCACCGTCAATAAGAAGGTCTGAGGGATACAGTAAACCTGAAGTGAAGCATCGGAATCTAAAACTGGTCACACTGGAAAGGTTCAAAGCATAGAGAGTAGGAAGAGTCAGTTTTCTTGTATTTAAGTGGGCATTGTGCCTTTTGTATTTAATTCCGACGCAATTTCTGTGTTTCATCCTCAACAAGAAAGGCCAATTGATACAGTAAACCTAAGTGAAGCATCGGAATCAAAACTGGTCCCACAGGAATGGTTCATAACATACATAGTAACACGAGTCAGTCTTCTTGTACTTAAGTCGGCATTGTGCCTTTTGTATGTAATTCCGATGCAATTTCTGTGTTTCATCGTCAATATGAGGGTCCAAGGGATACAGTAAACCAAAGTGAAGCATCGGAACCTAAAACTGGTCTCACGGGAGAGGTTCAAAATATAGACAGTAAGATGAGTCAGTCTTCTTGTACTTAAGTTGGCATTTTGATTTTTGTATTTAATTCCGTTGCAATTTCTGTGTTTCCTCGTTAATAAGAAGGTCCAAGGGATACAGTAAACCTGAAGTGAAGCATCTGAATCTAAAACTGGTTTCACAGTAAAGATTCAAAACATAGACAGTAAGAAGAGTCAGTCTTCTTGCACTTAAGTCGGAATTGTACCTTTTGTATTTAATTCCAATGCAACTTCTGTGGTTCATCGTCAGTCAGGAGGTCCATGGGATACAGTAAACCTGAAGCGAAGCATCGTAATTTAAATCAGGTCTCGCAGGAAAGGTTCAAAACATAAACAGTAAGAAGAGTCAGTCTTCTTTTACTTAAGTCGGCATTGTGCCTTTTGTATTTAATTCCGATGCAATTTCTGTGTTTCATCGTCAATAAGAAGGTCCAAGGGATACAGTAAACCTCAACTAAGCATTGGAATCTAAAACTGATCACACAGTAAAGGTTCAAAACATAGACAGTAAGAGGAGTCAGTCTTCATGTTTTTAAGTCGGCATTGTGCCTTTTGTATTTAATACCGATGCTATTTCTGTGTTTCATCGTCAAGAAGAAGGTCCAATTGATACAGTAAACTTGAACTAAAGCATCGGAATCTAAAACTGGTCTCACGGGAGAGGGTCAAAACATAGACAGTAAGAAGAGTCGGTCTTCTTGTTTTTGAGTCGGCACTGTGCCTTTTGTATTTAATTCCGATGCAATTTATGTGTTTCATCGTCAATAAGAAGGTCCAAGGGATACAGTAAACCTGAAGTGAAGCATCGGAATAAAAACTGGTCTCACAGGAAAGGTCAAAACATAGACAGTAACAGGAGTCAGTCTTCTTGTACTAAACTCGGCATTGTGCCTCTTGCATTATTTCCGATGCAATTTCTGTGTTTCATCGTCAATAAGAAGGTACAAGGGATACAGTAAACCTGAAATGAAGCATAGGAATAAAAACTGGTCTCACAGGAAAGGTCAAAACATAGACAATAAGAGGAGTCAGTCTTCTTGTATTAAACTCGGCATTGTGCCTCTTGTATTTAATTCCGATGCAATTTCTGTGTTTCATCGTCAATAAGAAGGTACAAGGGATACAATAAACCTGAAATGAAGCATAGGAATCTAAAACTGGTCTCACAGGAAAGTTTCAAATCATAGACAGTAAGAAGACTCAGTATTCTTGTACATAAGTCGGCATTGTGATTTTTGTATTTAATGCCGATGCAATTTCTTTGTTTCATCGTCAATAAAAAGGTCCAAGGGATACAGTAAACCTGAAGTGAAGCATCGGAATCTAAAACTGGTCTCACAGGAAAGGTTCAAATGATAGATTGTAAGAAGAGTCAGTCCTCTTGTACTTAAGTCGGCATTGTGCCTTTTGTATTTACTTCCGATACAGTTTCTGTGCTTCATCGTCAATATGAAGATCTAAGGGATACAGTAAACCTGAAGTGAAGCATCGAAATCAAAACTGGTCTCACAGGAAAGGTTCAAATCGTAGAATGTAAGAAGAGTCAGTCTTCTGGTACTTAAGTCGGCATTGTGCCTTTTGTATTTAAGTTCGATGCAATTTCTGTGTTTCATCGTCAATAAGAAGGTCCAAGGGATACAGTAAACCTGACGTGAAGCATCGGAATCTAAAACTGGTCTCACAGGAAGGGTTCAAATCATAGATTGTAAGAAGAGTCAGTCCTCTTGTACTTAAGTCGGCGTTGTACCTTTTGTAGTTAATTCCGATGCAATTTCTGTGATTCATCGTCAATATGAAGATCCAAGGGATACAGTAAACCTGAAGTGAAACATCGGAATCAAAACTGGTCTCACAGGAAAGGTTCAAATCGTAAAACGTAAGAAGAGTCTCTTGTACTTAAGTCGGCATTGTGCCTTTTCTATTTTTTTCCGATGCAATTTCTGTGTTTCATCGTCAATAAGAAGTTCCAAGGGATACATTAACCCTGAAGTGAAGCATCGAAAACTAAAACTGGTCTCACAGGAAAGTTTCAATTCATAGAATGTAAGAAGAGTCAGTCTTATTGTACTTAAGTCGGCATTGTGCCTTTTGTATTTAAGTCCGATGCAATTTCTATGTTCCATCGTCAATAAGATGGTCCAAGGGATACAGTAAACGTGAAGTAAAGCATCGGCATCTAAAACTGGTCTCACAGGATAGGTTCAAAACATAGACAGTAAGAAGAGTCAGTCTTCTTGTTTTTAAGTATGCATTGTGGCTTTGTATTTAATTCCGACGCAATTTCTGTGTTTCATCGTCAATAAGTAAGTCCAAGGGAAACAGCAAACCTGAAGTGAAGCATCGGAATCAAAACTGGTCTCACAGAAATGGTTCAAAACATAGACAGTAAGAGGAGTTAGTTTTCTTGTACTTAAGTCGGCATTGTTCCTTTTGTATTTAATTCCAATGCAACTTCTGTGGTTCATCGTCAATAAGATGGTCCAACTGATACAGTAAACCTGAAGTGAAGCATCGGAATCTAAAACTGGTCTCACAGGAAAGGTTCAAATCATAGAATATAAGAAGAGTCAGTCCTCTTGTACTTAAGTCGGCGTTGGGCCTTTTGTATTTAATTCCGATGCAATTTCTGTGTTTGATCGTCATTAAGAAGTTCCAAGGTTCAAATGGTTCAAATGGCTCTGAGCACTATGGGAATCAACTGCTGAGGTCATTAGTCCCCTAGAACATAGAACTAGTTAAACCTAACTAACCTAAGGACATCACAAACAACCATGCCTAAGGCTGGATTCGAACCTGCGACCGTAGCGGTCTAGCGGTTCCAGACTGCAGCGCCTATAACCGCACGGCCACTTCGGCTGGCCAAGGTCCAAGGGATACAGTAAACCGGAAGTGAAGCATCGGTATCAAACCTGGTCTCACAGCAAAGGTTCAAAACATAGACAGTAAGGGGAGTCAGTCTTCTTGTACTTAAGTCGGCATTGTGCCTTTCGTATTTAATTCCGTTGCGATTTCTGTAATTTCATCGTCAATAAGATGGTCCAAGGGATACAGTAAACCTGAAGTGAAGCATCGGAATCTAAAACTGGTCTCACAGTAAAGATTCAAAACATAGACAGTAAGAAGAGTCAATCTTCTTGTACTTAAGGCGGCATTGTGCTTTTGTTTTTAATTCCAATGCAATTTCTGTGTTTCGTCGTCAATAAGAAGGTCCAAGGGATACAGTAAACCTGAAGTGAAGCATCGGAAACTAAAACTGGTCTCACAGGAATGGTTCAAAACATAGACAGTAAGAAGAGTCAGTCTTCTTGTACTTAAGTCGGCATTGTGCCTTTTGTATTTAATTCCGATGCAATTTCTGTGTTTCATCATCAATAAAATGGTCCAACTGATACAGTAAACCTGAAGTGAAGCATCGGAATCTAAAACTGGTCTCACAGGAAAGGTTCAAATCATAGAATATAAGAAGAGTCAGTCCTCTTGTACTTAAGTCGGCGTTGGGCCTTTTGTATTTAAATCCGATGCAATTTCTGTGATTCATCGTCAATATGCAGATCCAAGGGATACAGTAAACCTGAAGTGAAACATCGGAATCAAAAATCGTCTCACTGGAAAGATTCAAATCGTAGAACGTAAGAAGAGTCTCTTGTACTTAAGTCAGCATTGTGCCTTTTGTATTTAACTCCGATGCAATTTCTGTGTTTCATCGTCAATAAGAAGGTACCAGGGATACAGTAAACCTTAAATGAAGCATAGGAATCTAAAACTGGTCTCACAGGTAAGTTCAAATCATAGACAGTAAGGAGACTCAGTCTTCTTGTACTTAAGTCGGCATTGTGCCTTTTGTATTTAGTTCCGATGCAATTTCTGCGTTTCATCGTCAATATGAAGGTCCAAGGGATACAGTAAACCAAAGTGAAGCATCAGAATATAAAACGGTTCTCACAGGAAAGGTTCAAAATAAAGACAGTAAGATGAGCCAGCCTTCTTGTACTTAAGTCGCCATTTTGATTTTTCTATTTAATTCCGATGCAATATCTGTGATGAAATGAAGCATAGGAATCTAAAACTGGTCTCACAGGAAAGGTTCAAATGATAGATTGTAAGAAGAGTCAGTCCTCTTGTACTTAAGTCGGCATTGTGCCTTTTGTATTTACTTCCGATACAGTTTCTGTGCTTCATCGTCAATATGAAGATCTAAGGGATACAGTAAACCTGAAGTGAAGCATCGAAATCAAAACTGGTCTCACAGGAAAGGTTCAAATCGTAGAATGTAAGAAGAGTCAGTCTTCTGGTACTTAAGTCGGCATTGTGCCTTTTGTATTTAACTTCGATGCAATTTCTGTGTTTCATCGTCAATAAGAAGGTCCAAGGGATACAGTAAACCTGAAGTAAAGCATCGGAATCAATAACTGGTCTCACAGGAGAGGTTCAAAACATAGTCAGTAAGAAGAGTCGGTCTTCTTGTTTTTATGTCGGCATTGTGCATTTTGTATTTAATTCCGACGCAATATCTGTGTTTCATCGTCAACAAGAAGGTCCAAGGGATACAGTAAACCTGAAGTAAAGCATCGGCATCTAAAACTGGTCCCATAGGAAAGGTTCAAATCATAGACAGTGAGAAGAGTCAGTCTACTTGTTTCTAAGTGGGCATTATGAAATTTGTATTTAATTCCGACGCAATTTCTGTGTTTCATCGTCAATAAGAAGGTCCAAGGGATACATTAACCCTGAAGTGAAGCATCGGAATCTAAAACTGGTCTCACAGTAAAGGTTCAATTCATAGAATGTAAGAAGAGTCAGTCCTCTTGTACTTAAGTCGGCATTGTGCCTTTTGTATTTAGTTCCGATGCAATTTCTATGTTCCATCGTCAATAAGAAGGTCCAAGGGATACAGTAAATTTGAAGTAAAGCATCGGCATCTAAAACTGGTCTCACAGGATAGGTTCAAAACATAGACAGTAAGAAGAGTCAGTCTTCTTGTCTTTAAGTGGACATTATGGCATTTGTATTTAATTCCGACGCATTTTCTGTGATTCATCGTCAATAAGAAAGTCCAAGGGAAACAGTAAATCTGAAGTGAAGCAACGGAATCAAAACTGGTCTCACAGGAATGGTTCAAAACATAGACAGTAAGAGGAGTTAGTTTGCTTGTACTTAAGTCGGCATTGGTCCTTTTGTATTTAATTCCAATGCAACTTCTGTGGTTCTTCGTCAGTCAGAAGGTCCAAGGGGCACAGTAAACCTGACGTGAAGCATCGGAATCTAAAACTGGTCTCACGGGAAGGGTTCAAATCATAGATTGTAAGAAGAGTCAGTCCTCTTGTACTTAAGTCGGCGTTGTACCTTTTGTAGTTAATTCCGATGCAATTTCTGTGATTCATCGTCAATATGAAGATCCAAGGGATACAGTAAACCTGAAGTGAAACATCGGAATCAAAACTTGTCTCACAGGAAAGGTTCAAATCGTAAAACGTAAGAAGAGTCTCTTGTACTTAAGTCGGCATTGTGCCTTTTATATTTTTTTCCGATGCAATTTCTGTGTTTCATCGTGAATAAGAAGTTCCAAGGGATACATTAACCCTGAAGTGAAGCATCGGAAACTAAAACTGGTCTCACAGGTAAGTTTCAATTCATAGAATGTAAGAAGAGTCAGTCTTATTGTACTTAAGTCGGCATTGTGCCTTTTGTATTTAAGTCCGATGCAATTTCTATGTTCCATCGTCAATAAGATGGTCCAAGGGATACAGTAAACCTGTAGTGAAGCATCGGAATCAAAACTGGTCTCACAGCAAAGGTTCAAATCATAGACAAAAAGAAGAGTCAGTCTTCTTGTACTTAAATCGGCATTGTGCCTTTTGTATTTAATTCCAATTCAATTTCTGCGTTTCTTCGTCAATAAGAAGGTCCAAGGGATACAGTAAACCTGAAGTGATGCATCGGAATCTAAAACTGGTCTCACAGGAAAGGTTCAAATCATAGAATGTAAGAAGAGTCAGTCCTCTGGTTCTTAAGTCGGCATTGTGCCTTTTGTATTTAATTCCGATGCAATTTCTGTGTTTCATCGTCAATAAGAAGATCCAAGGGATACATTAAACCTGAAGTAAAGCATCGGAATGTAAAACTGGTCTCACAGGAAAGGTTCAAATCATAGGCAGTGAGAAGAGTCAGTCTTCTTCATTTTAAGTCGGCATTTTGCCTTTTGTATTTAATTCCGATGTAATATCGGTGGCTCATCGTCAATAAGAAGGTCCAAGAGATACAGTAAACTTGTTGTGAAGCATTGTAATCAAAACTGGTCCCACAGGAAAGGTTCAAAACATAGAGAGTAAGGCGAGTCAGTCGTCTTGTACTTAGGTCGGCACTGTGACTTTTATATTAATTTCCAATAAAATTTCTGTGTTTCATCGTCAATAAGAAGTTCCAAGGGATACAGTAAACCTGAAATGAAGCATAGGAATCTAAAATTGGTCTCACAGGAAAGGTTCAAAATATGGACAGTAAGAAGAGTCAGTCTTCTTGTACCTATGTCGGCATTGTGCGTCTTGTATTTAATTCCGATGCAATATCTGTGTATCATCGTCAATAAGCAGGTCCAAGGGATACAGTGAGCCTGAATTGAAGCATCGGAATCTAAAACTGATCTCACACGAATGGTTCAATTCATGGAATGTAAGAAGAGTCAGTCCTCTTGTACTTAAGTCGGCATTGTGATTTTTGTATTCAATCCCGATGCAATTTCTGTTTTTCTTGGTCAATGTGAAGGTCGAAGGAATACAGTAAACCCTCACTGGTGCATCGGAATCTAATACTGGTCTCCCAGGAGCAGCTCAATGGACAAACTCTTAGAAGTTTAACTCTTCTTGTCCTTAAGTCGGCATTGTGCCTTTTGCATTCAATCCCAATGCGGTTTCTGTGTTTCATGGTCATTGCGAAGATCCAAGGGATACATTAAACCTGCCTGGTGGATCAGAATCTAATATTGGTCTCCCAGGAGCCGCACAAAGCACAAATTCTTAGAAGATTCTTTCTTCTAGTACTAAAGTCAGCATTGTGCCTTTGGTATTCAATCCCGATGCAGTTTTTGAATTTAATGGTAATTGTGAAGGTCCAAGAGATACAGGAAACCTGCACTGGTGTATTGGAATCTAATACTGGACTCCCAGTAGCCGCTGTAAGCACAAATTCTTCGAAGATTCACTCTTCTTGTACTTAAGGCGGCATTGTGCCTTTTGTATTCAATCCCGATGCAATTTCTGTGTCTCATGGTCAATGTGAGTGTCCAAGGGATTTACTAAACCTGTACTGGTGCATCGGAATCTAATACTGGTCTCCCAGGAGCCGGTCAAAGCACAAGCTCTTAGAAGATTCACTCTTCTTGTACTTAAGTTGGCATTGTCCCTTTTGTATTCAATCCCGATGGAATTTCTGTGTTTCATGGTCAATGTGAAGGTCCAAGGGATACAGTAAAACTGCACTGGTGCATCGGAATCTAATACTGGTTTCACAGGAGCCGCCCAAAGCAGAAACTCTTAGATGATTCTTTCTTCTTGTACTTAAGTCGGCATTGTGCCTTTTGTATTCAATCACAATGCAATTTCTGTGTTTCATGGTCAATGTGAAAGTCCATGGGATACAGTAAACCTGCACTGGTGCATCGATATCTAATACTGGTCTCCCAGGTGCCGCTGAAATCAGAAACTCTTAGAAGATTCGTTCTTCTTGTACTTAATTTATTTATTTATTTATTTATTTATTTATTTAACCTGGCAAGATTAGGGCCATCAGGCCCTCTCTTACATCTAACCAGGCATCCTACTTATATTACATTCATATGTTTAAGTAGGCATGTTAAACTACATTTCTCCAAAAAGTGGAATAAACAATTAGAAAGGTACACCTGGAAAAATATATACATATAGAGTTTATATTCGTAGATCATAGGTACTGTTATAATTAGACATTATTGAAGAGACAAATTTTAGATAGGAGTGCTGGCAGCAGGGAGTATGAGGGACACTCATTGTGAACGGAGGAGAAGAATACACATGATGAAACATAATTAAGGAAATATAAAGGAAAAGAAGATTGCCTGGCTAATAGAGATAGATGAATGGGAAGGCATCTCAGGAGCAAGATGGGAGAAGCTAGCTTTGCTATTTGACAGATGAGAGGATTGGCCTGGTACATTAATTTTGTGGAGAACTTTATGAGGATGATAGTACGAAATGCTTCAACTTCTTCTTAAAAGCAGCAGGAGATTGAATTTTGCGCAAGGTAAGGGGCAGTTTGTTCCGGATGCTGACAGCGGCAACTGAGAAGGAGTTTGCAAAAGTTTTTGTTTTGTGAGAGGGCACAGTTAGGATACCAAATAAGAGTGACCTCGTGTTTCGATTATGATGGCACGACAGGTTTTTAATCTCTGAAGCAAGGTACTGGGGTGCTTGCGCGACGAAGAGTTTGTGAAGTAGACATAGAGTGTGGTAGTCACGCAATTTGTCCGGCTGCAGCCACTTTAGCTCGGAGTATGAAGCACTAACATGATCATATCGGCGAATGTTGCAGGTGTAATGCACACAGGCATTCATGGTTATCTCTAGCCGTATTTTCTTTTCACTACCCGTGCCTTGTTGAATCACATCACAATAGTGGAGGTTCGGTAGAAAGAGTGCTTGCACGAGCTGGCGTTTCAAGTCCAGTGGAAATATGTTCTGAAACTTTTTGAGAGCATAGAGACAAGCAGACGTCTTTCGGCACACTGCGACTGTATTCTCCGCCCAGTTGAGATGCTCATCCAAAGTTACACCCAATTTTTCACTGTTTTCTGATATGGTATTGGAGTACCATCGAGCAGAATAGAAGGTAGCCATTCGCGGAGATCTGAACTTATTAATTTCTGATGGGCTATTAAGATTACTTGCGTCTTCTTTGCATTTAGTTTAAGCCCCAGGCTTTTCGCCCATGTCACTACCGAAGACAGATCATCATTCATCTGAGCGTTTGCAGTGTTTACGTTTTCAGGTCTGACGCTTAGGTAGAGCTGGAGGTCGTCGGAATAGAAATGATATTTACAGGACAGAACCGACGAAATATAGTTGACATATAAAGAAAACAAAAGTGGTCCTAAGACTGATCCTTGTGGCAGTCCCGAGGAAAGATGTTTCCAGGAAGATTTTTCATTTACGCAGACAACACATTGCTGTCTGTCTTTTAAGTAGCTTTCAAACCATCTCACTGCACTAACAGAGAAATTAAGCTGTTGCATTTTTTTGAGCAATATGTCAAAGTTACCAGTGTCAAAAGCTTTGCTGAAGTCCAGTAGCGTCAATATTGCTGCCTTTAGATTGTCAGTGGCACATTTCAGGTCATCTAATACTTTAATTAGAGCAGTGTTTGTGCTGTGATGTTTACGGAAACCAGATTGAAATTTGTGATACAGGCTGAATTCGTGCAAGTGTTCAGTGATTTGGTCATGAACAATATATTCGAGTGCTTTGGAAACAGCAGGCAGTATGCTAATTGGTTGGTGCCTTTTGTATCCAATCCCGATGCAATTTCTGTGTTTCATGGTCAATGTAAAGGTCCATGGGATACAGCAAACTTGCACTGCTGCATCGGACTCTAATACTGGTGTCCCAGGAGCCGCTCAAATTACAAACTCATAAAATTCACTCTTCTTGTACTTAAGTCGGCATTGTGCCTTTTGTATTCAACCGCGGTGCAATTTCTGTGTTTCATGGTCACTATGAAGGTCAAAGGGATACAGTAAACCTGAACTGGTGCATCGGAATCTAATACTGGTCTCCCAGGAGCCGCTCAAAGCAGAAACTTTTAGAAGTTTCACTCTTCTTGTACTTAAGTCGGCACTGTGCCTTTTACATTCAATCCCGATGCATTTTCTGTGTTTCATGGTCAATATGAAAGTCCAAGCGATACAGTAAATCTGCACTGGTGCATTGGAATCTAATACTGGTCACCCAGGAGCCGCTCAAAACACAAATTCTTACAACATTCACTCTTGTTGTACTTAAGTCGGCATTGTGCATTTTGTATTCAATCCCGATGCATTTTCAGTGCTTCATGGTCAATGTGAAGGTCCAAGGTATACAGTAACCTGCACTGGTGCATCGGAATCTAATACTTGACCCACAGGGGCCGCTCAAAGCACAAACTCTTAGAAGATTAACTCTAATTGCAGTTATGTAGGCATTGTGCCTTTGGTATTCAATCGCGATGCAATTTCTGTGTTTCATGCACAATGTGAAGGTCTGAGGGATACAGTAACCCTGCACTGGTGCATCGGAATATAATACTGGTCTCCCAGGAGCCGCTATAAGCACAACCTCTTAGGAGATTCACTCCTCTTGTACTTCAGTCGGCATTCTGTCTTTTGTATTCTATCCCGATGAAATTTCTGTGTTTCATGGTCAATGTTAAGGTCCAAGGGATACAGTAAAACTGCACTGGTGCATCGGAATCCAATACTGGTCACCCAGGAGCCGCTCAAAGCTCAAATTCTTAGATGATTCACTATTCTTGTACTTATGTCGGCATAGTGCAATTTGTTTTCAATCGCGAAGCAATTTGTGTGTTTCATGGTCAATGTGAAGGTCCAAGGGATACATTAAAGCTGGAATAGTGCATCAGAATCTAATACTGGTCTCCCAGGAGCTTCACAAAGCGGGCACTCTTAGAAGATTCACTCTTCTTGTACATAAGTCGGCATTGTGCCTTTTGTATTCAATCCCGATGCAATTTCTGTAGTTCATGGTCAATGTGAAAGTCGAAGGTATACAGTAAACCTGCACTGAAGCATCGGAATCTAATACTGGTCTCCCAGGAGTCGCTCAAAGCTCAAACTCTTAGAAGATTCACTCTTCTTGTACTTAAGTCGGCATTGTGCAATTTGTATTCAATCCCGATGTAATTTCTGTGTCTCATGCTCAATGTGAAGGTCCAAGGGATACAGTAAAGCTGGAATAGTGAATCGGAATCAAATACTCTTCCCCTAGGAGACGCTCAAAGCACAAACTCTTAGAAGATTCGCTCTTCTTGTACTTAAGTCGGCATTGTGCCATTTGTATTCAATCCCGATGCATTATCTGCACTTCATGGACAATGTGAAGGTCCAAGGTATACAGTATACCTGTACTGCTGCATCGGACTCTAATACTTTACATATCAGGAGTCACTAAAAGCACAAAATCTTAGAAGATTCACTCTTCTTGTACATAAGTCGGCGTTGTGCGTTTTGTTTTGATTCCCGATGCAATTTCTGTGTTCCATGGTCTATGTGAAGGTCCAACGGATACAGTAAAGCTGGAATAGTGAATCGGAATCAAATACTCTTTCCCTAGGAGACGCTCAAATCACAAACTCTTAGAAGATTCGCTCTTCTTGTACTTAAGTCGGCATTGTGTCTTTTGTATTCAATCACGGTGTAATTTCTGTGTTTCATGGTCAATGTGAAAGTCTGAGGGATACAGTAACCCTGCACTGGTGCATCGGAATCTAATACTGGTCTCCCAGGAGCCGCTATAAGCACAACCTCTTAGGAGATTCACTCCTCTTGTACTTCAGTCGGCATTCTGTCTTTTGTATTCTATCCCGATGAAATTTCTGTGTTTCATGGTCAATGTTAAGGTCCAAGGGATACAGTAAAACTGCACTGGTGCATCGGAATCCAATACTGGTCACCCAGGAGCCGCTCAAAGCTCAAACTCTTAGAAGATTCACTCTTCTTGTACTTAAGTCGGCATTGTGCAATTTGTATTCAATCCCGACGTAATTTCTGTGTCTCATGCTCAATGTGAAGGTCCAAGGGATACAGTAAAGCTGGAATAGTGAATCGGAATCAAATACTCTTCCCCTAGGAGACGCTCAAAGCACAAACTCTTAGAAGATTCGCTCTTCTTGTACTTAAGTCGGCATTGTGCCATTTGTATTCAATCCCGATGCATTATCTGCACTTCATGGACAATGTGAAGGTCCAAGGTATACAGTATACCTGTACTGCTGCATCGGACTCTAATTCTTTACCCATCAGGAGTCACTAAAAGCACAAAATCTTAGAAGATTCACTCTTCTTGTACATAAGTCGGCGTTGTGCGTTTTGTTTTGATTCCCGATGCAATTTCTGTGTTCCATGGTCTATGTGAAGGTCCAACGGATACAGTAAAGCTGGAATAGTGAATCGGAATCAAATACTCTTTCCCTAGGAGACGCTCAAATCACAAACTCTTAGAAGATTCGCTCTTCTTGTACTTAAGTCGGCATTGTGTCTTTTGTATTCAATCACGGTGCAATTTCTGTGTTTCATGGTCAATGTGAAAGTCCAAGGGATACAGTAAGCCTGCATTGGTGCATTGGAATCTAATACTGGTCTCCCAGCAGCCGTACATGGCAGAAAGTCTTTGAGGATTCACTCGTCTTGTACTTAAATCATTGAGCCTCTTGTATTCAATCCCGATGCATTTTCTGTGCATCATGGTCAATGTGAGGGTCCAAGGGATCCAGTAACCCTGCACTGGTGTATGGGAATCTAAAACTGGTCTCCCAGGAGCCACTCAAAACACATACACTTGGAAGACTCACACTTCTTGTACTTAAGTCGGCATTGTGCTTTATCTATTCAATCCCAATGCAATTTCTGTGTTTCATGGTAAACGCGAAAGTAGAAGGGATACAGTAAACCAGCACTGGTGCATCGGAATCTAATACTGGTCACCAAGGAGGCGCTCAAAGCACAAACTCTTTGAAGATTCACTATTCTTGTATTTAAGTCGGCTTTGTGACTTTGTATTCGATCCCGATGCATTTTCAGTGTTTCATGGTCAATGTTAGGGTCCAAGGGATTCACTAAACCTGCACTGGTGCATCGGAATCTAATACTGGACCCCAGGAGCCGCTCAAAGCACAAACTCTTAGAAGATTCACTCTCCTTGTACATAAGTCGGCATTGTGCCTTTTGTTTTCAATCCCGACGCAATTTCTGTGTTCCATGTTCAATTTGAAGGTCCAAGGGATTCAATAAACCTGCACTGGTGCATCGGAATCTAATACTGGTCTCCCAGCAGCCACTCAAAGCACAAACTCTTAGAAGATTCACTCTTCTTGTACTTAAGTCGGCATTGAGCCTTTTGTATTCAATCCTGATGCAATTTCGGTGCATCATGGGCAATGTGAAGGTCCAAGGGATTCAGTAAACCTGCACTGATGCATGGGAATCAAATACAGGTCTCCCAGAAGTGTCTCAAAGAAGAAACACTTGGAAGATTCACACTACTTGGACTTAAGTCGGCATTGTGCCTTATGTATTCAATCCCGATACAATTTCTGTGTTTCATGGTCAACGCGAAAGTCGAATGGATACAGTAAACCAGCACTGGTGCATCGAAATCTAATACTGGTCTGCCAGGAGCCGCTCAAAGCAGAAACTTTTAGAAGTTTCAATCTTCTTGTACTTAAATCGGCTTTGTGCCTTTTGTTTTCAATCCCAATGCATTTTCTGTGTTTCATGGGCACTGTGAAGGTCCAAGGGATACAGTAAATCTGCACTGGTGCATTGGAATCTAATACTGGTCTCCAAGGAGCCGCTCAAAGCACAAACTCTTAGAAGATTCACACTTCTTGTACTTAAGTCGGCATTGTGCATATTGTATTCAATCCCGATTCAATTTCTGTGTTTCATGGTCAATGTGAATGTCCAACGAATGCTTTAAACCAGCACTTGTGCTTCGGAATTTCGATCGGGTCTCCCAGTAGCAGCTCAAACCACAGACTCTGAGAAGATTCACTCTTCTTGTACTTAAGTCGGCATTGTGCCTTTTGTATTCAATCCCGATGCATTTTCAGTGCTTCATGGTTAATGTGAAGTTCCAAGGTATACAGTAACATGCACTGGTGAATTGGAATCTAATACTTGCCCCCAGGGGCCGCTCAAAGCACAAACACTTAGAAGATTAACTACAATTGTAGATAAGTCCTCATTGTGCCATTGGTATTCAATCACGATGCAATTTCTGTGTTTCATGCCCAATGTGAAGGTCCAAGACATTCAGTAATCCTGCACTGGTGCATCGGAATCTAATACTGGTCTACCAGGACAAACTCAAAGCACAAACTCTTAGACAATTCACTCTTCATGTACTTAAGTCGGCATTGTGCCTTTTGTATTCAATCCTGATACATTTTCTGTGTTTCATGGTCAATGTGAAGGTCCAAGGTGTACTGTATAGCTGCACAGGTGCATCGGAATCTAATACTTTACCCATCAGGAATCGCTCAAAGCACAAATTCTTAGAAGATTCACTCATCTTGTACACAAGGCGGCATAGAGCCTATTGTATTCAATCCCGATGAAATTTCTGTGTTTCATGGTCAATGTGAAAGTCAAAGGGATACAGTAAACCTGCACTGGTGCATCGGAATTTAATACTGGTCTCCCAGGAGTCGCTTAAAGTAGAAACTCTTTCAAGATTCACTCTTCTTGTACATAAGTCGGCATTGTGCATTTTGTATTCAATCCCGATGTAGTTTCTGTGTCTCATGGTCAATGTGAAGGTCAAAGAGTTACAGTAACCTGCACTAGTGCATCGGAATCTTATACCTGACCCCCATGGTCCGCTCAAAGCACAAACTCTTAGAAGATTATCTCTAATTGTACTAAAGTCGGCATTGTGCCTTTGGTATTCAATCGCGATGCAGTTTCTGTGTTTCATGCACAATGTGAAGGTCCGAGGGATACAGTAAACCTGCATTGGTGCATCGGAATCAAGAACTGGTCTCCCAGGAGCCGCTCAAACCACAAACTCTTAGAAGATTCAATCTTCTTGTACTTACGTCGGCATTGTGCCTTTTGAATTTAATTGCGATGCAATCTCTGTGTTTCATGGTCAATAGGAAGGTCCAACGTATATCGTAAACCTGAACTGGTGCATCGGAATCTAATACTGGTCTCCCAGGAGTTGCTAAAAGCGCAAAATCTTAGAAGATTCACTCTTCTTGTAGTTATGTTGGCATTGTGCCTTTTGTATTCAATCCCGATGCAATTTCTGTGCTTCATGGTCAATGTGAATGTCCAAGGGTTATTGTAAACCTGCACTGGTGCATCAGAATCTAATACTGGTGCCCCAGGAGCCGCTCAAACCACAAACTCTTAGAAGATTCACTCCTCTTGAACTTAAGTCGGCATTGTGCCTTTGTATGCAATCCCGATTAAATTTCTGTGTTTCATGGTCATTGTGAAGGTCCAAAGGATACAGAAAACCTACACTGGGGCATCGGAATGTAATACTGGTCTCCCAGGAGCCGCACAAAGCAGACACTCTTAGAAGCTTCACACTTCTTGTACTTGAGTCGGCATTGTGCCTTTTGTTTTGAATCCCGATGTAATTTATGTGTCTCAAGGTCAATGTCAAGGTCCCAGGGATTCAGTAAACCTGCACTGGTGCATCGGAATCTAATACTGGTCTCCCAGGAGCCGCTGAAATCACAAACTCTTAGAAGATTCACTCTTATTGTAATTAATGCGGCATTGTGTCTTTTGTATTCAATTGCGGTGCAATTTCTGTGTTTCATGGTCATTGTGAAAGTCCAAGGGATACAGTAAGCCTGCATTGGTGCATCGGAATCTAATACTGGTCTCCCAGTAGCTGAACATGGCAGAAACTCTTAGAAGATTCACTATTCTTGTACTTAAGTCGGCATTGAGCCTTCTGTATTCAATCCCGATGCATCTTCTGTGCATCATGGTCAATGTGAAGGTCCAAGGGATTCAGTAACCCTGCAACGGTGCATTGGAATCTAATACTGGTCTCCAAGGAGCCGCTCAAAGCACAAATTCTTAGAAGATTCACTCTTCATGTACATAAGTCGGAATGGGCCTTTTGTATTCAATCCTGATGCATTTTCCGTGTTTCATGATCAATGTGAATGTTTAAGCGCTACAGTAAATCAGCACTGGTGCAATGGAATCTAATACTCGTCTCCCAGGAGGCGCTCAAAGCACAACCTCTTAGAAGATTCACTATTCTTGTAGTTAAGTCGGCATTGTGCCTTTTGTATTCAATCCTGATCCAATTTCTGTGTTCCTCGGTCAATGTGAAGGTCCAAGGGATACAGTAAACCTGTACTGGTGCATCTAAATCTAATACTGGTCTCCCAGGAGCCGCTCAAAGCACAAACACTTAGAAGATTCACTCTTCTTGTACTTAAGTCGGCATTGTGCCTATTGTATTCAATCCCGATTCAATTCCTGTGTTTCATGGTCAATGAGAATGTCCAAGGAATGCTGCAAACCTGCACTTGTGCAACGGAATTTAATTCTGGTCTCCCTGGAGCAGCTCAAAACACAAACCCTTAGAAGATTCACTCTTCTTGTACTTAAGTGGGCATTGTGCATTTTGTATTCAATCCCGATGCATTTTCAGTGTCTTATGGTCAATGCGAAGGTCCAAGGTATACAGTAACCTGCACTGGTGCATCGGAATCTAATACTTGACCCCCAGGGTCCGCTCAAAGCACAAACTCTTAGAAGATTAACTCTAATTGTACTAAAGTCGGCATTGTGCCTTTGGTATTCAATCGCGATGCAATTTCTGTGTTTCATGCACAATGTGAAGGTCCGAGGGATACGCTAAACCTGCATTGGTGCATCGGAATCAATAACTGGTCTCCCAGGAGCCGCTCAAACCACAAACTCTTAGAAGATTCACTCTTCTTGTACTTAAGTCGGCATTGTGCCTTCTGTATTTCATCGCGATGCAATTTCAGTGTTTCATGGTCAATAGGAAGCTCCAAAGTATACAGTAAACCTGAACTGGTGCTTCGGAATCTTATACTGGTCTCGCAGGAGTTGCCCATAGCACAAATTGTTAGAAGATTCACTCTTCTTGTACTTAGGTCGGCATTAAGGATTTGGTATTCAATCCCCATGCGATTTCTGTTTTTCATGGTCAATGTGACAGTCGAAGGGATACAGTAAATCTGCACTGGTGCATCGGAAACTAATACTGGTCTCCCAGGAGCAGCTCAAAACACAAGCTCTTAGCAGATTCACTCTTCTTGTACTTGAGTCGGCATTGTGCCTTTTGTATTCAATCCCGATGCATTTTCTGTGTTTCATGGTCAATTTGAAGGTCCAAGGTATACTGTAAACCTGCACTGGTGCACTGCAATCTAACACTGGTCTCCCAGGAGTCGCTTAAAGCAGAAACTCTTAGAAGATTCACTCTTCTTGTACTTAAGTCGGCATTGTGCATTTTGTATTGAATCCCGATGCATTTTCAGTGTCTCATGGTCAATGAGAAGGTCCAAGGAATGCTGCAAACCTGCACTTGTGCATCGGAATTTAATTCTTGTCTCCCAGGAGCAGCTCAAAACACAAGCTCTTAGAAGATTCACTCTTCTTGTACCTAAGTCTGCATTGTGCCTTTTGTATTCAATCCCGATGTTTTTCTGTGTTTCATGGTCAATGTGAAGGTCCAAGGTATACCGTAAACCTGCACTGGCGCATTGGAATCTGACACTGGTCTCCCAAAAGTCGCTTAAAGCAGAAACTCTTAGAAGATTCACTTTTCTTGTACTTAAGTCTGCATTGTGATTTTTGTATTCAATCCCGATGTAGTTTCTGTCTCTCATGGTCAATGTGAAGGTCTAAGGGATTCATTAAACCTGCACTGGTGCATCGGAATCTAATACTGGTCTCCCAGGAGCCGCTCAAATCACAAACTCTTAGAAGATTCACTCTTCTTGTACTTAATACGGCATTGTGTCTTTTGTATCAAATCGCGGTGCAATTTCTGTGTTTTATGGTCAATATGAAGGTCCAAGGGATACTGTAAAGCTAGAATAGTGCATCGGATTCTAATACTGGTCTCCAGGGAGCCGCTCAAAGCACAAAGTCGTAAAAGATTCACTCTTCTTGTACTTAAGTCGGCATTGTGCCTTTAGTATTCAATCCCAATGCAATTTCTGTGCTTCATTGTCAATGTGAGAGTCGGAGGGATACAGCAAACCTGCAGTGGTGCATTGGAATATAATACTGGTCTCCCAGGGAGCGTTCAAACCACAAACTATTAGAAGATTCACTCTTCTTTTACTTAAGTCGGCATTGTGCCTTTTGTATTTAATCGAGATGCAATTTCTGTGTTTCATGGTCAATAGGAAGGTCCAAAGTATACAGTAAACCTGAACTGGTGCATCCGAATCTAATACTGGTCTCCCAGGAGCCGCACAAAGCAGACACTCTTAGAAGCTTCACTCTTCTTGTACTTGAGTCGGCATTGTGCCTTTTGTATTCAATCCCGATGTAATTTACGTCTCTCAAGGTCAATGTGAAGGTCCAAGGGATAAAGTAAACCAGCACTGATGCATCGGAAACTAATACTGGTCTCCCAGGAGCCGCACAAACCACAAACTCTTAAACCATTCTTTCTTCTTGCACTTAAGTCGGCATTTTGCCTTTTGAATTCAATCTCGATGCAATTTCTGTGATTCATGATCAATGTGAAGTTCCAAGGGATACAGTAAACCTCAATTGGTGCATTGAAATCTAATACTGGTCACCCAGGAGCCTTTCAAAGCACATACACTTGGAAGATTCACACTTCTTGTACTTAAGTCGGCATTGTGCCTTATGTATTCAATCCCGATGCAATTTCTGTGTTTCATGGTAAACGCGAAAGTCGAAGGGACACAGTAAACCAGCACTGGTGCATAGGAATCTACTACTGTTCACCAAGGAGCCGTTCAAAGCACAAACTATTAGAAGATTCACCTTTCTTGTACTTAAGTCAGCATTGTGACTTTTGTATTCAATACCGATGCATTTTCAGTGTTTCATGGTCAATGTTAGGGTCCAAGGGATTCACTAAACCTGCACTGGTACATCGGAATCTAATACAGGACTCCAGGAGATTCTCAAAGCACAAACTCTTAGAAGATTCACACTCCTTGTACTTAATTCGGCATTGTGCCTTTTGTTCTCAATCCCGAAGCAATTTCTGTGTTTCATGTTCGATTTGAAGGTCCAAGGGATTCAATAAACCTGCACTGCTCCATCGGAATCTAATACTGGTCTCCCAGCAGCCGCTCAAAGCACAAGCTCTTAGATGATTCACTCTTCTTGTATTTAAGTCGGCATTCTGCCTTTTGTATTCAATACCGATGCACTATCTGTGTCTCATGCTTAATTTGAAAGTCCAAGGGATTTAGTTAACCAGCACTGGTGCATCAGAATCTAATACTGGTCTCCCACAAGCCGCTCAAAGCAGAAACTCTTTGAAGCTTCACTCTTCTTGTACTAAAGTCGGCATTTTGCATTTTGTATTCAACCCCGATGCAATTTCTGTGCCTCATGGTCAATGCGAAGGTCCAAGGGATACAGTAAACCTGCATTGGTGCATCAGAATCTAATACTGGTCTCCCAGGAGCCGCTCATGCACAATCTCTTAGAAGTTTCACTCTTCTTGCACTTTAGCCGGTATTGTGCCTTTTGTATTCAATCGCGATGCCATTTGCTCAAATTCATGATCAATGTGAGTGTTCAAGGGATACAGTTAGCCTGAACTGGTGCATCGGAATCTAATACTGGTCTACCAGTTGACGCTCAAAGCTCAAACTCTTAGATGATTCACTCTTCTTGTACTTAAGTCGGCATTGTTCCTTTTGTATTCAATCCCGATGCAATTTCTGTGTCTCATGGTCAATGTGAAGGTCCAAGGGATACAGTAAACCTGCATTGGTGCATCGGAATCTAATACTGGTCTCCAAGGAGCCGCTCATACACAAAATCTTAGAAGAATCACTCTTCTTGTACTTAAGTCGGCATTGTGTGTTTTGTATTCAATCCCGATGTAATTTCTATGTCTCATGATCAATGTGAAAGTCCAAGGGAATCGATAAACCTGCACTGGTGCTTCGGAATCTAATACTGGTCCCCCAGGAGCCGCTCAAATCACAAACTCTTAGAAGATTCACTCTTCTAGTACTTAAGTCGTCATTGTTCCATTTGAATTCAATCCCGATGCAATTTCTGTGTTTCATGGTCAATGTGAAAGTCGAAGGGATACAGTAAACCTGCATTGATGCATTGGAATCTAATTCTGGTCTCCCAGGAGCCGCTCAAAACTCAAATTCTTAGATGATTCACTCTTCTTGTACTTAAGAGGCATTAAGCCGTTTGTATTCAATCCCGATCCAATTTCTGTGTTACATGGTCAATGTGACAGTCCAAGGGATAGAGTAAACCTGCATTGGTGCAGCGGAATCTAATACTGGTCTCCCAGGAGACGCTCTAAGCACAACCTCTTAGGAGATTTACTCCTCTTGTACTTAAGTCGGCATTCGGTGTTTTGTATTCAATTATGATGCAATTTCTGTGTTTCATGGTCAATGTTAAGGTCCAAGGGACACAGTAAAACTGCACTGGTGCATCGGGATCCAATACTGGTCTCCCAGTAGTCGCTCAAAACTCATATTCTTAGATGATTCACTCTTCTTGTACTTATGTCGGCATTAAGCCTTTTGTATTCAATCCCGATGCAATTTCTGTGTTTCATGGTCAATGTGAAGGTCCGAGGTATACAGTATACCTGCACTGTGGCATCGGAATCGAATACTTTACCCATTAGGAGTCGCTCAAACACAAACTCTTAGAAGATTCACTCATCATGTACATAAGGCGGCATAGAGCCTATCGTATTCAATGCAGATGAAATTTCTGTGTTTCGTGGTTAATGTGAAAGTCGAAAGGATACAGTAAACCTGAGCTGGTGCATCGGAATCTAATACTGGTCCCCCAGGAGCCGCTCAAATCACAAACTCTTAGAAGATTCATTCTTCTTGTACTTAATTCGGCATTGTGTCTTTTGTATTCAATTGCGGTGCAATTTCTGCGTTTCATGGTCAATATGAAGGTCAAAGGGATACAGTAAACCTGAACTGGTGCATCGGAATGTAATACTGGTCTCCCAGGATACGCTCAAAGCAGAAACGCATGGAAGATACACTCTTCCTGTACTTAAGTCGGCATTGTTCCATTTCAATTCAATCCCGCTGCATTTTCTGTGTATCATGGTCAATGTGAAAGTCGAAGGGATACAGTAAACCTGCATTGATGCATTGGAATCTAATACTGGTCTCCCAGGAGCCGCTCAAAACTCAAATTCTTAGATGATTTACTCTTCTTGTACTTTGGTCGGCATTAAGCCGTTTGTATTCAATCCCGATCCAATTTCTGTGTTACATGGTCAATGTGACAGACCAAGGGATAGAGTAAACCTGCATTGGTGCAGCGGAATCTAATACTGGTCTCCCAGGAGACGCTCTAAGCACAACCACTTAGGAGATTCACTCCTCATGTACTTAAGTCGGCATTGGGTGTTTTGTATTCAATCCCGATGCAATTTCTGTGCATCCTGGCCATGTGAAGGTCCAAAGGATTCAGTAAACCTGCACTGGTGCATGGGAATCTAATACACGTATTACAGGAGCCACTCAAAGCACAAACATTTGGAAGATTCACTCCTCTTGTACTTAAGTCGGCATTGTGCCTTTTGTATTCAATCCTGATGCAATATCTGTGTTTCATGCACATTGTGAAGGTCCAAGACATTCAGTAAACCTGCACTGGTGCATCGGAATCTAATACTGGTCTCCCAGGAGCCGTTCAAAGTTCAAAATCTCAGAAGATTCAGTCTTCTTGTACCTAAGTCGGCATTGTGCCTTTTGTATTCAATCCCGATCCAATTTCTGTGTGTCACGGTCAATGAGAAGGTCCAAGGGATACAGGAAACCTGCACTGCTGCATCGCAATCTAATACTGGTCTCCCAGGAGCCGCTCAAAGAACAAACTCTCAGAAGATTCACTCATCTTGTACTTAAATCGGCATTGTGCCTTTTGTATTCATTCCCGATGCAATTTCTGTGTTTCATGATCAATGTGAGGGTCCAAAGGATTCAGTAAACCTGCACTGGTGAATCGGAGTCTATTACTGGTCTCCCAGGAGACGCTCAAACTACAAACTCATAGACGTTTGACTGTTTCTGTACTTAAGTCGTAAATGTGCCATTAGTATTCAATCCCAATGCAATTTCTGTGTTACACGGTCACTGTGAAAGTCCAAGGGATACAGTAATCCTGCACTGGTGCATTGGAATATAATACTGGTCTGCCACGAGCAGCTCAAAACACAAACTCTTAGAAGTTTCACTCTTCTTGTACTTAAGTCGTCATAGTGCCTATTCTATTCAATCCCGATCCAATTTTTGTGTTTCATGGTCAAAGTGAAGGTACAAGGCATACAGTAAACCTGCACTGGTGCAACGGAATCTAATACTTTACCCCCAGGAGTCGCTCAAAGCACAAACTCTTAGAAGATTCACTCTTCTTGTACATATGTCGGATGAGAGCCAATTGTATTCAATCACGATGGAATTCGGAGTTTCATGGTCAATGTGAACGTCCAAGGGATTCTGCAGACCTGCACTGGTGCATCGCAATCTAATACTGGTCTTCCATAATCTGTACAAAGCAGAAACTCTTAGAAGATTCACTCTTCTTGTACTTATGCCGGCATTGTGCCTTTTGTATTCAATCCTGATGCATTTCTGTGTCTCATGGTCAATGTGAAGGTCCAAGGGATTCAGCAAACCTGCACTGGTGAAACGGAATCTAATACTGGTCTCCCAGGAACCGCTCAAAGCACAAACTCTTAGAAGATTCACTCTTCTTGTATTTAAGTCGGCATTCTGCCTTTTGTATTCAGCCCCGATGCAATTTATGTGTTCCATGTCAATCTGAAAGTCCAATGGATACAGTAAACCTGCACTTGTGTATCTGAATCTAACACTGGTCTCCCAGGAGCCACTCAAAGCACAAAATCTTAGAAGATTCACTCTTCTTGTACTTAAGTCGTCATAGTGCCTATTCTATTCAATCCCGATCCAATTTCTGTGTTTCATGGTCAATGTGAAGGTACAAGGGATACAGTAAACCTGCACTGGTTCGTCGGAATCTAATACTGGTCTCCCAGGAGCCGCTCAAAGCACAAATTCTTAGAAGATTCACTCGTCCTGTACTTAAGTTGGCATTGTGCCTTTTGTATTCAATCCCGATGCAATTTCTATGTATCATTTTCAATGTGAAGGTCCAACGGATTCAGTAAACCTACACTGGTGCATCGGATTCTAATCCTGGTCTCCCAGGAGCCGCTCAAAACACAAACTCTTAGAAGATTCACTCTTCTTGTACTTAAGTTGGCATTGTGTTATTTGTATTCAATCCCCACGCAGTTTGTGTGTTTCATGGTCAATGTTACGGTCCAAGGGATACAGTAAACCTGCACTGGTGCATCGGAATCTATTACTGGTCTCCCAGGAGCCGCTCAAATCACAAAGTCTTAGAAGATTCACTCTTCTTGTACTTAAGTCGGCATTGTGCCATTTTTATTCAATCACGATGCAATTTCTGTGTTTCACGGTCAATATGAAAGTCCAAGGGATACAGTAAACCTGCACTGGTGCATCGGAATCTAATACTGGTCTACCAGTTGACGCCCACATCACAAACTCTTAGATGATTCACTCTTCTTGTACTTAACTTGGCATTGTGTGTTTTGTATTCAATCCCGATGCAATCTCTTTTTTTCACGGTCAATGTCCTGCAAAGTAGTGTTCCACGGCCTGCACAATCTAGGGAACATACTTGTCCGCCACTAATCCTGTGAGTGACCCAGGTGCAAGACCTGTCCCACAAATCCACCCACCACCTCCTACAGCAGTCCAGTCGCAGGCATCTCCCACCATATAAAAGGCACGATCATGTGCAAAAGCAACCTGTTAAAAATCAGCTATGCTGCAATTACCATACAATTTTCCATGTAGGGATGACAAGTAACCAACTGTTCACTCGCAGTAATGTCTAGCACCAAACTGTGGAATCCACAGACTTGACATTGCAGTTGCCAAGAGACTGTACACCACTTCAACAACTGCTTCACTAGACATACCATTTGGATATTCCCTTCCAGTGCAAGTTTCTCTGAACTACACAGGTGGAAATTGTCTCTCCAGCACATCTAGTGCCATCCACCTGACCTAAACCTCTGCTAATTTGTTTCCCACTGTATCACTTTACCTTTTCCCTTCTCTCTTCTGTACCCACCAATCTTTTCCCATTCAGACCATGTACTGTCTTCTCCAATCACTCTGCCCCCCACCCCTAGCAGCTACTGCGGGTGTGTACATTTGGCTGTCTGTGTGGTTTCCAAACTAAACCATGTGCATTTTAGATATGTTAGATCCATATACTTTACCTGAAACTAATTCTCTGAGGTACTGAGACTACTGCTTCCTGGCTCAGGGTTTCTATTTTCAGCTAACACAGTAGTATTGTCTACAAACAAAAGTGTATGGGACAGGATATTTACCAGTGAATCATTCACACTGGACACCAAAAAGACTGTTGTGGGGCATGTAGACAACCCCTGAGATGGTGCACCAAGGCTTTGTGACTGCAGGAGCAGACAGCAAAAACTCTACACAAAAGATGGTCCAGCACGTCTCAGAGCTTACAGTGAAAAATTATCAGGCAAGGTGTCCATATTATGCAAATTAACGTAGGATTAACAAGTGACAAATGCAGTTACCAAAGCAAATTAAATGATGAGCATGCCATCAGTATTATAGCTCTAAAGGAAATGCATTTAGGTGATAATTCAGCAGCTACATGCAAGATTACGCAATATAAAGCAATATCAATACTTCTCTCAATTGTTAGGTGCATCCACAATAAATGAAAAAAGAAACAGCTCTTGGATTATGCTGGCTTAACCTGTCAGAAAATTAGTGATGTAGAAGTAATTAGGATAAAACTCAAAGGCCTGGTTATTACATCAGTCCACAAATCACCTAACGGAAAGTGTCTGACACTAGTCTTACACACAGCAACTAGACAGCACGTATATGTTTAAGATTTTAATTCCAAAACACAACCTGGAGATACATAAATAGAGACAAAAATAGAGAACCATTGTTCGAATGGATCAACACACAAGAAATTATCTAAGTTTGATGCCAAGGAATTTAAAAAGTTTTGGGCAGGCAGATGGAAACTGATACAAAACCTGACCCATCCATCTTTTCCACTGATGAGAACAAATTACCACTGAATCACTCAATAGTAGTACCTAAACATTTTTCAAGGAGTGTACATTGGCTCACAAAAGTTATCATTGGTGCTGAAATATCAGTTACAAAATACATTGATAAACCCTCATGGAAATTTGAAAAAGCTAACTCGATACAATACACCCAGGAAGTGGAGAGCAACCCACACTGGACACCTCAAAAGTCAGAACATTGGGAATTATTGTAGATGCAGCTAAATGGAATATCTGAAGGGAAGTAACAAAATAATGTGTACTAGGATGGGACAAACCTGCCCAAGTCCTCTACAAAGGATACCAAGTGTCTAAATAATGTTTTGATAACATTTTGTATTTAAAAATATGTGTGTGTATAAATTTTTCATGTTGATGTATATTTGACAATTTAAGAAATGGTCATGCTTAGGAACAATGTAAGAAATAGGTGTTATGTAAAAACCAGTGTGCTTTTGTTTGAAACGAAAATGGCTGTGGCGCACGGAAGAGGTGCGAAAGGAGAATTGGCGTGCTACCTTGAGCAAGTTCGGGAAGTAAGTCACACAGTCTGAAGGCAGCAGTGATTGAGGTAACTCCTTTGTGGAGCAGAAGCTTTGCCTGCAAATTTTCATAAAAATGCCTCGGTTGAAGACTGCAAACAGCTTACAGCATAGCTGCGAGTTGTTGAGCTACTGTATGTAAAACTGAATGAAGCCAAGAAGAGAAATTGAGCCCATACAGCAAGAAACTTGCAGGCCGTAGTGTGGGTAGTGTAGCCATCATAACTGTTCACCACACTCAAGCCTACAGCCACCAGATAAGATTTTTTTCTATTTTTACCTTTGTACAGCATGAACCATTAATTTAAACTGTGTTTTAATAATCATTCTTGAACTTTACGGAAACTGGCTCACCCTGTTATTTCATCCTAATCATACATCTGTATAGGGTTCCTTCCTGGTGTTTGATTAATCCGAGTGTCCTGTTTTACAGACTTATGAAGTGCCAAGTTAATATAAAGAGGCACCATTTAAATTGCTTTAGTGTAAATAATAAAAATGTTTTCTTAACTATTGCAAAGTGTTATGGTTTGCTTACATAAAATTCAATCAGAGTGAAGCCAAGTTACTAGAACCTGTTAGATGGCTACACAGAATTATTTCAAACAATAATAGCTTTTGAAAGTAAATTCCACCAAGAAAGAGGTTTTCTTTAAGTGAAATGTTCAGTTAAAAAGTGTGTGCTTTAGTGTCTAAGTATTTAAGTTTCTTGATTATGGAAAGTGCTTTTCTAAAGGTAGTCCCCCCCACCCCGGCTAATTTTTTTTACCTTCCTTGAAGTTATCTACTGGGCTTTTTCTTTTTTAAAAACATAATGTATAAAGATGTAGCCCAAAATTGTTTAAGTGGGGTAATTTATTTGAAGAGCCAAACTAAACAGTAGCAAGAAAGTAGGCAAAATTCACATTTCTGCTTCTCCAATACTTCACTATTTCATTGCCAGGATAGGTTGGTGACCATTAAGTACATGTTTTAAACCACTAAATGAACTTGGAAATGAGTTTTCCTAGCTTCAGTATATTATTATTCATACTGTGTTCCTATCTAGCCACTGGGTAAGATCTTAGGAAAAGAAGTGAATAGTCCAATTTACTTATCCATTAGACGCAACACACGGTAAATCCTGTAAGAAGGATAACTCTATTGATTATCTTTTCCTGTAAACAGGACTATCCTTCGATAGTGTATTTTATTTTAAAACTAAACTAAATTTTAGTAAGAGGGTTATACGTGGCAACATAGAGACAGGTTTTCTGTTATTTACGTAAAAGCATACTAATATCATAATGGTAGTGTTATAAGGTCCTATTAATGTGTGGTCATGACATTTGTTAAATGTCTCACCACATTCCTATTGAAACTATTTACTCTTCTTGTAAATAACACCTATGACAATTTTATACAAATGTCCACTAAGACTTTGCTCGTCAACTTTCATTTAGGTAACAGCGATCTTTTAGATGTATTTAAATCAGTACTGTTAAGAAATACTGACTAGCTTTATTTTCAAGAATCTCAAGTTTAAGTTATACATACTGTTATCCTCCAATAAGAATCATTGGCCCATTCTTCATCTTTGACAGGTTCATCATGCCTGCAATGCAAAACATTATCTTTTGTATTAACAGATGAAATCCAACTTTTTAAATTTAATAAATGCTTATACAAACATAAAGTTTCTTCAAAAAATGTATTTATGACAACTTCCTGTCACAGATAATTTTCACTGAATGTTGCAACCCAGTTATAATGCTGATGAGAAGCAAATGTTGTTCTTTTCCCTCTCTTCCTTCACCATCTCCTGTTTTGTTCACCTTGACATATTTCTACCAAACAGACTACCCCAATGGATCCACTGCTTATATTTAACACACAGTAAATTCAGTGCAAATATTTCCTTAACACAGGATGTGCATTGACGAGCTTGAATTAATCAGAAAAATATAAACAGATACTAACCGTTCCACAGCTCTTACAAAATACTTGCATTAAGTAATCATCAAAGCTACTTTTTGTACAGCAAGAGGACTAAAAGTCAAAATGGTGCTACATGCTACAGGCAGTGCAATACAATTTATTTTACTCATTGCTACAGCAATAAATGTACTTATAAAAATATTCAGACTTAGACTATAATCAAATACAGAGAGAGAAAATATTCTAACTAAAGAGATATAGCAGCCATAGGCAGAAACAAATAAAAAAACTGATACTAATCTTAGCTTTGAGGACCAAAAGTTTCTTCATCTGGAAAACACAAAAAGAGAAATGAGACTGTTCAAGAATTAAGGATGAAAATTCAGGATCTTGAGTCAAGGAAGATGGACATGATGAAATTCAGTTGCGAAAGAGCAGCAGATGATGTAATTTTAAATGCTGAGAAATAAGATCTCTTCAAGAGGAGCCACCAAAAGGTCAAATAAGTGAAGAACAAGCTGAAAATACCGGTAAATGGGCTAAAATGGCGGCAAATAGATAAAGGAAACAGAAAGAAAGTGCTGAAGAACAGGCAACCAAACAACAACAACAACAACAACAACAATAATAACAGCACATTGTAGCAATATATAATAGCAGTCCCACAACATCTGGAGGAAGATTTTCCACTGACAGAGCAATAAATTCATGAAGCCATCAAATCTTCCAAAACTTCAAAGCAACAAATGAAGACTCCACTACAGCAAAATTATTGAAATAGTCAGAACACACAAATGATCTACAACTGCTGTTTGAGAACATTTGGAAAGCTGAAGAGATTATGGAAAGCATTAATCCACAGCTATGAAAAAAAAGGGGACACTCAAAATGTCAACAATGGCAGAGATGCCTCACTTCTGCCAGTGGTATACAAAATATTATCAAAAATTCTCTGGACAGAGTTGTAGAAACTTTAGACAAATAACTGGGAGAATCTCGAGGAGCTCTAGAAAGGGAAGACCCTGCACAGAGCAGATGTTTATTAGAAAATCGATAATCCTCCACAGACTGCTAATCACCAAACCTATAATAGTATCATGTATTGGTTTCAAGAAAACTTTTGATTTGGTAGGCAGAGAAATTATAGGTAAAATCATCAAAGAATTTTGTATTAAAGCAAACATAATCCTCAAAACACTAGCAAATAGGATGACTGAAGCTAAATTTATGGGAGAAGTATCTCAACCATTTGAAATAAAAACTGGTGTTAGACAAGGGGACAGTTTATCACCTTTACTGTAACACTGCACTCTAGAAAAAATAGAAAGTATCTGGAATTTGGAGAAAAAAAAATTACAAAATTGAACCAATAATTTTAGGACGAATAACAAATGGAATTAAGGTAAACTGCCTGGCTTCTGCAGATGATTCTGATATACTTTCAAAAAATCTGACAGACAGTTATTGAAAGAAATCTTTTGGAAGAAATAGCAAAGAGAGCTGGTCCCAAAATTTCAGCCGAAAAAACAACATTGATGACAATTTCAAACAATGCATCAACATTCTTAGAAAAACAAAAATGTAAAATAGCATTAGTAAGTAAATTTAAATATATTGGACAAACTGTACAACAAAATGGACTAGAAGAATTAACAGTAGATGCAAGAGTCAGCAAACTGGAGAGAGCAAATCGTTTTACAAAGGATATTTACAACAAGAAATGTACAACTAAAAAAACAAAACTAAAACACTATCCCACAGTGGTATGACCAGGATGTTTATATGGATGAGGATGCCTAATGATGAACTATAAGCTGGACAGAACAGAGGTTCCTCAAAGGAGCATTATTAGAAAATAATGGTTGCAATACAAGCTACAGATGGCTGGAAAATGAGAAGTAATGAGGAGATCTACAAAAATTTTGAGAAAATATCAGAAGTAATGGCTAAAAGAAGATTATTCTTTTTTTAGAGATCTCTACTGAATGAGTAGTACTGGAAGAAGGACTCAATGATAGCATGGATTACAGAAATAAGAAAGAAACAACATCAAACAATCAGAAATAATAGAAAGAAACCTTTTTACAGATAAAATACTGAATTTAAAAGGATCATCACGTCTCCAAGATCAAAATTAATTTCATCCCTCTCAATAAGACCGTAAAAACCGGAAATAAAATTCATAAATATGATATTGCGAAGATCAAAATCAATCAAAACATATTGGAACAATGCCACCAGTAACTGACAGTTGAATCCCATAAATGGGCAGACATTGCCTCCATGATCCAACAAGCAGCTAATACTACAATCCTGACAGCTAAAAAGAGGAATCATACATGGTGGAATGAGGTTTGTGGTGAGGTGGTGGCCCAAACAGCAAGTGCATGGAAAAAGTGGAATTCTACCAGGAGTCCTGATGATTTTGATGTATTCCATGAAGTTCGAAAATATGCAGCCAGAACTCTATGAAGGTCTAAGCAATTGCATGAGAAACAGCAGTTAGAATAGATCGATCAGCTTTTCCAGATAAACAATGTCAGAGACTTCTATCAGACGTTCAAATCGAACTTGAAAGGATACCAAGCCCCTAGTTTTTGTTTTAGAGACGAAAATGGAAAGCTCAGTGTTGTGTACATAGTTCCACATATTCAGCGCGTACACAAATTTCCCACTAGAGTGCGCCCCGCCAAGCAAAACAGCGCAGGCGCAGCGCTCGTCCACCTCCGCACTATGAGATGGCGCTGCCATAGAGACAGACCAAATTCTGCTTCCGCCGATCCGCGTATTAATATGTAACGCAGCCAATGAGATTGCTGCTAACATAGAACATTTTCTCCTCGCGCATCACACTCGCGCAGTGATACATGAACGTGCGAGGTATTATAACGAGTGTAGAGACCTTCGATCAGTCAGTCTGCATTTGTCTGCACCAGTCTGTATGAGTCTGCATTAGTCTGTACCAGTCTGCATTAGTCTGTACCAGTCCGTCGAGTTCTACAATTGTCTGTACCAGTCCATAGTCAAGATTCAGTCTGCGCCTAATAAGATTACCATATTCCTGTACATTACCATGAAGATAAATGTATAGACACTTTCATCAAGTACCCGAGATATATGTGAGAATAAGATTAATGTATCAATACCAAAGGAACTTCAGATTGTCAACTGTAAATAGCATCCAGAACCAAGTTAAGTAATTTTTATATTTGTTATTATTTTAGTAAATGTGTGTGAAAATTAATCAAATTCTGTTTAAAGTTGGTCACCGTCAATCTGCTACTCTAAGCATGCAAGTGGCATTTCTATCATCTGACCGAATGGCAGAAGATAAACACACCATGATAAGACCACGAGACATATTGCTGACACTCGCTTACTTCGTTAGAGCAACAAGTCAAATAATCTGATGGTGTGTGTACTGAAGGTCTTACAGTATGCACACCACACTCGGCCTGACCAACAAAGAAAACTGCAAGATCATGTCTCGTTACTTTGAAAACCTACTTAATTGTGATGAACCGAAAGAAAGATTCCCTGCATGTGCCCCAATCCACAAACTACCCCTAACCTCCATCTAGTAAAGAGGAGACCAAAGAGATCATCAACAACTTTAAGAATAATAAGGCAGCTGGAGAGGATTCAATAGTGGTGGAACTACTGAAGCTGAAACTCTAGATATACTAGTCCAACTTTTTGAGGAGATCTGGAGAGCTGGGATGATACCAACTGAATGGCAGTCAGCTTTAATCCATCGTCTACACAAAAAAGGTAATAAATAGAATGTCAATAACTATAGGGGTACCTCATTAGTATCTGTTCCATATAAGATTCTCTCCAAAGTGATACAGAATAGAATAGAAGGTCATTGTAACCAACTGATTGGGGACTATCAAGCTGGTTTCCGAAAGGGCGATTCTTGCGCAGAACAGATCTTTAGCCTGAAGAACATCATCAGGTCCAAAAAACTGGAAGAAATAACTATGTGGTCATGTTTGTTGATTTTCAAAAAGTATATGACTCCATCGACTGACAGGCATTAATGAATATTTTGGAAAAGTTTGGGATGGATAATACCTCAAGAAAGCTGATCAAATAAACTCTTACTAACACAGCGTCAAAAATTAAATTTATGGGTGAGGTATCTAAACCCTTTACAATCAGAACGGACATAAGACGAGGAGATGGACTATCCCTCTCCTTTTCAATTGTGTCTTGGAAAAGGTCACTCGAGAGTGGAGAAAGTTATTAGCCCAAGAAGAAACAAGTGAAGAGTGGTTCAGACTTGGTCCTAAGAACAAAGGGGTGTGCATTGACTGCTTAGATTTTGTGGCTGACCTGGCCATTTTTGCTAACAACATAGAGTCAGCAGTCAACAAGATAAATAGGCTGTCAGAAATTGCTGAAAAAAGTTAGACTCCAGATCTCTATTCAAAAGACAAAATATATGACGAACATCTGTAACGGACCTGAATGGATGATAACCAACCTGGGAAAAAATCGGATGAGTTAAGAATTTCAGGTATCTCGGTGAAGTCATCCACCAGGAAAATGGATTAAAAGAAGAAGCAATTGCCAGGATGAGGAAGTTAGACCAAGCATACCAACTGACAAAGATTACTTATAACAAAAAGTCTATGAGTATGTGGGCCAAGTTCCAACATTATAATACAGTTGTAAAACCTGAGGGCTTATAAGCATCCAAAACTTTGACCACGAATAGACAAGGTCAAGCTGAGCGGCTGGAAAAGCGTGAGTGTAGGATATTAAGGAAAATCCTAAGGTAATAGATGGGTCGATGGACAATGGCGAATGAGAGCAAATGAGGAATCGTGCAGCAAGACAGAACCTATCACAGCATCCATTACAAAGAAATGATTGTTATTTTATGGTCATCTCATGAAAATGGACGGTGATCGACTATCAAAAAGAGTACAGAGTTTCATCCTATCTAAGAAAACGAGGCCGAGATGGTTCAAAGAATGTGAAAAAGATCTTAAGCAGATTGGTATCTCAGAGAGAAATTCCTGAAAGGAACAAATTTAGAAGATTGGTGACCAACTACCAAGGTTTTAACATGGCATCAACATCCGAAAGACAGTGAGGACTCTTATCTGAAGGGCATAAAAAGGTACTTCTTGGAGGGGCTCAGAAGATACTGGCAGGAAGTCAAAGCTGGAGCAAGAACAAGACCTGGACACTACAGTGAAGTCGGTTGTTACCACGCAGTCCATAAAGACTCACCTCGATAAAAAAAATAAATAAATAAAAATAAAAGGCTTTCGATGCAGAAGAAATAGGGGATTGAGAACAACACGAATAGAATAAAGGGGGAAAAACATGAGGAGGAGATGGATGAGTACTGGAAAAACAGGAGACGACAAGGGAAGAAGAAGAAGTGAAGTTATTACATGATGAGAGATGGTGATTGCATTTGATTTGATTCAGTTTTCGTTACATATACTGAAAAAATGAGATGATTCTCAAGGGTGTGGAACATGTCAGAATGTATAACACAAAACATTTTAATATAATGAATACTACCCTGATCATTTGTCACGAGATTGTCAAAATAGGTGAATACAATACAGTAAACTGGAGAAGCTAATATTTACAGAATTAATACGCTGTCAGAATGAAATATTGTTGTTGTTGTTGTTGTTGTGGTCTTCAGTCCTGAGACTGGTTTGATGCAGCTCTCCATGCTACTCTATCCTGTGCAAGCTTTTTCATCTCCCAGTACCTACTGCAACCTACATCCTTCTGAATCTGCTTAGTGTATTCATCTCTTGGTCTCCCTCTACGATTTTTACCCTCCACGCTGCCGTCCAATACTAAATTGGTGATCGCTTGATGCCTCAGAACATGTCCTACCAACTGATCCCTTCTTCTGGTCAAGTTGTGCCACAAACTTCTCTTCTCCCCAATCCTATTCAATACTTCCTCATTAGTTATGTGATCTACCCATCTAATCTTCAGCATTCTTCTGTAGCACCACATTTCGAAAGCTTCTATTCTCTTCTTGTCCAAACTATTTATCGTCCATGTTTCACTTCCATACATGGCTACACTCCATACGAATACTTTCAGAAATGACTTCCTGACACTTAAATCTATACTGGATGTTAACAAATTTCTCTTCTTCAGAAACGCTTTCCTTGCCATTGCCAGCCTACATTTTATATCCTCTCTACTTCGACCATCATCAGTTATTTTGCTCCCCAAATAGCAAAATTCCTTTACTACTTTAAGTGCCTCATTTCCTAATCTAATTCCCTCAGCATCACCCGACTTAATTAGACTACATTCCATTATCCTTGTTTTGCTTTTGTTGATGTTCATCTTATATCCTCCTTTCAAGACACTGTCCATTCCATTCAACTGCTCTTCCAAGTCCTTTGCTGTCTCTGACAGAATTACAATGTCATCGGCGAACCTCAAAGTTTTTATTTCTTCTCCATGAATTTTAATACCTACCCCAAATTTTTCTTTTGTTTCCTTTACTGCTTGCTCAATATACAGATTGAACAACATCGGGGAGAGGCTACAACCCTGTCTTACTCCCTTCCCAACCACTGCTTCCCTTTCATGTCCCTTGACTCTTATAACTGCCATCTGGTTTCTGTACAAATTGTAAATAGCCTTTCGCTCCCTGTATTTTACCGCTGACACCTTTAGAATTTGAAAGAGAGTATTCCAGTCAACATTGTCAAAAGCTTTCTCTAAGTCTACAAATGCTAGAAACATAGGTTTGCCTTTCCTTAATCTTTCTTCTAAGATAAGTCGTAAGGTCAGTATTGCCTCACGTGTTCCAGTGTTTCTACGGAATCCAAACTGATCTTCCCCGAGGTTGGCTTCTACTAGTTTTTCCATTCGTCTGTAAAGAATTCATGTTAGTATTTTGCAGCTGTGACTTATTAAGCTGATAGTTCGGTAATTTTCACATCTGTCAACACCTGCTTTCTTTGGGATTGGAATTATTATATTCTTCTTGAAGTCTGAGGGTATTTCGCCTGTTTCATACATCTTGCTCACCAGATGGTAGAGTTTTGTCAGGACTGGCTCTCCCACGGCCGTCAGTAGTTCCAATGGAATATTGTCTACTCCGGGGGCCTTGTTTCGACTCAGGTCTTTCAGTGCTCTGTCAAACTCTTCACGCAGTATCATATCTCCCATTTCATCTTCATCTACATCCTCTTCCATTTCCATAATATTGTCCTCAAGTACATCACCCTTGTATAGACCCTCTATATACTCCTTCCACCTTTCTGCTTTCCCTTCTTTGCTTAGAACTGGGTTTCCATCTGAGGTCTTGATATTCATACAAGTCGTTCTCTTATCTCCAAAGGTCTCTTTAATTTTCCTGTAGGCGGTATCTATCTTACCCCTAGTGAGATAGGCCTCTACATCTTTACATTTGTCCTCTAGCCATCCCTGCTTAGCCATTTTGCACTTCCTGTCGATCTCATTTTTGAGACGTTTGTATTCCTTTTTGCCTGTTTCACTTACTGCATTTTTATATTTTCTCCTTTCATCAATTAAATTCAATATTTCTTCTGTTACCCAAGGATTTCTACTAGCTCTCGTCTTTTTACCTACTTGATCCTCTGCTGCCTTCACTACTTCATCCCTCAAAGCTACCCATTCTTCTTCTACTGTATTTATTTCCCCCATTCCTGTCAATTGCTCCCTTATGCTCTCCCTGAATCTCTGTACAACCTCTGGTTCTTTTAGTTTATCCAGGTCCCATCTCCTTAAATTCCCACCTTTTTGCAGTTTCTTCAGTTTTAATCTACAGGCCATAACCAATAGATTGTGGTCAGAGTCCACATCTGCCCCTGGAAATGTCTTACAATTTAAAACCTGGTTCCTAAATCTCTGTCTTACCATTATATAATCTATCTGATACCTTTTAGTATCGCCAGGGTTCTTCCATGTATACAACCTTCTTTCATGGTTCTTAAACCAAGTGTTAGTTATGATTATGTTGTGCTCTGTGCAAAATTCGACCAGGCGGCTTCCTCTTTCATTTCTGTCCCCCAGTCCATATTCACCTACTATGTTTCCTTCTCTCCCTTTTCCTACACTCGAATTCCAGTCACCCATGACTATTAAATTTTTGTCTCCCTTCACAATCTGAATAATTTCTTTTATTTCATCATACATTTCTTCAGTTTCTTCGTCATCTGCAGAGCTAGTTGGCATATAAACTTGTACTACTGTAGTAGGCGTGGGCTTCGTATCTATCTTGGCCACAATAATGCGTTCACTATGCTGTTTGTAGTAGCTTACCCGCATTCCTATTATCCTATTCATTATTAAACCTACTCCTGCATTACCCCTATTTGATTTTGTGTTTAGAACCCTGTAGTCACCTGACCAGAAGTCTTGTTCCTCCTGCCACCGAACTTCACTAATTCCCACTATATCTAACTTCAACCTATCCATTTCCCTTTTTAAATTTTCTAACCTACCTGCCCGATTAAGGGATCTGATATTCCACGCTCCGATCCGTAGAAGACCAGTTTTCTTTCTCCTGATAACGACATCCTCTTGCGTAGTCCCCGCCCGGAGATCCGAATGGGGGACTATTTTACCTCCGGAATATTTTACCCAAGAGGACGCCATCATCATGTAATCATACAGTAAAGCTGCATGCCCTCGGGAAAAATTATGGCTGTAGTTTCCCCTTGCTTTCAGCCGTTCGCAGTACCAGCACAGCAAGGCCGTTTTGGTTATTGTTACAAGGCCAGATCAGTCAATCATCCAGACTGTTGCCCTTGCAACTACTGAAAAGGCTGCTGCCCCTCTTCAGGAACCACACGTTTGTCTGGCCTCTCAACAGATACCCCTCCATTGTGGTTGCACCTACGGTACGGCTATCTGTATCGCTGAGGCACGCAAGCCTCCCCACCAACGGCAAGGTCCATGGTTCATGGGGGGGGGGGGAAACATTGTTATGCACTATTAATAAATTTATGTTATGCACTATTAATAAATTTAGCATACACAAAATACCTAATATTGACTGTTGCAACCAAGTACTGTCAAAACTTAAATCTAACATATTTTTACTTACGCTGGCCTAACAGTCTCTGTTAGGATATTCATCTGTAGAGTAGAAGGCATTGCCTATCAAAAAGTCATTCAAACTCTGTTTAAACTGTGCTTTATCTGAAACCAAGTTTTTAATGGTTGCTGGTAATTTATTGAAAATGTGTGTTCCTGAATATTGGGCCCCCTTTTGGACCAACATAAGTGATTTTAGGTCTTTATGTAGATTGTTCTTATTCCTAGTATTGATAATATGTATTGAGCTATTTGTTGGAAATATAGATATATAACTTGCATCAAATTTCATTATGGAGTAAGTATACTGAGAAGCAATGGTTGGAATTCAAAGTTCCTCGAATAGGTTCTGCACGATGTTCTTCAAAGACTGGTCCCAGATACTCCATTGCACCATTCACCAAACCTGATAACCCCGAGCCGTCAGTAACAAAAATTAAGTCTTGCTTAAGAGATTTACAGCACTACATGCACTTGTTACCAAAGTCTCATTTACTTTTAGAGCTATCGGTTCCACTTCCTTTTTGGCCCCACTTCTCTCTGTCTTCACTATATCCCATACAGTTCTTATTTTGTTGCCCGATACAATTATCTTTTTCTCTTAATAAAGCTACTTCGATTTCTGGATTACTTGATTCAATATTTTGCAGTATTCTTTGCAATGCATTACAATTCTAATATCAGAAATGTTCCTAGATAGTAGATACAGTCTCCTTTTTGCCCCACATGATATCTTTATTCCTTGTGTAATCCATGGTTTATCTTTTGACTTCTGTGTGATCTGAGTTACCTTTAGGGGAAAACAATTTTCAAAAGAGGAGGTAACTTTATTAATAAATGCTTTGTATTTTCCATTTGAGTCAGGTAAACATCTCTCCAGTTCATGTCTTTGAGCAATTTCCTGAATTCCTCAATTTCTGGCTTATTTATTATCCTCCTGTACTCAGATTTAATATTTTTTTATCCTGACAAGTTTCAACATTTAACACAAGATGCTACACGTCGTGATCAGATAGTCCATTTACTATTGGTTTTGTGATATGACTTTTTTCCCCTAGATTTGTTCATAAAGATATTATCAATAGCAGTCTCAGAGCATTTACATATCCTAGCTGCAAAGTTCACAGTAGGAACTAAATTGAATGATAGTGTTAAAAACACCAGCAACCACTATTTCCTCTTCTTTTTTTTTACACAAGCTATTCCTTTCGCTTTGTGAAATGAAGCACTGCCTAGTTCCAAAACACAGGACTACTATGACAAGGTGAAATGTTCTCAGAGTGCTACATGTATGATAGTAAATGTAATCCGCACTATAGTTGTTTTCTGAGTAGTTATGCTGTGTGTGTTTCTTTCAATCAGATGAAATGGAATAAAATCATCAATTTATTTATTTTGGCTCTTTATCACCAAGATACATTCAATGTTGGTTGAGGTTTATCTTTTGAATTCACTCCAGTGTAGATTGTCAAAATTTTATCAGTTGTCAAAGTACTTGTAACACAGTTTCCGAATTTACTGCCATCCAGGAAAGTCTCCCACTCAAATTATTCTCAGAGACTGAGAGCTGGCTGAAACCCAGAGTAGAAAGCTCTCACATATTTAGTGATTAATGGAATATATATCGGAAAGGCAGGTTAGACACTGTAGGAGAGGGAGTGTCCATTGTCTCTATTGAGGTCAAAGCTGATTGTGACAGTGAAGTTACCTGGTTGCCTATAACAAGTCTATGTGAAATCACGTTAATTAATGGATGTTTTAATCATCCACCCGGTTCTGCTATGACAGTTTTGGAGCCATTCAAAGAAAGTCTACAGACAGTAGCACGTAAATACCTAGATCATGCAATGCTAGTTGGAGGTTAATTTAGCCTACTGAGTATAGATGGTAGCCTATGGCTTTATTTCAGGGGGTGCAGTCAATCTTGTGAAGCACTTTTGAATGTGGTTTTCGAAAATTGTCTTGAGCACCTAGTTTGGCATGCCACATGCAATGGAAATATCTTAGACCTTGTAGTTACAAACAGCCCAGATATCATCAATGACTTCAGCATAGAGATGGGGATTAATAATCATGATAACATCATAACAACTAAGATTACAAAAATTAATAAATCAGTCAAGAAGGCTAGGAAAATGTTCATGCCAGAAAGAGCAGATAAGCAGATGTTAGCATCTCACTTAGACAGAACTGACATCACTTAGTTCCATTAAGATGGACATAGAGAGATTATGGTCAAAGCTTAAGCAGATCGTGAATTGCACTCTCAACAAGTCTGTACCAAGTAAACGAATTATGGATGCAAAAGAGCCACTGTGGTTTAACAATGAAATTCAGAAAATACTGAGGAAGGAAGAGCTACTGCACTCTTAGTTCAAAAGAGAATGCCAAATGCCAACAAGGAAAGGTTACTACCACTGTCATACCTCAGCAAAAGATCTGGCTGAGAAGCAGGGGAAATTATTGTCCTATGTAAAATCACTAAGTGAGTCAAAGTTTTCCATCAAGTCACTTGACCAGTCTGGTGTGGCAGTAGGAGATAAATGTTTTAAATTTTGCATTCAAGAAATCATTCATGCAAGAGAATCATATAAACATACCGTCATTTGACAATAGCACAAAGACACCTAACAACAATCACCACAAGAGGCCAGCGCTAGCACAAGTTGTTCACATGATATTCGTTGGACTGTTGCCTGTAAACACATGCCATGTCAGTGCTCTTGGAAGAGAGCTGTGGCAGTGACACGGCTCTGTTGTTGTTCCTGTGTAGTGATCTGCAATGACGGGACGGTACAGGGGGGGGGGGGGGGGGGGTGGGTCGAGATTCAAGCAGTAATTAAGAACTTCATAAAGAAAGGTATGAAAGCGAAGGACATTCATGCCGATTTCCAGAATACACCAGGGGACTCTGCTCCTTTGTCTTCAACTGTTGCCAAGTGGATAAATGAATTTAAATTTGGTCAGGAGAGCTTAGATGATGATCATCCATGAATAGGTCAGCCAAGATGTGTCACTACTCTAGAAATCATTGCAAAAGTGCGCATAATGATCAAGGAGGATCACCAATTTAGAGGGCATGAAATTTCTCACGCTTGCCAGATGTATCTGAAAGGTATTCACAAGATGGGTGCCGCAACTCTTGACGCTGGGTCAAAAACGCATGAGAATGGACATATCACAACAATGTTTGGCCTGTTTTAGGAGAAACAAGCAAGATCTTTTGTGCTGGTTTGTGACCACGAAGAAACTTTGTTTTACTACTATACCCCAGAGACAAAGCAACAATCAAAGCAGTGGAAACATGCTGAATCTCCGCCGCCAAACTCCTTCAGCGGGGAAGGACTTGGCGTCAGTGTTCTGGGATGCGCCACCAAATTCCTTCAGCGGGGAAGATCATGGCATCAGTGTTCTGGGATGAGAAGGGGATTCTGTTTGTACATTGTCTCCCCACTGGGCAAACAATTACTGGAGAATACTATGCTAACCTTCTGGACAAATTATAACAAAAGGTATGCGAAAAAGGCCAGGTTTAATAAGGAAGAAAGTCATCTAGCATCAAGCCAATGCACGCTCACACGCGTGTGCCATCGCCATGGTAAAATTACACAAACTAAGGTATGAATTGTTGCCACACGTGCCTCTTCCCTAAACTGAAAATTTTTCTTTGTGGATGAAGATTCACTTAAATGAAGAATTGGTAGCCTGAGTTGACAACTATTTTGTAGGCCTGGAGGAAAATCATTGTCGAGATGGGATCAAGGTATTGGAACACTGTTGGACCAAGTGAATTAATCTACAAGCAGGGTACATTGAAAAACAAAAAAGTTTCAGTGACATAAGTACTTTTTTTCTATTCTGTTTCAAGAACTTTTCAAACCACCCTCGTAAGCATCCCTGACACCTGAAATAATTAAAAACAAATAAGTCGCCAGTTGCAGATGGAATCTCAATTTGGTTTTACAAAGAGTGCTATATGGCACTGGACCCTTACTTAGCTTGTATTTATTGTGAATCTCTCACCCAGCAGAAAGACCTAAGCAACTGGGGAAAAAAATACAGAGGCGTCTCCTGTAAATACGAAGGGCGAAAGAACAGACCTACGAAATTACAGACCAATCCGTAACATCAGTTTGCTGCAGAATTCTTGTACATATTCTGGGTTTGAATCTAATCAGTTTCATAGTGACCAATAAGTTTATGTCCACAAATCAGTACAAAGCATCACTCATGGGCAACTCAGCATGCTCTTTTGTCATACGACGTCTGTTCAAAAAATTCCAGAACTTTGTCCACAAAATTTTCTGTGCTTATCTTTTAGTTACTATGGATTGTCTCCTTCGAAATACTCTCTTCCACAATTGATACACTGCTCCCAATATCATTTCCACTTCCAGGAGCAGTCATGACACACCTCTTGCTGGGTCGCATAAAGTGCTGTCTGCGAATTTTCTTTTATCTCACCTACCATTGCAAAACTTCATCCTTTTCAACTTTGGAAATAAAAAGAAGTCTGCAGGGGTCATACTATTCTCACATGGAACATCTCATTCTCTTTTGTGAGATCCAAAAAGTTTTTTTGGTTTTGACTCATGAGCCGTGGAATGAACTTGGCGGCAACACAATGCATTCCAAGATGCTGTGTCATTTCATAACATGATCCAATTGAAATGTTACATTCTTCTACAATCTCTCGGACAGCGAATCTTCGACTGGCACACACAATTTCGTTGACGTTCCTGACACAAGCGTCATCAGGGGACATCTAAGAGCGTCCTGAACAAGGATCATTTTTGACTTTTGTAAAGCCATTTTTAAAATGTGTGAATAATACGTAACACCGAGTATGGCTTAAGCACTCATCGCTATAGGCTCCCTGCATCATTTGGTGTGTCTCTGTAAAGGTTTTCTTGAGTTTCACGCAAAATTTAATGCAGATGCATTGCTCCTCTAACTTTGCCATCAAAAATTCACAAACCCAGATTCCATATTTCTTGATTTCCGAGAAGCATTTGACATAGTGCCTCACTGCAGACTTTTAACAAAGGTACAAGCACATGGAATAGGTTCCCAGACATGTGAGTGGCTCAAAGACTTCTGAAGTAATAGAACCCACTACATTATCCCGACGGTAAGTGTCCATCAGTGACTAGGGTATCATTAGGATCGTTCCAGGGATGTGTGCTAGGAGCGCTATTACTCATACTTTCTATGTGCATAACTGATCTGATGGACAAAGTGGACAGTAATCTATGGTTGTTTGCTGATGATGATGTGGTGTATGGAAGGTGTCATTGTTGAGTGATTTAGGAGGATAAAAGATGACTTGGACAAAGTTCCCAGTTGGTGCAATAAATGACAGCTAACCCTAAATGTAGAAAAGTATAAGTTACTGCAAATGAGTTGGAAAAACAAATCCATAATGCCAGAATCCTGCATTAGTAGTGTCATGAATGAAGAAGTCATATTGTTTCAATATCTGGACATAACTTTGCAATGTGATATGAAATGGAACAAACTTGTGAGGGTCATGGTAGGGAAGGTGAATAATCATCTTTCGTTTGTTGGGTGGATTTTACTAGTGTGGCTCAGCTGTGATGGACATCACATATAGGGTGCTAGTGTGATCTCTTCTTGAGTACAGTTTGAGTGTCTGGGATCCGCAAGGGGTCAAATTAAAGCAGACATTGAGGTATTTCAGAGGCAGGATACTAGATTTGTTAACAGTAGGTTGAAACAACAACATACAAGTATTATGGAGATGTTTCTGGAACTCAAATGGGAATCCCTGGAGGGATTTTGAGGAACACTGTGCTGACTGCAGAACAATTCTGCTTGCACCAACATACATTACGCATAGGGACCACGAAGATAAGAGATGACAAATTAGGACTCATAGAGAGGCATATAGACATTCACTTTTTCCCCACTCGATTGGCAGATGGAACGGGAAAGGAACTGACTACAGTCGAATTAAAATTACTTGATAGTTGGCACTTCAAACGCCAATAAGAGTTGTCAGCGTCACACTTGAACTGTCTGCTGTTGCCAAACTCCACCAAAATTGGCCAGTCACTTCCAATTCCTGGTACAGCATTCTTTCTTGATGTATTTGTATCCCGAATTATGAGCCCGACACTTTTATTATGTATTTCATGACACATGATAACTACACCAAAAACAACACACATTAACAATGCTAATGAAAGACACATATTTTATTCATAGCACTAACCAAACACTACTGAATAAATCAGCACAAGGTGTAATTCAGTATCATACTTACAGTTATCATATTCACAGAGATCATCTTACATTAGATAAGCTTTTCACTACACTGCGTGAAACTGAAATTTTTAAGGTTGCAATTCATAGTTGGAACTGGGTCACTACATTCACATATATAAATACTTCATGCAGTGCTGTGGCATAGCACAATGGTTGGCAGATTAATCTAATGTGTAGCATGTCGTAGGTTTGAATCTCATCAATGTAGCAAAATTTTTAATTCTAAATCTAACCAAATGAGTGTGATTATTATTTTCACTCAATTAATTGGTTTAAATGTATTTTTTTATTTTTAATACTTCGCTGCATCATTTTTCATCATTGTTTTGACTGTTCTATTTGGTCTTATTTTTCATCTTGTCATTATTTCTTCATTTGGAATCTGTCTCAGTCATCTATAATCCACGACTAAGGGCCCACACGGACTGTTCACTGGTTTCAAACATGGCAGCATGTGCAGCTAGTTTAAGGATAGTTACAGGTAACAAATGACACGGAGAAATTTCAATTTGCTTTCAGCCCTGAAATTGAGTTTTTGTTGTCTTGAGTTTACCCTTAAGGGTTAGCTTTAATCGCCATGAACAAAGCGATAATGATATTAGTACTGCTGCAGACTGTTGACCACAATTTTCTCAGCTGGGTTAGGACACAAGTTTACAGTCAGGGATACAAAACGCGTTGTCTGCCCCAGTTCAGTCACTGGTCACTTTAAATCAATAGTCAACAGAGTATCCAACATTTCTGACATACCTTGCACCAGCCACTAGAAAAATTGCTCTGTGTTAAACATTTAACATAATTTGTGAAGTGAGCTGCTTGTTTGTTGTCACCTGTAACCAAACGGTAGCTGGTAGCCAATGTGGCAAGATTGTTGCAGCAAGTGATTGATGTCAACTATCAAGTAATTTTATTCAGACTATTGTAGTGAGACAGGGTACCTTCAGCCATGCACCATATGGTGGCTAGTGGAGTATGTATGTAGATGTGGAATCAGTCTTTCCTTCTCATCCCATCTGGAAAGTCTCCCCTGATCTGCAGTTCTGGGTAACTTTCTCAAAATCTAACCTTTTTCCTAGACCTATCCTTCACCCCTCTTCCTTCCACTTCAACCCTTCTGCCTGAAGAATGAGCTACTGGCTCTGAAAGCTCGCCTAATTATAATCTTCTTTTATGTGTGTGCTCTGCCGCCACTTAGCGAGTAGATTGTTTATCTATCCAATTCAATTATCATGTAATCAAAAGCTGCATTTAACATGCCAAGTCTCTTTTACCAATCATTTTTAATATGTCCTACAGAATGTGCTGTCTATCCTGTCCTTTTTTGAGATTACTGTTTTGCTGTACTTTTCTACAGACATCATCTTACTTATTAGGAGTCAGTTCATTCATGTTGTTGTTGTTGTGGTCTTCAGTCCTGAGACTGGTTTGATGCAGCTCTCCATGCTACTCTATCCTGTGCGAGCTTCTTCATCTCCCAGTACCTCCTGCAACCTACATCCTTCTGAATCTGCTTAGTGTATTCATCTCTTGGTCTCCCTCTACGATTTTTACCCTCCACGCTGCCTTCCAATGCTAAATTTGTGATGCCTTGATGCCTCAAAATGTGTCCTACCAACCGATCTCTTCTTCTAGTCTAGTTGTAGAGCTGCATGTCCTCGGGAAAAATTATGGCTGTAGTTTCCCCTTGCTTTCAGCCGTTCGCAGTACCAGCACAGCAAGGCCATTTTGGTTAATGTTACAAAGCCAGATCAGTCAATCATCCAGACTGTTGCCCCTGCAACTACTGAAAAGGCTGCTGCCCCTCTTCAGGAACCACATGTTTGTCTGGCCTCTCAACGGATACCCCTCCATTGTGGTTGCACCTACGGTACGGCCATCTGTATCGCTGAGGCACGCAAGCCTCCCCACCAACGGTAAGGTCCATGGTTCATGAGGGGAGTTCCTTCATAGTCAACAGTTAAGGAATGGGTGGCTGAATTCATATGTGGCATATGTCTGTAAGATGACTCATGAACAATTTCCTAGAATTACAATCAAATATGAAAATGCTGAGAAAGAACACAGTGTGATATTGCAAGATCAGTAATTAAAAAGATGTGCAAAACAGTTGATGCCGTGGCTGTACCAGAAAGTGAGTGGCATATCTGTTGAAGCCTCACTACAACCTAATGTGAAAAACAATTTGGGACAATCTGACACACAACTGATTCTATGCACCAATCTGTTCCCGTGGATGAGAGATGACCGAAATGAAACAGCAGTTGCACAAAAATAGCCAAGGTGACTTCATCGGAGAGAAAGAGTGGTCATTGTTTTCTAGGATGCAAAAGGGATTTGTATTTTAGATTAGCTTGCAAGACTGAAACAATACCTCACAAATACTATGCAAGTATTCTGACTCAACTGGATGAAAAAATATGGAGCCAAGACCCAGGGGGAAAAAAAAAAGTTTATCGTCAGTGAAATGCATATGGTCACAAAGGCACTTTCACAATAGAAAAACTGGGAGTTTCAAGTGTGAAGTCTTCAAATATCTATTCCATTCTCCAATTTTTTCACATTCTGACTTTAGCTTCTTCTTCTTTTCTTTTTGTATGAATGATTCACTTAAGACTATATGCGTCACAGCTCAAAACCATTTTGTGAGTCAACAACTGGATATGTTTTCACTGCTCTGTCTCTTGTAACTCCGTTGGACATGGAGGTAGCAAATGAGGATATAGGATGTCCATGACATACTGCTGTGCTGTCAGAGTGACCTGAAGTCATATCCGATGCTGCCCCACACGCCCTCTCCCTATGTCGTTGTCATACTGACTGACAACTGCAATCGCGGGTCTTGCAGAATGTGACTCACTGCTGATCACATGACAGGTGCAGGTGTGAAAGGGTTACAATGTGCTCGGTGTACATTACAGCGATTCTCCCATGGGCTCGTCAGACACGGTCAACTGGAAGCTTGCTGACAAGCACGCTGCCCTTACGTTCCCAAGCAGTCCAACATGGGGCCACTACCACATCTGAATGTCTCACAAATCTGCATATTGCATAATTCAATCAGCCTGGCAAATGGAGACACACAATTGGGCCCCTTCAAATTTTGTTACGTGCTGATAATGCTGACTCACAGAAGTACAGGGCATCTGTGTCCTTCACAGGGATCACTCAACATCTTACACTCTTCACATCTCTTATAGCTCCTACCATTCATGGTAACAATCCGAGACACAAACAAAGCTAATGCAATCTGGTGGCCTTTGTATCCATTTCAGAGAGTTGCGACTCTCATAATTTACCACTGGTATGCACACTCGTGAAACTACGTTGCTTCAGGGAGCTTCCCTTTTTTTTCTTCAAGCAGTTTAGTTCTTTGAATCCATTTTTCTTGTAGCTCAGAATAATTATTTTATTGTGTAGCAAACTTAGAGACTAGCATTCTGCTCTGAGCTGTCGGAGTTGGCGGTCATGTGTGTGTGAGGTGTGCTTGCTTGTGTGAATGAATGGTGTGTATTTCTATTTCTTTTTCTGATGAAGGTTGTGGCCAAAAGCTTATGTGTAAGTGTCTTAACTGTGCCTGTCTGCATTTTAACGTGCCATCTTTATGGTAATTAGCACTCTATCTTTTCCTACACTGCTGATATTCCAACCTGGAGTTTCCATTGTTTTAACTTACGGTCTACTGTTTTATTTTGCAGTGCACTTCTACAAGTGTAATACACAAATGTTGCCTTAGGAAAGAGTCACAATAACATCCATGTCTACCGTTTGCTATTTTTTACTAAATAGCAAGTCACACTCGAAATTTAACTTAGCCAATGAAATAAGTTTGAAGATTTATTGTGTGTAAAAGACACTATGGCCCACTGTGTGGGAAATGTGGGAAGTTCTGTGCAGAGACGGAGTTATCCACAGACGTGGTAAGTCTGGGGAGCTATACGGGTGTTAAAACATCGCCACCTGCTGGGATGAGGGGCCACTTACTCTGTGGTGGCGCTGTGCCAGCAACGAGCTCGAACCATTGATTAGCACCACACATGACAATGACCAACCAGCTGCTTCTCTGTGCAGAGATATAAAATTTATCGATTTTGGACGTCGGGTGACAATCTGTCACATGGAGAACAATGTTTACTCTGGCAATTTTAACGCTAATCTAGTGTTCTACAACATATTAATGTGAAATGTTGTCTATGATGTTGAAGCGTGTAAGTTAAACTGATATCTGAGAATTTGTTGTTTTTGTGGCACTATCTGGAAAATGACCTCTCTTGCAGCTCCAAGCATAAATGTCAAGTGAAGAAGAATAATTAGCACAGCACACTGGAACCGAGTAGGGATCCGGTTTACTGCTCGGCCACTAAATTAGCATATTGTGAGTACACCAGAATAGACGCTGTACACACTTGCATATACTACATACACAAGTACAAGCATCGATCAAGCTACTGTGAAACTGCACTCTGTGTGACTCATCACTACATCAGAATACTGTAAATGTAGTGATTCCAATTTCTTAAGGTCTCTTCCTGTTTGTTTTCATCAGTTGGATCTTATTTTTCAAGTATGTGGGAATCCAATGAGCTGCCTGTTTGGACACATTCTTTCTGTATGTCCCACAAGTTGGATTCTTTGGAGACACATTGTAACAAGAGTTTTTAGGAATTTGATGGAGATTTCACGCTGGGTTCTGTGTGATGTGTTCCATCTTTTATTCTTGGGCCTAAGATTTTTACTACAATTTTACATTCTTCTAATTCAGTTTGCTGTTTTCATGTCTTGTGTTGGACAAAGAGTCTCTCTCATGCATAAAGAAATTCTAATTTGATCACTGTTGTACAATGTTAGATTTTAAAGTTCCAGGAAAAATACTTTTAGTTAACTGAGAGACAGTTTGTATTTTCTGAAATCTGGATTCTATGGCCTTCTTTTCATTATGATGTTCAGTGGTCTTTTTCACCTAATTATTTAAACTCTTTAACACCAAATACTATTTTGTTGCCTATATAAGTTCAACTAGTGCCATTTTGGTATCAGCCAAGAATTTTTTCTCCAGGTGAAATTAGTAGTCCAATTTTCCTAGCTTGCTCCCCTAATATTTCAAATTGCTTTAGCACATCAGTAATGTTTTTGTCAATTAGTATTATGTCATCGGTATAGGTTACACAATATAATTCTATCTTTAAGTTTAAGTTCTAGTCAGTGTAATAGTGCACCTGCTCTTCTCCATTATCTTACAATTTTCTTAGGGGCATAGTTGAATAGCAATGTGATATGCCATCCTATTTTCATATTCTTATGTCTGTCTTAAATTACACTGCTTGAAAAAAAGTGAGACACTCAGAAGGTGGGGAGAAAACAAATTGAAACATAGCGAATTTAGAGGATATGTGATGTTATTTCAGTGATAACAAAACAGAGTCAAATTTACACAGAACTTATCAGTTTGAGCCCACTTATCAATACAGCAATGCACCCTGTCTGGCCTGGACAGTGCGGGAGGATGTCGTAAAGCTGCTGCATACCCTCCTGAGAAAGGTGATCCACAACTGTTGTAACTGGATATTGCAATCATGGATACAGGCAGTGGGACGGAGTTGACGTCCATGTTGGTCCCATAATGTTCTATCGGGGACAGATATGGGGATTTTGCTGGCCACAGGAGTATATCAACATCACACAGACAATTTAAAGAGACACATACTACATGTGGACAAGCACTGGCCTGTTGAAAAATAGCACCACAATACTATTACACACTGCTGTACCATCAGAGTTCCCTCGGCCATTACAAGCCGTGACTTGAAGTCATACCCAATGGCTCCCCACACCATGGGACTCCTTTGTGACCCCCCCCCCCCCCAAAAATGTGGAAGAATGGGACCTCTCCCAATCTCCCCGGGTCACTGTCAAACTTCTCCACGATAGTCATTTGGAGCAGTGCAGGACTGGGACTCATTAGTGAACATAATGTGACACCATTCATTAGCAGTCCATACTTCTCGATCATGGCACCACTTCGCATGCAGTCATTTGCTTGAGTGTTAATGGCAGCCTATGCGCAGGATGGCAATGCCATAGTCTGGCTGCTCCTAGCTGTATGACACAGCATGTTGCAAGGAGTCTATTACAGTGAACTCCTGTTTATCCGAAATGATCAGGACGGTGGCCGGTTCCGATAACGAAAATTTCAGATAAATCAAAGTCCCCCTGTTTTCACATGTGAACACTCCAAATTGTGTCAATATTGCGAAATACGATCGTAAAACGTGCGTAGGGTATGTAAAACGTTTCTGATACGGTTGCAAATAACCCTGTACTTTTTTACTGAAAAAATTGTGTTGACATGTTAAAAAGGCACCAAACTATGATTGAAAACTCAAAGTTTTTAAATGCTGTATAACAAAGCTCGTTTATTTTGCATTCTTACAGAAAAAAATCTCCCTTATTTGGCAGCAGGAAAAAACAGGAGTTTTAATTTTATTACCTGCTCTTTTGAATAAAAAATAAACTACTGAACAAAATTGTGAAACAAATCTAGAGATTACTCAAAGGAACGAAAAGTCTGTCTAGAGAAACTTTCAAGAAAATTAAAAAAAAGAAACCTTTTAAGTTATCGACATAGAAGTTCTAGGATGCTTCATTAGAGTTTATTTTTTGGTAACGAAGTCACGAATGTCTTTTTTGTTTTTTGTTTTTTTGCTTGAGAAACTATTGCTGCAACAATACATCTCCAACATTGAAATCAAACTATTTCAGGATAAATCGTCTCCTCCTGTTGGCTGATGTACTCCAGGGCAGTTTGGATCACTTCGTAACAGAATGTGTGAGGAATATTTTTCTCTGATTCATCATCAGAAACATAGTCTTCTAACGCTTTATGATCGGTCACAATTTGGACGATTTCATCCTCAGTCACATGAAAAAATGCCATTTTCCATCCACTCTTCAATGTCTTCGAAGTGTGTGTCTTTACAACCAGCTTCTCCAGTAAATTCACCAAAATTATGTCAGCTTGAGTTTCGGTGTTGCCTCCTCCTTCCCACCACTTAGGTTGCCTTACGATCTAAGAGTTTTTTCCAAGACCTAACAAGAGGAACTGGAGGAATTAGATTCCAAGCTTCAGCAATCAATGAATGACACTTAAAACATCGATTTTTTTAAGAGCTTCCACAAAATCATCTGCAGTATCAATCACACGTATTAAGTATTCCAGCATCTTGCGTCTGTAATGTTTTTCTATCGCCTCAAGAATACCTTGGTCCATCGGTTGACATAGATATGTGACATTTTGTGGGAGAAATACAACTTTGATATCCCCATCTTGCAGATCACCTGGGTGATAAGGAGCATTATCCACAAGAAGTAGCGCTTTTCAAGGAAGTCCTTTTCCTTCCATGTAATTTACTACAGCTGGAACAAACTCTGCCTGGAACCACTCTCTGAAGATGGCACTGTTCATACATGCCTTAAGACTGATTCGTGTACCTCAGTGGTAAAGCTGGTTGGTTGGTGTCTAAATGCTCTTGGTGTTTTGGATTTGCCAATTAAAGTAAGACACAGTTTATGATTGCCAGTGGCATTACTGCAAGTGAGGACAGTAAATCTTTCTTTGATTTTTTTGTATCCGGAAGCCATTTCTTCTTCTTTAGAGGCAAGGGTTTTCGTTGGCAGCATTTTGTAATTCAACTCAGTCTCATCACATTTGTAAAGTTGATTGCCAGTATAACCTCCTTTGTCAATGATTGTGTGCAGTTTCTTCTTAAAATCAGCGTAGCAGCTTCATCCCCAGATAATGATTTGGCACTGATGGCAATTTCATGAATGCCATGCCGCTTCTTGAAACAATCCTGCCGGCCATTACTTCCGAGGAATTCTTGCTTCTTTCCTTCAATCAGCTCATCAGCTCATTTTGACAAAGTAGAGGACATGAAACTGACACATCTTTGGCTCTTATTTATTCGTGCCACAAAAATAATGCCTCTTCTAACTGAGGATGTGCACCTTTTCTCATTGTTTTTCAAGATTTCACTGCGCTGCCCAATGCTTGGATGGAACAAAATTTTTCAATTCCTGATCGATTTGACTTCCGATCAGTAATTGTACTCCTACTCTGCAGCAACTTTTGTGGGTGGCTCACCAGCATCAATTATCTGCAAAGTGTGAAGCTCTTTTTCCAACAAGATCACATTCGTTTTATGTTTTGTGCCCGTAGTCACGTTCAGTGTTCTTTTTACAGACACTCGACTGAGTCCTTTATGGTTTTTGGCCCCTTTTATCTCTGGACACTTTAAGGCACATAGTGGGAGCACAAAACCTCAAATCAGAAACACACAGATGCAAAACTTGACAACACTCGAGATGCACTAGACAAACTTTTGATTTTTGAAACCAGGCTGTGGCAGCCATCAAATGAAAGCATTCGATACATCTATGCCATTTCCTCTGTTCTACCCAAGCCCACATGGCAACACAACAGGGTGTTGTACGTTCACTGTTAAACACTCAGCTTTGGTGTACCGACAACAAGTGGAAAGTGTTAGGCGGCGCACTCTAATTGTCGGTTTCGACAGGGCTACGTTGCGCTGCATAGAACAATACTGTATGTACTGTACTTCCAAGGAGTTCCAATAGATGGCAGTGGCATACGAATAAGAAACACACTAGAGCTTCAACCAACACACGCACGAATTGATGATACTTGGACTTTTGACACGCACCAGTGCACTGATTAGCAGTAGATTGCCAAAAAACACTAGCAAATGCTTGGCTCCAGGTGCATGCAAATTGAAACTTGTCAAGCGTCAATCTAGCTAGCCAAAAGTGTAGCTGCACGAGAGTTTACTGTACTTGTTCTCAGATGGCAGTCACAGACATGAACAGATTACAATGTACTCAGTACACTACACAGTGATGCTCCCTTGTAGCGGTCTGATGTAGTCAACTGGAAGATTGATGATGAGTATGCCCTTACTTTCCAACATCAGGCCACTGTCAGATCCAAATACTCCAAAAATACAGATGTTGCAAGGTTTAACCAGGCGACCAAATGGACATCCACAATGAGGTTTCTTTCAAACTCTCATCAGATAATGCTGTCTCACACCAATATGCAGCACCTTCATATCCTCCAGAGTGATGATTCAACATCTGACGCTATTCACATCCCTTATATACCACACGATGCTTGCTAAACAGCAATAAAAACAAAGAACACTAATGAATAATGAAGGAAAAGACAGACTGTTACTTACCATAAAGAAGATACCTTAGGCTGCAGATGGGCAGAATTAAAAGACACTTACACAAAGCTTTCAGCCACAGCCTTCATCAGTAAGTAGTAATCTGTCTTTTCCAACATTGTTGATATTCCTACTGGAGTTTCCATTGTTTCAAGGACACTGATGCTTTTCTGTGAGTGTTTCCTTTATGATGTTTTCTGCATTTTAGCTATTTTTAAAAAAAAGAAAAAAAAAGAAAGAAAGAAAAAAAAAAGATTTGTTGCTGGAAAACTTCTGAAGTCCAATAAAGGAGTTACAACAGCCATATATGGTTATCTGGTGGACCTTGCAGAACCAAATTCTAGGGCTGAAATGTACTGTTGACCAATGGGCATTAATCAGAATGAATACTAAATAAAAAATTAAATCCAATTTTACACAAAAAACTCAGGTTCTATCACTGTTGTTTTTCGTTCTGTTTTGCTCTTATGTTTGCTATGACTTGTTAAGCAGAAATTTTCTTTCTATCTATAGAGTTACATTTGCTGTAATGTATCTTACCTGCATGTTGTTTCTTCTTTCTTCTCACTGCTGCCCCAATCATGGCAAGCAAGTCATCCTCACTGCATTTGCTTCGTATTGCATCTCTGAAACAACAGTTAAAACACCCGTTAAACAGTACCAGGCCAACACCACACAGTGAAATGTTGGTACACTAAAAAGGAAGAAAAACTTTGCAGAAATCTTCAACAGTAATCTTGTAGTCTGCAGTAGGCAACAGCAGGATAACAAACCCACTGGACAAAAATGGGAAAGTCATGATAGAAGTTACTTTTATTTTTATAAATAAACAGGTATCTTACACAAATGCTCAAGAGTATACATAGGATCTCAGGCTGAAGAGGTGGAGCAGAAACTGACATTAGTTTTGTTGAAGAGGGAGTAGTGGAACACAGCACAATTTCTTGCAAAATGAAGCCAAATTTATTGATAAACTGTTAATTAATTGCGAAGCTCACTAATGTGACCATTTTACAACAGGTACTTACTGCTTGGAGTATATGTGACTTTTCAGGCTTGCCTGATAGATCTGTTGCAAAAACACTTTGGGTTCCCCACCAGATAACATTATGCAAGTCCCTCCCTCAATATTTCAGTGACACAACGTTTTGGCATCTTCAGGTGATGGTGATTTCCACCATCACTGCTGCAAGATGGAACTGGCAATTTCCACATGACAGCTTTGAAATTTATCATGTGGATGACTATGACCATCATATTTAGAATTCAGAGGATTTCATAGAATACCTGAAAATGCTTAAACTAGAACTTTCAGATCTTTTAGTTAGCTCAAATGTTATATCATTACTTACAAAAGTGCCCTGCAGCCCTCATTAGAGGTTATTAGCAGCAAGTTTGAGAAAGAAATTGTGGTGCTGTTTAAAAATGTGCATACCTCATCCTATTTCTTATGTAACACCAACTACTTTAATCAAGTGGACAGTGTTCCCATGGGAGATCCTCTATTTCCCTTAGTAAATATCCAACATTCCTCCTTCTGGCAGAATGCTGAAGAGACATTTGTGGTGTGGCCCACATAATACAGACACTACCTATGTTCCTGCAGCATTTGCACTCGGTCCATCTAAATATTCAGTTCACTGTGGAAGTACAAAAAGATAGCAGCTTACCATTCCTGGATGTCACAGTTAGAAGAAAAGCTGACAGAACACTGGGGCTTAGTCTCTACTGCAAACTGATACACGCAGAGTTATATTTGCGGTCCAAAAGTTGCCGTCACCCTGCACAATGTGGTGGTGTCTTACACTCCCTGGCACATAGAGCACACGTGATCTCAGATACCGACAGTCTGCCTGGTGAACTGTAACACCTAAGAACAGTGTTCCAGCAGAATGTTTATTCTTGTAAACAGATTTGCAATGTGTTCTGAGCAAAGCAAGTTCAGTGTAGGGATGTAAATGAAGTTACTTAGACAAGCACTGCAAATGGCTTTCCTACCATATTTCAGCGGCATGTTTTCAAAAATAGAAAGAATCACTAAGAGAAACAGAATCAAGTGTGTTTTTTGTCTACCAGCAAAACTAAGGAATTGTTTGTCTTCAGTTAAAGACAATCTTGACCTTAGAAAACACAGATCATATATAAGATCTGATGCCATTATGGGAAATCTTATATAGGGCAGACACCTCACATTGTGCAAGAACACTGTGTTCAACAGCGCTGACAAAAATGCCACCCAGTAAATTAGTGGTAGCAGAGCACTGCCTGAATACAGGGTACCACATGTTTCCCAAGAGGACTGAAATTTTATTCTCAGGATCATCACTCTAGGATTGTGTTTTTAAGAATGAGGCATGTATCCATACGGTGGGCAATCTTACCAACAGGAATATGGAATTTTGACTAAGCACTGCCCAGAATCCAGCACTGACTGCCATGAAATTAAAACAGTAGAAACCAGATCCTCCGATGTATGACCTGATGCAGCACCTTGCAGAGAGTTAATTCAGCGTTTAACCACACGAGTGTCCAGAAGTGCAGTCATTGCCCACAACACATAAGCAGAAGGCTACTATGAATGGCATTTCCATCCAACTGGGAGTGCCTCCGTACTCCTGCTTCTAGCCTGACAAATTTCAATTCTGCTGTGCAAATATCACCAGTCACATCTTGCAGCAGTGATGACAGGACCCACCACTACCTGAAGATGACGAACAGTTGTGTTGGTGAAATATTGTGCGGCTTGCACAAAGTTATTCAGTGGAAAATCTGAGAAGATTCGTATACATTATTTTTCTGTGACGCAGGTAATGTGCAGCCAAATGTGATAATTTTCTGCATTTGCCTTTTTGTACATTTCAAAATACCCCAAAAATTGGCGAGAAACACTGAACATATGACATAACCAGATGACATACCCCACAGCATGTGCAGCAGTCGGGGTTGAGTGTAAAGGAATGATTGAGCAGTGCAATACTTTCATTTGAGCAAACAGAGCAAATTTCGAAAACATTTTGTAAATATGATCTGTTGTAAATGTAGATGTTACAAAATTATTGTCCCTGCTGTAATCAAGCAAAAGCAGTTCTGATTTTGTGTTTTTTGCTTCTGTCCTCTTTTTGTTTACAGACATTAGTTAGTAAAGAAAACATAGGTCATTTAATGGCAATGATGCTATTCTGAAGTTTATACTCATCTACTTTTTATGCAATACGGTAGGTTTTGATTTGTACTGTACTTTGCAAGAAATCAAGGAAACTGCAAGATCGGTAAATAAAATAATAAACTTCAATATAAATACATAATTGTTAAACACAATGAAAAAATACTGCCTGCCAGATGCAAGACTCAAATCCTGAACGCCATCACTAAAGTCGCACATGTGTGTCCGTAGCCACAATGATATGAATACTTGACTTGGGTTGGGATGATCAAGTGTGACAGACTGAGAGGCTCTACCACTGCAAGCATGACAAGGTACATCATCTGGTGACATTTATCATTCACTTTTGACACATTTCCCAACATTTGTATCATATCCAACATTTGTGATCCCATGTGTCTTGTATTAAATTACTTGTCTCAGGGTCATCTACAGTGCTTTGGAGGTTTCTAAATGTTAATACGCATCACCCTGTCTGTCTGTGTGTGTGTGTGTGTGTGTGTGTGTGTGTGTGTGTGTGTGTGTGTGTGTGTGTGTGTGTGTGTGTGTTTATATATATGAAACAAATACTAACAAAGAGATAGAGGGCCTGACCAGTACTTACCTCAGCTCAGTACAGCCGATTCATACACAAAACAGAACAGAAAATTGACGTATCCTAGCTTTCGGAACTTCGTTCCTTCATCAGGGAGGAGAGAGGGGAAAAAAGGGGAAGAAGGGAAAGTGGATTCAGGTTTTGTATCGGGGTCGGTTACAGGGGTAGGAACCGCTGGGTAGAGAAGGTGGTCTGGGAATATTGTAGGGTTTGACAAGGATGATACGGAGGTTAGGGGGTTGGCAAAAGGCAACTCTGGGTGGTGTGGGGAGAATATTGTCAAGGGATGATCTCATTTCAGGGCTTGACTTGAGAAAGTCATATCCCTGGCGGAGTAATTAGTTGATGTATTCGAGGCCAGGATAATATTGGGTGACAAGGGGGATGCTTCTGTGTGGTCTGGGGGTAGTACCATTGTTGTTGGGTGGGGAGGAATGTATTGCTTGGGAGATCTGTTTGTGGACAAGGTCTGCAGGATAGTTGTGGGAGAGGAAAGCACTGATATATAATATAATACAGGGAAACATTCCAAATGGGAAAAATATATCTAAAAACAAAGATGATGTAACTTACCAAACGAAAGCATTGGTATGTTGATAGACACACAAACAAACACACACACAAAATTCAAGCTTTCGCAACCCACAGTTGCTTCATCAGCAAAGAGGGAAGGAGAGGGAAAGACGAAAGGATGTGGGTTTTAAGGGAGAGGGTAAGGAGTCATTCCAATCCTGGGAGTGGAAAGACTTACCTTAGGGGGGAAAAAGGACAGGTATACACTCGCACACACACACACATATATCCATCCGCACATATACAGACACAAGCAGGGTATATGTGTGGATGGATATGTGTGTGTGTGTGTGTGTGTGTGTGTGTGTGTGTGTGTGTGTGTGGCATACTGATCTGATCTGAACTATGCAGCCTTAAAATGGAAGTTTTTTGATCACTCCTTATTTTGCTCCCTGCCACCTTGGCAATATGTACCGCAAATCATCAGACAGACGACCTTCCTGCATGCTTCATGTTGTGTCTAGACAAGACAGCCTAGACACAATGAGAGGAAGCCGAAAGGCATGCTCTAAGTTAAAAAAGGAGGGCGTGAGGTCTAAAACAGGATACGTAATGAATGCTATAAAGAAAAGTACGTAGCTTCTGGAATACTTAACTTTAATCCATCCTTTTGGTACATCTGGAGATTGTGGTGATACAAGTGAGACTCTTTATATACATGCAATGTTACTAATGGCGCCTTGCTAGGTCGTAGCCATTGACTTAGCTGAAGGCTATTCTAACTATCGGCTCAGCTAATGAGCAATGCTTCGTCCATGTAGTCGCTAGCAAAGTCGTCCGTACAACTGGGGTGAGTGCTAGTCCGTATCTCGAGACCTGCCTTGTGGTGGCGCTCGGTCTGCAATCACACAGTGGCGACACGCGGGTCCGACATGTACTAATGGACCCTGGCCAATTTAAAGCTACCACCTAGCAAGTGTGGTGTCTGGTGGTGACACCACATTCCTCCCCTGCAAATCGGCGAATGGTCGTGTTATAAGGCTTCCGCCCGCTGTGGGGAGAACCCCATGTTGACGTATGCGATGAGGTGGGGAGCCTAACAACAGGCGAGGCTGTGCCACCCGCACACGGCCATTCGGTCCAAGGGGAGCTAGGAAACACCTGAAAACCTAGTCCAGGGTGCACGTCAACATGCGGTGTATGTGCCCGTAAAGAGACAGGAGGGGCCGAAGGGTCGACCTCCATTGCGTCGGGGTACCCGACGCGTGAAGACGCCATGTGGTCCGGAGCGGGCAAGAGTTCCATGGCGGAGGACAGCTGGTCACGGGAAGCGATCGGTGGCGTGTGACCCAGGGAGACGCTTGGTGGCTGCAGCGAAGCGTCCACTGCGGGCAGCACCAGCTGGACAGGCGGCGGCGGCGGAGGCGGCAGCGGTGCGTCGCCATGGGGCAAAATGGAAGGCATCGTTGGTAACACCTGGGGATGAGCGCGAGCCAGTAGATGGGTCCCCAGGGTGCTGACCGGATGGCACCGTCGCTGAAAGCAGACGGGGAGCGGCAGAACCCGTGCGACGACAGAGGCGCAGCTGATTGAGATGCCGACGCACCTCACCAGAGGCCCCCAAAACCAAATACATCACGCGGCCGAGGCAGCGAAGAATGTGCACTGCGAGCCAACGCCGTGAACCTCGATAGTTGCGATAAAATACAACGTCGCCTGGAGCAAAAGCAGAAGTCTGCCGCTGCACAGGAACCTGATGCGGCGGGTGCAGCAAAGACATCAAGGTTCGATGAGGACGACTGTGGAGCAACTCAGCTGGCGAGCGACCATCTCGGGGCTGAGAGCGATACAAAGACAAAATGAGCAACAACGCGTCCTCCCGAGAATGCGACTCTTTCAACTTCAACATCTGTGACTTGAAAGTCCGGACCAATCGTTGAGCGACACCGTTTGACTGAGGCGAAAACGGCGCAGATGTCAGATGTTGAATACCATTGGCCTGGCAGAATGACTGAAATTCTGCGGACATGAATTGTGGGCCATTGTCGGAAACAATAGTCTGCGGAAGACCTTCAATGCAAAAGATGCAGACAACGCTTGGATGGTGGCAGTTGATGTCGTGGAAGACATCCGGACAACAAAAGGAAAATTACTGAAGGCATCTACCAGAACAAACCACCGAGCATACCAGAATGGACCAGCAAAATCGATGTGCAAGCGTTGCCAAGGGGAAGTGGCTTTTGGCCATGCAGAGACTTTCCGCGGCAGTGCGGTTTGTTCTTTGGCACACGCCATGCAAGAAGAACACATATTCGTAATCGCAGCATTGATTCCAAACCAAGTACAGTGCTGACGAGGAAGTTGTTTCGTTTGCACTATACCCCAATGTCCTTGGTGAAGTAGCCGTAAAACAGAGGACTGTAACGAACGTGGGACCACGATTCTGGACTGATCATTATCAGAACGCAACAACAAAACACCGCATCGAACAAAAAGTCTCTCCTTGTGAGCAAAAAATCAGCAAACCAACGGATCCTCGATCCGAGACTTTGACAAAGGCCATTGCGTAGCAACAAAATGCAAAACGGTAGCAAGGACCGGGTCAGCAGCTGTGGCTGTAGCTACACGACGAAAATCAATCGGAAACGAGTCGACCACGTCATCGGTTTCCGAATCAATGAACATGCAAGCAAGTTCAGAAGAATCGAATGCTCTATCCTCAGCAACAGGCAAACTGGACAACGCATCGGCGTTTCCGTGCTTAGCAGTGGACCGATACAAGATATCGTAGCGGTACTGCGAGAGGAAAATAGACCAGCAAATGAATTTCTGCGCTGTACGCGGAGGTACAGGCTTGTTCGGATGAAAAAGCGACATCAAAGGTTTGTGGTCTGTGATGATGGTAAAGTGACGACCATACAAGAAATCATGGAACTTAGTAACACCAAACACGAGAGCCAAAGCTTCTTTCTCTATCTGTGAATAATTTCTTTGCGCAGACGAGAGCAATTTGGATGCAAAGGCAATAGGGCGATCATGCGACCCATCTTTGTGCGCAAGCACAGCACCGATCCCGAAATCCGATGCATCTACCATCAACAAAAGGGGTTTCTGGGGATTGAATGGCGTAAGGCAAGTATTAGAAAGCAACGCCGATTTCAACTGGCGAAAGGCGCGTTCGCATTCCGTCGTCCAGACGAACGGAACACCCTTACGGCGTAAGCTATGAATCGTAGCTGAAATGGAAGAGGCATTGCGCAGAAAGCGATGATAATAGTTAATTTTACCTAACACACTCTGTAGCTGCTTCAAATTCTGCGGCGAAGGCAAGTCTTGTATGGCACGGAGGTGCTCTGGACTCGGATGTATGCCTTGGGCATTGATGACATGTCCCAGGTATGGTAAGTCACGAGCAAAAAACACACATTTGTCCTTCCGCAAGCGAAGACCATTTTGTCGCAATACCTGAAATAATGTTCGTAGGTGTGCTAAATGCTCGTCTGCTGTCTTTCCGGAGATCACAATATCGTCCAGATAGTTCGCAGCAGTTGGGACTGATGCACAAACAGTTTGTAAATATTGCTGAAACAATGCAGGGGCAGATGCACACCCGAATGGCAGTCTTTTGAATCGGTACAAACCAAGATGCGTGTTAACCACCAAGACGCGCTGGGATTCTTCGTCCACTGGTATTTGGAAGTACGCATCTGTGACGTCCAACTTTGAAAAATATTTACCCGGGCACAGTTTGTCAAAAAGATCTTCCAGGCGGGGTAATGGAAAAGTTGCAAACACTAGTTGTGGATTCACAGTGGCCTTGAAGTCCACACAAAGTCTCAGTTTTCCGGAAGGTTTGGGCAAAATTACTAATGGTGAGGCCCAGAGAGAAGCCTGCACACGTTCAATTACACCCTGTGATTCTAAATCGTGTAATGTTCTTGCAACCTCATCACGCAATGCGTGAGGAACATTGCACGCTCTGAAAAATTTCGGTTGCCCGTTGACTTTCAGTTCCAAATGTGCTTCATAGTTTTTAGCGCAACCTAAGCCCGGCGCAAAAATGTCTGCAAATTCTTCACACAGACGAGAAACACTGTCTGAAGGCACAGTCTGATTCACTGATAGGACCTGATTTACTATAGACATGTTAAACAACTGAAATAAATCGAAACCAAACAAGTTCACTGCAGTAGAAGAAAGAAGAACGTAAAATGAGACAAGTTTTGTTTGTCCCTTGTATGTTGCAAGAAGGCTGCACTGTCCTAACACAGGGGATATTCTGACCTGAATAACTATTTAACTTAACATTTGCGGCACGCAACGGAGGTTTGCCCAGTTGTTTGTACGTGTCGTGATTGAGCAACGAAACTGCAGCTCCGGTATTGAGCTGGAATGGTATGACCATTCCATTAAAATCCAAATCTACAAAAAGTTTATTGTCCTGCTGACGACAAGAGCAACTGTCTCGTGCAATTTGAACTGATACAGGTACAGCATCACTTGCTAATTGACGTGATTTCCGGCGACGTCGACGCACACTTTGTGTGGGACGAACACTGTCACTGTTTGAGAAAGTGGCACTGGACGGGGTGGAATTCACTACATGAATGTCCATGGGCGAAGGTCCACGAGCCTGAGTGTCCTTGGTTCGATTCCGGCGCGAAGCAAAAGGCCTGGAATGGTTGTGATTGTCTGATCTGAGCTTTTTCTGGCAAACACTTTGAACATGTCCTTTCTTATTACAGAAAAAGCAAATAGCTTGGCGTGACGAGCAATTTTCACGCGAATGTCTAGTAGCACACCGCGGGCATGATTTTACTGCAGTTGTATGCTGTCGCGGCACACCTGGTTTAGAGCGTAGTGGCAGCTGCGTGGACGTGCGCGAGGGCAGTTTACCGGGCCGTGCAGCGCGCCCGGCGGGCTGGTTAATGTTACACACGGCTGGCGAAGTTGCAAATGATTCCTGAGCAAAGTGAAGTGTGTCTTGTCTATCTAATGTGTCTATCACTTGCTGAAGGGAGGGATTAACTAGTTTCAAAATCTGTTCCCATATACGAACATCAGAAACGTTTTGTGCAATTGCATCACGGATCATTGTATCTGAATAAGGGAGTCCACATTCACACTCAAAAGCACAATCCCTTGTAAGGCCTTGCAATGTTGCAACCCACTCCCTATTAGTTTGACCGGCCGTACGTTTTGTACGAAAGAACGTATACCTTTTTGCAACTACATTAACTGTTTCCTTGAAATAGGCATCTAAAGCAGACAAAAGTTCTTCGTAGGACAGAGTTGCTACGTCGCATTGGGGAAATAATTTCACTATCACACGGTACGTTTGCACCCCTACACATGCCAATAAATGAGGCTGCCGCTCGTTACCTTGAATTCTGTAGGCGGCGAGATGAAATCCAACCTGGCGTGACCACTCCGTCCATGTTTCCTTAGCTGGGTCAAACGGCCTAAAAGGCGGTGCAACTGTGAGTTGTGGCTGTGGTAGTAGTAGAGCGGTGGCTGCCGCATCGTTGTGCAGTTCACGTTGACCCTGGACGAGCCGTCCAAGGGCATCCAATAACGCCTGCGTCTGCTGATTCTGCAAGTGATAAAATTCGGACAGTACATCTGGCGAAGCCATGACACAAGTAAATGTAAGCAATTTGAAAGAACAAGACCCTTTCCGTTGACTTGTCGCCAAAAATTGTTGTGTCTAGACAAGACAGCCTAGACACAATGAGAGGAAGCCGAAAGGCACGCGCTAAGTTAAAAAAGGAGGGCGTGAGGTCTGAAACAGGATACGTAATGATTGCTTGTGTGTTGTGCCTGGTGCAACTTTGTTTTCTTTATGGTAAATAGTGATCTATCTTTCCCTGCACACACACAGAGAAAAAAAACTGCCAAGTCCAGCAGCTAGGGGCAAGCTGCTGGAGTTGGTAGTCATATGTGTGTGACATGTGCTTGCCTGTGTGTATGAATGTGTGTGTTTCTCTGTATCTCTTTTGCTGATGAAGGCTGTGGCCGAAAGCTTTGTGTAAGTGCCTTTTTAATTGTGCCTGTCTACAATGTAACATGTCTCCTTTACAGTAAGCAGCAATCTATGTTTTCCTATATTTTTCATTTACACAGATGTAATTAACAAATCAGAGTCTATTTATTCCAGAGAAGTGACAGTTTGTTCATGACAGTTCAGCACAAATCTGATTTTTTATATACAGCAAGGCTACCTATAAATTATTCTGTGTGCCAGTATTCATGCTGACTATAGGGATTCACACTGATCATGTGTAATTTGACACCTGGTCCTGTAAAGTTACTTCTGCTCAACGTGAAAAATTCTCCAATTCACATTTTGTAATTAACCTTAACATATCAAATAATGCACCCTTCGATATAACTGCTTATTGTCCACTTCCCATCACTCTATTCCCAATGTCAACCCAGCTGACCTCTACTTCTAATCCAAAAACCATGGTTGACTCAATGTTTGCTATTGCAAGCTATTGCTATTGCAACACAAAAGTGCCAGAGGCACCAGTAATGATATACAATTAAAAATACTAGAAAGTAAGGCACACCGGTTAGTACATGCTAAGACAAACACTACAAGTGTCTAAGACACTGCGCTCTCACACAACAAGTACGAGGTCTGAATACATTCCAGTTATGATACACTAAACTGTTTCATTCACAGTGGCTATATACATACTCTCTCCCCAATAAACAGAATAGTTATAACTCAATTGTTCACAAGTGTATATTATGACTCTTGCCACAGCCACGCAGTCAGTATGCCACAGGCGTGCCATAGAAAGCGATCAGGTTCAATTCCTTGTAGAGCCGGGAAATTCTGCTCGGTGGACGGACTGGAATAGAGTACACTCTGCTTGTAGTTCCAGCTGAGGAGATACTCAAGTGAGAAGTAGTGTCTTCAACTTCTGGAAGTTGATAACAGCCTGGAGAGTTGTATACTGACCCCCTAACTCTCCATAGATTTATAGTAGAGGACATCTCTCGAAGAGCATTGCGTGGTCTTCTGGGCCCAATGCAGAGTTCGTTTATCTATGTATATTGTATATCACCACTTGTACACACTCATCAGCACAGTATCATATTGTCTCTTCACGTGGCAAATTTTTGTTCCCTTGTTTCCAGACTATCATTACTTGTACCACACATATTCCACACGGTTTATGCTCACTCCTTCAATGATACTTCCTATCCTCCTCTAGTGTGCGAGTTGTCCCTGCTTTCCTGCGTGTTTCTTGGTTTAAACACCCTTGTTTCAAAAGAGAGTGACAGCTTAGATACAGTCTTGTCAACATTTTGTAATTTTATTTAGCAATTATTGTTTGAGCCTTATAGGCGAATGTCACAAGATATTGTCAACCACTGGATTCACTAGATTGGAATGGGGTTCATGGTAACTTATCAATTCATTTTTTAAGTTGCTGTTATCTTTTTCATCCTATCTTGGACTAGCTTTTCCATACTCCCACTCTATTTTACGTAGCCAAACAGTTATCTGCCCTTGCAAACTTGCTCCTTTACTACCAAGTTAACTAATACTGGGCAGCCTAACAGAAGTTCCAATATCCAGTCTTTCACCACAATTCACCTACACACACTTTTCACTCATTGATTTTCTTTTTTCAATGTCATAAATATTTTGCTTTCACAGACTGCTGTGCTTTGAACATAAAATTGTAGGAACATCTGCCTCACATGTCACTTTTTTTTTTTTTTTTTTTTTTTTTATTAAAGAATATGTTCCTTGCTTATTCCTATTTGCTTCTGATACATTTCCATTCTCACTTTTATTTTCTTTTGATCCATTTCTTTTTTCTTTGATAGACAAGTCAAACAACAATGGCAATATGTTGCAGCCCCCTGTGTTTCACCCTACTTACTACGAACTTACTTTTCTTAGCTTCCAATTTTATTAGTCATTTGGTTTTTAAGATACTTAAATTAATTGTTTGACCCTGTATTTTTATATCTTATTTTACCTTCGGTTGATAAAGGATTTCTGGTATGCTCACAAAGAGAGAGCTGATTTTCCCACCCCTCACCCCCCTTACTTTGTCCGGAAACAAACTTATCGCCAAGTATCTTGCAGTTTTTTTCCTATTATTAATCTCTTAGTCTAGTCATCAATTTAAAAGTGTCAGTTGTTGGTCCCATTGTCTAATAATTTGTACATTTATACACATGAAGTTCCAATTTTTATTTGGAACATATAGACTCTGATAATCATGAATCACAGTTCAAATGGCTCTGGGCACTATGGGACTTAACATTTGAGCCAAGGCAGGATTCAAACCTGCGACCGTAGCAGTCGCGCAGTTCTGGACTGAAGCGCCTAGAACCGCTCGGCAACGGTGGCTGGCGAATCATAGTTACCATCACACGGACAGAAATACTGTATTAACTTTAATACAACATAGGGACATAGCTAAAAATGTCTTTACATAATTTCCAGTTCTGACTACTTTCCTTTAATTTAATCTAACAAATAGGTTAGTGTAACATGATGTTGACAGAGGCAAATTATATATACTCACAAATTATTTAGCTAGAGGTATCTGGTTTGTATGTCTGGGAGGGAGGAGGGTGCAAGCTGAAAACTTCAAGAAAAGATTACTCATTTCATACCTGCTGGATTTAACTGCAGTTTATCTCTTCCATATACCAACCACATACCTAATGTGCATGGCAAACAGTTTGAAAGTATTATTCTATACTCAGCATTTGGAACTATCAGTTCCTTCATGAGAGAGGAAAGAGGGATAAGTTTCTGAAGGTCTGAAAGGTCACTCGGACTCCACAACTAATGTGAGGACAAGAGGAACAAATGTGTCTATAAGAAGTTTTGGAATTTCACCTCCTGAAGGTAAAATACTGATCAGTCTGTCAGTCTTCTAGTAATTTTATGGTTTCCTCGCATGAATTTTCACTTGGACATGATTATTCTATGTTTCATCACTCACCTGAGAGATATCTCTGAATTCCCAAAGAGACACACCTTCAAATTGCCATCAGCTGTTATCGGTAAACGGTTGCACGTGCCACAGAAGTGTTCACTCATTGAGGTAATAAATCCCACACGTCCCTTGAAGCCCGGGACATGGTATGCCTGCAAAAAGAAATTGTAAGAAAATAGGTACTGCTGTTGTGAAAATACTATAAATGTGTTGCTCACCAAGTGGAGGAAGGAGAAAATGTGCATTAAGGGGAGTTTGAACGCCCTATCCTGACAATGTTACATTTAGTGACTTAACTTCCCCGTACTTCAGGAACAACTGTAGCCATTGACAAGAAACTTTTACAGGACATTAAACTATATGTTCTGAGTCTTACAATAATTGCATTTCAGCCACTGCTTTTGGAAATACAATTTTTTAATTACACAGTTAAAATTTTGTGTACCTTTTTGTATGTTATTCTAAATAATTTTATTTATACATAACATTATGTTTTTCTTTTAGTTCAGAAGACTCAGGATACATATGTCATTACTCCCTGAAAATTTGAATTCGCTACTTGCCGTAGTTTCGGAGATTTAGGGAAAAATGCAAGAGAAAATGTAAATTTTCAGGAAGAGTTTTTAAAGTTTCAATAGACTGTAACTCAATATATGCTTAACATTTTATTTTTAGTCACTCAGAAGCACCCTGCACCATACTGTATATCATCCTCTTGATCTTTTTTAAGTTTTTTTTTTTTTCTTCTTTCTGGACTCCGTAGTGGCCAACTGTGCTGCATACTCTGCTTTACCAGTGCAAACCTTGTCCATCCCTTCAAATTCTCTGATGCAGTTTGCTCCAGAATTAATTCCCATATGTTGTAGCACTTTCACGCTACCAATGTTGCCATCATTAAAAGCAATAACAGCATGACTGACCCCCACTTTAGTGTCTTCATTACAAGAAAAACATTTTTTGGTCTACATCTACATCTACATCCATACTCCTCAAGCCACCTGATGGTGTAGGCTACCTTGAGTACCTCTATTGGTTCTCCCTTCTATTCCAGTCTCGTATTGTTCGTGGAAAGAAGGATTGTCAGTATGCCTCTGTGCGGGCTCTAATCTCTCTCATTTTATCCTCATGGTCTCTTCGTGAGATATACGTAGGAGGGAGAAATATACTGCTTGACTCCTCAGTGAAGGTATGTTCTCGAAACTTCAACAAAAGCCCATACCGAGCTACTGAGCGTCTCTCCCACAGAGTCTTCCACTGGAGTTTATCTAACATCTCCGTAATGCTTTCATGATTACTAAATGATCCTATAACGAAGCATGCTGCTCTCTGTTGGATCTTCTCTATCTCTTCTATCAACCCTATCTGGTACAGATCCCACACTGCTGAGCAGTATTCAAACATTGGGGGAACAAGTGTACTGTAACCTAATTCCTTTGTTTTTGGATTGCATTTCCTTAGGATTCTTCCAATGAATCTCAGTCTGGCATCTGATTTACCGATGATCAACTTTATATGATCATTCCATTTTAAATCACTCCTAATGCATACTCCCAGATAATTTATGGAATTAACTGCTTCCAATTGCTGACCTGCTATATTGTAGCTAAATGATATGGGATCTTTCTTTCTATGTATTCGCAGCACATTACACTTGTCTACATTGAGATTCAATTGCCATTCCCTGCACCATGCATCAATTCGCTGCAGATCATCCTGCATTTCAGTGCAATTTTCCATTGTTGCAACCTCTCGATATACCACAGCATCATCCGCAAAAAGCCTCAGTGAACTTCTGATGTCATTCACAAGGTCATTTATGTGTATTGTGAATAGCAACGGTCCTACGACACTCCCCTGCAGCACACCTGAAATCACTCTTACTTCGGAAGACTTCTCTCCATTGAGAATGACAGGCTGCGTTCTGTTATCTAGCAACTCTTCAATCCAATCACATAATTGGTCTGATAGCCCATATGCTCTTACTTTGTTCATTAAATGATTGCGGGGAACTGTATCGAACACCTTGCGGATGTCAAGAAACACAGCATCTACCTGGGAACCCGTGTCTATGGCCCTCTGAGTCTCGTGGACGAATAGTGCGAGCTGGGTTTCACACGATCGTCTTTTTCGAAACCCATGCTGATTCCTACAGAGTAGATTTCTAGTTTACAGAAAAATCATAATACTCGAACATAATACATGTTCTAAAATTCTACAACTGATCGACATTAGAGATATAGGTCTATAGTTCTGCACATCTGTTCGACGTCCCTTCTTGAAAACGGGGATGACCTGTGCCCTTTTCCAATTCTTTGGAACGCTACGCTCTTGTAGAGACCTACGGTACACTGCTGCAAGAAGGGGGGTAAGTTCCTTCGCATACTCTGTGTAAAATTGAACTGGTATCCCATCAGGTCAGCGGCCTTCCCTCTTTTGAGTGATTTTAATTGTTTCTCTATCCCTCTGTCATCTATTTCAATATCTACCATTTTGTCATCTGTGCGACAATCTAGAGAAGGAACTACAGTGTAATCTTCCTCTGTGAAACAGCTTTGGAAAAAGACATTTAGTATTTCGGCCTTCAGTCCATCAGCCTCTGTTTCAGTACCTTTTTGGTCACAGAGTGTCTGGACATTTTGTTTTGATCCACCTACCGCTTTGACATAAGAGCAAAATTTCTTAGGATTTTCTGCCAAGTCAGTACATAGAACTTTACTTTCGAATTCATTTAACGCCTCTCGCATGGCCCTCCTCACATTACATTTCACTTCACGTAATTTTTGTTTGTCTGCAAGGTGTTGGCTACGTTTATGTTTGCTGTGAAGTTCCCTTTGCTTCCGCAGCAGTTTTCTAACTCGGTTGTTGTACCACGCTGGCTCTTTTCCATCTCTTACGATCTTGCTTGGCACATACTCATCTAACGCATATTGTACGATGGTTTTGAACTTTGTCCACTGATCCTCAACACTATCTGTACTTAAAACAAAACTTTTGTGTGAGGTGTTAGGTACTCTGATGTCTGATTTTTGTCACTTTTGCTAACCAGAAAAATCTTCGTACCTTTTTTTAATATTTCTATTTACGGCTGAAATCATCGCTGCAGTAACCGCTTTATGATCGCTGATTCCCTGTTCTGCGTTAATTGTTTCAAATAGTTCGGGTCTGTTTGTCACTAGAAGGTCTAATATGTTATCGCCACGAGTCAGTTCTCTGTTTAACTGCTCAAGGTAGTTTTCAGACAAAGCTCTTAAAAAATTTCACTGGATTCTTTGTCCCTGCCACCCATTATGAAAGTTTGAGTCTCCCAGTCTATATCCGGCAAATTAAAATCTCCACCCAGAACTATAACATGGTGGGCAAATCTACTCGAAATATTTTCCAAATTATCCTTCAGGTGCTCAGCCACAACAGCTGCTGAGCCAGGGGGCCTATAGAGACATCCAATTACCTTGTCTGAGCCTGCTTTAACCGTGACCTTCACCCAAATTATTTCACATTTCGGATCTCCATCAATTTCCTTCGATACTATTGCACTTCTTATCGCATTAAACATGCCTCCCCCTTCACTGTCCAGCCTGTCTCTGCGGTATACATTCCAATCTGAGTATAGAATTTCATTACTGTTTACATCTGGTTTCAGCCTACTTTCTGTCCCTAGTACTATGTGGGCATTGTGACCGTTTATTAATGAGAGCAGTTCTGGGACCTTTCTATAGACGCTCCTGCAGTTTACTATTAGCACACTAATATTGTTATTCCCTGCTGCATTTTGTCTACTCCTACCTTGCCGCATCTCAGGAGGTGTCTTGTCGGGCCTAGGGAGGGAGTTCTCTAACTTAAAAAACCCACATGTGCACTCCACACATACTCCGCTACCCTTGTAGCCGCTTCCTGCATGTAGTGCACGCGTGACCTATTCAGGGGGACCCTACATTTCTGCACCCGATAGCGGAGGTCGAGAAATTTGCACCCCAGATCTCCGCAGAATCGTCTGAGCACCTGGTTTAAGCCTTCCACTCGGCTCCAAACCAGAGGACCACTATCGGTTCTGGGAACGATACAACAAGTAGCTAGCTCAGATTCCACCCCGCGAGGCTTTCCGCCTACACCAACTCCGCTAACTGCCTGTACGAACTGAGGATGACCTCTGAACCCATACGGCAGGAGTCATTGGTGCCGACATGAGCAACAATTTGCAGTCGGGTGCACCCAGTGCTCTCTATCACTGCCAGCACGGCCTCCTCCACATCTCGGATGAGACCCCCGGCAAGCAGACAGAGTGAACACTGACCTTCTTCCCCGACCTTTCCGCTATTTCCCTAAGGGGCTCCATCACCCGCCTAACGTTGGAGCTCCCAATAACTAATATACCCCTCCCCCCATGTGCCTGCTCGGACCTTGCTGAAGGAGTGGCCACATGTCCACTCACAGGCAGAACGGGCGATGCCACACGGCCAGCCTCCACACTGACCCTCAGCCTCATGCGCCGCGAATGCCGCTGAACCCGCCACTCCCCTTGGGAAGAGGGTGGCCCAACCGTGCCCGGTAGCCGCAAAGATGTCGTGACAGCAGGGTCAGTGGGTGAAGCATGTAATGTAACACCTGGGGTGTACCATGCAGCGCACCAGACTCCCCACTGCCGCTACACTCTGAGGCAGCAGCCTGAAGATGGCTAACCGCGGCTTCAACACATTCAGCTGTTTGCGAACAGTGGCCAGCTCCTCCTGTGTCCGTACACAGCAGTCACACATCCTATCCATCATAAGAAATCAATTTACTGTAGAGAGTTAATCAACTTATAACTAGACTGCTAATTCACTAAAGGCGGCTGATAGTTGACTAAACTGTGGTTACTAGACACTTCCTGTAGAAAACAATGAAAATAGCACTACCTGTCTCTGGACTGTATTGAAAACAAACACTAGCACTACTGGCACTATGGCTGACTAAACGGACTCTCTCTGACTGTATTCAAAACAAACACGAAATCTATGGAACACTATTACTAGCACCTGACAATTAAAGCTTCCTAAAAGCAAAAACACACGGAAAAGGAAGTGACAAGTAAGAAAAATAGAGTTAATACTTCAATTAGCATAGCTCGCTGCACAGCAGACGTGATGCAGATGGCAGTTACAACGACACTGACACAATAAGATTATTGAACGACTCACTGGGATTTTGAGTCTGACAATGCAGACACTTCTTCAATAATTCAGGATTGCCAGGTCTCTGTAAACAGGTTTTATGATATCCACAACTGCTGCTGGGATAGAATGTTTATGGCTGTATGACCTGTTTGAGTACTGGGCATTGCGGTAATTGCACCATGAACCAGATCTAGGAGGGCAAAGATGGTGTACTGGTTTATCATCAGCTGACAGTCTCTGGAAGAAGGTAGCCCATACTGCCTGCTTCATTTTCAACAAATCCTCAGTATTATTTCTAATGGCAATCTCATAATACTGTTGTAGTTCATCAATCATGTTGTCTGTCAGCCTGCTTCTTATGGTCTTACCACCTGAAAGTTTCTTGTCTCTCAAACTTTGTTTCAACTTCCTCAATCTGGTATCCATCCTCTTCTGGACATGAGCAACACATTCCAGTTCTGTGATAAGCTTCTCACCATAAGGCTGAGTGGCTACTACACTGTTATATGCATTTGAGTCTGCATAACCTAAGAACTTAGTGTAACACACTCCCCTTTAGTTTACAGATCGATTATAAATTTCAACAGCTGCACAGGCCTCCGTACGACTAGTTGTCCTTCATAATTTCTGTCACAGATATGCCCTTCTTCATTCCCTGATTTATACTTATAACAATGTTTGGTTAAAATCTGGAAATCTATTAGCTTTCCAGTATCAACACTGGTCACTGTAGCAACAGAATTCTTAGAACTGCAGCTGCCCTTCTACCAAGTGCCCCAAAAGCTACTGATATGACAATCATACCATCGTTTATTTCAGCAGCTTCATTTGTAGCACCCTTAATTGACTCACATGCAGTGGATTTCACAGCAGCTCCAATAAATCCTGCATACTTGTCCATTTTACAAAGTGGGCGTGGCATATACATCACGACACACATTGTTTCTGCTGCAGTGTGTCCTTTGCCAATAGCTCTCAATCCATAAAACCACCTAACATTTATGTCAAAATAATTATCTTTACACTTATCAGAATTCCAAAATGAATGAGTGTATTTACAAATGGCAGAATTAATGGTAAGTTTCCTGGCTAGTCCATTTGATACCTCAATGTCTTCATGTAAACTAACTGGCCCTCCACATACATACAGCACACACATTCACATAACACCCCTGTTAGGATGTGTAAATGTATCAGAATATAACCTAACCTACCGTTTACATGAGTTTTGTTTTGAGATAACTGTGTTATCACTATGTATTATTTTAATCTTCGAAGCACTAATGGGTGTTTCGCTAGATACTCATGAGTTTGCCAGTATTTCATTGTCTGCAACTTCACACACCACATGCTGAACACAATGTTTCTCTTTATTCAAAAATTTATTACCATGAAACCCACATTTCTTAAAAACACTTCATTTTGGAGTCATACTTTTTGAGAGATTTACCAGTCTATTCATCACTTCTCCTCGGAAAAACGTTAGCACTTTGATATACAAAGCATGTTTATACTATGAAAAGATACGATACTATTTTTGACAGTGCTACCAATGCAAACACATAATTTAACCTTTATAACACAGCAATCCACAGCTTTCTACAGGGTAGTCCATTGATAGTGACCGGGCCAAATATCTCACGAAATAAGCATGAAATGAAAAAACTACAAAGAACGAAATTCGTCTAGCTTGAAGGGAGAAACCAGATGGCGCTATGGTTGGCCTGCTAAATGGCACTGCCATAGGTCAAACTCATATCAACTGCATTTTTTAAAAATAGGAGCCCCCATTTTTTATTACATATTCATGTAGTACGTAAAGAAATGTGAATGTTTTAGCTGGACCACTTTTTCACTTTGGGATAGATGAAGCTGTAATAGTCAAAAATGGTTCAAATGGCTCTGAGCACTATGGGACTTAACTTCTGAGGTCATCAGTCCCCTAGAACTTAAAACTACTTAAACCCAACTAACCTAAGGACATTACACACATCCATGCCCAAGGCAGGATTCGAACCTGCGACCGTAGCGGTCGTGCGTTTCCAGACTGTAGCGCCTAGCACCGCTCAGCCACTTCGGCCAGCTGCTGTAATAGTCACAAACATATAAGTATGTATATCACATAACTTTCCGCCAGTGCGGACGGTATTTGCTTCGTGATACATTACCCGTGTTAAAATGGACCGTTTACCAATTGCGGAAAAGGTCGGTATCGTGTTGATGTATGGCTATTGTGATCAAAATGCCCAAGGGGCGTGTGCTATGTATGCTGCTCGGTATCCTGGACAACATCATTGAAGTGTCGGGACCATTCGCCAGATAGTTACATTATTTAAGGAAACAGGAAGTGTCCAGTCACATGTGAAACATCAACCATGACCTGCAACAAATGATGATGCCCTAGTAGGTGTTTCAGCTGCTGGGGCAGCTAATCCACACATCAGTAGCAGACAAATTGCGCGAGAATTGGGAATCTCAAAAACGTCGGTGTTGAGAATGCTACATCAACATTGATTGCACCCGTACCATATTTCAATGCACCAGGAATTGCATGCCACTGACTTTGAATGTCATGAACAGTTCTGCCACTGGGCACAAGAGAAATTACGAGACGATGAAAGATTTTTTGCATGTGTTCTATTTAGCGATGAAGCATCATTCACCAACAGCGGTAACCTAAACCGCCATAATATGCACTATTGGACAACGGAAAATCTACGATGGCAGCGACAAGTGGAACAGCAGCGACCTTGGCAAGTTAATGTATGGTGTGGCATTAAGGGAGGAAGGTTAATTGGCCCCCATTTTATCCATGGCAATCTAAATGGTGCAATGTATGCTGATTTCCTGCGTAATGTTCTACCAATGTTACTACAAGATGTTTCACTGCATGACAGAATGGCGATGTACTTCCAACATGATGGATGTCCGGCACATAGTTTGCGTGCGGTTGAAGCAGTATTGAATAGCACATTTCATGACAGGTGGATTGGTCATCAAAGCACCATACCATGGCCCGCACGTTCACCGGAACTGACGTCCCAGGATTTCTTTCTGTGGGGAAAGTTGAAGGATATTTGCTATCGTGATCCACCGACAATGCCTGACAACATGCGTCAGTACATTATCAATGCATGTGCGAACATTACGGAAGGCAAACTACTCACTGTTGAGAGGAATGTCATTACACGTATTGCCAAAGGCATTGAGGTTGACAGACATCATTTTGAGCATTTATTGCATTAATGTGGTATTCACAGGTAATCACGCCGTAACAGCATGCATTCTCAGAAATGATAAGTTCACAAAGGTACATGTATCACATTGGAACAACCGAAATAAAATGTTCAAATGTACCTAGGTTCTGTATTTTAATTTAAAAAACCTACCTGTTACCAACTGTTCATCTAAAATTATGAGACATATGTTTGTGACTATTACAGTGCCATCTATCACAAACTGAAAAAAGTGGTCCAACTAAAACATTCATATTTCTTTATGTATTACACGAATATGTAATAAAAAATGGGGTTCCTATTTTAAAAAACACAGTTGATATCAGTTTGAGCTATGGCAGTGCCTTATAGCAGGCCAACCATTGCGCCAGCTGGTTTCCCCCTTCGAGCTAGACAAATTTCGTTCTTTGTAGTTTTTTCGTTTGACACTTATTTCGTGAGATATTTGGCCCGGTCACGATCAATGGACTACCCTGTATATAAAAAATTACCGATTTTATTAGGTCTTGAAGTAATGCATGTAAAAATTTTAACATTTTCAACTGGTGTAGATTATATTTTAGAAAATAAAATAAAATACTTCTCACGCAAGTTTATAAGTAATATACATATCATTTTATTTGGAAAATGGCAAATTTTATAATCAGATAAAAACCCGAAAAAGTGAAAAAGAATGTTTTCCCCTTCTAACTTCCCTTAAAGTTATGGAAATGTGTAAGCTTTCGGAGCCAGTGGCTTCTTCTTCTGGCAGAAACAATAAGGGGAAGGAAAAGGGAAGAAAGAAAAGGATTGTCAAGGGTTAGGAAATGGGGAGAGTTGCAGAAAAGCTGCAGAGAAACCCAGGCCAGGACAGACTTACTGAATGGGATGAGAAATATGTAACTAAACCAGTCTATCTCTCATACCACCAGCAGATGTGAAGTATTCTTGTGATTGGTAGTAAGTCATAAACATTAAATTATTATCAATGTATGTTCATACGTAATACTGCACGTACCTTTGAGGTATCATTGGGCCCATTGGGAAGAGGATCAAAATTAGGCCACTGCTTTCTAATTATTTGGAGCATTTCACAAAATGAGACCATCTTCCCATCATTCCATTTGTTGCCGCTGAAAGGCATGTACTCGATAAATCTTACATCAACATTTTTCTCTTTTGTTAACTCCACAAAACTGCACACTTCATCTTCATTAAAACCTCGCATTACAACACAATTTATCTGTGGAAGAAAGACACCATTAAAAACTTGGTATCAGATAAAGCATGGTTTAAACAGAGTTTGAAAGACTTTTTGATAGATAACTCATCCTACTCTATAGATGAATATCTTAACAGTGGCTGTTAGGCCAGCTTAAATAAGAATGTCTGTTAGATTTCAGTTCTGAGAGCACTTTGCCATAACAGTCAAGATTATGTACTTTTTGTTTGATAAATTTATTAATAGTGCATAACGATGTTTCAGTCTGACAGCGTATCAATTCTGAAAATATTAGCTGTTCCAGTTTGTATTGTATTCACCTAGTTTGACAATCTCCTGACAAATGATCAGGGTATTCAAATGTTTTATATTTTTTATGTTATACTTTCTGGCATGTTACTCACCCATGAGAATCGTCTCATGTTTTGGGTCTTGGAACAAAAGCTGAATCTAATCTAATCTAACCTACAAAATAATGGTTCTACAAGTCTGTAGTTATATTTGTATACCTCACTGATTCTGTTAAATTAATCTTTTTCTCTCTTTTTAGAGAATGTCTGAATTTATCTTAGCATGCCAAGCTGTTAACCTTCTTAACAATTTATGAAAATTAAACTACATACATCTCCAATCTTTTTCCCCACTCCAACGCACACATCTTTTGCTGAAGGTATTATTTTAACTATTACATGAAATTAAGAAGCTTTCTTGAAACTGTGCTGCCATTTGTGAAACAAAGTTGAAAGTGTTCTCAAGATAAAAGGTCTTCACAAAAGGAGCATTTAGTATCTGTGCAGGTGGTAATACTGACAGCCATCATATAAACAAGCCCAAATGGTAGAACATCCTGCTTTACACATACACGCAATGGCAGAAAAAAGGAAAAGAGCACACCTTTCATTCAAGCATTGAATATATAAACTGATGAGACAAAACACTATGACCTCCTGTTTGATAATGTGTTTGTCCACTGTTGGAACACAATACAGCAGTGATTTTGTGTGGGACAAGTTCAACAAATTTCAGGTATGTTCCCAGCATTATGTGAGGTATGTTCCCAGCATTATGCAGCACCGCATGTCTAAGCACAGGTCATGTAATTCCCATAAATTGGAGATCAGTGGTTTCTGGGTGCAGAACTGGTATCTGATAGCATTGCAGATGTATTCCATCAGATTCAGAAGGGGTGAATTTGATTCTGGCCTCGTGACACTGAAAGTCATATTGTTGAAACATGTCACCTTCATTAGGGACAGGGTGCGGACAGTGCACAATAATGTTCACACAGAACAAAGCTGTTATGGAGCCTTCAGTTACTACCACAGGACCCATAGAAGACCAGGTGAATGTCCTCCATAGCATAATATTGCTCCCACTGGCCTAAGTCTGTAGCAAAGTGCACCTTTCAAGCACCAATTCACTCTGTTGACAGTGTATGTGCACAAAACCGTCACGCAGGTGTAATGCGAAACTCGAATGATTCAACCAGATGACACATTTCTATTGATTCACTGCCCAATCTCAATGCTCCTGAGCCACAGAAATTGTAATTCAACTGTGTTGTCAACATGGGAACATACAGGGGTTGTCTGCAGCAGAGCCCTATGTTTAACAATGTGCAATGGATGGTGTGCTCTGAAATACTCGTGCTTCCACCAGCACTGTGTAGCTTCCTCAGCTGAATGTCATCTTTTTCAAAGGAACCATCCCAGAATTTGTCTTAAATCATTTAGGGAAATCAAGGAAAACCCAAATTTTGGTGGCCCGATGGGACTCGGGTCCGTTGTCCTCTCGAAGGCAAGTCCACTGTTTGACCACTGTGGTGGCATGACCTAGTCTTAATTAAGCCAGAAAATCTTGGGAAATGCTGACAGATTTAAGATATAACAATTTAAAGCAATCCTTTCATGAATTTCACTACAATTTTCTGCTCTTTTGAAAAACAATTTCTTTTGACTGTTTTGATGTTGTTTAGTATGTTTAAATAATGATGGCAGTCTCTATAAAAGGGCAGTTCGGCTTTTAAGTTTAGTTATACTGTTTTAAACTACATCCTTCATCTATTTGTCCACCCAGAAGTGCTATAGGATGTAACTTGAAGACTATGGTGAGGTGGTGGGGGACAGTCATGTGTTGAGGAGGAGGTGCTGCCAGAAATGAAGTGTGTGAGGTGACGTTATTGACACTGCATACAGGGAGAATAAAAATACTCTATTCCATATTCATTCACAATCTACGTCTGCCCCCATATGGTTTTACTTTTCTCCAATAAGAAAAAAGAAATTGTCAGTAACTGTCTCTATAAGGTCTTAAAAGGAAACAAACAATAGAAAATCTAGGCTGGAATAATGACCATATTATAAAAAAGATACATTGCTATTCACTGTACACAGGAAATGTTAGGTCACAGACAAGCACAACAAAAAGACTACTAAACACGTAAGCATTCGATCAGAAAGTCTTCTTCGTAAGTGGACAAAACACACACACACACACACACACACACATATGAATGTTGTTTCTCCCATGATGCGCAGTTGCTCCCAGTCTGGCCCTAGCAGCCAGAGACCGTGGTCATGTATGTGTGATCTGCATTTGCACGCATGTGTGTGTGTGTGTGTGTGTGTGTGTGTGTGTGTGTGTGTGTGTGTGTGGGAAGGGGGGGGGGGGGGGGGGAGGTTTGCACCAAAAGCTTACGTGTTTAATGGGTGGTGTATTTTTTTTTTTTTTTTCCCCTGCCTGCAACACAACATCTACACTATACAGTGAGTGCCAATCTATCGTTTTCATAATACTGTCGTTACCACCTTGCCAAGAGGCATATTGTGGAGTAATCCGAAGGGCTCTACTAATTTGTACAAGAGGAAGGAGAGCACAATCTCAATGTAAGTTTTTAGAAAACTGGTATGTGCATTACTTCTGCAAACCTTTCAGAAAGGACACAGTATGCACTTCATCCAGCAAGATGAGTAATAAACAATATTAGCAATACTGCATCAAACTTGTTCACTTTCATCTTTGGATTAAACATTCGATTTCAGAGAGTACAGAATTTGGCAGAATCAAATTTTGGGGATATGTGGAACTGGGACGACGGCATATTTTTTACCCATTCACAAACTAAGCACTGCTGATTGCTACTTTTATTGTGTCTGCTGCTGCAATGCATATATGAAACTGTAAGTGCAGCATCTATGATGGAATAAAATGTTATACAAATGAAACAAACAGGCACAGTGAAATAGAGTAGTATGGCTCATCATTTCGGTCTCACAGATTAGCAGGTGTTGACTTGAAAGATAATACTTAAGAAGTTGAATCCAAAGGAGAGGATGTACCGTATTTACTCAAATGTAAGCCGCATTTTTTCTGGTTTTTGTAATCCAAAAAACCGCCTGCGGCTTAGAATCGAGTGCAAAGCAAGTGGAAGTACTGAAAAATGTCGGTAGGTGCTGCCACAACTAACTTTTGCCGTCGAATATATGTAGCGCTACACAGGCATGCTTCGTAGGCACAAAGATAAATACTTGCGCCAAAACCTCTGCGTCAGTAAATAAATTAAAAAAAAACGGTGGAAGACGATTTTCATACATTATCCAACGAAGTAAATATAAATTCCGTATTGTTCATCTTCGAATGTAGCAGAACTTCAATGTATTACGAAAATCCGACTGGCAAGACTGTTTCGGATGTTTGTCAATATGGCCAACTCTACGTTCTGAATTTTTTCCTACCTGTGAGAAGAGATGGTTGCTTATAGGAACCTGATGAAATGTGAATCACATGCAGTATTCTCTTCATCATAAGAGTAATACGAATATAAACATGTTGCCACGTATTCTTTCGTGTTTGCTGCTATCTTATTTAAATCCTGTCTGCCTAATAAACTACGAAACTAGAGTGAGACAACAGCAAATGTGGAAGAATATACGTATCGTGTCATGTTTATATTCGTATTATTCTTATGCCTAATAGTGATACAGTCAGAACTGAAGCACGGCAACTGACTAGATTTTTAAATCTAAGATGACTCTAATTTCTGTGCAGAATTTGATGTACTAAAGAAGCGGCCGCAAAGATTTTCAAACGGAGATAAATTTTCGCCTAACTCTTGTTCAGAACATGTTCTATCATACGCAGTCTATTATTTGGTTCTTGTTGATCATTATCAAAGAAAGCAGCAGTGTAAGTAACAACAAATAGTCTCTTGCCATTGTTTCGCTAATGAGATGATTTCTCTCTCTTTTTTTTTTTTTTTTTTAATTGTAGGCAGTGGTAGCGTGCATAAAAGCAAGCCATGCCGCGAGCAACGACAGGCCGCAAACACGCACTATCAGAATGCGACAAATAATGCATGACACAGTACAGTAATGTATTTTCAGCTTAGAGTGACATAAACGCCTATAACAAGGAAAACGGCACTTATCAGATCAAAGCAAAATAAGCAATGGATTCAAACCAGACGAAGCACGTGAAAAAGGAAGGGTACCAGTATAAATACGGACGGAGGGCCTGACGCATAGCAAAGGCTACCTGGTAAAGCTTAAGTGCTAAGCTTACGACTCGAACCAAACTACTGTAGCTGTATCGTCATTCATTCGACCTAAATTGTGTCTCATATTACAATGGACCGACTTTGTTTCGATTTGGAGGTGCAGCCTAAAACTTTTCTCTCCCCTTGAACTTCGAGTCTCAAATTTCAGGTGCGGCTTAGATTCGGGAATTTTTTTTTTTTCCTTCCTTTATTTCGAGTCTCATTTTTCAGGTTTGAGTGCAGCTTAGATTTGAGTAAATACGGTAGGTGGTATTTCACCTAATTCTGACTATGAAATAAAACAAAGTACGGCAGGGAGCTCTGACGAATCAAAGAGCAGCGATGAAGATTCTGATGAATAGTAAAGTATGAGTTAAGAAATAAGATGCTACTGAGATCGTAAATTTTTGTTGTGTTGATGAATCTGTTAACAAACATATTCAAAAATGCACTGAAACATTGGCACATGTAGTGTTGGGAGGTGATAAACTGTCATTACGGTTAGAGGAGCTATGTATTTCTTGCTGTTCTACTCCTACATGACACTGTATCTGAAGGTACAGAATGAATCTTCACTGGCTAGAGAAATGGGTAACACAATTATACAAATCTCTGCTGTCATGTAATCTCTTCAGGGAAATCATGACTGTACTACGATTCGGTTTGTGGTTGACAAGGTCAGAGTCATTAAGAAATGCAAGGCAGCTACCATGTCAGTCCTAGAAGAAAGAGACGTAGCAAACTGTCAAAGCATGTACATTCCCGGTCCATATGTTTGTGGTGATGTAATAACCAAGTAATACTGAAGTGTGATCCAAGTCGCACAAATATGGCTTTAATAATAACCTCCGAACAATATGCCTCTAAGGACTCAACAAGACACAGAACACTGATGTGCACATTACAAACTAGAATCACACAGAGAATCAGTCAGCACTGTTCCACACTAATATATGTGCGAGTCACCAGCAGATGGCATGGCAGCGACCGCGCCACACGCTTGGCTCCCAGAGACAGAATCCAGCAGCCAGCCTGCAATGATCAGTGGGTGACCAATTTAAAGACGCATGTACGGCAACACCTCTCTCGGTGCACTCACACTGACATGTACTAGTAGCACGATACAGCAGTGATGAGCAGTAGTACCCCTCCTGTCTTGCGCGCCTTTTATCTGGCTCTACAATTTACTTTCCTAGACCCACACAAATGCCTGATCCTCCTAATTCAATTTGCTCTGCAGACTATTTAAAATTCACAAAGAAAAAGGAGCCAAAATTGCACTTTGTGTGCCAGTTACTTTCCAATACATTGCCACCAGCTGATCTTATTTAAGAATACTCAACTTTCGTAGCCATACTTACAGCACATCCTTTGCTTCCTGGCCTAAATCCAAGTTAACTACCAGCCCCCCTGCCCCGCCCCCCCCCACACACACACACGCCCCTGCCCCACCCCTCCCCCCCCCTCTCCCCCTTCCCAATCAGCTAGTTGTGTGCTGTTATCTCACGTCCCACCCTAGTCTATGAGTGCCCAGCTGTCTGTCGCCTGACCCCTCTACCTGCACCCCTAGCTAGCCCACAGATGGCTCCCCACTCTCCCACGAGCCACTAAATGCTGCCCTCCAAACCCCTCCCATCTCTCTCCATCCCTCACATTGCCTCAACCCACCCCATCCTACCCCACTCTAAAGCCCCACCTCACTCCAGAACACTCACCATGGGCCAGTAAAGAGCTGGCAGCTGAGCGACCACAACATAAGGAGACATGCATGTGCATGTGTGTGTGTGTGTGTGTGTGTGTGTGTGTGTGTACACGCGGGCGCATGTTTTCCCTACAGCTAGAAAAAGAAAGTGCATTCTGGAAGCTCGCCAAGCAACGTACCTTTTAGCTTGGAAGGTAGAAGACGAGGTACTGGTGGAAGTAAAGCTGTGAGTACGGGTCGTGAGTCATGCATGGATAGCTCAGATGGTAGAGCACTTGCCCACAAAAGGCAAAGGTCCCAAGTTTGACTCTTAGTCCGGCACACACTTTTAATCTGCCACGAAGTTTCATATCAGTGCACACTCCACTGCACAGTGAAAATCTCATTCTACAAACCTTTTGTTCGTGTGCCTATCAATGAGACAGTGCTTCTGCCTTTTGGTGAGCCATCTGCTTTATTCCTAAATAATTCGTAATTTTCAACAGAAACTTTCCGTACGTTATTATTGCATCCTACATTACAATATGCAATTTCCACAATATGTGGTCATCTGTGAATATAATGGGGGTAACAACTGTAGGAGACCAAAAACTGACTGCAGTAAGCAAGTTCAAGTTATTGTACGCTGTAGTAGTTACGCAGAGGTGAAGAGGGTCACACAGGATAGGCTAGCATGGGCAACTCCATGAAACCAATCTTCAGATGGAAGATCACAACAATAAAAACATTTGATTCAGCATACACCAGACTCCAAACAGCGTACACAACCTGTATGCTCAGAAACACAGAAAATCATATTGGTTCCATCAGCAGGAAACTTCAACCCGTAATTGTTATGGAACACTGCGGCGATTTTGTTCATTAATAAAACCCAAAACTGGGGAGTAATAAGAAAGTATTGTTGTAACTTCTTATCAACCTCATTACCAAAATACATATTAAGAAGACTGGTAAATTTTTATTTTAAAGGGGTCACTCCAAAGCGCCACGAAAGTATTTGAGCAATGTATAAAATTAGAGAATCAGTGCACAATATTGAAAGCCTATCTACATTATCTATATCTGCATGACTAGTCTGTAATTCACAATTGAATGCTGGCAGAGGGTTCAGAGAACCACCCTCAACCTATTTATCTACCATTCCACTCCCCTACAGCATTTGAGGAAAAACAAACACTTCAATATTTCCGTACAAGCTCTGATTTCTCTTATTTCATTACAATGATCATTTCTCCCTATGTAAGAGGGCTCTAACAAAATATTTTCACATTCGGAGGAGAAAGTTGATGATTGAAATTTTAAGAACCTGCTCCAGCAAAATGCTTTTGCTTTAATGACTGCCACCCCAATTCACATGTGATATCTGTGGCATGCACTTTCCTGTTTCCCAATAATACAAAATGAGCTGCCTTTCTTTGAACTTTTAAATGATGTCCTCTGTCAGTCCTATCTGGTAAGGATCCCACACCATGCAGAATACTCCAAAAGAGGACAGACAAGTATAGTTGTAGATAGTCTCTTTAGTAATCCTAATCTTCTAAATGTTTTACTATTAAATCACAGTCTTTTGTTTGCTTTGCCACCGCATTATCTATGCGAGCATTCCAATTTAAGTTATTTGTAAATGTAATTCCTAAGTATTCAGTAGACTTCACAGCCTTTAGATCTGTGTGAATTATCATGTAAACAAAATTTAGTAGATGCCTTTTACTACTCGTGCAGATGACATAAAAATTTTTATTATTTAAGGTCAGTTACCACTTTTTGCATCATATGGATACGTAGCCTAAATCATTTTGCAGTTCATTTTGATCATCTGATCACTTTACAAGACAGTAAATGATTTGCGAGACTGTAAATGATAGCATCATCTAAGAGGACTGCTCAGATTCTCTCTTAAATTGTTAATGTAGATCGGCAACAGCAGGTGGTCTATAACACTTCCTTGAGGAATGTCAGATATCACTTCTGTTTACTTGACGATTTTCCATCAATAGCTATGAACTGTGACCTTTCTGACAGGAAACCACACATCCAGTTGTACAACTCAGACAATACTCCATAGGCACACAATATGATTAGAAAATGCTTGTGAGGAACTGTTTCAAAAAGTCTTCTGGAAATCTACAAATATGGAATCAATTTGAGATCCCCAGTCGACAGCACTTATTACTTTGTGTGACTAAAGAGCTAGCTGAGTTTTAAAAGGTCGATATTTCTGAATCTATCTTAGCTATTTATCAATGAATCATTACCTTTGAGATAATTCAAAATATTCAAACACAATATATGTTCCAAAATCCTAATGCAAATCAACATTAGTGATATGAGTCTGTTATTTAGTAGATTACTCCTCTTTTCTTTCTTGAGCATTGGTGTGACCTGAGCAACTTTTCAGTCTCTAGGTATGGATCTTTATCAAATGAGCGGCTATATATGATTTCTAATGGAGCTATTGTATCAGCATTCTCTGAAAGAAACATAAATGGTTTATGACACTGAGGAGAGCTACTACTAAGTTACTCACAGTTGCAGTTGTTCTTGATTTGAATACTGCAATATTTACTTTGTTGTCTTTGGTGAAGAAATTTCAGAAATCCGTGTTTAGTAACTCTGCTTTAGTAGCACTGTCATCAGTAACATTACCACAGCTATTGCGCAGTGAAGGTATTGGTTGTGTCTTGCCATTGGTGTACTATACATTCAACCAGAACCTCTTTGGATTTTCTTCCAGATTTCAAAACGAAGTTTCACTATGGGAATTATTAAACACATCTTCCACTGAAACCCACCCTAAGTTTCGAGCTTCAGTAAAACATCGCTAATCTTGGAGATTTTGCATTCTTTTAAATTTTGACATGCTTTTTTTCATTGCTTCTGCAGCTGAGTTTTGACATATTTTGTGCACCACCCTTTTAATTTATTTGGTATCCATTCAATTTATTTGGTATATATCTCTTAATTGATGTCGATACTATTTCTCTGAATTTAAACCATCTCTGGTCTACACTTACATAGTCAGACTTGAAGGAGTAGAGACTTAGTAGAGACCGTCACCTTGGAAGGCATCAAGTTAATTTTTATCTGCTTTCTCATTAAATGCCCTATTGTGTACGGCTGAAAATTAATAGAGATAAGGCAAACAGAATGTGCAAAGTAAGTGGAAATTACTCGTCTCTTCCCCGATTACAGTGCAATAGAAGATACTACAAGATGTTGACAGATTGCCCTATCTAGGTAGCTTTATATGTAATAATGAGGTCACAGATGCAGAAATCACCAGCAGAACTGTAAAATCAGTCCATATGGCAATTAGGTCTGTAATATGTCAACAAAGCTTTGCCTGTACTCCTTTATTGTTTATATTTGTGATACTTGGAAAATGTCAGTAAAATCAGCACACAGTCTCCATATTTTTCACCAACAATGCTAGAGATGAATTCTGAAGATGTTAACCCGACCAAGTTACAAACGATGTAGTGCTGAGAATACGAGGTCTACACAGCCTGCACAAAATTATTGTTGAAAGAAGACTGAAGATTGCAGGTTATGTTCTACACATGTAAGGTGGAAGAATCCCAAAATCAACACTGTTGTGGAAATCAATGGACTGATACAGATGTACAGGAAGACCTTTTAACACCTGGAACTTTTGCAATGAATCTTCAATGCATGGACACAAACTTGGAGGAAGGTGAGAACTTGGCAGCTGATCGAGTGAACTAGTGGAAACCAGTTCCTTGTATGGTACACAGCAAATCTGAGTAAGTTAGTAAGTAAGTAAGTAAGTAAAGTAAGTACAACTGGGGATTTTGCAAAACTGTTGGATGATCGATATTATTGTCTAGATTTGACACTGTTGGACTTCTACCTCTTCCTTGATGTGTATTCTTCAAATTGTGAGTTTTATGAGAAAGCTGATAGGTACTTACCAATCAACCTTCCCTCACACGAACTGACATTGTCTCTTTATAAATTCTACTGTGCTAACAATTATCTACTGAGAATCCTCGACTAGGTCTCCACAGCTCAAATGAGCCAGTTTCTTTTAAATTTCTGTCTTTGGCTATAATTGTCTTCCAAGTATGGTGACACAACATCCTGTCATGAAACTTTTGCCTTTACATTTGTTTACTTTTCTGGACACTGCCTTTTTCTGCACTGTGCACCAAATACACTATGTGAGTAACGCCCAAGCTCCAACAACCAATCGTGAACTGTAAACAGTTGTACACTCTACCAGGGCACATAACAAACAATTAACATTTGTTTTTTAGTGTTCTAAGCTGTGAGGTCATCAGCGGACAAATAATTTAGTACCTATTCCTAGGCAGCCGGAGTGGCCATGCGGTTCTAGGCGCTACAGTCTGGAACCGAGTGACCGCTACGTTCGCAGGTTCGAATCCTGCCTCGGGCATGGATGTGTGTGATGTCCTTAGGTTAGTTAGGTTTAATTAGTTCTAAGTTCTAGGCGACTGATGACCTCAGAAGTTAAGTTGCATAGTGCTCAGAGCCATTTGAACCTATTCCTGACGTGCAGTTGTTTGGAACAACGACTGACATGATCCAAAATATTACTTTCTTTTATTATAGCTTCACTTTTATTTTGTCTAATGGTTACTAATTTCAGTATCAAATTCCATCATCAAGCCACTATATGATCAGAAAGCATAGTGTATCATTAAAATATTGTTTAATAAACAGATTACCATTATATCATCATTCCTTAAAGTAATGTCCAAACTGGAAGGACAGATGATTAATTTTGAGTATATACAAAAGTCAGAGTACTGAACCGGATATGAAAGAAGGAAAACCAGAAGGGCAGTGAGAGACGGGTGCCTTCTATCACCTTACTTCCTTAATATGTTCATCAAGGAAGTAATAACAACAACAAAGAAAAGATGACAAGAATCAAAAGGTAATTTCTGGAATACTCCAAGGAAATGTGATAGGGCCATTACATTTACAATGTATATAAATGATCCAGTAGAAAGTGTCAGAGGCTCCTTAATATTGTTCACAGGTATTACACTTGTCCATAAGAAAGTGTCAACAACAGAAGACAGTATCAATTTGCACAATGACCTGCAAAGGATTGGTGAATGATGCAGGCTCTGGCAGTTGACCCTGCACATAAATAAATGTAACATATCACACACACACACACACACACACACACACACACACACACACACACACACACACACACACACACACACACACAGGAAAAGAAATCCAATACTGTACAACTACACTATTAATGACAAATTGCTGGAAACAGAATCTACCATAAAATATCTAGAAGTAACTATTCAGAGCAACCTTAAAGTGGAATGATCACACAAAACAGCAATAGAAAAGCAGATGCCAGACTAACATCCACAGGAAGAATCTTAAGTGAATGTAAATTACCCCTGTGTCCTTACCCAGTACGACTGACAGAAGAGAGAAAGAAGATCCAATGAAGTGCGGAGTGTTTTGTCACAGAATCATTTAGTCACTGTGAGATCATTACAGAGATGCTCAGCAACTCCAGTGGTAGATGCCATAAGAGAGCAGTTGTGCATCACGGAAAGATTTACTACCCATGTTTCGAGAGAGTAGTTTCCGAGAAGAGTCTGACAACATAATAGTTTCTCTCATATACAATTCACGAAATGATCACGAGAAGAAAATTTGAGAAGTTAGAGATAATACAGAAGCGTACTGACAGTCATTCTTCCCAAACACTGTTCACAAGTGGAACAAGGCAGAGGGGGTCAGTTGGTGGCATGAGACGTACCCCCTGTCACACACAGTTAGGTGGTTTTTGGAGCATGATGTCGATATGGAAATTTAATTGCATGCATATACACTGCAGATTGACGACATCACAATAGTAAATCAGAGTAGGAACTAAATAAAATATTTCAGGCCTTAAATCAAGAAATGGTAAAACTAAAGCTAAAAATGAATACAAAGAAGACAAAAGTTATGGCTACAGACAAGAAAGGAGGTGGAGGCAGGACTGACGCAAGAACAGGCAATGAGCAACTCAAGAAAGGAACTGAAATTCACTATCTCAGTAGCATTTTGCAAGAAAACAATCAATATTTCAAGGCATTCAAGAAAAGAATAGCACAGGTGAAGAGTTGCTTCCAAAATAAGAAGAAGCTGCAACTGAATAAACATATCAGCTCCCACATTAAGAAAATATTTGTAAAGACCTTTGTGTGGAGTGTTCTGACACACAGATGCAAAATCTGTACATTAGAAAAGCCAAAGGAAGCTCACCTCAAACCTGCTGAAATGTGGTTCTGGAGGAGAAGTACAAGAACTAGCTGCATTGACAGAAAAATTAAAGGAAATAGGAGAGAAGAAGGAACCACTGAAAGTTATAGGCCAGAGCAAAGCAAAATACACTGGACACTTAACTGGAGATGATAATCTTTTAAAAAACATTTCTGAAGGCAAGATCATAGGTAAGAAAACAAGGGGATGGCTGAGAACATCCTACTTAAACAATATGATCAATGAATGGGATTTTCTTCACACATGGAGATGAAAACAACTGCTGAAGAGAGGAAGCTGTGGCTGCAGAGACAAGGTTTAACCTTTTGGAAGAGTAAGGACAAACTAATACAAAATATGATTCTGCATGGCAGCTACATATGGAATAAATGACAACTTCTTGTGTGCATTCATCAAGTCACTTACCCCAGTAGGTGTCTTATCTACTAAAAGTAAAGGTCACTGTTGTGCTTTCAATTGATGTGAACTGCACCCTGAAAATGGTATGTCTAGTTTGCAGTTGTACAGAAGCTTTTTATTTTGCAAAATGGTTCAAATGGCTCTAAGCACTATGGGACTTAACATCTGAGGTCATCAGCCCCCCAGACTTAGAACTACTTAAACCTAACTAACCTAAGGACATCCCTGCCTGAGGCAGGATTCGAACCTGCGACCGTAGCAGCAGCATGGTTCCGGACTGAAGTGCCTAGAACCGCTCGGCCACAGTGGTCAGCTTTTATTTTGCAAAGAAATTTTTGATAATAAGATGAACTGATGCTGGTACTCGCTACTGAAACCAGTAGTACTTAGACACAAAAAAAGTGTGACTACAGAATTAAGAATAATTTTTCCAAACAATTGAGTATTTTTTTCAAAACAACACCACAATAGAGGAAACTTATTTTAAACTAAAGACACAAAAGAAAAAAAGAGAAACTGTAAAGATCTTGAGTCTCATAAGACTCTCTTGGGAGGAAAATATAAGATATTTAATTGGTAAACTTGCAAGGCATACTTTTTTATGTTGTATAAACTACGAAACTGTTAGCATCTTCAGCTAAAATTTACTTCTTCTGTCTTAATATACCTTCCTTCACTTTCAGCTGCAGTGTGGAGACAGGGGTGAGGGTGGGAGCGGGAATGGAGTCGAGGGTGAGGGCGTACTGCTTTAAAATGGTGATTCTTGTATTGATATTCTTAACAACAGATTTATATCTCTTGCTTATGAAAGTCTGCATGCGATGACAGCTGCACTAGTAATACCTTCACAGGGTCGTATTCAAGTTGCAAGGCTAGATCTATGCCAGCCATGGCATGCTCCCAGCCTTTCCTCCTCGTGATCTGGTTGTAGCATTGGGACTGCAGGGTGTCTAAGCAGATGTTCAGACCATCAAGCCCTGCCCTCTGTAAGGCAACCAGCTGTCTTGTCAATATGAGGCCATCGGTTGTCATTAAGACACTTTCGCGATCTTTTATTTTTTTCAGGGCACCTGTGAAACAGCAAATTATTCTAAACAAACTGAAACAAATAATTTGTAACATTTCTGCTGCATATGAAACAAAACTCCAGTTGATAAATTGAAAATACAAATTCCTTAAAAGTTAACTGTACATTTGCCCTAATACAAAGAGATAAGAAGGGTTAATAAACTGAATTGAAGAATGCAAGTTAAGATAGCAATGAAAAAATAATTAGAGGCATAAGATCACCTACTGAAACAGAGAAATGGGAATCAATATGAACCATTACCACTACTGTCAACTGATTCCATGTCTCCATGCACACTGTATAAACCACTGTGGGTTTGTCCGACAAAGTACATTGTTGTACCACACATTATGGATTTTCCCCATTCAGTGCTCATGTGGAGTGTGGGAAGAATGATTCTTTAAATGGTTCTGTGCATGCTGTAATTAATCTTGCCTTCATGGTCCCTATAGGAGTGATACATATGCGGTTATTGTATAATCCCTAAATACCTCGCTTAATACATGTTCCTGAAATTTCATAAGTTGGGTTTTGTCATATATTTGGCGTCTATCTTCACTTGTCTGGCATTTCCAATTTTTAGTAGCTTCTTGATGCTCTCCCATGCATCAAATAAATCTATGATCAATCATGCTACACTATTTTGTATACATTCAATGTCTGCCATTAGCCTTATTTGTTATGGGTCATACTTAAGCAATATTCTAGAATGGGCCACACAAGTATTTTGTAAGCAATGTCCTCTATCGACTGATTGCATTTTCCAGTATCTTACCAACGAATTGAAGTCTGCATTCTGCTTTGCCTACAAGTGAGTCTATGTCACCATTTCATTTCATCCAGATATTTGTATGAGTTGACCAATTAAAACTGTGATTATTTGATAATGTAGTCATACAATACTGTCTTTTATTTGTTTTGTGATGTGCTCCAATTTACATTTGTGAAAACTTAAACTCAGTTGCCCATCTTTGGACCAATTTGAAATGTTATGATCTGACTCAAATTTGTACAGATCTTTTTCAGGCAATAATTCATTATAGACAACTCTATCATCCAGGAAAAGTATGAGGTTCCTTATAATATCATCTTCCAGAACATTAAGGTACAACATTAATGTAATGGTATAAATTACTATAACTGTATAAATAAGTTTATAAGTGTGTAAAATACATTGAACTATTTGTTACAACAAAACATTGTACTGGTATACTCAGCAAGATGTTAAATCAGCAGATAGCTATATTTTATGTTCAACATTTTGTGTACAGCATATATGCTGGAAAGGATTTATACCCAAATTAAATAAATCTGAAGAAATGGTAGTGTGTCTCTGGAAAAAAAATCCATAAAAACTCATACAGTCCAATTTGCTATTATGTCACTGTTACTGAAATATAATACAAAGTAACTGAATTCGATGAACATTCTCAGAGTGCAATATGCCTCAGAGTGAAATGCACAGTAATGTCAACATTATTTTTCAAGGCTATGTTTGTGAAAATGGATGACAGCATACCGCACATTTTGTTCTCAATCTGAGGAAGCATTATGCACTGTAAAACACTGTACTGCTGTTCTACATAAAAGCTGTCGCATTGCCAACATCTTTCCCCTGCTGGCTGTTCTACACTTCTCATCACTGATTCAACATGTTGTAAGGTATTTTATGCTGTACAACACCACAGTCCAATCTGGTAAGGATACATTAAAAATAATATATGAATTTCAGTATTGAAACTGGAACAGCAGAACAGCTCTCATCACACTGGATATCAAATCGAGGTTGGATTACAGCCATGGGTACATTAATTCATGCTACTCAACTGTATGTCATATGTCAGAGTTCATCAACTGTAGTGGTTGGCGACTGGTGGCTGGCGACTGGTGGCATACCCATCTCTTGGCATCCTGTGAACAGATGTTCTCCACAGGTGACAGATTTGAAGAAAATGCTGGATATGGCAACAGTGGAATACTCTCTGTATCGAGGTAGCTCAGTACAGCTCAGGTGATGTGTAGTCTTGCATTATCTTGTTAAAAGATAACATCACGGAGCCCTTGAAAATACGGCACAGCGATAGGCCTTAACAAAACACAAATGCAATGGCTGCTGTCCAAATTACTGGCTATGTGAACCAGAGGTTGTGACATGTATCCAGTTGCACCCCATACCATCACATCACATGCTGGACCCGCATGGGAATGACAGGTACAATCTGGCCAGGTCTGTTGGCATCAGAGCCTCCACACACAAGTACATCAATTGTGACGATATTACAGAACCGAGACTCATCTGATACGATGACACAGTGCCATTCCTGTGTCTGGCAATGTTGTTAGTTGCACCGCTGTCAGTTCACCTCTCTCTAGAGCTGCATTAAGGGCTTGACAGTCTGTGCTGCTCCAGATGCCATCACATTGTCTGTGTGGATACTTGTCTCACTGTTTACAAGCCCACTTCCTGACTAAATGTACACAACTTCACTGCAGGATCACGTACGCATGAGCAAACACTTGTCTGCCCTCTCAGGTGCTAGTTGGGTGGCACTACTGAGGCCCTGCAAGGCATTTAGCATGGCCCTCCTGAACCTACCAATTCTATGTTCGCACAAAATGAGATTCTGAGCAATGCAAGCAGCAATATAGTGAAACAATAAACCAGAGTCTCAGCAGACCATGAGCCTGCCACTGCCAAATCTGGAATGCTGATAAACATTTCTCCTTCTTCCATTATGCTTAACACGGTCTTCGTGTAAACAATCAACACCGAAATAGAATTTCTGAATGAGAAACCTGCTCCATAAGCTTATCTTGCATACAGAATATGCATGGGAGTGCTGAAAAGTAATGCCTCTGAATTTTTTATTCTGTTCTCAATATCGGTCGAGGTATGACACGTCACACATATTACTTGGTCAGCTTTCCCACTTCACTGACTCGTGGCACACCCCCCTCCCGCAAACAGATGGAGTCACAATAGGCAGCCCACTCTGACCAGAGATTGTGAATATATTTACGGTGCACTTCGAGGAAGAGGCCCTGATGTCATCCAAATGGAAATCCTTCTTCTTCTTCCTCTTCTTCTTCTTCTGTTATGTGGATAACACACTTGTCATCTGGCCTCATGGAAGAGACAAACTTCTTGACTTCTTTGTACATCTGAACTCCACATGCCACAAAATCAAATTCACTATGGAGACCAAAGAAGAAGGAAGACTACCATTCCTGCACATCATAGTCAGGAGAATAACGGACAGCACCCTGCGCCACAGCGTGTATCTGACTCTACAAAACACATAAACTCAGTTCTCCCTATGGCACTGTGAATAATTTCAATAACAAAAAGTGTGATGAACGTTGCAGCGTACATTTAATTTCCACTTAGGCTTTGCATTCAAGATCAGTCTTACCTGAGAGTGCAACATTACATCTTTGGTTAATTTAATTATATGTTCATTAGATTTTGGTTATAAGGCACGTTTTGCTGCCTAATGTTTCATCTCCAAATGCTGGAAACAATCCATGGAGGAAGAGGAGTATGTAAGACATTGGTGGACCAGGTTGGAAGAATCTGTGAATTTCAATACTCTGTAGAAGTGCTCAATCATTTGAAAATAACTTTCAGACCTTGTGGCTATTCTAACAGATGCACATAAGGCACTACATTCTAAAATATTTGCATCTTTCACTGAAAAACAAGCAACTAGAGGAAAAGTACTCTTGCCATTTGTAAAAACAGTCGCAGATCGCGACCTCCGAGTTCTATGAAGAGAAGGTATTGACGCAGTGCTTAAACCAAACTGAAGACCACAACAGCAGCCATACTCAAGTAAATTGCTATGCAGTAGTTTCAGTGAATTTGACAATGATGTGGCTGCTTTCATGGTGGCCCAGTCATGTTGTGGGGATAGGGAATGCCAGTGACAGGGATGGAATTGTAGGTGACAGATTGATTTTTCGCAAAGCCTTGTATCAATACCTCCTTAATTATTGAGCTGAAAAACTGTAAAAAACATTCATACAGTAAAATCACACAAAAAAATTTCCTATTTCTGCAGGTATTGTGCCTTCTGTTTCCTTTTCATTACAAAAACATATTGATTCAAATTTATAAAGTCACAACTATGTCGCTGTGATTTGTGTAACACACATTCTGGAACATGTTCCAGGAATGTCATGAAACAGACAGCTTTAAATACTTACTCTAGCTCATCTTTCAAGACTTGCATGCCAACAACAACACCATCTATCCAATCTGTTTTTATTTCTCTTTCATGTAAAGATTTCTCCACAAAGGATATCATCTGCCATGTAGGCAGTGCAAGAGGAAATTCCACACTCACATTTGGGTAATCAAGTAGAGTCTGTGCCTTGTCAGAACCAAGTACAATCAACCCAATTTCATCTTTCCCACTGGTAAATATCTGGAAACATATTAAATGCTAAAAATAAGTTTTGTTTATAACAAGTTGTATACCAATAAAAACATCACACACAGATACTCTTTATAAAATTATTTAATTGGATAGATAAAAAATCTACTCGCCAAGCAGTGGCAGAACACACACATAAAAGACTGTTGTGATAGGCAAGCGTTTGGAGCCAGTGACTCCTTCTTCAGGCTAAAGGGTTGCAGGGGAAGCAAGAAGGGTGAAGGAAAAGGACTGGAGAGGTCTAAGAAAAGGGGTAGATTTTGGGAAAGTTACCCAGAACCGTGGGTCATGGGTGACTTACCGTACAGGATGAGAAGGAAAGACTAATTGTTGGGGACTGCATCGGGCAAGATTCGGAAACCTGAGAGCTTAAAGGTGGAAGACAGGGTAATATGCAAGACAGAGATTACTACTAAAACTTACATGAGTTAATAAGAGTGAGAAGCTAAGCGTATTGTATACAACAGCTGCGGGAGGGGGTAGTGAAAATAGACGGGAAAGACAATGAAAGATGTAGAAAGCTAAAACGGAGTGAAGCAAAGAGTAATTACAGTGAAGAAAGGCTGAGACAGCAGAAATTAACGCAAATTAAAGCGAGGTGGGTGGTGAGAACCAAGGACACGTTGTAGTGCTAGTTCCCACCTGCGGAGTTCTGAGAAACTGGTGTCTGGCGGAAGAATCCAGGTGGCATGTGTGGTGAAACAAGTGTCGAGGTCACGTATGCCATGTTGTAGAGCATGCCCTGCAACAGGATATTGTGAGTTTCCAGTATATACACTATGCCTATGCCCATTTATCGTAACTAATAATTTGGTGGTAGTCATGCAGATGTAGAAAGCTGAACAGTGTTTACATAATAGCTGGTATATGACATGTGTCGTTTCTATTTTTCGCCTGATCCGCAGTTCTGGGTGACTTTCCCAAAATCTACACCTTTTCCTGGAACTCTCCAGGCCTTTTCCTTTACCCTTCTTTCTTCCCCTTCAATGCTTCTGTCTGGAGGAGCCACTGGCTCCGAAAGCTTGCCAATCATAACAGTCTTTTATGTGTATGTTCTGCTGCCACTTGGTGAGTAGATTTTTTATCTATTCAATTAAATAATTTTATAAATAATATATTGTTTTTGTTGTTATAGTCACTCTTTATAACCTACTTAAAATACATCACGTACCCTCCTCTCCACAATTCTTCGAACACATAGTTTTGCCTTTTGTAAAAAATCACTGCGTTTCTGTATAACATACTTGGAATCAAAGTGTCCAACATCTATTACAATCATAAACAGAAGAAAGAAAGTCATTGTATTTATTGGCAGTATTACGCAATCAAATATTTTGAAAGAGTTCCAGTGGTATAAATTTACAAAATCTTACAAATAAATATATACGTTTATTCTTTAAATCAATTCTTAGCAATAACATAATAGTATAAATTGCAGAATCAATATAGCCAATTTTAATGTAATGACTGCAATAAAAATACAAAATAACAGCGGTAAGTTATAACAAATGAGAGAGAGTGAGAGAGAGAGAGAGAGAGAGAGGCATTTAGACAATGTTTCATTACAGTGTGAAACTTATTAGAATTAAAATGAAGCCATAGTGAATTATTACATTCCAAAAATAATAATTATTGTGCTCTTTCACCCCAAAATACTACCTTCATTAGGTAATATATACTTTTAATTTCAGAAATTTTTACAACAGCTCTGGACTTCACTGCCTCGATGAATTTATTACATGTGTCAATGAATGAGGGTTGATAACACTGCTTTAGTCATTCAATTGTTCATCATGTGATATTCACAATGTTCTTAATAACTTCTTATGTAAAGTTCTATCATGAAAAAGGTAATCTACGTAAGTTTTAAAAGTCGCGAATCTTTAAACAACAACTTGATAATGGGTATATCAGTATTTTGTATACATTCTAGCATTGCTAGATTTACTTTTAAATTTTAAAGTATATGAGCAGATTGGCAACTTTCCATCCAGAAAATTTGCTGTTGGCAAGACCTCACTATAAAGAAAAATGGTCTTTCCGGAGTCAAATGCTAAAGAATTCATAAATACCAGCAGTGTAAGTGATACAAACAGGTATTAAGCAACGGTCATAAATATCGTTCTGCTAGACGAGAAAAAAAGTAGGTAGATGAAAGAGTAAATTGGGTGCAAGGATTGAACATAAACTCACCCAAATTACAAAGGATCTTTCTTTTTCTTTAAAAAAAAAAAAAAAAAGAGTGTCACTGCTCAAGAATTGAGAACTGCCCCCACCCCCCTTTCTTTTACAGGCTTGCTTTCACTTCTCAGATGAGACCATGTCCCCCATATAAGAAGAAAATAGCCAATATGTAAAGAGAATTACAGTTGAAGAGTTTTCTAGAATGAGACTTTCACTCTGCAGCATAGCGTGCACTGATATGAAACTTCCTGGCAGATTAAAACTGTGTGCTGGACCAAGGCTCAAACTTGGTGATCGTAACCCCAGACCTGTGTTGCCGTTTTCGGAGGTAAATCTCGTATCTGGAAAGAGGAGATGACAGTTAGGGTACTATGGGCGAGCAGCTGCCATCAATTTTTGATGGTGCAGAACCCACAATAGTGGAACTGCTGCCTAGTCCAAAGGCACCTGTTACCAGTCTTACCCCGCAATAGTGTATCGAATCCAGGCGTAATGTCGTAGCTGATAAAAAGTCATATGAGAGATTCCTGTAATCTAGGTGTGACTGCACCAATGCTGCGTACAGCCATACCAAACTAGAGTGGACCACACCGCAGTCGGTGTCGCTGAGGCATAGAAGAGCATTCAGGTGCGACCTACATGTCTGCTTTAGTTGACAAAGACGGGGAAGCCATGTCAACTAAGCATCAAAGACCGGTCCTAAAAAACACAATGGCAGAAATGCATAACGTAAGTCATGGCAGCCAAAAAATGGATGCTATGAGTGAAAGTGCAGGATTGTGCTTAGTGTATTGCTCCCTGCATTCTGCCTCCAGCAATAGCCGTCGCGGACGAACAAAAAAGATGGGGACACCATATGTCATGCAGCTGCCGCCAGATCATTGATAGCCACATAAAGGAGAGCGGCACTCAAAACAGAACCTTGTGCAAGCCCCTTCTAATGCAGACGGGGATGCTACAGGAGGCACCAACCTGTACCCAAAAAGTGTGGCATGGAAGAAAGTTCTGGATAAAAATCATGAGTGGACCATGGAGGCCCCACTCCTTTAAGGTGGCAAGGACGTTATGGCACCATGTGGTATCATAAGATATATATGCAGATCAATGAAAACTGCAACAAGGAACTGATGCTGAGCAAAAGCTGTTCAGATAACACACTTCAAGTGGACTAAATTATCTTCAGTAGAGCGCCCTTGGCGAAAAGCACACTGGATCGAAGCCAAAAGACCCGGTGATTCAAGGACACAATACAGCCTTCGACTAACCATATGTTCAAGTAACTTGCAGGACACTGAGTAAACAATCTGGATGACAGCTGTCCGTTTGAAGAGGCAATTTATCTGATTTCAAAATTGGAATAACAGCATTTTCTCGCTACTGGGAAGAAAATTCTGCATTGCACCAGGGATGGTTAAAGAAAGGCCAGGTACACTGACGGAAAAATTTGCAACACCAAAAAATAATTAATGTAGAGTAATGAAATACCAGGAATATATTTGTTGAGACAACGTATGTAAAGTGATTAATGTTGCAGGATCAGGGATCAATGTAAGTGTGAGATAAGCCACAGCAAATGTAAATGTAAATTCTGGTACGCTGTAGTACACGTGTCATGTGTCAGTTTGTGGAATGGAGTTCCATGCCTGTTGCACTTTGTTGGCCAATATAAGGACAGTTAATGATGTTTGTGGATGCGCTGAAGCTGTCATCAGATGATGTCCAATATGTGCTCGATTGGAGGTAGAGCTGGTTATCGAGCAAGCCAAGGCAATATGTTGACACACTATAGCATGTTGGCTTACAACAGCAGTATGTGAGCAAGTGTTATCCTGTAGGAAAACACCTCCAGGAATGCTGTTTGCGAATGGCAGCACAACAGGTCAAATAACCAGACGGACATACAAATTTGCAGTCAGCGTTCGTGGGATTCATACAGACAGTTTTGTCAGTGGAAAAGTGAAAGCCATTGTCGATGCTCCAGGAGTAAAGACAATCAAGGCATTGCTGAAGATGCCACTAAGTGAGACAGGTTCACAGAGAACTGCAATAGAAGGCAAAATCGTCAAAAAAAAGGGAGCCGGAGATGCCCAGTGGGAGACATGCCATTATAGGGTTAATGGCGATAGCAAAGAGAATGACACTCAGAATGGAAACCTGAGACACACCATTTTCCTGGATAAAGGTGTCCAACAAGGTAGACCCTTCATGCACCTCGAAAACTCGGTCTTTTAAAAATGTCTGAAGGAAACAGGGTAGGTGGTCACGGAAGCCCCACATGTGAAGAGTATGGAGGGTACTAGCTCTCTAGCAGGTGTCATAGGCCTTCTCCAAATCGAAAAACACGGCGACAGTCTGGGATTTCTGCAGAAAACCATTCATGACATGGGTGGGCAAAATAATGAGACGGTCAACTGCAGTATGCCGTGTTGAAAGCCACACTGTGCATTCATCAAAAATTGTGAGACTCGAGCCACCATATCATCCGGGCATGAATCATATGTCCCATCACCTTGCGAACACACTGGTAAGAGAGATGGAGTGGTAGCTAGAAGGAAGAGTGTGTGTGTGTGTGTGTGTGTGTGTGTGTGTGTGTGTGTGTGTGTGTGTGTGTGTGTGTGTGTCAGAGAGAGAGAGAGAGAGAGAGAGAGAGAGAGACAGAGAGAGAGAGAGCTAATTTCGGCAAGAGCTGGATTTCCATCAATAAACTGAGTTGAAGTCTGCTGTTGTGGTCTTCATCCAACTACTGCTTTGGTGCATCTCACCAGCCTTTGTAAGCCTCTTCATCTCTGCATAGTATTTCAACCTAAATCCACTTAGAATGGTGAACCACCATTCAGAGAATAACTTTTTAACAACACAGTTTGACTTCTGTAAAGGCTTCTATACTGAGAATCCAACATAATATCTCACAAATTCAATTCCAGTAGAATTAAATAGTGGAAATTATCCCCTCTGTCATCTTGCCAAAGCCTTTGACTGTTTAGATTAAATACACTCCTGGAAATGGAAAAAAGAACACATTGACACCGGTGTGTCACACCCACCATACTTGCTCCGGACACTGCGAGAGGGCTGTACAAGCAATGATCACACGCACGGCACAGCGGACACACCAGGAACCGCGGTGTTGGCCGTCGAATGCCGCTAGCTGCGCAGCATTTGTGCACCGCCGCCGTCAGTGTCAGCCAGTTTGCCGTGGCATACGGAGCTCCATCGCAGTCTTTAACACTGGTAGCATGCCGCGACAGCATGGACGTGAACCGTATGTGCAGTTGACGGACTTTGAGCGAGGGCATATAGTGGGCATGCGGGAGGCCGGGTGGACGTACCGCCGAATTGCTCAACACGTGGGGCGTGAGGTCTCCACAGTACATCGATGTTGTCGCCAGTGGTAGGCGGAAGGTGCACGTGCCCGTCGACCTGGGACCGGACCGCAGCGATGCACAGATGCACGCCAAGACCGTAGGATCCTACGCAGTGCCGTAGGGGACTGCACCGCCACTTCCCAGCAAATTAGGGACACTGTTGCTCCTGGGGTATCGGCGAGGACCATTCGCAACCGTCTCCATGAAGCTGGGCTATGGTCCCACACACCGTTAGGCCGTCTTCCGCTCACGCCCCAACATCGTGCAGCCCGCCTCCAGTGGTGTCGCGACAGGCGTGAATGGAGGGACGAATGGAGACGCGTCGTCTTCAGCGATGAGAGTCGCTTCTGCCTTGGTGCCAATGATGGTCGTATGCGTGTTTGGCGCCGTGCAGATGAGCGCCACAATCAGGACTGCATACGACCGAGGCACGCAGGGCCAACACCCAGCATCATGGTGTGGGGAGCGATATCCTACACTGGCCGTACACCACTGGTGATCATCGAGGGGACACTGAATAGTGCACGGTACATCCAAACCGCCATCGAACCCATCGTTCTACCATTCCTAGACCGGCAAGGGAACTTGCTGTTCCAACAGGACAATGCACGTCCGCATGTATCCCGTGCCACCCAACGTGCTCTAGAAGGTGTAAGTCAACTACCCTGGCCAGCAAGATCTCCGGATCTGTCCCCCATTGAGCATGTTTGGGACTGAATGAAGCGTCGTCTCACGCGGTCTGCACGTCCAGCACGAACGCTGATCCAACTGAGGCGCCAGGTGGAAATGGCATGGCAAGCCGTTCCACAGGACTACATCCAGCATCTCTACGATCGTCTCCATGGGAGAATAGCAGCCTGCATTGCTGCGAAAGGTGGATATACACTGTACTAGTGCCGACATTGTGCATGCTCTGTTGCCTGTGTCTATGTGTCTGTGGTTCTGTCAGTGTGATCATGTGATGTATCTGACCCCAGGAATGTGTCAATAAAGTTTCCCCTTCCTGGGTCAATGAATTCATGGTGTTCTTATTTCAATTTCCAGGAGTGTAATTTTGTGAGGGGAAGCTAAAATAGTATGGCATTAAAAGTCTTCCCCTTGCATGGATTGAGTTGTACTTTAACTACAGAAAATGGAAGGTCACATTAACAAATGATAAGACAGGAATAAGATTAAACTCAAAAAGGGAGAACATAAAATATGGTGTGGCACACAGTGTTTGCTGCCAATTCCACAAAAATGATTTACTTGGGGCACTGGAGGGCTTTGGAAAAACTCTAATGTTTTGCACTGTCACAAACTTATTGATGCAAGATCAAAACTCATCCATACCAGAAACATCCAGGAGAATAACAGAACAGGCTTGTACTGATCCACAGGTACCAGCTTAATGCCTAAAAACTTGTATTGTGCAGTTCTAAAGAAATAAAAGCGACTTACAGATATGAATATCAAAAGTAGGGATAAATGGGCAATTAGGCTCCCGTGTTCTAAGTTCCTGGGTATGCAGATACCACTCACGTGTGAGACCAACATGTGGGTCAGTTAACCGAGGAGCTAGTTCCGCCCATTTTGTGCTTAGAAATCTCTTACTGTATGAAACTGGACAAAGGATTGCTAACACACTTTCACTCAGTTTACTCATATGGCATAATCTTCTGAGGTACTTCAGCTAAGCAGAAAAAAATATTTATTCTACATCTTGAAAAAGCTTCTTCAGGGACCCATGGATTCTCACACTTACATGCCTGTAGAAGTTATATTCCCTAATGGTATTTGTGATTAATAACAAGAGTTAGTTTAAGATGAACTCAGCAATTCAGAACTGCAATACTAGAAGCAAAAATAATTTCCATATATAAAAACCTGAAATCAGGGTTGCCGCAAGTTTCTCCAAGTGAAATTCCCTGATATTTCTCTGATTCCACAGACACATTTTAGAATTTTTCCCCGACAAATTTTGAGGTCTCAAGGGGAGGTAAGGACATAAGTTGACAAAAGAATGTAAGAGCTTTGTATTTCTCCCCCATTTTGTTTTAGGGCGCAAAAACAACTAGGGTCATATGTGTCCATGCCAAAACTGTGAAACACAAAGATAAAGAGAGGAGTTAAAAATGATTACATGTCAACGTTTAATGACAGAAGAGAGGACAGCTATAAACAGGGACGTGGAGAAAGGTCTACGAACTATGCAATAGGGAAATTGAGGCCCAGAAATAAAAATTAAATGGCCTTCACCATATTGCTACAACTGATAAAAAGTAAAACACGGTCGACAGCCCACGCATTGTTCACTAAAACGGCCAATAACTCAGGTGGCAAACCCAAATGGGAATGTAAACGGTAAAAAAAAAGGGCATTCCCTCAGGAAACGGCAGACAGTTAAAAGTTGGGTGCAATGTGCACAAAGTAGTGGGGGAGCACCACTTAACAAATGGTGATGGCTAAAAAGGCAGTGCCCAATATGCAACCTAGTTAAAATGACCTCCTCGCCGCAGGAGGACTGAGAGGAGGTTGTCCAAGCCACTGGGAGAGGCTTAATAACCAAGAGCTTA